>NC_090646.1:47831043-49031043 GCF_040937935.1 Hyperolius riggenbachi
GTAGGTGCTGCAGTATAGATTACATAGGTGCCTGCAGTATAGATTAGGTAGGTAGGTAGGTGCTGCAGTATAGATTAGGTAGGTAGGTGCTGCAGTATAGATTAGGTAGGTAGGTAGGTGCTGCAGTATAGATTAGGTAGGTAGGTGCTGCAGTATAGATTAGATAGGTGCCTGCAGTATAGATTAGGTAGGTGCTGCAGTATAGATTAGGTAGGTAGGAGCTGCAGTATAGATTAGGTAGGTAGGTAGGAGCTGCAGTATAGATTAGGTAGGTAGGTAAATGCTGCAGTATAGATTAGGTAGGTAGGAAGGTGCTGCAGTATAGATTAGGTAGGTAGGTGCTGCAGCGTGGTGGGAGCGGGCATAATAGTAATAACTCACCTTTTACTTTAGCAGAATAGCCGATCTCATCTCACGCTGCTTCAATGTTCTTCCTTTCCCGACATCTGTCTCAGTAACAGCGCCCCCTGTGTTGACATGCGGAACATCAACACAGGGGGCGTTGTTACTGAGACAGATGCCAGGAAAGGAAGTACATTGAAGCAGCGTGGGACGAGATCGGCTATTCTGCTGCACGAAGGTGAGTTATTACTATTATACCGGCTCCCACCGCCACAGCGCCCCCCTCAGGCCACAACAATACAGCGCCCCGGGCGATTGCACGTATCGCACGCCCATAGAAACGGGGCTGGTGTGTGTGTCTCCGTGTTTACAGTGTGTGTTTGTGTGTGTCTGTGTACAGTGTGTGTGTATACAGTGTGTGTTTGTATTCTGTGTATGTGTACAGTGTGTGTTTGTGTGTGTGTGTGTGTACAGTGAGTGTCTATGTGTACAATGTGTGTGTATACAGTGTGTGTTTGTATTGTGTGTATGTGTACAGTGTGTGTTTGTGTGTGTGTGTGTGTACAGTGAGTGTCTATGTGTACAATGTGTGTGTATACAGTGTGTGTTTGTTGTGTACAGTGTGTGTGTATGCAGTGTGTGTTTGTATTGTGTGCATATGTACAGTGTGTGTTTGTGTGTGTGTGTGTGTGTGTGTGTGGTGTGTGTGTATGTGTGTGTATACAGTGTGTTTTTGTAGTGTGTGAGTGTGTGTGTGTGTGTGTGTGTGTGTGTGTGTACAGTGTGTGTTTGTAGTGTGTGTGTGTGTGTGTGTGTGTGTGTGTACAGTGTGTGTGGGTGTGTGTGTGTGTGTGTGTGTGTGTGTGTTTTTGTGTGTACAGTGTGTGTGACAGTGTGTGTGTACAGTGTATGTGTCTGTGTGTATGGTGTGTGTGTGTATACAGTGTGTGTTTGTATTGTGTGCATATGTACAGTGTGTGTGTGTGTGCGTGTGTGTGTGTGTGTGTGTATACAGTGTGTGTTTGTAGTGTGTGTGTGTGTGTGTGTGTTTGTGTGTGTGTGTGTGTGTGTGTGTGTGTGTGTGTGTTTGTGTGTGTACAGTGTGTGTGTACAGTGTGTGTGTGTGTGTGTCTGTGTGTACGGTGTGTGTGTGTATACAGTGTGTGTTTGTAGTGTGTGTGTGTACGTGTGTACAGTGTGTGTGTACAGTATGTACTGTGTGAACTACCCCCATCAGCCATCACATGGCTGTCTCAGCAAGAGCCTTTTATTTACTAAGGGCCTGAGCCCACTGATGGGGTTGTATCCGCTTCTGTCCACTTTTCAGCATCTCTAACATTGACGTATAACTGAAAAGCGGATACAACTGTGTCAATGGGCTCAGGCCCTAACAGCCCCTACCTCAGATATACATTTTGTGGGAGGTGAATTACTTGGCATTACATTACTTAGGAGACATATAGTCACCTTAATGTGATGTGTGTGTGGGGTATATATTCAAGGGTACCTGTCACAAGAAAATGTATACTTATCGGGGCTTCTTTCAGCGCCCTGCAGTCCGTCAGCTCCCTTGGTTTTTGTCCGCTTCCCTCCATTTTGGTTAAGTCCGTGGGCTCGATTCACAAAGCGGTGATAACCCAGTTAAAGACTTTAGGCGTGATAACCATTTTTATCATGCCTAAACTCAGTTTAGGCATGATAAGTTTAGGCATGATAAGTTTAGGCATGCTAAGTTTAGATAAGTTTAGATCGCACGCAAAGTCCCGCACGCAAAGCAGCGCCATTAAACTCTATGCAAAGTGCACCAGACTTTGCTAGCGCAAAACTTTTGATCAGCTGTGCACTGCGGTGCTAGCCCAGTTGGTACTTAAACTTATCACACCTAAAAACTTATCACACCTAAACTTATCACACCTAAACTTATCATGCCTAAACAGAGTTTAGGCGTGATAAAGGGCTTTTCACCACGGTGCTAACTGTTAGCACCGCTTTGTGAATCAGGCCCCATGACTCAGCTCAGTTGGGATTACTGTTGGAATTAACCATAACTGACCCCCCCCCCCCTCTCCCCTCAGCAGCAACATTTCTAACTCTAACTGACCCTCAACCAATGCCTGACCCTAACCGATCCCCTGCTGCAAAGTGCCTACCCCTAACTGCCCCCCAACAACAAATTCTAACTCTAACTGACCCCCAACCAATGCCTGACCCTATCCGATCCCCTGATGCAAAGTGCCTACCCCTAACTGCCCCCCCCCCCCTTCAACAAATGTTGGCACTGGAGCCACCTGCTAGTCAAACTGCAGCTACAAATAATGGTGCATGGCTATGTAGAGGTTGATTAGGTGCCTAGGTAAAATGTTGTACTCTGTCCAAAATGTCTATGCTAATGGTGATAAAGACCCCCTACTCTGTTTCAGGATGGTTGTTCCAGTTTAATGTAGATGGCTTCATTCACCCCTCTTGCAATCCAGTTTTATTCTCTGTCCAAAATGTGTACCTCCCCATTCTTAGAAGAGTGTTCCTTTCCCCATAGAGGTGGGTAGACTGCAAAGTCTTGACCTATAGATTAAACCTTTCTATGCTGACCATGTTCTTTATCTCTAGCTGGGTTTATATGAAAAGGGCGCCTGTAAAAAAGGGCGCCTGGTGGAGCCCATATATACCAATTTCGGCTACAAAAAAGGCGCCTGGTGTAGCCCATATAAACTTCGGCTACACAAAAAGGCGCCTGATGTAGCCCATATAAACTTCGGCTACCCAAAAAGGCACCTAGTGTAGCACATATAAACTTCGGCTACACAAAAAGGCACCTAGTGTAGCCCATATAAACTTCGGCTACCCAAAAAGGCACCTAGTGTAGCCCATATAAACTTCGGCTACAAAAAAAAAGGCGCCTAGTGTAGCCCATATAAACTTCGGCTACCCAAAAAGGCACCTAGTGTAGCACATATAAACTTCGGCTACACAAAAAGGCACCTAGTGTAGCCCATATAAACTTCGGCTACAAAAAAAAAGGCGCCTAGTGTAGCCCATATAAACTTCGGCTACACAAAAAGGCGCCTAGTGTAGCCCATATAAACTTCGGCTACAAAAAAGGCGCCTGGTGTAGCCCATATAAACTTCGGCTACAAAAAAAAAGGCACCTAGTGTAGCCCATATAAACTTCGGCTACACAAAAAGGCGCCTAGTGTAGCCCATATAAACTTCGGCTACAAAAAAGGCACCTGGTGTAGCCCATATCAAAACTCGGGCGCCCTTTTCTACACCTTGTAACCCATATTTCCAGAAATAACATTGATGTCTATGGCGGCGCCCTTTTCATACAGGCAGCTCAGGCGCCCTTTTCAACCGATACCCTCTAGCTACTTAGTCTTTCCACTGCAAATGTTGGTATCCCCTTTAAAACATAAATATGTCCTGATATTTGAACATTCCTCTGGACACCATGACCTGAATGAAAGCTAAAAATTAAGTAATGTTCATTATGTATACCTGTCAGATGTGGTCATCAAGCGCCCAGGAGCACCACAATAAGCTCCAATAAGTAGTAGAAGAGGTGTGCCAAGGTCTTCACCCCGGTACCTTGGGGTCACAGCAATAGATCCACTCCAAAGACTGGCACCACACATTGGCCTCAATTCACTAAGCTTATCTCCTGTCTTTAATAACATTTCTATAGTTATCACCATGGTGATAAGGCATGTAGTATTCAGGAAACATTTTACCTCAGACAAACCAAAAGTTAACTCTTCTGTCTTTAAGCTAACTCTTCAATCCTTAAAATAACTTCAGAATTTTAATGTAAAAGAAGTTAATTAACTGCGTGTGAAAATAACTACAGAGGAGGTAACTTAACTACAGAGGAGGTAACTTAACTACAGAGGAGGTAACTCTCTCACTGTGCGGTGGCAAGTTATCTCTTGCCTTATTATCTCCAGCATAATCTTAATGAATTGAGGCCAATGTATTAATAGCTCTTTTTTATTGATGCAGACATGGGCCTCGATTCACAAAGCGGTGATAACCCAGTTATCACGCCTAAAAGACTTTAGGCGTGATGACCTTTTCACCACTGAGTTATCACCGATTTTTCCTGCTCTTCGCGCGAAGTTACCGCGCGTAAGCGCGTTCGCGCGTACGCGCGTGAGAGCGCGCGCAAAGTCCCATAGGGCTTAATGGGAGCTTCGCGCGAAGCGTCGGGTGTTGCGCGCGCACTTACGCGCGTACGCGCGTACGCGCGTACGCGCGGCAACTTCGCGCGAGTTTCTTCTTATCATGCCTAAAGTGACTTTAGGCGTGATAAGGGCCTTTTCACCACGGTGCTAACACTTTGCACCGCTTGGTGAATCGAGCCCATGATAGCAACAACAGACTGCTGTTTCGGGCCTCCTTAGGCCTTTTTCAAGTGGACAAAACACTATGGGCCTGATTCACAAAGCGGTGCTAACAGTTAGCACCCTGGTGAAAAGCCCTTTATCACGCCTAAACTCAGTTTAGGCATGATAAGTTTAGGGGCCTGATTCACAAAGCGGTGCTAACAGTTAGCACGCTGGTGAAAAGCCCTTTATCATGCCTAAACTCAGTTTAGGCATGATAAGTTTAGGTGTGATAAGTTTAGGTGTGATAAGTTTAGGCATGATAAGTTTAGGTGTGATAAGTTTAGGCATGCTAAGTTTAAGCGCCAACTGCGTTAGCACCGCAGTGCACAGCTGATCAAAAGTTTTATGCTAGCAAAGACTGGTGCACTTTGTATAAAGTTTAATGGCGCTGCTTTGCGTGCGGGACTTTGCAAGCGATCTAAACTTATCTAAACTTAGCATGCCTAAACTTATCACACCTAAACTTATCACACCTAAACTTATCACGCCTAAACTGGCTTTTCACCAGCATGGTGCAATGGTTATCATGCCTAAAGTCTTTTAGGCATGCTAACTGGGTTAGCACCGCTTTGTGAATCGAGCCCTAGGTGTGATAAGTTTAGGCATGATAAGTTTAGGTGTGATAAGTTTAGGCATGATAAGTTTAAGCGCCAACTGCGTTAGCACCGCAGTGCACAGCTGATCAAAAGTTTTACGCTAGCAAAGACTGGTGCACTTTGTATAAAGTTTAATGGCGCTGCTTTGCGTGCGGGACTTTGCAAGCGATCTAAACTTATCTAAACTTAGCATGCCTAAACTTATCACACCTAAACTTATCACACCTAAACTTATCACGCCTAAACTGGCTTTTCACCAGCATGGTGCAATGGTTATCATGCCTAAAGTCTCTAACTGGGTTAGCACCGCTTTGTGAATCGAGCCCAATGTGTAACAGTCTCCCATCAGGTCCTCCGTGATTTGGCTCTTTTGATTGGTCACTGGGCCCCCAGAGGGGCGTGTCTGTGTGGTATATATATGTGTATGTTTCATAGGGCTCGATTCACAAAGCGGTGCTAACCCAGTTAGAGACTTTAGGCATGATAACCATTGCACCACTCTGGTGAAAAGCCAGTTTAGGGGCTCGATTCACCAAGCGGTGCAAAGTGTTAGCACCGTGGTGAAAAGGCCCTTATCACGCCTAAAGTCACTTTAGGCATGATAAGAAGAAACTCGCGCGAAGTTGCCGCGCGTACGCGCAACACCCGACGCTTCGCGCGAAGCTCCCATTAAGCCCTATGGGACTTTGCGCAAGCTCTCACACGCGTACGCGCGAACGCGCTTACGCGCGGTAACTTCGCGCGAAGAGCAGGAAAAATCGGTGATAACTCAGTGGTGAAAAGGTCATCACGCCTAAAGTCTTTTAGGCGTGATAACTGGGTTATCACCGCTTTGTGAATCGAGGCCTAGGGGCCTGATTCACAAAGCGGTGCTAACAGTTAGCACCCTGGTGAAAAGCCCTTTATCATGCCTAAACTCAGTTTAGGCATGATAAGTTTAGGGGCCTGATTCACAAAGCGGTGCTAACAGTTAGCACCCTGGTGAAAAGCCCTTTATCACGCCTAAACTCAGTTTAGGCATGATAAGTTTAGGTGTGATAAGTTTAGGTGTGATAAGTTTAGGCATGATAAGTTTAAGCGCCAACTACGTTAGCACCGCAGTGCACAGCTGATCAAAAGTTTTACGCTAGCAAAGACTGGTGCACTTCGTATAAAGTTTAATGGCGCTGCTTTGCGTGCGGGACTTTGCAAGCGATCTAAACTTATCTAAACTTATCATGCCTAAACTTATCACGCCTAAACTGGCTTTTCACCAGAGTGGTGCAATGGTTATCATGCCTAAAGTCTTTTAGGCATGCTAACTGGGTTAGCACCGCTTTGTGAATCGAGCCCTAGGTGTGATAAGTTTAGGTGTGATAAGTTTAGGCATGATAAGTTTAGGTGTGATAAGTTTAGGCATGCTAAGTTTAAGCGCCAACTGCGTTAGCACCGCAGTGCACAGCTGATCAAAAGTTTTACTCTAGCAAAGACTGGTGCACTTTGTATAAAGTTTAATGGCGCTGCTTTGCGTGCGGGACTTTGCAAGCGATGTAAACTTATCTAAACTTAGCATGCCTAAACTTATCACACCTAAACTTATCACACCTAAACTTATCACGCCTAAACTGGCTTTTCACCAGCATGGTGCAATGGTTATCATGCCTAAAGTCTTTTAGGCATGCTAACTGGGTTAGCACCGCTTTGTGAATCGAGCCCTAGGTGTGATAAGTTTAGGCATGATAAGTTTAGGTGTGATAAGTTTAGGCATGATAAGTTTAGGTGTGATAAGTTTAGGCATGATAAGTTTAGGTGTGATAAGTTTAGGCATGCTAAGTTTAGATAAGTTTAGATCGCTTGCAAAGTCCCGCACGCAAAGCAGCGCCATTAAACTTTATACGAAGTGCACCAGTCTTTGCTAGCGTAAAACTTTTGATCAGCTGTGCACTGCGGTGCTAACGCAGTTGGCGCTTAAACTTATCACACCTAAACTTATCACACCTAAACTTATCATGCCTAAACTTATCACACCTAAACTTATCACACCTAGGCCTCGATTCACCAAGCGGTGATAACTCAGTTATCACGCCTAAAGGACTTTAGGCGTGATGACCTTTTCACCACTGAGTTATCACCGCTTTTTCCTGCTCTTCGCGCGAAGTTACCGCGCGAACGCGCGTTCGCGCGTACGCGCGTGAAAGCGCGCGCAAAGTCCCATAGGGTTTAATGGGAGCTTCGCGCGAAGCGTCGGGTGGGTAACTTCGCGCGAAGCCCTTCTTATCATGCCTAAACTGAGTTTAGGCGTGATAAGGGCCTTTTCACCACGGTGCTAACACTTTGCACCGCTTGGTGAATCGAGCCCCTAAACTTATCGGGCTTGATTCACAAAGCGGTGCTAACAGTTAGCACGCTGGTGAAAAGCCCTTTATCATGCCTAAACTCAGTTTAGGCATGATAAGTTTAGGTGTGATAAGTTTAGGGGCCTGATTCACAAAGCGGTGCTAACAGTTAGCACCCTGGTGAAAAGCCCTTTATCATGCCTAAACTCAGTTTAGGCATGATAAGTTTAGGTGTGATAAGTTTAGGTGTGATAAGTTTAGGCATGATAAGTTTAGGTGTGATAAGTTTAGGCATGCTAAGTTTAAGCGCCAACTGCGTTAGCACCGCAGTGCACAGCTGATCAAAAGTTTTACTCTAGCAAAGACTGGTGCACTTTGTATAAAGTTTAATGGCGCTGCTTTGCGTGCGGGACTTTGCAAGCGATCTAAACTTATCTAAACTTAGCATGCCTAAACTTATCACACCTAAACTTATCACACCTAAACTTATCACGCCTAAACTGGCTTTTCACCAGCATGGTGCAATGGTTATCATGCCTAAAGTCTTTTAGGCATGCTAACTGGGTTAGCACCGCTTTGTGAATCGAGCCCCAGGTGTGATAAGTTTAGGCATGATAAGTTTAGGTGTGATAAGTTTAGGCATGCTAAGTTTAGATAAGTGTAGATAGCGTGCAAAGTCCCGCACGCAAAGCAGCACCATTAAACTTTATGCGAAGTGCACCAGACTTTGCTAGCGCAAAACTTTTGATCAGCTGTGCACTGCGGTGCTAACGCAGTTGGCGTTTAAACTTATCATGCCTAAACTTATCACACCTAAACTTATCATGCCTAAACTTATCACACCTGGGGCTCGATTCACAAAGCGGTGAGAACCCAGTTAGAGACTTTAGGCGTGATAACCATTGCACCACTCTGGTGAAAAGCCAGTTTAGGTGTGATAAGTTTAGGCATGCTAAGTTTAGGTGTGATAAGTTTAGGCATGCTAAGTTTAGATAAGTTTAGATCGCTTGCAAAGTCCCGCACGCAAAGCAGCGCCATTAAACTTTATACGAAGTGCACCAGTCTTTGCTAGCGCAAAACTTTTGATCAGCTGTGCACTGCGGTGCTAACGCAGTTGGCGCTTAAACTTATCGGGCTCGATTCACAAAGCGGTGCTAACCCAGTTAGCACGCCTAAAAGACTTTAGGCATGATAACCATTGCACCATGCTGGTGAAAAGCCAGTTTAGGCATGATAAGTTTAGGCGTGATAAGTTTAGGTGTGATAAGTTTAGGCATGATAAGTTTAGATAAGTTTAGATCGAGCGCAAAGTCCCGCACGCAAAGCAGCGCCATTAAACTTTATACGAAGTGCACCAGACTTTGCTAGCGTAAAACTTTTGATCAGCTGTGCACTGCGGTGCTAACGCAGTTGGCGCTTAAACTTATCATGCCTAAACTTATCACACCTAAACTTATCATGCCTAAACTTATCACACCTAAACTTATCACACCTAAACTTATCATGCCTAAACTGAGTTTAGGCATGATAAAGGGCTTTTCACCAGGGTGCTAACTGTTAGCACCGCTTTGTGAATCAAGCCCATCATGCCTAAACTTATCACACCTAAACTTATCATGCCTAAACTTATCACACCTAAACTTATCACACCTAAACTTATCGGGCTCGATTCACAAAGCGGTGCTAACCCAGTTAGCATGCCTAAAAGACTTTAGGCATGATAACCATTGCACCATGCTGGTGAAAAGCCAGTTTAGGCGTGATAAGTTTAGGTGTGATAAGTTTAGGTGTGATAAGTTTAGGCATGCTAAGTTTAGATAAGTTTAGATCGCTTGCAAAGTCCCGCACGCAAAGCAGCGCCATTAAACTTTATACAAAGTGCACCAGTCTTTGCTAGCGTAAAACTTTTGATCAGCTGTGCACTGCGGTGCTAATGCAGTTGGCGCTTAAACTTAGCATGCCTAAACTTATCACACCTAAACTTATCACGCCTAAACTTATCACACCTAAACTTATCACACCTAAACTTATCATGCCTAAACTGAGTTTAGGCATGATAAAGGGCTTTTCACCAGGGTGCTAACTGTTAGCACCGCTTTGTGAATCAGGCCCATCATGCCTAAACTGAGTTTAGGCATGATAAAGGGCTTTTCACCAGGGTGCTAACTGTTAGCACCGCTTTGTGAATCAGGCCCTTTAGGCGTGATAACCATTGCACCACGCTGGTGAAAAGCCAGTTTAGGCATGATAAGTTTAGGCATGATAAGTTTAGGCGTGATAAGTTTAGGCATGATAAGTTTAGATAAGTTTAGATCGCGTGTAAAGTCCCGGACGCAAAGCAGCGCCATTAAACTCTATGCGAAGTGCACCAGTCTTTGCTAGCGCAAAACTTTTGATCAGCTGTGCACTGCGGTGCTAACCCAGTTGGTGCTTAAACTTATCGGGCCTGATTTACAAAGCGGTGCTAACAGTTAGCACCCTGGTGAAAAGCCCTTTATCATGCCTAAACTCAGTTTAGGCATGATAAGTTTAGGTGTGATAAGTTTAGGTGTGATAAGTTTAGGCATGATAAGTTTAGGTGTGATAAGTTTAGGCATGATAAGTTTAAGCGCCAACTGCATTAGCACCGCAGTGCACAGCTGATCAAAAGTTTTACGCTAGCAAAGTCTGGTGCACTTCGTATAAAGTTTAATGGTACTGCTTTGCGTGCGGGACTTTGCAAGCGATCTAAACTTATCTAAACTTAGCATGCCTAAACTTATCACACCTAAACTTATCATGCCTAAACTTATCACACCTAAACTGGCTTTTCACCAGAGTGGTGCAATGGTTATCATGCCTAAAGTCTCTAACTGGGTTAGCACCGCTTTGTGAATCGAGCCCCTAAACTTATCATGCCTAAACTGAGTTTAGGCGTGATAAAGGGCTTTTCACCAGCGTGCTAACTGTTAGCACCGCTTTGTGAATCAGGCCCATTGTATACACCAATAGCATCAAAGTATTTTAAATATAAACTCACCAATCAGTGAATGAAGAGAGGCCCCTGCTATTTGCAATAGGTAGTGCGACGAAAACGGCGCATCATAGCATAAAACCGCCGCCTCCATCCATGGAGGCGAGCGGTGTGATGTCAGAGTCATGTGAATCGAGTCACGTGACTTGTTCAGCTGACAATCGTCTGCCAGTCCTAATGCGCTTAAAAAGATTCACCACCAAGCCCTAGCCTCCGCATGACGGCGGTAGGTGATGCTGGAGCGGCTTGAAGGATCCACCCACTTAACCATAGTAACGTGTAAACACTAACACGTGTGAAAGCCGCAGCACTCACCAAACCACCACGGAGATTAAAGGGGAACTCTACACGTCTCTCCAATTTATGCTCTAATGTTGGTCTGAAAGACAAAAATTAAAAACAATGTATAGTAATAAAACAACAAAGAGTATATACATAAGAATATTTACAAAAACCAAGATACATGGCAAGGATAGTCAATTAAATGCAGAAACCTAAATCTATAGGGCGAGCAGGGCTCAACAGGGAACTAGATTAAGGTTTCTGCATTTCTGTTTTTACATGTGTTTACATGTTACTATGGTTAAGTGGGTGGGTGGATCCTTCAAGCCGCTCCAGCACCGACTACTGCCATCATGTGGAGGCTAGGGCTTGGTGGTGCAACTTTTTTGGCGCATTAGGATTGGCTGATGATTGCGTCACGTGACTCGATTCATCGTCACACTACCTATTGCAAATATCAGGGGCCTCTCTTTATTCACTGATTGGTAAGTTTATATTTAAAATACTTTGATGCTATTGGTGTATACAGTGTGTAACAGTCTCCCATCAGGTCCTCCGTGATTTGGCTCTTTTGATTGGTCACTGGGCCCCCAGAGGGGCATGTCTGTGTGGTAAATATATGTATATGTTTCACGGTGTTTTGTGTGATCACTAAGCAACTTGACAAAGGCCTAAGGAGGCTGAAACAGTGGTCTGTTATCATGTCTGCATCAATAAAATTCTAAAGAGCTATTAATACATTGGCCTCGATTTATAAAAGTGTGTTCGGTGAAGTAAATCCGTGCGGGAAAACTCTGTGCTCGGTATTTCAGACTTCTGGGTGGTCATTCATAAAATGTTGCCAGTTGCGACAGCAGAGCGGAGATTTCCCGCTGTAGGCTGGCGGTAGGCTGTCGGGAGCCTTGCGGAAACACAGAAGCTGGCTGAGTTCCTCAGTGCGCTGCTCTCTTTGCTGCTGCTTGGGAGGTCTGTCCAATTCACTGCAATGTATTCCGCACGCTTCTCGCCACATCCGAGGTAGCGGTAATCCCCGTCCACATACCACTTCCTCTAATTTTTATGAATGGACATTTTGTTACTTTTGTTAAGATAATCACCGCACAAGGCGGTGATTTATCACTCTGCTCAGGAATGTCGGCTTTTCATGCGGAAACAGCCTTTGTGAATACACATTTTTCTATGTGCTCGGTAAAGTCAGCTGTTTTCAGCATTTCCGCATGCGGGAATGCTTTGTGAATCGAGGCCATTGGGCTCGATTCACAAAGCGGTGCTAACCCAGTTAGAGACTTTAGGCGTGATAACCATTGCACCACGCTGGTGAAAAGCCAGTTTAGGCGTGATAAGTTTAGGTGTGATAAGTTTAGGTGTGATAAGTTTAGGCATGCTAAGTTTAGATAAGTGTAGATAGCATGCAAAGTCCCGCACGCAAAGCAGAGCCATTAAACTCTATGCGAAGTTCACCAGACTTTGCTAGCGCAAAACTTTTGATCAGCTGTGCATTGCGGTGCTAACGCAGTTGGTGCTTAAACTTATCATGCCTAAACTTATCACACCTAAACTTATCACACCTAAACTTATCATTAGAGTTGGGCCGAACGGTTCGCCGGCGAACGGTTCCAGGCGAACTTTGGGGGTTCGCGTTCGCCTGCATCAGGCGAACTTTTGCGGAAGTTCGATTCGCCCCATAAAGCAAAAATTTTCGCCTCCATTTTACTGTCAGCAGACATGTTATTGTGAAACACACTGCTTTCAGTGCTAAAGACCTCACCCACCCTCCCTTCAAGCTAGGTCCTTTTATACCATTTGACTCAGTTGTCTGCCTACACTAATTAGTTATGGGACAGCTGCTACACACTATGCTAGGGAGATTTTAATTGGCCACCCTTCTACCCTTCTACCTATTCCCTCCTCCCTCCTACCAGAGGGAGGAGGGTCTCTTCTGCCAGGGAATTATACTATTTTAAAAACCAGTATACATCATACCATAGCCGGGAATCGAACCCAGATCTCACTGTGTGGTGGGCACATCACACTAAGCACTGTACCACTACAGTAGTAAGTGAAGCTTGCCTAAAATTTAACATTTATGCTCAACGCAATAGAACCATTAGGTTGCTTAAAGGAGAACTGTAGTGAGAGGTATATGGAGGCTGCCATATTGATTTCCTTTTAAGCTATACCAGTTGCCTGGCAGCCCTGCTGATCTATTTGGCTGCAGTAGTGTGAATCACACCAGAAACAAGCATGCAGCTAATCTTGTCAGATCTTACAAAAATGTCAAACACCAGATCATACCATAGCTGGGAATCGAACCCAGATCTCACTGTGTGGTGGGCACGTCACCCTAAGCACTGTACCACTACAGAAGTAAGTGAAGCTTGCCTAAAATTTAACATTTATGCTCAACGCAATAGAACCATTAGGTTGCTTAAAGGAGAACTGTAGTGAGAGGTATATGGAGGCTGCCATATTGATTTCCTTTTAAGCTATACCAGTTGCCTGGCAGCCCTGCTGATCTATTTGGCTGCAGTAATAATAATCCAAACATTTGTATAGCGCTTTTCTCCTGTCAGACTCAAAGCGCTCAAGAGCTGCAGCCACAGGGACGCGCTCAAGAGGCCACCCTGCAGTGTTAGGGAGTCTTGCCTTGAACTCCTTACTGAATAGGTACTTGACCTAGCCAGGATTCAAACCCTGGTCTCCCATGTCAAAGGCAGAGCCCTTAACCAGTACACTATCCAGCCACTGTAGTGTGAATCACACCAGAAACAAGCATGCAGCTAATCTTGTCAGATCTTACAAAAATGTCAAACACCAGATCTGCTGCATGCTTGTTCAGGGTCTAGGGCTAAAAGTATTGGAGGCAGAGGATCTGCAGGATAGCCAGGTAACTGGTATTGCTTAACCACTTGCCGACCGCACGCTTATACCGTGCGTCGGCAAAGTGGCAGCTGCAGGACCAGCGACGCAGTATTGCGTCGCCAGCTGCAGGCTGATTAATCAGGAAGCAGCTGCTCGTGCGAGCGGCTGCTTCCTGTCAATTCACGGCGGGGGGCTCCGTGAATAGCCTGCGGGCCGCCGATGGCGGCTCGCAGGCTAAATGTAAACACAAGCGGAAATAATCCGCTTTGTTTACATTGTACGGCGCTGCTGCGCAGCAGCGCTGTAAGGCAGATCGGTGATCCCCGGCCAATCAGCGGCCGGGGATCGCCGCCATGTGACAGGAGACAGCCTGTCACTGGCTGCACAGGACGGATAGCGTCCTGTGCAGCCCGGATCTCCAGGGGGGGCCAGGTAGGAGAGGAAGGGGGAGGATTTCGCCGCGGAGGGGGGCTTTGAGGTGCCCCCCCCGCAACACCCGGCAGGCAGGAGCGATCAGACCCCCCCAGCACATCATCCCCCTAGTGGGCTGCAGAGCCCACCCAGCACAGATCAGCTAAGACAGCGCTGGTCCTTAAGGGGGGGGTAAAGGGTGGGTCTTCAAGTGGTTAAAAGGAAATCAATATGGTAGCCTCCATATACCTTTCACTACAGTTCTCCTTTAAGCAACCTAATGGTTCTATTGCATTGAGAATAAATGTTAAATTTTAGGCAAGCTTCACTTACTTCTGTAGTGGTACAGTGCTTAGGGTGACATGCCCACCACACAGTGAGATCTGGGTTCGATTCCCAGCTATCGTATGATCTGGTGTTTGACATTTTTGTAAGATCTGACAAGATTAGCTGCATGCTTGTTTCTGGTGTGATTCACACTACTGCAGCCAAATAGATCAGCAGGGCTGCCAGGCAACTGGTATAGCTTAAAAGGAAATCAATATGGCAGCCTCCATATACCTCTCACTACAGTTCTCCTTTAAGCAACTTAATGGTTCTATTGCATTGAGCATAAATGTTAAATTTTAGGCAAGCTTCACTTACTTCTGTAGTGGTACAGTGCTTAGGGTGACGTGCCCACCACACAGTGAGATCTGGGTTCGATTCCCAGCTATGGTATGATGTATACTCATGTATGTATCCCCAGCTATGGTATGATGTATACTCATGTATGTATTCCCAGCTATGGTATGATGTATACTGGTTTTTAAAATAGTATAATTCCCTGGCAGAAGAGACCCTCCTCCCTCCGGTAGGAGGGAATTGGTAGAAGGGTAAAAGGGGAGGAGGGAGGATAAAATCTCCCTAGCAGAGTGTGTAGCAGCTGTCCCATAACTAATTAGTGTAGGCAGGCAAATGGTATAAAGGACCTTGCTTGGAGGAGGGCGGGTCCTCCAGCAGTGATGTGTATTTCACTCAATTAGGTGTGGCTCCAGGTATTAGAGCTTTTGAAACATGTTTTCTATCATTTTTCCAGCTGATAGAATGTTTTAAAACTTTGAAAGTTCGCCTCCCCATTGAAGTCTATTGCGGTTCGCGAACTTTTTCGCGAACCGAACCTTTTGCGAAAGTTCGCGAACAGGGTTCGCGAACCTAAAATCGGAGGTTCGGCCCAACTCTACTTATCATGCCTAAACTGAGTTTAGGCGTGATAAAGGGCTTTTCACCAGGGTGCTAACTGTTAGCACCGCTTTGTAAATCAGGCCCCTTGTGTGGTGCCGGTCTTTGGAGTGGATCCCCCTGTCAGATATGGAGATAATTTGATAGCAACATGTGAGAAAAAGAAAAAAAACAGAGGTATTGTAAAGTTATCAGCAAGGAAAGAATGAAAAGCACAAATGTCAAGGGGTTAGATAAAAAATGTATTTCTAATTTAACACTGAGCTGTCCCCTGGAAAGAAAATTGACTTTAAATGGTCAGGCAAGCAGCAACCCAGGCAGGTAAAATGTACTGTCATAACTACTTCAGAATGGAAACTCAACAACAATGGTAACTCAACAATGCTCTTGGAGCAAGCAGAAAGACAGTAACAGCAATAAAGTACTGACAGAAAGTGTAACACTTCTTCATTCTATCTGCCCAAATTATTTAATAACTTGATGACATTTCACCTTGTGTGTGTGTTTATACATATTCAAAATGTCTATTTTCTCCTTCATATGCAGAGAAGCACACATGTTATTCAACGCTTGGACCATTGTGTGCACTGCAATGTGCACTCTACACGAAGTTGTTTCAGAGAGAGAGCATACATTTATCTTAAAATCCTCTTTTTTGGTGCAGTTACGAAGTGGTCGTCTAGTTGTCACTGGGATCAGTGAATTCTTCAGGTCATTGTCCGATAGACACTGATTGTACGTTATCACAATATCTTCCTGCAATGGGTCATCCCTGCGAATTTCTGACATAAAGCCGTTAAAAAATTCTTCCATTCCAGGGACAGAGAATTTCAGAGACAAAAATCCCAAGCTACAGTTAGTAAAAAAATAAATGGTGTCATCCACTAACCAAGAATTTGAAATGATAAATGTTTTTCTTGCATGATGGTTGGCAGTAAAATACAGAAATGTGAAGAACATTCTGCTAAAGGTGCCACAAATAATTATGAGGTCGGTGGTTGATGTCTTAAATTCTGGAGGTGGTTTCATATACTTCTTAGGGGACACAAGAATCTTGAATTCTATACAAATTCCATGGTTTGCCAGATGCTTGCTCAGTTGCTGGAGTTCCCTCTCTCCATATTCATCATCGGATGACAAAATCCCGACCCAATTCCACTTAAATGTCTTCAGTAGCCTAATAATTGCCTGATATTGGATTTGATCACTTGGAACTGTTCGAAAAAAGTTGGGATAAAGCCTTCTGTCACTTAGCAAGATGTCCTGAGCTCCATAACTAACCTAGAACAGAAAATTACATAAATTATACAGAATCACCTTTCATCTGTTTTATTGCTGAGGTCCACTATCACTAGCCTCACTGGCATTTAGTTTCTGCTGGATTTCTGTGCAAAAAGTGATTCACTTTCATAACCTTTTTTTTCCTGTAACCTACCAAAATGCATCAAGCAAGACAAGCAAGGGTCTAGTATACATTCTAGTATACATTCTGAGTTTAATAAATGCTTGAAACAAAAAAATCAAATCAAAACTAAAATGTCAAAATTACACCCCAAAATCTCGGGGGAATATCCTTACCTTCCAGCGGCAGGTCCCGCAGCGTCTCCAGTGTGGTCCGGGCGAGCGGCGGGACTTCTGCGCTGGAGACCTCTGAAGGATCTTCCGCGTCGGGCGGCATCCCAGGCACCTCCTTGGCGGTGAATCAGGGCGCGTGCGTGCGCACTTTGGACAGACGCACGCACGCGAGTCAGAGCAGCCCTTACAGGCTGAGGAGGCGGATCTGAGGTGATGTCATTGTGTATTAGGGTTAGAAAAAGTCCGCCCGAGCCAACACCAGCCAAAGACATAACTGGGCAATGCCGGGCAATCAGCTACTAATATAATCTATATATATAAAATCGTATGTATGTATGTATGTATGTGTGTGTGTGTGTGTATGTGTGTGTGTGTGTGTGTGTGTGTGTGTATGTGCCGCGATCACTCGAAAACGGCTTGACCAATTTGAACGAAACTTGGTACACAGATCCCTTACTACCTTGGATGATATTTTCTGGGGGTCTTGTGTCCCCCCTGCACACCTGGGCGGAGCTACAAACAGCAAATCAGATTTCACCCATTCAAGTCAATGGAAAAAATGTAAAAGGCTGCCATTCTCACAGTAATCAAGCCAGAGTCCCCACACTTGGCACAGTTGGTCACTTGGTGACCGAGGTTATGAATCCAGGAAAAATGGGAGGAGCATAACACAGCCAATCAAATTTCAGCCATTCATTTTAAATGGGAAAATGTAAACTGCACCCATTCTTAGACTGTTAATCGCAGGGGTCTCAAACTTGCCACAGTTGGTCACTGGGTGAATGCGATTAAGATTCAAGAAAATGGGTGGTGCCTACAACAGCCAATCAAAATTCACCTATTGATTTTCAAGGGGAATATTTAAACTGCTGCCATTCTTACACTGTTAATGGAAGAGGCTTCAAACTTGCTACAGTTGGTCACTGGGTGACTGGGGTCCAAATTCACTAAAGGGGTGGGGCCACTTACAGCCAATCAGATTTCCTTGGTGGATAAACTGCTTCCATTCACACATTTTTGATGCCAGGAACCTGAAAGCTCACAAACTTGGTCACTGGGTGACTGTGTGTCAAGGTTACAAAAAGTGGGCGGAGCTAAAAACAACTTTTACTGGAAAATATAAACTGCAGCCATTCTTACATCGTTAATGGCAGGGCTCTCAAACTTTGCACAGTTGGCCACTGGGTGAATGAGATTAAGATTTTGGAAGGTGGGTGGAGCCTACAACAGCCAATAAAAATTCACCCTTTGATTTTCAAAGGGAATATTATACTGTTAATAGCAAATGCTTCAAACCTGATACAGTCAGTCATTGGGTGATTAGGGTTCAAATTCAGAAAAGGGGCGGAGCCACAAACAGCCATATTTGTTTATTTTTCAATGGGAATATACAAAGTATTGATACCAAGGACCCCAAAGCTGATAAACTTGATAACTGAGTGACTGTATGTCAAGGTTAGAAAAAGTGGCCGGTGCCAACAACTAAATTTTTAACATGACAGGGTTCCCAAACTTTACACAATTAGCCACTGGGTGACTGTGATGAATATTCAGAAATGTGGGTAGAGCCTACAACAGCCAATCAAAATTGACCTATTGATTTTCAAGGGGAATATTTACATTGCTACCATTCTTACACTGTTAATGGCAGAGGCCTCAAACCTGATACAGTCAGTCATTGGGTGACTGGGGTCCAAATTCACTAAAGGGGTGGAGCCACAAACAGCCAATCAGATTTGTTAGATTGATTTCAGCTGTTCTCTTATTGGCAGGGTTCTCAAACGTGACACAGTTGGCCACTGGGTGACTGGGACTAATATTCAGGAAAGTGGATGGAGCCTACAGCAGCCAATCAAAATTCAAGGGGAATATTTACATTGCTGCCATTCATACACCCTTAATGGCAGAGGCCTCAAATCTGGTACAGTCAGTCACTGGGAGACTGGGGTTTAAATTCTGAAAGGAGCAGGCCAAATACAGCCAATCAGATTTGTTTAATTTCATTGGTAAAATGCAACTTATTTATGCCAAGAACCCACTGGCGTAACAATAGGGGATGCGACCCCTGCCATCGCGGGTGGGGGGGGGGGGGCTGGGGCCCCCCTAGGGCCAGGGACGGAGCTAGGGGGGGGGGGCAAGCAGGTGTCTTTCCCCAGGCGCAGTTTGTTGAATTCTTAAAAAGGCGGCAACATTTGGATGGGGAATGGCAGTTTAGGCGCCAAAACCTGACCTTGCCCCAGGCGCAACTTGGTCTAGATCCGTTCCTGCCTAGGGCCCGCTCAGGGACTTTTGGGGGGCAGGAGGGGTCACAGCATAAGAGGAGAGTGTGGCAGATCAGTGGGGAGGGGGGAAATTCCCCCCCCCCTTCCCTCACCTCGGGCTCTCCTCTCAGCACTCCCCTCCTGCAATCATTGGTGGCAGCGGGCAGCAGCTGCGGCGGCGGCAGGCTGAATACATTACCTCCTTCTCACCGGAGCTCTTCCGTTCTCTAAGAGCTTCATGCAACTTCCTGTGTAAACAGGAAGTTGCTCTTAGAGAATGGAAGAGCTTCGGCGAGAAGGAGGTAATGTATTCAGCCTGCCGCCGTTGCTGCTGCTGCTGCCCGCTGCCACCAATGATTGCAGATGGGGAGCGCTGAGAGGAGAGTCCGAGGTGAGGGAGGGGGGGCAGAGCCAAACACAGCCAATTTCTTTGCTGGATAAACTGCTTCCATTAGCACAATTTTGATGCCAGGAACCCAAAAGCTCACAAACTTGATCATTGAGTGACTGTGTGTCAAGGTTACAAAAACTGGGTGGAGTCAAAAACAGATTTTTCTGGGAAATTGTAAACTGCAGCCTTTCTTCACTGTTAATGGCAGGGTTCTCAAACTTTGCACAGCTGGTTACTGGGTGACTGGGATTAATATTCAGAAAAGTGGGTGGAGCCTAAAAATGCCAATCAAAAATCACATATCGCTTTTCAAGGAGAATATTAAAATTGCTGCCATTCTTTCACTGTTAATGGCACAAGCCTCAAACCTGGTACAGTTGGTCATTGGGTCACTGGGGTTCAAAGTCAGAAAAGGGGACAGAGCCACAAACAGTCAATCAGATTTGTTTCATGTCATGGGAAAGTACAAAGTATCGATGTCAAGGACCCCAAAGCTCACAAAATTGGTCATTGAGTGACTGTGTGTCCAGGTTACAAATAGTGGGCGGAACCAAAACTAAATTTCACTGGGAACATATAAACTGCAGCCATTCTTACACTATTAATGGCAGGGTTCTCAAACTTTGCACAGTTGGTCACTGAGTGACTGAGATTAATATTCAGAAAAGTGGGTGGAGCCTACAAAAGTGAATCAAACTTCACCTATTGCTTTTCAGGGGGAATATTTATTTGCTACCATTCTTGCACTGTTAATGGCACAAACCTCAAACCTGGTACAGTTGGTCATTGGGTGACTGGGGTTCAAATTCAGAAAAGGGGGTGAAGCCACAAACAGCCAATCAGATTTTTTAATTTCAATGCAAATTGTTGATACCAAAGACCGCAAAGCTCACAAACTTGGTCATTGAGTAATTGTGTGTTAGGGCTAGAAAAAATGGGCGGAGCCAACACATACCCGGGCAACGCCGCGCAATCAGCTAGTAAAAACTATAATGTTGCAAGCTTCTAAAATTATAACATACTTCACAAACTTTAATGTTCTAATGTTCTTAATGATATTTATTGTGGTGCCCTTTTTTTCTGTTTTTTTTTTTTGCCGTATTAACTATAAGTGCATTAGAGTCTATGGTGGCGCCCTTTTTGTCTACCCTCAGCCGGCGCCCTTTTTTCCTGCTACCAGGCTTGCTCTCCAGGACTCCCAAATGCGAATTTACCGGAATTATTCAGGTAAATTTCAGCGTTCCCGAAGTCGAAGCCGAAGCCGAATGCACCGGACCCGAAGCCGAAGGCGGGCGAATGTGCGCATTTGAATTCGGCCGGATGACGCGTTGGGTTCGGCTTCCGGATTCGGGAGTGACGCGGGCCAATCAGAATTCCTCCTGCCGAGTCCCTGGCAACGCTAGCAACCAAGCAGGGGAGGGGAGCCTGGCCCTCCCCTCCTCTATATAAGGCGGCGGCCATTTTGCGGAGCTACGCACTTGTGTGACTAAGCTGGTACCGAGAGCATCTCCAGTGCTGTGCTGCTTGTCTGATCAAGTGTATTCTGTGCTAAACCTAGCGTTTTGCTTCCTAAACACCTCCTAAACAAACACATTCATTGTACTGTTATATAGATAGATAGTAATTTGTTTGTAGTCAGCTAGTGTGTATACTGTATACTGTGCTAGGCTAGTGTTAGTCTGTGTGCCGGCTAGGCCTGCTAGCCTAGGGCAGCCTTAGCCTACTACTAGCTTAGGTAGGTTAGGGATTATAGTTAGTTGTGTACTATAGTAGTTTAGTTAAATTGTACTGCTGCTGTTTGCTGTAGTCTGTTAGTTTATAGCTTCAGTACTGTTAGTTAATACTAGTTAGTTACTGATTGACTGTGTACAGGCCAGCATCCCTTGTTGTCACCTGCTGTGTGACTGTCATTTGCCGGCGCACCCTATTGATTGAATCTGACAGTGTGTGACCGACCGTAATTGTCACCCACTGTCACACGAGATAGTACTGTAGAGACTCACTGTTAGTAGTACTACTACTACTACCACTACTACTACTTCTACTATGACTTAAAAAAAACACTTACCACCAGTCAGTCACCACCACCACCACCAGACTTAATTAAAGTTTACACCCTTTCCCGCCGTTTTCTACACATTTGTTTTTTTTTTACTGTACTCGTCTATAAGTGCAAAATGACTGGCAGAGGTAGAGGACGAGGCACCACCAGGAGAGGCAGCGCCATTGCAGCAGCCACTGCCAGCAGCAGCAGCAGCAGGTCTGTGACTGGTCTGCCGCCAGCCACTGACCGCAGAGTTGTGGAGGAGGGAGCAGAGGCGCAACAGCAGTGCGTTGCGCCCATTTTTGAGACGGGTCGTCGCCCCCGGCCCATTCTGGAGAGTCAAGCGCAGGCTGTGGTGGAAATGATGGCGGCGCAGGAAGCCACCATTTCCAGCCAGGCCTCCAGCACCAGCGAGACCAGTGCCACCACCACCAGCACTCCGGTCCGCAGCAGGCCTCTACCACAGCTTGAGGTCATGGTCACGGTGACCCCACCGATCAGCCTGCCCTCACTGAGCTCAGTCTTCACCCCAGTGACTGCAGCCGTGTACAGGGATGTTCTGGAGAATTTTGAGCAGGAGATAATGGGGACATCATCATGCAAAGAGGAGGAGGAGGAGTTGGAGGTGGAGCAGTTTATTGTTGGCGCTGATGAGGAGGGGCATGATGCAGGGGATTTTGGGCCACCGGATGTGGTTGAGGCGGGCTCAGAGGACATGTTTGGGGATGATGATGACGTGCTGGATCCTTCCTATGTGCCACCACCAGTACCACCAGCACACTTGCTTGAAGGCAGGTCGTGGAAGGCAGGAGCCACAGCCTGCTGCTTCAGACGCTACCACCACCCGCAGCAAACCTCCAATCAAACCAAAAAAGGCACAAGCCTCCAAGGGCACCAAAAAAACCCAACCCTCAAGCTCAAAGGGCAGGTTGAAGTCCCCAGTCTGGCGGTTCTTCACTAAGTGCACAGAGGACCCGACCGTGCAATTTGCAACTGTTGCAAGGTCAGTCTCAGCAGAGGTCGCGATCCCCTCAAGCTGAGTACCTCATGCCTGTCGACCCACTTACAGACCAGGCATTTTGAGGACTTTTGTGAGTATGAGAAGCTGATGCAAAGTGGCACAGGCAGTGGTCAGAGCCAGAGAGCCACTGCACAGATTTCAGCAGCAGCAGCATCCCACACAGCAGCAGCAGCAGGAGCACAGCAGCAGCAACTCACTCCTCCCCCCCCCGTGCAGCCAGTCCTCAGTTGCCTCATCAGCTCCCTCCACAGTGGCCTCATCAGCTCCCTCCACAGTGGCCTCCTCATCCTCCTGCGCAGGCAAACGCCGCCAGACCCTGCTCAGCGAGTCCTTTCCCAGTGTGACCAAGGTGTTGCCTCCCACTCACAGGCGCATCCGGGTGCTGAACGGGTTGCTTGCCCGGGCCATGTGCTCCCAGCTCCTGCCATATTCCTTTGTGCAGGAGGGGAGTGACATGAGAGCGCTGCTGCATTTTGGGATCCCGGAGTGGCAAGTCCCCAGCCGCCACTACTTCTCCCGCACGGCGATCCCAGCACTGCACCGGTTTGCCATGGTGAACGTGGGCCACGCACTCGATCACGCTGTGAGTGTGCGGATCCACATAACCATGGACTCATGGAGCAGCCGTTTTGGGACAGAACGCTATCTGTCCTTTACGGCACACTGGGTCAGTCTGGTGGAAAGCCCGAGCGAGGAAGCAGCAGGTCCACCCTCGAGCGCAGCAGCAGCGGCATCAGTCGCCCACTATGTGTTGCCACCACGCAGGGTCAGGGGAGAAGCAGCAGCTCCCGCCACCAAGCGACAACGCAACAGCAGCGTGAAGGCCCGCCACTGCCAAGCGCTGCTGGAGATGGTCAGCCTGGGGAATAACAGTCTGACATCAGCCCACTATGTGGTGCCACCACGCAGGGTCAGGGGAGAAGCAGCAGCTCCCGTCACCAAGCGACAACGCAACAGCAGCGTGAAGGCCCGCCACTGCCAAGCGCTGCTGGAGATGGTCAGCCTGGGGAATAACAGTCTGACATCAGCCAACGTGCTCCGCTACCTGAGGGAGCAGGAAAAGACGTGGCTGACCCCTAGAGGCCTCCGAGTCGGATTGGTGATGTCCAACAATGCGGCCAACCTGCTGTCTGCCATCAGCAGGGGACACTTATCCCACATCCCCTGCTTGGCCCACGTCCTGAACCTGGTGGTGCAGAAGTTCCTGCGCACCTACCAGGGGATGGAGGAGCTGTTGGAAGCGGGGCGGAAAATTGTGTGCACTTTCCGCCGCTCAGCTGCTGCTGCATCAAAGCTGGAAGAGATCCAGCAGCGTGAGGGCCTGCCACCACATCACCTTATCATCGATGTGCCGACTCGCTGGAACTCCCCTCTGGCGATGTTGGAGCGGCTGGTTGAGCAGAGGAGGGCAGTCAACTGGTACATCGTGGAGGCCACTCTGGAAGGCAACCCCAAACTCCAGCTCCTCACCAACGCACAGTGGGGGCAGATGCAGCAGGTCTGCTTGGTGTTGGCTCCCTTCCTGCAGGGAACCAACCTGGTGAGCCAGGAGCGGGCATCCCTCTGCCAGTGGGTGCCCTTTGTTTGTCTGCTGGACAGGGCACTTGGCAATTTGGTGGATTTGGGGGAGGAGGCTGGAACAGCAGCCGCCTGCGCAGTCCACTGCTGTGCAGGAATTTGAATCCCTGGAGGAGGATGAGGAGGAGTTGGAGGTGCTGGACGTCACTGCTGAGGGGGAACAGCGGAGCGCAGCAGCAGTGGTGCGAGGGTGGAGAGAGGAGGAAGAGGCTCAGGAGCCAGAGGAGGATGCTCACCCTGATGTCTATGTGTCACGGACTACCCTGTTCCCCATGGCAGCGCACATGCTGCATTGCCTGCGCACAGACCAGTGAAGCAGATGCAAGCGAGGGAGGACGCCTGCATCAGCATGATCCTGGATCGACGGCTTTGGGGGAAATGGGCTCAGTTTCTGCATGCTACAGGACCTGAGCAGCGCACAAGCGAGTTGCAGCAGCTCCTTGTTCGGCGACTGGAGGAAGCCTTCCCCCAGGCTTCCACCCCCCTGTCCCTGTCCAGCCAGCACAGTAGCCGGTGCCTGCGGCCAGCAGCAGCAGCGTCAGGCGCCCAGGAGACCTGCTGTCATTGACGCAGACGCTCTACATGACGGTACAGCAGCCGAGAGAGGAGGTGCGTGCAGCAGCCACCTCCTCTGAAAGCCACAGCCAGCGCATGACCCAGATGGTGGCTGAGTACATGGGGTCCTTCAGTGGGCTTGACACCGGCAGCGTGGACCCCATGGAGTACTGGGTGGAGCGGTTGCACATCTGGATTGAGCTGGCGCAGTACGCCCTGGAAGTCCTGTCTTGCCCCCCTTCCAGCGTGCTGTCCGAGAGGTGATTCAGTGCGGCCGGTGGTGTGGTCACCGAGAAGCGCTCTCGTCTGTCCACAGAGGGAGTGGACAGACTAACATTTTTGAAGATCAACCAGGCCTGGATTGAAGGCATGTTCCTGGCCCCTACTGTCGGTGAGAGGAGGACATGAGGTGCCTGGGAATTATTCTTTAACAACACAAACCTTCATTCCCGGGGTCCTAATAATTTGGCCTGGCGTTTCTTCACTTGCTGTGGTAGTAACGCTAGCTACCATGGCCCGTGACATGCCTGCTGCTGCCACACGTCACTCCTCTTCCTGCTGCTGTTGCTGATGTATTTATATATTTATGAATTTACTGATTTATTTATGAATTTATTTATTTGTGTATTTATTTATTTATTGTATTTATACAGCGCCAACATATTACGAAGCGCTGATTTTCATCCTCCTGCTGTTCACCACACAATGCATGCCTGCTGCTGCCACACGTCACTCCTCTTCCTGCTGCTGTAGTTATCCTGCTGTCTGTGCTCCCACCGCCAGGGTCCACAGAATACATTGCCTGCTGCCATTCGCCACTCCTCCTCCTGCTGAGTTTATCCTCCTGCCTGTCTGTGTTCCCACTGCCAGGGTCCACAGAATTATGCGCTGCTGCCATGCGCCACTAGCTATTACGCCACTACAATAGCTATACTGTTGTATGAAAAAAAAATCTGAGGTGTCTGGGTTGAAAACTGAGCTGTCCCAGTTGTGCATTGGGCACAATGTGGGCTTCATGACTGCTGTCCGGAACCTCCTCTTGCTCTTTGCTGTTTATTTTCAGCCATGGTACCAACGCTAGGTACCATTGGCCTGTGACATTGCCTGCTGCCATACGTCACTCCTCCTCCTCCTGCTGCTGCTGCTGCTACTACAGTTATCCTCCTGCCTGTCTGTGTTCCCACCGCCAGGGTCCACAGAATTATGCACTGCTGCCATGCGCCACTACCTATTACGCTACTAACAATAGCTATGCTGGTGTTGAAGATAACATTTTACAACAGTACAGTTCTGTAAGGGAAAAAACAAAGAATGTTGGTGGTGGACGGTGAAGAAGAAGAAGAATAACCATGTGAAGAAGAAGAAGAAGAAGAACCAGGTGAAGAAGAAGAACCAGGTGACAAAGAAAAGAACCAGGTGAAGAAGAAAAGAACCAGGTGAAGAAGAACCAGATGATGTTGACGAAGAATAAGAAGAGGAAGAAGAACCAGGTGAACAAGAAGAAGAGAAGAACCAGGTGAAGAAGAAGAATAGAAAAACCAGGTGAAGAAGAAGAAGAATAGAAGAACCAGGTGAAGAAGAAGAAGAAGAGAAGAACCAGGTGAAGAAGAAGAAGAAGAGAAGAACCAGGTGAAGATGAAGAAGAGAAGAACCAGGTGAAGATGAAGAAGAGAAGAACCAGGTGAAGATGAAGAAGAGAAGAACCAGGTGAAGAAGAAGAAGAGAAGAACCAGGTGAAGAAGAACCAGATGATGATGATGAAGAAGGAGAATAAGAAGACGAAGAAGAACCAGGTGAAGAAGAAGATGAAAAAAAACAATTGAAGATGAAGCAGGTGAAGAAGAAGAAGAACTTAAAGAACCAGATGCCAGTGAAGAAGATGATGAAGATGATAGTAATGAATGATTGATGACGAGAAACAAAAAGAGGGTAAAACAGAAAAAGAAGATGGTGAAGAAAAAGATGGAGAGAAAAAAAAAGAAGACGGTGACAATGAATAAACAAGAAATGCTGAAAAAAAGTTTTCCATCACATTTTTCTTTTTTTTTTATATTAGACCTATTTACATGTGATTTCCCTATAAAAAAAAAAACCATCCGAATTCGCGAACACACATTTTTTCCCGAATTTTTTTACGCAACCCGAACCGAATTAGAATCCGAACCGAATTCGGCGATCGCATCCGAATCCGAATTCTCCGCAGGCCCGAATTCGAAAGTACCCGAATCGAATTTTGGTACATTTGAGCAACCCTGCCTGCTCCATTGATCCCTGTGTGGACTCCTGTGATGGTAGAGCTGGGTTCCTTACAGTTACTTTATAGACGCCAGGTTGCACTTACCAGTGTATATCTATATAAACTTAAAAACTGTGCTATTCTTAAAGTAGTAATAGACAGCAGATCACCAATAAATCCAGCCACTATTCCATGTTCCATACAGGAGTAATTAGGAGCCGTCATCTTGTGTCCAGACAGGATCTGCAGAACATCTTTTATAGCTTTATTCACACTTCCACAGGAATCATACACGTGATACCCCAGAGTCATATTGGGCAGAATATCCGGGTTCCTGTTTATCTCATCAATGGCAAATATAAATGCAAGAAGGTGCCTGTATTCTTTCCTGCCAACACTGAAAAATATTACACTCATTTAAGAGATATAAAAGAAAAAAAAAAGGAGCAAGGACTTGCAGGGAAAACTTGAAAAATTTGAATATTGTGCAAAAGTTCCTTTATTTCAGTAATTCAAATTAAAAGGTGGAACTACCAGTAATATTTGAAATAGTAACCCTTTGCAGGTGTTTTTGATTAATAGGGGATTAGAGGCTGACACTTTGAACCTAGAATATTGCACATTTTTACATTATTTGAATGGTCTGAGATTTTGATTTAGGGGTTTTCATAAGCTGTAAGCCATAATCATCAAATTATGACAAATAAAGGCTCAAAATATCTCAATTTGCATGTAATGAAGACTATTCCAGATATTAGTT
Organism: Hyperolius riggenbachi; assembly: GCF_040937935.1. Lineage (NCBI taxonomy): Eukaryota > Metazoa > Chordata > Amphibia > Anura > Hyperoliidae > Hyperolius > Hyperolius riggenbachi. The sequence continues at coordinate 47,858,889 of NC_090646.1, forward strand.
TCACCTTTTAAGCTTTATTGTCAGGTTTAGCAGTATTACCTCACCAGCGGAGAGTGCTGCGGCCGCCACTTCCGCATCTGACGTCAAACCAGCGTCGGCCGCATCCTCTCAGTCATCTTGCACAGCCCCTGGCAGGACAGGTCTCTCCTCTGCACTTCAGATTAGGTCAGCACGCTCGCGGGCGGGGCGGCAGGACCTTTATAATCTGAGGAGACGGGTCAGCTGATCTTGCAGTCAGCTGACACCAACCTGCCAATCACTCGCTGCTGATTGGTCCAGCCCTCTGGGTGGGCGGTTTAAGTTTACTTTCTGTATTTAAGCTGGGAGATGTCATTTGCTCATTGTCTGTTGTTGCGAATTCTTGGTGTTAGCGCTCAGACCCTTAGATAGTTCCGGTGTGCTTTGATCTGGTTGGAAACCGGGGATTTCACACAAGATAGGAATTGTTTGATAGCCTTAAAGATTCAACATTACTGTGTTATTATTTGTGCATGACTCTGGCTCGTTCTGACTACTCTTCTGCTCAGTGAATCTGTACCTCTGCCCATCTGACCTTGCTGCCGACTCTGCCTGTTTATATCTCTCTGTCTCTGCCTTCCGATTTTGTACTGCATCTGTCTGTCTGTTGCCAAACCCGATCTGTCTGACCACTCTACTCTCACCAGAGGGCCCTTGACTCTGGTGAGAGTCACGGTACTGTTAATACCCACCAGCTCCTCTGGTGAGGTATGGCTAAACCTATCAGTACTACTGTTGCACCAATCACTCATTGCCATTTGTTGTCACATCAGCTTCTGATATACTGGTATTATAGGTGATACTGCAGATCACCATATAATCAGGTATATATCTGCATTATAGGTGATACTGCAGATCACCTAATCAGAATTCTGTTCTTTGCTGACACAAATCGTTACATTTATTCATTTTTAATTTTTTTTCGTATTTCTGGTGCTATATATATTGTTTTTCAATCTTGTGATGGGAAGAAGGGCTTTAAATTCTACAATTTGATTTAGTCTACAACAAAGATTGTATGTAGCCTGACCAAGTTGTGTTTGAATGAGATACAATATTTTCTCATCACATGTCTGTGGAATGTGATGTTCAATCACACACAAGTGGTCTTCTCTTTTGGTCATAAATTAGCTGGCATGCCTGTGAAACCTTTTTGTTGCTGTAATTAAGGTAACCAATGACTTTTATTTAAGAAAAAGGCTTTATAGCCATAAGCTTACTGCTTTTCTTTTACGTTAGCCAATAAATGATATCATCCGGATTCAAAATTTCTACATATTAAGCTACATAGGTAGAAAAAAAGAACATTTTGTAAAAAATAATACCTTTTAATGGCTAACTAATAGAGTTAAATGATGCAAGCTTTCTGGAATCTAGTCCCCTTCTTCAGGCATATTTACAGATGTAAGCTGAAGTAAAACACTGATGCAGATAAATGGTAAACACGAAGATGACAGTTGTGCTGGTTACTGATTATATGTTAGGTGTCGGGTGATCAGCAGGCTGGAGCCAGTGAGTTAGTGCAACCATACATGAAATCCAGCAGGTTTCTGAAGATCATGAAGCCAAATCAATCATGTTACATAAGGTGTCATGAATCCTGTTCCACCATTTAAACCTTCTGTTAATGTCTTGAACATTAACAACATCAGATTGCAGGAAAGACTGGCGGGAGTTCCCAGTCTTTCCCGCAATCTGATTGGCTCCAGGACACCGGTGTTGGCTATGTAACATGCCGACACGCCTTACCTAATCACAGAGTTGCCTGGCGTTTACTGAACCTGGTACTGGTAAGATTTTTGCCCATTTTTTATTCTTAAACACTCACTTTCATCATTACCTTGTTTTAACCTGCTCATTATCTTTCTATATGCAATCCTCGATCACCACCCCACCCCACATAGCAGAACTGTCTCCTAACATAATGCTATATAGCAGACCTGTCTGCTAACTGAATGCCATGCTAGTTTATCATTATATCAGTACTATACCCATGGTGGCATATCCTGATAATCTATCATTACTTACTAGTGTTTTTTCACTTATCCTGTTAATCTAACATCACTTACTAGTCACCCACCCTGGCTTTCCTTCTGAAGAGCAGAACCGCAGAGATATGATTACAAAAGAAAAACAACAACACAAATGACTGCTAAATTAAATTCTTTTTTTTTTTTTTTTTTTTTTTTTTTTTTTTTTTACACATTTAAAGGGATACTGTAGGGGGGTCGGGGGAAAAAGAGTTGAACTTACCCGGGGCTTCTAATGGTCCCCCACAGACATCCTGTGCCCGCACAGCCACTCACTGATGCTCCGGCCCCGCCTCCGGTTCACTTCTGGAATTTGGGACATTAAAATCTGAAAACCACTGCGTGGGCACAGGACGTCTGCGGGGAACCATTAGAAGCCCCGGGTAAGTTCAACTCTTTTTCCCCCTACACTGGAGGTGTGGCAGTGGCATGATTAGGGGTGTGGCATTGCGATGATTAGGGGTGTGTCAGGGGTGTGTCTTAAACCATCCCTCTTTCTTATCTCAAAAAGTTGGGATGTATCTAAAGGTGGAAACAATAAGAACATTAAATTATAGCACAATTTGTACTCTGCTTCTTGATTTCAGAATAAAGCTTCACAATAAGTTTTTCCTTTCTTAAAGGAGTACAGTAGGGGTTACTGTACTCCTTTAAGAAAGGAAAAACTTATTGTGAAGCTTTATTCTGAAATCAAGAAGCAGAGTACAAATTGTGCTATAATTTAATGTTCTTATTGTTTCCGCCTTTACATACATCCCAACTTTTTGAGAGAAGAAAGAGGGATGGGTTAAGACACACCTCTAATCATCGCAATGCCACACCCCTAATCATGCCACTGCCACACCACAGTCACTGATGCCAGAAAGAATTCAGAAGCAAAACATGCAGTTATATAATTTAGGCCACACTGGCCCTGTCTATCATCATGAATTCTCCTTCATTTTAACAATAAACAATAAGAAGTACCGTATATAAATGTAAATGATGGGAATAAAGTTTAGTCAGATAAACACATTTTTCAATGGAGAAATGAATGTATTTACACAGATCTGTACTTGAGTCCTGAGGCTAGGTACACATAGAGCATAGTGTTTGTTTGTTTTTCTGGCGTTTTCCGCAGGTGTGTTTGCGTTAGGGTAATGCTTTTTACTGCCTTTTTACTGCGTTTTTTTTTTTTTTTTTTTTTTACGCAGTTGTGTTTTTCATACATATTGCGTGCATTTGTTTGTGTTTGTGGTTCGCTAATAGAAAACCCATATGCATTTTGTATGCATTTTCTATGCATTTTTCAAATTTAAATATATGCAAATCATTAGGAAGACAACAGGAAGCAGCACCACGTCAAAGATCTTTACTTTTTAATTAAAAACACAGCATAAAACGCATGGGAAACGCAATGCATATGCGTTTCCATAGACTTTCACAATGTGCATTTCGGCACCCAGCCTGCATATTATGCTACAAGCGTCTGCAGAACGCTTACTGTATATCGCAGGTGGAACGCGGGTCCTTCTGCTTACCATAGACTAACATGGCTGCATAAAACTCAGCGTTTCCCGCTCCGCACGCATTTCTGAATGTGTGTAGATTCAGTGCCTTGCACTGAGCGCCCTGTGGAGAAACTATCTGCTTTGTGTCTGAGGGATTCTCAAGTATTTATTACTGACAAGATAGTGTGCAAATGAGTAGGAAGGCTAGCAGGCATTTTTCTATAGATCCTTTCCATGCAGTGCAATTGAAAAGAATCAGGCCTGGATTTACATCACAGGAGCCTATAAGCACAGATGTCCTGGCACCCCAGACTTCACCCTCCATAAACCTACAAACCCCACCAAACTGCATTGAAAGTATGCTGGCTTATTCAGCTGTCTCTTCTTCCTTAGTTCCCTTGCCTGTCATAGGTAGCTACATGTGCCCCTTACTATTAAGTAGCCAGAGCTATCCTCAGAGCTGTCCCCAAGTATTAGGTAGCTAGAGGTGCCCCCAACTGAAGGGAGATCTGGTCAGTGGAATGCTGAGACCTGGGTGAGTAACCTCCCATTTTCACTCCGCTCAGGACTCTGCATAGCTAAGGCAGGATGGAGGAACTTGGGGAGGGGAGTAAGACACCTTTCCATCATCAGGCATCTGTAGGCGCGTGCCTACAATGCCTTATGGTAAATCCGGCCCTGTAAAGAATAAAGGTAATACTGAAAATTTCCCTTGAGGAGAGCCAAAAACCTGTCAGATCTGTCAGCTTTTTACTATCTACCGTAAGTGACAGCCACATAGGAAAAAAGGAAATGTATAGAGCATATAATATGTCCTATATGTATGTACAATATTTAAAACTTAAATAAAAATGAACATAAAAACATGGAATGACATTACACAACTTATAGTGATCAGGATGTATATTGTGGCATTTCTTTTTCAAAATGCTGCGCTCACATGTATGTCCAGTCTTCTTGTAATAAGCACAGCATTTTGAAAAAGAAATCTGATTACATCATATGCTTGGTGACTGATGCAGCGATCCATGGACACATAAGTAGCCGTTTGGACTTTGGTTTATGGACTCTATATACATGTATATTTGTCTTTACTAGGCTGTATGTCAAACAGTGAGCGCACATTACAAGGTTATCTTTCTATATTGTGGCATTATTAGTACACACACCACAGAAAATAAGGGACCGTGTAGACCTGTGCTGGAATCAGGGTCATCGGTTGGCATACACATACGGTAATAATCAACCAAAATTTCTCAGAAAGATTTCCGTGAAACTTGTCCACAGTGTGGAGTGAACTAGAGGAGATGACTGAATTAGCTGTGCTGTATCCCCATCACACGAGGACATTGCTTATAAAAGCTGAATAATAATAAACCGCACCACCAGTGGCGTACCTAGGGCATTTGACACCCGGTGCTGGTTATTATAAGACACCCCCCTCCCAACTCCCCCCCCAAAAAAATAAAGGAGCAAGTGTGGCATACTAAGCAAGCTACGATGGGTAATGCGAGTTATAGGTGCTCCCTGTATAGTAAAGTGGGCCGCATTTCACCAGAAAATAATCGTAAAGTGGGCAGCATTTCAGCATAAAATAATCGTAAAGAGAGCAGCATTTCACCAGAAATCGTAAAGTGGGCAGCATTTCACCAGAAAATAATCGTGAAGTGGGCAGCATTTTACCAGAAAATAATCGTAAAGTGGGCAGCATTTCACCAGAAAATAATCGTAAAGTGGGCAGCATTTTACCAGAAAATAATCGTAAAGTGGGCAGCATTTCACCAGAAAATAATTGTAAAGTGGACAGCATTTCACCAGAAAATAATCGTAATGTGGGCAGCATTTCACCAGAAAATAATCATAAAGTGGCCAGCATTTCACCAGAAATTAATCATAAAGTGGGCAGCATTTCACCAGAAATCGTAAAGTGGGCAGCATTTCACCATAAAATAATTGTTATGTGGGCAGCATTTCACCAGAAAATAATCGTAAAGTGGGCAGCATTTCACCAGAAAATAATTGTAAAGTGGGCAGCATTTCTCCAGAAAATAATCATAATGTGGGCATCATTTCACCAGAAAATAATCGTAAAGTGGGCAGCATTTCACCAGAAATTAATGGTAAAGTGGGCAGCATTTCACCAGAAATTAATCGTAAAGAGAGCAGCATTTCACCTGAAAATAATCGTAAGCAGAGCAGCATTTCACCAGAAATCGTAAAGTGGGCAGCATTTCACCAGAAAATAATCGTTATGTGGGGAGCATTCACCAGAAAATAATCGTTATGTGGGCAGCATTCACCAGAAAATAATCGTTATGTGGGCAGCATTCACCAGAAAATAATCATTATGTGAGGAGCATTCACCAGAAAACAATCGCTATGTGGGGAGCATTCACCATAAAATAATCGCTATGTGGGGAGCATTCACCAGAAAATAATCACTACGTGGGGAGCATTTACTAGAAAATAATTGTTATGTGGGCAACAGTCACCAGAAAATAAACCTGTAAAAAAAATTTCACTCACCTGGCCGGCCTTTGACACTCAGCTCCCCGACGATCCTCCAGCGACGAACCTCCTGCAGCCAGTGTAAATCTTTCGCGCTGACAGGCAAAGAGCAGGGCTACGGGATGCAGGGCTTCGGCAGCCATCTTCCCATAGCCCTGCTCTGCCTCTGGGAGGCAGTCCCCTCAGTGGGCTGCGGGGAGTTTAACACCTGGGGGGTCCCGGGCGGGCAGCGGGGAAGAGAGGCAGAAAGAGGGGACCCAGGGAAGGGAGGGATCGGTCCCTCCTCCCCGCCGCTGTCCCCTACCCCTCCTTCTAGCGTTGCTCTTCCCCTACCATGGGGGGTCGTGGCGACACCCCTTTGAGTGTCAGTCACCCGGGGTGCCACGCCCCCTGCACCCAATGGTAGGGACGCCACTGCGCACCACCCAAAAGATTAAACAAGTTTCACAGTGGCGTAGCTAAGAAGCTGTTGGCAACAGTGCAAGTTTTGCATTGCCCCCCCCCCCCCCAAGCTCTCTATACATAACAATTGATACACCACACCAAAACTAATCAAGGACAACTACAGTGCCAGAGGTGCAAGAAGGGGATGGAGAGCAGTGTGTTAATGATTACTGCTATTCTAATCATCTATAAAAGTGAATATTATCAGCATAGGACCAATAAAGAGCTAATACTGTGGTTGAGGGAGGGCTCCTCTGGTCCAAGGGCCCCGATGCGGTCACTACCTCTGCACCCCCTATTGCTACGCCCCTGAAGTTTCACCCATCATGGATTTATTCAGGGGTATACAATATATACAGTGCAACAACAAAAAAACAAAAAAACAAAACAAAGTGTATACTGTCAAGCATAGTAGCCTATGTGTCTGAGATGAACCTTCTCTGCCATGCCTCCCTCCTCGGCACATACACCCTCGCTTCTCATGAAACTGGGCGCACCCCTATCTACGATGACAAGTATGACTTACGCAGAACACATCTGATGGAGAAATATGGGTTTATAAGGTGCATTCCTCCCATGCTGCGACACACCAGAGTTTACAGTGAAAATCCCCCCTATAATGATATCACCTTCCTGGGAATATTTATACTCAAACGTGTAATCCTTCATGGTGAGATGACACTGCTCAGCAGAGCTCTGCAGCTTACAGGTGGATAGAGAGACACACAGGATCAGCATCCGGAATAATGTGGAGAGCAAATTGCTGTGAAGGTCCTGATATCCCAGAATCATATCAGTATGTTTGTCCCAAAAGCTCAATGCCCAGAAGAAGAGCAATGTGTGCTGCAATCTGCTGACAGGAGTGCCAGTGACAGCCTATGCCTGTCTGCAGAGGGGATTATATCATGTAGAATGGGACATTCATAGCATGAAGACAATAAAGTTAGATTAACAGTGAAAATACCAGAAAGAAAAATAAATAAATTAAATAACCCACAAAGGATTGTCAAACTAAAGCACTGTGCTGCACTTGAACACCTATATTAATGGTAATAAATAGATTTTAAAAATTATCTTTAAATATTATATTCAAACACATCAACTATTTGAGAGAGTACAGGTATATATATACAAAACACTGAGATTGAACCACAGTCCCTATTGGCCCTTCTCTATGGTACTATAATACCTACAATATAACTTTTAATAAGTACAAAGATAAAATACCCGTACATACTCGCATATAAGCCGGCCTGCGTATGAGCCAAGGTACCCACTTTTCCCTCAGAAACCAGGAAAAAGTGATTGACTTGAATGTAAGCCCTCTCCCCAGTATAGCCAACTCCACAGTAGCCAGATGTGCCCCCAGTACAAGTTGGCACCCCTCCCCATAGCCAGATGTGCCCCAAGAATGATAGTTGTGTCTCAAGACACCACTAGATGGGGTCATAGAAATGAGACAGCGAATGCCACACAGGAAGAATCCCCAATCATTGCACTGCTGACACGTTGCTTGTGCACTTTGCTCCAATGGGACACTGGTAGTCTTGAGCAACGCGCTCTGCACGCCATGTTGCGGGGGATGGGGGGCACGGACACAGCAGGGAGACAGCTGGCAAGAGCAGGATTACTAGTGCACGATACTTACACTCCTCTGCCAGTAAAAAAGCCTGCTCCACCATCCATTCTGCTTAAAGAAAAACTCCGACCAAGAATTGAACTTTATCCCAATTAGTAGCTGATACGTGAGAAATCTATTCATTTTCACAAACAGACCATCAGGGGGCGCTGTATGACTGATATTGTGGTGAAACCCCTCCCACAAGAAGCTCTGAGTACTGTGGTACTTCTGGCAGTTTCCTGTCTGTGAACCTTGTTGCATTGTGGGAAAAAGCTGTTTACAGCTGTTTCCAACTGCCAAAAAAGCATGCAGCAGCTACATTACCTGCCAACAGTAAAAATGTCACCATGTGATAAATGTCAGAATGTGAATCAGGGATTTGAAAGATTTTACAATGGGCAAACACTGACTAAATAATTATATAATTATATACATAATTATTGTAAAAATGAAGCACTTTTTATTACATTATTTTCACTGGAGTTCCTCTTTAAAGAGGAACTGTAACGACAAAACGTCCCCTGGGGGGTACTCACCTCGGGTGGGGGAAGCCTCCGGATCCTAATGAGGCTTCTCATGCTGTCCTCCATCCGTCAGGGGTCTCGCTGCAGCCCTCCGTGCAGCGGTGACGTCAATATTTACCTTCCCAGCTTCTGCGCAGGCGCTCTGATGGCTGTCGGCTCCGAAGTAGGCGGAAATACCCGATCTACTTGCAGGCGCAAGTTTCCGGCACCTGCGCAGTAGAGCGGACCCGACGGAGATCGGGTATTTCCGTCTATTTCCGTGCCGAAAGCAGCCACAGCACCCCCGCTGGAGCCAGCAAAGGTAAATATTGAAGCTACAGTCGGGTCTGTCGCCGGCTGTTCGGAGGGCTGCAGCGAGACCCCCGTGGGACAGAGGACGGCGTGGGAAGCCTCATTAGGATCCGGAGGCTTCCCCCACTCGAGGTGAGTACCCCCCAGGGGAAGTTTTTGTTGTTACAGAGTCTCTTTAACTGACTCACATATAAGCCAAGGGGGTAACTTTACAGCACATTTTTTGTGCTGAAAAATTAGGCTTATACACAAGTATATACAGTAAACTAAACAAACGAGAGAGGTGCTCATGCTTGCTACACAGCCATAGCAGTTAAGGCACCTTTTTTCACTGACCTGAGGAAGTGGACAAGCACCCGCGAAACATGTTGACAATTTTATGTGCTCAAATAAAATACCTTTTTTTAAATAAACTGGTCCAAATTCTTCAAGAGAGGTAAGATCCCCTCTCTCTTTATTAGATTAACAGCTTATTAGCCTATTTTTTATATATTGGGCACCTCCACCCCTGTTTTAAGTGTCTTGTCATACCTCTTTTAGAGGTGATAGTTTTTTAGTTGTCCTAAAGAACTTCCGGAGTGTGACCACTAGAGCTGTCCCGAACGGTTCCGGGCAAACTTTAGGTGGTTCGCGTTCGCCAGCGAAGGCAAACTTTTGCAGAAGTTCGGTTCGCCCCATAATGCTCTATTGAGCAGAACTTTGACCCTCTACATCATAGTCAGCAGGCACATTGTCACCAATCAGACTGCACTCACTCTTGGAGCCCCCCCCCCCCTTATAAAAGGCAAGATTCTGCAGTCATTTTACTCACTCGTCTGCCTCCAGTAATCCAGTAATTAGTTAAGGGACAGCTGCTGACAGAATCTGCTAGGGAGAGTTTAGTTAGGATCTTGTTCCTAGCTGATTGTTATTCCTTATATTACCCTCCTCCTGGAGGGAGGAAGGTCTCATCTTCCAGGGAATTGTAGTATTTCAAAAGCCAGCTTACATTCCATGGCTGGGAATTGAACCCAGGCTGGGCATTGAACCCAGGTCTCAGTGTGCGGTAGGTAACTCATTTAACCACTATACCACCAACAACACTACATGCTGAAGCCAGCCTAGCATGTACCATTGTGATATACCCAAGAGAAAAATGATCTCTCTCTCTCTTTCTCTCTCTCTCTCTCTCTCTAGGACTTGATGCTATTGAAGTGAATTTTCAGCTTAAAACCATCAACGGATACCGGCAGAATTTCACAGACAATTTCGGAATTCTGCCAGATTGAAAAAGCAATTCCTTTCCGACCAAACGGAACGGAATGACCAATTTCCACCTAAAATTGCGGAAAATACAATTCCGCGGAAAGCGGTGACCATCCCTACTAGAGAGAGAGAGAGAGAGAGAGAGAGAGAGAGAGAGAGAGAGAGAGAGAGAGAGAGAGAGAGAGAGAGAGAGAGAGAGAGAGAGAGAGAGAGAGAGAGAGAGAGAGAGAGAGAGAGAGAGAGAGAGAGAGAGAGAGAGAGAGAGAGAGAGAGAGAGAGAGAGAGAGAGAGAGAGAGAGAGAGAGAGAGGAGAGAGAGAGAGAGAGAGAGAGAGAGAGAGAGAGAGAGAGAGAGAGAGAGATGAATCTACCTGGCTATCTGGGGTTCTCTTAGGACAACTGTTGAACACAAAAGGCAAGGCAAGGCCTGGGTGGGCTTGAACCACCAACCTTGCAGTTAACAGCCAAACACACTAACCAATTGTGCCACACAGACTGTGTACCACAAAGACTGTGCATGCAGTTGCTGTTGAATGATTTTATGGGGATGTATGTGTGTCTTTTGGAGGAAGGAAGTAAGTCTGCTCCAAGAAGTTTCAGCATGTAGTGTTGTTGGTGGGATAGTGGTTAAATGAGTTACCTACCACACACTGAGACCTGGGTTCAATTCCCAGCCACAGTATGTAAGCTGGCTTTTAACATAGTACAATTCTGTGGATTAAGCAAGCTAAATTTTCTCTTGGATTGATCATAATGGTACATGCTAGGCTGGCTTCAGCATGTAGTGTTGTTGGTGGTATAGTGGTTAAATGAGTTACCTACCACACACTGAGACCTGGGTTCAATTCCCAGCCACGATATGTAAGCTGGCTTTTGATATAGTACAATTCCGTGGATTAAGCAAGCTAATTTTTCTCTTTGATTCATCATAATGGTACATGCTAGGCTGGCTTCAGCATGTAGTGTTGTTGGTGGTATAGTGGGTAAATGAGTTACCTACCGCACACTGAGACCTGGGTTCAATTCCTAGCCCAGCCTGGGTTCAATTCCCAGCCACGGAATGTAAGCTGGCTTTTTATATAGTACAATTCCATGGATTAAGCAAGCTAATTTTTCTCTTGGATTGATCATAATGGTACATGCTAGGCTGGCTTCAGCATGTAGTGTTGTTGGTGGTATAGTGATTAAATGAGTTACCTACCGCACACTGCGACCTGGGTTCAATTCCCAGCCAAGGTATGCAACCTTGCTTTTGACATACTACAATTCCCTGGAAGATGAGACCCTCCTCCCTCTGGGAGGAGGGAGGAGGGAGTGAGGGAAGAGGGGAGTCCTGGTGTCATAAAGTAGTGTAGGCCTGCAATTGAACATTCAATGAGATTTCTGACCTTAAAACAGTGCTTTGTATTAAATACAGATTTCTGGCACTTTTGATGTGTATTTTACTCAACCATGTCTTCCTCCAGGTATTAGACCCCTTGAAACATCTTTTCTATCATTTTTCCAGTCAGCAGAAATTTTTCAAAATTTTGAAGTTCGCCTCCCCATTGAAGTCTATTGCGGTTCGCGAAAGTTTGCGCGAACCGAACCTTCCACGAAAGGTCGCGAACAGTGTTCACGAACCGAAAATCGGAGGTTCGCAACATCTCTAGTGACCACCCAGTTCCTGTCACAGACCTGGGAAACCGAGCGGGGACAGGTAATTTCCTGCCTGCTCTGACTGTGATTGCAAGGATTTGCAACCTGCCTTTATGAGTAGCTACATCATTAGCAATTTGCTTTTCTGAATCAAACACGATTTTGCACCAGTGGGATCCTGGGCTTCTTTTGTCTTTTAGATGAACCTGGGATTGTTACAATCACAGGAACCATCGACATGATCTATCTTCTAAACAAACATTGACCATCATCCATCTGTACAGGATAGATATTATGACCTACAGTACTAATGCTGTCAGCAGAACATCCAAATAGCTCAGGAAGTGTGTCAGGTTCCATATGTCAGAGAGAGCGAATGTCCGCAACTGACACTATAGTTTAAATGGACCTGCACACAATACTGTTACTTAATATTGGACATACAGATGCTATTAACAGGGCCCTATTTTTGTGAAGGCCACAAAGGCCGGACCTTGGGTGGCTGCAGGCAAAGGGCATCTGGTCATGAAGGAGGGGTTACTACATATGAAATAGGAGGGTGAAAATGGGAGAAACACATGAATAACTGATGCCTTAGGGAGCTGTACATGAAAAAGAGGGACTACAGTACATGGGTGATGGTATGGTAGGTGCCTTGTGGCACATGAAAGTAGTCAAAAACAAAATTACAAAATACTTGGCCTAGGGGCAAGGATAAATCTGGTCTTGGCTAGCAACTAGCATTCAGACTAAAAATAATGTGTTGGGTCACTAGAACCAAGAGTCTCTGACTTCCCCTAAGCTCAAGAAAACATTATCGACACAACACAAAGTACCCCATACACAAGTGCATGAAAAAATACCCAAATATACTGTACATAAATTCCAACAGGTTTGCCTATATACCATATTTTTCCAATTATAGCACTAGAAGTAGGGATGGTCGGAAATGCCAATTTCCGATTCCGCGGTAAATCCGCATTCCGCCATTGCCAAATACCGATTCCGCTTTCCGCTACCAATTTCCGCATTCCAATGCGGAATTTCCGCCGGAAAAATCGTGGAAATTCTGCCTGAATTTAACATCGATTTTCTCAAAAACTATAAGGTATTTTTGAAAACTTTTTTGCACCTTGTTCAGAAGGTTCAGTTTAATAAACCCTGAAAATTTGGTGTTTCTAGGACTTACGGGGACTTTGCTATTAACCGATAAAGTCGGCGGATTTTTACTGTAATGTAAATGCAGAAAATGGGCAGATGCAGATTTTCTGCATTTTACATTACAGTAAAAATTTACTGTATGTAAAAATTTACTACTGAGGGAGGCCGGGCAGCGGGCGGTTCAGCAGTAGTACGGTACTACTGCTGAACCGCCCGCTGCCCGGCCTCCCTCAACGCGTCACTCTCCGGACTCCTCCTCCTCAGTCACTCACTTCACAGTGCCGCCCACTGCCAGCCACCCACTACCACCGGTACTGTTTTACTTCCTTAAACTTTTGTATGGGGAAGCGGGCAGAGGGGGGAGCGCTAGCGGAGGGGGTGGGGGGAATTTCCGACCCCCCCCGCGATCGGGGCATGCTCCCCCCTTATGCCTGCAACCCCATAGGGCCCACAAAAGCGGGATGTTCGGGGAGTTCGGGGTTCGGCCCGAACATGCCGAACATCACGGCCATGTTCGGCGAACTTTCCCGAACCCGAACATCCAGGTGTTCGCCCAACACTACTGCTCGCTCCTCTCCTCCTCCATGTTGTAGGTTGGACTCCTCACAAATGCAGCTGATGGCTCGGTTGTGCAGGCATCAGAGCTCTGGAGACCTCCCTTCCACCTTCCTCCACCAGCTTGTCCAGTGACAAGAGGAAATGATGCTAGTATGCTGTGCAGGGCTACAACACTAGCACTAGCATTGATATAAATAAGTATGGAAGCTGTTCTCTGGTGTTGGAAATACGCTTTGATGTAAGAGGGACTGGGAGAAACCATATGAAGGGATCAGGTAGACCGCGAGAGCAACTTCCGCACTTACTTGGCAACTTTGCAGAAATGTAAAACAGGGATTTTAGAAGAAATTGGCAATTCAGGAAAAAAGTCCTGTGAGCAAAACTGACCCAATACACTGCAACTTTGAACTTGAAATTGTTGCCTGCTGATTCCTAATGACCACGTGCCACACAAAAAGCAAAGACTTTGCTCTGTGACCAATGTGGATTTTTGCCTCACCAAAAAATGGAAATCGGAAAAATGGAAAATCAGTCTTGTGATTGGTCTAAAATTAAAATTTAGCAGAAAAGCTCTGCATTCTCTGATTGGTCCAATGCGTCCGAGTTCTGTGATTGGACTAAAATTACAGAGCGGTGGTGAATCGAATTTCTACGGAATTACAATTTCTGTTTTCCGATTTCCAAATTCTGATCAGAAATTTGGATTTCTGGTGGGAAATTAGGTAATTTACATTCCATGGAATCCGAATGAGCATCCCTAATTACAAACTGGAGACGTTTAGAAATCAGGTCTCCACTCCTATCTTCAGTGCAGCCCTGTACTTTGCAGCCTTTATCCTTGCGCCTCCTGTCTGTCATGTGACATGCTTCAGGAGTTTCATGGTGATAGGCTGCACAGCTTACATGGCTACACTGAAGAGATGAGTAAAGACCCTTTGCAACAGGATTGAGGAAATGTCTTGCACTCACTAATGGATCAAACCCAATATATCTGACAAGGATTTGTGTATACAGAGGCGCCAGAAAGTATAAAATACATTAAAAACAGTTTAAAATGGGGGATACTGATGGACTTACTTCCCCATAGATGACACAACAAAAATGTATCTTTAAAACGTATTCAACATTGATTTCTTACTCCAATAACATCTGCAATGCGTTTCACGGGTCTGTCGCCCGCTTCCTCAGGCAATGTACAACAAGGAGCAGCTAGATGAGTGCCAGGACAGGTTTAGCACCTCTGTCTACACTATTTGGGGCTCTTGATTTCTTCTTTTTGTCTTACGTGTCTGAAAGGGAGTGCATCAGCAGGGTGATAGGGATGACACCTTCTATGTACTATGCAATACAGTCAGGAGCCGCCACATCCAAAAATCCTTTATTGGTTCCATAAAAAAAGCAAATGGACAAAGTTTCATAGCCACGTAGGGCCCCTTTATCAAGACAAAATTTGCTTACAGGCAACAATCTGTCAGCTGCTTTTGCAGAGTCTCTTGTGAGAGAAGTGGTAGACAGGCTCCTCTATACACTCACGCTGGGTGATGTGTGTTCAGCTGAGGACCACATTGGGTCCAATTCCTTCCAGACCCACTGCCAGAAGCAGGTAATGTATGACGATCTGCATTTAAGCAGCACAGGATGTGGGCCAGCTTAGCCCCACCCACACACACACACACACACACACATACACACACAGTGTCTGTTGTTACACCCCTGATTTCCATATATGTTGCTTTCAACTTCAAGTATGCATGTACGCATAAAGATCGATGTCCAATTTAAACATAGGTCAGAAACCTAGAATGGATCATCTTGGAATGAATGCCGATGTTCTTCATGGCACTGTGTGGTTCAGCATGCTTTGAGGAGGCATTATGTACTATGTAAAATGGTGGCTCACCTGGCCCATTCCCTAGAACCCTTCCACTGTTCCCATTGTAATAAACAATGTTTGGATTTACCACCGGCCACCTCCTTTTCTCTCTGATCTATTTAAGCAATTTACATCTGCATAAGCTAGACTGAGTTATTGGTGCTAAATAATGGCGTAGCAATAGGAGATGCAGAAATTGTGACCGCACCGTAGCCCTTGGACCAGAGGGGGCCACTAGGTGTGCTTTCTCAACCACAGTATTCGTTTTTTAATGGTGCTATGCTGGTAATGATCCCTTCTATATACACTTTAAATAGTGGTAATCATTAATGACCTGTTCCCCTTCTCTGCCTGCACCTCTCATGCTGTGGATATCATTGGCAGTTTTTTTTTACACCATATGAGTTATTATGTATAGAATGTTTTTGGAGCCCAACGTAAACTTGTACTGGGGCCCAAAGCTCCTTCTCTATGCCACTGGTGCTAGACTAGCACCAATAAGCAAAACTGACATCTAGAAGTGAAAAATGGGTTCCTTTTGTAGCTGATCAAAAATGTTTTTTTGAAATACCAGGACTTGGATAAACGGAGATTTTCCCAGAGAATGAACACCACTAAAATGGACAATTTGACTTTTCAACGCTCATTGCTAGTGATCATTTATGAGTTAATCATGAATTTATGAGTTAAAAATTAAGTTTGAGATAATTTATGAGTTAAAAATCACGAGTTAATAAGTAAGGTAAGCTAATCCATTAGATCAATTCTGTGAATCAATCCGGATGTTAGATTTTAGTGCAAAAATAAAAAGTAGTAAATAAGACTATTTATGCCAATGTATTCAAATGTTCATAGATATGATACATTCCAGTGCTGACTCCAGTGATCTGTTAAAAGTGGTAGCTCTCAAAAGACAATCTTAAAAAATAAAATAAAAATGAAGAGTATAAAATGTATTACTCCACCTCTATTGCATAAAACAAAAGGCCAGTTCCCAACCTACAAAGAGTGCTTATGTAATACATGTCTTTTGTCATACATTTCAGGCCTCAGCAATATAATGTAGCATTTAGGGAAGAATATACAGCCCAGTATTCCAATACTTGAGGCCAGTATAGCGAATATCTCCACAATGACCATTTGTTTCCCCTTACTGCTCAGGTAGGCCGGAATGGCACCAATCCAGACACTGCAGAACACCAGCATGCTGAAGGTGATGTATTTGGCTTCATTAAATATGTCCGGTAATGTCCTCACCATGAAGGCCAAAAGAAAGCTCACAGTGGCCAGAAGTCCCATGTAACCCAACATAATATAAAAAGCCAGAACAGAGCCTTCATTACACTGAACAATGGTTCTACTAGAAAAAGAGTGCATGTCATACTCTACAAATGGGGGAGAAACTGATAACCAAGTAATTCCAGTGACAACCTGAACAGATGAGCAGACTAACACCATTATAATGGGACATTTGACTCCCAAACACTTCCTCCAGACTGAACAAGGCTTGGTGACTTTAAAAGCAATGTAGACCATGATAGTCTTGGCCAAAAGTGATGATAGAACAATAGTGAAGGAGATCCCAAAGAACACTTGGCGTAGTAAGCAGGTTTTATCCAATGGACGACCAAGGAAAATAAGTATGCTTGTCATACTCAGCACAAGGCACAGGAGAATAACAAAACTAAGGTTCCGATTGTTCGCTGTGACTATGGGAGTGATCCGGAAAATGACAAACAGTCCAGTTATCACAACAGATACCACAGAAAATACTAGAGAACTTACAATGAACAATAAAGCCACATTATCCTGAAAGGATAGAAACTCCTGAAGTTTGGGGATGCATTTCTCTTTTGCTTCATTTGGCCACTCATTATCAGGGCATGTCTGGCAATTCTCACTGTCTACAAATAATGGGAAGACAAATTAAACAAACAGACACACAATGTTGTAGACAATTTTGCTTGATTTGCTGTATATGGTTTTACTCAAAAATAATTTCAGTTTACCATGAGTTCAAATAGATATTTTATTCTGACAGACAAAAGGGTTGTTTTGCTTTTGGGGGTAAACCTTGATAAATCTGAACTTATGATAGCTAATATGCCACTCCAAACTGCACACAACCTCGCCCATACAATAGGCCTTACATTTCAGACTAAATTCATTAAATACTTAGGAGTCAACCTCCCCTTAGAACCAGATCTCCTCTATGAGGTAAATTACCCCTCCCTTTATTTGGAAATTGATTAATGACCTTCAGACCTGGGCCTCATATCCTCTATCCCTGTTGGGAAGAGTGAACTCCGTCAAATTGACCCTCCTGCCGAAAATATTATAACTTTTCAGGAACCTCCCTATAAAACTTAAAATTAAACAATTCAAAGATCTCCAAACTAAAATCCATAAATGTGTCTGGTAAAACCGTAGAGATAAAATCAATAGAATTGCCCTGTCCAGGAGGAAGCATGTAACAGGAGTTAACCTCCCCAATCTGCCCACCTACTACAAAGCAGCTCAGCCTCAGATTGCCCAATTGGTCGCAGTCAATGCAAAAACTCACATGCCTCTCTGGGTACATCTAGAATCACAACTAATCGCCCCTCTCACCCTTCCTGGAGCAATGTGGGCCTGAAAAATTCCACTCCTATTAAAAAAAACCTCTCCCATCACTGCTCACTCTCTCTCTATCTGGCACAAAGCTAGATTCCGCTACGGCCTGCAGTTGCCAATTTCACTCTTGACTGAAATTCTTGGTGTTCCAGACTTCCCCCCTGGTCATCAAATCAACCTGTTTAAAAGGTGGATCGATAAAGGCCTTATAAGGATGGGCAACTTTATAAGGGCACATAAACTAATTCCAATCCGTCAATTCCTGTCAGAATATCATCCCCCTCCAAGTGAAATCTATAGAGTCTTACAAGTCTTTAAATTTCTTAAATCCTTATATCCAACCAACTCTGTTTCCTCATACCTGGCTTTTGAGGTCAGATGCAAGGATTCTGCACTTGAGAGGGGTTTGATCTCTGACCTATATGATACCTTTACACAAGTCTCCCCAGATACAAAGCTTATATTTCAGTGGGAAACTGAAATGAATATGGAGCTATCTGTAAGCAGATGGTCACACTGTTGTACCTCCTTGCTGAAAAAATAGTTCGTACTATGCATCCATCGAAACAGCACTTAGGCTCCTCCATAGACAGTATATGACTCCAGCTAGAATTCATGAGTTTGATAGATCAGTTTCAGCCCTCTGTTTTAGGGGATGCCAGACCAGGGGGGATCTTATATTTGGCATATATGGTGGACCTGCCCAGTAGCTCAATCATTCTGGAATTCCATTTGGACTAAGCTCTCTCTTTTTTATTGAATCATGGAATCCCATTGACCCCTCAGTTGTCCTGTTGGGAAATAAACCATCAAAATGTAACCACCCCACTCATAGATTATCTCAACGTATAGTTGTTCTTTGAAAACAACACCTTGATTCCAGGTGGAAATCCACCACTTTATCCCCTGAATGTGTATTTTCTGCTCTCAACTCAACTATGCTTTCAGAGCATATTATTGCTAAAATTCAGGATAATTTGCAAAACTATTTCAAAACATGGAATGACTGGATAGAGTGGCAAGACAATAATGGCCTAAATTATGTCCTCCACTCCGTCTAACTAGGTTAACTCTGGCATAATATAGTATAGTCATGATTGTTGTTGGGACCATCTGGGACCCTGATACCTTTTCTTTTTATCTTTGGGTAGAATGTACACCTATCTCCATTTATTTGGAAAAACCTTCCTCCCCCACCCCCCTCCTTCCCCCCTTTTCCTGAGATCCATTGGCGTGTAGTTCATAGCACCCTTGGGTCTCACATTACTGCTCATCCCTTTTTCTTCCCCACCAACTCCCCTCCCCCCCTTTCCCTTCTTGACCTACAAAAACAAAAATGTATTATGCTCTAATGTTATTGAAATGTTTCTCTTTCCTGGTTCTATCAATGTTGTCTCTATAGCTATTCCTCCTGTGTGGGGAAATCTTCTATGATGCGAAATGTTCCTGCTTTTGTGTTTCATATTAATAAACACCCTTGAAATGAAAAAGCAACAACAAAAAAGACTTCTCGGAATTAAAAAAAAAAACAAAAAAAAAAACAGGTAAACACAAGAAAGGTTTGGATCAGCACCCATCAAAAATAGAGAGAAGCGTGTGCCCAAGCTTATAGCATTCCACACCACTGGAGCCGTTGATTCAGTAAATTCACATGGAGCAGGCACCGGCGATGAAAGTAATCGTCTCTTTATTGATCACATCAGTTTTAAAAGCAGCAGTATAACAACGACAGACCGCTGTTTCGAGCCACCATGCTCTTTATCAAGTTGCCAAGACTGCAATACTGGCATTGCAGTCTTGGCAACTTGATAAAGAGCACGGTGGCTCGAAACAGCGGTCTGTCGTTGTTATACTGCTGCTTTTAAAACTGATGTGATCAATAAAGAGACGATTACTTTCATCGCTGGTGCCTGCTCCATGTGGATTTACCCCAAAAAAAAAAAAAAACAGAGATCGGGAAATTGAGATTCGGCAGAATCGGAAATCAGCATTTATGACCATCCCTACCCACCACCACTGCACTAAAACAGCCAATCTGGGGGTGTGATAAGCAAAAAAAAAAAAAAAAAGCCTTTCTATAACAATCTGCATAGATAGCAGAAGCAGTAGCCAGTACATCATAAAGGGAAAAGAAATGCATGCATTTACCTAAAATGTCTGATATTTCTCCATCTGCACATGGAACACAGTCATAGCAACACATGTGCTTTCCTTCCCTCATTGCTTTCCTGGTCCCTATGGGACATGGTTCAGAGCAGCGGCCTTGTGGTACCTATAAAAATATATTATGCAATAACTAAAGGAAAGCACTTCTGTAAATACTGCAAGCTGTTTAATAACGAATAGAAGAAACAATATGTGGCTACAATACAATTTATATTAAGCACATTATACAGCAATCAACAGTATACTGTGAACTTTGTCTCTTGTTACTGAAACAGGATTTCCAGAAGGCAATAATCTTGCACTGGACCCCTCTAGGAGATTGGCCTTGATGCCGGCAGAGGGGCTTAACCCACAGCCTGTTGGAATTGTGGCACTAACAATCTCAGATGAAGGGATGGTCAATAAGATGCAAAGAATTTTGATTTATGACTCCGTTGTGTAAGCAGCAGAAACTGTAGCAACTGCGCCTGCTCCTCCTCCTGTCCGCCTGCAGCCATCTCCAATGCTTCATCAGCTTTATAATGCCAATGCTTGGCAGAGACAGCCTGGCGGCAGCAACATCCTGGTTTTCTCTCCCAACCCCTCCCCTTTGCTCTGCCTGCATGAGTGATTGGCTCGAGTCGAGTGGTGAGGGAGGAAGAGGCAGAAGAGTGGCAATTGTGTTCCCTTAAAGTACAGGGAGCCAGCGTAGGAAATGGGAATAGGACAAAGATGATTGAGACTGGGGATGCTGCTCTGACTGGGGTCTGAATTAATAGGAGAGACTGATAGGCTAAGTAATTAAATAGGATCTGTTACTAAAGTGACTGTGTCCCCTCCCCCCCAAGCAGAGTTAAGATAAGGCTTGCTTGTTGGCATAACCAAGCTGACATGCCTTCTGTGCTTGCAAGAGAGAGGCTGTCAGCTCCAGCTCAGTAAATCTATGCTGGGACGCCGGGCATTAACACACAGGAGACCATATTGTGAATCATTGCAAAATCCCTGACCCTGGTGACTGGGACATGCACTGATTATTTATTTATGTATTTATTGTATTTATAAAGCGCCAACATATTACGCAGCGCTGGACATTAGTTTAGGTTACAGACAATATTTTGGGGTGACATACAGCAAAATGACAATACAGGAATACAAGAAAGACCAGATCATGCAGCACAGTATGAGTACCAGGTAATGCTTAGTCAGTCACTGGAGGGGAGCATGGAGATTAGGCAAGTTAGGTTCACTCAGATGCATAGCATGGGTTCACAGTAATGGAGTCTGATTACAGGCAATTATCTGTGCAGTAAAATCTGTACACAGGAGGCACCTGGAGATGGCAGCCTCGGCAGCTTGCTCTGTCTTCCCAACTACAGAAAGAAATTTCCACAATCACTACACAACCTGCAGCTTGCAAATGAACTGAATACATTTTATTGCAGGTTTGACACTACCAACTAAAGCCAAACACACCATGTCAATTTGCATAATTTGCATCTCTGCAACAGGCAAACTGAGTACTCCTCCAGCCAGCCAACGTCTCCACCCCCTGCGGTGCCTCAGCATCTACACAACACAGGAGGCCAGACACAATCTATTGACCTGTCCCCAGATGTGCATGCTCTACCAATATGCCAATCAGATGTAAACAAACTCTTCAAAAGACAGAACACAAATAAGGCACCTGGACCAGACTCTGTAACTGTGAAATGTCTGAAACTCGGTGCCTATCAATTAGCTCCTGCATTCACAGACATTCAAAGCATCTCTGGAACTCTCAATTGTTCCTGCCTGTTTTACAAGCTCAATCATTGTACCAATTCCAAAAAAATCAAAACCTACATGCTTAAACAATTAAAGGCCTGTTGCCCTGACATCATTGGTTATGAAAGCATTCAAAAAACTGATAATGGCTTATCTGAAATCCATCACAGATCCCCTGCTGGACTCTTTGCAATTTGCCTACAGGGCTAATTGATCCGCAGACATGTGTATGCATTATGTACTACAGCATCTAGACACCCCAGGAACCTACACCAGGATTTTATTCATAGATTTCCGCTCTGCATTTAATACCATAACACCATCCCTGCTACACAGCAAACTCTCCCAGCTACACATACCTGAATCCCTCTGCAAATGGATAACCGACTTCTTAACCGACAGAAGACAGCGTGTTAGACTTGGGAAGCACACATCAAGCTCTCTGACAGTCAGTACTGGTGCACCCCAGGGCTGTGTGCTTTCCCCACTGCTCTACTCACTTTACACCAATGACTGCATCTCCACAGATCCATCTGTTAAGGTTCTGAAGTTTGCAGATGACACAACAGTTGTTGGTCCCATACAAAATGGGGACGAGTCTGCATACAGGCATGTAGTGGGACAGCTTTCCTCCTGGTGCAGCAGCAACAACTTGGAACTAAACTCTCTCAAACACATGGAGATGATAATAGACTTTAGGAGATCTTCCCCCCCAGCACCTCCCCTTAACCATAAATGGATCCACAATAACCCAGGTAGAGTCATTCAAGTTTCTTGGGTCCACGATCTCAAACAACCTAAAATTGGATAACAATATGGCCACTATCGTCAAGAAAGCACAGCAGAGGATGTACCATCTACGGCAGCTGAAAAAGTTTGGCTTACCTAAAGTTCTACACTGCAATCATCAAATCCACCATAACGTCATCTATGACTGTATGGTTCGGCTCCTGCTCAGCATTAGAAAAGGTGAGGCTGCAGCGCATCATCCGATCAGCGGAAAGGATAACTGGCTGTAGCTTACCTTCCCTGCAGGATCTTTACGCTAGCAGGTGCAGAAAGAGAGCATCCAAAATTGCCTCTGACCCCTCTCACCCAGCTCAATCCATCTTCCAGTTCTTGCCTTCAGGAGTAAGATTCCGGTCAAATTGCAACTAAAACCTCCAGACATAGGAACAGCTTTTTCCCTCAGGCAGTAGCCATACTAATTGCAGAAACCCGCTAGAGCTGCTAGGACTTGAAAGTAATCAGCACAGAACTGAAAATGAACAATTCTCACCTTGCTTACTGCCACTATACCTTGCTTAATGCCACGTTGTCTGCATTTTTCAATGGATGTTTGTGGGGCCACCATCACCGTGAGTCTGTGAGTTATATACCACAGGAGTATGTTACAGGTATTTTCCTGATATTGTGGTTGTTTGTAGATTAAGTACTGTTAATTTATAGACTGTGGATATGATTCACTTTGGGCACTTGATGATTGGGCAATGGGTACATGGAGGCTCACCTGATTGGTGGAGGTGTGTTCATACATATGCAGGTTAGATAATGAGATAGTTCTCTATGTGGTCCTCTTGTATACTACTTAAAGGATACCCCAACTGACATGTGGCATAATGAGATAGACATGGGTATGTACAGTGCCTAGCACACAGATAACTATGCTGTGTTCCTTTTTTTTTCTTTCTCTGCCTGAAAGAGGTAAATATCAGGTATGTAAGTGGCTGACTCAGTCCTGACTCAGACAGGAAGTGACTACAGTGTGACCCTCACTGATAAGAAATTCCAACTATAAAACACTTTCCTAGAAGAAAATGGCTTCTGAGAGCAAGAAAGAGATAAAAAAAGGGGGAAATTCTTAACAGTGAAGGTCACACTGTAGCCACTTTCTGTCTGACTCAGGACTGAGTCAGCCACTTACATACCTGATATTTACCTCTTTCAGGCAGAGAAAGAAAAAAAGGAACACAGCATAGTTATTTGTGTGCTAGGCACTGTACATACACATGTCTATCTCATTATGTCACATGTCAGTTGTGGTATCCTTTAAACATGGGTTTTAGATGGTACTCAGTGTGGGTCCATTATGATCTGAGGAAGGACCGTGGTGGTCTGAAACGCCTGTGCGGCATCATTCACATGTGTACCCATACTTTTTAACATGTGTTTTTATGGATTGAACTACTAATAAAAATTCTTCTGATGGTGCGGATCTTGAGATATTTTACTGCCACTATACTCACATACTGTCCTTGACTTGTAATATACATACTGTCGTTCCTTGTAACTTACTTGGCGAAATAAATTGATTCTGATTCTTATTCTGTGCAGCAAAGTGATCATTCCTTTACAGGTGTCATGCAGTGCAGGGCCGCCTTCAGAAATTTTTGGGCCCCATACTGGACAAACAAACTGCCCCCCCCCCCCCCCGCCCTAAAATAAGAAAAAATTATTATACCATACAATATCACAAATGCAATACAGAGCCAATGCTCAATCACCAACAAATTGTACTCCTTTCTTTTACAAAACATAAAATATGCACAGTTGCCATTACTGAAAATGTACTGAACCTTTTGAATGCTATAAAACCACCACAAAATAGTCAAACAACCACAGTCTTTAAAGAATAATGCATAAGCACTATGTAATTGGGGAAAACAATTTTCTAGACTGGGTTCACACCGTCACAAAAAAAAAAAAATGTGGAGTTTAACTAAACAAAACTGATGCAAACGGATTCTATGCAAAGAAAAAAAATGTTTACATCAATCCGTTTAACAGATTTGTTAATTCTGTTCTGATGCAGAAAAGCAAGTTTAAGCCCTGCATGATAATTCCAGATGGGCTGGATCCATGATGGGTATACCGAGCGGGAGGTGGAATGAAACGGAACTCATGGATGAAAAACTGATGCTCCAATGTTACAAACAGATCCATTTAAAA
This sequence comes from Hyperolius riggenbachi, assembly GCF_040937935.1. Classification (NCBI taxonomy): domain Eukaryota; kingdom Metazoa; phylum Chordata; class Amphibia; order Anura; family Hyperoliidae; genus Hyperolius; species Hyperolius riggenbachi. The sequence goes on from NC_090646.1 coordinate 47,883,760, forward strand.
CTGAATCAGATCAGTTTTTACAGAATAAGGTTTTGATAGGTGCAGTTTGAACCCAGCCTTAGTAAATTTACATCACAAAAGAGTCTAAAAATCCCATATAAAAGGCAACAGAAAAAGCACCATCAATGTTATACTTTCCTGGTGCTGTCTTCTCTTCTCTTCAGCATGGGGGCATCAAGCTTTACTATACTATTTAAGGGAGGACTCTAGGTTATCTATCAAACTTAAGAATATTTTGCTTTAATTTACTTTTAAGGGACACTTGTAGAGTGGCACTGGGTGTGGCTCAGTTTTGCTAGTGCAGCAAAACGGAGCCACACCCAGTGCCACTCTACAAGTGTCCCTTAAAAGTAAATTAAAGCTAGAGTGACCAGATTTTTGTGGGTCCAACCTGGGACGGGAAGTGGGGAGGGCCGAGGAGCGCGCAACGACGAAGACGGGGGGGCTGCGGCGATAAAATGGGCGTGACCATGACATTGTATGGGCGGAGCTAACGTAATGATGTAACAGCGAGGCATAAGAAAGCAGTGTTTACGCCATGATGTGGACAAACGAGACTTTGCATCATGGGTGTGCAGAAACTGTGTGATGCTAATAGTATACCGTAACCACAAAGCAGCAAACATAGCCATCTATGACCATTAAATAATAAATGCAGTAACAGTTACCCCTGACACCAGAAAATAAACGCAATGGGCAACATGTCAGCACAAAATAAACGCAATGCGGGCAACATGTCAGTATAAAATAAACGCAATGCGGGCAAACATGTCAGTTGAAAATAAACGCAATGCGGGCAAACATGTCAGTACAAAATAAACGCAATGCGGGCAAACATTTCACCAGAAAATTAACGCAATGCGGACAAACATTTCCCCAGAAAAGAAACGCAATGCGGGCAAACATTTCCCCAGAAAAGAAACGCAATGCGGGCAAACATTTCACCAGAAGAGAAACGCAATGCGGGCAAACATTTCTCCAGAAAAGAAACGCAATGCGGGCAAACATTTCCCCAGAAAAGAAACGCAATGCGGGCAAACATTTCACCAGAAAAAAAACGCAATGCGGGCAAACATTTCACCAGAAAAGAAACGCAATGCGGGCAAACATTTCACCAGAAAATAAACGCAATGCGGGCAAACATTTCACCAGAAAAGAAACGCAATGCGGGCAAACATTTCATCAGAAAAGAAACGCAATGTGGGCAAACATTTCACCAGAAAAGAAACGCAATGCAGGCAAACATTTAACCAGAAAAGAAACGCAATGCGGGCAAACATTTCACCAGAAAAGAAACGCAATGCGGGCAAACATTTCACTAGAAAATAAATGCAATGCGGGCAAACATTTCACCTGGAAAAGAAACGCTATGCGGGCAAACATTTCACCTGGAAAAGAAACGCAATGCGGGCAAACATTTCACCAGAAAAGAAACGCAATGCGGGCAAACATTTCACCAGAAAATTAACGCAATTCGGGCAAACATTTCACCTGGAAAAGAAACGCAATGGTAGCACATTTCACCTGGAAAAGAAAGCATTTACTCACCTGGCAGAAGTCTCCGGCCTCTGGCGCGCTGCTCCCGGGACCACCTTCCTCCTTCTCTTGTCTCCCGCGCTGACAGGGCTACGGCAAGATGGCGCCCGAAGCCCTGTACTGGAGACACAAATAGTCTCCAGTACAGGGCTTCGGCAGCCATCTTGCCGTAGCCCTGCTCGCCTGCCAGTGTCGGAACAGACACTGGAAGATTAAGGAGTAGAGATGGGCCGAACCTCCGATTTTAGGTTCGCGAACCGGGTTCGCGAACTTCTGCGGAAGGTTCGGTTCGCGTTAAAGTTCGCGAACCGCAATAGACTTCAATGGGGATGCGAACTTTGAAAAAAAAATAATAATTATGCTGGCCACAAAAGTGATGGAAAAGATGTTTCAAGGGGGTCTAACACCTGGAGGGGGGCATGGCGGAGTGGGATACACGCCAAAAGTCCCCAGGAAAAATCTGGATTTGACGCAAAGCAGCGTTTTAAGGGCAGAAATCATATTGAATGCTAAATGACAGGCCTAAAGTGCTTTAAAACATCTTGCATGTGTATACATCAATTAGGTAGTGTAATTAAGGTACTGCTTCACACTGACACACCAAACTGTTCACTGAACAGAACAGGTATGCAGTGGTGGGTTCACTGAACAGAACAGGTATACAGTGGCGGGTTCACTGAACAGAACAGGTATGCAGTGGTGGGTTCACAGAACAGGTATGCAGTGGTGGGTTCACAGAACAGGTATGCAGTGGCAGGATCACTGAACAGGTATGCAGTGGTGGGTGGGTTCACAGAACAGGTATGCAGTGGTGGGTTCACAGAACAGGTATGCAGTGGTGGTTTCACAGAACAGGTATGCAGTGGCAGGATCACTGAACAGGTATGCAGTGGTGGGTGGGTTCACAGAACAGGTATGCAGTGGTGGGTTCACAGAAGAGGTATGCAGTGGTGGGTTCACAGAACAGGTATGCAGTGGTGGGTTCACAGAACAGGTATGCAGTGGCAGGATCACTGAACAGGTATGCAGTGGTGGGTGGGTTCACAGAACAGGTATGCAGTGGTGGGTTCACAGAACAGGTATGCAGTGGTGGGTTCACAGAACAGGTATGCAGTGGCAGGATCACTGAACAGGTATGCAGTGGTGGGTGGGTTCACAGAACAGGTATGCAGTGGCAGGATCACTGAACAGGTATGCAGTGGTGGGTGGGTTCACAGAACAGGTATGCAGTGGCAGGATCACTGAACAGGTAGGCAGTGGTGGGTGGGTTCACAGAACAGGTATGCAGTGGCAGGATCACTGAACAGGTATGCAGTGGTGGGTGGGTTCACAGAACAGGTATGCAGTGGCAGGATCACTGAACAGGTATGCAGCCAGGAAAAGCTAAGCCTAACTAATCTTTCCCTATGAGAGACAGACAGCAGCTCGCCCTACTCTCTCTAATGCAGGCACACGAGTGGCCGTAATGGCCGCCGCTGCCTGCCTTATATAAGGGGGGTGGGGCTCCAGGGGCTAGTGTAGCCTAATTGGCTACACTGGGCCTGCTGACTGTGATGTAGAGGGTCAAAGTTGACCCTCATAGTGCATTGTGGGGCGAACCGAACTTCCGGAAACGTTCGCCTGCGGGAGGCGAACGCGAACCACCGAAGTTCGCCGGGAACCGTTCGCCGGCGAACCGTTCGGCCCATCTCTATTAAGGAGGCTGGAGCGGGGCTGCAGGCAATGAACTGGCACGGCGTCTATAGACGCCGCTGCCAGTTCATGAGGATAGAGTGGCCAGAGTCCCGAGGCCGGGACATCCCGCCGCTGAAAGCGGGACGTTTCCCGGGACCTCATGCTGCCTGGGACAGCGGACCCCGAATCCGGGACGTGTCCCGGGCAATCCGGGACGTCTGGTCACTCTATTAAAGCAAAATATTCTTAAGTTTGATAGATAACCTAGAGTCCTCCCTTAAATAGTATAGGTAGCCAGGAGTCCCTGTTAGATAGTATAGGTAGCTGGATAGCTGGAGTCCTCCTTTAGATAGTATATGTAACCTGGAATCCTCCCTTACATAGTATAGGTAATCTGGAGTCCTCCCTTAGATAATATAGGTATCCGGAGTCCTCCTTTAGGCCTCTTTCCCACCAGGATGTTGCGTTTTAGGGGACGTTAAAGGTCGCATAACGTTCCCCTAAAGCAATGCGTGGTGGTGTTGAAGTTGGACGTCAGATTGAGCCGTGTTATGCAGCTCTCAAAGCAGCCGCTCCAGGATAGTGATGGGAAGTCCAGATCTTTTTTAAGATCATTCAAATCGGATCGTTGAAAAGATCCGGATCTTTGAACCGAATCTTTTGAATCATTTTACTAGGGAAGCAGACTGGGTGAAATGACTAGCAGGACAGGACTTTCCCTGCACTGTACATTCTGTATGTTCCTGTTTCTTCCAGACAGACATCCACTGTGAACCGAATCTTTCATTGTGATGATCCGGATGATTCGACTCACAAAAAACATCCGGATCAAATGAACGATTTGTTCATGATCCGGACAACACTATGAGTCCCACCATAAGTCACCACAGTGCAGTGAATATTAATTAGTCATGTGGCTAGTCATTGAGCATGTGCAAGCAGCCTAACGCAGCTAAAGCCCAGTATAACGCACAGCATGCTGCACTTTCATTCAACGTGTAGCGTTACTATGTAACACAACGAAGGCACTGTGAACAGCACATTGATTTTTCATTACTGCGAGTTGGGCTGCATCACTGGCTGCTGTAACGTGGGACTTTAACGTCCCACTGTGAGACCAGCCTTAGATAGTATAGGTAGCCGGAGTCCTCTTTTAGATAGTATAGGTAACCTGGAATCTTCCCTTATGCTGGGCATACACGGAATAGATTATGCGCCGGTTCGAGCCGCTGGCTCGATCCCGGCTCGTCCCCGCCGGCACCTGGATCGATCCCTGCTCATCCCCACGGGTGCTTCCTTATCTTTCACTCGGCTCCCCGCTATTGTCCGCCCGCGGGCATCGAGCAGGTGGGGATAGAGCGGGGTCATCGGACATGGACATGTGGTGGCTGGATAGTGTACTGGTTAAGGGCTCTGCCTTTGACATGGGAGACCAGGGTTCAAATCCTGGCTAGCTCAAGTACTTATTCAGTAAGGAGTTCAAGGCAAGACTCCCTAACACTGCAGGGTGGCCTCCTGAGCGCGTCCCAGTGGCTGCAGCTCTTGAGCGCTTTGAGTCCGACAGGAGAAAAGCGCTATACAAATGTTCAGATTATTATTATTATGTCGGAAATTATCAATCGAGCCATCAGCGGCTCGATTGATAAGAAAGAAACTGACCGTGTATTCCCAGCATTAGATAGTATAGGTAACCTGAAATCCTCCTTTAGATAGCGTAGATAGCTGGAGTACTCCTTTACATAGTATAGGTAACCAGGAATCATCCCTTAGTATAGATAACCAGGAGGCCTCCGTAAGATAGTATAGGTAGCCCAGAGCCCCCGTTAGAAAGTATAGATAACACAAAGTCACCCGTAGATAAGATATGTAGCAAGGAGGCTGCCGTATTGGGCAGCATGTTGGCGTGGTGGTTAGTGCTGTCGCCTTGCAGCGTTGGGTCCCTGGTTTGAATTCCAGCCAGGGCATCTATCTGCACGGTGTTTGTATGTTTTCCTTGCTTCTACATGGGTTTCATCCAGGCACTCTTGTTTCCTCCCACATCCCCATAACATACAGACAAGTTGATTGGTTTCACCTTAAATTGGCTCTAGATGACACGAGGGTGTTGTCATGCGCAGCACACGTGCAGATCACTCCTGGCTGCCTGCGCACTACCGCTCGAGTCCAGCGACCTGGACTTAGTGTTGGGCGAACACCTGGATGTTCGGGTTCGGGCCGAACAGGCCAAACATGGGCCAGATGTTCGGCATGTTCGGCCCGAACCCCGAACTCAATGGAAGTCAATGGGACCCCCGAACATGCCGCTTTTGGGGGCCCTATGGGGTCGCAGGCATAAGGGGGGAGCATGCCCCGATCGCGGGGGGGGGGGGGGCGGAAATTCCCCCCACCCCCTCCGCTAGCGCTCCCCCCTCTGCCCGCTTCCCCATAAAAAAAGTTTGCGTAAAGTTAATAGTACCTAGTGGTGGCTGGCTGGCTGTGGTGATGAGATGAGTGAGGAGGAGTCCGATCGACTAAGAGACGCGTTGAGGCCGGGCAGCGGGCGGTTCAGCGGTAGTACCCTTGTGGTACTTCCGCCCTTTCTCTGACCTCACGTCCTCTACGTGATGACGCATACGAGGATACGCTGCACTCCCTCCTGGCCCCCCGCCCCCCCATAAAAGGCAGCAGCGTCCGTTTCTCACTCTGTCTGCTGCCTGCTTAGTGAGAGAAGGGAGAGATATTGCTGGAGAGATAGGGAAAGTGTTAGTTAGCTCTTGTTAGCTTGCTCCTTGCTAATATTTCTCGCTGAAAAGCACCCCAAAAAAGCTTTTTTTTTGTGTGTTTGTGCTACTGACACTGCATATATAGTCCTGTTTCTCGCAGCTGGCCCTTGCTAATTGCTATACTGTGCCAGGTCCAGCACAGTCAGTGCATACCTTTCACTGCATCTCTGTGACTGAACATTGTATTATACCAGTCAGTGCATACCTTTCACTGCATCTGTTACTGCTCATTGTATTATACCAGTCAGTGCATACCTTTCACTGCATCTCTGTGACTGCACATTGTATTATACCAGTCAGTACATACCTTTCCTTTCACTACATCTCTGTGACTGCACATTGTATTATACCAGTCAGTGTATACCTTTCACTGCATCTCTGTGACTGCACATTGTATTATACCAGTCAGTGCATAACTTTCACTGCATCGGTTACTACACATTGTATTATACCAGTCAGTGCATACTTTTCACTGCATCTCTGTGACTGCACATTGTATTATACCAGTCAGTGCATACCTTTCACTGCCTCTCTGTGACCGCACATTGTATTATACCAGTCGGTGCATACCTTTTACTGCACCTGTGTGACTGCATATTGTATTATAACAGTCAGTGCATACCTTTCACTGCATCTGTGTGACTGCACATTGTATTATACCAGTCAGTGCATACCTTTCACTGCATCTCTGTGACTGCACATTGTATTATACCAGTCAGTGCATACCTTTCACTGCATTTCTGTGACTGCAAATTGTATTATACCAGTCAGTGCATACATTTCACTGCATCTGTGTGACTGCATATTTATTATACCAGTCAGTGCATACCTTTCACTGCATCTCTGAGACTGCACATTCTATTATACCAGTCAGCGCATACCTTTCACTGCAACTCTGTGACTGCACATTGTATTTTACCAGTCAGTGCATACCTTTCATTGCATCTCTGTGACTGCACACGGTATTAATCAAGTCAATGCATACCTTTAACTTTATCCACCCCACCCCCCCAATATGGTCAAAATAACAGTCAGAGGCAGAGCCAGAGGCAGGCAACCCGACAGGTCTGTTCGAGGTTGTGCTTGCGTGATTTTGTGCGGCCCTTGACCAAAATATAGTGTTCAGAAGGCACATACTATCAACCCCCAAGATTGTCAGGATGTAGTTGACTATTAAACACAGAACACCTCATCTTCCTCAGCATTCGCACGGAACCGTGACATATCTTCCTCCTCCTGCTCCCACTTAACACTCAGCTGTCAGACACCACTGCTACTAAGAGCACCACATCCACTCCATTTGAGAGTTTGCAGGAGTTATTTGGTGGGGAATTAACTTATTCACAGCCATTATTGTTACAAAATGAAGGCGCTAAGCATGTTACACCACCTCATATGTCTGGGTTAGGTGTCAGTATGGACATAAGGTCTGAGGATGATGAATTACCTGTTGTTGGTGCAGTTTTGGAGGTGTCTGATACAAGCAAAGCTGTGGAGGATGATGATGATAATGATGATGATGATCCTGCCATGGATGTCATGTGGGTTCACAATAGACAAGATGAACAGGGTGACAGTTCAGAGGGGAAGTCAGAGAGGAGTAGGAGGAGACAAGGGGAGCTCGTCATCAGAAATAGCTCGTGGCAGTGTCCAGCGGCATGTAACACCACCTATGGACAGCCAGCCAACATGCCCTTCAAGGTCAGCTGCTGCCACCACCACCAAAATGCCATCATCCCAGAGCTCACCGGTGTGGACTTTTTTTGTGTGTCTGCTTCAGATGACCGCAATGCCATCTTTTCTGCCACCAAGAATTGAGTCGTGGAAAGAGCAAGACCCATGTAGAGACAACTGCCTTATGAAGGCACATGATGAAAAAGCACAAACAGCAATGGAATTACCACCTGAGGAAAAGCAGCACACAAATGCAAAGCCACCCTCTGCCTCCTCTTCCTCCTTCAGGTGCAGCATCTTCATCCACTTTATCCCTTGCACCTTCACAGCCACCCTCCTCCCCTCCTCCTTTCACCTTGAGCTGTTCCTGCTCCTCTGCTCACAGCAGCCAGGTGTCCGTTAAGGAAATCTTTGAGAGGAAGAAGCCAATGTCTGCCAGTCACCCCCATGCCCGGCGTCTGACAGCTGGCTTGGCAGAACTGTTAGCTCGCCATCTGCTTCCATACCAGCTGGTGGACTCTGAGGCCTTTTGAAAATTTGTGATGATTGGGACACTGCAGTGGAAGATACCAAGCTGCAAATATTTTTCTAAAAAGGCGATACCAAAACTGTATCGTGATGTTGAAAGGCAAGTGGTGTCATCTCTGGCACACAGCGTTGGGTCAAGGGTCCATCTGACCACGGATGCCTGGTCTGTAAAGCACGGTCAGGGCAGGTACATTACTTATACAGCACATCTGGTCAACCTGGTGACCGCTGGCAAGCAGGGAGTACGTGGTTGTGCAGCGGACCTAGTTGTGACACCTCCACGGCTTGCAGGCAGGCCTGCTGCCACCTCCTCTCCTTCTCCTCCTACCCCTCCAGCTACATCCTCTTCACTGTTGTCGCCCTCCTCCTCCTTGGCTGAGTGGCAGTGCTACTCTACTGGTTCTGTGATCTCCTCTCCAACTACACCCCCAGCACCCCAGGGCCTATGCTGCGTGCCAGGTACGACAATATCACGCCATCTTGGACATGTCTTGCCTCAAAGCCGAGAGTCACACTGGAACAGCTTTCCTTGCTTCTCTGAACAAACAGGTGGATCAGTGGATGACCCAGCACCAACTGGAAATCGGCAACGTGGTGTGTGACAATGGCACCAATCTCATTTAGGCTTTGAGTTTGGGCAGCTTGACACACGTACACTGCATGGCACATGTGCTGAATCTTAAAATACAAAGATTTGTGTGTAAGTACCCAGGCTTACAGGAGGTCTTGAAGCAGTCCAGGATATGTGTGGGCATTTCAGGCGTTCCTACACTGCCATGGCATGCTTGGTCAATATTCAGCAGAGAAACAACTTGCCGATGAGGCACCTGATTTGCGATAGCCCGACTCGCTGGAATACAACACTCCTCATGTTTGACCACTTGCTACAACAGGAGAGAGGCATCAATGAGTATCTATACAGCTACGGTCAAAGGTCAGGCTCTGGGGAGCTGGGCATTTTCTGGCCGAAGTACTGGACACTCATGCGTAATGCCTGGTGAGTCGCAGTGAAGGCGCCATCAGTGACTTGATCCCATACGCTTTCTTCCTGGAGCGTGCCATGCGTAGAGTGGTGGATCAAGCTGTGGAGGAGCGTGAACAGGAAAAGGAGGAAGAGTTGTGGTAACCATCACGCCCAGAACCAGATTTTTGTCAACTCCTGCAGCAGCACAGAGGAGGGGGGAGGAGGAGGAGGATGAGTCATCTGGGGAAGAGGAGTCAGATGAGGAAGGTAGGTTGTTTTTAAAGAGGAAGCGAAAGAACAACCACAACAGGTGTCGCAGGGGGCTTGTGCTGCTCACCTTTCCTGTGGTATTGTTTGTGGCTGGGGGGAGGAGGAGAACTTACCTGACATCACTGAGGTAGAGCAAGAGGAGATGGCTAGTAGGTCGGCATCCAACTTTGTGCAGATTGGGTCTTTCATGCTGTCCAGCCTGTTGAGGGGCCCCCATATAAAAAAAACTCAAGGGGAATGACCTGTACTGGGTGGAAACGCTACTACACCCTCGATATAAGCACAAAAGTGGCGGAGATGTTACCAAATTACCAGAAGGCAGAAAGGATGCAGCACAACAAGCTGGTAACTATGCTTTACGGTGCATTTAAGGGTGATGTTACAGCACAACGGAATAAAGGTGCCACTGCCAGTAATCTTGCTCCTCCTCCCATTTCCACGCAGGCAAGGACAGGACGCTCTAGCGATCTTATGGTGATGTCGGACATGCAGACATTCTTTAGTCCAAGGCCTCACATTAGCCCTTCTGGATCCACCCACTACCAACGCCTCGACTGACAGGTAGTTGGCTACCTGGCCTTAAGTGCGGATATAGACACTGAGCAGCAATTAACCCCTGGACTACTGGGTGCGCAGGCTTGACCTGTGGTCAAAGGTGTCACAATTTGCCGTCTAACTTCTGGTTTGCCCTGCCTCAAGCCTCCTGTCAGAAAGGACCTTCAGCACAGCTGGAGGCATTGTCAGTGAGAAGAGAAGTTGTCTAGGTCAAAAAAGTGTTCAGTACCTCACCTTTATCAAAATGAATGAGGTATGGATCCTGGAGGGCTACTGCCTGCCCGAAGACTAAGTCAGTCCCCACACACAGCATCTCTGCTTGCCTTCCAGCCGCTGCTGCCTGCCCAAAGACTAAGTCAGCCACCACACAGCATCTCTGCTTGCAGGCCTTTGACCTTCTTCTCCGCCACCACCAACAGGGTCCAGGACTCCAGGTGGATTCCTGAATTTTTAAGGCCGCTGCTAGCTAACAAACAGAATAATAATTTTCCTGGTGCGTGTACATGCCTGCCTAATTTTTCTGGCTGTGCTGTGGCTGCAACAACAAAACAAAAAGCATGTACATGTGCCAATTCCCCTTTGTGATCATTACCTTGGAGGTGCTTGCGTTTCACAATGAAGCAAAGGCCTATATGAGTGTATTGGGAGGCACACCCAAGATGGACCAAATTGATCAGCTGGACAATCCCTGTTGTTCTGTCATTGAGCTACATCAGGCCGAACTGCCATCACCTGCACTCTCGCCATGGTGCGCACCAGTCCAGGGTGGTCATCACTACACAAACAGCTGTTTGCGGTGCGTTACACAGTGAGTTTGGTCTGTCAGTGTGAAGCAGTACACTACTTACACTACCTGCTGATCCATGTATACACACGCAAGATGTTTTCAAGCACCTTATGCCTCCAATTTAGGAATACAATGTGATTTCTGCCCTTTAGGGATTATAACCGTGCTCTGCGTCAAATCTGTACTTTTCCCCGGGACTTTTGCCATGTATCCCACTCCGCCATGCCCCCCTCCAGGTGTTAGACCCCTTGAAACATTTTTTCCATCACTTTTGTGGCCAGAAACAGTGTTCGTAGTTTTTTCATGTTCGCCTGCCCATTGAAGTCTATTGCGGTTCGCCGAGTTCACCGGTTCACAAACTTTTGCGGAAGTTCGTGTTCACGGTTCACGAACCCAAAATGTGAGGTTTGAGCCCTCTCTAATCAGGACCCAATCCCTTGGACAACATCACTGGGCCGGGCTGAACAGATGCAAAGTCAGCTGTATAGCTGGCTATGCTCTCTGTTGCTATGCGGGAGGCAAAGGGAGGATGGAGTGGCACATATGTGACTTCATAGGTTATTTTTTTTGCAGGTGGGGGGAAAAGGTTGTGTTTGCAGATAATCAGCACCGGGTGTCAAATACCCTAGGTATGCCACTGCCTAAATGTTGTGTTAGCCACTGGTGCAAAAAAATGGCCTCGCAAAAGCCGTTGGTTCCTACTTATGGTTCACACTCTGCTGTGTGCCCAAAAAGCTATCTTATTATGTACTAGCTGGACGCCCGGCGTTGCACGGGTATGTATTTGGCTAGTGTTGGCTCTGCCCACTTTTCCTAACCCTAACACACAATTACTTAATGACCAAGTATGTGAGCTTTGCGGTCTTTGGCATCAATAATTTGCAATGAAAATAAAATATGGCTGATTGGATGTGGCTCCACCCCTTTTCTGAATTTGAACCCCAATCACCCAATGGCCACCTGTACCAGGTACAGGTGATTAACAGTGCAAGAATGGCAGCAATTAAATATTCCCCTTAAAAATCAATAGGTGGATTTTGATTGGCTTTTATAGGCTCCACCCACTTTTCTGAATATTAATCCCAGTCACCCAGTGACCAACTGTGCAAAGTTTGAGAACCCTACCATTAACAGTGTAAGAATGGCTGCAGTTTACATTTGCGCAATGAAATTTGTATTTTTCTCCACCCACTTATTTCCTAACATTGTTCAGGCATGTATTTGGCTGGTGTTGGCTCCGCCTACTATTTCTAATCCTAACACACAATTACTCAATAACCAAGTTTGTGAGCTTTGCGGTGTTTGGCATCAATAATTTGTATTGAAATGAAACAAATCTAATTGGCTGTTTGTGGCTCCACCCCCTTTCTAAAATGTAACCCTAGTCACCCAATGACCAACTGTACCAGGTTTGAGGCTTGTGCCATTAACAGTGCAAGAATGGCAGCAGTGTAAATATTCCCCTTGAAAATAAATAGGTTAATTTTGATTGGCTTTTATAGACCACCCACCTTTCTGAATATTAATCCCAGTCACCCAGCGACCAACTGTGCAAAGCTTAAGAACTCTACCATTAACAGTGTAAGAATGGCTGCAGTTTACATTTTCCAGTGAAATTTGTACTTGTCTCCGCCCCCTTTTTGGTTATGGGAATAAAAAGTATCCTATACTTTATTCCAGGTAATGTACTATGTGTGTGCCAAATTTCATTCAATTCCGTTCAGCCATTTTTGCGTGATCGAGTAACAAACATCCAAACATCCAAACTTTCCCATTTATTATATTAGTAGGATATAGGGTATCATTTTAACTGTAACAAGCGAGAGAATAGATTTTGGGGTGTTTGAAAGCTGAGGCCTATGTCATGTGACTTTTTTTAAGTGCCAAAGTGAAAAAAAACAAACTGTAAAAAATTTCCATTTTCAAAGTTTTAGAGGAATTTCAGCAAAACCACATAAATCCAAATGTTACAAAATATGTATATCCGAGTAGGCGCGGGTCTCTAAATTTCAGAATGGTGACATTTATGGAATTTCTTGATTGTTCAGATGCTCCAGAGGCTTTGCTAAAAAAGAATGACATGGTTACTTCTGATGCAAAAAAAAAATGGCCTTGAAAAAGTCTGTTGTGTACCCAAAATGCTTTTGGATTATGTATATAGGGTATCATTTTAATGGTGACAAGCAAGATAATAGATTTTGGGGTCTTTGATAGAGATGGCTCGAACCTCTGATTTTCGGTTCACGAATCTCGAACGTGAACTTCCGCAAAATTTTGATTTGCGTGAACATTAGCAAACCGCATGTGAGGAAATGCGGAAATGCCGCCGCAAATGCTCAGAGTAAGGCGGCCGTTTCCGCGTCCAACATGGCGACTCAATGCGGAGAAACCGCCGCATGCCGCATGGGCAGTGCGGTGGAGTCCGCATTGAAAGCGGCAGATTGTACGCTTGACACTGGCGCTGACATGATGGAAGGATGCGGGGAGGCCGCCGCTTGCATTGAGAGCGGTGCGGCGGCCTCCACACTTGGTGCAGAGGATACATTGCAAAACATGTCTGGTGTGGCTGGGACTGCTAGTCCACACAGGTTCAGAATGACGCGCGCGCGCTGAGAGGCAGAGCTTATATGACAGCCAGAAGAAGGTCAGCTGACCAACCTGGTCAGCTGACAATTCCACCACCTTTCATTGGTCCAGCACTTAAGGGAGGCGCTGGAGAGCCTTTTGCTATATATACTGAATGCTGGTCATTTCTCTGGTGTCTGGCGTTGCGATCACTACGTGGTAGCACTCAGACCTTGTCTGTATCTGTGTACTAGCATAGTTTCCAAAGGTGTTGACTGCCAAGGATCTCACACCTTAGCGTTAGGAATTGAACTGTATTATTTGTTATGACCCTCTGCCTGCCTGACTATTCCTGTGGACTCTGATTCTGTACCATGATATTTCTGATATCCTGTTGCCAAACTCTGCTCGTTCCTGGACTCTGTATCTGCCTTCTGATTATGTACCCTGCTAATCTGATACTCCGTTGCCAAACCCTGCCTGTTCATTGGATTCTGTATCTGTCTCCTAAATCTGTACTTTATCTGTCCGTGTGTTAACGACCTGGCTTGCCCGACCTCGAGAACTGGCCTCACTGTTAGAGGCAGTTCATAGACCTGTTAGTGACACCCCCTCATTGGTGTCACTCACGCTCTGTCCTTCCTACTTTCAGCCTAGCTCCTCCCCCGGGAGAGTCTAGGCCTTGGAAGGAACTTCCTCTGTGTATACTCAAAGTATTCCTGTTGCATAATACACTCACTTGTTACTCAGGTGTCCAGAGGTTAGTAGATATATCTGATTATCAGTGATACTGCAGATCATCAATAATCGGGTATATTCTGCATTCTCGGTGATACTGCAGATCACCGGTAATCAGACCTTCTCTGTTACACCGATCGTTACACCGCAATAGACTTCAATGGGGAGGCAAACTTTGAAAACTAGAAACATTTATGATGGCCAGAAAAGTAATGGAAAATATGTTTTAAGGGGTCTAACACCTGGAGTGGGGCATGGCGGAGTGGGATACATGCCAAAAATCCCAGGGAAAAATCCGGATTTGACGCAAACCAGCGTTTTAAGGGCAGAAATCACATTGCATGCTAGATTGGAGGCCTAAAGTGCTTTAAAATATCTTGCATGTGTATACATCAATCAGGGAGTGTAATTAGAGTACTGCTTCACACTGACAGAACAATCTCACTGTGTAATGCCCCACAAACATCTGTTTGTGTAGTGACGGCCGTGCTGGACTGGTGCACACCATGACGAGAGTGCAGGTGATGGCGGCTTTCCAGCCCATATGGTCGCCGGGCTGAGGTAGCTGAATAACAGAACAGTGACTGTCCAGCTGATCGAATTTGGTCTGTCCACAATGAAGCAACGACATTATTATCTTGGGTGCGCCCCCCCCCCGAGACACTCATATAGCCGGCGGTCATTGCTTAATTGTGATACCCAAGCCCCTTCACCGTGTCAGCGGCCATAAAAATTCAGGAATCCACCTGGAGTCCTGTACCCTGTTGGTGGTGGCGGAGAAGGCAGTCAAGCGGCCTACTGGCAGAGATGCTGTGTGGGGACCGACTTAGTCTTTGGGCAGGCAGTCACACGGCGTGCAGGCAGAGATGCTGTGTTTGTTGACTGACTTAGTCTTTGGGCGGGCAGTAGCCCTCCGGGATCCATGCCTCATTCATTTTGACAAAGGTCAGGTACTGAACACTTTTGTGACTTAGGTGACTTCTCGTCTCTCAGTGACAATGCCTCCAGCTGCGCTGAAGGTCCTTTCTGACAGGACGCTTGAGGCAGGGAAAGCCACAGGTTGGATGGCAAATTGTGACAGCTATGGCCACAGGTCAAGCCTTTGTACCCAGTAGTCCAAGGGTTCATCGCTGCTCACAGTGTCTACATTAACACTTAGGGCCAGGTAGTCGGCTACCTGCCGGTCGAGGCGTTGGTGGAGGGTGGATCCGGAAGAGCTAAGACGAGGCGTTGGACTAAAGAATGTTCGCATGTCCGACATCACCATGAGATCACTGGAGCATCCTGCCCTTGCCTGCGTGGACATGGGAGAAGGTTTAACGGCAGTGGTACCTTTATTCCGTTGTGGTGTGACATCACCCTTAAACGCACTGTAAAGCATAGTTGCCAGTTCGTACTAGTGTTGGGCGAACACCTAGATGTTTGGGTTCGCGAACGTTCGCCGGACATCGCCGCGATGTTCGGGTGTTCGCGCCGAACTCCGAACATAATGGAAGTCAATGGGGACCCGAACTTTCGTGCTTTGTAAAGCTTCCTTACATGCTACATACCCCAAATTAGCAGGGTATGTGCACCTTGGGAGTAGGTACAAGAGGAAAAAAAATATTTAAAAAAGAGCTTATAGTTTTTGAGAAAATTGATTGTAAAGTTTCAAAGGAAAAACTGTATTTTAAATGTGGAAAATGTCATGTTTCTTTGCACAGGTAACATGCTTTTTTTCGCCATGCAGTCATAAATGTAATACAGAGAAGAGGTTCCAGGAAAAGGGACCGGTAACACTAACCCAGCACCAGCAGCAGCACACGTGATGGAACAGGAGGAGGCGCAGGAGGAGAAGGCCACGCTTTGAGACACAACAACCCAGGCCTTGCATGAGGACAAGAAGCGTGCGGATAGCATGCTTTGTACCGCCATGCAGTCATAAATGTAATAAAGATAAGTGGTTCAATAAACAGGGACCACGCGGCAACGCTAACCCAGCAGCAGCAGACGTGATGGAACAGGAGGAGGCGCAGGAGGAGAAGGCCACGCTTTGTGAGACACAACAACCCAGGCCTTGCATGAGGACAAGAAGCGTGCGGATAGCATGCTTTGTACCGCCATGCAGTCATAAATGTAATAAAGATAAGAGGTTCCATAAACAGGGACCGGCAACGCTAACCCAGCAGCAGCAGCAGCACACGTGATGGAACAGGAGGAGGCGCAGGAGGAGAAGGCCACGCTTTGAGACACAACAACCCAGGCCTTGCATGAGGACAAGAAGCGTGCGGATAGCATGCTTTGTACCACCATGCAGTCATAAATGTAATAAAGATAAGTGGTTCAATAAACAGGGACCACGCGGCATCGCTAACCCAGCAGCAGCAGACGTGATGGAACAGGAGGAGGCGCAGGAGGAGAAGGCCACACTTTGTGAGACACAACAACCCAGGCCTTGCATGAGGACAAGAAGCGTGCGGATAGCATGCTTTGTACCGCCATGCAGTCATAAATGTAATAAAGATAAGTGGTTCAATAAACAGGGACCACGCGGCAACGCTAACCCAGCAGCAGCAGACGTGATGGAACAGGAGCAGGCGCAGGAGGAGAAGGCCATGCTTTTTGAGACACAACAACCCAGGCCTTGCATGAGGACAAAAAGCGTGCGGATAGCATGCTTTGTACCGCCATGCAGTCATAAATGTAATAAAGATAAGAGGTTCCATAAACAGGGACCGGCAACGCTAACCCAGCAGCAGCAGCAGCACACGTGATGGAACAGGAGGAGGCGCAGGAGGAGAAGGCCACGCTTTGAGACACAACAACCCAGGCCTTGCATGAGGACAAGAAGCGTGCGGATAGCATGCTTTGTACCGCCATGCAGTCATAAATGTAATAAAGATAAGTGGTTCAATAAACAGGGACCACGCAGCAACGCTAACCCAGCAGCAGCAGACGTGATGGAACAGGAGGAGGCGCAGGAGGAGAAGGCCACGCTTTGTGAGACACAACAACCCAGGCCTTGCATGAGGACAAGAAGCGTGCGGATAGCATGCTTTGTACCGCCATGCAGTCATAAATGTAATAAAGATAAGTGGTTCAATAAACAGGGACCACGCGGCAACGCTAACCCAGCAGCAGCAGACGTGATGGAACAGGAGGAGGCGCAGGAGGAGAAGGCCACGCTTTGTGAGACACAACAACCCAGGCCTTGCATGAGGACAAGAAGCGTGCGGATAGCATGCTTTGTACCGCCATGCAGTCATAAATGTAATAAAGATAAGTGGTTCAATAAACAGGGACCACGCGGCAACGCTAACCCAGCAGCAGCAGACGTGATGGAACAGGAGCAGGCGCAGGAGGAGAAGGCCATGCTTTTTGAGACACAACAACCCAGGCCTTGCATGAGGACAAAAAGCGTGCGGATAGCATGCTTTGTACCACCATGCAGTCATAAATGTAATAAAGATAAGGGGTTCCATAAACAGGGACCGGCAACGCTAACCCAGCAGCAGCAGCAGCACACGTGATGGAACAGGAGCAGGCGCAGGAGGAGAAGGCCATGCTTTTTGAGACACAACAACCCAGGCCTTGCATGAGGACAAAAAGCGTGCGGATATAGCAGCAATGCTTTTTGCCGCCATGCAGTCATAAATGTAATACAGATGAGAGGTTCAATAAACATGGACCGGAAACGCTAGACCATCCCAGATGTTCATTGGTCATGTTACTTGGTTGGGGTCCTGGAGTGTTGTGTAGTCGTTTCCAATCCAGGATTGATTCATTTTAATTTGAGTCAGACGGTCTGCATTTTCTGTGGAGAGGCGGATACGCCGATCTGTGACGATGCCTCCGGCAGCACTGAAACAGCGTTCCGACATAACGCTGGCTGCCGGGCAAGCCAGCACCTCTATTGCGTACATTGCCAGTTCGTGCCAGGTGTCTAGCTTCGATACCCAATAGTTGAAGGGTGCAGGTGGATTGTTCGACACAGCTACGTAATCTGACATGTAGTCCTTGACCATCTTCTCCAGGCGATCGGTGTTGGAGGTGGATCTGCACGCTTGCTGTTCAGTGGGCTGCTGCTGCATGGGTGTCAGAAAATTTTCCCACTCCAAGGACACTGTCGATACCATTCCCTTTTGGGCACTAGCTGCGGCTTGCGTAGTTTGCTGCCCTCCTGGTCGTCCTGGGTTTGCGGAAGTCAGTCTGTCGGCGTACAACTGGCTAGAGGAGGGGGAGGATGTCAATCTCCTCTCTAAAGTCTCCACAAGGGCCTGCTGGTATTCTTCCATTTTGACCTGTCTGACTCTTTCTTCAAGCAGTTTTGGAACATTGTGTTTGTACCGTGGATCCAGAAGGGTATAAACCCAGTAATTGGTGTTGTCCAGAATGCGCACAATGCGTGGGTCGCGTTCAATGCAGTCTAGCATGAATTGAGCCATGTGTGCCAGAGTCCTACCAGAATACTCATCATCCTCTTGTGAGCGTTGTGATAGTTGTTGTGATGCATCATAGTCGTCACCTTCTTCCTGGTCTGCTTCTGCTGACCATTCGCGCTGAATTGTGGAAGTCCAACGTGCACCGCTCTGGCCCTCGTCAGTGGTGGCAGGAAATTCCTGCTCCAACTCCAGCTGTTCCTCCTCCTCTTCTTCGTCATAGCTGCTGGGGCCAGCGTTTCCTGAGGCGGATGGCCTGATGTTGGTACCATCACGCTAATCGTTTTCTCCTTCAGATTCCCCCAGTTGCATCATGACAGCTGTTTCCTTGATTTTCAACATTGACCTCTTCAGTAAACACAGTAGTGGTATGGTAATGCTGACTGAAGAGTTGTCACTGCTCACAAGCAACGTGGACTGCTCAAAATTTTGGAGGACTTGGCAGAGGTCCAACATGTTTGCCCAATCGGATCCACAGAAGCTTGGCAGCTGGCCGGATGCGCCTCGGTACTGCGCCGTCATGTACTGGACCACTGCACTCTTCTGCTCGCAAAAGCGGGCTAGCATGTGCAGCGTAGAATTCCAGCGCGTAGGGACATCACACAGCAAGTGATGGTGGGGGAGATTGAAGCGCTCCTGCATCTTGGCGAGTGCCCCCGAAGCAGTACTTGAATTTCTACAATGTTTGGCCACTCGTCGCACCTTCAACAGAAGATCGGCCACGCCTGGGTATGTCTTCAGGAACCGCTTAACTACTAGGTTCATCACGTGCGCCAGGCAAGGGATGTGTGTCAGCTTAGCCAACCTTAAAGCGTGAATGAGATTACTCCCATTATCACACACAACCATGCCCGGTTTCAGGTCCAGCGGTGCCAGCCATAAATCCGTCTGTTCCTTTATTCCCCTCCAAATTTCCTCCCCTGTGTGCTGCTTATCCCCAAGGCAGATCAGCTTCAGCAACGCTTGCTGATGCATGCCAACAACTGTGCTGCACTGCTTCCACGATCCTACTGCTGCTGGTGCTGGGTTCGCGTTTCTGGATGAGGTACAGCTTTGAGATGCGTTGGAGGAGAAGGAGTCAGAGAGGTAGGTGCTGCTGTTGTTATCCAGTGGGAGGGACGGCGGTGCAGCTGTTTGTGGCGTGGGCAACACCCGCGCCGTAGCAGGTGAGGAATCGCTGCCAGGCTCCACAAGGTTCACCCAGTGCGCGGTAAGGGAGATGTATCGACCCTGGCCGAACGCACTCGTCCAGGTGTCAGTGGTGAGGTGAACCTTGCAGGCAACGGCATTCTTCAAGCTTCAGGTTATTTTGCTGACCACGTGCTCATGCAACTCAGGCACTGCAGAGCGCGCAAAGTGGTAGCGGCTGGGAACCACGTAACGTGGGATGGCCACTGACA
The DNA here is from genome assembly GCF_040937935.1 of Hyperolius riggenbachi. Taxonomy (NCBI): domain Eukaryota; kingdom Metazoa; phylum Chordata; class Amphibia; order Anura; family Hyperoliidae; genus Hyperolius; species Hyperolius riggenbachi. The sequence goes on from NC_090646.1 coordinate 47,903,631, forward strand.
TCATGCCCTTGAAGCTGTTTGTCTCCACCACTCGATATGGCAGCATTTCGCAGGCCAGAAGCTTGGCTATGCTGGCTGTTACTGCCACGGCCCGGGGGTCATTTGCTGGCAATTTCCTCTTGCGCTCAAACATCTCCGAGACAGACAACTGAACCGTAGGGCTGCACACTGAAGGGCTGTTGGTTGTTGTGTTTGATGAAGACTGGGAGACCTCAAGAGCACTACTCCGGAAAGTGACAGTGTCAGCGTCGTCTGATGTTTGTGAATGTTGTGAACCACGCAATGGCTGGGCTACTGCTGCTGCTGAGGCGGGTCTAGTGGTGAGTCTGGTGAACCCAAGGGAGGCAGTGTTGCTAGTACCCTGTCCTGTCGAGTTTGCCCACAGAGTGGGATGTTTGGATAGCATGTGGCGGCTCATGCTGGTGGTGGAGAGGTTGTTAATACTTTTCCCCCTGCTCAGGCGAGTCTTGCACACCTTGCAAATCGCCATGGTAACATCCTCAGTGCAGTCTTCAAAGAAAGCCCAGACTTTGGAGCACCTGCCTTGCTGGCGATTTCTGTTTGCATCTCTTTTGCCTCTCACTTGAACTTCCACGCTTGTGGTGCCTGAAATTGCGCGCCGCCTACCTTGTGGCACAAGGCGAACTCGTGCAGCAGTGGGTTCTTCGACAGACTCATCTGTGCTGCTGCTACGACGGCGATGTTCTCGTTCACAAACAAAATCTGGGTCTATGTCCACATTGTCCATACCCTCCTCTTCCATCTCCTCAAACTCGTCATATGTCATTGTGGGGGGCCGCCGTCGTGAAGTAGAGCTCCCCAGAACAACCTCTGCGCAGCTCACTCCAACGTCGTCTTCCAGAGCTTCTCGGCCGACCTCCTGCAATTGCAACCCCTCCTGCCCAACTTGCTCTGGGATTTGGGTTTCAAAGTCCTCGGACTCGCCTTGTTGTATTTCAGTGCCCGGTGCATTTCCCACAGTTGATGGTTGTGAATCCGGGCACAACATTTCTGGCTGTTCCTCCATTGACCTTTCAAAGGTGGAAGTTTGTTGGCCTGGGAATAGCTCCTGCGAATACCCCATTGTGTCCTGAGGTAATTCATCGGACTGGTTATCTGGCAGTTGTGTGCGTGGTGTCGCTGCCGGTTGTGTCAGCTTTGTGCCCACTGGCTCTTTGTAACTGGCTGAGGACTCGGACCTCGTGCGTGATGTGCTGGTGCTGCTTAACCCACTGCTGGACGCTTGAGAGGTCATCCAAGTAATTATCTGGTCCTGTTCTTTTGGATCTGTGAGGGTTGTTGTCCTGGACAACATGGGCGGTATTGAGTGGGTTTTCTTGGGTGCTCCCCTGTGGCCTGTACGTGAACCGTCAGGGGAAACACCTCTTCCCTTGCCCCTCCCTCTTTCACCGGATTTCTTCCTCATTTCACTTATCCTTAAAGTACACGCTGACTGGCAGCAGTACAGTGGCAGTACAGAAATGCTATACAGTGGTGGGTGAGCGGTGTACCACTATTGCCAGCAGCGACACAGAGCACAATGCTATACAGTGGCGGGTGAGCGGTGTACTACTGTTCCCAGCAGACACAGAGTGGCAGTAAACAATGCTATATAGTCTGGCTGAGCGGTGTACACAGAGTGGCAGTACACACAATGCTATATAGTCTGGCTGAGCGGTGTACACAGAGTGGCAGTACACACAATGCTATATAGTGTGGCTGAGCCGTGTACACAGAGTGGCAGTACACACAATGCTATATAGTGTGGCTGAGCCGTGTACACAGAGTGGCAGTACACACAATGCTATATAGTCTGGCTGAGCGGTGTACACAGAGTGGCAGTAAACAATGCTATATAGTGTGGCTGAGCCGTGTACACAGAGTGGCAGTAAACAATGCTATATAGTCTGGCTGAGCGGTGTACACAGAGTGGCAGTACACACAATGCTATATATTCTGGCTGAGCGGTGTACACAGAGTGGCAGTACACACATTGCTATATAGTCTGGCTGAGCGGTGTACACAGAGTGGCAGTAAACAATGCTATATAGTCTGGCTGAGCGGTGTACACAGAGTGGCAGTACACACAATGCTATATAGTCTGGCTGAGCGGTGTACACAGAGTGGCAGTACACACAATGCTATATAGTCTGGCTGAGCGGTGTACACAGAGTGGCAGTAAACAATGCTATATAGTCTGGCTGAGCGGTGTACACAGAGTGGCAGTACACACAATGCTATATAGTCTGGCTGAGCGGTGTACACAGAGTGGCAGTACACACAATGCTATATAGTCTGGCTGAGCGGTGTACACAGAGTGGCAGTAAACAATGCTATATAGTGTGGCTGAGCCGTGTACACAGAGTGGCAGTAAACAATGCAATATAGTCTGGCTGAGAGGTGTACACAGAGTGGCAGTACACACAATGCTATATAGTCTGGCTGAGCGGTGTACACAGAGTGGCAGTACACACAATGCTATATAGTCTGGCTGAGCGGTGTACACAGAGTGGCAGTACACACAATGCTATATAGTCTGGCTGAGCGGTGTACACAGAGTGGCAGAACACACAATGCTATATAGTCTGGCTGAGCGGTGTACACAGAGTGGCAGTAAACAATGCTATATAGTCTGGCTGAGCCGTGTACACAGAGTGGCAGTACACACAATGCTATATAGTCTGGCTGAGCGGTGTACACAGAGTGGCAGTACACACAATGCTATATAGTCTGGCTGAGCGGTGTACACAGAGTGGCAGTAAACAATGCTATATAGTGTGGCTGAGCCGTGTACACAGAGTGGCAGTACACACAATGCTATATAGTGTGGCTGAGCCGTGTACACAGAGTGGCAGTACACACAATGCTATATAGTCTGGCTGAGCAGTGTACACAGAGTGGCAGTAAACAATGCTATATAGTGTGGCTGAGCCGTGTACACAGAGTGGCAGTAAACAATGCTATATAGTCTGGCTGAGCGGTGTACACAGAGTGGCAGTACACACAATGCTATATAGTCTGGCTGAGCGGTGTACACAGAGTGGCAGTACACACATTGCTATATAGTCTGGCTGAGCGGTGTACACAGAGTGGCAGTAAACAATGCTATATAGTCTGGCTGAGCGGTGTACACAGAGTGGCAGTACACACAATGCTATATAGTCTGGCTGAGCGGTGTACACAGAGTGGCAGTAAACAATGCTATATAGTCTGGCTGAGCGGTGTACACAGAGTGGCAGTACACACAATGCTATATAGTCTGGCTGAGCGGTGTACACAGAGTGGCAGTACACACAATGCTATATAGTCTGGCTGAGCGGTGTACACAGAGTGGCAGTAAACAATGCTATATAGTGTGGCTGAGCCGTGTACACAGAGTGGCAGTAAACAATGCAATATAGTCTGGCTGAGAGGTGTACACAGAGTGGCAGTACACACAATGCTATATAGTCTGGCTGAGCGGTGTACACAGAGTGGCAGTACACACAATGCTATATAGTCTGGCTGAGCGGTGTACACAGAGTGGCAGTACACACAATGCTATATAGTCTGGCTGAGCGGTGTACACAGAGTGGCAGAACACACAATGCTATATAGTCTGGCTGAGCGGTGTACACAGAGTGGCAGTAAACAATGCTATATAGTCTGGCTGAGCCGTGTACACAGAGTGGCAGTACACACAATGCTATATAGTCTGGCTGAGCGGTGTACACAGAGTGGCAGTACACACAATGCTATATAGTCTGGCTGAGCGGTGTACACAGAGTGGCAGTACACACAATGCTATATAGTCTGGCTGAGCGAGGTACACAGTGGCAGTACACACAATGCTATATAGTCTGGCTGAGCGGTGTACACAGAGTGGCAGTAAACAATGCTATATAGTCTGGCTGAGCGAGGTACACAGTGGCAGTACACACAATGTTATATAGTCTGGCTGAGCCGTGTACACAGAGTGGCAGTAAACAACGCTATGTATAGTGTGGCTGAGCGAGCGGTGTACTACTGTTCCCAGCAGCGACACACAATGACTGGGGGGGACCCTGGCTAGCGTGGCTGGAGAGCGAACTACCCTGCCTGCCTACCCAAAGCTAAATTCACAGAGAAATGGCGGAGATATGACGTGGTTCGGGTATTTATTTACCCGAACCACGTGACCGTTCGGCCAATCAGAGCGCGTTCGGGTCCGAACCACGTGACCCGTTCGGCCAATCACAGCGCTAGCCGAACGTTCGGGGAACGTTCGGCCATGCGCTCTTAGTTCGGCCATGCGGCCGAACGGTTTGGCCGAGCACCATCAGGTGTTCGGCCGAACTCGAACATCACCCGAACAGGGTGATGTTCTGCAGAACCCGAACAGTGGCGAACACTGTTCGCCCAACACTAGTTCGTACTGCAGCTAGTGCTGCATCCTTTCTGCCTTCAGGTGAGTTGGTAACATCTCCGCCACTTTGTGCCTCTACCGAAGGTCTAGTAGCGTGGCCACCCAGTACAGCTCATTCCCCTTGAGATTTTTTTATACGGTGGTCCCTCAACAGGCTGGACAGCATGAAAGTCAACATCTGCACAAATTTGGATCCAGACATACTATCCATCTCCTCTTGCTCTTTCTCAGTGATGTCAGGTAAGTTCTCCTACTCCCCTCAGCCACGAACAATACCACGGGAACGTTGAGCAGCACAAGCCCCTTGAGACGCCTGCTGCAGTTGTTCTTCTACCGCATCCTCCTCCTTCTCCAAGAAAACACCTTCTTCATCATCTGAGTCTGACTCCTCTTCCCCACACAGTATTTGTATGTAGAACAGAGGCGCCAGCAGGATAAAAGTCAATAAAATTTTTAAAAATTGCTTGGAGGAAGTGGTGGGCTTGCCTCCCAAAAGCAGACACGAGATCCTGTCTTCATATAAATCAATACATTTATTATACGGTACCCCAAAAGCAGTGCAATGCGTTTCGCAGGCCCAGCCCGCTTCATCAGGCAATAAAAGTGGGGACAAAACAGAATTTCAGCAATAGCAGGTGTAGCGCCTCAGGCTCACTGAGGCGCTACACCTGCTATTGCCGAAATTCTGTTTTGTCCCCACTTTTATTGCCTGATGAAGCGGGATGGGCCTGCGAAATGCATTGCACTGCTTTTGGGGTACCGTATAATAAATGTATTGATTTATAAGAAGACAGGATCTCGTGTCTGCTTTTGGGAGGCAAGCCCACCACTTCCTCCAAGCAATTTTTAAAAATGTTATTGACTTTTATCCTGCTGGCACCTCTGTTCTACATACAAATACTCTGTGTCCACTCCTGGTGGAGGGGAGTGCTACCCCCTTCTTGTTCCTTTACTACAGAGAGCGACTTCTTAATCCTGAGTGAGGACAGGTCTAATCTCTTCACCTGCCTATTGAGTGGTTGCCTGAATGGTAACCCATGTTTGTGAGTATAAATTCTCTCACTAAACCACTTACCAATTGTCTTTAACATACTACACCATATTTGGCTCTCGTTTTTTTCTATTTTATTCCTCTTCCCCACACAACTCTTCCTCCTCCTCCTCCTCCCCCCTCTGTGCTGCCGCAGGTGTTAAGGAAACATCTGGTTCTGATGAGAATTGATCCCACAACTCTTCCTCCTGTTCCTGTTCCTGTTCACGCTCGTCCACAGCTTGATCCACCACTCTACGCACGGCACGCTCCAGGAAGAAGGCATACGGGATCAAGTTGCTGATGGCGCCTTCAGTGTGACTCACCATGTTTGTCACCTCCTCAAACGGCCGCATGAGCCTGCAGGCATTTCGCATGAGTGTCCAGTTTTTTGGCCAGAACATCCCCATCTCCCCAGAGTGTGTCCTACTACTGTAGTTGTAGAGATACTGGGTGACGGCTTTCTCCTTTTGTAGCAGGTGGTTGAACATCAGGAGGGTCGAATTCCAGCGAGTCGGGCTATCGAAAATCAAGCATCTCACCGGCTAGTTGTTTCTCCGCTGAATATCGGCCAAGCGTGCCAAGGCCGTGTAAGACCGCCTGAAATGCCCACACAACTTCCTGGCCTGCTTCAGGACGTCCTGTAAGCCTGGGTATTTACACACCAATCTTTGGATTATTAGATTCAGCACATGTGCCATGCAGGGTACATGTGTCAACTTTCCCAAATTCCAGAGCCGAAATGAGATTGCTGCCGTTGTCACACATCACGTTGCCAATCTCCAGTTAGTGCGGGGTCAGCCACTGATCCACCTGTTTGTTAAGAGAAGCCAGGAGAGCTGCTCCAGTGTGACTCTCCGCTTTGAGGCAAGACATGTCTAAGATGGCGTGACACCGTCGTACCTGGCATGCAGCATAGGCCCTGGGGAGCTGGGGCTGTGTAGCTGGAGAGGAGATCGCAGCACCAGTAGAGTTGAACTGCCACTCAGCCAAGGAGGAGGAGGATGACGACAGCGAAGAGGAATGTAGCAGGAGGAGAGGAGGTGGCAGGAGGCCCGCCTGCAAGCCGTGGAGGTGTCACAAGTTGGTCCGCTGCACAGCCACGTACTCCCTGCTTGCCATCAGTCACCAGGTTGACCCAATGGGCTGTGTAAGTAATGTACCCTGACCGTGCTTGGCAGACCAGGCATCCATGCTCAGATGGACCTTTGACCCAACGCTGTGTTCCAGAGATGACACCACTTGCCTCTCAACTTCATGGTACAGTTTGGGTATTGCCTTTTTAGAAAAATAGATTTGGCCTGGTATCTTCCACTACTATGTCCCAATGGCCACAAATTTACGGAAGGCCTCAGAGTCCACCAGCTGGATTGGTAACAGCCGGTGAGCTAACAGTTCCGCCAAGCCAGCTTTCAGACATCGGGCAAGGGGGTGACTGGCAGAAATTGGCTTCTTCCGCAGCTAAAGGTGAGACGCGGAGTGGAGGAGGGAGGCTGTGATTGTGAAGGTACAAGGGAGAAGGAGGCTGAAGATGATGCACCTGAAGGAGGAAGAGGAGAAGGAGGGTGGCTTTTCTGTTGTGTGCTGCTTTTGCTCAGGTGCTCTTCCCATTGCAGTTTGTGCCTTTTCTCCATGTGCCTTCTTAAGGCAGTTGTCCCTATGCGGCTGTTGGCCTTCCACGGCTCAATATTTGGAGGCAGAGAGAACAGATGGCATTGCTCTGATCTAAGGCAGACACACTAAAAAATGTCCTAACCGCTGAGCCCCCCTGGGGTGATGGCACTACGGTGGCATCAGCAGCTGACATTGAAGGGCATGTTGGCTGGCTGTACATAGGTGGTGATACATGGCGCCGGACACTGCCACCAGCTGTTTCTGACAACGAGCTCTCCCTGCTTCTTTCAGAAACTCGTCTCCTCCTACTCCTTTCTGACTCCCCCTCTGAACTGTCCCCTTAGTCATCTTGTCTCTTAGCATCCCAGATGGCACCCGTATCATCATAATCATCATAATCATCCTCCCCAGCTTTGCTTGCCTCAGACACCTCATAAACTGCACCAAAAGCAGGTATTTTATCATCCTCCTCCTCACACCTTACGTCCATAGTGTCCCCTAAGGCCCGGTTCACATTAGCGGTCGCCGTCCGGAATCGCCGTGCCGGAGCCGGACCGCATGCAGAACGGACGGAACGGACGCACGGCATAGCAATGAAAGCCTATGCGTCCGTTCACATGTGTCCGTTTCATCCGGACCGGATCCGGACCGGATCCGGACTCCGGCATAAGACCCAACATGCGCTATTTTTTGGTCCGGCTCCTCCGGCAGCCATATCCGGAGCGGAGCCGGACTGCACCATCCGGCCAATACAAACCAATGAGAACCGGAGAGCGCACAACACACTGGCTAAAAATCCGGATGTTCTACCCCACTTCCTATGCGTATTGTAGCGGCGATTTTGGATGGGGACACATGGGCAAGCATTTTGGAGTGGAGCAGCAGTGACTTTAAACGTGCTGGAGATGTTGGCAGTATGTTGGAGGTGGAGGTGAGTGCTAAACAGCGGAGGGCCTGATTCCACAGGTCCACCTTCTGCTGACCTCCCAGACCCCAACATTTTTATTCGGTTTCTACTATCTTTTGCCAAACGGATCCGGATCGCATCCTGATGAACACCTGATGCAACCTGACCGGATCCGGATCGGATCCGGATCAGAACCGTACGGTTCCAATCCGGATCCGGGCCGGATCTGGTCAGGTCATCCGGTCCGTTTGGCAGGGAACCGCAAGTGTGAACCGGCCCTAACTCAGACATATGAAGTGGTGTAACTTGCTTAGCGCCTTCATCTTGTTGTAACAATAATGCCTGTGAATCAGTTAATTCCCCACCAAATAACTCCTGTGAGGTGTCAAATGTAGAGGATGTGGTGCTTGGAGTAGCGCTGGTGGCTGCAGAAGATGAGGTGTTCTGTGTTAAATAGTCAACCACATAGTTACATAGTTACATAGTTATTTTGGTTGAAAAAAGACATACGTCCATCGAGTTCAACCAGTATAAAGTACAACACCAGCCTGCTCCCTCACATATCCCTGTTGATCCAGAGGAAGGCGAAAAAAACCCTACAAGGCATGGTCCAATCAGCCCCCAAAGGGAAAAATTCCTTCCCGACTCCAGATGGCAATCAGATAAAATCCCTGGATCAACATCATTAGGCATTACCTAGTAATTGTAGCCATGGATGTCTTTCAACGCAAGGAAAACATCTAAGCCCCCTTTAAATGCAGGTATAGAGTTTGCCATAACGACTTCCTGTGGCAATGCATTCCACATCTTAATCACTCTAACTGTAAATAACCCTTTCCTAAATAAATGGCTAAAACGTTTTTCCTCCATGCGCAGATCATGTCCTCTAGTCCTTTGAGAAGGCCTAGGGACAAAAAGCTCATCCGCCAAGCTATTATATTGCCCTCTGATGTATTTATACATGTTAATTAGATCCCCTCTAAGGCGTCTTTTCTCTAGACTAAATAAACCCAGTTTATCTAACCTTTCTTGATAAGTGAGACCTTCCATCCCACGTATCAATTTTGTTGCTCGTCTCTGCACCTGCTCTAAAACTGCAATATCTTTTTTGTAATGTGGTGCCCAGAACTGAATTCCATATTCCAGATGTGGCCTTACTAGAGAGTTAAACAGGGGCAATATTATGCTAGCATCTCAAGTTTTTATTTCCCTTTTAATGCATCCCAAAATTTTGTTAGCTTTAGCTGCAGCTGCTTGGCATTGAGTACGATTATTTAACTTGTTGTCAATGAGTACTCCTAAGTCCTTCTCCAAGTTTGATGTCCCCAACTGTATCCCATTTATTTTGTATGGTGCTAGACCATTAGTACGTCCAAAATGCATGACTTTACATTTGTCAACGTTGAATTTCATTTGCCATGTATGTGCCCATATAGCCATCCTATCCAGATCCTGTTGCAATATGACACTATCTTCCTGAGAGTTGATGAGTCTGCACAATTTTGTATCATCTGCAAAAATAGCAACATTGCTCACTACTGCATCTACTAGGTCATTAATAAATAAATTGAAGAGCACTGGACCCAGAACAGACCCCTGTGGGACCCCACTGCTAACAGTCTCCCATTTTGAGTACGATCCATTGACCACAACTCTTTGTTTTCTGTCCATTAGCCAGTTCCCTATCCATGAACACAGACTCTTCCCCAGTCCTTGCATCCTCAACTTTTGCACCAGACATTTGTGGGGAACAGTGTCGAAGGCCTTTGCAAAGTCCAAGTATATCACATCTACAGCATTCCCAATATCCATATTAGCATTCACTACCTCATAAAAGCTTAGACATGTTAGTCAAACAGGACCTGTCTTTAGTAAACCCATGTTGATGCTGAGAAATAAGATTATTTTCTACTATGAAGTCATGTATAGTATCTCTTAGTAACTCCTCAAATAGTTTGAATACAACTGATGTTAAGCTTACAGGTCTATAATTTCCTGGATCTGATTTTTTGCCCTTCTTAAATAATGGGAAAACGGGGGCTGTACGCCAATCCACTGGGACTCTGCCAGTTGCAAAAGAGTCACAAAAGATAAGATAAAGGGGTTTAGCTATAACTGAACTTAATTCCCTGACAATCCTGACAGTCCTGACAATCTTGGAAGTTGATGGGACGTGCCTTCTTGAGCACTGTACTTTGGTCCAGGGCTGCATGAAATCACATCAGTACAACCTCGAACAGACCTGCTGGGTGGCCTTCCTCTGGGTCTACCTCTGCCTCTACCTCTACTGTTTTGTCTGTATCGGGGGGGATGAAGTGAAAGGTATGCACTGACTTGACTAATACAATGTGCAGTCACACAGGTGCAGTGAAAGGTATGCAGTGACTGGTATTACAATACAATGTGCAGCTGCTACACAGGTGCAGTTAACAGGTATGCACGGAGTGGTATATTACACAGCGTGTGGCCACACAGGTACTGTGAACAAGTATGCAATGACTGGTATTACAAATTTGCAGCTGTCAAACACACAGCTACCGTGAACAGGTGCAGTGACACTGCGTGCAGTCACATAGGTAGGTTGGTGCACTGAACAACAACAGGTGGGTATGCAGTGATTGGTTTTACAAATGTGCACCTGTCACACACACACACAGGTACCGTGAACAGTTGAAGTGAAACTGCGTGTGCTCACATAGGTAGGTGGGTGCACTGAACAACAGGTAGGTATATGCAGTGATGGGTATTACAAATGTGCAGCTCTCTCTCTCTCTCTCACACGCACACACACACACACACACACACACACACACACACACACACACACACACACACACACACACACACACACACACACACACACACACACACACAGGTACCGTGAACAGGTACAGTGACTGGTGGTATTAAATATCACACTGAATTAGCTCACGTAGGTAGGTGGGTGCACTGAACAACAGGTAGGTATATGCAGTGATGGGTATTACAAATGTGCAGCTGTCAGACACCGGTAGTCACTGAATGTGCTGGACCTGGCAGTGGCACAGTAGGAAATACCAAGGGGCCAAGGTCCAGCAGCTAAGACTGACTGACAGGGCTGTATGTGTCTGTGGGACACACACAAAAAAAATAGATATTCATAGAAAAGCAGATGGTTGGCACTACAGTGAAATGGCATGCACACATCAGCTGCGACAACAGGCAGTTTGCACAGGAGGACTACACATACACCACTTCTTTAAATCTCTTCAGCGTGCTCAAGCAACAACATCAAATGGCAAGCAGACAAAGATAGCAGGAAAGCTGGCACTGCTGCAAGTGTTCAATTTATTGTAGCAAAGATAAAGTGCAAACGTGCAGCATCTTGCAAAAAGTATGGCATGAAAAAACACATACCCTGGTGAGAAGAGGCGTGGAGGATGGTGGGTGCTGGGCACAGGATGCCTGACGGCCGTTTCGCGCTAAAAAGCGCTTCTACGGAGGCTGCAACACTGTTGGGCAATGGCTGCTGGTTAAATACTATTCAGAGCCAGAGTCTAGCGTCACTTCCGGTGGCAGCGCCGCCCCTACTTCCGCGTCACGTGTGCGTACGCATTGACGCATTGCGTCAACGTACGTCACATGCGTACGAAAATCCGCGTGGCGCCTACAACGTACGCATGCCAATTAGATACATGCGTACTGCATAATTATGCATGCGACGCACGCGTCAATATGGTCGCATAGGGTGAGTGGGAACACTCCCCCCAGCGGCCAAACTTGAACAGGGCCCGACCCGGCCAGACTCACACCTAGGTTGAGGGGGGGGAAAAAGTAGGAAAAAAAGGAGAAAGGGAGGGTGGAGTGGGGGGTAGGGGATACGAAAGATCAGGGAGTCCTGAATAGAAAAGGTGTCATAGAACCCTAAGTGTCAGTGTGGCCAAATCGTGCTCCATCCGGGTGGAAAGTCCTAAGTACAAAGCACACAGTGCTATAATAGCTAAATATAGTGCTGCTGTAGGAAATAGGAGGGGAAGGAAGGTAGGGGGGCAAAAATATGGGGAAGTAAAATAGCCCATATCCCGTGGTGAAGAGTCACCAACTGGGATAGACTAAACATGGAAGGTGAAAGAGGGAAGGTAGGCGAGTGGTTAATGTATGCTCCCACCATCTTCCAAAATATTAACAGTACAAAAGATGACGGATTGCATACAAAGCATAAAACATCAAGGCAAACAGAACACATAATAGCATGTCAATTGTAGGGGGGTCCAGGGAACAAGGGGACAGGAGGAGGGAGAAACAACGGACACACACAAAGAGGGAAGGGAGATTCAAGGATCAAGAAAGCAAGATAAATCTGTATGGTTGTTAAGACCTAAGGGTCCCATAGCTCCTGACTGTAGGATTAGCATAGCTTCCTCCCTTTTCAAATGCTTCTCCCTATCTCCGCCTCTAGACGGGGGTGGGACATGAATGATTCCTGCGAATTTCAATTTGTTGGGGTCATTCCCATGACTTTCTCGCATGTGTTGGATCATTCTTTCCTGCTATCTTTGTCTGCTTGCCAAAAAAAAATAGATCACAAGAACAACATTAGCTCTCAAAAGAGCTGTTGAGGATTTAGCAATAAGTATCAGCAAGAAAGAGCAACCTAACAAGCCTAACTGTAGCCTAACTAAGCTTTCCCTATATCAGCAGCAAGGTTCTCTCCCTTCTCTAATTACTGCAGCCACACGAGTAAGTGAAATGGCTGATGCTGCTGGCTTTTTATAAGGGGGGGGACTCCAGGAGGGAGTGTAGCCTGATACCTCCTACCCTGTGCCTGCTGACTGTGATGTAGAGGGTCAAAGTTGACCCTAATGATGTAGTATAGGAGGCGGGTCGATCCGCTATAAAGTTTGCGTTTAATCGCGAACGTGAACCACCAAAGTTTGCGCGAATAAGTTTGCATGCAAACATTTTGGGCCATCTCTAGTCTTTGAGAGGTGAGGCCTACGTCATGCGATTTTATTTGTATAGTGCCAAAGTGAATCAAAAGCAATACAATTTTTATTTTTTTTATATACTTTGCACCAAAATAAAACATCTGGGAAAAAACCCAAGAGTGTCAGAATAAAAAAAAAAAAAAAAAGAATACCAAAATAGTTCCTTTAGGGACTCAGCTTCTTAACCACTTGAGGACCGCAGTGTTAAACCCCCCTAAAGACCAGACCATTTTTTCTCAAATTAGGCCACTGCAGCTTTAAGGCCTCCCTGCAGGGCCGTCCGACTCAGCACACAAGTGATTCCCCCCCCCCCCCCCCCTTTCTCCCCACCAATAAAGCTTTCTGTTGGTGGGATCTGATCACTCCCCCAATGTTTTTGTTTTTTGGGGTTTTTTTTTGCAAATATTTGTTTATTTTTTTAAATAAAAATGTGTATTTTTATTTTTTTGGTCCCCCCTCCCTCCACACGGCTGTTCCCAGTACAGTGCTGCCTTAGATTTCAGCGCTGTACGGGGTAATTAGATGGCGGTTTTGCCATCTAACAGTCTCCTAGCGGCGATCACCTACCAAGCTGAGATGCGATCTCCTGCAAAACAGGCCCCAAGGACCTTACGCCGATCGGTGTCAGGCGGTAATGGGGCTGCTGCTGCATGACGCAGTCAGAAAGAAGTTAAATATGTATGTCATAAGGGTGTATTACTGTTATATTTGCAAATAAGAGCTTGTAATTACTGATAGAGTACAATGAGAAAACCAAAAATACAAAATGGAAAATTAGCACCTTTACTTCCAAGTAAAATATTGTCACCATACATTATACTAGGGGCATAATTTAAATGTGATAATTAGGACAAATGGGCAAATGAAATGTGTGGGTTTTGTCTAGAATAGCGTTATTTTAAAACTATAGGTGATGGAATTGGAGAAAAAAAAAGTTTTTTTGTCTGTTTTTTTTTTCATTTCCCCCTTGCTTTTCCCTTTTGAATGCATAGAAAATAATTTCTGAAGACAAATATCATCTCCAAAAAACCTAATTGGAGGCAAAAAAGAAAAAAAAGAAAAAAATAACTAGCTATACATCATTTTGTTGTAATATAAGTAATGATAGAGTTATAGGTGAATGAAAGGGAGAAACATTTTTTGCAGTAGAAAAATACATATATTTACATAGATCTCTACATGAGTCCTGAAAGAGGGACAAATGAGGAAGAAAGAGGGACTTTTTTAGTTCCCAAGGAGGGATTGTTCATCTGAAAAGGGGACAGTTGGGAGCTATGGGTGTAGTGCAGCAAAGGGTCTTTGCAATATTTCCGGAATATCGACTAGTGTGTGCTGCTCTTGCTAACACTTACCCCCATTGATGTCCCTAAAAAGCTGCTTTAAGTGATGTGGCTTTCAGGGCTGGAATCTACTAGAGCGATTTTATGAGCATTTAGGGAGCAATTCAAACCGCTAGCGATTTCTCTAAACGCTCAGCTAATGTTAATGGATGGGCCAAATTCCACTGGAGTGATTGCGATTACCAAATCGCAAAACGCAGGACATGCAGCATTTTTGAGCATTAGCGTTTCTGCAATGTAAAGTATATAAACGCTGGCATAATCGCTTGTCAAAACCTACACAGAACAATTTTGCTAGCGTTTTACATTACTGCACACTGTAACAAAATTAAAATTAATTGAAAGAACAAATCAGAATTAAAAACCCTAATCTCTACACAACCGCTGGCAAATTGATTACACTTTTTAAAGAGGAACTGTAACGACAAAACGTCCCCTGGGGAGTACTCACCTCGGGTGGGGGAAGCCTCCGGATCCTAATGAGGCTTCCCACGCCGTCCTCCATCCGTCAGGGGTCTCGCTGCGGCCCTCCGTGCAGCGGTGACGTCAATATTTACCTTCCCGGCTCCTGCGCAGGTGCTCTGACGGCTGTCGGCTCCGAAGTAGACGGAAATACCCGATCGCCATCGGGTCTGCTCTACTGCGCAGGTGCAAGTTTCCGGCGCCTGCGCAGTAGAGCGGACCCGACGGAGATCGGGTATTTCCGTCTATTTCCGTGCCAAAAGCAGCCACAGCACCCCCGCTGGAGCCAGCAAAGGTAAATATTGAAGCTACAGTCGGCTCTGTCGCCGGCTGTTCGGAGGGCTGCAGCGAGACCCCCGTGGGACAGAGGACGGCGTGGGAAGCCTCATTAGGATCCGGAGGCTTCCCCCACCCGAGGTAAGTACCCCCAAGGGGAGATTTTTGTTGTTACAGAGTCTCTTTAAAATCACTACCTAAAACGCTCATGAAATCGCTTAAAAACCGCTCATATAAATTGCTAGAGATTGCGATTAGCGATAGCATTTTGTAGTCGGTTCTAGGCCTCAAGGTGTCTTCTGGTTGTGGTAGGAAAGACAGGTAAAATTCCTTCTCATACAAATTCACAGCTAATGCTACAGAAAGCTTCCCCGGCTTTCTGGATAGTGACTTACCCTGTTATTTTTCCATGAAATAAACTGTAGGGAAATATTCATCTGCTGATCATCAGGTGCTGCTCCATCAAATTTACCCACGTTTGTATAATTTAATTTCGCTGGCTTTGCAGATGTTTTCCAACTCTCAATATTCAGAGGACCGGGTAATTCTCCTTTTTCATTAAAAAACATGTCCTCATTATTTGCACCTTTGACGTAAACTCTTCTTACGTAATCAGTGAGCTTGAGAGAAGAGCAAGAAGTCATAACCATGTTTATCTCATAGGTTGCCAGTAAGACTTATAAGGCCCATATGGCAAGTCATGGTCAAGCATGTGATGAGTCTGAACAGGCAATAGATTTGCAAAGCTCTGCTTTGCTGGGAACAATCATGTGCTAAAAATAGGAAGTAATTACAGCCAGTGATGGGCCGAAATTTTGCATATGCGAAATTTTGCATCAAAATTCACATTTTTGCATTGTAATTGTAATGCAAAATTTCAGGGAAAATCGTAATTGATTTTGTATGTAATTGTAGTATTTCATATAATCGTAATTTTCGTGAAATCCCATGAAATTTTGTGATGACTTAGCAAAGCCCCCATGCATGCTATTGCTACCAAAATTGGTACATGTGTTTAGGAGAATATTGGGTACAAGTAAAAAAGAAAAAAAAAAGAAAAAAGGAATTTTTCAAAAAACATTGTAGTTTTTGAGAAAATCGATTTTAAAAATGAAAAGAAAAGTGTTTATTAAACTGTCCTTGTTCCAAGTTTAAAAAACATTTTTTATTTGTATATTTTAAATCGATTTTCTCAAAAACTATATGGTCTAATTGGAAAAATCTTTTTTTCCTTTGTACCCATTATTCCCTTTAACAAAGGTAGCAATTTTGGTGTCAGTAGCATGTATGGGGGCTTTGCTATTATCTTCCAAATTCGGCACAAAATTACACACATTTTTGTGAAAATTACGCAAATTTTTATGTGAAATTACGAATGACTACGAAATCAGCTTTGTTTGCAAATCGTAATTACGTATAGGTGTAATTGCGAAAATGTACACAACATTTTGATAAATTGTAATTTTGATTAAATCTATCAGCTGAGAAAACTCATCACATGCCTCTCCAATCGCTATGATTTCTCATGCACACAAAGATAAGTAATTGTGAAATGCACATTTTAAAATGTAACACAAGCTATTGCCAATAATAGTATAGTATATTGGTAATTTTACTGATATATTATCACTTGTTATTAATGGTAGATTATCGGTAGACATTATGGTTATTTTCACATTAACCTTCCATTCCTCTATGCCTATCACTAACCTACCCTACCCCCTACCTATGCCTATTGCTAAGCTACCCCCATCTGGGCCTATCACTAACCCACTCTACCCCCTATCTATGCCTATTGCTAAGTTACCTCTATCTATGCCTATTACTAACCTACACTACCCTCTACCTATGCCTATTGCTAAGCTACCCCCATCTGGGCCTATCACTAACCCACTCTACCCCCTACCTATGCCTATTGCTAAGCTACCTCCATCTATGCCTATCACTAACCTACCCTACCCCCTACCTATGCCTATTGCTAAGCTACCTCCATCTGGGCCTATCACTAACCCACTGCACCCCCTACCTATGCCTATTGCTATGCTACCTCCATCTATGCCTAATACTAACCCACTCTACCCCCTACCTATGCCTATTGCTAAGCTACCCCCATCTGGGCCTATCACTAACCCACTCTACCCCCTACCTATGCCTATCGCTAAGCTACCTCCATCTATGCCTATTACTAACCTACCCTACCCCCTACCTATGCCTATCGCTAAGCTACCTCCATCTATGCCTATTACTGACCTACACTACCCTCTACCTATGCCTATTGCTAAGCTACCCCCCATCTGGGCCTATCACTAACCCACTCTACCCCCTACCTATGCCTATCGCTAAGCTACCCCCATCTGGGCCTATCACTAACCCACTCTACCCCCTACCTATGCCTATTGCTAAGCTACCTCCATCTATGCCTATCACTAACCTGCCCTACCCCCTACCTATGCCTATTGCTAAGCTACCTCCATCTGGGCCTATCACTAACCCACTCCCCCCCTACCTATGCCTATTGCTAAGCTACCTCCATCTATGCCTATCACTAACCTACCCTACCCCCTACCTATGCCTATTGCTAAGCTACCTCCATCTGGGCCTATCACTAACGCACTTCACCCCCTACCTATGCCTATTGCTATGCTACCTCCATCTATGCCTAATACTAACCCACTCTACCCCCTACCTATGCCTATTGCTAAGCTACCTCCATCTATGCCTATTACTAACCTACACTACCCCCTACCTATGCCTTTTGCTAAGCTATCCCCATCTGAGCCCCCCCCACTTAGAAAAGGCAGCACTGTCGGCCATTTTCTCACTCTGTGTGCTGCTGCTATTAGTGAGAGAAGGGAGAGAGGTTGCTGCAGAGATAAGGAAAGCTTAGATAGGCTCTTGTTAGCTTGCTCCTTGCTGATATTTATTTCTAAAAAGCATCCCAAAATGGCTCTTTTGAGAGCTAATGTTCAAGTTGTGATTTTTTTTTTGCGTGTGTGTTGTCCACTGACACTTGCATATACAGCCCTGTTAGTCGCAGCTGGCCCTTGCTAATTGCTATACGCTGCCAGGCCCAGCACATTTAGTGCCTACCTTTTCACTGCACCTGTATGTGTGACAGCTGCACATTGTATTGTAATACCAGTCACTGCATACCTGTTCACTGCACCTGTGTGACCACATGCTGTTTTATATACCAGTCCGTGCATACCTGTTAACTGCACCTGTGTGTGTCAGCTGCACATTGTATTGTAATACCAGTCACTGCATTCCTTTTCACTGCACCTGTGTGACAGCACATTGTTATACCAGCAGTAACTGCATACCTTTCACTGCACCTGTGTGAGTGCACATTGTTATACCAGCAATCAGTGTATACCTTTCACTGCACGTGTTTGACTGCACATTGTATTAATC
The DNA here is from genome assembly GCF_040937935.1 of Hyperolius riggenbachi. Taxonomy (NCBI): domain Eukaryota; kingdom Metazoa; phylum Chordata; class Amphibia; order Anura; family Hyperoliidae; genus Hyperolius; species Hyperolius riggenbachi. Next base: position 47,922,025 of record NC_090646.1, read on the forward strand.
AAGTCAGTGCATACCTTTCACTTCATCCCCCCCAATATGGACAAAATTGGCAGAGGCAGAGCCAGAGGCAGGTCTGTTCGAGGTCATGCTGTTGTGATTTCGTGCAGCCCTGGACCAAAGTAAAATGTTCAGAAGGCATTTGCCATCAACCCCCAAGATTGTCAGGAAGTAGTTGACTATTTAACACAGAACACCTCATCTTCCTCAGCTTCCACACGGAACTGTGACATATTTTCCTCCTCCTCTGATTCTGGCACCCCACTTAACACTCATTCGGGAGCCATCATCCCAGGGCTCAGCAGTGTGGAAATGTTTGTGTGTGTCTGCCTTAAATGAGAGCAATGCCATCTGTACCATCTGCCACCGAAAATTGAGCCGTGGAAAGACCAAGACCCATGTAGGGACAACTTCTTATGAAGGTACATGATGACAAAGCACAAACTGCAATGGGAAGACAACCTGAGAAAAAGCAGCACACAAAAGCAAAGCCACATACTGCAGTGGAAGATACCAGGCTGCAATTATTTCTCAAAAAAAGGTGATTCTCCACCACCACCACCAACAGGGTCCAGGACTCCAGGTGGATTCCTGAATTTTTAAGGCTGATAGCAGTGGCCGCTAACAAAAACAATAATATTTTTTCTGGTGCGTGTACATGCCTACCTAATTTTTCTGGCTGCACTGCAGCTGCAACAACAAAACAAAAGGCATGAACATGTGTCAATTCCCCTTCGTGATCGTTACCTTGCCGCGGACCCGTGGTGAAGAGGCTTGCGTATCACAATTAAGCAATGACCGGCTATATGAGTATGTTGGGGGGCACACCTGACCCAAGATAATAAGGTTGTTGCTTCATTGTAAACAGACCAAATTTGATCAGCTGGACAGTCACTGTTGTTCTGTCATTGAGCTACCTCAGCCCGGCGACCATATGGGCTTAAAAAAGCGCCATCGCCTGCACTCTGGCCATAGTGCGCACCAGTCCATCACGGCCATCACTACACAAACAGCTGTTTGCGGTGCGTTACACAGTGAGTTTGATCTGTCAGTGTGAAGCAGTACACTAATTACACTACCTGATTGATGTATACCAACGCAAGATGTTTTAAAGCACTTTATGTCCAATTTAGCAGGCAATGTGATTTCTGCCCTTAAAATCCTGCTCTGCGTCAAATCCGTCATTTTTCCCAGGACTTTTGTCATGTATTCCACTCCGCCATGCCCCTTCCAGGTGTTAGACCCCTTGAAATATCTTTTCCATCACTTTTGTGGCCAAAATTAGTGTTTGAAGTTTTGAAAGTTCGCCTGCCCATTAAAGTCTATTGCGGTTCGCAAAGTTTGCAGGTTTGTGAACTTTTGTGGAAGTTCGCGTTTGAGGTTTGCAAACCTAAAATCGGAGGGTTGATTTGGCTGGTGTTGGCTGTGCCCACTTTTTCTAACCCTAACTCACAATTACTCAATTACTCAGTGACCAAGTTTGTGAGCTTTGCGGTCTTTTCATCAATAATTTGCATTGAAAAGAAACACATCTGATTGGCTGTGTGTGGCTCCACCCCTTTTTCTTAATTTGAACCACAGTCACCCAATGACCAACTGTACCAGGTTTGAGGCTTGTGCCATTAACAGTGCATGCATAGCAGCAATGTAAATATTACCATTGAAAATCAATAGGTGAATTTTAATTGGCTTTTGTAGGCTCCACCCACTTTTCTGAATATTAATCCCAGTCACCCAGTGACCAAAGTTTGAGAACCCTCCCATTAACAGTCTAAGAATGGCTGCAGTTTACATTTTCACAGTGAAATTTGTGTTTGAGGGAGGGAGACAAGCAGGGGCACTTTAGGCAGTCAACGAGCTACCTCTCATGCACGTGGGAGTGCAATGGCCATGCTGAGCTTAATGAGGATTGGAATTTAACCACTTGCCGACCGCACACTCATAACGTGCGTCGGCAAAGTGGCAGCTGCAGGACCAGCAACGCAGTACTGCGTCGCCAGCTGCAGCTTAATTAATCAAGAAGCAGCCGCTCGCGCGAGCGGCTGCTTCTTGTCAAATCACGGCGGGGGGCTCCGTGAATAGCCTGCGGGCCGCCGATGGCGGCTCGCAGGCTAGATGTAAACACAAGCGGAAATAATCCGCTTTGTTTACATTTGTACGGCGCTGCTGCGCAGCAGCGCCGTAAGGCAGATCGGCGATCCCCGGCCAATCAGTGGCCGGGGATCGCCGCCATGTGACAGGGGACGTCCTGTCACAGGCTGCACAGGACGGATAGCGTCCTGTGCAGCCCAGATCTCCCGGGGGCAGCAGGTAGGAGAGGGAGGGGGGGAATTTCGCCACGAGGGGGGGAATTTTCACTCAGTGTGTGTAACACTTGATAAAGGGGAATATGCAATTGCTGCCATTTTTGCACTGTTAATGGCACAAGCCTCAAACCTGGTACAGTTGACCTTTGCCTGACTGGGGTTCAAATTCAGAAAAGGGTGGAGCCACAAACAGCCAATCAGATTTGTTTCATTTCAATGCAAATGATTGATGCCAAAGACTGCAAAGCTCACAAACTAGGTCATTGAGTAATTGTGTGTTAGGTTAGAAAAAGTGGGTGGGGACAACACCAGCCAAATACATACCCGGGCAACACCGGACCATCAGCTAGTTTATAATATTAGTGAGATTATGTGGAAAAATAATTCAAATACCATTGGCTGGTGCCTCCCAATCACAGGCAAGTTCTCTAAGAGGAAGTACTCCTTCCTGCAAGTATGTGAAGCCCAAACCGATTAGTGACTGTGTCAAGTCAATCAATGGTGAAACCCTCCCCAGGCCACAGAGCAAATGGAGCCTAGGGGCTATGGGGGCCGCCCCCCCCCTCCCCTGTAGAGTTCAAGTGAGCTCTGTGTAAATATACTTACCCACTCCTGTCTCATCAGGTATCTTCTTTTCCTCCTGAGTTCTGGCAGTCGCACTTGCTGCATGCCTGGCTTCTGATGGATGTTATGTAATCTGTAGTCAGAGAGGTAAGCATAGAGCAGGTCGATTCCGGGTGAGAGGAGAAGCAATGCGACACAGCAAGAGCAGCTAAATATATTTACACTGTACGTTGCTGCACTACTCTGCATGTGGACGGGGCGAGGGAGGAGGAACGGGCCCCCACAGCCTCCGAGCCAAATTGCGTTTTTTTGCCCCTGAAGCCAAGTGATGAAATATTTCTTGTAGACATTGTTCACATACAAAGGAAAATTCAAGTCATTTCAGCTGGATGCTTTTCCTGCTCTAGAAGAGACTTGATAACTCCTGATTAGGGATGGTTGGACAATTTCCTCGGAATGTAAATTTCCAAATTTCCCATTGGAAATTGGCTTTCCCCAGCAGTATTGGAAATCAGAGTGTGAAAAACGGAATTTGACAGAAATATTGCATTACTGACACTCAGAAATTTTAGGGCAATCACAAGACTCTGTAGTACTGGACCAATCAGAGAATGCCAATGTTTACCACGGATCTCAGAATACCACAGATATTTTGTCAGGAACCTACCTGAGAGATCCCGCTCTGCTCCAGAGTCCTCAGGGAGTCAGCTGGGATCCCCAATTCCCAGGTCTTCTCCTCACGTCTTCCTGTGCGGCGCGTGCAGCCAGTAGCATCCCCAGCATCACTGCGGCTGGGAGCACACTAAAGATGTCGCAAACCTCCGATTTTTGGTTCGCGAACCGCGTTCGCGAACTTCCGCGGAAGGTTCGGTTCGCGGAAAAGTTTGCGAACCGCAATAGACTTCAATGGGAAGGCGAACTTTGAAAAATAGAAAAAATGATGGTGGCCACAAAAGTGATGTAAAAGATGTTTCAAGAGGTCTAACACCTGGAGGGGGGCATGGCGGAGTGGGATACATGCCAAAAGTCCCGGGGAAAAATCTGGATTTGACGCAAAGCAGCGTTTTAAGGGCAGACATCACATTGAATGCTAAATTGCAGGCCTAACGTGCTTTCAAACATCTTGCATGTGTATACATCAATCAGGGAGTGTAATTAGAGTACTGCTTCACACTGACATACCAAACTCACTGTGTAACGCACCGCAAACAGCTGTTTGTGTAGTGACATCCATGCTGGACTACTGCGCAACATGGCGAGATTGCTCTTCCTCACTCAGTGATGTTAGGTAATGTGTGACTTCCTTCTCAACTTTCCATGGCATTGTTAAAAACCTTACGTTTTGTTTTTAAATTACATTTTCTACTTGCTGTGTACTTGTTCAGTACCGCTACAATGAGAATCCTGTGGAGGCGGGCAAGTCTTCCATTGTGACCCTGGGTAATGGCCGGGGAATGAGGGGTTTGAATCCGGTGTGGAGCCTGAGCAACGGCTACCACTACACATCCAAGGAGGGCAGCGGGCAGGCATGCACGCCCGCCCGCATCGAGGTAGTGACCAAAAATAACAATACAGGAGGAGGACTTTCGAGGCCCTGCTGTGTATTTGAAATGAATGTACTTTAAATCCTTTAACGAGAACCAGTTATGGCGGGCAAAGATGACACCACATTCCTTTCACGAGAATCATATGGAGGCGGGCAAGTCTGCCATTTGTGACCCCGGGTAATGGTCGGGGAATGAGGGATGGAATCCGGTGTGGAGCCTGAGAAACGGCCACCACTACACATCCAAGGAGGGCAGCAGGCAGGCATGCACGCCCGCCCCGAGGTAGTGACCAAAAATAACAATAGGAGGCAGACTTTCGAGGCCCTGCTGTGTATTTGAAATGAATTAACTTTAAATCCTTTAACGGGAATCCGTTATGGAGGGCAAGTCTGCCATTGTCACCACAGGGAATGAAGGTTGGATTCCGGCCCGAAGTGGGAGCCTGCTGAGACCCATGCTGTAGCTGCCCTGACCGTGCTTTGCAGACCAGGCATCTGTGGTCAGATGGACCCTTGAGCCAGCGGAAGACAAACCAAGTCGAAAACATTTGCCAAGAATGTTTTACGGAGGGCAAGTTTTTTAGCCCTTTTTTTTTAATTTTTTGAAAATGATAGATGGTTGTATTTTTAAATTGTTTTAAAGTTTAGATGGTTGTATTTTTAAATTGTTTGAAAGTTTAGATGGTTGTATTTTTAAATTGTTTGAAAGTTTAGATGGTTGCATTTTTAAATTGTTTAAAAGTGTATCCATTCTTCCTCCCCCCAGCCACGAACAATACCATGGGAACGTGGAGCAGCAGAAGCCCCCTGTGACGGCTGCCGCGGTTGTTCTCCGCGGCTTGTCTTTTGAGGGGTGCTGCTTTTCCTCAGGTGTTCTTGCCATAGCTGTTTGTGCCTTCTCTCCAGGTGCCTTCGTAAAGCACTTGTCCCTACGTGACAGTTGGCCTTTCCATGGCTCAATTTTTGCTGGCAGAGACAAGAGATGGCTTTGCTCCGATCTGAGACACACACGTTAAAAAATTTCCAAACCGCTGAGCCCCCCTGGGCTGATGGCGCTACGGTGGCATCAGCAGCTGAGGTTGAAGGGCATGTTGGCGGTCTGGCCATAGCGGGCGATACATGGCGCCGGACACTGCCCCCAGCTGTTTCTGAGGACGAGCTCCCTCTTGTATTGCGTTCCGGAGTTGGAGCCTGATCAACGTCTACCACCACACATCCAGGCAAGGAGGGGGGCAGGCAGGCATGCACGCCCGCCCCGAGGTAGTGACCAAAAATAACAATACAGGACTCAGGAGGACCTTTTGCGGCCGTAATTGAAATGAATTAACCTTTAAATCCTTTAACAGGAATCCGTTATGGAGGGCAAGTCTGCCATTGTCACCGCGGGGAATGAAGGTTGGATTCCGGCCCGAAGTGGGAGCCTGCTGAGACCCATGCTGTAGCTGCCCTGACCGTGCTTTGCAGACCAGGCATCTGTGGTCAGATGGACCCTTGAGCCAGCGGAAGACCAACCAAGTCAAAAGCATTTGCCAAGAATGTTTTACGGAGGGCAAGTTTTTTTGCTCTTTTTTTAAATTTTTTGAAAATGATAGATGGTTGTATTTTTAAATTGTTTGAAAGTTTAGATGGTTGTATTTTTAAATTGTTTAAAAGTGTATCCATTCAAGTGCAAGTTATGCACTGACTGCCAGGTATAATGTGCAGTCACAGATGCAGTGAAAGGTATGCAGTGACTGCAAACAGCCGTTTGTGTAGTGACGGCCGTGCTGGACTGGTGCGCACCATGACGAGAGTGCAGGTGATGGTGGCTTTTCAGCCCATATGCTCGCCCGGCTGATGTAGCTGAATGACAGAACAGTGACTGTCCAGCTGATCAAATTTGGTCTAACCACAATGAAGCAACGACCTTATTATCTTTTATGTGCCACCCCCACCCGAGACACTCAAATAGCCGGCGGTCATTGCTTCATTGTGATGCGCAAGCCCCTTCACCACGGCAAGGTAATGATCACGAAGGGGGATGGACACATGTAAACGCACCAGAAAAATTAGTGTAGCGGCCGCTGCTAGCAGCGGCCTTAAAAATTCAGGAATCCGCCTAGAGTCCTGGACCCTGTTGATAGTGGCGGAGAAGGCAGTCAAGCGGCCTGCAGGCAGAGATGCTGTGTGTGGGGACTGACTTAGTCTTCGGTCGTGCAGTAGCCCTCCGTGATCCATTCCTCATTCATTTTGATAAAGGTCAGGTACTGAACACTGTCGTGACTTAGGCGACTTCTCTTCTCAGTAACTATGCCTCCAGCTGCACTGAAGGTCCTTTCTGACAGGACACTTGCGGCAGGGCAAGAGAGAAGTTGTATGGCAAATTGGGACAGCTCTGGCCACAGGTCAAGCCTGCGCAACCAGTAGTCCAAGGGTTCATCGTCGCTTTTCGCAGAGTCTACATCCACACTCAAGGCCAGGTAGTCGGCTACCTGCCGGTCCAGGCGTTGGTGGAGGGTGGATCCGGAAGGACTATGGCGAGGAGTTGGACTAAAGAACGTCCGCATGTCCGACATCACCCTGAGATCGCTGGAGCGTTCTGTTCTTGCCTGCGTGGACTTGGGAGGAGGAGGGTTACTGCCAGTGGTACCTTGATTGCGTTGTGCAGCCACATCACCCTTAAATGCATTGTAAAGCATCATCGACAGCTTGTTCTGCAAGTGCTGCATCCTTTCCGCCTTTTGTTGAGTTGCGCCTGTACCGAGGATCTAGTAGCGTGGCCACCCAGTACAGGTCATTCGTCTTGAGTTTTTTGATACGGGGGTCCCTCAACAGGCTGGACAACATGAAAGAGGACATCTGCACAAAGCTGGATGCAGACGTACTCTCCATCTCCTCTTGCTCTTCCTCAGTGACGGGACGCAACTCCTCTTCCTCCCCCCAGCCACGAACAATACCACGGGAACGTGGAGCAGCAGAAGCCCCCTGTGATGGCTGCCGCGGTTGTTCTCCTTCCGCCGCCTCTTCCTCCTCCACAGAACCACCTTCCTCATCATCACCATCATCAGAGTCTGACTTCTCTCCTTCCCCACACGACTCCTCTTCTTCCTCCTCCTCCCCCCTCTGTGCTGCTGCAGGTGTTGTGGAAACATCGGGTTCGTGTGTAAATGGCTCCCACGACTCCTGCTGCCTTAACTCTTCTTGTTCACGCTCCTCCACAGCTGTATCCACCACTCTACGCACGGCACGCTCCAGGAAGTAGGCGTAGGGGATCAAGTCGCTGATGGTGCCCTCATCGCGACTCACCAGTTTGGTCACCTCCTCAAAGGGCTCCATGGCCCTGCATGCATTTCGCATCAGTGTCCAGTTGTTGGGCCACAACATCCCCATCCTCCCAGATTGTGTCCTTGTACTGTAATGATACAGGTACTGGGTGACGGCTTTCTCCTGGTCTAGCAGGCGAGAGAACATCAGCAGGGTGGAATTCCAGCGAGTCGGGCTATCGCAAATCAGGCGTCTCACTGGCAAGTTGTTTCTACGCTGAATGTCCGCAAAGCGTGCCATGGCCTTGTAAGAGCGCCTGAAATTCCCACACAACTTCCTGGCCTGCTTCAGGACGTCCTCTAAGCCTGGGTACTTGGACACAAATCTTTGCACGACCAGATTAAGCACATGTGCCATGCAGGGTATGTGTGTCAGCTTTCCCAAATTCAACGCAGCAATGAGATTGCTGCCGTTGTCACACACCACGTTGCCAATCTCAAGCTTGTGTGGGGTCAGCCATTGCTCCACCTGTTTGTTAAGAGCAGCCAGGAGAGCTGCTCCAGTGTGACTCTCCGCTTTCAGGCAAGACATGTCTAACACTGCATGACACCGTCGCACCTGGCATGCAGCATAGGCCCTGGGGTGCTGGGGCTGTGTAGCTGGAGAGGAGATTGCGGCACCAGCCAAGGAGGAGGAGGAGGAGGATGACGACAGCGAAGCGGTGATAGCAGGTGGAGAGGAGGTGGCTGGAGGCCTGCCTGCAAGCCGTGGAGGTGTGACAAGTCGGTCCTCTGCGCAGCCACGTACTCCCTGCTTGCTGCCATCGGTCACCAGGTTGACCCAATGGGCTGTGTATGTAATGTAGTGGCCCTGCCCGTGCTTGGCAGACCAGGCATCCGTGGTCAGGTGGACCCTTGACCCAACGCTGTGTGCCAGAGATGACACCACTTGCCCCTCAACTGCACGGTACAGTTTGGGTATGGCCTTTTGTGAAAAATAATTGCGGCCTGGTATCTTTCACTGTGGTGTACCAATGGCCACAAACTTACGGAAAGCCTCCGACTCCACCAGCTTGTATGGTAATAGCTGGCGAGCTAATAGTTCCGCCACGCCAGCTGTCAGACGCCGGGCAAGAGGGTGACTGGCAGACATTTGCTTCTTATGCTCAAATACTTCCTTCACGGACAGCTGGGTACTGCTGTGGGCAGAGGAGAGGGAACCGCTCAAGGGAAGAGGCGGTGTGGAGGAGGGTGGCTGCGAAGGTGCAAGGGAGAAAGTAGATGAAGACGATGCACCTGAAGGAGGAAGAGGAGAAGGAGGGTGGCTTGTCTTTTGAGGGGTGCTGCTTTTCCTCAGGTGTTCTTGCCATAGCTGTTTGTGCCTTCTCTCCAGGTGCCTTCGTAAGGCACTTGTTCCTACGTGAGAAGTGGCCTTTCCACGCCTCAATTTTTGCTGGCAGAGACAACAGGTGGCTTTGCTCCGATCTGAGACACACACGTGAAAAAATTTCCAAACCGCTGAACCCCCCTGGGGTGATGGCGCTAGGGTTGCATCAGCAGCTGACGTTGAAGGGCATGTTGGCTGGCTGGCCATAGCTGGTGATACATGGTGCCGGACACTGCCCCCAGATGTTTCTGAGGACGAGCTCCCTCTGCTTCTATCATGGAGTCGTCTCCTCCTACTCCTCTCTGACTCCTCCTCTGAACTGTCCCCCTGGTCATCTCCTCTACCGGGAACATATGTGGTATCCGTATAATCGTCATCATAATCCTCCTGGCCAGCTGCGCTTTCCTCAGACACCTCCTCAAGTGCACCAACTTCAGGTGGTCCACCATCATCCCCATCCACACACGTTACGTCCATACTATCGCCACCTAACTCAGACGTATGAGGTGATGTACCTGCGCCTTCTTGTTGTTGTTGCAGTAGTGGCTGGGAATCAGTGATTTCACCACCACCACCAAATAACTCCTGCGAAGTGTCAAATGCAGCGGATGTGGTGCTTGTTGTAGCGCTGGTGGCTGCGGGAGATGAGATGTTCTGTGTTAAATACTCAATCACCTCCTCACGATTTTGGGAAGTGATGGCACGTGCCTTCTTCTGAGCACTGTATTTTGGGGCAGGTCCGCACGAAATCACAGCAACACCACCTCGCACAGCCACAGACCTGCCGGTGCCTGGTGGCCTTCCTCTGGGTCTGCCTCTACCTCTTCCTCTACCTGGTTTGTCCATTTTGTCCATCTCGGAGGTATGCTAGCTATATGCAGTGAGGTGGGTTCTCACCCAACACAACAGGTAGTTATATGCAGTGAGCTGGGTTCACTCAACACAACGCTAGGTATATGCAGTGATGAGGTGGGTTAAGTAAACACAACAGGTACTGGGTAGTTAGATGCAGTGAGCTGGGTTCACTGAACAGTAAAGGTACTTAAGATGCAGTGAGGTGGGTTCTCACTCAACACAACAGGTAGCTAGATGCAGTGAGGTGGCCAGGTGGGTTCACACTCAACACAACAGGTAGTTAGATGCAGTGAGCTGGGTTCACTCAACACAACGCTAGGTATATGCAGTGATGAGGTGGGTTAAGTAAACACAACAGGTACTGGGTAGTTAGATGCAGTGAGCTGGGTTCACTGAACAGTAAAGGTATTTAAGATGCAGTGAGGTGGGTTCTCACTCAACACACCAGGTAGTTAGATGCAGTGAGGTGGCCAGGTGGGTTCACACTCAACACAACAGGTAGTTAGATGCAGTGAGCTGGGTTCACTCAATACAACACTAGGTATATGCAGTGATGAGGTGGGTTAAGTAAACACAACAGGTACTGGGTAGTTAGATGCAGTGAGCTGGGTTCACTGAACAGTAAAGGTATTTAAGATGCAGTGAGGTGGGTTCTCACTTAACACACCAGGTAGTTAGATGCAGTGAGGTGGCCAGGTGGGTTCACACTCAACACAACAGGTAGTTAGATGCAGTGAGCTGGGTTCACTCAACACAACGCTAGGTATATGCAGTGATGAGGTGGGTTAAGTAAACACAACAGGTACTGGGTAGTTAGATGCAGTGAGCTGGGTTCACTGAACAGTAAAGGTATTTAAGATGCAGTGAGGTGGGTTCTCACTCAACACACCAGGTAGTTAGATGCAGTGAGGTGGCCAGGTGGGTTCACACTCAACACAACAGGTAGTTAGATGCAGTGAGCTGGGTTCACTCAATACAACACTAGGTATATGCAGTGATGAGGTGGGTTAAGTAAACACAACAGGTACTGGGTAGTTAGATGCAGTGAGCTGGGTTCACTGAACAGTAAAGGTATTTAAGATGCAGTGAGGTGGGTTCTCACTCAACACACCAGGTAGTTAGATGCAGTGAGGTGGCCAGGTGGGTTCACACTCAACACAACAGGTAGTTAGATGCAGTGAGCTGGGTTCACTCAATACAACACTAGGTATATGCAGTGATGAGGTGGGTTAAGTAAACACAACAGGTACTGGGTAGTTAGATGCAGTGAGCTGGGTTCACTGAACAGTAAAGGTATTTAAGATGCAGTGAGGTGGGTTCTCACTTAACACACCAGGTAGTTAGATGCAGTGAGGTGGCCAGGTGGGTTCACACTCAACACAACAGGTAGTTAGATGCAGTGAGCTGGGTTCACTCAACACAACGCTAGGTATATGCAGTGATGAGGTGGGTTAAGTAAACACAACAGGTACTGGGTAGTTAGATGCAGTGAGCTGGGTTCACTGAACAGTAAAGGTATTTAAGATGCAGTGAGGTGGGTTCTCACTCAACACACCAGGTAGTTAGATGCAGTGAGGTGGCCAGGTGGGTTCACACTCAACACAACAGGTAGTTAGATGCAGTGAGCTGGGTTCACTCAACACAACGCTAGGTATATGCAGTGATGAGGTGGGTTAAGTAAACACAACAGGTACTGGGTAGTTAGATGCAGTGAGCTGGGTTCACTGAACAGTAAAGGTATTTAAGATGCAGTGAGGTGGGTTCTCACTCAACACACCAGGTAGTTAGATGCAGTGAGGTGGCCAGGTGGGTTCACACTCAACACAACAGGTAGTTAGATGCAGTGAGCTGGGTTCACTCAACACAACGCTAGGTATATGCAGTGATGAGGTGGGTTAAGTAAACACAACAGGTACTGGGTAGTTAGATGCAGTGAGCTGGGTTCACTGAACAGTAAAGGTATTTAAGATGCAGTGAGGTGGGTTCTCACTCAACACACCAGGTAGTTAGATGCAGTGAGGTGGCCAGGTGGGTTCACACTCAACACAACAGGTAGTTAGATGCAGTGAGCTGGGTTCACTCAATACAACACTAGGTATATGCAGTGATGAGGTGGGTTAAGTAAACACAACAGGTACTGGGTAGTTAGATGCAGTGAGCTGGGTTCACTGAACAGTAAAGGTATTTAAGATGCAGTGAGGTGGGTTCTCACTTAACACACCAGGTAGTTAGATGCAGTGAGGTGGCCAGGTGGGTTCACACTCAACACAACAGGTAGTTAGATGCAGTGAGCTGGGTTCACTCAACACAACGCTAGGTATATGCAGTGATGAGGTGGGTTAAGTAAACACAACAGGTACTGGGTAGTTAGATGCAGTGAGCTGGGTTCACTGAACAGTAAAGGTACTTAAGATGCAGTGAGGTGGGTTCTCACTCAACACAACAGGTAGTTAGATGCAGTGAGGTGGCCAGGTGGGTTCTCACTCAACACAACAGGTAGTTAGATGCAGTGATGCAGTGAGCTGGGTTCACTCAACACAACGCTAGGTATATGCAGTGATGAGGTGGGTTAAGTAAACACAACATGTACTGGGTAGTTAGATGCAGTGAGCTGGGTTCACTGAACAGTAAAGGTACTTAAGATGCAGTGAGGTGGGTTCTCACTCAACACAACAGGTAGTTAGATGCAGTGAGCTGGGTTCACTCAACACAACGCTAGGTATATGCAGTGATGAGGTGGGTTAAGCAAACACAACAGGTACTGGGTAGTTAGATGCAGTGAGCTGGGTTCACTGAACAGTAAAGGTACTTAAGATGCAGTGAGGTGGGTTCTCACTCAACACAACAGGTAGTTAGATGCAGTGAGCTGGGTTCACTCAACACAACGCTAGGTATATGCAGTGATGAGGTGGGTTAAGCAAACACAACAGGTACTGGGTAGTTAGATGCAGTGAGCTGGGTTCACTGAACAGTAAAGGTATTTAAGATGCAGTGAGGTGGGTTCTCACTTAACACACCAGGTAGTTAGATGCAGTGAGGTGGCCAGGTGGGTTCACACTCAACACAACAGGTAGTTAGATGCAGTGAGCTGGGTTCACTCAACACAACGCTAGGTATATGCAGTGATGAGGTGGGTTAAGTAAACACAACAGGTACTGGGTAGTTAGATGCAGTGAGCTGGGTTCACTGAACAGTAAAGGTATTTAAGATGCAGTGAGGTGGGTTCTCACTCAACACACCAGGTAGTTAGATGCAGTGAGGTGGCCAGGTGGGTTCACACTCAACACAACAGGTAGTTAGATGCAGTGAGCTGGGTTCACTCAATACAACACTAGGTATATGCAGTGATGAGGTGGGTTAAGTAAACACAACAGGTACTGGGTAGTTAGATGCAGTGAGCTGGGTTCACTGAACAGTAAAGGTATTTAAGATGCAGTGAGGTGGGTTCTCACTCAACACACCAGGTAGTTAGATGCAGTGAGGTGGCCAGGTGGGTTCACACTCAACACAACAGGTAGTTAGATGCAGTGAGCTGGGTTCACTCAATACAACACTAGGTATATGCAGTGATGAGGTGGGTTAAGTAAACACAACAGGTACTGGGTAGTTAGATGCAGTGAGCTGGGTTCACTGAACAGTAAAGGTATTTAAGATGCAGTGAGGTGGGTTCTCACTTAACACACCAGGTAGTTAGATGCAGTGAGGTGGCCAGGTGGGTTCACACTCAACACAACAGGTAGTTAGATGCAGTGAGCTGGGTTCACTCAACACAACGCTAGGTATATGCAGTGATGAGGTGGGTTAAGTAAACACAACAGGTACTGGGTAGTTAGATGCAGTGAGCTGGGTTCACTGAACAGTAAAGGTATTTAAGATGCAGTGAGGTGGGTTCTCACTCAACACACCAGGTAGTTAGATGCAGTGAGGTGGCCAGGTGGGTTCACACTCAACACAACAGGTAGTTAGATGCAGTGAGCTGGGTTCACTCAACACAACGCTAGGTATATGCAGTGATGAGGTGGGTTAAGTAAACACAACAGGTACTGGGTAGTTAGATGCAGTGAGCTGGGTTCACTGAACAGTAAAGGTATTTAAGATGCAGTGAGGTGGGTTCTCACTCAACACACCAGGTAGTTAGATGCAGTGAGGTGGCCAGGTGGGTTCACACTCAACACAACAGGTAGTTAGATGCAGTGAGCTGGGTTCACTCAACACAACGCTAGGTATATGCAGTGATGAGGTGGGTTAAGTAAACACAACAGGTACTGGGTAGTTAGATGCAGTGAGCTGGGTTCACTGAACAGTAAAGGTATTTAAGATGCAGTGAGGTGGGTTCTCACTCAACACACCAGGTAGTTAGATGCAGTGAGGTGGCCAGGTGGGTTCACACTCAACACAACAGGTAGTTAGATGCAGTGAGCTGGGTTCACTCAATACAACACTAGGTATATGCAGTGATGAGGTGGGTTAAGTAAACACAACAGGTACTGGGTAGTTAGATGCAGTGAGCTGGGTTCACTGAACAGTAAAGGTATTTAAGATGCAGTGAGGTGGGTTCTCACTTAACACACCAGGTAGTTAGATGCAGTGAGGTGGCCAGGTGGGTTCACACTCAACACAACAGGTAGTTAGATGCAGTGAGCTGGGTTCACTCAACACAACGCTAGGTATATGCAGTGATGAGGTGGGTTAAGTAAACACAACAGGTACTGGGTAGTTAGATGCAGTGAGCTGGGTTCACTGAACAGTAAAGGTACTTAAGATGCAGTGAGGTGGGTTCTCACTCAACACAACAGGTAGTTAGATGCAGTGAGGTGGCCAGGTGGGTTCTCACTCAACACAACAGGTAGTTAGATGCAGTGATGCAGTGAGCTGGGTTCACTCAACACAACGCTAGGTATATGCAGTGATGAGGTGGGTTAAGTAAACACAACATGTACTGGGTAGTTAGATGCAGTGAGCTGGGTTCACTGAACAGTAAAGGTACTTAAGATGCAGTGAGGTGGGTTCTCACTCAACACAACAGGTAGTTAGATGCAGTGAGCTGGGTTCACTCAACACAACGCTAGGTATATGCAGTGATGAGGTGGGTTAAGCAAACACAACAGGTACTGGGTAGTTAGATGCAGTGAGCTGGGTTCACTCAGCACAAAGCTAGGTATATGCAGTGATGAGGTGGGTTAAGTAAACACAACAGGTACTGGGTAGTTAGATGCAGTGAGCTGGGTTCACTCAACACAACGCTAGGTATATGCAGTGATGAGGTGGGTTAAGTAAACACAACAGGTACTAGGGTATATGCAGTACTGGGTAGTACAATGTGCAGCTCCCTGTCACACACACAGGTAGTCACTGAATGTGCTGGGCTGCTGGCAGTGGCACACACAATATCAATTACCAAGGCTGTGCATGCAACAAAAGTGTCAGTTTGACACACAGAAAAAAATGTACAGGTTGAGCTCTGAAAAGAGCTGTTGCTGGGTGCTTTAAAAGCAATAATAATCAGTCAGGAGCAAGCAAAGCAGCCTAGAACCTAACTAATCTGTCCCTAGGAGAAAAAGTCTGCAGCAGCTGTCCCTTTCCTCTCTCTAGCAGGCACACGAGTGAGGCTAATGGCTGCCGGACCCTGCCTTATATAAGGGGGAGCGGGACTCCAGGGCTTAGTGTAGCCTGAATGGCTACAATGTGCCTGCTGACTGTGATGCAGAGGGTCAAAGTTGACCCTCATAGTGCATTATGGGGCGAATCGAACTTCCGCAAAAGTTCGCCTGGTGCAGGCGAACGCGAACCCCCTAAGTTCGCCTGGAACCGTTCGCCGGCGAACCATTCGCTACATTTCTAGAGCACACATACACATTTACACATTGTGCAAGATCGTTAGTATTGGGGGAACACCTGGATGTTTGGGTTCGGGAAAGTTCGCCGAACATGGCCGCGATGTTCGGCATGTTCGGGCCGAACCCCGAACTCCCCGAACATCCCGCTTTTGGGGGCCCTATGGGGTCGCAGGCATAAGGGGGGAGCATGCCCCGATCGCGGGGGGGGGGGTCGGAAATTCCCCCCACCCCCTCCGCTAGCGCTCCCCCCTCTGCCCGCTTCCCCATACAAAAGTTTAAGGAAGTAAAACAGTACCGGTGGTAGTGGGTGGCTGGCAGTGGGCGGCACTATGAAGTGAGTGACTGAGGAGGAGGAGTCCGGAGAGTGACGCGTTGAGGGAGGCCGGGCAGCGGGCGGTTCAGCAGTAGTACGGTACTACTGCTGAACCGCCCGCTGCCCGGCCTCCCTTAAACTTTTGTATGGGGAAGCGGGCAGAGGGGGGAGCGCTAGCGGAGGGGGTGGGGGGAATTTCCGACCCCCCCCCCGCGATCGGGGCATGCTCCCCCCTTATGCCTGCGACCCCATAGGGGGGCAGTATTCGGCCGAACAGGGCGCTGTTCGGCCGAACAGGGGCCCTGTTCGGCCCTGTTCGGCGGCCATTTAGTAGTTCGGGGCGAACCCGAACTTAAAAGGCCGAACACCATCAGGTGTTCGGCCGAACGCGAACATCACCCGAACAGGGTGATGTTCTGCAGAACCCGAACAGTGGCGAACACTGTTCGCCCAACACTAAAGATCGTGCAGGCAGACGTCCACTCTATGCACTTAGCAGGGCTCAGCTATCCAGCATGTTGGGGAAAATTCTGTCTGGAGGCTGCAGCTAATCAGTTCTCATCTGTCTAGCCTGTTGAGGAAAGTGGTGGCTGGACACTTGCCAATCTGGCAGCTATCCAGCATGTTGGAGAAGGTTCTGGCTAAAAGCTGCAGCCAACCAGAACTCAGGCTCTCCAGCCAGTCTGTAGCCACACCTCCCCCCTAGCAGTACTTAAGCCTTTCTCCTGCAGTGCTCCCTTGCCCATTATAGCGTTAAGCTGTCTTTGTGAATCGCTGGGTGCTACTGCTCTGATTGGGGTCTTCTGTTAATGGCTCTTGCCTGTGTTCTGGACTATGTTTTGTTTGCCGCCTGGATTGACTCTTGCCCGATTACTGGATTACGTCTTACCTAGCCCTTTGGTCAGGGGTCTAGTCCTGGGAAAAGAAGTGAGTGGACTCACCCGGAGAACCTCTGCGCCGCGCGAAGCGCGTCGCACCAAAAATGGGCGTGGTCAAGCACCCCGTGGGCGTGGTCATGGGTGGGGCCAAATATACATGACCTTAGCAGTAATGTAAAAGGTCTGCCAAGGAAGTTTAAGCTCTGCCGTAGTGTATCCCCCCAAAATTGATGTAATCTGACAGCATTTCACCAAAAAGACACATAATCTGGTAGAAGTTCCTCCAAAATACAGATAATATGGAAGTGGTTCCCCCAAAATAGACAATGTGGCAGCAGCAGTTCCACCAACATACACATAATTTGGAAGCAGTTCCCCAAAATACGCGAAACCTGACAGCGGATCACCCAAAATACACGTAACACCCAAAAGACATAATCTGGCAGTAGTGGTCCCCCAAACATACACAATCTGGCAGCAGTTCCCCAAAATACACGTAATCTGGCAGCAGCCGTTCCCCTTACATACACATAATCTGGCAGCTGTTCCCCCAAAATACATAACAGCGATTCCACAAAAATGCAGATAATCTGACAGCAGTTCCCCCAAAATAGGTACCCCCAGGTAGCCAGGTCTATAGGTGTCCCCAGTATAAGTAGCTATGAGTATAGTAGTCCCCAGTATATGTAGCCAGAGGTATAGTTGCCTAGTATATGTAGCCAGGGGTATATGTGCCCAGTATATGTAGCCAGTGGGATATGTCCCCAGTATATGTAGGCAGGGGTATGTCCCCAGTATATGTAGGCAGGTGTATATGTCCCCAGTATATGTAGGCAGGTGTATATGTCCCCAGTATATGTAGGCAGGTGTATATGTCCCCAGTATATGTAGGCAGGGGTATATGTCCCCAGTATATGTAGGCAGGTGTATATGTCCCCAGTATATGTAGGCAGGGGTATATATGCCCAGTATATGTAGGCAGGTGTATATGTCCCCAGTATATGTAGGCAGGTGTATATGTCCCCAGTATATGTAGGCAGGGGTATGTCCCCAGTATATGTAGGCAGGTGTATATGTCCCCAGTATATGTAGGCAGGTGTATATGTCCCCAGTATATGTAGGCAGGGGTATATGTGCCCAGTATATGTAGGCAGGGGTATATGTCCCCAGTATATGTAGGCAGGTGTATGTCCCCAGTATATGTAGGCAGGGGTATGTCCCCAGTATATGTAGGCAGGTGTATATGTCCCCAGTATATGTAGGCAGGTGTATATGTCCCCAGTATATGTAGGCAGGTGTATATGTCCCCAGTATATGTAGGCAGGTGTATATGTCCCCAGTATATGTAGGCAGGTGTATATGTCCCCAGTATATGTAGGCAGGTGTATATGTCCCCAGTATATGTAGGCAGGTGTATATGTCCCCAGTATATGTAGGCAGGGGTATGTCCCCAGTATATGTAGGCAGGTGTATATGTCCCCAGTATATGTATGCAGGTGTATATGTCCCCAGTATATGTAGGCAGGGGTATATGTGCCCAGTATATGTAGGCAGGGGTATATATGCCCAGTATATGTAGGCAGGTGTATATGTCCCCAGTATATGTAGGCAGGTGTATGTCCCCAGTATATGTAGGCAGGGGTATGTCCCCAGTATATGTAGGCAGGTGTATATGTCCCCAGTATATGTAGGCAGGTGTATATGTCCCCAGTATATGTAGGCAGGTGTATATGTCCCCAGTATATGTAGGCAGGTGTATATGTCCCCAGTATATGTAGGCAGGTGTATATGTCCCCAGTATATGTAGGCAGGTGTATATGTCCCCAGTATATGTAGGCAGGTGTATATGTCCCCAGTATATGTAGGCAGGTGTATATGTCCCCAGTATATGTAGGCAGGGGTATATGTCCCCAGTATATGTAGGCAGGGGTATATGTCCCCAGTATATGTAGGCAGGGGTATATGTGCCCAGGTAGCCAGGTGTGCCCCCAGCCCCCCACCCGGAGGGAACAGAGCAGGGAAGGTGAGCTATAGGGACAGCGGGGATGGGCGGACATCTCCCCCCCCATCCCTCACCTTTGTGCTCCCCTTCCTGCCTCTCCCCTCCGGCGTTTTTAAGTGTCGGGCCGGCGGCGAAAGTGGGCGGAGACTTACCTCGTTCCAGTCGCATGGGACGCTCCGCTCTGTGTGCGGCTAGTTTGGTCTTCTAGCCGCACACAGAGCGGAGCGTCCCATGCGACTGGAATGCAGGAAGTCTCCGCCCACTTTCGCCGCCGGCCCGACACTTAAAAACGCCGGAGGGGAGAGGCAGGAAGGGGAGCACAAAGGTGAGGGATGGGGGCGGAGATGTCCGCCCATCCCCACTGTCCCCATAGCTCGCCTTCCCTGCTCTGCTCCCCTCCACACAAGCCAGGGTGAACGGCGTTCACTTTGAAGAAAAAGTGGGTGGACGCCGTTCAGACGCGTTCATGCAGGACTCGACCCCTGCCTTTGGTACTGTGAACCTCTGACTCTCCGTGTACGACCCTTGAATCGTTTCTGGACCTGTCTTTGCCTAGCGTTTTGGTACTGCAATTCTTTCTGATATCCGTTGCTATCTTGGACTGTGTAGACCTTGTTTATCTCTAGTGTGGTTTATTTGCCTACCCTCTGTTCAGCTCTGATACCTTGTCCTGGGTGGGTGTAACCAAAGTCGGGTAGGTGTTGTCTCCTTTCCCTCCGTTCAAGTGGGGACGCGCCACATAGGGTGAAGACTGCTGTGATAGATTGGGGCTTCAGAGCTTAACTGTAGGTGAATACTCTGAAAGGCCTCACATATTTTAGACCAATCACAAAACTCAGATAGTACCAAGTTTTACGAATCTTGTAAATAGTCTAAAATTTCTGCAGTAATCAAATTTCTGAGGTAAACGTTTACATTCTCTGAATTCTCAAATTGCTATTTCTGAGTTCTGAGATGTGATTGGCTTGAAGATTTTTTTTTTCTTGTTGGACTTGATGGACCAATGTTTTTGTTGTTGTTGTTTTTTTGTCATCCAAATTAACTATGTAACTATGTAATCACAAGACTCGGAAATACTCGGTAGTATTGGACCAATTCGAGAATGCAAAAGTTTACCTTACAAATTGAAATACTGAAATATTGAAATACTGTGGAAAAACTCAGTAGTATCCCAGTCTTTTGATTAGTGTAAAAGTTCTGTAAACTTTTGAATTCTCTTATTGGTCTAATACTTTAGAATCAGAAGTATTTAGCCAATCAGAGAATGCAAAAGTTTACAGTGGAAGTCTGCATAATAGTGCATATCTGCAAAATATAGTAGATTTTGCAAAAACAACCCTTTTTTAAAGGACATCCGAAGCGAAAGTAAACTAATGAAATAAACAATTGTATATATCCCTATTCTCCTAAAAATGACTTCTTATCAGTGAGGGTCACGCTGTTGCCACTTCCTGTCTGAGTCAGGACTGAGTCAGCCACTTACATACCTGATATTTAACACTTTCAGGCAGAAAAAGAAAAAAAAACAGACAGTATAGTTATTTGTGTGCTAGGTACTGTACATACACATGTCTATCTCATTATGTCACATGTTACTTCGGGTATCCTTTAAAGATTACTTAACTTTATTAACAAAGATTTAAAAATTTTTTTTGCAAAAATCAGAATTGGAAATTTGAATTTCTAAGGAAATCTACGGAATCGGGAATCATCATTTGGGAAAAACTGATTTTTTGGGGGGGAATCAGAAGCTGCCATTTCTGACCATCCCTACTCCTGCAGAGTAACTTCTTTAGCAAATGTAAGTGGAGAAGATTACTAGGGATTTTATAAGCACAACTCCTTGATACTTACTTTAGCCAAACTGTCTAGCTACATTATGCTATTGTGCAGATGTTGATTAAGTGCCTGACTGAAAGTGTGTCCCAGCACCAAACTATGCAAAGAGAGAAAGAAAAAAATGAATGTTTTTTAGCAAATGGTGTTGATATCCCCTCCCTTGTTGGATGGCTATTCCAGTTTCACCTACATGACCAGTTTCCTCCTCTGCCCAAAATGTGGACCCCCTCATCCTCAGAAGAACATCCTTTCTTCTTGAGGTGTTGGTAGAAAGCAGAGTCTGGACCTGCAGACTGAGTTAGCCTTCTTGTGTTAGTCTATGTGCTTACTCAGGGACTGCTTAGTCTTCTCAATTAATTTCTTGTGCAAAATACAATTTTCAGCGAAAGTTACTTGAATTTTCAACTTGATATACCATAACCTGGTTAAAGTGTAGCCAAGGTGAACTGTGTGTGTGTGTTCTGTGTGAGAGTAGGGTTAGGTATAGTTACAGTACAATATACACCACCAGGGGGGGTGGTTAGGGTTAGACACCACCAGGGGGTGGTTAGGGTTAGGCACCACCAGGGGGGTGGTTAGGGTTAGGCACCACCAAGGGGGGTGGTTAGGGTTAGGCACCACCAAGGGGGGTGGTTGGGGTTAGGCACCACCAAGGGGGGTGGTTAGGGTTAGGCACCACCAGGGGGGTGGTTAGGGTTAGGCACCACCAGGGGGGGTTTATGGGTTAGGGGTAGGTACAGAGAGGGTTTTGTGTGTTAACGCTAAATAACGATAAGGCTTTAACTCTAAGTAACAATAAGGTTTTAACGTTAAATAGCGATAAGCGGCAAACGGGTTAGCGGCAACACCGTGCACCATTATTCTCAGGCGCCATTTTCAGATGTAAATGCTGGAGGGGTCACAGCATAAGGGGAAAGCCATGGCCACACATCGGAGGGGAGGGGGGACGGTCAACCTCCCCTCACCTTTGGCTTTCCCCTCTGCGCTCCCCTCCAGCATCACTCAGTGTCTGTGCAGGAGGCGGGAAGTCGCAGATACACATACCTTCCTGCATTCCACCGCGGATGTTCCTCACTCTAGCGTCTGATGCTACTTCCTGTTTATAGAGGAGCTGCTCAGGGTGCAGGGGCTGCAGAATGTAAGGATGTGAGGTTTATAGCTTTGGAAAAGGTAGATATGCCTAAAAGAGGGGGTAATAGAGAGTTGATGCTCCTAAGGAGAGAAACTTGGATAATATTGCAGACTGATGCAAAGGGCCCTTTGGGACTCAACGATAGAATTGAACATTATTGTATGTTGGACCTGTGATTCTCCTTTCAGCTAATTATAGCAACTGAATGTCCACACTAGTACATCCAAGTTGAACATATCTGGTTATGCTGTTCCTATTTGCTCTGTATGCCTTATTCCATTTTAGCATCATGTTTGGTATTATTGGGACGTTGCTGACACGATTGGGCTTTTTTTTTTTTGGACCATTGGGCACCCATTGTATTAAATAAATTATTTGAGATGGTTTTTTGGGGTCCATTGTGATTGTTCACTGGAAAATTATTACCAGGTGACAGGTATGGTCTAGGCCCGTTTTGTTGTGTCCGCATCGCTCTAATATCAACTATATAACTCCATAAATCTATAATTTTGAACTTGGTTATGACACATAATTGTAAAATTATTATTGTTATTATTATTATTATTTAGTATTTATATAGCGCCGACATATTACGCAGCGCTGTACAATGTATATATATATCTTGTCACTAACTGTCCCTCAAAGGAGCTCACAATCTAATCCCTACCATTGTCATATGTCTATATTATGTAGTGTAAGTATTTAGGTTGCTAACCACTTATTTTCTGATCATCTGTCCCGGTTGTTTTGTTTTTAATGTGCTTTGTTTTACTCACTACATGGTGCACTGAACATTTTTGGACAGAGGAGGGCGCCCAGTTTCATGAGCGGCGATGGGATGGGTGTGCACAATTTGACGCACCCATTACATCTGTTTGGATGCATGAGCGCACATATGGATGGTGGACATTACAATGTCCCCATCTAGTGGCGGATTATTATATCCTCCATATGCGACCGTGCCGCATCATTTGTACGCATGAGCGCCCTTCGCCGCATTGACACCGGAAACGACACCCCGCTGGTCCAATGAACTCCTTACTGACGTCAGCGATTCCCCCGGAAGGGGTGGGGCTACTCCTCACAATATTCCAGAGGATCACCGGACACTCATTTTGTGGAATGCAGCGTGACCAAGCATCCTGTTGGACGCAAAACGGCCGACCTTTTCACACCCATGGCATCCACCCGACCACCGCTACCACCTGCAGTATGTATGCATATGTAACCAGCTAACTGTTTACACTGATGTTCACCCTATTCTACATGGGATTGATTTAAAGGAACAAATCAAGATTATATTGGACAGTTGGCGCACGATGCTGCTTCTTTTTCTCCAAGGTGTTGCTATCATCTTTCGTCAACAAATATTGGCGGAGCACATGCCCTGATACCCTTTAAGTCCCACATATGGGGTGTGGTAGCGCTTAGTGTCTAGTAGCCTGAACAAGTATCGACCCACATATTGGATGAATAAGTAAAGGGGAGTGCAACACTATAACTATAACACTATAACTTAAAGAGACTCTGTAACATCAAAAACATCCCCTGGGGGGTACTCACCTCGGGTAGGGGAAGCCTCGGTAAACCTAATGAGGCTTCCCACGCTGTCCTCGGTCCCACGGGGGTCTTGCTGCAGCCCTACGAACAGCCGGCGACAGACTCGACTGTCCAATTCAATATTTACCTTTGCTGGCTCCAGCGAGGGCGCTGTGGCTGCTTTCGGCTCCGAACTACACGGAAATACCCGATCTCAGTCGGGTCCGATCTACTGCGCAGGCGCCGGAAACTTGCGTTTGTGCAGTAGAGCAGACCCGACGGCGATCGGGTATTTCCGCCTACTTAGGAGCCGACAGCCGTCAGAGCGCCTGCGCAGGAGCCGGGAAGGTAAATAATGACGTCATCTTGTACGGAGGGCCGCAGCGAGACCCCTGAGGGACGGAGGACGGCGTGGGAAGCCTCATTAGGATCCTGAGGCTTCCCCCTCCTGAGGTGAGTACCCCCCAGGGGACGTTTTGACGTTACAGATTCTCTTTAAAAAAAAGATGAATGCCTTTTTACAGTGTCAGTTATCAGCAAGGAAAGAATCAGAAGCACCAACATCAAAAGCAATTAAATTCAAAAAGTGGAACGATAATTCAGTGGAATGACAAGGCAAGCGGCTAACTCCGGCAGGTAATAGTTCACACCTTTACCTATTGCATAATGAAAATTCAGCTCATTAATTCACCATTATGTTCACAATGCTTCTCTGGGTGCTACGTAGCAAAGAGAAGCAGCAAAAAAGTTCCAACACAGGGTCTAACACGTCCTTATTAGGTTTGTCAAAATGACATATTTACTTTATGACTTTTACCTTGTGTGTATGTTTGGGCATGGTCAAAAGGTCTATTGCTTTATTTCTATGTAGAGAGACATACATATTATCCAAAGCTTGGACCATCATGTGCACTGCAAAGTACACTCTAGATGATGTTGAATCAGGAGGAAAATGTATATTTAGCCTATTCCTCTCCACTGAGGTGCAGTTATAAAGCTGTTGGCGTTGAATAATTGGCAGCAATAAGTTCTTCAGTTTGTTTCCTGATAAACACTTATTATAATATATCAACAAATCTTCCTTCAACGGATCGTCCCTGTTTTTGGCTGACACAAAACCGCTGAAAAATTCTTCCATTCCTAAGATAGAGAACTTTGGTGAGGAAAATACTAAGCTGCAGTTGCAAAAAGCAAAATAGTCATCATTCATTAACCAAGAATGTGGCAAGATAAAAGTTTTTCTTGGAAATTGGTTGACAGCATTATTCAGGAATGAGCTAAAAATTCTGCTAAAGGTCCCACAAATAATGATTACATTGGAGGTCGATTTCTGAAATTCTGGAGGTATTTTTTCCTTATTTTCATCAGAGACAAGATGGTTGAATTCTATACAGATTCCATGATTGGCCAGATGCTTGCTCAGTTGCTGGAGTTCCCTCTCTCCATAATCATCATCTGATGTCACAATCCCCACCCAATTCCACTTAAATTTCTCTAGCAGCTTTGTAATTGCTTTGTATTGAATGTTATCATCTGGAACTGTTCGAAAAAAATGTGGATAAAGCCTCCTGTCACTGAGCAAGGTATCCCGGGCTCCATAACTAATCTGTAATAGCAAGATTATATTTACTATACAGAATCACCTTACTTTATTATAGTTGTCTATTCACCTTTTCTCCAATTGAGTAAATCAAAGTTCTATACAAAGTAAAGATATACAGTGCTCATCCCGTGTGGGTAAAAAGGCATAATCTTTATTGATCGGCCAACTAGTAAATTCACAAGGGATGCTGCAATACACCTCCCCCCCCCCCCCCCAAAAAAAAAAGAAAAAAAAAAGAAAAAACAACAAGAATTTAGGGATACCCCAGGTCCTGTATACAGTTAAATCTAGTTAAATGCAGAACATACTTCAGCTCATACAAGCTAAACACATGCACACACCGGCAGGCCTGCACCAATTGCCACTCTATTCAGAATTACTAATCAAGTGCTGCTGTCTGATGCAGAGCCGTTTTAAGGCCAACTGGGGGCCTAAACAAAGAAGTAGATTTGCCCTCTCCATAGAAAAGTATAGTTTCCCACAGTATAGGTTGCCAGCTATAGGTGCCCCCGTATAGGTCAGTGCTGGGCCGAAATTACGCATGAGCGTAATTACGCATCGTAATTCAATGTAAATTTATGCGTAAGCGTTACGCGTAACTTACGGTCTTACGCGTAATTATTTACGCGTAAGACCGTAAGTGGTATCGTAATTACACTGTCTACCGTAATTGCTAGGCATGCGTAATTTTACGAACACTTACGCGTAATTTTACGCGTAATTACTAACGTAAAATCTCCCATTTTCTAAGAGTAGCCAATCAGTCAACATCCTAAGCAACCAATAGTATCTTCTCCCGCCCTTCAGTATAAGCGTACGTTTTGATGCATACAAATGATATGTACGCAATAACTGTCACATTGACGGCTATTGCGTACATATCGTCCGCATGCGTCAAAAAATACGCATTAATGGGTATTACGGCACTACGCGTAACATCGTAGTGTAAGCGCCTTCATTATGGTATCCTTACGCGTAATTGCGTAAGTTTACGCGTAATTACAGTGATGTACCGTAGATAATTTCCTACGCCGTAACCGTAATTGCGTAATGCGTAATAGCGTAAAATTACGCGTAATGATCCGTAAGCGTAGATTTTTCCATTACGAGCAGCACTGGTATAGGTAGCAAGTTATAGGTGTCTCAAGTATTGGTAGCAAGCTATAGTTGCCCCCAGTATAGGTAGCCAACTATACTAATACAAACTTACACCGAGCTGGAGAGGATGTAATAAAACCAAAGCTATTTCTCAAGCTGAAACTAGATGGATCTTCAATGTAGATACCCTTACCCCTAGGGGGCTTAATATTGATGAGGATATTGTATGCTTTTTGGGAGATTAACAGCTGTACCTTCCTATGTGGCCAGTAATATTATGCTTATTAGCTTTCATGTATGTTTATTATTTAGGTATCTTTTAATATTTTTTATTACTTTTTATGTATATTCATTTGTATTATATGTAAATGGGCATCTTTCCCTTTAAGCGGGCTGCGGGATATGTAACATCCATGTCCCCTCTTGTAACTGTCATAACGCTACATTGGGACAGCTTGGCCTCCTATGATGCTGCTGAGGAAAGGCAGGCTTCCCAGTGCAGAGGGAGGCGGTACGCAAGGAGAATGGCAGAGGAGGGGGGAGGTGGCATATTGGGATAACAGCGGGCGGCCGAGTAGGAAGTCCCGGCCTCTAGCGTAGAACGCACTGCTGATACGCAAGGTGAACACACAGAGCGGGAAGTAACGTCAGAAGGAGGGGGGGGGGGGCAGTGCGCTATACAGGCAGATAAAAACTCTCACAGAAGTGTCAAGCCCCAGCTCCTGATGAGTCCTTGTGACGAAACATGTCGGGCGGGGCTTGGGCATGGAAGTGAGAATCACACAAGATACTGGCAGGTGTGGGCACACGGAACGGCGTACTGACCGGGAGAGGTGACAGCAGCGCGCACAGACACCGCTCTGAGCACGGATGGGGACATACGACGGCAGCCAGGGCCCAGCCTAACGTGGGAGAGCCCGTCCTAAAACACAACGCCCTATTTCAAGTCATCAAATTGTAAGTGCAATTGCTTTTTATACCTTAATAAATATTACGGTTTTACACTATGTGGAGTTTTTTCCTTTTGAGGAATATCTTCTGACATGCATGGTGGCAAGCATAAGAGTCTTTGATCTATGAGCAAGTGGACTATCCAGAGGCGGTGAGGGACGGCTCTAAGTGTCCCGAGGTGCATCTTGGCCTAGTTTAGGTCCTACTATCTGGTGAGTCAGGAGCCTTGCAGTGTGGTGGTGGTGAACATTTGAGTGATGAGATCCTAGACATCAGATCTATCATACACCCATAGACATACAAGCTTGGAACTGTGACTTGCACCTATTGCATGGACTTGTGGTTGTGTAGGCGCGCGCTACCTTCTATAGAAAGATTTCTTTATATTTACAGAAGGAGCTGCTCCAATCATCTTTTACTTCTATTTTAGTCATTTTTTAATTGTGTTTTGTTAACTACCAGGTATAGGGATTTTGGTGTAGCGCTATCTCTATTTTTATCAGATCTAGAGGTGTCCCTAGTATAGGTAGACAATTCTATAGGTGCCCCCAGTATAGGTAGCCAGGTCTATAAGTGTCCCCAGTACAGGTAGCCAGGTCTAAAGGTATCCCCAGTATAGTTAGCCAGGTCTGTAGGACTACCAGTATAGGTGTCCAGGCCTATAGGTGTTCCCAGTATAGGTAGCTGGGTCTACAGGTGTCCCCTGTATAGGTGGCCTGGAAGGGGAAAGCAGAGGGCACAGAGTGGCGGGGAGGGCTCATCCTTCCTCACCTAGGGCCATCTTAAATGGAGGGGGGCTGCTCCTGATATCTGGATGCTGTGGGTGCTCCAAGGTGCCGGCACAGGTGAGTGCGATAGATGTGGTGGGCGTGTAGGAGAGCGGGAGCCACACAGGGATGAAGCTCTGACTATACTGAGTATAGCTAGAGCACAACGTATCTTTAAATTTCCCTCCAGGGCTCTCCATTGGTCTAATAACATACCAATAGGAAGCCATGGAGGGAAATTTAGAGGATGCTTTGTGCTCTAGCTGAACTTAGCGTAGCTAGAGCTGTGCAGGGAGCGACGGTGTGGCGGCAGGTTCGTGGAGGTATTCAATCAACTTAACAAGAGGATCATTTCCAAGGATATTGGTGTGGGAACATTAATTAAAGCTAATTATTAATGGTCAATTAAAAATATGAATGGATTGTTATGAACGGGTGTGGTAAGGGGACACCACAATGGCAGAGAAACACTTAACAGGATTCAAATATGTTTAAACACACGTTTATTATAAAGTGCAGCAGTGATGTAAGCACAGCAATGCAGACATACCGATATCCCAAACCACCACAGTCATAAAACCCCAAACACCACATCCTATCTATCTATCTATCTATCTATCTATCTATCTATCTATCTATCTATCTATCTATCTATCTATCGATCGATCTATTTATCTATTTATCTATCTATCTTTCTGCTAGCTAGTGCATATATATTTTACTAATATTAAATGCAAAAGTTTGGATGTTTGGATGTTCGTTACTCGATCACGCAACAATGGCTGATCGGATTTGAATGAAATTTGGCACACACATAGTAAATTACCTGGAATAAAGCATAGGATACTTTTTATCCCCATAACCAAAAAGGGGGCGGAGACAAATACAAATTTTACTGGGAAAATGTAAACTGCAGCCATTCTTACACTGTTAATGGTAGGGTTCTCAAACTTTGCACAATTGGTCACTGGGTGACTGGGATTAATATTCAGAAAAGTGGGTGGAGTCTATAAAAGCCAATTAAAATTAACCTATTGATTTTCAAGGGGAATATTTACATTGATGCCATTCTTGCACTGTTAATGGCACAAGCCTCAAACCTGCTACAGTTGATCATTGGGTGACTAGGGTTCAATTTCAGAAAGGGGGTGGAGCCACAAACAGCCAATTAGATTTGTTTCATTTCAATGCAAATTATTGATGCCAAACACCGCAAAGATCACAAACTTGGTAATTGATTAATTGTGTGTGAGGGTCAGAAAAGTGGGCACAGCCAACATCAGCCAAATACATAAGCAGCAACATGGGGTCAGAAGTGGGCGGAGACAAATACAAATTTCACTGGGAAAATGTAAACTGCAGACATTCTTACACTGTTAATGGTAGGGTTCTCAATCTTTGCACAGTTGGTCACCGGGTGACTGGGATTAATATTCAGAAAAGAGGGCGGAGCCTACAATGGCCAATCAAAATTTACCTATTGATTTTCAAAGGGAATATTTTATTGCTGCCATTCTACTATGTACCCCTGTACTCATTTCTCCTGGGAGGGGTCGGGCATCTGGTGCCTCTTCTTAAAGGGGACTCCCAGGTGCCACTTGAACAAACCCAGTGGGTCGTTGGCCCCACCTCCTCCTGGGGCAATGGAGTTGGGGAAGAACCTCTTGCCCATGTATTGTACAAGGACTCTGGGGTACAGGGGGAGGCTTGGCTGCCCCTATTCCCCAGAGCCCCCCCATACTATAGACCATGCAGGCTGGTATAGCTCAGGATGTGAAGCCCCATATGGCTGGGGCTCCTCATTCTGGTTATATAACTCTGCAATGGGAATGCAGGGCTAAAGAGGCTTGTACGGGGGGACCCCATGCCATGTTTTTTTTGTATTCCCCACCTTTAGAACAAAAAATGAATGGTCAAAAAAAAGTTAAAGTTGCCAGGGATCCTTATACAGCCATATTGCCGCTGTATAGCAAACCCTGGCCAAAGTGTAGCCACATGTTCCATTTTGCTTCCAGGGGGTCAGTATGTACAAATGCAGGGTGAAACACTTTCGATAAAAGGTCCGGAATTCCCGCACTAAACTAGCGGTGCTGGCTGAGTTGATACATTTTCTCTGTGCAGAGACAGAGTTACTATAGAAGAGGCAGCCCCAACTTCCCTTTAGATGTGCATTTTTTTTTTAAAACGGCCTCTGCTTGCCCTGAATCTTCTCTGAATCTGTCTATTAGTCTTTCTAAACAATCTATTTAATTGCCACAGCTTAGAAGAACTTCAAGAAATGTTACACATGCAGGCTTTCTGATGTGAAATGTATCTGAAAACAGGTACCCAAGGGGTTAAAAAACACAGCCTGGGTATTCTGGGATGCCTTTTTTTTCTGCTCTCACTGCTGCTGCCTGGGAGGTCTGTCTCCATTAGCTTGCCTGTTATCTTGCCTGTTATTGCTGGCTTATCTCCTTTTCTAAACAGCTGGTATTCTCAGTCCCAATTCCGCTTGCTCTAATCTTTATGAATTGATATGTAGTGACATGTGTTGTGATAATCACCGCATCAAGCGGTAATTTCCCACACTGATCAGGAATGTCAGCTTTTCATGTGGAAATCAACAGCTTTTATGAATGGACACTTTGCTAAATGGTCGGTAAAGTCAGCTGTTTTGAGCACAGTGCTGTACAAGAATGCGCAGCTGCCATTCAAAAGATCCATCCCGAAGCCAAACCAGTATCTCCTGAGGCTGAAGGAAAAGTTTGTTTTTTTAAACATGATGTCTAATGACACATTCATGGTACATTTTCATAATTTTTCCGACAAGGTTGATCTTCCAAGGGGAACTTATTGTGTGAGCGGAGATCCCATATGAATCAAATCATCAAAGTTTGACTACGTCATTCCTCAAATTGTTAAGAGAACTCTAAAGTTCAAAGCTCCACAGTAAGTGCTCATCCTGAGGGATAACACGCCATGGGACAAATGTGTACAGGTTTTGACACAAGACCACACTTTGTTACGACGGTTAAACAAACAGAACACTAAACTAGAGGTGATATTTCACTATGATCCAGGGATCTTAAAGAGGTTGAATACAAATATAATCAGGTGAGTTCCAGTCTGACCTGGTGGAGAAGGTTTCTGGCGATGTTCAAGGGACATTCGGACTGGGCCTCTGCAGTTCAAAATTTCTTCCTACACCCACTGGTCGTAGTGATGGGGATGACAATCTTGGGCATCATTATACAGGTGAGTTTATGTGTGAAATTATGCAAACAAATTAACATGGTTAAGAGATTGGTGCCACATAAACAATCTCATGAACCAATATTTCCAAATTAAGCGACATACAGGGTTATGGGTATAGGTTTCAACAATACCTATGATGGAGCTGATTGTTTAAAGGCGTTTTTTTAGAAGACACCTGGCACTGCTCTGTTGCTTAACAGACAAACAAGTTTCACTTTTCTGTGATCATGCAACTTTGGAAGTGATACGCAAGTGATGCAAATGCTGAGAATATGGTATATAGGGACATCCCCAGATAGCCTGGTTACAGGAAGGCCAAGAGGTCTTGCCCTCTCTCCCAGGTATAACCACCTAGAGCAGAGAAAGTGTGTGAGCACAAGCATCGAAAAGTGAAACATGAAGAAAAGAAAACGGGTGCTGTTGGAATCAGAAGCAGGGATCTGCAGATCAAGCCTTTTCAGGGGGATGGTTAGAATGTAAGGCCTCAGTTATTTGGACTGAGTTTAGTTGAAAGGCTTGATTCGCAGAGTCTACCTTTAAGCAGAGTTTCTCGCAGAAGAGAAGATGCGGTCAGTTACCAGGAAGATGTTCATTGTGGAAGGCCACAGGTCTAAACTGCCCCGACCGTTAGATGACAGAAAGGTAAACAAAGCTGATATTTACAAAACATTGCATTCTTTGTAACTAGGGTATAAAGCAATGGAATATTAATGAATAGGATCACATGCCCATGCCCGCCAATTGTAGGCTTGGGGGTATGGCTCAGATGATGTCACATTTAACTCTTTCCTGACCAGTATTAAACCAGAAGATAGGCTGCAGAGAGGCAGTCTTCTGCTTCCTGTCATTGCTGGCTTCAACCATTTTACCTTTATTTACGTCTTGTTATCTTATCTAACTGTATGCTGTATATACGTAGTTTAGATGTAGCTTAGTAGTATAGACTGAAGATAAAGACTGATTACCATTCACCAGGAATGGAATCAAGAAGCTGTAAAGCAACGGACTTACTACAGAACAATCTGCTTTGGCAAGATGTAACGAAATGTACTGTCTTATCTGTGGACTGAATAAACTCCTAAACTTTGAGGACGCCTAAGAAGTTCTATCCCCTATGCTGTTGCTGTGATGAGAGTCGAGTTCTCACACTTCCTGTGAGTTGCAACTCTAAGGAGTTGCTGGTGCAGGACAAAAGGTGTAGTGTTGTTGCCAATAGCAACCAACATATAGTTTCTTACAACCGCATGCGGGAATGCTTTATGAATAAAAGCCCCAGTAGGTTAAAATTCAAGCAGCCTCCGACAGCAATCTTGACAAGCTACAGTGAGGATTTAAAATAGGCAGAGGTTTATTTGGATTGCATTGCTTGTTTGAATTGATTGTTGAGAGTATCTCTATTGGTGCACTTCACTAGAAGCTTTGGCAACACATTTAAAAATGCTGAGTCCTGAGTGCACAATCTATTCTTAAATCCCGACCTCTATTTATTTATTATTGACTGGCTAATGGCCCCGGCATTGCCCGGGTATGTATTTGGCTGGTGTTGGCTCCTCCCACTTTTTCTAATTCTAACACACAATGACTCAATTGATGAATGACCAAGTTTGTGAGCTTTGCGGTCTTTGGCATCAGCAATTTGCATTGAAATGAAATAAATCTGATTGGCTGCAGCTCCACCCCCTTTTCTAAATTTGAATCCCAGTCACCCAATGACCACCTGTAACAGGTTTGAGGCTTGTGTCATTAACAGTGCAAGAATGGCAACAATGTAAATATTCCCCTTGAAAATCAATAGGTGAATTGTGATTGGCTTTTGTAGGCTCCACTCAATTTTCTGAATGTTAATCCCAGTCACCCAGTGACCAACTGTGCAAAGTTTGAGAACCCTACCATTAACAGTGTAAGGCCCGGTTCACATTGTCGTTCTGAGCCAAAAGGATAAGGTGAGCGGATCCGGTCTCCGATTCACTGGATCCGGATGGCTCAGTCCGTGGCCCGGTTCAAATAGTGAAAATGGATCTGATCAATGATTGACCGGATCCGTTTTCACTCAGTAAATATATACTGTAACGATCGGTGTAACACAGAGAGGGTCTGATTACCGGTGAACTGCAGTATCACCGAGAATACAGAATATACCTGATTATTGATGATCTGCAGTATCACCGATAATCAGATATATCTACTAACCTCTGGACACCTGAGATAACAAGTGAGTGTTAAGTGCAACAGCAATACAGAGAGTACTGCACAGGAGAAAGTTCCTTCCGGAGGCCTAGACTCTCCCGGGTATAGGAGCTAGGCTGAGAGTAGGAAGGACAGAGCATGAGTGACACCAATGAGAGGGTGTCACTAACAGGTCTGGGAACTGCCTCTAACAGTAAGGCCAGTTCTCGAGGTCGGGCAAGCCAGGTCGTAACCACACAGACAGATAAGGTACAGATTCAGGAGACAGATACGGAATCCAATGAACAGGCAGGGTTGGCAACGGAGTATCAGAAATAGCAAGGTACAGAATCAGGAGGTAAATACAGAGTTCAGGAACGAGCAGAGTTTGGCAACAGGATATCAGAAATAGCAAGGTACAGAATCAGAGTTCAGGAGGATAGTCAGGCAGGCAGAAGGTCATAACAGATAATACAGTTCAATATTCCTAACGCTAAGGTGTGAGGTCCGTGATCGTCAACACCTTTGGAAACTATGCTAGAACACAGATACTGACAAGGTCTGAGTGCTACCACGTAGTGATCGCAACGCCAGACGCCAGAGAAATGACCAACAACCAGTATATATACACCAGAGCTCTCCAGCGCCTCCCCTAAGTGCTGGACCAATGAAAGTTGCTGCAATTGTCAGCTGACCGCCCTGGTCAGCTGACCCTCCTCTGACTGCCATAAAGGCCCTGCCTCTCTGCACGCGCACGCGTCCTCCTAAACCAGTGTGGACTATCAGTCCCAGCCACACCAGTCATGTGTTGTAATGTTGTTGCTGTATGGGATGCGGAATCCGCCGCCACGCTGTCTGAGCGTGTGGCGTTTCCTCCACATTCTGTCTTACTGAGAGAAGTAGGCCTATGGGTACAAACCGCCGCGTCAGACGCGGCGGTTTCTCCGCGTTCTGCTATGCCAGCCGCGGAAACAGCCGCCTTATCCTGCGTCCATGCGGCGACTTTTCCCGCATTTCTTCACATATACCTTATTTTCTCTACCACCGGCTACTACTAAAAATTAGGTATGTATAAACCCTCTCTCACTCACCTGCCCAGCTGCTGCACCCTCCCCTCCAGTTCCCGTGGCTAGATTCGCGTCGGCACATGCCCCCATCCCCCGTGGAATGGTCCATTTCTTCAATAGTGTGAAGAAACATTCCTTTTCCCATTGCCCCAATGCTGCAGTATTTTTTGTCCGGTTCTGTTCCACTGGGCAGAACGGTCCGGAAAATTAGGGCCTGAAGCATTTTTTAGATCCGTGGACCGGAACGTACAGAACGTATCCGTACCAACGGATGCATGTGAATGGATCCATAGGTTAACATTGGATCCATTCACATCCGTTCCTTTTGTACAGTATACGTTCGGTTCTGATCCAGAAAAAAACACTAATGTGAACCGGGCCTAAGAATGGCTGCAGATTACATTTTCCCAGTGAAATTTGTATTTGTCTCTGCCCACTTTTTGGTTATGGAAATAAAAAGTATTCTATATTGGGCTCGATTCACAAAAGCGTGCTAAGTGGTAGCACGCCTGTGAAAAGGCTCTTAGCACGCCTAAAGAGCTTTAGGTGTGACAATTCAGGCGCACCCGGTGCAACGTTATAGGCGCATCTATTGCGCCGTTTTCTGTGCATCCGGTGCGCCGTCCCACACACACCGCATGGCATTAAACTTTGTGTGCAATCTGTAAAAGCTGTGGGCGTGCTAACTAACGCTTTTGCGAAATAAGGCCATGATATTCCAGGTAATGTACTATGTGTATTCCAAATTTATTTTAAATCCGATCAGCCATTTTTGCGTGATCGAGTAACAAACATCCAAACATCCGTACTTTCCCATTTATAATATAAGTAGGATACAGTTAAGAAAACATAATTATTCTTTAAAGGAATACTGCAATGAAAAATAAAAATGATTTTAACTCCCCTGGGTGATCTTTTAGCTCCCTGGACTTGTCCGGTGTCCACAATGTCCTCCTGGTCCCCCCCCCGGCCCAACAGCAGCAACCCCTGCAAAGCTGGCTTGTCACCGAGAGTTGCCGGCTAGGCTACTGAGCATGCATGGCTCTGAGGCCCCAAGCTGAGTGCACCCTGATCGCACGTCCATGGCCCGGAGTGTTCTGCACATCAGCTGTAGCAATTTCCAAGTACTGCACATGCGCAGAGCACTCCCGAACTTCTGAGTGTGATCAGGATGCGTGTGGCTTGAGGCCGAGGATGCGCAGTAGCTGCTGACTCTCAGCGACAAGCTAGCTTTGTGGGGGTTGCCACTAGAGGGGACCAGGAGGATGTCCTGGGCACAGGATGAGTTCAGGGAGGGGGGGGGGGGGGGGTGAGAAGGAAGCCACAGGTTAGTTAAAAACCTTTTTTTTCCATGTAAGTATTCCTTACATAGTAGTCTGTAGTAAGCCAAATAATACATTTTCATAACTTTTAACCTAGTAAATCAGAATGTTTGTGGTAGTTTGTTCAGTACAGCTAAGAAGACACATTTAGTCATTCATGAGGATCATGGGGGGGGTCCTTACAGTTCTGTTATGGACACCAGGAGGCACTTACCAGCGTATTTCTATATACACTCAGTAACTGTGCTATCCGTAGGGTGGTAGCAGATTGGAGATCACCAATAAATCCAGCCACTATTCCATGTTCCATACAGGAGTAATTAGGAGCCGTCATCTTGTGTCCAGACAGGATCTGCAGAACATCTTTTATAGCTTTATTCACACTTCCACAGGAATCATACACATGATATCCCAGAGTCATATTGGGCAGAATATCTGACCTCCCGTTCATCTCATCAATGGCAAATATAAATGCAAGGAGATGCCTGTATTCTTTCCTGCTGACACTGTGAATTGTTGTACTGTTATACTAATTTTGAGTTGTGTACATGATGTTAAGAAAACACAAGAAATCAAGGACTTATTTCATGATTTTACTGGGGGGTTTAAAGGGAAACCTCCAAAACCAGAATTCAATAAAAGGAACAGCATCTTGAGTAAACAACACTTAAAAGGGGAGGCAGGTGGACAAAAAGGGCGCCGCCATTGACTCCCATAATAAATATCGTTTAATGGGCGCCCAACAGGAAAAAAGGGCGCCGGAGAAAAATAACGTTTTACAAGCGGCACCCGGAGACTTTTAATGTTTTATAACTGCTCCTCATGATTATACATTATTTAATGCTTTATATTTTTTTTTAACATTATTTTTAAATGAAAAACAGTACAATATTTTTTTTAAACATTTTTAAATGAAAAACAGCACAATATTTTTTTTACAAACATTATTAATGCTTATCACAGGGGGGTCTTAGGTTTAGGCACTACCAGGGGGGTCTTAGGGTTAGGCACCACCAAGGGGGTTCTTAGGGTTAGGCACCACCAAGGGGTTCTTAGGGTTAGGCACCACCAAGGGGGTCTTAGGGTTAGACACCACCAGGGGGGTCTTAGGGTTAGGCACCACCAAGGGGGTTCTTAGGGTTAGGCAGCACCAGGGGGCTCTTAGGTTTAGGCACCACCAGGGGGGTCTTAGGTTTAGACACCACCAAGGGGGTCTTAGGGTTAGGCACCACCAGGGGGGTCTTAGGTTTAGGCACCACCAATGGTGTCTTAGGGTTAGGCACCACCAAGGGGGTCTTAGGGTTAGACACCACCAGGGGAGACTTAGGGTTAGACACCACCAGGGGGGGTCTTAGGGTTAGGCACCACCAAGGGGGTCTTAGGGTTAGGCACCACCAGGGGGGTCTTAGGTTTAGGCACCACCAGGGGGGTCTTAGGTTTAGGCACCACCAAGGGGGTCTTAGGGTTAGGCACCACCAGGGGGGTCTTAGGTTTAGGCACCACCAAGGGGGTCTTAGGGTTAGGCACCACCAGGGGGGTCTAGGGGTTAGCGGTAGGTACAGGGAGGGTTCTGTGTGAGAGTAGGGTTAGGTATAGTTTTAGTAAAATTCTTATTAATCTTTTATAAAACGTTATTATACATTTCACTTTTTAAACAGGGAAGATTAACGTTTTTACAATTGCCGATTTCATACACATTATTTAATGATTTATAACTTTATAAAACATTATTTTTAAACGAAATATAGCACTTTTTTTTTTAAACGTTATTCATGCTTATCGTTTAAAATCCTGCGCCCTTTTTTCCCGGTGCCCTTTTTTAACGTACGCCTTAAAAGGACCCAAAGGAATAAAACACTGTACAAAGGTTTTTATTTTTTTATTTTTTATAATACCTATTATAGAAGTCAGTGCTAGTCATCAGCACCACATATGATGTTAGCACTGTATTAACCTAAAAATATAATAATGCTGGTGATGCACTTACTTTGTACAAGCTGGTGGCGCATGCAGTCTTTGGCATCAATAATTTGCATTGGAATGAAACAAATCTGATTGGCTGTTTGTGGCTCTACCGCTTTTTCTGAATTTAAACCCCAGACACCCAATGATCAACTGTACCAGGTTTAACCACTTGAGGACCACAGTATTTTCGCCCCTTAAGGACCAGAGCCTTTTTTTCCATTCAGACCAATGCAGCTTTCACGGTTTATTGCTCGGTCATACAACCTACCACCTAAATGAATTTTACCTCCTTTTCTTGTCACTAATACAGCTTTCTTTTGGTGCTTTTTTGATTGCTGCTGCAAGTTTTAGTTTTTATTATATTCATCAAAAAAGACATGAATTTTGTTAAAAAAATTATTTTTTTTACTTTCTGTGCTGACATTTTTCAAATAAAGTAACATTTCTGCATACATTTTTGTCCAAATTTATTGTGCTACATGTCTTTGATAAAAAAAAAAAATTCATTCAGTGTAAATTTATTGGTTTAGGGAAAAGTTATAGCGTTTACAAACTATGGCGCCAAAAGTGAATTTTCCCATTTTGAAGCATCTCTGACTTTTCTGAGCACCTGTCATGTTTCATGAGGTGCTACAATTCCAGGATAGTATAAATACCCCCCAAATGACCCCATTTTGGAAAGAAGACATCCCAAAGTATTCACTGAAAGGCATGGTGAGTTCATAGAAGATTTTATTTTTTGTCACAAGTTAGCGGAAAATGACGCTTTGTGACAAAAAAAAAGTTTCCATTCCTGCTAACTTGCGACAAAAAAAAAAAATTAAATCTGCCACGGACTCACTATGCTCCTCTCTGAATACCTTGAAGTGTCTACTTTCCAAAATGGGGTCATTTGTGGGGTGTGTTTACTGTCCTGGCATTTTGGGGGGTGCCTAATTGCACCCCTGTAAAGCCTAAAGGTGCTCATTGGACTTTGGGCCCCTTAGCGCAGTTAGGCTGCAAAAAAGTGCCAAACATGTGGTATTGCCGTACTCAGGAGAAGTAGTGTAATGTGTTTTGGGGTGTATTTTTACACATACCCATGCTGGGTGGGAGAAATATCTCTGTAAATGACAATTTTTTGATTTTTTTTTTTTACACACAATTGTCCATTTACAGAGTTATTTCTCCCATTCAGCATGGGTATGTGTAAAAATACACCCCAAACACATTATACCACTTCTCCTGAGTACGGTGATACCACATGTGTGGCACTTTTTTATACCCTAACTGCACTAAGGGGCCCAAAGTCCAATGAGTACCTTTAGAATTTCACAGGTCATTTTGTGACATTTGGTTTCAAGACTACTCCTCACGGTTTAGGGCCCCTAAAATGCCAGGGCAGTATAGGAACTCCACTAATGACCCCATTTTAGAAAGAAGACACCCCAAGGTATTCCGCTAGGTGCATGGTGAGTTCATAGATGATTTTATTTTTTGTCACAAGTTAGCGGAAATTGATTTTAATTGTTTTTTTTTTTCACAAAGTGTCATTTTCCGCTAACTTGTGACAAACAAGAAAATCTTCTATGAACTCACCATACTCACCAAATACCTTTGGGTGTCTTCTTTCTAAAATGGGGTCATTTGTGGGGTTCCTATACTGCCCTGGCATTTTAGGGGCCCTAAACCGTGAGGAGTAGTCTTGAAGCCAAATGTCGCAAAATGACCTGTGACATCCTAAAGGTACTCATTGGACTTTGGGCTCCTTAGCGCACTTAGGGTGCAAAAAAGTGCCACACATGTGGTACCGCCGTACTCAGGAGAAGTAGTATAATGTGTTTTGTGGTGTATTTTTACACATACCTATGCTGGGTGGGAGAGATATCTCTGTAAATGACAATTTTTTGATTTTTTTTACACACAATTGTCTATTTACAGAGAGATTTCTCCCACCCAGCATGGGTATGTGTAAAAATATACCCCAAAACACATTATAATACTTCTCCTGAGTACGGAAATACCACATGTGTGACACTTTTTTGCAGCCTAGGTGCGCTAAGGGGCCCAACGTCCTATTCACAGGTCATTTTGAGGCATTTGGATTCTAGACTACTCCTCACGGTTTAGGGCCCCTAAAATGCCAGGGCAGTACAGGAACCCCACAAGTGACCCCATTTTAGAAAGAAGACACCCCAAGGTATTCTGTTAGGTGTATGGTAAGTTCATAGAATATTTTATTTTTGTCACAAGTTAGTGAAAAATGACACTTTGTGAAAAAAAACAATAAAAATCAATCCCCGCTAACTTTTGACAAAAAATTAAATCTTCTATGAACTCGGCATACACCTAACAGAATACCTTGGGGTGTCTTTTTTCTAAAATGGGGTCAATTGTGGGGTTCCTATACTGCCCTGGCATTTTCACGGGCCCAAAACCGTGAGTAGTCTGGAAACCAAATGTCTCAAAATGACTGTTCAGGGGTATAAGCATCTGCAAATTTTGGTGACAGGTGGTCTATGAGGGGGCGAATTTTGTGGAACCAGTCATAAGCAGGGTGGCCTTTTAGATGACAGGTTGTATTGGGCCTGATCTGATAGATAGGAGTGCAAGGGGGGGGTGACAGGAGGTGATTGATGGGTGTCTCAGGGGGTGGTTAGAGGGGAAAATAGATGCAATCAATGCACTGGGGAGGTGATCGGAAGGGGGTCTGAGGGGGATCTAAGGGTTTGGCCGAGTGATCAGGAGCCCACACGGGGCAAATTAGGGCCTGATCTGATGGGTAGGTGTGCTAGGGGGTGACAGCTAGTGACAAGGAGGTGATTGATGGGTGTCTCAAGGTGTGATTAGAGGGGGGGAATAGATGCAAGCAATGCACTGGCGAGGTGATCAGGGCTGGGGTCTGAGGGCGTTCTGAGGGTGTGGGCGGGTGATTGGGTGCCCTAGGGGCAGATAGGGGTCTAATCTGATGGGTAGCAGTGACAGGTGGTGACGGGGTTATTGATGGGTGATTGATGGGTAATTAGTGGGTGTTTAAAGGAGAGAACAGATGTAAACAATGCACTTGGGAGGTGATCTGACGGCCGGTCTGCAGGTGATCTGATGGTGTGGGTGGGTGATTAGATTGCCCGCAAGGGGCAGGTTAGGGGCTGATTGATGGGTGGCAGTGACAGGGGGTGATTGATGGATGGCAGTGACAGGGGGTGATTGATGGGTGATTGATAGGTGATTGACAGGTGATCAGTGGGTTATTACAGGGAAGAACAGATGTAAATAATGCACTGGCGAATTGATAAGGGGGGTCTGAGGGCAATCTGAGCATCTAGGCGGGTGATTGGGTGCCCGCAAGGGGCAGATTAGGGTCTAATCTGATGGGTAACAGTGACAGGCGGTGATAGGGTGTGATTGATGGGAGATTGATGGGTAATTAGTGGATGTTTAGAGGAGAGAACAGATGTAAACAATGCACTTGGGAGGTGATCTGACGTCGGGTCTGCAGGCGATCTGATGGTGTGGGTGGGTGATCAGATTGCCCGCAAGGGGCAGGTTAGGGGCTGATTGATGGGTGGCAGTGACAGGGGGTAATTGATGGGTGGCAGTGACAGGGGGTGATTGACGGGTGATAGATAGGTGATTGACAGGTGATCAGTGGGTTATTACAGGGAAGAAAAGATGTAAATAATGCACTGCGAATTGATAAGGGGGGGGGGGGTCTGAGGGCAATCTGAGTATGTGAGTGAGTGATTGGGTGCCTGCAAGGGGCAGATTAGGGTCTAATCTGATGGGTAACAGTGACAGGTGGTGATAGGGTGTGATTGATGGGTAATTAGTGGGTGTTTAGAGGAGAGAACAGATGTAAACAATGCACTTGGGAGGTGATCTGACGTCGGGTCTGTGGGCGATCTGATGGTGTGGGTGCGTAATAAGATTGCGCGCAAGGGGCAGGTTAGGGGCTAATTGATGGGTGGCAGTGACAGGGGGTGATTGATGGGTGATTGACAGGTGATTGACAGGTGATCAGTGGGTTATTACAGGGGGATAGATGCATACAGTACACAGGGGGGGAGGGTCTTGGGGGGGTCTGGGGAGAATCTGAGGGGTGGGGGGTGATCAGGAGTCCCCAGGGGGAAGTTTAGGGAATTAAAAAAAAAGCGTTGACAGATAGTGATAGGAAGTGATTGATGGGTGATTAGGGGGGTGATTGGGTGCAAACAGTGGTCTGGGGGGTGGGCAGGGGGGGTCTGAGGGGTTCTGTGGGCGATCAGGGGGCAGGGGGGGAGATAAGTGTGCTTGGGTGCAGACTAGGGTGGCTGCAGCCTGCCCTGGTGGTCCCTTGGACACTGGGACCACCAGGGCAGGAGGCAGCCTGTATAATAGGCTTTGCATACATTACAGAGCCTATTATACACTTTGCCAGCGGCGATCGGGCAGCTAGTAACCCGCCGGCGCTTCCGACAGTAACAGCGCGAGGGGGGCGGAGCCTGTCGCCGGCGGCTGATTGCGTCACAAATTACGCGATCGCCGCACAGCCACGCATGATGATGCCACCGCCGATGGACGTATTGCGGTTATTTGGGCCCAGCCCTTGCCGCCACCCATCGGCTGGGGGCGGTCCTCAAGTGTTTAAGGCTTGTGCCTTTAACAGTGCAATAATGGCAGCAATTACATACTCCCCTTGAAAATCAATAGGTGAATTGCGATTGGCTTTTGCAGGTTCCACCCACTTTTCTGAATATTAATCCCAGTCACCCAGTGACTGATTGTGCAAACTTTGAGAACCCTACCATTAACAGTGTAAGAATGGCTGCATTGTACATTATCCCAGTGAAATTTGTATTTGTCTCTGTCCACTGATGACCCAATTATGTATTTGGCTGATGTTGTTGGCTGCGCCCACTTTTCCTAACCCGAACACACAATTAACCCCCTTGCCGTTCCAATTATGTCGGCAAGGGGGCGGCGCAGCACTTTTTTTTTTTCTTAAATCATATAGCTAGCCTAGCGCTAGCTACATGATAGCCGCTGACAAGCAGCATCCCCCCACCCCCTCCGATCGCCTCCGGCAATCTGCGCAAGCAGTAAAACCTATTCAGAATGGGATTTCCTGCTTGGCTTCCCCTGTCGCCATGGCGATGATCGCAATGACATCACCGACGTCATCGATGTCGGGACATCAGAGGGAGTCCCGATACACCCCTCAGTGCTGCCTGGCACTGATTAGCCAGGCTGCGCAAGGGATTTGGGGGCAGGGGGCGGCGCGTAGCGGCAAATCGGCAGGTAGCGGTGGCGATCGCATACTACACGCAGCTAGCAAAGTGCTAGCTGCGTGTAGAAAAAAAATTGCGAAAATCTGCCCAGCAGGGCCTGAGAAATCCTCCTGCGCAGGTTACCGGCGAGGAGGTTAATCAATTACTCAATGACCAGGTTTGTGAGCTTTGCAGTCTTTGGCATCAATAACTTGCATTAAAATGAAACAAATCAAATTGGCTGTTTGTGGCTCCATCCCTTTTATCAATTTAACCACTTAAGGACCAGGGGATTTTGCACTGATCGGTGCTGCGTGGGCTCTACAGCCCACAGCACCGATCAGGAATGTGGCAGGGCGATCAGACTTCCCCCCTTTTTTCCCCACTAGGGGGATGTCCTGCAGGGGGGGTCTGATCGCCGCCGGCTACTACTGATTTGCGGGGGGGGGCTCCTCAAAGCCCCCCTCCGCAGCGTTTTCTGGGCTCCCCGGCTTTCCCTCCCTCTATCTTTTTTTCTGAGCGGCGCAGGACGGAATTCCGTCCTGCGCCTGATAGGATAGGCTTCTGCCTATCAGATGACGGCGATCCCCGGCCAATCAGAGGCCGGGGATCGCCGATCTACGTCACGGCGCTGCTGCGCAGCAGCGCCGTGTGATGTAAACAGCAGGGATTTCTTCCCCGGATGTTTACATTATGCGTGCGAGCCGCGATCGGTGGCTCGCACACTGTTCACGGAGGCAGTCTCCGTGAACTAGCATGGAAAGGCCGTTTCCATGCTATACCACTAACGACCCGCCGACGCCTATCGGCGTTAGGCGGTCGTTAAGTGGTTAAACCCCAGTCACCCAATGACCAACTGTACCAGGTTTGAGGCTTGTGCCATTAACAGTGCAAGAATGGCAGCAATTGCATATTCCCCTGAAAAATCAAAAGATCATTTTTGATTGGCTTTTGTGGGCTCCTTCCACTTTTCTGTATATAAATCCCAGTCACTAAGTAACCAACTGTGCAAAGTTTGAGAACCCTACCATTAACAGTGTAAGAATGGCTGCTGTTTACATTTTCCCAGAAAAATTGTGTTTGTCTCCACCCACATATGACCCCGCCTTGCCCAAATATGTATTTGGCTGGTTTTGGCTGGGCCCATTTTCCTAATCCTACACACAATCAATCAATTACTCAATTACCAAGTTTGTGAGCTTTGCGGACTTTGGCATCATTAATTTGCATTAGAATGAAACAAATCTGATTGGCTGTTTGTGGCTCCACCCCCTTTCTGAAATTGAACCTCAGTCACCCAATGATCAACTGTACCAGGTTTGAGGCTTGTGCCATTAACAGTGCAAGAATGGCAGCAATGAAAATTTACCCTTGAAAATCAATAGGTGAATCTTGATTGGCTATTATAGTCTCCACCCACTTTTCTGAATAGTAATTCCAGTCACCCAGTGACCAACTGTGCAAAGTATGAGAACCCTACTATTAACAGTGTAAGAATGGCTGCAGTTTACATTTTCCCAGTGAAATTTGTATTTGTCTCCGCCCACTTTTTGGTTATGGGAATAAAAAGGCCCATTACGTGTCGAGTAGCGGCGGATTGGCAGCGTGCGGTGGCGATCGCGCCCAGCACGCAGCTAGCAAAGTGCTAGCTGTGTGTTTAAAAAAAAATTGTGAAAATCGGCCCAGCAGGGCCTGAGCAATTCACCGTGGCGGTAATGGACGAGCTGGGCTCGTCATTACTGCCAAGGTGGTTTAGGCACTTTATGCCTCCAATCTAGCATTCAATGTGATTTCT
This sequence comes from Hyperolius riggenbachi, assembly GCF_040937935.1. NCBI lineage: Eukaryota > Metazoa > Chordata > Amphibia > Anura > Hyperoliidae > Hyperolius > Hyperolius riggenbachi. The sequence goes on from NC_090646.1 coordinate 47,966,658, forward strand.
GCCCTTAAAACCCTGCTTTGCGTCAAACGCGTAATTTTCCTCAGGACTTTTGGCGTGTATCTCACTCTGCCATGCCCCCCTCCAGGTGTTAGACCCCTTGAAAATCTTTTCCACCACTTTTGCGGCCAGAATTAATGTTTGAAATTTTGAAAGTTACCCTGCCCATTGAATTTTATTGTGGTTCGAAAAGTTTGCAGGTTCGCAAACTTTTGCGGAAGTTCACGTTCGGAGGTTCGAGCCATCACTAGCCTTGGGCGGTAAAAAATACAAATCCAGCCCTGCTCAGTATGATTTAGATTTCCTGTTACCAATTACTGGTGGCTTTAACGCAATTATCAATTCCCAAAATAACACACTTCGCAAATGTGGTCATGCTTTTCCTAGACTAAACTAATGGATCTCTAAATTACTGATAAATTACTGATTTGTGGAGATGGAGATTCCCTGACAAAAAATATATATATATATATAATGACATATATTGCCATTGGAAGAGGACGCGGGACATTTCTGAGGATATTAGTGTGGGATTACCTTAACCATTTAACGGCAATGTATCGTATTAAAACGTCATGCTTTTGCCTGTTAATGGCAACATGACGTTTTAATATGTCACGCGTTCCCGCCGCCGCTCCGCACGTGTGCGCACCGCTACCGCCGCCATTACCGTCAGGATCCCGTGCTGAGTGATTGGGGAAGAGGACCGAGCGGTCCTCTACCCAATTGCACTGCCTGGAGTGAAAGGACACGACCGCAAACAGCGGCCACGTCCATTCATAAAAACAGGAAGCTGTTACAGTTTAATAAAATGTAAAAAAAAAAGTGATCACTTCCTATACGGGAGAGAGTTCACTAGCGCCATCTTGTGGCCAAAAAGTATATTACACATACATTTACCAGTACATACACACTATTAATAAAATTAATAAAATTACACTTCCAACCCTCCCCCCCCCAAAAAAAAAAAAACACTTGTAAATAAAAATCAGCTTAAAATAAATAAATAAATAGTTGCCTTAGGGACTCAGCTTTTTTTAATCTATATTTTATGGGGGAAAATTAATTTTAATTTATTAAATAGAGGCTTGTAATTATGGCCAGAACAAAAAAAACAAAACAGAAAATAACAGAAAAATAACACCTATATTTCAAAATAATATATTGTCGCCACACATTGTGATAGGGACATAATTTAAACGGTTTAATAATCGGGACAACTGGGCAAATAAAATGTTTGTTTTAACCACACGAGAATGTTTAATTTTAAAACTATAATGGCTGAAAACTGAGAAATAATTATTTTTTACCTTTTTTTTATTTTTTTTCCCATTAAAACGCATTTAGAATAAAAAAAAATCTTAGCAAAATGTACTACCCACTAGTGTTGGGCGAACATCTAGATGTTCGGGTTCGGGCCGAACAGGCCGAACATGGCCGCGATGTTCGGGTGTTCGACCCGAACTCCGAACATAATGGAAGTCAATGGGGACCCGAACTTTTGTGCTTTGTAAAGCCTCCTTACATGCTACATACCCCAAATTTACAGGGTATGTGCACCTTGGGAGTGGGTACAAGAAGAAAAAAAAATTAGCAAAAAGAGCTTATAGTTTTTGAGAAAATCGATTTTAAAGTTTCAAAGGGAAAACTGTCTTTTAAATGCGGGAAATGTCTGTTTTCTTTGCACAGGTAACATGCTTTTTGTCGGCATGCAGTCATAAATGTAATACATATAAGAGGTTCCAGGAAAAGGGACCGGTAACGCTAACCCAGCAGCAGCACACGTGATGGAACAAGAGGAGGGTGGCGCAGGAGGAGAAGGCCACGCTTTGAGACACAACAACCCAGGCCTTGCATGAGGACAAGAAGCGTGCGGATAGCAATTTGCATTTTGTCGCCATGCAGTCATAAATGTAATACAGATGAGAGGTTCAATAAACAGGGACCGGAAACGCTAACCCATCACAGATGTTCATTGTTCATGTTACTTGGTTGGGGTCCGGGAGTGTTGCGTAGTCGTTTCCAATCCAGGATTGATTCATTTTAATTTGAGTCAGACGGTCTGCATTTTCTGTGGAGAGGCGGATACGCCGCCGATCTGTGACGATGCCTCCGGCAGCACTGAAACAGCGTTCCGACATAACGCTGGCTGCCGGGCAAGCCAGCACCTCTATTGCGTACATTGCCAGTTTGTGCCAGGTGTCTAGCTTCGATACCCAATAGTTAAAGGGTGCAGATGGATTGTTCAACACAGCTACGCCATCTGACATGTAGTCCTTGACCATCTTCTCCAGGCGATCGGTGTTGGAGGTGGATCTCCACGCTTGCTGTTCTGTGTGCTGCTGCATGGGTGTCAGAAAATTTTCCCACTCCAAGGACACTGCCGATACCATTCCCTTTTGGGCACTAGCTGCGGCTTGTGTTGTTTGCTGCCCTCCTGGTCGTCCTGGGTTTGTGGAAGTCAGTCTGTCGGCGTACAACTGGCTAGAGGAGGGGGAGGATGTCAATCTCCTCTCTAAAGTCTCCACAAGGGCCTGCTGGTATTCTTCCATTTTGACCTGTCTGGCTCTTTCTTCAAGCAGTTTTGGAACATTGTGTTTGTACCGTAGATCCAGAAGGGTATAAACCCAGTAATTGGTGTTGTCCAGAATGCGCACAATGCGTGGGTCGCGTTCAATGCAGTCCTAGGCCGAAGAGGTCATAGCCTAGGGTCACAAAACCTGTTTATTGGGCAATTTCAATGGTGGCGAGTCTGACGTACATAAATCGCAGCAATGGCCGTTAGCAACGTCTGAATCTCACGAAATGTCTCATGCAGGTAGAAGACATATTGTTAGACTGGGGCTCCAAAGATGGGTTCCCTACATCTCTGCAAACCAGAGTTACAGGGCTCCAAATTTGGTAAAATCCCCCATAGGCTTTCATTGGGCCTCCTATTTACAGTTCCAAAATCTCACATCTTTTCAAAGGGCAATTACTCAGCAGTGGCAAATTTTCTAGCATTGTAGGGACCCTTAGGGGGAACATGACTGGTGAGTTTCGGGCCCCTAGGCCGAAGAGGTCATAGCCTAGGGTCACAAAAACCTGTTTATTTGGGCTATTTCAATGGTAGTGATGGTGACGTACATAAATCGCAGCAATGGCCGTTAGCAAAGTCTGAATCTCACGAAATGTCTCATGCAGGTAGAAGACATATTGTTAGACTTGGATTCCAAAGATGGGGTCCCTACATCTCTGCAAACCAGAGTTACAGGGGTCCAAAATTGGTAAAATCCCCCATAGGATTTCATTGGCTCCCTATTTCACTTTCCAAAATCTCACATCTTTTCAAAGGGCAATGGCTCAGCAGTACCAAATTTTCTAGCATTGTAGGGACCCTTAGGGGGATCATGACTGGTGAGTTTTGCCACTGCTGAGCCATTGCCCTTTGAAATGGTGTGAGATTTTGGAACGGTAAATAGGAGGCCCAATGAAAGCCTATGGGGGATTTTACCAATTTTGGACCCCTGTAACTCTGGTTTGCAGAGATGTAGGGACCCCATCTTTGGAATCTAAGTCTAACAGGTTTTTGTGACCCTAGGCTATGACCTCTTCGGCCTAGGGGCCCGAAACTCACCAGTCATGTTCCCCCTAAGGGTCCCTACAATGCTAGAAAATTTGGTACTGCTGTGCCATTGCCCTTTGAAATGGTGTGAGATTTTGGAACGGTAAATAGGAGGCCCAATGAAAGCCTATGGGGGATTTTACCAATTTTGGACCCCTGTAACTCTGGTTTGCAGAGATGTAGGGACCCCATCTTTGGAATCCAAGTCTAACAATATGTCTTCTACCTGCATGAGACATTTCGTGAGATTCAGACTTTGCTAACGGCCATTGCTGCGATTTATGTACGTCACCATCACTACCATTGAAATAGCCCCAATAAACAGGTTTTTGTGACCCTAGGCTATGACCTCTTCGGCCTAGGGGCCCGAAACTCACCAGTCATGTTCCCCCTAAGGGTCCCTACAATGCTAGAAAATTTGGTACTGCTGAGCCATTGCCCTTTGAAAAGATGTGAGATTTTGGAAAGTGAAATAGGGAGCCAATGAAATCCTATGGGGGATTTTACCAATTTTGGACCCCTGTAACTCTGGTTTGCAGAGATGTAGGGACCCCATCTTTGGAATACAAGTCTAACAATATGTCTTCTACCTGCATGAGACATTTCGTGAGATTCAGACTTTGCTAACGGCCATTGCTGCGATTTATGTACGTCACCATCACTACCATTGAAATAGCCCAAATAAACAGGTTTTTGTGACCCTAGGCTATGACCTCTTTGGCCTAGGGGCCCGAAACTCACCAGTCATGTTCCCCCTAAGGGTCCCTACAAAGCTAGAAAATTTGCCACTGCTGAGTAATTGCCCTTTGAAAAGATGTGAGATTTTGGAACTGTAAATAGGAGGCCCAATGAAAGCCTAAGGGGGATTTTACCAAATTTGGAGCCCTGTAACTCTGGTTTGCAGAGATGTAGGGAACCCATCTTTGGAGCCCAAGTCTAACAATATGTCTTCTACCTGCATGAGACATTTCGTGAGATTCAGACGTTGCTAACGGCCATTGCTGCGATTTATGTACGTCAGACTCGCCACCATTGAAATTGCCCAATAAACAGGTTTTGTGACCCTAGGCTATGACCTCTTCGGCCTAGGACTGCATTGAACGCGACCCACGCATTGTGCGCATTCTGGACAACACCAATTACTGGGTTTATACCCTTCTGGATCCACGGTACAAACACAATGTTCCAAAACTGCTTGAAGAAAGAGCCAGACAGGTCAAAATGGAAGAATACCAGCAGGCCCTTGTGGAGACTTTAGAGAGGAGATTGACATCCTCCCCCTCCTCTAGCCAGTTGTACGCCGACAGACTGACTTCCGCAAACCCAGGACGACCAGGAGGGCAGCAAACAACACAAGCCGCAGCTAGTGCCCAAAAGGGAATGGTATCGGCAGTGTCCTTGGAGTGGGAAAATTTTCTGACACCCATGCAGCAGCACACAGAACAGCAAGCGTGCAGATCCACCTCCAACACCGATCGCCTGGAGAAGATGGTCAAGGACTACATGTCAGATGGCGTAGCTGTGTTGAACAATCCATCTGCACCCTTCAACTATTGGGTATCGAAGCTAGACACCTGGCACAAACTGGCAATGTACGCAATAGAGGTGCTGGCTTGCCCGGCAGCCAGCGTTATGTCGGAACGCTGTTTCAGTGCTGCTGGAGGCATCGTCACAGATCGGCGGCGTATCCGCCTCTCCACAGAAAATGCAGACCGTCTGACTCAAATTAAAATGAATCAATCCTGGATTGGAAACGACTACGCAACACTCCCGGACCCCAACCAAGTAACATGAACAATGAACATCTGTGATGGGTTAGCGTTTCCGGTCCCTGTTTATTGAACCTCTCATCTGTATTACATTTATGACTGCATGGCGACAAAATGCAAATTGCTATCCGCACGCTTCTTGTCCTCATGCAAGGCCTGGGTTGTTGTGTCTCAAAGCGTGGCCTTCTCCTCCTGCGCCACCCTCCTCTTGTTCCATCACGTGTGCTGCTGCTGGGTTAGCGTTACCGGTCCCTTTTCCTGGAACCTCTTATATGTATTACATTTATGACTGCATGCCGACAAAAAGCATGTTACCTGTGCAAAGAAAACAGACATTTCCCGCATTTAAAAGACAGTTTTCCCTTTGAAACTTTAAAATCAATTTTCTCAAAAACTATAAGCTCTTTTTGCTAATTTTTTTTTCCTCTTGTACCCACTCCCAAGGTGCACATACCCTGTAAATTTGGGGTATGTAGCATGTAAGGAGGCTTTACAAAGCACGGAAGTTCGGGTCCCCATTGACTTCCATTATGTTCGGAGTTCGGCCATGTTCGGCCCGAACCCGAACATCTAGATGTTCGCCCAACACTACACGTGACCCGTTCGGCCAATCACAGCGCTAGCCGAACGTTCGGGTAACGTTCGGCCATGCGCTCTTAGTTCGGCCATATGGCCGAACAGTTTGGCCGAACACCATCAGGTGTTCGGCCGAACCCGAACATCACCCGAACAGGGTGATGTTCTGCAGAACCCGAACAGTGGCGAACACTGTTCGCCCAACTCTACTACCCACAGAAAGCCTAATTGGTGGCAAAAAAAATGAGGTATAGATAATTTTCTTGTGATAAGTAGTAATAAAGTTATTAGGGAATAAAAGGGAGGCGCACTGACAAGTGAAAATTGCTCTGGTCCATTAGAGTAAAAACCCTGGGGGGTGAACTGGTTAAGGTAATTCTTTATGGTTATTTAAGACTAATAAAGGACTCTTTGTTGTTAAGTTTTTTTTTTCATTAAACTTAAACCACTTAAGGACCACAGGCTCCTCCCCTATTAGTGACCAGGCTATTTTTTACAATTCAGTGCTCTGCAGCTTTAATAGCTTGCTGCAGAGCCATACAACTGAGTACACAAATGGACCCCCCTCCCTTTTCTGCGTAATAACAGAGCTTTCTGTTGGTGGGCTCTGATTGGTGGGGCCAACAGTATTTTTTTTAAATTAATTTATTTGTATTTTTTTATATAAAATTCTCTATTTTTATGTATTTTCCTTACCCCCCCCCCCCTCCCTTCCCCCGACAGCCAATTAGGGCGATCCTCTCTCATAGTCATCAGCCTATGAGAGGTGATCACGTTCGGAGCCTCTTCAGGGGACAGATTACAGCTCTGTGCAATGTAAATAGATGGTGCTTTCGTCGTCTAACAGTCTGCTAGCAGCGATCGCCACCGGCAGACTGTTGACGGAGTGGAACTCCGTCACTCAAGGGGGGCTGCATGCACTTTTGTGCGCGCAATCCCCGCTAATCTCTGCCCAAACGCTCTTGATGCCTTTCGACATTATGCAGTCCTGGGGCTGCGACCTTCCCGACGCCTATCGGCGTTAGGCGGTTGGGAAGGGGTTAAACTCTTTGTGAAAATGGGTAGGTACTACTACAGTACTTCTATACCCATTTTAGTGATGAGCACAACTTTAGCATAATCGGAATTTTGCATCCTAATTCGCAATTATGCAGTGAAATTATAATGGGAAATTGGGGGTAAAATCGTAATTAATTGCAATTCTAAATAATTAAGAGACTTTAAACATGCAAAGGAAAAAATGTTTTAAACTGTTATAGTTTTTAGGTCATTTACCATTTTTCCTTTGTATTTTTACAATTGATTTTCCTCAAAAACTACAGGGCCTTTTTACAAAAATATTTTTTTTGTCTTGTTCCCGTTCTTCTTTTCATGCTTTGATAACATGTATGGGGGATTTGCTATTAACCACTAAAACTGGCATAAAATTATGCATATGCAAAAAATATACAAAATGACTAATGGATTACAGAAATCAGTTGAATTTATAAATCGTAATTTTTAATTGCGAAAATTTACACAACATTTTGCGTAATTTGAATTAGCACATTACACCTAGGAAGGGGGAAGGCGGAAATCTGGGGGCAACCAGATGCCATCATGACCCCCCAGGGCCTACACCCACGGTCATGTCAATAGTTACCCCCACCCTCCTCCTGGGTAGATACATTATTTGTCAATTAACTGCATCTGAAAACATTTCTTTTTTGCTAATGTAACTTTAGAAATCACTCAAAAACAACTAGGTCTTTTTAACTATTTTATTTATTTATTTTTCTTCTTTCTTCTGTTCTTAACATACACCAAATTTGTTGATTTTAGCATCCATGGGGGCTTTCCCGTTAGCTGCTAAAGTATCTTTCAAGGAAATTCCACCCCACAGATTGCCAGTGGATACTTGGAAATGTGTAAAGGTGATAATGAACATGAATAAGCGTGATTATCATATCTGCGGCGGGCGGCGAAGGCCCAATATGCTGCCAGATCGAGCATGCAATTCTTACCTGCTCATCCCGATTTGCAGCAACTGAGTAGTGTGTTTCCTATAGTTATAAGTGCAGGTATAAAAAACAAGAAACACAGACTCCTGCTCTGTACATCTAATTATTAATCCAGCAAGTTAACTTTATGCTTGTGGGGCACAGCAAAGGGTGGGGTGGGAGGGGCTGCTGTGTCAGCTTGTGAGCTACTTTTGTTTTCGGCTTGTGAGCTACTTTAAGAATTAGCAAGTCAATATGATCTGCCTATGTACAATTTTAGGAGCACAATTGTATATACAGAATGGGAAATGTAGTGCAGTCGGGATCTACCATGAAGTCCTTTGCAATCTACCCAATGGGCACCCCTGGCTTAAACAATTCTGAGCTGTACAGAAGAATATTTGCTATCATGTCTGATATTTGTGAAATTATCTCTTAATATGATCTTACTTGCTAGAGATATAAAGCTCATTTGTAAGGGCCCTGACACAGCATAGAACAGTGCTGTCCAACTTCACGGGCATGGAGGGCCGTTTCTTTTTCCAGACCACATGGTGGAGGCCCCCCCCCCCCACACACACACACTCTCCTCCCCCCCAAGAAAATAAAATCTAGCAACAGTTTCCCCACAAAATGCAATCAGAGCAGCGGCGGCTCCAGCTTCAGAATTGGGGGGGGCTCAAAAGGGGCACAATGGCTGGCTGGCGGGGCTCAAGGGGGGGACTTGTGGCGCGCGAAGTGGCGGCAGGAGTGGGCGTGGTCATGACATCATGTGGGCGAGGCAAACTGTAATGTAGTTGTACCAGCTAATGTAGTTACATAAAAAAAAAATATGAAGTAAATGCACGTAATGACAGACAGCCTTTCAATAATAAATGTACGTAATGATAGACAGCCTTTCAATAATAAATGCACGTAATGACAGACAGCCTTTCAATAATAAATGTACGTAATGATAGACAGCCTTTCAATAATAAATGCACGTAATGATAGACAGCCTTTCACCAGTAAATGCATGTAATGAGAGACAGCCTTTCAACAGTAAATGCATGTAATGAGAGACAGTGTTTCACCAGTAAATGCACATAATGAGAGACAGCGTTTCCCCACTAAATGCACATAAGAGACAGCTTTTCACCAGTAAATGCACATAATGAGAGACAGCGTTTCCCCACTAAATGCACATAAGAGACAGCCTTTCACCAGTAAATGCACATAATGAGAGACAGCGTTTCACCACTAAATGCACATAAGAGACAGCCTTTCACCAGTAAATGCACATAATGAAAGACAGCGTTTCCCCACTAAGTGCACATAAGAGACAGCCTTTCACCAGTAAATGCATGTAATGAGAGACAGCCTTTCACCAGTAAATGCATGTAATGAGAGACAGCCTTTCGCCAGTAAATGCACATAATGAGAATACAGCGTTTCCCCACTAAATGCACATAAGAGACAGCCTTTCCCTAGTAAATGCATGTAATGAGAGACAGTCTTTCACCAGTAAATGCACATAAGAGACAGCTTTTCACCAGTAAATGCACGTAATGAGAGACATCGTTTCACCACTAAATGCACATAAGACAGCCTTTAACCAGTAAATGCACATAATGACAGACAGTGTTTCCCCAGTAAAAGCATGTAATGAGAGACAGCCTTTCACCAGTAAATGCATGTAATGAGAGACAGCGTTTCACCACTAAATGCACATAAGAGACAGTCTTTAACCAGTAAATGCACGTAATGAGAGACAGCCTTTCACCACTAAATGCACATAAGAGACAGCCTTTCACCAGTAAATGCACATAATGAGACAGCGTTTCACCAGTTAATGCATGTAATGAGAGACAGTGTTTCACCAGTTAATGCACATAATGACAGACAATGCATGTAATGATATAGATGTCCCCAGTATATGTAACCAGGGGTATGTGTGCCCAGTATATGTAGCCAGGGGTATATGTGCCCAGTATATGTAGCCAGGGGTATATGTGCCCAGTATATGTAGCCAGGGGTATATGTGCCCAGTATATGTAGCCAGGGGTATAGTTGTCCCCAGTATTATTATTATTATTTTTAGTATTTATATAGCACCGACATATTACGCAGCGCTGTACAGTGTATATATATATATATTGTCTTGTCACTAACTGTCCCTCAAAGGAGCTCACAATCTAATCCCTACCATTGCCATTTGTCTATATTATGTAGTGTAAGTACTGTAGTCTAGGGCCAATTTTTTTAGGGGGAGCCAATTAACTTATCTGTATGTTTTTGGAATGTGGGAGGAAACCAGAGTGCCCGGAAGAAACCCACACAGACATGGAGAGAACATACAAACTATTTGCAGATAGTGCCCTGGCTGGGATTCAAACCAGGGACCCAGCGCTGCAAGGCGAGAGAGCTAACCACTACGCCACCATGCTGCCCAGTATAGGTAGGTAGGACTTACCATGTGTATAGGTGTCCCCAGGAGGGGTGGAAGCGGAGAGAAGAGGAAGCCGTGTGGACAGCGGCGGAGAAGGGGGCCGCTGATATCTGAGGGGGAAGCGAGGCAGAGAGTGGGAGCCCCAAGGTGAGGGAAGGGGGGGAGATGGCCCCCTTCTCCGCCACTGTCCACACGGATTCCTCTTCTCTCCGCTTCCACCCCTCCTGCTGCTTGCCAACCCTGCGGAGGGGGGGCTTTTGCAGGGGCTGACAGCTTGTCAGCTGGGGCTTAAGCATGGGTAAGCCCCAGTATAGCACCACCACTGAATCAGAGTGATAGCAGATTTCCCCACAAACTGCAACCAGATTGGCAGCAGATTCTCCACAAACTGTAATCATATTGGCAGCAGATTTTCCCACAAAATGCAATCAGATTGGCAGCATATTTTCCTAAAAAATGCAATCAGATTGGCAGCATATTTCCCTAAAAATGCAATCAGATTGGCAGCATATTTCCCTAAAAATGCAATCAGATTGGCAGCATATTTCAGCACAAAATGCAATCAGATTGACAGCATATTTCTCCACAAAATGCAATCAGATTGGCAGCATATTTCCCCACAAAATGTAATCAGATTGGCAGCAGATTTCCCCACAAAATACAATCAGATTGGCAGCAGATTTCCCCACAAAATGCAATCAGATTGGCAGCAGATTTCCCCACAAAATGCAATCATATCGGCAGCATATTTCCCCATACAAATGCAATCAGATTGGCAGCATATTCCCCCACAAAATGCAATTGGATTGGCAGCATATTTCTCCACAAAATGCAACCAGATTTGCAGCATATTTCCCCACAAAATGTAATCAGATTGGCAGCAGATTTCCCCACAAAATGCAATCAGATTGTCAGCAGATTTCCCCACAAAATGCAATCAGATTGGCAGCACATTTCCCCACAAAATGCAATCAGATTGGCAGCAGATTTCCCCATACAAATGCAATCAGATTGGCAGAATATTCCCCCACAAAATGCAATCAGATTGGCAGCATATTTCTCCACAAAATGCGATCAGATTTGCAGCATATTTCCCCACAAAATGTAATCAGATTGGCAGCATATTTCCCCACAAAATGCAATCAGATTGGTAGCAGAGTTCCCCACAAAATGCAATCAGATTGGCAGCATATTCCCCCACAAAATGCAATCAGATTGGCAGCATATTCCCCCACAAAATGCAATCAGATTGGCAGCATGTTTCCCCACAAAATGCAATCAGATTGGCAGCAGATTTATCCACAAAATGCAATCAGATTGACAGAATTTTCCACCACAAAATGCAATCAGATTGGCAGCAGATTTATCCACAAAATGCAATCAGATTGTCAGCAGATTTCCCCACAAAATGCAATCAGATTGGCATTAGTGCAGTCAAATGCAATCAGTACATTATATAGCTGTAGCTCTGTGACTGCGAGGCGGTAAATAATAATGATGATAATGCAGATATTGATGTCCCTAGAGCTGAGAGGACTTCTTTTTTTGTAAACCACCTTTCCCCTATGCTGTGGCTGCTTAAATGTACATATTTATAGCCCCCCTCCCCCTCATTCTCCTCATGCTGCTGCTGCATCTCACATACCTCAGATCAGCGGCGAGCAGGAGATAGGAGACAGCCAGACCGGCGTATATCAGCCGCGCGGTGAATTCAAATGCAGGAAGTGACATCATCGGTCACGTCCAGCACTTAAAGTCCACCGCGTGGCTGCTATGTGCCGGTCTGGTTGGTTCCTATCTCCTGCTCATCGCTGATCTGAGGTGTGTTAGCAGCAGCACGAGGGGGCTGTAAATATGTACATTTTAGTAGCCACAGCATGAGGGAAAGGGGATTAAAAAAAAAGTCCTCTCAGGTCTGGGGCCTCCGGGGGCTTGTAGCACTGCCACTGAATGGAGCAGGTGACAGGGGGGCCGCAGCAGGAGGTCTGGTGGGCCGGATGCAGCCCACGGGCTGCCAGTTAGACAGCACTGTCATAGAGAATTTTGCAGGTTGTTTTTTTTTTTAAATGTTTCTATTGACTTATATTAAATCACTGTAATTTCATAGCAGAATAGCATTTTTTTTGCTTTTTTTTATGAAAATGACACAAAAAATGCTCTCCAGTGTGTCGGGGCCCTAACAAGCATGACTTACGCAGAACACATCTGATAGCAGCTTTTCAAATCAGTCCAGTTCTCATGTATTATAACATAAGTATTTACAGTAAAAATCCCTCCTATGATGATATCACCATCCTGGGAATATTTATACTCAAATATGTAATTCTTCATGGTGAGATGACATTGCTCAGCAGAGCTCTGCAGCTTAGATGTGGATCGAGAGACACACAGGATCAGCAGCCAGAATAATATAGAGTGCAAATTGCTGGAGAAGTCTTCAGTCATATCAGTATCTTTGTCCCGATGTCTCCAACACAGAGCAATGTGTGCTGCAGTCTGCTGACGGGAGTGCCAGTGACAGCCTCTGCCAGTCTGCAGAGGGGATTATATCATGTAGAATGGGACACTCATAGCAGAAAGACAAAGCAGATAAATTTACAGTGAAAATAACAGAAAAAAAATTAAATAAATAAAACCTAACACACATAAGACAGCTCGACTTTTTTTTCAGTAAGTTTTTTATTAGACTTTTTTTTTTTCAATACAAAACATATTGTATAAAAAATATCAACCAAGCAGAATGTGACTCTCTATAACAATAACAAGGATTATGTATAAATGTATAAGAACAAGTAATTTGAAGTAATTTGAAGCAGTCAATAACATAAATACTTCACCTAGGAAGGAAGATGCAGTAACCAAGCATAGATGACCACTGAGTTCAACGTACTATACCACTGAATTAAAGATGGCCCGAACAGTTCACCGGCGAACTTGTTCACGCGAAACCCAAGGGCTTGCATTCCTAGCGAACTGTGAACACATAGCAAGTTTGACCCGCCCCCATACCACATCATTAGGCTAAAATTTGACCCTTTACATCACAGTCAGCAGACACATTGCAGTTAGTTAGGAGGTTTTGTTAGCTTGCTCCATGCTGATATGTGTTGCTGAAAAGCACCACAAAAAAAGCTTTTTTGAGAGCTAATGTTCTTGTGATTTTTTTCTTTTTTTGTGTGCCACTGAGACTGCATATATACAGCCCTGTCTGTTGCAGCTGGACCTTGCTATATTGTGCCAGGCCCAGCAGTCAGTGCATACCTTTCACTGCATCTGTGTGACTGCACATTGTATTATATTACCAGTCTGTGCATACCTTTCACTGCATCTGTGTGACAGCACATTGTATTATTATTCCATTCAGTGCATACCTTTCACTGCATCTGTGTGACTGCACATTGTATTATACCAGTCACTGCATACCTTTCACTGCATTTGTGTGACTGCACATTGTATTATACCAGTCACTGCATACCTTTCACTGCATCTGTGTGACTGCACATTGTATTATACCAGCAGTCAGTGCAATAGGGGAGAGAGTGAAATGGTCGCGCATCTAACCAAGATGCACCTGATAGACACTCACTGCATAGGGCTAATAAGCCTCACAAAGGCACAAGTGTGCTCATTGCAGTGGAACAGGTGCATTAAGAACTAATGCATCTCACAATACAAACAATGGAAGCAAATCCATGCGTTACACATTATCCGGGGACCTTACCCTTCTCTTATTGAGAGATACATCGGTTCCACGCTGCGAAGCATGTTAGCAGGGACGGCTCATGCAGCCTTCTCTCGGTGTCCCCACCCTAACCTAAATTTAAAATCACCCAGCATTTTGGGAACATGCTAGCAACATTGACTTGGGGACATATCAGGTGATGTCTGTTTGATGTATTCCGATTTTATACATGATATTCACTATACACAATAAATGAAGCTGAATGATGGAAGGTGCACGTAGCTACTTCTTTTCAATAAGAGGCAGAGGCAGAGCCAGAGGCATTCCCCCTGGCAGGTCTTTTTGAGCAGGAAAAAGTAGGAACGCTACCACCACCGTTGCTTTTCCCAAGGGAGCAGGAACCACAAGTCTCAGAAAATGCAGGTGAAAGAATGATGTCCCGCTACACCGAGGGTGGGTATAAAACTTTTCTTCCTTTATTGATACATCAATGGACACACAAAAGGCTGACGCGTATCGGAGCTCTGAAAGGCTCCCTAATCATGGCCAGCATGTACAAATTCAACACAGGTTTAAATAGTCGGTGCCCACCCACATTAAGCATGGCTACCCTTCTTAAAGTGACATGTACAATATTACATATAAAATGGCAAAGCCAGAATACAAAAGTCGAAAAAGTTAAAAACCAATGATGACATGGTCACACATCAAGATAAATAGACAGCTTGACAACAGACATAGGTTTATCAGACAATGTAATATACGGAAAAGAGATACTAACAACAAAGAAGTAGGGGGGGGAGGAAGGGGGAGAGGAAGAGGGAAACAGACAGTGAGAAACCCAGGAGGATTATGTTCTTATGTCATATGTTAGACTAATGTCCACTTTTTTAATTTAGACCCGCTGGAATGCGTGTGCCCAATTTCCATATCCATAAAGCCTCCTGTTTTAATAAACATCTGTGTAAATCACCTCCTCTGGGTGAACGTACTACCCTGTCTATGCCCTTGAAAGTAAAACTAGCCATATCCCCCCGATGTTCCCTCAGAAAGTGCTTAGATACACTAGAGACTTGAGTGACATAAGATTCATTCGTAATGCATATACCTTGTCCATTGTAATGCTCTGAAATCTCTGAAATCTGTTGCCTCAGGGGGCGGATCGTGCACCCCACATACTGCAGTCCACAAGCATTATAGGTGATGAGATAAACAACATTACTGGAATTACAGTTAATATATTGTTTCATTTCAAATCTCTCACATTTAGAGATCGAAAGGATCTCCCGCGTCTGGTTGAGGACACAGCAGTACCTGAGGGTACTGTACCCGCACCTAAATGAACCCTTATAGCTCAACCAGGTGGGAGCTGGCCTGGGAGAGCTGGAAAAAAGACTCGGAGAGAGACGGGTCCCCAGAGTGGGGGCTCGCCGCGCAGAAAAAGCACATCCCTCGCCCAGGATCCTGCAGAGCTTGGGGTCCGAATGCAGGACCGGCAAATACTTCTTCACAATGTTAACAATCTTATTGTATTCCAAACTGTAAGGAGTTGAAAAAGTAAGACTCCTTTTTTGCTCAGTCCTGCCTCTGGTTCCCGTACCCAACAGATCCTGGCGCTTCTTGTGCAATCTCTGCTGTTTTGCTTTTCTAATTAACTGATCACTGTATCCCCGCTCCTGGAGCCTCTCCTCCACCACATCCAGCTCCTGCCCCAAGACACTAGGATCAGAACAATTGCAGGCTATTCTCAACATCTCACCATAAGGGATTGCCCTCAGCGTATGGCTCGGATGGCAACTTGTTGCCAGCAAAAGTGAATTGCCGGAATATGCCTTTCTGTAGGTTTTCGTGACAATCCTGCCCAATGTCTGAGAACCACACAGAGTAAGATCAAGATAGTCTATCTGAGTGGAATCATGACACATAGTGAAAGACAAATTAAAATTGTTATTATTACAATATGTCAGAAAATTGGGCAGAATGTCCAGGGGACCCCCCATATCAGCAGCAGATCATCTATATATCTCCCATACCAAAAAATGTACTCAGAAAAGGGGTTCTTCACTCCAAAGATGCGGAGCTACTCCCACCATCCCATAAACACAATTGCCAGGAATGGGGAGAATTTGGCTCCCATAGAAGCTCCGCATCTTTCGAGATAGAAAACCCTATCAAACATAAAATAATTGTGTAATTGTGGGTCAACAGATGATCTACCGCCGACATGAGGAGGTCCCTAGTAGCTGCAGAAAAAGAGCCATATCTCTGGATATGAAAATCCAGTGCCCTGAGGACAAGACCATGGGGGATAGAGGAATAGAGTGCAGTCACATCCATTGTGACCCATGTACAATAATTGGACCACTCCAAAGAATCCAGGCTTTTTAATAAATGAGTGGTGTCACGCAAGTAACCTGGTAGCAGTTGGACCAAGGGCTGGAGACAACCATCCACCCATTGGCCCAAACGTTCCCCCAAGGAGCCGATGCCTGTCACAATGGGGCGGCCCCTGGGGGGAACATCAGGCTTATGTACCTTAAGCTAATGGAAAATGGGGACCATTGGTGTCTTCTTCACCATAAGATAATCCCTCTCTTTTTCCGAAAACACTCCAGAGGAAAAGCCAAAATTCAATAGTTTCTTAAGTTCTGCCTGGAATCGTACTGTAGGGTCCCCTGGTAAAATCTGGTAAGTTTCTGTATCCCCCAACTGTCGTAAAGCTTCAGCCCTATACATGTCTGAGTCCAGGACGACCACAGCCCCTCCTTTATCTGCATCACAAATAACTATTGAATTATCATCTTGGAGGGACTGGAGCGCATCCCGTTCCTGTCTAGTAAGATCTGAGCCTGCTCTGGATGTCCTCTGTAACTGGACCAATTCACTCTCCACTATTTAAACCTGTGTTAAATTTGTACATGCTGGCTGTGATTAAGGAGCCTTTCAGAGCTCCGATACGCGTCACCCTTTTGTGTGTCCATTGATGTATCAATAAAGGAAGAAAGGTTTTTTACCCACCCTCGGTGTAGCGGGACATCATTCTTTCACCTCCAGGTCTTTTTGAGGTTGTGCTGGCATGAATTTGTGCGGCCCTCGACCAAAGTACAGTGTTTAGAAGGCACGTACCATCAACCCCCAAAATTGTCAGGACGTAGTTGACTATTTAACACAGAACACCTCATCTTCCTCAGCTTCCGCATGGAACCGTGACATATCTTTCTCCTCCTCCTGCTCCGATTCTGTCACCCCACTTAACACTCAGCCATCAGCCACCACTGCTACTACTAGCAGCACATCCGCTCCATGAGTAAGTTTGCAGGAGTTATTTGGTGGGGAGTTAACTGATTCACAGCAATTATTGTTACAAGATAAAGGCGCTAAGCATGTTACACCACCTCATATGTCTGAGTTAGGCATCAGTATGGACGTAAGGTGTGAGGATGATGAAGAACCTGCGGATAGAGCAGTTTTGGAGGTGCCTGATACAAGCAAAGCTGTGGAGGATGATTATGATGATAATGATGATGATGATGATTATACTGCCATGGGTGTCACATGGGTTCCCAATAGATGAGATGAACAGGGGACAGTTCAGAGGGGGAGTCAGAGAGGAGTAGGAAGAGATGAGTTCCTGAAAGAAGCAGGGGGAGCTCGTCGTCAGAAACAGCTTGTGGCAGTGTCCAACGGCATGTATCGCCACCTATGGACAGCCAGCCAACATGCCCTTCAAGGTCAGCTGCTGATGCCACCACCACAATGCCATCATCCAGGGCTCAGCAGTGTGGACATTCTTTTGTGTGTATGCCTCAGATGAAAGCGATGCCATCTGTACTCTCTGCCACCAAAAATTGAGTCATGGAAAAACCAAGACCCACGTAGGGACAACTGCCTAACAAAGGCACATGATGAAAAAGCACAAACAGCAATGGGATGACCATCAGAGGAAAAGCAGTACACAAATGCAAAGCCACCCTCTGCCTCCTCTTCCTTCTTCAGGTGCAGCATCTTCAGTCACTTTATCCTTTGCACCTTCACAACCACCCTCCTCCACTCCACCTCTCACCTTGAGCGGTTCCTGCTCCTCTGCCCCCAGCAGCCAAGTGTCCGTTAAGAAAATATTTGAGCAGAAGAAGCCAATGTCTGCCAGTCACCCCCTTGCATGGTGTCTGACAGCTGGCTTGGTGGAACTGTTAGCTCAGCAGCTGTTACCATACCGCTGGTGGACTCAGAGGACTTTCGAAAATTTGTGGCGATTAGGACATCTGAGTGGAAGATACCAGGCCGCAATTATTTTTCTAAAAAGGCAATACTCAAACTGTACCGTGAAGTTGAAAGGCAAGTGGTGTTATCTCTGGCACACAGCGTTGGATCCAGGGTCCATCTGACCACGGATGCCTGCTCTGCAAAGCACGGTCAGGGCGGGTACATTACTTATACAGCACATCTGGTCAACCTGGTGACCGCTGGCAAGCAGGTAGTACGTGGCTGTGCAGCGGACCTAGTTGTGACACCTCCATGGCTTGCAGGCAGGCCTGCTGCCTCCTCCTCTCCTTCTCCTCCTACTCCTCCTGCTACATCCTTTTCGCTGTCGTCCTCCTCCTCCTCAGCTGAGTGGCAGTGCTACTCTAGTGGTGCTGCGATCTCCAGAGCCGAGATTCACACTGAAGCAGCTCTCTTGGCTGCTCTGAACAAACAGGTGGATCAGTGGCTGACCCTGCACTAACTGAAGATCAGCAACGTGGTGTGTGACAATGGCAGCAATCTCATTTCTGCTTTGAGTTTTTGAAAATTGACACATGTACCCTGCATGGCACATGTGCTTAATCTTATAATCCAAAGATTTGTGTGTAAGTACCCAGGCTTACAGGAGGTCCTGAAGCAGTCCAGGAAGGTGTGTGTGCATTTCAGGCATTCCTACATGGCCATGGCGCGCTTGGCCGATATTCAGCAGAGAAACAACTTGCCGGTGAGGTGCTTGATTTGCGATATCCCAACTTGCTGGAATTCAACGCTCCTCATGTTTGACCGCCTGCTACAACAGGAGAAAGCCGAGAACAACTATCTGTACAGCTACGGTGAAAGGTCAGGCTCTGAGGAGCTGGGCATTTTGTGGCCAAAGTACTGGACACTGAAGCGTAATGCCTGCAGGCTCATGCATCTGTTTGAGGAGGTGACAAACCGGGTGAGTCACAGTGAAGGCGCCATCAGCAACTTGATCCCATGTGCTTTCTTCCTGGAGCGTGCCATGCGTAGAGTGGTGGATCAAGCTGTGGAGGAGCGTGAACAGGAAGAAGAGGAAGAGTGGGAACAATCTTTAGCAGAACCAGATGTTTTGTCAACACCTGTGGCAGGAGGAGTCGTCTGGGGAAGAGGAGTCAGATGAGGAAGGTGTGTTTTTTTTTTTTTTTGAGGAGGAGGTGGAAGAACAATCGCAGCAGGCGTTGCAGGGGTCTTGTGCTGCTCACTTTTCCTGTGGTATTGTTCGTGTGTGGGGTGAGGAGGAGAACTTACCTGACATCACTGAGGAAGAGCAAGATAAGATGGCTAGTAGGTCAGCATCCGACTTTGTGTAGATGGGGTCTTTTCATGCTGTCCAGCCTGTTGGGGGACCCCCATATAAAAAAACTCAAGGGGAATGACCTGTACTGGGTGGCAACGCTACTAGACCCTCAGTATAAGCACAAAGTGGCGGGAGATGTTTCCAAATTTCCAGAAGGCAGAAAGGTTGCAGCATTTGCACAACAAGCTGGCAAGTATGCTTTACAGTGCGTTTAAAGGTTGCTGTCACAGCAGAACGGAATAAAGGTGCCACTGCCAGTAACCCTTCTCCCATGTCCACACAGGCAAGGATAGGACATTCTAGCGATCTCATGGTGATGTCAGACATGCAGACATTCTTTACTCCACTGCCTCACCTTAGCCCTTCCAGATCCACCCTCCACCAACGCCTCGACCGGCAGGTAGCCGACTACCTGGCCTTAAGTGCAGATATAGACACTCTGAGCAGCGATGAACCCCTGGACTGCTGGGTGCACAGGCTTGACCTGTGACCAGAGCTGTCACAATTTGCCATCCAACTTCTGGCTTGCCCTGCCTCAAGTGTCCTGTCAGAAAGGACCTTCAGCGGCGAAGTCGCCTAGGTCAAAAAAGTGTTCAGTACCTCACCTTTATCAAAATGAATGAGGCATGGATCCCGGAGGGCTACTGCCCGCCCGAAGACTAAGTCAGTTCCCACACACAGCATTTCTGCCTGCATGCCATGTGACTGCCTGCCTGAAGACTAAGTTAGTCCCCACACAGCATCTCTGCCTGCCTGCTGGCTGCTGTTACCTGCCCCAAGACTAAGGCAGTCCCCACACACAGCATCTCTGCCTGCAGGCCGCTTAACAGCCTTCTCTGCCATTACCAACAGGGTCCAGGACTCCAGGTGGATTCCTGAATTTTTATGCCCGCTGCTAGCAGCGACTGCTAACAAAAACAATAATAATTGCCTTACCGCGGTGAAGGGGCTTGCATATCACAATGAAGCAATGACCCGGCTATATGAGTGTGTTGGGGGGCACACCCCAGATAATAAGGTTGTTGCTTCATTGTGGACAGACCGAATTTGATCAGCTGGACAGTCACTGTTGTTCTGTCAGTGAGCTACCTCAGCCTGGTGACCATATGGGCTTGAAAACCGCCATGGCCTGCACTCTTGCCATGGTGCGCACCAGTCCAGCATGGCCGTCACTAAACAAACAGCTGTTTGTGGTGCATTACACAGTGAGTTTGCTGGGAGCCCTCTGATTGGCTCAATTATGTCTCCTTAGTTACAGTATTCAAATTCGGATATCCGGGTATGCAACCAAATATCAGCATAGAGCTATCCATATTTGGGCCCAGGTATCCGGAATCCGAATCCGGTCGGATAGCTGAAAAAAGTTTGGATATCCGGGTTACCCGGATATCCGGAATCTGGATGAGCACCACTGCTGAAAACCAGCTTTTTCCCTTCTGCCATGAACTTGATAAACTCTGAATCCTCCCTGAAATAATTAACACTGTGTACAAATTGTTGAAATATTTGAAGTATCTGACATACTTGTAGAATTATTTTATTCCTACCTTTTGTTACCATCACTATCCTACTAATATTATAAATGGGAAAGTTCAGATGTTTGGATGTTTGTTACCCGATCACGCAAAAATGGCTAAATGGATTTGAATGAAATTTGGCACACACACATACTACATTACCTGGAATAACATATAGGATACTTTTTATTCCCATAACCAAAAAGTGGGCAGGGACAAATGCAAATTTCACTGGGAAAATATAAACTGCAGCCATTCTTACACTGTTAATGGTAGGATTCTCAAACTTTGCACAGTTGGTCACTGGGTGACTAGGATTAATATTCAGAAAAGTGGGTGGAGCCTATAAAAGCCAATCAAAATTCACCTATTGATTATCAAGGGTAATATTTACATTGCTGCCATTCTTGCACTGTTAATGGCACAAGCCTCAAACCTGGTACAGTTGATCATTGGGTGACTGTGGTTCAAACTGAGAAAGGGGGGTGAAGTCACAAACAGCCAATCAGATGTGTTTCATTCCAATGCTAACTATTGATGCCAAACACCGCAAATTGAGTTAGGGTTAGAAAAAGCAACTGCAGTACAACAGCAGCCAAATACATACCCGGGCAATGCCGGGACATCAGTGGGTGGAGACAAATACAAATTTCACTGGGAAAATGTAAACTGCAGCCATTCTTACACTGTTAATGGTAGGGTTCTCAAACCTTGCACAGTTGGTCACTGGGTGACTGGAATTAATATTCAGAAAAGTGGGTGGAGCCTACAAAAGCAAATCAAAATTCACCTATTGATTTTCAAGGGGAATATTTAGTCGCTGCGGTTCTTGCACTGTTAATGACTTAAACCTCAAACCTGGTACATTTGGTCATTGGGTCACTGAGGTTTAAATTTAAAAAGGGGTGGAGCCACAAACAGCCAATCTTTCATTTTAGTGCAAGTTATTGATGCCAAAGACCGCAAAGCTCACAAATTTGGTGATTGAGTTTTTGATTAATTGTGTGGTGTTAGGTTTAGGAAAAGTGGGTGCAGCAAACACCAGCCAAATACATAATCGGGAAACGCTGGATAATCAGTGGGCGTAGACAACTGAAAACTAGGTGATTGAGTAATTGTGTGTTAAAAAAAAGGTGGAAAGTGGGCGGAGCCAACACCAAGTCAAAGGCATAACCGGACAATGCCTGGCAATCAGCTAGAGTTCCCTATATGCACGGTGGGGTTTTCATTAAAAGTAATTTTGTTGTGTTACACAATGACAATAAAGTGCTTGAATCTTAAATCAATTGTTGAATAAGCCTTTGGGTCTTTTCAGAAGGCTAAGTACTTGGATCTCCGAGTACTTCCAAAGATGAGCAGCTCCATACTGTGCAAATCTGAACTTGTCTTTGGAAATACCTGGAGGCCTGAGTACTTGTCCTAGGAGACGCAGATGCAGCCAGTGGGAAATTTGATGGGGGGGGGGGGGGGCAGGCAGTGGGAGGACAGGATGCAGAGGGAGATGGAAAGGCTCATTCAGAGCCTTCCATCCTATTAGGTGACTAGTTACTTTTTTCGGGTGGGGGAAGGGAGTTACAGTTATCCAGTTATCCTTTAATGTCACTCACGCAGTCACTTGTTGTTGCTACACCAAGGAGAACATGTGGTGGTTGATTATAGCTAGGCAAATTATAGCAAGTACATTGGTGAAAGTAAATGAGTCAAAGATTTTAACTCAGCGGACAGTACCAGTAAAAGGAGTGACTCCAAAGTGTATAGGTGTTTAATCATTTTAAGACTATCACATAAGAGTGCAAACATAAGCCCATAAATATTTTTCATCCTTGGGAAAACAGTGGTAATAGGGAAGGCTGAACAGTGTGATTTCACAATCGCAAACGCAAATTTTTGTTTTAATACTCTAATTCCCTATAAACTAAACAAACCTCGCCTACAGCTCAAAGTGCCTTGGCACTCCATGTAGCAAGGGCTTATGGGATCTCAGTCTGGGCAGGAGGAGAAGGTTACTAGCCAGAGATTTCAGAGGCAGAGGGGAGGAGGGAGGAGGAGAGGGGAGTGATCTGAGGGGTGGAGATGCAGTTGCAGCTTGCCTGTGTGCAGTGGTGCTCATCCGGATTCCGGATATATGAACTACCCAGATAATCTGAACTTTTTCCACTATCCGACCTTGGATTCGGATTCCAGATACCTGGGCAAATCCGGAACGCGGTATCCGGATTCGCAGCGGTATCTGGATAGGAATTTGGATATCCGGTCGGATATCCGAATCTGGATACTGTAACCATGGAGATGACGTCCATGACGTCACTGAGCCAATCAGAGGGCTCCCAGCAGAAGCCCTAGCAACCAATCACAGAGGGGAACTCTGTCCAGCCCCTCCTGTATATAAAGTGGTGGCCATGATGAAAAAATCGTCCTTGCTTGTGACTGCTCACTGAGAGACATCTTCAGTGCTGTTTGGCTAAGCAAGTGCTTTCTACTGTGAGAAAACCCAGCGTTTTTGCACATAAACACCTGTACTATACACTCTTTTATTGTTGTTTAGTTAGCTAGCTTGTATTTTGATTTTAGTTAGTGTGTGTGTGACAGTCCCTGTGCTGCAGCAGCTCTGCTAGTTAGGTGTCTGTGTCTGTGTGTGCTGTAGTGCACACAGGCCAGGCCTGTGCTATATTAGCCTTAGCTACAGTATAGGTTAGGGAATAGGAAAGATTACTGTGTATTGTGTATTTATTTAGTACTGCAGTGCTAGTAGTTGTGTTAGTTGTTAGAGTAGTACTGTCTGTGTTAGCTTACTACTACAGATTACTGCATTTCTGCTGCACTGCTGAGTGTCAGTGTGTGTGACAGATAGACCGTTAGTGTGCACACTGTCTTCTTCTACAGTCTGTCACTCCGTGCTGATTCATCAAAGTCCAACACCAATTTCAATAAAGTGCAAGTACCCCACATCCATCTGGTAACATCATCATCACACAAACTTGCACTATGTCTGCTGGCACTGGCAGCCGGGGGAAGGGCAGCAAGGCCAAGAAGAGAGGGAACATTGCTGGCACCGTCAGCAGTTCTGCCACTGCAGTGTCCATTCCACCGCTAGCCACTGGCCGTGGATGCACTGGGTGCCCAGCTGTTAGGAGGAGTCACGCTGCAGAGGCACAGCAGCGCTGTGTAGCGTCATTTTTCAGCAGGGTCGGCACCGCAAATTGGAGGAGAAAGACGCCGAGCCTGTGATGCAGCTGATGGTGGATGAGCAGGCCACCATCACCAGCCGTCACATCCGCCAGCTGAATGGCCTCCTTGCACGGACCATTTCCTCCCAGCTCCTCCCATACTCGTTTATGCAGGAGGGGAGCGGCATGCGTGCACTCCTGAAAAGTGCAGCGTTGGGTTGGCCAATACCTAGCCGGCACTACTTTTCACGCAGGGCCATCCCAGCACTGCACCGCTTCGCAATGGCCAACGTGGAGCGTGAGCTGGATCATGCGGTGGGTGAGCGGGTCCATGTGACTATGGACTCCTGGAGCAGCAGGTTTGGGACATTCCACCATCTGTCGTTCACGGCACACTGGATCAGTTTGGTGGAAGGGGATAAGGAGGAGACAGCAGCATCGGGCACAGCAGCAATCCAGTGGGTGGTGCCTCCCCACAGCAGGGTCAGGGGAAGTCTAGCAGGTTCCTATGAGCCGGAGATGGAGATGGTCAGCCTGGTGAAGCACAGACTGACGGAACACCACGTCCTGGCCAAACTCCTAGAGCAGGAGAGGAGTTGGCTAACCCACAGAGGCCTGAGAGTCGGAGAGGTGGTGTCCGACAATGGGGCCAACCTGGTTGCTTCCATCCACCGGGGAGACCTCACCCACATCCCCTGTCTGGCCCACGTGCTGAACCTGGTGGTGCAGAAATTTCTGAGCACCTACCAGGGCATGGACACACTTTTGAAAGCAGCTCGGAAAACAGTGGGTCATTTCCGCTGAACCTGCCACAACACCGTCTGATCATAGACATTCCAACACGGTGGAATTCCACCCTGGCCATGTTGGAACATCTGGTTGAATAGAGGCAGGCTGTCAACCGATACCTGGCCAAAGCCACCACGGATGCCACCATGTTTGGAACCGGCACCACCCACCATCATCCTCAATGCTGAGTGGGTAAAAATGCAGCTGGTGTGCTTAGTGCTGGCACCCTTCCTCGAGGCCACCAACATGGTCAGCTGGGACCATGCGTCACTGTGTAAGTGGGTGCCCCTAGTCTGCATGATGGACAAGGCCCTCTATGCTCTGCTGAAAGTGGGAGAGGCAGCTTTGATCCAGCAGGAGCAGCAGCAGCAACCTTCACAATCCACCTCTGTGCGTCAGAAGGAGGAGGTTGAGGACTTGGAGTTGGAGTTGGAGGAGTTGGAGGTCCCTGACCTTGAAGATGAGGGGGCACACCCAAGTGCAGCTGCAGTAGTGCAGGGGTGGAGAGAGCAGGAGGAGGCTCAGGAATCAGAGGAGGAGGACAGCACTGTCGGCTCTGGGGGTGATGATTATTTGTCAGCAGAGATGGCAGCCCTCTTCCCCATGGCAGTGCACATGCTGCAGTGCCTGTGCAGTGACCCAAGGGTGAAGCAGATGCGTGCTCGGGAGGACATATGGATCACCCTGATGATGGACCCACAGCTGAAGGGGAAGCTGCATCAGTTCCTGCCTGCAGGAGGAGACCCTGTGTGCTGAATGAGGGATTTTCAGTGGTCCCTGGTTTGGCGCTTGGAGGAAGCCTTCCCCCAAACTTCCACCCCCCTGCTGTCACAGTCCAGCCAGCACAGTAGCAGGTGCCTGCGTCCAATAGCAGCAGGCACCCAACAAACCTGCTGTCTCTCACAAAGGCGCTCTATGCCACGCCAGTACAGCTGCTGACTGAGGAGGTGCCTGCAGCAGCATCTGCCTATCCAAGCCAGAACCAGCGCCTGACCCAGATGGTGGTAGACTGCATGGGGTCCTACATCGGGCTTGACAGCAACACCCCTGTAGACCCTTTGGATTACTTAGTCAAGCACCTGAATATTTGGAGCGAGCTGGCACAGTACGCCATGGAAGTCCTTGCTTGCCCCACTTCCAGCGTACTGTCTGAGAGGTGCTTCAGTGTGGCCGGTCGCGTGGTGACCGAGAAGTGCTCTCGTCTGTCCCCCCAGTCTGTGAACAGAATGACGTTTCTCAAAATAAACCAGGCTTGGGTGGTTGGTGAATTCCTGGCCCCTGTTGTTGGCAAGAGGGGGACATGAAGTGGCTGGAAATCACTATGCCTACCTTACCACCCTTTACCACCACAACCTCCTGGCTCCATGACTAATAAGCCTGGTTCAAAAAATTTTAACAGCCGTGGTACCAACACACTAGGTGCCATGGTCTATCTAAACACAATTGCTGTGTAATTTTTTTGGAGGTGTCTGGGATGAAAACTGTGCTGTACGAGTTGTGGAGAGGCCCCAACTGTGGCAGTACGACCGATTCCTGGCTGGAACCTCTCATTTGTAATGTTTAACTGTGCCGTGGTACCAACACTAGTTGCCATGGTGGGCTATCTAAACACAATTGCTGTGTAATTTTTTGGGAGGTGTCTGGGATGAAAACTGTGCTGTCCGAGTTGTGGGAAGGCCCGAACTGTGGCAGTTCGACCACTTCCTGGAACCTTTCATTTGTAATGTTTTAACTGTGCCGTGGTACCAACACTAGTGGACTATCTATGCTGCCTGCCAAACGTTACACTCCTACTCCACCTCCTGTCTCCTGCTGTCTGTGCTTCTCCCACCGCCAGGGTGCATCTACCTACTCATCCTACTGTTCCTGTCTGTGGTACCCACCAACAACAGGGTCCACACAGAACTATATCTTCTGCCACTGCCACCAGCTACTAGTACGCCACACATTAGCTGCATCTACCTACTCCTCCTGCTGCTGCTTTCTGTGGTACCCACCAACACCAGGGTCCACACAGAACTATATCTTCTGCCACCAGCTACTACGCCACTACAATAGCCTTAAAGTGGACCCAAATTAAAAATACAAGATTTCAGAAATAAAATCTGTTTTCTAAATTATGGTATTAAATTGCAGCCTTTTTTCAGCTGCATGATGACAAATATAAAGTATTTTACATTTATTGGAGAAACCCCTCCCTTCCTTTCATATTGCCGGGACAGAATCCGGCAAACTGATGAAATAGCAAAGGAGGAATTGCTAATGGCTGCCACCTGTATAACCCTAATTATGAAGAGAAGGGTGAAAAGCATGCACTGAAATGCTCATAGGTTTGAAGGAGTGTTTATTTATCTATGTATGTGTCAGAGTGGTACAACTAAATATTTTCAATTAAAAAAATGTTTGGTTTGGGTCCACTTTAATTTTTGGAGGGGTCTGGGCTGAAAACTGTCATGTCCCAGTTGTGCGGTTGGACTTTGGACACAATGGGCTTGATTCACAAAGCAGTGCTAACTTTTAGCACGCCTGTGAAAACCCCCTTAGCATGTCTAAACAAGCTTTTCGCGCATAAAACTTTACGCGTGCAAAACTTTATGCGCGTAAAACTTTACGGGCGTACTGCACAGAGCATAGGGCGCTCCGTGCGAAGTGCCATTAAAGCCTATGAGACTTAGCGCGCGTAAAACTTTGCGCGCATAAAGTTAGCGCGCGATCTGATTGAGAAATCCGGTGCTAACCTACTTAGCACCCTGGTTAGCGCGTCTAAAGACTTTAGACGTGCTAAGTAGGTTAGCACCGCTTTGTGAATCAAGCCCAATGTGGGCTGCATGACCGCTGTCTGGAACCTAGTACTGAATCCTGATGTTAATTTACAGCCATTTTTTTTGTTTTGTATTTCAAGTCCCCACATAATCTATTATGCTAGGAATACACGGTACGTTTTGTACCGTGTAGTCGAGCCGCTGATGGCTCGATTGATAAAATCCGACGTGCCCGATCACCCACCGTATCGATTCCCCGCTCGGTACCGCGGGTAGGACAATAGAAGAAAACGAGGAGAAGATAAGAAGAGCCCGCGGGGATGAGCGGGAATCAATTCAGGCGCAGGGACGAGCGGGGACGCGCCGGTATCGATCCAGCGGCTCGATTACACAGTACAAACCGTGTATTCCTAGCATTAGTGTTTCTCTTTAAAAAAACATGATGCTACATGCCTCATTTACTCAAAAAAAAAACGTTTTAGAAGCAATTTAAAGGCCACTTCTGGTTTTCTATCCGGATATCCGAATCCGCCCAGATATCCCGGATAATGCGTTAGGTTATCCGCATCTACGCGGATTTCAGAACATTCGGATTCAGATATCCGATTCGGATCAGGATATCTGGATATCCGGATCTGAATCAATTCGGATTTTAAAAAGGGGTATCCGAGCACCCCTAGCTGTGTGTAATGTGACAAACAAAGCATGGCCACTCTCATTGTATCACAGGAATAAATGAACATAAACTGTTGAAGCTGTTTGCAGCCAGATTTGCTGTGTAAACTATCTAAACTTTAGATAGGACATGTAGACAAGCTACCTGTCATAGTTAGTTTTTCATCTCGGATCCGCTTTAGGAACACTCATGAGCCTGTCATTCGTGGTGCATACCTCTCACTTTAATGGTGGTTGAGCTTGTATAACCTTCAGGGCATCTCAACACTCACAATTTCTTAAAAAAAAAAAAAAAAAGTGTACAAAGTGAACAAAAACCCAGACAGTGGCATGGCGGAGGCGAATCAAGGGAGAAATATTCCACAAAAATGTAATTTTACGCAGAGGCTTTTATTAATTCATGAATGCCAAAAAGCACATCTAACAAAAAGGTCTTTAGAATGGCCACTGCAGTTACCTGCCTGAAAATTATTAGCAGATCCCAGAAATGAGTGTTATTGCAAATGTATCTATTACACTTTCACATTTTTTGTGACCTAAAATTTCAACATTACGGTTATTTCAACATAACATGCCATATTGCCAAATAATTCATTCTACAGCCACAGCATCCTTCCTGCCAGACAGAAAAGAACAGCATTCTTCGCAGAGGCCTGAAATGTATGTCAAATCCAAATTTTTGTATTATATTTTTTAAAAAATTGTGTGTCATTACATTTTTACATTTCAAATAGGTCATGTCAACCGGTGTACAACATTGTAATCACAACCATTGTATGAGAGGCCTGAAAAATTGGTGGTGCAAAAGACTTCAATCTAGAGTTACACCAACCTTTCTGCCCAGCGAGGCCATTGCATCTGCTGTATGAGAGGCTTTATATGTCAGGCATTGTATAGTAATGTTTTAAGGTTTTACTAAGTTTTACAAAATTTTACCGACTTACTAGGTTAACTGTCATGCACCAGGCAAATCATTTGTCAGATTGCAATTTAGGTAGGACCAAATGACATACTGGGTTGCTGTAGGTGGTGCAGGATAGCTGTCCCTGTGGCCAAAGGGGGTATGAGTCCTAGTGTAACAGGCACAATTATAACATTTTACATACAATATTTCATTGAATATATATATATATATATATATATATATATATATATATATATATATATATATATATATATATATATATATTACTAATGCAAAGGTGGATATTTATTTTACTGTTACTGTGGCATGCAGAGGTGGGATGCTGAGTGAGCCATCAACCACCTCTAATGCATTCTGGGAACTAATTGTTTTCTTCTGCAGAAGATCACATATACCATGGCTATGAGATTAAAGAGAACCTGTAACAAAAAAAGTTCCCCTGAGAGGTACTCACCTCGGGAGGGGGAAGCCACAGGGTCCCAAAGATACGCAAAAATAGCTGATCTCTGTTGGGTCCGCTCTACTATACAGGCACAGGAGATTTGTGCCTGCGCAGTAGAGCGGGCCGACCAGCGATCGGCTATTTCCGCCTATCTCCATGCGGAGAGCCAATACTGCTCCTGCACTGGAGCCGGGAAGGTAAATATTTACATCCCCACTGTTCGGAGGGGCACAGCGAGACCGCCGTGGGATACATGAGGACGGGGGAAGCCTCAATATGATCCGGAGGCTTCCCCCACCCGAGGTAAGTACCTTCAGGGGAGGTTTTTCTTATTACAGGTTTTCTTTAAGCACCACCACGATTCATAGTACATCTTACCTCTTAGGTACCTAGTACCTTAGAGGAACATTCGATTGAGCAGTTACCTGCCTAAACATTAGAAACAGCACCCACACATTGCCTACAGATTTGTGAAGCTTTTAGGAATACATGATAGTTTTGCAAAAAAACAAAAAACAAAAACAAATCTGTTTTTGGGAAGATGTCCTTATTCTTAGCTCTTTCTCTCAAGAAGTTATGAAATAATTAATGTTCGGTCTAGAAAAAGTTCTTATATAATAAATTTCTTTTGACATTCATTTCAGGCCTCAGCAATATATTGTAGCATTTAGGGAAGAATATGCAGCCCAGTATTCCAATACTTGAGGCCAGTATAGCAAATATCTCCACAATGACCATTTGTTTTCCCTTACTGCTCAGGTAGGCTGGGATGGCACCAATCCAAACACTGCAGAACACCAGCATGCTGAAGGTGATGTATTTGGCCTCATTAAATATGTCAGGTAATGTCCTCACCATGAAGGCCAGAAGAAAGCTCAAAGCAGCCAGAAGTCCCATGTAACCCAACATAATGTAGAAAGCCACAACAGAGCCTTCATTACATTGGACAATGGTCTTCCCAGGGAAAGAGTGCATGTCATACTCTAGAAATGGAGGAGAAGCTGACAGCCAAGTAATTTCATTGACAGTTTGAAAAGATGAGCAGAGCAACATCACTGTAATGGGCATTTTGACTCCTAAACATTTCCTCCAGACGGAATCGGGTTTGGTGACTTTGAATGCAATGCAAACAATGATAGTCTTGGCCAAAACTGATGATAGAACAATAGTGAAGGAGATTCCAAAGAACACTTGGCGTAGCAAGCAGGTTATATCGGCTGGACAACCAAGGAAAAGAAATATGCTTGATATATTCAGCAGAAGGCACAGGAGAATAACAAAACTGAGGTTCCGATTGTTAGCCGTGACTATGGGAGTGTCCCGGAAAAATACAAAGAGTCCAGTTATCAAAACAGATATCATAGAAAATAATATTGAACTTACAATAAACAATATGGCCACATAGTCCTGAAAGGTTAAAAATTCCTGTCGTCTGGGAACACATCTATTTTTTGCTTCATTTGGCCACTCGTTATCAGGACATTTTTGGCAATTCTCACTGTCTAAAACAAATGCAAAGATGTATAAGACACCACACACATACACATTATTTCTGTTCACTCTTATTTCAAATGAACTACTAGGACTTCAAACATGTCTGTCTATATTATCCTAAGGGATCGAAATAAAGAAAGAAACTTAGCTTCTGCTCTAAGAAGCCTGTTCTGCTCTTTCTTTTCCTTTTTTGCCGAAAAGTAATATATTTACACAGTAGCTTATTTTCTGCTCAGCAGGTGTATTTGATGGACACAGAATTGATAACCTGTGCCCAGGGGCGTAACTAGGAGCCACCGGGCCCCCCTGCAGAGGTTCTGACAGGCCCCCGCTCAGGGCCGTTTTGGGGGGCTGGAGGGGATGCAGCATGAGGGGAAAGCCATGGCCACACTCGGTGGGGAGGGGGGACGGTCCCCCCCTCCCTCACCTTGGGCTCTCCCCTCTGCGCTCCCCTCCAGCTTAAATTAGTGTCTAGGCAGCGGCGGGCAGCGGCAGATACATACCTTCCTTGTGTTCCACCACGGATACTCCTCGCTCTAGTGTCTGAAGCTACTTCCTGTTTATACAGGAAGTGACGTCAGACGCTAGAAAGAAGAGCATTCCCAGTGGAACGGAAAGGAAGGTATGTATCTGCCCGCTGCCCAGACACTAATTTAAGCTGGAGGGGAGCGCAGAGGGGAGAGCCCGAGGTGAGGGAGGGGTCGAGTGTGGCCATGGCTTTCCCCTCATGCTGCGTCCCCTCCAGCCCCACAAAATGGCCCTGAGTGGGCCCCAGGGGGGGGGGGGCAGGCCCCCCCCGCAGGAGCAGGGGCTGCAGGCCCTATTGTTACACCCATGCCTGTGCCAAGGATTTCCTATTCCTTCAATATCCTATAATTTTGCTATCATATTCATTCTTCAGCCACCACCTGTAGCAAAGTGCATAAATAGCAGAAAAAGTAACCAGCAAATTATAAAAATGATTAAACAGCAAATGAAGGCATATACCCAAAATGGCTGTTATTTCTCCATCTGAGCATGGCACACAGTCATAGCAACACATGTGGTATCCTTCCCTCAGTGCTTTCCTGGTCCCTGGGAGACAAGGTTCAGAACAGCGGCCTTGTGGTACCTAAGATAATATATGATACAATGTTAACCAAAAAAACTTGCTTCAGTACATAATAATGCAAACTGATGATGTTTAAAAAAGTAGTATATGGTTACATCACAATTTACATTAGGTACAGCGTATGGCACAATCCACAATACACTTTGTAGGTTGGCTCTTAAAGGGAAGGTTCAGGGAATCTTTAAACAAAATAAAAATCCTCATCCACTTACCTGGGGCTTCCTCCAGCCCGTGACAGGCAGGAGGTGCCCTCGGCGCCGCTCCGCAGGCTGCCGTGGTCTCCGGTGGCCGACCCGACCTGGCCAGGCCGGCGGCCAGGTCGGGCTCCTTCCGCGTTCCAAAATGCGCCTCACGGCGGTGCGCTGACATCATCGGACGTCCTCCGGGCTTTACTGCGCAGGCTCAGAACTACTAATATAAAAACAGGATTCCCAGAAGGTATTCATCTTCCACTGGTCCACCTATTCTAACTTCTTGTTGTGACGCCAGAGACAGTAAACAAGCAGAAATGGTCACAGTGAGGACATGAACAGCAATACAACTCTAAAAAGAGTTGTAAGCAATTTAAAGATAATTAGCATCTCTTACTTTTAAAGAGGAACGCCAGTGAAAATAACGTAATGAACAAAAGTGCTTAATTTTTACAATAATTATGTATAAATAATTTAGTCAGATTTTGCCCATTGTGAAATTTTTCCTCTCCCTGATTTACATTCTGACGTTTCTCACATGGCAACATTTTACTGCTGGCAGGTGATGTCAGTGGAAGTAGCCGCTGCTTGTTTTTTTGGAAGTTGGAAACAGCTGTTATTTCCCACCATGCAACAAGGCTCCAACAGTGTGACGTCAGCACCATGGTCCTGACATCACACTGTGGGAGGGGTTTCTCCCCAATATCAGCCATACAGAGCCCCCTGATGATTTGTTTGTGAAAAGGTAAAGATTTTTCATGGGAAAGGGGGTATCAGCTACTGATTGGGAGGAAGTTCAATTCTTGGTCACGGTTTCTATTTTAATATGTATCATTTTTTTTGGAACTTGGATTAAAATGAATCTGGTAGATCACATACATTTTTCTCCAACTGAGTCCACCACTATATCCCTCCAGGAACGTCTTGTAATTTTTCACTGTGTACTGTACATTTGTCTGAAAATTGGAATTAGGTGTAAGTGCATTAACTGGCTTCCTGCCCTGTGCTATTCTCTTATCGCTGGCATTAATTAGATAAGTCTGAAAACAGGACATGTTGTTGGTGGTGTTTATCGCCTTTATATTCCAGCATGCTGCTATGGTGGTTATTTTTGGCACTGTGATGGTTACAGCCAGGGGCGTAACTAGAAATCACTGGGCCCCCCTGCGAATATTTGGATGGGCCCCCCCCCCATAGGTGCCAAATAATCGTAATGGGGCAGCGTTTCACTGTAAATTAATTGTAAAGTGGGCAGCATTTTACCAGACAATCGTAATGTGGGCCAGAAAATCGTAATGTGGGCAGAGTTCACCAGAAAATCGTAATGTGGGCCTTTAGAAAATCATAATGTGGGCAGAGTTCACCAGAAAATCGTAATGTGGGCACCAGTCACCAGAAAATTGTAACGTGGACAGCATTCACCAGACAATCGTAATGTGGGCAGCGTTCACCAGAAAATCATAATGTGGGCAGAGTTCACCAGAAAATCATAATGTGGGCAGAGTTCACCAGAAAATCGTAATGTGGGCACCAGTCACCAGAAAATCGTAACGTGAGCAGCAGTCACCAGAAAATTGTAACGTGGACAGCATTCACCAGACAATCGTAATGTGGGCAGCGTTCACCAGAATATCGTAATGTGGGACAGAAAATCGTAATGTGGGCAGAGTTCACCAGAAAATCGCAATGTGGGCAGCAGTCACCAGAAAATCGCCATGTGGGCAGCAGTCACCAGAAAATCGCCATGTGGGCAGCAGTCACCAGAAAATCGCAATGTGGGCATCAGTCACCAGAAAATCCTAATGTGGGCAGCAGTCACCAGAATATCGTAATGTGGGCAGCAGTCACCAGAAAATCCTAATGTGGGCAGCAGTCAGTCACCAGAATATCATAATGTGGGCAGCACACACCAGAAAATCCTAATGTGGGCAGCAGTCACCAGAAAATCCTTATGTGGGCAGCAGTCACCAGAAAATCGCAATGTGGGCAGCAGTCACCAGAAAATCGCAATGTGGGCAACAGTCACCAGAAAATCGCAATGTGGGCAGCAGTCACCAGAAAATCCTAATGTGGGCAGCATACACCAGAAAATCGTAATGTGGGCAGCAGACACCAGAAAATCGCAATGTGGGCAGCAGACACCTGAAAATCGTAATGTGGGCAGCAGACACCTGAAAATCACAATGTGGGCAGCAGACACCTGAAAATCGTAATGTGGGCAGCAGACACCTGAAAATCGTAATGTGGGCAGCAGACACCTGAAAATCGTAATGTGGGCAGCAGACACCTGAAAATCGCAATGTGGGCAGCAGTGACCAGAAAATCGTAATGTGGGCAGCAGACACCTGAAAATCGCAATGTGGGCAGCAGACACCAGAAAATCGTAATGTGGGCAGCAGACACCAGAAAATCGTAATGTGGGCAGCAGACACCAGAAAATCGCAATGTGGGCAGCAGGCACCTGAAAATCGTAATGTGGGCAGCAGACACCAGAAAATCATAATATGGGCAGCAGGCACCTGAAAATCGTAATGTGGGCAGCAGACACCAGAAAATCATAATATGGGCAGCAGACACCTGAAAATCGTAATGTGGGCAGCAGACACCAGAAAATCCTAATGTGGGCAGCAGACACCAGAAAATCGCAATGTGGGCAGCAGACACCAGAAAATCATAATGTGGGCAGCAGACACCTGAAAATAGTAATGTGGGCAGCAGACACCAGAAAATCATAATATGGGCAGCAGGCACCTGAAAATCGTAATGTGGGCAGCAGACACCAGAAAATCATAATATGGGCAGCAGACACCTGAAAATCGTAATGTGGGCAGCAGACACCAGAAAATCGTAATGTGGGCAGCAGGCACCTGAAAATCGTAATGTGGGCAGCAGACACCAGAAAATCATAATATGGGCAGCAGGCACCTGAAAATCGTAATGTGGGCAGCAGACACCAGAAAATCATAATATGGGCAGCAGACACCTGAAAATCGTAATGTGGGCAGCAGACACCAGAAAATCGCAATGTGGGCAGCAGGCACCTGAAAATCGTAATGTGGGCAGTAGACACCAGAAAATCATAATATGGGCAGCAGGCACCTGAAAATCGTAATGTGGGCAGCAGACACCAGAAAATCGTAATGTGGGCAGCAGACACCAGAAAATCGCAATGTGGGCAGCAGACACCAGAAAATCATAATGTGGGCAGCAGACACCTGAAAATAGTAATGTGGGCAGCAGACACCAGAAAATCATAATATGGGCAGCAGACACCTGAAAATCGTAATGTGGGCAGCAGACACCAGAAAATCGCAATGTGGGCAGCAGGCACCTGAAAATCGTAATGTGGGCAGCAGACACCTGAAAATAGTAATGTGGGCAGCAGGCACCTGAAAATCGTAATGTGGGCAGCAGACACCAGAAAATCATAATATGGGCAGCAGACACCTGAAAATCGTAATGTGGGCAGCAGACACCAGAAAATCGCAATGTGGGCAGCAGGCACCTGAAAATCATAATGTGGGCAGCAGACACCAGAAAATCATAATATGGGCAGCAGGCACCTGAAAATCGTAATGTGGGCAGCAGACACCAGAAAATCATAATATGGGCAGCAGACACCTGAAAATCGTAATGTGGGCAGCAGACACCAGAAAATCACAATGTGGGCAGCAGGCACCTGAAAATCGTAATGTGGGCAGTAGACACCAGAAAATCATAATATGGGCAGCAGGCACCTGAAAATCGTAATGTGGGCAGCAGACACCAGAAAATCATAATATGGGCAGCAGACACCTGAAAATCGTAATGTGGGCAGCAGACACCTGAAAATCCCCCCCGGGGCCCGCTCGTGGCCGGTTTTGGGGGGCTGGAGGGGTGGCAGCATGAGGGGAAAGCCTTGCCCACAGTCGGCGGGGAGAGGGGAAGTTCCCCCCTCTCCCTCACCTCGGGGCTCTCCCCTCTGCGCCCTCCAGCTAGTGAATGTGTGTGGGCAGCGGGAAGCAGCGGCGGCGGGATACATACCTTCTTCCTTGCGTTCCATCGCCGCCTTCTCGCTCTAGCGGCTGACGTCACTTCTGCTTCCGGAAGTGACGTCAGCCGCTAGAGCGAGAAGGCGGCGATGGAACGCAAGGAAGAAGGTATGTATCCCGCCCCCGCTGCCCGCTGCCCACACACATTGACTAGCTGGAGGGGAGCGCAGAGGGGGGAGCCCCTAGGTGAGGGAGAGGGGGGGAACTTCCCCTCTCCCCGCCGACTGTGGGCAAGGCTTTCCCCTCATGCTGCCACCCCTCCAGCACCCAAAAACGGCCCCGAGCGGGCCCCAGGGGGGGCCGGGCCCCCCCGCGGGCGCAGGCGCTGCCGGGCCTATTGTTATGCCCCTGGTTACAGCCAAAGAGAGTTTGATTTGATGCAGAACAGCTAGTATTGGTTTAAATATAATATTTTGGGTAAGCTATTGATCAGATAGGATCAGGAGACAGGATAAGGGATGGATAGTTTTTGTGTTTGGGTTAGTAGTGTGAGGATGGGCATCCGGAAGGGGTGGACTTTAAAGAGAACCTGTAATAAAAAGAACTAATAGCTTTCTTCTGCAGAAGATCACATATACAATGGCTATGAGATTAAAGAGAACCTGTAACAAAAAAAAGTTCCCCTGGGGGTACTCACCTCGGGAGGGGGAAGCCTCGAGGCTTCCCCTTACACTGTAGCTGCAGGCAGTCCAGCGCTGGCTCCCCCGAAGTGTCCCGGAATCCTGCGTCGTCAAGCCTGATAAGCGCTGATTTATTTACCATTCCTGGCTCCAGCAGGGGCGCTGTTGCTGCTCTCCGCATGGAGATAGGCGAAAATAGCCAATCTCAGTCGGGTCCGCTCTACTGCGCAGGCACAGGAGATTTGCGCCTGCGCAGTAGAGCGGCCCGACAGCGATTGGCTATTTCCACCTATCTCCGAGGCGGGGAGCCGATACTGCGCCTGCGCTGGAGCCGGGAAGGTAAATAATGCAAAGAATGCATCTTGCAGACAACCTCACAGAACTTTATAGGTGAGGTCATAGTGCCACATGTAGTTCCAAAGAAGACAAAACTGGGAAAGGAGACTGAACATCAAGAAGCAAAATGACCAGGCCCGGTCCGCCCATGATGCCAAGTGAGGTGACATCCTCAGGTGGCAGAAGTCCGGGAGCAGCACCAGGCAGAAACAGGAAGTGAAGATAGTGCCTGGCCAACCAATACTGGGGACAACTGTACCTAACCAGGGTCGGCCTTCGATATGAGCGACCGGAGCGGTAGCTCAGGGCGCCAGCTCTCAAGGGCGCATGCGCCCTGTTGCCCCTTGCAGCACCGCTGTCTCTCCCTGCAATCCCGGACAATCGGCGGCCATTTTCTTGTAGCCCTGCTCTAACTACAGATGGAGCGGAGGCGGGGAGAGAAGAGTGACGTCGGCGCTGGAATGTGGAAGTCAGGTTAGTCAGTCTCTGCCCGGCCCCCTGCCACAGAAAGGGTGGGGATTGACTGGGGGGCATACCACCTACACTGGGGGCAGCTATGCTACTACACTGGGGGCAGCTATGCTACTACACTAGGGGCATACCACCTACACTGGGGGCAGCTATGCTACTACACTGGGGGCATACTACATACACTGGGGGCAACTATGCTACTACACTGGGGCAACTATGCTACCTATACTGGGGGCAGCTATGCTACCTATATGGGGCAACTATACTACCTACACTGGGGGCAACTATGCTACCTATATGGGGACAACTATGCTACTTACACTGGGGCAACTATACTACATATACTGAGGGCTACTATACTAGCTACCTTTACTGTGGCAACTATACTACCTACGCTTGGCTACCTACACTGAGGGCACCTACACATGAGATCCTATACTGAGGGCACCTGTACCTGGCAACCCACCTACCTATACTGAGTCTGAGGGCATTTTTTGGGGGAGGAACGCACCACGGTTATAACAAACATTGCAAATTGTTGGTGCTATATATGGCCGTGTGTGTGTGTGTGTGTGTGTGTGTGTGTGTGTGTGTGTGTGTGTGTGTGTGTGTGTGTGTGTGTGTGTGTGTGTTTATATATGTGTACACGCGCAAAGAGGATGGGGGGGGGGCACCAAAATCCGGTTTCGCTCAGGCTGCAGTGAAACCTAAGGCCGGCCCTGTACCTAACTAACCTATACTGGAGGCAACTGTACCTAGCTACCAACACTGGGGGCACCTATTACTGGCTACCTACCTACTCTGAGGGTGTTTTTTTGGGGGGGGGGAAGCTCACCTCAGCTATAGTGTGCAGTGCAAATTGTCGGGTGCTGTGAAATCATTCCAGTTTAGAGGGGGGAATGTGTATCCTCACAAGTTTGCCTCAGGCAGCAAAAAGTCTAGAACCGGGCCTGAGAATGACACCTTAGCTAGAGGTGTATGTATGGGAAGTGTGTATGCAAATACAGTATTTGCATGCACACTTCCCATACATACACCTCTGTACCACTGTAAGTAATCTTCATTACTATTTAATAGGGACCCCTATAAGAGAGCGGTGGGATCCATTCTGAAGAAACATCTTGAGAACCAAGTATCCATCTTAAAGACCACCTCTAGTCAAAAAAAAAAGGTCTGAATGGCAATACATATATATGTAGTCTATGCACTGTGTACAGTTAGATGAACATATAAAGTTTACATCATTGTGGGTAGAACAGACTCACATTTATATCTGTAGCTGCACTTCCTTATTTCTCCTAATGTTTAAGCTTTGTGTCCCTCCTTCCAGCCTGGTTAAATCCCCTGCCCCTCCCTCCCTCCCCTGCTGTCTGCCTGCCTGGATCAAATTACTTCTCTTTTCACAGTGTGCAGGAGAGAGAAGAGACAGGATAACTGCTGCAGCATATCTTATCCTGTCTGTCTGCTATAATTCTTATTTCAGATGTCTGTCTACCTGCCTAGATCACATGGACATGAGAGGTGGAGTTATGACATCAATACACCCCAGCATCCTTTGCACCTATGGTTTGGAAAGAAAAGGCCAGGGCCCAATTTCACACTGGGGACAGGGATACCAAGACCATGGGCCATATGCAATTACCCTTTTCTCCTGAGCTTTCTCCTGGATGATATTTTCACAACTTGTCAATAAAATGTTTTGTAAACCACCAGCAAGCAAGAAAATACTCCACCTACTCCACCACACCCACCTACTCCACCACATCTACTTTTCAGTACTTTTAAGTTGAAAAGTGCTGAAAAGTTAATTTAAATAGAAGATGTAAAATTATCTCCTAAGAGAAAACTCAGGAAAAAAAAAATAATTGCATATGGCTCACCATGCTTTATCATGTGTGATTTTATGTATCTTGGCAACTTATTAGGTTTAAAGCAAACTGTAGTTTATAATTTAGATACTCTTTAAAGAAGTAACCATTTTGAGTTACCATTTTGCTTGAAATAAAAACAAAAAGATTCAGCTAGCTAAGATATATTACCTGCATTTTATACACAATCAGCCAAAGC
Organism: Hyperolius riggenbachi; assembly: GCF_040937935.1. Classification (NCBI taxonomy): domain Eukaryota; kingdom Metazoa; phylum Chordata; class Amphibia; order Anura; family Hyperoliidae; genus Hyperolius; species Hyperolius riggenbachi. Next base: position 48,006,851 of record NC_090646.1, read on the forward strand.
ATAAGACAATAGAGGAGGACCTTTAACTTGTAATTTTGTTATATTTTCTTTACCATTGATAACAATCAGGGGTGTTCCTACCATAGAGCGCAAGGAGGGGGGGGCCTGGTGCACCGGGTGACTGACAGCAAAGGGGGTGTTGCCACGACCCCCCACAGCAGCAGAGCAGGAGGGGAAGTAGTCCTAGAAGGGTGGGCAGCGGGGACAGGGGCGGGGAGGGGGCAGAACCCCCCTCCCTCACCTGGGTCCTCTCCTTCTGCCTCTCTTCCCTTCCATATAGTTCCATATAGTAACAGCAAGCAGGCACGGCAGGCGGATAATTACTCACCTGACTTCTGTGTTCCAAGCTCTGGAGTGCAGCGTCACGTCGTCACAACTCTCCACCTTCAATGCCGCCCACTTTGCTTCGTGATTAGTGGACGCACAGTGGGTGGCATTGAAGGCGGAGAGTTGTGACGACATGACGCTACACTCCAGTGCTTGGAACACGGCAGAAGTCAGGTGAGTAATTATCTGCCTACCGCTCGTCGTGCCTGCTTGCCGTTACTATATGGAGGGGAAGAGAGGCAGAAGGAGGGGACCCAGGTGAGGGAGGGGGGTTCTAGCCCCTCTCCCCTCCACTGTCCACACTGCCTTTCCTTTTAGCACTGCTTCCCCTTCCATAGGCAAAGAAACTAGCTTTACTGGGGGCAACTGTACTACCTACACTGGGGGCAACTAAACTACCTACACTGGGGGCAACTGTGCTACCTACAATGGGGGCAACTATACTACCTACACTGGGGGCAACTATACTAGCTATACTGGGGACAACTATACTACCTATACTGGGGGCAACTATACTGCCTATACTGGGGGCAACTAAACTACCTACACTGGGGGCAACTATACTACCTACACTGGGGGCAACTATACGACCTACACTGGGGGCAAATATACTACCTACACTGAGCGCAGCTAAACTACCTACACTGGGGGCAACTGTACAACCTAAACTGGGGGCAACGGTACTACCTACACTGGGGGCAAATATACTAGCTACACTGGGGGCAACTATACTACCTTCACTGGGGGCAACTATATACCTACACTGGGGGCAACTATACTAGCTACACTGGGGTCAACTATACTGTTTATACTGGGGACAACTATACTGCCTATACTGGGGGCAACTATACTACCTATACTGGGGGCAACTATACTACCTATGCTGGGGGCAACTATATTACCTATAATGTTGACACCTATATCTGGCATTACCTGACGTGGTGTGCTTAGTATGTCATATCCGCTCCTTTCCCCTTTTTTTTTTTTGGGGGGGGGGGGGGTTCTTATAATTCTTAGCACCAGGTGTCAAATGCCCTAGGTATGCCACTGATAACAATAAATAGCTTTACTGCAACTGAAAGACTGCTATTTGCAACACGTAGAATAGGAAACTAAGGAGCAGATACATCAATAGTGGATTAGTTAGAGTTTGCCATTTGACAGGAGAAGCAAATAAAAAAAAATGGTACACTAAATTATAGTAAATCTATGCATAGTAGGATTGCTCTTTACTAGTTGCCACTGAGGCACCATGGATTGGAAGACTGCTGGGATGGAATAACCTTTTATCAGTGGAACAGTGTACACAGATCTGAGATTGCAAGAAGGTCATGTACGATGATAACTTCAAAAGTACTGGAGACCTCCATGTAGTCTGGTGCCAAGCTTTCTTTTTTTCATTATAATGTTTTTTTTATTGAGAGTTTAAAGATATTTATGCTATAAACAAGAACATAAGTTGCACAAGAGCAGAGGTTATTACATGACGCAAATTATTATGAAACATTTACAATGCAGGACATACATAGATGTGCACCTTTGGGAAATCAGTATCAGATGCGAAGAAAACATGCTAGGGAGAAAACCTCCGTTTTCCATCATAGGATTACTCCTGGAAACAATTAACTAGGCCACAGTGGGCTTGAGCTAAGAGTAATATATATAACATTATCACCCATCGATAGCAGAGGGCGAAGGCCCAACGTGGGTGGAAAGCTCCTTATTCTTACTAAAGTGAGATCCTCATAGCTGTTGATTACTCTATTGCTAGGTAAACGGTGCCAAGCTTTCTTATAGGCAGCATCCACACGCGTCAATTCTGCTTGCGATTTTCCGTGTTTTTTCACATGCACAATTCTGCATTTTACATTGGTTTTTTTTGTGCTTTCCTTTTGTTTCTATTTCCTGCAAGTTTGCTATTTTGCTATGCACATTTTTGTATTGCGATTATCATGCCAATGACGTTCATTTACAAGTCGTATCTTGCTAACTTCAAACGTGCCTGCAATTTTTGCACAAATGTGTTCTTTTTGCCAATTTCTGCCAATGACGATTACCAATTCCACAAATTTCCTATTTCCGAGGAGTCTTTATTTGGTCATTTATTTATTTATTATTTGTTTTATTTATTTTTTTTGCATTTTCTGATTGGTCTAATGCGTCTGAGTTCTGCTAAAATTACCAAGTTGTAGTGATGCGGTTTTACTGCAGAATTCCAATTTCTGGATTCCAAAGAGTCTTTTTTTATTTTTTTTAATCGTATTTTTGCATTCCCTGATTGGCCAAATACTTTCAAGTTGACTCTGCATTCTCTGATTGGTCCAATGCTACTGAGTTCTGTGATTGGGTTACAGATGCTGAAAAGCGGACACAACTGCACACAACTGCGCTAGTGGGCTCAGGCCCTTAGAGCCTCTGGGTCCTCTCTGCATCCCCTCATTAGGAAGGAGTATAGTGTTAGACACTACAAGGGAAAGTAAGTGTGAGACTAGAGTGCTAAGTAAGTCTATAGTAAAATATTGGTATTGTTACATTATCAATATTTTATCTATCAGCATCACCAGGTACCCAATTGAAAGGGTGGTGCCAATATATGTTCTTGATGAAACTGCCTCCTGATTGGCACATAGCACTCATCTATCTAATACGCATTTTGGTGCATGTCCACAATCATGGTGGAAAGATATGAAACTACTGTAGTGAAATCTACACTATATCAGGATTAAGCATCCATAAAAACCACATACAGTGGTGTGAAAAACTATTTGCCCCCTTCCTGATTTCTTATTCTTTTGCATGTTTGTCACACTTAAATGTTTCTGCTCATCAAAAACCGTTAACTATTAGTCAAAGATAACATAATTGAACACAAAATGCAGTTTTAAATGATGGTTTTTATTATTTAGTGAGAAAAAAAAACTCAAAACCTACATGGCCCTGTGTGAAAAAGAAATTGCCCCCTGAACCTAATAACTGGTTGGGCCACCCTTAGCAGCAATAACTGCAATGAAGCGTTTGCGATAACTTGCAACAAGTCTTTAACGGCGCTCTGGAGGAATTTTGGCCCACTCAACTTTGCAGAATTGTTGTAATTCAGCTTTATTTGAGGATTTTCTAGCATGAACCGCCTTTTTAAGGTCATGCCACAACATCTCAATAGGATTCAGGTCAGGACTTTGACTAGGCCACTCCAAAGTCTTCATTTTGTTTTTCTTCAGCCATTCAGAGGTGGATTTGCTGGTGTGTTTTGGGTCATTGTCCTGCTGCAGCACCCAAGATCGCTTCAGCTTGAGTTGACGAGCAGATGGCCAGACATTCTCCTTCAGGATTTTTTGGTAGACAGTAGAATTCATGGTTCCATCTATCACAGCAAGCCTTCCAGGTCCTGAAGCAGCAAAACAACCCCAGACCATCACACTACCACCACCATATTTTACTGTTGGTATGATGTTCTTTTGCTGAAATGCTGTGTTACTTCTACACCAGATGTAACGGGACACGCACCTTCCAAAAAGTTCAACTTTTGTCTCGTCGGTCCACAAGGTATTTTCCCAAAAGTCTTCTCCACACTTTTGAACCAGAAACAGCGGCAGAAGCGCCTGACCTGGGCTACAGAGAAGCAGCACTGGACTGTTGCTCAGTGGTCCAAAGTACTTTTTTCGGATGAAAGCAACTTTTGCATGTCATTTGGAAATCAAGATGCCAGAGTCTGGAGGAAGACTGGGGAGAGGGAAATGCCAAAATGCCTGAAGTCCAGTGTCAAGTACCCACAGTCAGTGATGGTCTGGGGTGCCATGTCAGCGGCTGGTGTTGGTCCACTGTGTTTTATCAAGGGCAGGGTCAATGCAGCTAGCTATCAGGAGATTTTGGAGTACTTCATGTTTCCATCTGCTGAAAAGCTTTATGGAGATGAAGATTTCATTTTTCAGCATGACCTGGCACCTGCTCACAGTGCCAAAACCACTGGTAAATGGTTTACTGACCATGGTATTACTGTGCTCAATTGGCCTGCCAACTCGCCTGACCTGAACCCCATAGAGAATCTGTGGGATATTGTGAAGAGAAAGTTGAGAGACGCAAGACCCAACACTCGGGATGAGCTTAAGGTCGCTATAGAAGCATCCTGGACCTCCATAACACCTGAGCAGTGCCACAGGCTGATTGCCTCCATGCCAAGCCGCATTGAAGCAGTCATTTCTGCAAAAGGATTCCCGAGCAAGTATTGAGTGCATAACTGAACATAATTATTTGAAGGTTGACTTTTTTTGTTTTAAAAACCCTTTTCTTTTATTGGTCGGATGAAATATGCTAATTTTTTGAGATAGGAATTTGGGGTTTCATGAGCTGTATGCCAAAATCATCAATATTAAAACAATAAAAGGCTTGAACTACTTCAGTGGTGTGTAATGAATCTAAAATATATGAAAGTCTAATGTTTATCAGTACATTACAGAAAATAATGAACTTTATCACAATATGCTAACTTTTTGAGAACATGTGTACATGAATCCTCAAGCTACGTTCAACAACAAACTGCCCCCTGGAGATAAATATAACAAGCAGATTTAAAGTGAATGGGAACCGCATTTAAAAAAATGAGACAGATACTTACCCAAGGAGAGGGAAGGCTCTGGGTCCTAATTTAGTCAAATACTGCTTTACCCGGCAGAAGTAGGCTTCAAAAGTCTTCAGGGAGCCCGAGTGCTCCTGAAGAAGGGCGGCCCTGTACTACGCCTGTGCAAGCACGCTCTCTTGCACGCTCACGCCTGTGCAGTATGGAGCCGCACGTCTTCGGGAGGACAAGGATCCCGAAGACTTCCAAATACCCTTTCGGTGGGGGATTAAAACGGGGGGGGGGGAGCCAGCACAGGATAGAGAGCACCGAGAGAGGAGACAGAAGGCTCTATATGACCCAGAGCCTTCCCTCTCCTTAGGTAAGTATTTGCTTCATTTTTTAAAAAATGCGGTTCCCATTCACTTTAAGTGATGTGGCTCTCAAAGTGTCTGCTGGGCAAGTCAGCTGCCACCAATAGAAAGACAGGCTCACTTACCAAACTACGATCATAGCCAATGTCTACAAAAAACTTCCCCAGAGTTCTGCATGGTAACTCACCTGGTTGTTTTTCCATGAAATTAACTGCAGTGAAATATTAATTTGCTGATTTTCAGGTGCCGTTCCATCAAATAAACCCACGTAACGAAAATGTGTGAAATTTGATTTATAAGCACGCGATATCCAATTTTCAATGTGGAGAGGACCAGGTAATTCTCCCTTCTCATTAAAAAATATTTCCTTGTTGTTTGGATCTTTATAGAAAACTCTTCTCATGAAATTAATGAGCTTAAGAGAAGTACAAGAGAACATGAACACACTTATTTCATGTCTTGTGATGCACATGTGTGTAAACAGTCATGGACAGGCCTGTGCTTAGCGTCATCAACTGGTCAATTCGTAAGGCTCTGATTTGTTGGTCATGGTCATGTGTAAATACAGGAAGTGATCCAAGCAAATCAAAGTCTTGAAAATCTATCAGCTGACCAGACTGATTCCATGCTTCTCCATGAATTATCATACACATGAGCATTTATTATTGTGCATTTGATATTAATATTTCATACTAGCTGTTTGCCCGACGTTGCCCGGTTATGTATTTGGCTGGTGTTGGCTCCGCCCACTTTTTCTAACCCGAACACACAATTACTAAATTCCTCAATGACCTAGTTTGTGGGCTTTGCAGTCTTTGGCATCAATACATTGTATTGAAATGAACAAATCTGATAGGCTGTGGCTCCACCCCTTTTCTGAATTTGAACCCCAGTCACCCAATGACCAACTGTACTAGGTTTGAGGCTTGTGCCATTAACAGTGCAAGAATGGCAACAATTACATATTCCCCTTGATAATCAATAGGTGAATTTTGATTGGCTTTTATAGGCTCCACCCACTTTTCTGAATATTAATCCCAGTCACCCAGCGACCAACTGTGCAAATTTTGAGAACCCTACCATTAACAGTGTAGGAATGGCTGCAGTTAACATGTTCCCAGTAAAATTTGTATTTGTCTCCGCCCACTGAAGACCCGAGTTGTCCAGATATGTATTTAGCTAGTGTTGCCTCCACCTACATTTTCTAACCCTAACACACAATTACTCAATTACTCAGTGACCTAGTTTGTGAGCCTTGTGGTCTTTGGCATCAATAATTTGCATTGAAATAAAACAAATCTGATTGGCTGTGGCTTCACCCCCTTTTCTGAATTTGAACCCCAGTTATCCAAAGACCAACTGTACCAGGTTTGAGGCTTGTGCCATTAACAGTGCAAGAATAGTATCAATTAAATATTCCCCTTGAAAATCAATAGGAGAATTTTGATTGGCTTTTGTAGGCTCCACCCACTTTTCTGAATATTAATCCCAGTCACCCAGTGACCAACTGTGCAAAGTTTGAGAACCCTACCATTAACAGTGTAAGAATGGCTGCAGTTTACATTTTCCCAGTGAAATTTGCATTTGTCTCCACCCACTGATGACCCGGCGTTGCCCGGTTATGTATTTGGCTGGTGTTGACTAGAGATGGCCCAAACACTTCGCCAGTGAGCACTGTTCAGCAAAGATCATGTATTTGCAAGCACAGGGCGCTATTCAACCCGCCCCATACATCGTCATTGGGCTAAACTTTGACCCCTTACATCACAGTCAGCAGGCACATGGCAGCAAACCAGCCTGCACTCCTTAACGGACTCCCCCGCCCCCTATAAAAATGCTGCAGTGCCCACCATATTCCAGTCTGTGTTTGGCTGGAATAGTGAGAGGAAGGGGCAGAGCTTGCTGGAGATAGGGAAAGCGTTAGCTAGGCTTGTTTATTTTGACCCTCGCTGGCTGATTGCTGTTTAATCACCCAAACAGCCCTTCTGAGGGCTACTTAAACATTCTGCTGTTTATTTTTTTTGTTTTTTTTTGTGTGTGTGTGCGACACTCCACAGCCCACAGGCACCCACCCAGAGCTGTGCCCAGTGCCCACTATAATTGTGTGTCACATTAGACACAAGCACAATAGTGCTCTGAGGCCTCTGTTGTTATCACTGTATTGTGTTTGAACTGTTGCATTCTCAGTGTCTGTCTGACACTGGCAGTGGCAGTGAGCCACACCTGTGCCCACTTCTAGAGATACTGAATTGTGTGCCACATAACACACAAGTACAGTTTTACCACTACTCCCCCAGAGCATCTGTTATTATCACTGTATTGTGTTTGACCTCACCTGTTGCATACCTCAATGTCTGTCTGATAGTCCATGGACAGATCCCACTGGCACTGAGCCACACCTGTGCCCACTTCTAGTGATATTGATTTGTGTGCCACATAACACACAAGCACAGTTTCACCACTTCTGCTCCAGGGCATCTGTTATTATCACTGTATTGTGTTTGAACTGTTGCGTATCTTGGTGTGTGACACTAGACAGCCCACTGACAACCAGAGCCGTGTACACTACAGCTATTGTTGTTGCCACATTCAGTTGCAGGCCTAGTAGCTTCTCCACTGCATTACGTTTCACTTTTTGCAGGAACAGTACTCCAATAAAAAAAAATGACAGGCAGTAGCTGAGGCAGGCCACCCAAGTGTCCTCGAGGTCATGCTGCTGTGATTTCCTGCGGCCCTGGAAGAATCCTGTATTTAGAGGGGACGTACCCTCAACCTCCAAAATTCTGAGAACATCGTTGACTGGATTGCACAGTGCACCTCATCTTCTACAGCTTCCGCATGGAACCTACTTGACGCACCATCCTCATCCTGCTCTGCTTCGGGCACCCCACAACAACTTACCATCTCCACTACCACCACAGCTGCTCCACTTGATATGTCAGAGGAATTATTCACACATGATGCAGTTAGTGATGCACAACCTTTATTGACAGAAGATGAAGGAGATAAGGAGGATGTCACACAAAGTGATATGTCTCAGTCAGGCATCAGCACACACATGGACGTAAGGTATGAGGATGACAATGATGTAGTACCCATTGTTGGTGCATATTTGGAGGTGTCTGAGACAAGTGAAGCAGTTGTTGATGATGATGATGATGTGTCCATGGATGTCACGTGGGTGCCCACAAGAGGACATGAAGAACAGGGGAACAGTTCAGATGGGGAGACAGAGAGGAGGAGGAGGAGGAAGAGACAATCTCTTAAACCTAGCAGGGGGAGCTCATCACAAGGAGCTAGTGGCACTGACAGCATGTATCGGCACCTGGGGTCAGCCAGCCAACACGCCCCTTCAACGCCTGCTGTTGCCATCACCAGAATGCCAACATTCCAAAACTCACCAGTGTGTAATTTTTTTGTTTGTGTGCCTCTGATACCAGTAATGCCATCTGCAAGCTCTGCCAAAGGAAACTGAGTCATGGGAAGTCCAACACCCACCTAGGGACAACAGTTTTGTGAAGGCACCTGATCGTAAAACATAGACACCAATGAGATGCATACTTGAATAAAAGCAGAACACAAACGCAAATCCTCCCTCCTCCTCCTGGATCAGTAGCATCTTGAGCCACGTCAACCTCTGCTATCCTTGCCCCCTCTCAACTACCCTGCACTTTGCCGCCTTTCACTTTGAGCAGTTCCTGCTCATCTGCCCACTGCAGTCAGCTTTCTGTGAAGGAAGTCTTGGAGCGGAAGAAGCCATTGTCTGCCAGTCACCACCTTGCCTGGCGACTGACAGCTGGCTTGTTGGAACTGCTAGCCCACCAGCTCTTACCATATAAGCTGGTGGAGTCTGAGGCCTTCAAGAAATTTGTTACGATTGGGGCACCTCAGTGAAAGGTACCGGGCACAAAATTCTTTCCAAGAAGGCAACCCCTAACCTGTACCTTGAAGTGGAAAGACAAGTCGTGGCATCTCTGGTGCACAGTGTTGGTGCAAGGGTCCATATGACCACTGATACCTGGTTTGCAAAACAGGGTCAGGGCAGGTATATCATGTACACTGCGCATTGGGTCAACCTGCTGACGGCTGCCAAGCATAGAATATGTTGCTGGCTGTGCGGCGGAGTTGGTGACCCCACCACGACTTGCAGGCAGGCCTGCTGCCACTTCCTCTTGTCCCCTACTCCTCGGTACTCCTCCATCCTCTTCGCTATCCTCCTCGGTTGAGTCCTCCTCTTCTGTGGCTGCGGCTTTCTCTACAACTACCAGAGCACCCCCCCCCCCCCCCCCAGGTCCCCATAACCTATTCCACCTCCCAGGTACGATGGTGTCACGCCATCCTGACCATGACTTGCCTGAAAGCCAAGAGTCATACTGGACTAGCACTCTTGGCCACTCTTAACAAACAGGTGGATCTTTGGCTGACCCCACACCAACTGGAGATTGGCAAAGTTGTGTGTGACAATGAAAGCAATCTGTTGGTGGTGTTGAGGTTGAGCAAGTTAACACATGTGCCCTGCATGGCATATGTGTTGAATCTCATTATACAATGATTTGTGTGTACGTACTTAGATTTACAGGATGTCTTCCAGCAGTCCAGGAGGGTATTTGGCCATTTCAAGCATTCCTACATGGCCATGGCATGCTTTTTAGACATGTAGAAGGAAAAGAACCTACCAGTGAGGCGCTTGATTTGCGACTCCAACTCGCTGGAATTCAACACTGTTGATGATTGACCACCTGCTCCAACAAGAAAAAGCTGTCAACGATTATCTATAGAAGTATGGTGAAAGGATAGGGTATGGGGATGTGTAGAGTTTGTTTGCCGTGTCACTGGAGCCTCATGCACAATGTCTGCAGGCTCATGCATCCGTTTGAGGAGGAGACAAACCTGGTGAGTTGCAGTAATTCCATACGCATTCTTCCTGAAGCGTGCCCTGCGAAGAATGGTGGATCAGGCCATAGAGAAGCGTGACCAGGAAGAGGAAGAACTGTGGGAACCGTCACCACCACCACTACCAGGCTTGTCATCGACACCTGCTGTACCTGCGGCAACACAGAGGGAGGAGTCAGAGGAGGAAGATGAGTCAGAGGAGAAAGGTGGCTTTGAGAAGTAGGCATCCCAGGGGGCTTGCAGTCACCCACCCGGTAGGCAGGGTACCCGTGGTGCTACACGTGGCTAGGGGAGGAGGAGATATTGTATGACCTCAGTGATGAAGAGGAAGAGGGGCTGGCTAGCTCGGTATCCAACATTGTCAAAATGGGGTCTCTCATGCTACCCTGCCTGTTGAAGGACCCCAGTATAAAAAAGCTGAAGGACAAGGACTTGTAGTGGGTGGCAACACTACTGGGCCCTCGGTATAAGCACAAAGTGGTGGAACTGTTTCCAATTCACAATCAGTCAAAAAGGATGAACAATTTCCAAAGCAGCCTGCAAAGTATGCTGTACGCTTCGCTCAAGGGTGATGTCACAGCACAACGGAAAATAACGGGAAATAGCTTCCAGGTATCCTCCTCCTCCCCCCACACGGCTACACCGGCAAGGACAGTACAGTCTTCAGATGTTATGGTGATGTCAGACATGCACAATATTTTTTGTGCGACACATCACCACAGCCCTTCAGGATCCACCCTCTGAGAACGCCGACAGATAGCGGACTACCTGGCCTTAAAGAGAGTCTGAAGTCTTCTAAAATTCCTATTTTTATTTAACATTTATCTTCAGCAATATCAGCATAGCTACAAAGCTGCATTCCTGCAGCAGAACACTGTATTTAAACCCCCAAATCCCAAGGCAAATATCCACGACTTTCCAGGTTGTGGATTTTGCTGCCGAGGGGGACAAAGCTTAGCGCTGTAGCTCTGCCTCCATTAGCGTCAATTCCCGCGTGGATCTCCGCCTCTCCCCGCCCCTCTCAGTGAAAGAAGACTGAGAGGGGTGGGGAGAGGCGGCGATCTGCGGGGATTGATGCAAGTAGAGGCAGAGCTACTGCACAAAGCTCTGCCTCTACCAGGAAGTGATCCCTGCACTTTGTTCTGGGGATTTGGGGGGTTTACTTACATAGTCCTGCCATGAGGATGTAGTGTTTTAGCTATGCTGATATTGCTGAAGATAAATGTTAAATAAAAAGAGGCATTTTAGAAGGCTTCAGACTCTCTTTAACTGCTGATATCAACACTGTGAGGAGCAATGAACCCCTTGACTGTTGGGTGCGTAGGCTTGACCTGTGACCTAAGCTCTCACAATTTGCCATCAAACTTCTCTTTTGTCCTGCCTAAAGCGCCCTGTCAGAGAGGACCTTCAGCACAGCAGGAAGGATTGTCAATGAGAAGCGCAGTCAATTTGGTCATAAAAGTGTGGATTACCTCACCTTCATAAAAATGAATGAGGCAACAGTCTGCCCAAAGACTGTTAAGTCAGTCACCATCCAGCATCTCTGCACACCGCATGACTGAATGTCTCACTGACTTCTACGCCACCACCAACAGGGTCCAGATCAGATCCACAGGTGGATCCTGAATTTTTAAGGCTAAAAAATTTTTTTTTCCTGGCATGTGTACATGCCTGGTTTTTCTGGCCTATGGTGCTGAACAGTAGTTGCAAAAAAAAAAAAAAAAAGGGCATGTTTATCATTTCAATTCCCCCTCGTGATCATTACCTTGTTGTGGTGAGGGGGCTTGCATATCACAATGAAGCAATGACCTGTATGAGTGTGTTGGGGGCACACAAGAGGAGAAGGTTGTTGCTTCATTGTGGACAGACCAAATTCGATTGATTGGCTGGATACCTTTTGGCAAAACCTTTGGTCACCTGAGGTGTTCATTCAGTAGAGCATACTAGGCCAACACTGGGCCCACACTGCAGAGCCACTGTTTTCTGGGTCACTTTACTGTCATTGAGCTACCTTAGCAGAACCATAGGGGCTGGAAAACCGCAATGACCTGCACTCTTGCCAAAGTGCGCACATTAGCACGGCGACCCCTACACAAAGATTGCAGCAGAGAGGACTAACGTTTAAAGGGACACTTAAGTCAAACAAAAAAAATGAGTTTTACTCACCTAGGGCTTCCAATAGCCCCCTGCAGCTGTCCGGTACCCTCGCCGTCTCCCTCCGATCCTCCTGGCCCCGCCGGCAGCCACTTCCTGTTTCGGTGACAGGAGCTGACAGGCTGGGGACGCGAGTGATTCTTCGCGTTTCCAGACACATTAGCACCCTCTATGCTGCTATATGGTATATGATATATGCTATAGCAGCGTAGATGGCGCTATTGTGGCCAGGAACGCGAAGAATCACTCACGTCCCCAGCCTGTCAACTCCTGTCACCGAAACAGGAAGTGGCTGCCGGTGGGGCCAGGAGGATCGGAGGGAGACGGCGAGGGCACCGGACAGCTGCAGGGGGCTATTGGAAGCCCCAGGTGAGTAAAACTCATTTTTTTTTTGACTTAAGTGTCACTTTAAGTCTTGAGAGTCTCAACTATTAACAACTCTTTGTGGTGTGTTAAATGCTGAGTTTGGTCTGTCAGTGTGAAGCGGGCATAACCCTTATATTACCACTCTGGACATTTTAAAGCAGCCTTTTTCCTCAAATGTGGGAATGAACTGTGATTTCTGCCCTTCAGGGGTTAAAACCTGACTCTGCATCAACTCCGTGGTTTTTGGTGAGACTTTTGTCATTGATCCCCCTCCGGCATGCTCCTGTCCAGGTGTTAGACCCTTTGAAACCAGTTTTCCATAATTTTTGTAGCCAGAAAGAGTCCCTGTATGTTTCTACTTTTGCCTGCCCATTGAAGTCTAGGGAGGTTCCGGAAGTTTGCGTTCGCCATTCGCAAACCTAAATTTTGATATGCGTGACATCTCTAGTGTTGGCTGCGCCCACTTTTTCTAACTCATTAGCATTGAAAGGAAACAAATGTGATTGGCAGTTTTTGGCTCCACCCCCCTTTCTGAATTTGAACCCCAGTCACCCAATGACCAACTGTACCAGGTATGAGGCTTGTGCCATTAACAGTGCAAGAATGGCAGTATTTAAATATTTCTCTTGAAAATCAATAGGTGAATTCTGATGCTGCATGGAATTCTGGGAAGATAATGCCATTAAATAATACAATAAGCAGCTGAAGAAATGTCGACTGGATTGTCACTATGTCCCTTAGGCCGCATTGCATAGCCAAGGATCTACATACGCATCGCTAGCCTACAGGCTAGCAAAGTGTTTTGATACTATGTATAGCGGGATGAGCACTGATGGAGCACTGCACGAGTGACATCTTGCGGTGGGTGGGGAAAGTGAGGAGAACAATGCTGTAGGCAAGCGCTCCGCCAAGATGATCTTCTGGGCTGATCACTGGCTGTGGCATCACATTCTAGATTCTCAGTAAAGGCAGTCATAACAGTTCCCCTTTGCCGAGTTTCCTCTTGCATGTGTATGAGGTTTAACCCAGGCAGAACCATTAAGTTCATAACAGCAATGAACCGACACTGAGCCTAACACTTCCTAACTACGTGCTGCAAAATGATATTATATATTTGTTTTGTGTCTATCACCTTGTGTGTTTGCTTATACATGGTCAAAATGTCTATTGCTTCACGTCTGTATAGTGATATATACAAAATTTCCAAAGCTTTAACCAGCAGATGCACTGCAAGGTACACTCTATGTGAGGTTGAATCAGAAGGAAAATATAAATGCATCTCATCCCTCTCCCTTTTGGTGCAGTGATGAAGCTGCCGTCTGGTTGTCAGTGGGAGAAGGGCATTTTTTAAAGTATTTCCTGATAAACAATTATAATAAGTTATCGATATATCTTCCTGCAATGGATCATCCCTGTTATCAAACGGCACATGACTGTTGAAAAATTCTTCCATTCCAGGGACAAGGAATTTCAGAGACGAAAATGCCAAACTGCAGTTAGTGAAATAAAAATAGTCATCATCCAAAGACCAAAAGTTTGGAAAGATAAATGTTTTTCTTGCATAATGGCTGACAGCTTTATACAGAAATGAGTAAAAAGTTCTACTAAATGTTCCACAAATAATTATGACTTCGGTGGTTGACGTTTGATATTCTGGAGGTATCCGGTTATAATTTTTTAGAGACACAAGAATCTTGAATTCTATACAGATTCCATGATTGGCCAGATGCTTGCTCAGTTGCTGGAGTTCCCTCTCTCCATAGTCATCATCTGATGTCACAATCCCGACCCAATTCCACTTAAATGTCTCCAGCAGCTTTACAGTTGCCTTGTATTGAATGTTATCATCTGAAACTGTTCTAAAAAAGTTGGGATACAGCCTTCTGTCACTTAGCAAGATGTCCCGGGCTCCGTAACTAACCTGGAAGAGCAAAGTTACATTCATTATACACAGTCACCTTTCTTCTCTGTTAAGGCGTGTAAACACTCCTGATTCATTCAAACGGCGGGTCGTCAGGCCCAACCGCGGGGCGGCCGTTCTGCCAACAGTTTCCCTAATGTGTACAGCCTGCCGGCAGGTTGATAAAGCTGGTTTTGACTGATCCGCTCGGCGGATTGGTCAAAACCAGCCTTATCAGTCTGCCGACAGACTGTACACACAGGGAAACTGTCGGCAGAACGGCCGCCCCATGGGCAGGTCTGACGACCCGCCGCTTCAGTGAATCAGGCTTGTGTACGCGCCTTTAGCATAGCTGTCACTTATCATGCCAATGATCCCTTTCCTCTAAGGATGGTCAGAAATGTCCATTTCTCATTCTGCTGAAATGCCAATTTCCACTAATGAAAATTTCCAATGTTACGTTTTTACGATTTTAGAGGAGTATTTAGTCTTTTTTTTTTTTTTTTTCAGCAGAGAATGCAAAAAAAAAAAAAAATTGAAAAAAAGGAAATCAGAAAATGGAGTCTTGTGATTGGTCTAAAATTACTGCGGTAATGCAATTTTTACGGAAACATTCTGCACTCTCTGATTGGTCCAATGATTACGAGTTCTGTGATCGGGTTAAAATGACAGAGTTGTGTTACATCGGATTTCCGTGGAATTCCCATTTCCAATTTTTGTTTCCCGAGTTCTGATTGGAAATGGCGATTTCCAGTCAGAAATGCGGAAATTTCAATTGCGCTGAATCCGAATGAGCATCCCTTTCTTTCACTGCACAGGTAATGTTCACTTTGCGCATTCAATGAACAGTAAAAATACATGGAGCTCCAGGATACATTGTAGCAGGAAATGCGATGTTACCAGTTAAACCAGAAACGTTTCCCATCATCAATGCTTACATTTAGAATTACCTAAAGGACAACCGAGGTAACATGTGACATGATGAGATAGACGTGTATGTACAGTGCCAGGCACACAAATGACTAGGCTGTGTTTTTTTTTCTCTGCCCAAAAGAGTCAAACATCAGACATGCAAGTCACAGTTTCTGTCCGGGTTGGGACCAGGTCATTCTGGGTCTGACTATAGCATAACCCTCACTGATAAGTAATTACAGCCATAAAATACTTTCCTGTCAGTAATTGGCTTCTGAGAGCAGGAAAAAGATAAGAAGGGTCAATAATTCATGGCATACTACCACCAGAGAAATTTCAACCCTGGGCCCACGTGTTCTATGATTTGGAGCTCATATACCCTACCCTAGTGCAGTGTTCTCCCCAGGCTCTTTTAGTCGTGTGCTGCACCCGACTAGTTTTAGTGAGCACCCAGCTTTCATTGGCTCACCTCCTCCTATGCTGTAAGCAGAGTTGCTCACAGAAGCACCGGCCCTGCATTCTCTCATCTCGCCCCTCCCGGCTACTTTTCCATGCCACCTGGCTGGAAATAATTTCTGGGGAGAACACTGTAGTTGTCTCCATAACAGCATTACCTAGTGGTATAGTGATCCCCCTCCCTCCCCTATACAGTCCCCTGTATTCTGTAAAGTGCTGCAAAAGATGTCAGTGCTATATAAATACATCATGATAATGTGGAAGGATTTTAGACTAAGACTATGGTAGGACTAGATTGTGAGCTCCTCTGAGGACAGTCAGTGACATGACTATGTACTCTGTAAAGTGCTGCAGGAGATGTCAGTACTATATTAATACATAATAATAATAATATGTAAGGGCATACGACTATGACTGTTAGCTCCTCTGAGGACAGTCAGCGACATGACTATGTGGTCTGTAAAGAGCTGCAGAATATGCCAGTGCTATCAATACATAACAATGATATGGTAGGACATTAGACTAGGAATATAGTGGGACCAGACTGTGAGCTCCTCTGAGGACATGACTATGTACTCTGTAAAGTGCGGCAAAAGAATGTAATATGGGTGTTAGGAATGGTGTGTGTGTGTGTGTGTGGGGGGGGGGGGGGGGGGGGGGTTGCTGTGTATGCAGGGTGAAGAAGAGGTCACTGTGGTTGCTAGGGGAGAGGAAAGTGTGGGTGCTAAGAGGTCAGCATGAATCCTGAGAGTGTGGGTGCTGAGAGTGATCAGTGTGGGTGCTGAGAGGTCAGTGTGGGTGCTGAGAGGTCAGTGTGGGTGCTGGGAGTGGTCAGTGTGGGTGCTGAGAGTGATCAGTGTGGGTGTTAGGAGTGATCAGTGTGGGTGCTGAGAGTGATCAGTGTGGGTGCTGAGAGTGATCAGTGTGGGTGCTGAGAGGTCTGTGTGGGTGCTGAGAGGTCAGTGTGGGTGTTAGGAGTGATCAGTGTGGGTGCTGAGAGTGATCAATGTGGGTGCTGGGAGTGATCAGTGTGGGTGCTGAGAGGTCAGTGTAGATGCTGGGAGTGGTCAATGTAGGTTATAAGAGGTCAGTGTGGGATCTGGGAGTGGTCAGTATTGGTGCTAGGAGTGGTCAGTGTGGGTGCTGGGAGTGGTCAGTATTGGTGCTAGGAGTGGTCAGTGTGGGTGCTGGGAGTGGTCAGTCTGGGTGCTGGGAGAGGTGAGTGTGGGTGCTGGGAGGTCAATGTAGATGCTGGGAGTGGTCAGTCTGGGAGCTGGGAGAGGTCAATGTGGGTGCTGGGAGGTCAATGTGTAGGTGCTGGGAGAAGTGAGTGTGGCTTCGTTCTGGGTCAGACTATAGCATAACCCTCACTGATAAGTAATTACAGCCATAAAATACTTTCCTGTCAGTAAATGGCTTCTGAGAGCAGGAAAAATATAAAAAGGGTCAGTGTGGATGCTGGGAGAAGTCAGTACGGGAGTTGGGAAGTCAGTGTGGGTCCTGGGAGAGGTCAGTGTGGGTGTCGGGAAGACAGTGTGGGTGCACTGTGCAGTGTGGGTGCAGTGTGGGTGCTGGGAGTGGTCAGTGTGGGTGCTGGGAGTGATTAATGTAGGTTATAAGAGGTCAGTGTAGGTTCTGGGAGTGGTCAGTATTGGTGCTAGGAGTGGTCAGTGTGGGTGCTGGGAGTGGTCAGTGTGGGTGCTGGGAGAAGTGAGTGTGGGTGCTGGGAGGTCAGTGTGGATGCTGGGAGGTCAGTGTAGGTGTTGTAAGGTCAATGTGTAGGTGCTGGGAGAAGTCAGTATGGGTGCTGGTCTGGCAGTTGTCAGTGTGGATGCTGGGAGTGGTCAAAGTGGGTGCTGGGAGGTCAGTGTAGGTTCTGGGAGGTCAGTTAAGGTGCTAGGTGAAGTCAGTACGGGAGTTGGGAAGTCAGTGTGGGTCCTGGGAGAGGTGAGTGTGGGTGTCGAGAGGTCAGTGTGGGTGTCGGGAGGTCAGTGTGGGTGCCCTGTGCAGTGTGGGTGCAGTGTGGGTGCTGGGAGTGGTTAGTGTAGGTTATAAGAGGTCAGTGTGGGTGCTGGGAGTGGTCAGTATTGGTGGTAGGAGTAGTCAGTGTGGGTTCTGGGAGTGGTTAGTGTAGGTTCTGGGAGGTCAGTGTGGGTGCTGGAAATGCTGACCATGGAGTCCAGAGTTAGTCCAAATAAACCCTTATTATTATTATTATTATTATTTATTGTATTTATAAAGCGCCAACATATTATGCAGCGCTGGACAATAAATAGGGATACATACAATATTTAGGGGTGACATACAGCAAAATGACAATACCTGAATACAAGAAAGACCAGCTCATGCAGCACAGTATGAGTACAATGTAATGGTCAGTCACTGGAGGGGAGCATGGAGATTAGGCAAGTTAGGTTCCCTCAGATGCATAGCATGGGTTTGCAGTAATGGAGGTACATGATCAGGTAGGACACAAAAGGAGGAGGACCCTGCCCAAAGGCTTACAATCTAGAGGGAGAGGTAAGGACATGGAAGGTAGGGGACCAGAGTTCAGCTGTGGGTTTAGAGCACTTGTGAGGGGTAGTAGGCCAGAGCGAAAAGGTGAGTTTTGAGGGCTTTCTTGAAGCTGTTGAAGGAGGGGGCTGCCCTAATGGGTGTAGGTAGGGAGTTCCATAGTGTTGGAGCAGCTCTTGAGAAGTCCTGGAGGCGTGCATGGGACTGGGTGATGCGGGGGGGCAGTTAGGCGAACTTCATTGGAATAGCGGAGTGAGCGGCTAGGTGTGTACCTCTGAGTAAGATCGGAAATGTAGGTTGGACAGGTTTTGTGGACAGATTTGTAGGTCAGACACAGTATCTTGTATCTGATTCTGGACTGGATAGGAAGTCAGTGGAGGGATTCAAGGAGGGGATCCGCCGTGGTGGAGCGATGGGAGCAGTGGATAATTCTGGCTGCCGCATTCATGATGGACTGCAGTGGGGCTGTTCGGGTCATAGGGAGACCAGACAGCAGGGCATTGCAGTAGTCAAGGCGGGAAATTATGAGGGCATAGATGAGGAGTTTGGTGGTGGCAGAGGTCAGGAAAGGGCGAATCTTACAGATGTTACGAAGGTGGAAAATGCAGGACTTTGTGAGGTTTTGGATGTGGGGAGTGAAGGAGAGTGCGGAGTCCAGGGTGACACCCAGACAGCGGGCTTACCCTTACGGGTAAGTCCATCAATTCTTGCTGGGCACTACACTCAAAGGGCCTGATTCACAAAGCGGTGATAACTCAGTTATCACGCCTAAAAGACTTTAGGCGTGATAACCTTTGCACTAGCAAAGTTATCACCGCTTTGTGCTGTAACTCGCGCGAAGCTCCCGCCCGCAAAGTTTTGCACGCGCAAACGCGCAGGTGTGCACGCAAAGTCCCATGGGGCTTAATGGGCGCTGCGCGCACGCCTGCGCGATTGCGCGCGCAAAACTTTGTGCGCGGGAGCTTTGCGCGAGTTACTTCAGATCACGCCTAAACTAAGTTTAGGCGTGATAAAGGGCTTTTCACAGGCGTGCAAAGTGTTTGCACCGCTTTGTGAATCAGGCCCAAGGTGTCTACCCACTTAAACACACCTAGTAAACACAGTTTAAGCAAACATTTAGCAATCCAAACATGGATATACATAGAATACATACAGCTTAGCCACTACAGATTTAGACTCACTGCCCCAGGGATACGTTTGCTCCCTCTCTCCACCACCCACCAACCGATGACATGGCATCAGGGCCTAGAGGGGAGAAAATGACAGTGTTAATCATAGAAAACATTTCAAACTAAACATATCATTTAACCCTCGGGGAGTTATACAATCAAGTTTTCTCATCCATTTCGCTTCTCTTTGAAGCAACAACCTGTCTCTATCCCCTCCTCTGCTCAGTGGTGGTACATGATCTAAAACCATCCACCGGGAATGAAAATCGGGATCCGGTTGATGTACACATGCAATAGTCGTTTTGTAGTCTATGCACTGAAGTGTCCCTGCGGACTGATGTATGTCGGAAAAACGACCAGAGAGGTCAAAGCTAGAATACAAGAACACAGGGGCTCAACTAGAGGGTACGATCCATCATCCATCTAAACATGAGAGTCACACCCCGGTAGGCAGACATTTTTTTGCCTCTAGACATGGGGTGTCACAGCTCAGGTAGATGGTTTTAGATCATGTACCACCACTGAGCAGAGGAGGGGATAGAGACAGGTTGTTGCTTCAAAGGGAAGCGAAATGGATGAGAAAACTTGATTGTATAACTCCTCGAGGGTTAAATGATATGTTTAGTTTGAAATGTTTTCTATGATTAACACTGTCATTTTCTCCCCTCTAGGCCCTGATGCCATGTCATCGGTTGGTGGGTGGTGGAGAGAGGGAGCAAATGTATCCCTGGGGCAGTGAGTCTAAATCTGTAGTGGCTAAGCTGTATGTATTCTATGTATATCCATGTTTGGATTGCTAAATGTTTGCTTAAACTGTGTTTACTAGGTGTGTTTAAGTGGGTAGACACCTTGAGTGTAGTCCCCAGCAAGAATTGATGGACTTACCCGTAAGGGTTAATTTGGACTAACTCTGGACTCCATGGTCAGCTAACCAAGTGGGTGGGGTCTTGAGTGAGGGTGTAGTGCTTTGAGATGTACAGTGGTGTGCAAAACTATTTGCCCCCTTCCTGATTTCTTATTCTTTTGCATGTTTGTCACACTTAAATGTTTCTGCTCATCAAAAACCGTTAACTATTAGTCAAAGATAACATAATTGAACACAAAATGCAGTTTTAAATGATGGTTTGTATTATTTAGTGAGAAAAAAACCCTCCAAATCTACATGGCCCTGTGTGAAAAAGTGATTGCCCCCCTTGTTAAAAAATAACTTAACTGTGGTTTATCACACCGGAGTTCAATTTCTGTAGTCACCCCCAGGCCTGATTACTGCCACACCTGTTTCAATCAATAAATCACTTAAATAGGAGCTATCTGACACAGAGAAGTAGACCAAAAGCACCTCAATAGTTAGACATCATGCCAAGATCCAAAGAAATTCAGGAACAAATGAGAACAAAAGTACTGTAATTGAGATCTATCAGTCTGGTAAAGGTTATAAAGCCATTTCCAAAGCTGTGGGACTCCAGCGAACCACAGTTAGAGCCATTATCCACAAATGGCAAAAACATGAAACAGTGATGAACCTTCCCAGGAGTGGCCGGCTGACCAAAATTACCCCAAGAGCGCAGAGAAAACTCATCCGAGAGGCCACAAAAGACCCCAGGACAACATCTAAAGAACTACAGGCCTCACTTGCCACAATTAAGGACAGTGTTCATGACTCCACCATCAGAAAGAGACTGGGCAAAAACGGCCTGCATGGCAGATATCCAAGGCGCAAACCACTTATAAGCAAAAAGAGCATTAAGGCTCGTCTCAATTTTGCTAAAAAAAACATCTCAATGATTGCCAAGACTTTTGGGAAAATACCTTGTGGACCGACGAGACAAAAGTTGAACTTTTTGGAAGGTTCGTGTCCCGTTACATCTGGCGTAGAAGTAACACAGCATTTCAGCAAAATAACATTATACCAACAGTAAAATATGGTGGTGGTAGTGTGATGGTCTGGGGTTGTTTTGCTGCTTCAGGACCTGGAAGGCTTGCTGTGATAGATGGAACCATGAATTCTACTGTCTACCAAAAAAACCTGAAGGAGAATGTCCAACCATCTGTTCGTCAACTCAAGCTGATGCGATCTTGGGTGCTGCAGCAGGACAATGACCCAAAACACACCAGCAAATCCACCTCTGAATGGCTGAAGAAAACCAAAATGAAGACTTTGGAGTGGCCTAGTCAAAGTCCTGACCTGAATACTATTGAGATGTTGTGGCATGACCTTAAAAAGGCGGTTCATGCTAGAAAACCCTCAAATAAAGCTGAATTACAACAATTCTGCAAAGATGAGTGGGACAAACTTCCTCCAGAGCGCTGTAAAAGACTCGTTGCAAACGCTTGATTGCAGTTATTGCTGCTAAGGGTGGCCCAACCAGTTATTAGGTTCAGGGGGCAATTTCTTTTTCACACAGGGCCATGGAGATTTGGAGTTTTTTTTCTCACTAAATAATAAAAACCATAATTTAAAACTGCATTTTTTGTTCAATTATGTTATCTTTGACTAATAGTTAACAGTTTTTGATGAGCAGAAACATTTAAGTGTGACAAACATGCAAAAGAATAAGAAATCAGGAAGGGGGCAAATAGTTTTTCACACCACTGTATATGTATGTGCTGTGTTCTAGAGGGTGCATATACACCTGAGGAAAGGGGAAACCCTGAAACATGTCGTGTTAAGCTACTGAATCTATTAAACGCAAGTTTAAACTCACCAGTGGAGTGCCTCCTTCAAATCTTTATTCTGGATTCCAGTTTGTGGAAGTGGTGACCCACAGAGGGATTGTGCACCTGTGGACCATGCTGCTAGTCCTGGGAGTGGGGTTGCCTGGGGATTTCTTTTTGTTGGGTGCTGGAAATGGTCAGTCTGGGTGCTGGGAGAGGTGAGTGTGGGTGCTGGCAGGTCAATGTGTAGGTGCTGGGAGAAGTCAATATGGGTTCTGGGAGGTATGTAGGGGTGCTGGGAGGCCAGTGTAGGTGCTGTGAGAAGTCACTATGGGAGCTGGGAGGTCAGTGCGGGTGCTGGGAAAGGTCAGTGTGGGTGCTGGGAAAGGTCAGTGTGGGTGCTGGGAGAGGTGAGTGTGGGTGCAAGGAGAGGTCAGCGTGGGTGCTGGGAGTGGTCAGTGTGGATGCTGGGAAGTCAGTGTAGGTTCTGAGAGGTCAGTGCGGGTGCTGGGAGTGGTCAGTGGGGGTGCAGGGAGAGGTCATTGTGGGTGCTGGGAGTGGTCATTGTGGGTGCTGGGAGTGGTCATTGTGGGTGCTGGGAGGTCAGTGTGGGTGTAAGGAGAGGTCAGTGTGGGTGCTTGGAGGTCAGGTCAGTGTAGGTTCTGGGAAGTGTGGGTGCTGGGGAACAAGAGACACTAGGATTTAGTCCAAAGTGCTATGTGGGGGCGGGGCTTACCGCAAGTGGTGGGTGGGGCTTCTTTCCATGGCCAAGCAATCTTTATTGAAAATAAAAAAGGGGTGCCTAGCCCTGTGCCCCCCTCCACCTCCTTCATACTCACGAAGGAGGGCAAATGTGCACACAGGAAGGCCTGAGTGCAGATGCACTTCTCTTCTTGAGGTCTGGCTGGGCGAGCTCAGTCACCTCACGTCCTCAATCTTCAGAAGCACCAGGGCTACTCCATCCCCAGCATGCTGCCTTCAGCTCCTTCTCCCAGGCCCTCCCTAGCTGGAGGGCAGCCAGCCTGGCAGAGTCTGTGTAGGCACCACACAGACAGCAGGCATGTCGGGAAATTCGGGTGGGGCCCATATCGGGACTTTGGGGTGTGGCCTACCGGGGAAATCCTGCCCTCCTGGTGGCTTCAGTCCGACATTGTTTCAGAGTGATTCTAGGCATGTTTAGAGAAGTTTTCTAAACATGCCTAGCGTTTTTTGGAGTGTTTTTGTGTAGCAGATTTCATATATTGTTACAGTACAGCTGTTACTGAACAGCTTCTGTAACAAAAACGCCTGCAAAACCGCTCTGATCTAGCGTTTTTCAGAGCGGTTTTCCACTTTCCTATACTTTAACATTGAAGCAGAAACGCCTCAGAAATCTAAATAAAATGCTGCAGCCCCCGAGTTTGTGTTTGGGGAAAAAACAAACCGCTCTGGTGTGCAGCAGCCCATTGAAGTACATTAGCCAAGTGGTTTTCTATCGCCAAGCGTTTTTAACAGTGCTGCTCGGATACCCCTTTTCAAAATCCGAATTGATGCGGATCCGGATACCCAGATATCCGGACCCGAATCGGATATCCGAATCCGAACTTTTCGGTATCCGAGTAAATTCAGATATCCGAACCCAATATCCGGCCGGATTCGGATATCCGGATAGTTACCTGAAAATGGCTTAAAATGGCTCCAACTGTGTCTTCAAATGGCAAAAAACCCTTTCAGAGGTCTCTCTCTCTCTCTCTCTCTCTCTCTCTCTCTCTCACGCAGGATCCTGTGCAACTTGATAAAGGCCCATGGGGGCCGAAACTGCATCTGTCGTTGCTATTATATTGATGCCAATAAAGTTATAAAGAGCTTCTAAATACATCGAGTGGTGGCGGTCCTTTGGCGAGATTCGATTTTGCGAAAATAAACGCTAAAATATTTGGGCAAATTCTTGCTTGTTGAATCGAAAATTGTACTTATTTTGGCGAAAATTCGGCGAAAAGAATATTTGCATTTTGGCTCATCACTGTACAGCAGTACTTAGGGACACCTAGAAAAGCTATTCCCATACCAGTTAACCACAGACCGCCTAGCGCCGATGGGCGGTGGGAGAGTGGCACCTCCAGAAGCACCTAACACCGATTGGCGCCAGGTTCTGGAGGCGAGGATTAGCTGGAAATGTGTGCGTGTGTGCGTGTGTGCGTGTGTGCGTGTGTGCGTGCACATTCCCTGCTGTGACGCAGAGCAGGGATCCGTTAACAGCCTGCCGTGATCCGAACTGGCAGGCTGTAATTTAAAAAAAGCAAATAAACATTTGTACAGCACCATGCTTTGTACAGAGCAGCACTGTACAGGGGACAGCCCTGTCACTTAGCTGGCACTCTGATTGGCTCACAATCTAATCCCTCTTATTAGAGTGGAATGCAGTGTACGGAGTGGGCAAAAGAAATAGTGTTTTTTTCCAAAAAAAAAGCAGGTCTTTCTTCATTGATTAAAAAAAAAATTGCAGCAGGAAAATCCCACCAAAAGACAGCTCTATTAGTGAAAAGAAAAGGAGCTAAGATTCATTTGGCTGCTAAGTTGTATGGCCAAGCAATGCTAAGGCCTCTTGCACACTGCATGCATTTCAGATTCCGATTCCGCTTTTTAATCTGTTTTTACATCCGATTCCGATTCAGATTTTTAATCTTAACTGCATGCTGCGTTTTTTGATCCGTTTTTCTGTTGAATGTATTCAAGGAAAATCGGGAACGGAATCGGAATCGGAATCGGAAACAGAATCGGAATCGGAATCGGAAAACGGATTTGCAGTGTGCAGGGAGCCTAAGTGTGGTTTTCCTTTTCAAAAACAGAAGGAATTTGCGATAATTTAGCTTTAAGTGAACATTTGTGGTTACCCACAATGCACCGCTACTTAATATGCAAATTATCTCTTTATGCCCCAGAAGCCAAGCTTGCATCCAGAACTGCTGGTGTCCAACAAGCCTTTAGATTTAAAATTTACAGAGCCATACCATCCCCACATGCAGACAGCCTGTTTCAGACTTTTGGTCCTCTTCAGTGCATAGCAGGGATTGCACTGAAGTATAGTTGCAGCATAGTTACCACATAGGCTTAAAAGATGGAACATGGTTCCTTAAAGAGAACCGTAACCAAGGATTGAGCTTCATCCCAATCAGTAGCTGATACCCCCTTTCTCATGAGAAATCTATTCTTTTTCACAAACAGATCATCAGGGGGATCTATATGGCTGATATTGTGGTGAAACCCCTCCCACAGTGTCAGGACCCTAGTTCTGACATCACACTGTGGGAACTTTGTTGCATTGTGGGAAATGACAGCTGTTTCCAACTGCCAAAAAAGCAAGCAGCAGCTACTTCCACTGACACCACCTGCCAGCAGTAAACATGTCACCATGTGATAAATGTCAGAATGTAAATCAGGGAGAGGAAAGATTTTACATTGGGCAAACACTGACTAAATCATTTATACATAATTATTGTAAAAATGAAGCACCTTTTTATTACATTATTTTCACTGGAGGTCCTCTTTAACATACCCAATACATTTAGTGATTCTGGTATGATTCTAGCATGTATGGGGGATTTGTTATTATTGAATATCAGCAACAATTACTTCAATGCAATTCAAATTTGGTAATTCTATGCACCCATGGAATGGCCATTGAATTGAACAATGAGCCATTTGCCCAACACTACTTGTCACTATTTTCTCTAACATACCTAGCAAATGTAGTGATTGTAGCATGTATGGGGGCTTTGCCAATAACTACAAAAGTGGGCCCTATTAGCTACAATGCGATTCCTGAAACTGTTTCACAACAAATTGGAATCATCGGGCGAGACTGCCAGAGGTATTCTTCTTGCTCATTCCTTTTCTCAATCTCTCCAACTAGAATCCTCTTCAAACAGTTAAAACAACTCCTAATAGCATATTATTGAGCTCCAGTCGGAATGACAGATACGCTGGACGTTATTTGAATTTTCCACGGTCAATTGTTTTAATATTTATATCTTTATGTATTGTATTAATAAAGTGCCAACATATTACGCAGCGCTGGACATTCGTTTAGGTTACAGACAATATTTAGGGGTGACATACAGCAAAATGACAATACAGGAATACAAGAAAAACCAGATCACGCAGTAGAGTAGAGCAGAGTACAAGGTAATGCTTAGTCAGTCACTGGAGGGGAGCATGGAGATTAGGCAAGTTAGGTTCACTCAAATGCATAGCATGGGTTCACAGTAATGGAGGTGCATGATCAGGTAGGACACAAAAGGAGGAGGACCCTGCCCAAAGGCTTACAATCTAGAGGGAGAGGTAGGGACACGAAAGGTAGGGGTCCAGAGTTCAGCTGTGGGTTTGGAGTACTAGTGAGGCGGGTAGGCTAGAGTGAAAAGGTGAGTTTTGAGGGCCTTCTTGAAGATGTTGAAGGTGGGACTGCCCTAATGGGCGAGGTAGGGAGTCCCATAGTGTTGGAGCAGCTTTTGAGAAGTCCTGGAGGCGTGCATGTAACTGGGTGATGCGGGGGGCGGTCAAGGGAAAGTTCATTGGAGGAGCGGAGTGAGCAGCTAAGTTGCCAGTTGGCCAATTGCAAATAAGCAATGGAATATCCTGACAGGAAATGTAAATATGTGGGGTTCCTGCTCCCTTTTTCATCCCAACTAGGGATTATGCCTACTGGCCCACACTATGCAGAAGGATTCCCTTTGCAATCCCTTATCTTAGTAAATCAACATCACTGTGTCAGTTCGTTTTGTAATGCTATAGACTCCAGATGAAACTTACCAGTGTATATTTATACAAATTCAGTAACTGTGCTATGCGTAGAGTGGTAGAAGATTGGAGATCACCGATAAATCCAGCCACTGTTCCATGTTCCATACAGGAGTAATTAGGAGCCGTCATCTTGTGTCCAGACAGGATCTGCAGAACATCTTTTATAGCTTTATTCACATTTCCACAGGAATCATACACATGATATCCCAGAGTCATATTGGGCAGAATATCCGGGTTCCTGTTTATCTCATCAATGGCAAATATGAATGCAAGGAGATATCTGTATTCTTTACTGCTGACACTGAAAAGTAGTACATTGTTATACTAGTTGTGTAGTTGTCCAGTGTAAAAAGAAAAAAAAAATCTCAATGGCTTATTTTGTGAATAATACCATACATCATACCATCATGTATTATAACATCTGCAAAAAGTATCCTCATCCCTGTTTATATGAAAAATACTTAAAATGACCCAACATTATAAAATGCTGAAGGCTGAATTTTTGTGAACAGTATACAAACAATAGATATCAATACAAGTCATACCTAGGCATGGACACATTGAATTCAACATCACACACTACCCTTTCCCAGGGCATGCAGAGTGTGTAGTGACTACTGAATTATTTGTGTGGCCTAAAAGCCTAAGGAAGGAATACTAACTTATGTAGCATTGCTTATGCATAAATGTAGGGTATAAAATATTGACATTTACTATACAGCAGTGCTGCTCGGATACCCCTTTTCAAAATCCAAATTGAATTTGGATCCCGATACCCAGATATCCGGATCCGAATCGGATATGCAACTCCAAACTTTTTGGTATCCAAGTAGAATCGGATATCCGAACCCAATATTGGGGATATCCGGTTGGTTTCGGATATCCGGATAGAAAACCGGAAGTGGCCTTTAAATTGCTTCCGAAACCTCTCTTCTTCTCTCTCTCTCTCTCTCTCTCTCTCTCCCTCTCTCTCTTTCTCTCTCTCTCTCTCTCTCTCTCTCTCTCTCTTTTTTCTTTCTCTCTCTCTCTCTCTCTCTCTCTATGCCTCTGAACTGAATTTTACCATTGAAGGCCTCTATTCGGGTATCCCAATTAACTACCCAACCGGATTTCATATAGAAATCAGAGTTTGCTCGGATAGTGCCTAGGGCGTAGCAATAGGGGTTGCAGAGGTAGCGACCGCATTTGGGCCCTTCGGCCAGAGGGGCCCCGAAGGACCCTCCCTCGACTGCAGTATTAGCTCTCTATTGGTCCTGTGCTCATAATAATCACTTCTATAGATACTTTGAATAGTGGTAATCACTAACAAACTGTTTCCCATCCTTTTCTTGCACCTCTGACACTGTAGTTGCCCTTGGCAGGTTTTGGTGCGCTGTATCAATTATTATATATAGAGTGCTTGGGGGGCCCCATGTAAAACTTGCATCGGGGCCCACTGCTCCATAGCTACGCCACTGGATAGTGCTATTCGGATTTACACAGATATCTGGAATCCGATCCAAAGTTTGGATAGTGGAAAAAGTTTGGATTATCTGGGTAGTTTGGATACCCGAATATTGGATGAGTACCATTGCACAGTATGCATAGTATACTGTATTCTAAAAATGCTGATTTTAAGGTATTTTTTTCCATTCTTTTTAAATGGTTTGCATTTTATTTGTTGTTGTTGTACAGCATCTAGGTTATTGGAGTTTTTGTGACACCTACTTAAAATTAAACGGTTCCTCCTTAACCATTACTGACGCTGGGACATGAGCCTTACGTCCACAGCGGCAGCTGCTACAGCTGCAGACACGCGCTAGTCACATGCCTGCAGTTTGGGGGGCTGTGCGTGTGATTGTGTGGGGAGAAGCCTGCGATTGCAATGTTCTGGAAACAGTGGTGGCTCCAGGATTTTTTTTTTGGGGGGGGGGGGGAGCGCTATGCAGGTGCTGGACCAACTTCTGGGGTAGCTGATGACCCGCGGCAAAAAAATGGGTGTGGCTATAACCTGCAGGGCGCAAAGCGTGCCGTGGCAAAAATGGGCGTGGCCACGACCGAATGAGGGCAGAGCTAACTGTAATTTAAAAGTACAACGCAAAGACAGTGGGTCCAAGTTTTGGTGACCCTTTCCCAGAAAATGCACATAATTGTGCAGGTTTTCTCAAGATTTGCCCAGAAAATACGTTCAATCATGTCGGCAGATTTGCCCAGAAAACACGTTCAACTTAGAGATGGCCCGAACTTCCGATTTTAGGTTCACAAAACGGGTTCGCGAACCTTTGCCAAACGTTCGATTCACTCGAACTTTTGCGAACTGCAATAGACTTCAATGAGGAGGCAAACTTTGAAAACTAGAAACATTTATGCTGGCCACAAAAGTGATGGAAAAGATGTTTCAAGGTGTCTAACACCTGGAGGGGGGCATGGCGGAGTGGGATACATGCCAAAAGTCCCGGGGAAAAATCTGGATTTGACGCAAAGCAGCGTTTAAAGAGCAGAAATCACATTGAATGCTAAATTGCAAGCCTAAAGTGCTTTAAAGCCAATGGGTACCGTTTCTAAAAACAAAAAGTCGGATACTCACCTAAGGAGAGGGAAGGCTCGGTCCTAATGAGCCTTCCCTCTCCTCTCCCGGTGCCCTCGGTGCTGCGCTGGCTCCCCCGTTCGTGTCCGCCACCGCAGGGACTTCGGAAGGCTTCGGGAGCACTCGGGCTTCCGAAGACGGGCCGCTCCATACTACGTACGCGCGAGCGTGTCATAGAGGGCGCTCGCGCATGCGTAGTATGGAGCGGCCGCGTCATCGGGAGCCCGAGTGCTCCCGAAGGCTTCCGAAAGCTCCCGAAGGCATGCGGAAGTGGCAGTATTTGACCGAACTGGTCGAATACTGCCACGGGGGATCCTGCGCGGGACCGGGCACCGGGAGAGGAGGGGGAAGGCTCATTAGGACCGAGCCTTCCCTCTCCTTAGGTGAGTATCCGACTTTTTGTTTTTAGAAACGGTAAACATTCACTTTAAAACATCTTGCTTAGGCAAATGCAGGGGGGGGATTACGGCTGCCCAGAATCCCCCCTCAGACCATAGCCAGTGCAGTGTCTAGGGACAGGCACAAGTTGAGACACCAGAAGATTTGCAGGTATCCTGCAGCTCACAGCCCTGCCCCCTTTCTTTCCCTGCTACAGTTAACTTAAATATGTGGGAAAAACTAAAAGAATGCTAAAGGCGAGGGTTTTAGAGCATCTACGCCTCATAGAGGAGGGTGATGAGGAAAAAAGCCACTTAGCTGCACACTATGCTGAGGTACATGGAGGTAGCCTTGAGGGCACAGTTATTAAAGGGCTATATAAGCTTAACCACTTGAGGACCTAGGGCTTTCTACCCCTTAAGGACCGGCCACTTTTTTTCCATTCAGACCACTGCAGCTTTCACGGTTTATTGCTCGCTCATACAACCTACCACCTAAATGAATTTTGGCTCCTTTTCTTGTCACTAATAAAGCTTTCTTTTGGTGCTATTTGATTGCTCCTGCGATTTTTACTTTTTATTATATTCATCAAAAAAGACATGAATTTTGGCAAAAAAATGATTTTTTTAACTTTCTGTGCTAACATTTTTCAAATAAAGTAAAATTTCTGTATACATGCAGCGCGAAAAATGTGGACAAACATGTTTTTGATTAAAAAAAAACCCATTCAGTGTATATTTATTGGTTTGGGTAAAAGTTACAGCGTTTACAAACTATGGTGCAAAAAGTGAATTTTCTCATTTTCAAGCATCTATGACTTTTCTGACCCCCTGTCATGTTTCATGAGGGGCTAGAATTCCAGGATAGTATAAATACCCCCCAAATTACCCCATTTTGGAAAGAAGACATCCCAAAGTATTCACTGAGAGGCATAGTGAGTTCATAGAAGATATTATTTTTTGTCACAAGTAAGCGGAAAATGACACTTTGTGAGAAAAAAAAAAAAAAAAAGTTTCCATTTCTTCTAACTTGCGACAAAAAAAAAAATGAAATCTGCCACGGACTCACCATGCCCCTCTCTGAATACCTTGAAGGGTCTACTTTCCAAAATGGGGTCATTTGTGGGGTGTGTTTACTGTCCTGACATTTTGGGGGGTGCTAAATTGTAAGCACCCCTGTAAAGCCTAAAGGTGCTCATTGGACTTTGGACCCCTTAGCGCAGTTAGGCTGCAAAAAAGTGCCACACATGTGGTATTGCCGTACTCAGGAGAAGTAGTATAATGTGTTTTGGGGTGTATTTTTACACATACCCATGCTGGGTGGGAGAAATATCTCTGTAAATGACAATTTGTTAATTTTTTTTACACACAATTGTCCATTTACAGAGATCTTTCTCCCACTCAGCATGGGTATGTGTAAAAATACACCACAAAACACATTATACTACTTCTCTTGAGTACGGCGATACCACATGTGTGGCACTTTTTTGCACCCTAACTGCGCTAAAGGGCCCAAAGTCCAATGAGTACCTTTAGGATTTCACAGGTCATTTTGAGAAATTTAGTTTCAAGACTACTCCTCACGGTTTAGGGCCCCTAAAATGCCAGGGCAGTATAGGAACCCCACAAATGACCCCATTTTAGAAAGAAGACACCCCAAGGTATTCCGTTAGGAGTATGGTGAGTTCATAGAAGATTTTATTTTTTGTCAAAAGTTAGCGGAAAATGACACTTTGTGAAAAAACACAATTAAAATCAATTTCCGCTAACTTGTGACAAAAAATAAAATCTTCTATGAACTCGCCATACTACTAACGGAATACCTTGGGGTGTCTTCTTTCTAAAATGGGGTCATTTGTGGGGTTCCTATACTGCCCTGGCATTTTAGGGGCCCTAAACCGTGAGGAGTAGTCTTGAAACGAAATTTCTCAAAATGACCTGTGAAATCCTAAAGGTACTCATTGGACTTTGGGCCCTTTAGCGCAGTTAGGGTGCAAAAAAGTGCCACACATGTGGTATCGCCATACTCGAAAGATTGTCATTTACAGAAGTATTTCTCCCACCCAGCATGGGTATGTGTAAAAATACACCCCAAAACACATTATACTACTTCTCCCGAGTACGGCGATACGACATGTGTGGCACTTTTTTGCACCCTAACTGTACTAAGGGGCCCAAAGTCCAATGAGTACCTTTAGGATTTCACAGGTCATTTTTGTTTCAAGACTACTCCTCACGGTTTAGGGCCCCTAAAATGCCAGGGCAGTATAGGAACCCCACTAATGACCCCATTTTAGAAAGAAGACACCCCAAGGTATTCCGTTAGGAGTATGGTGAGTTCATAGAAGTTTTTATTTTTTTGTCACAAGTTAGCGGAAATTGATTTTAATTGTTTTTTTTTCACAAAGTGTCATTTTCCGCTAACTTGTGACAAATAATAAAATCTTCTATGAACTCACCATACTCCGTACGGAATACCTTTGGGTGTCTTCTTTCTAGAATGGGGTCATTTGTGGGGTTCCTATACTGCCCTGGCATTTTAGGGGCCCTAAACCGTGAGGAGTAGTCTTGAAACCAAATGTCGCAAAATGACCTGCGAAATCCTAAAGGTACTCATTGGACTTTGGGCCCCTTACCGTACTTAGGGTGTAAAAAAAAGTGCCACACATGTGGTACCGCCGTATAGTGTTGCTCAAATACCCCTTTTCAAAATTCGAGTTAGGTCGAATTCGAATAGTAAATTATTCGAGATCAGTCGAATATTCGAGTCGAATAATTTTTACTATTCGATTCGACCTCGGAATTCGAGCTCACTATTCGAGTCGGTATTCGAGCTCATTATTCGAGCTGACTATTCGAAATGGCCTTAAATAGCTTCCAACACTTGTTTTGAGGGTGAATGATGCAAGAAACCTCTTTTTTTCCAAGTAACAACAGCAAGTGATTATGTGGGGATGTTCCTTTAAAAAAAAAAAGTTGAAAAGAGAAGTTGTGTCCAGAAATTTGTTCAGTACTGTATATACTTCTTCTTCTTCTTCTTCTTTATCTTCTATATCTTCTTCTTCTTCTATATCTTCTTCTTCTATATCTTCTTCTTCTATATCTTCTTCTATATCTTCTTCTTCTTTTATATTGTCTTCTTCTTCTTCATCTTCTTCATCATCACCTTCTTCTTCTTCATCTTCTTTTTCTTCATCTTCTTCATCTTCTTCTTCTTCATCTTCTTCATCTTCTTCATCTTCTTCTTCATCTTCTTCTTCTTCTTCATCATCTTCTTCTCCTTCATCTTCTTCATCTTCATCTTCTTCATCTTCTTCATCTTCTTCTTCTTCATCATCTTCATCTTCTTCTTCATCTTCTTCTTCTTCATCATCTTCATCTTCTTCTTCTTCATCTTCTTCATCTTCTTCATCTTCATCTTCTTCTTCTTCTTCATCTTCTTCATCTTCTTCTTCATCTTCTTCTTCTTCTTCATCATCTTCTTCTTCTTCATCTTCTTCATCTTCATCTTCTTCATCTTCTTCATCTTCTTCTTCTTCATCATCTTCATCTTCTTCTTCATCTTCTTCTTCTTCATCATCTTCTTCTTCTTCATCTTCTTCATCTTCATCTTCTTCATCTTCTTCTTCTTCATCTTCATCTTCTTCTCCTTCTTCTTCTTCTTATTCTTCTTCTTCTTCATCTTCTTCTTCATCTTCTTCTTCTTCATCTTCTTCATCTTCTTCTATATCGTCTTCTTCTTCACTTATTTCTCTTTTCAAATTTTTTTTTTTAAAGAAATGCAGCTATTTTTGAGCGTAACAAATAGCTGGTGGCGCACGCATGTTGGAAGCGCCATTGTATGTGCTCCCTGGCAGTGGAAACACACAGACAGCAGGAGGTAAATTCAGCAGCAGGAGGAGGAGGATGAGTGTGTGGCAGCAGGCAGTCAATGAGGCAGGCAGCGTGACATAATAGCCCTGGTACCTAGCGGTGATACCAGGGCTGTAAATAAACACAGCAGGCAGGAGGTCCCAGACAGCGGTCGTGTAGCCCACATTGTGTCCAATACACAACTGGGACAACACAGTTTTCAACCCGGGCACCTCAGAAAAATTAAACCTTTTTTTTTTTTTTATGGTTTTGTAGTTTTGTTTTTACAACCAATTACACAGACAGATATAGCTATTTTTTGACGTAATAGCTGGTGGCAGAGTGGCAGCAGAAGGTAAATCTGTGTACCCTGGCGTTGGGAAACACAGACAGACAGCAGCAGCAGCAGCAGGAGGAATGGAGGAGTAATGTGAGCAGCTATTGTTTGACGTAATAGCTGGTGGCAGAGTGGCAGCAGAAGGTAAATCTGTGTACCCTGGCGTTGGGAAACACAGACAGACAGCAGCATCAGCAGGAGGAATGGAGGAGTAGTGTGAGTGTGGCAGCAGGCAGGCAGCGTGACATAATAGCCCTGGTACCTAGCGGTGATACCAGGGCTGTAAATAAACACAGCAGGCAGGAGGTCCCAGACAGCGGTCGTGTAGCGCACATTGTGTCCAATACACAACTGGGACAACACAGTTTTCAACCCGGGCACCTCAGAAAAATTAAACCTTTTTTTTTTATGGTTTTGTAATTTTGTTTTTACAACCAATTACACAGACAGATATAGCTATTTTTTGACGTAATAGCTGGTGGCAGAGTGGCAGCAGAAGGTAAATCTGTGTACCCTGGCGTTGGGAAACACAGACAGACAGACAGCAGCAGCAGCAGCAGCAGGAGGAATGGAGGAGTAATGTGAGCAGCTATTGTTTGACGTAATAGCTGGTGGCAGAGTGGGAGCAGAAGGTAAATCTGTGTACCCTGGCAGTGGGAAACACAGACAGACAGCAGAAGGGCAGTACACAGCAGCCCACTGTAGGTGTAAAATGTGTGGCTGCAGGCGACGTAATAGTCAAAGTGAACCAGGCTGGCTTAGTGAGCAGGAGCCAGGAGGAGGTAAAGGGTGGTAAGGCACATTAACGATGGTTCTTAGCCAGTTCATGTCCCCCTCTCGCCGACAACAGGGGCCAGGAACTCGCCTTCCACCCACGCCTGGTTCATCTTGAGAAACGTCAGTCTGTCCACAGACTTGTGAGACAGACGTGAGCGTTTCTCGGTGACCACACCACCAGCTGCACTGAAGCAGCGCTCGGACAGCACGCTGGAAGGGGGGCAGGACAGCACTTCCAGGGCGTACTGCGCCAGCTCGCTCCAGATCTCCAGGCGCTTGACCCAATACTCCATGGGATCAACAGGGGCATCGCTGTCAAGCCCGCTGTAGGACCCCATGTAGTCAGCCACCATGCGGGTCAGGCGCTGGCTGTGACCGGTGGAGGATGCTGCTGCATGCACCTCCTCTCTAGTCACTGCTGCCGGAGCCTCTACAGTCCTGTAGAGCTCGTGGCTGAGAGACAGCAGGTCTGTGGGGCGCTTGCTGCTGGATGCAGGCACCTGCTGCTGCCTCTGTGCTGGCTGCTGGACAGTGGGGGTGGAAGGCTGGGGGAAGGCTTCCTCCAAGCGCTCAACAAGGGCCTGCTGCAAGCTCCTTATTTGTTGCGCTGGGTCTCCTCCTGCAGGCGGCAGGAACTGGCTCAACTTCCCCTTGAGGCGTGGGTCCAACATCATGCTGATCCAGATGTCCTCCCTCTGCTTCATCTGGATCACCCTGGGGTCTCTGCGCAGGCACGTCAGCATGTGCGCTGCCATTGGGAAGAGGCGGGCCACGTCTGCTGGCACATCGACGGCAGTGCTGCTGTCCTCATCCTCCTCCTCTGCCTCGTCAGCCTCATCCTCTCTCCACCCCCGCACCAACTCAGCTGCACTGTGCTGCTCCCCCTCATCAGCAGCAAGGTCAGGGACCTCCACCAAGTCCTCCTCCTCCTCCCCCTCAGAGGTGGACTGTGCAGCTGCTTGCCGCTCCTGCTGGTCCAAGGCTGCTGCTCCCTGTTCCAGCAAAGCATCGAGGGCCCTGTTCAGCAGACAAACCAGGGGCACCCACTCGCAGACCATAGCATGGTCCCTGCTCACCATGTTAGTGGCCTGCAGAAAGGGAGCCAGCACTAAGCACACCTGCTGCATGTGCCTCCAGTCATCATCGGGGACGATGGACGGGATGTTGCTGGTCTTGTCCCTTCTCTGAGCGGCGGAAACAGTGGCCAGGGCAAGGTACTGTTTGACAGCGCGCTTCTGTTCAACCAGACGCTCCAACATCGCCAGGGTGGAGTTCCAGCGAGTCGGAACGTCAAGGATCAGCCGATGGCGTGGCAGATCCAGCTCCTTTTGCACGTCTTCCAGGCTCGCACAGGCTGCAGCCGAGCACCGGAAGTGACGCACAACGTTCCTTGCCGTTTCCAGCAGTTCGCCCATCCCCTGGTAGGTGCGCAAGAACTTCTGCACCACCAGGTTCAGCACGTGGGCAAGACAGGGGATGTGGGTCAGGTTTCCCCTGTCTATTGCGGCAACCAGATTGGCCCCATTGTCGGCCACCACCTCTCCGACTCTGAGGCCTCTGGGGGTCAGCCAAATCCTCTCCTGCTCCTGGAGTTTGGCCAACACATGGGTTGCCGTCAGCTTGGTCTTCCCAAGGCTGACCAAGTGCAGCAGCGCTTGGCAGTGGCGGGCCTTCACGCTGCTGCTGAGGCGGGGGGTTTGGCCAGGTGTGCCGGAGGATGGCAGAGGATCGGAGGAACCTGCTGCAGTTCCCCTGACCCTGCGGGGTGGCACCACCCACTGTGTTGCTGCTGCTGCTGTGCCCGCTGCTGCTCTCCCATCCTCACCCCCTTCCACCAAGCTGACCCAGTGGACAGTGAAGGACAGGTAGCGGCCTGTCCCGAAGCGGCTGCTACAGGAGTCCATGGTGACGTGGACCCTTTCACCAACCGCGTGCTCCAGCCCTCGCTTCACATTGGCCATCACAAAGCGGTGCAGTGCAGGAATGGCCTTGCGGGAGAAAAAGTGTCTGCTGGGGAGCTGCCAGTCTGGGGCTGCGCAAGCAAGCAGCGCACGAATGTCGCTCCCCTCCTGCACGAGCGTGTACGGCAGGAGTTGGGAGCACATGGCCCGTGCCAGCAAGCCGTTCAGCTGCCGCACGCGACGGCTGCTGGGAGGCAGAGCCCTAACCACCCCCTGGAAGGACTCGCTCAAAAGGCTCTGGCGTGGCCTTTTGCTGGCACGGGAATCAGCAGACACAGCGGAGGAGGCCACTGAGGACTGGCTGCCAGAACAGGCCTCAGTGTCGGCGGCAGGAGTTGCAGAGGGGGGAGGAGCAGTGCGTTTCCGCACTCCTGCTGGTGCTGCTGGAGGAGCAGGAGGGCGGGTGGCTGCTGTTGCTGCTGCTGCTGAAGGCTGTGCAGTGATGGGTGTGGTGCCACTGCCAGCACCAGATGCCTTCAGCCTCTGGAACTCCTGATGCTGGTGGAAATGTTTCGCAGCAAGGTGGTTGATGAGCGAGCTGGTGCAGAACTTCCGCTGACAGTGGTTGCAAGTGGCGTACTTGCTGTACACTGTGGGCATGGTGAAAAAGCGCCAGATTGGTGACAGAAACATCCCCCTACGGCATGGAAGCGCTGCTGCCTGTCTCCCTGTGGTGGTTGGGGGGGGGGGGCTTGGGGGGCTTGGGTGCGGCTGGTGGTGGTACTGGCAGATGCTGCTGCTGCTGCTGCTGAGCCTGAGACACCAGCAGGCTGTGGGACCTGCCTACTGCTGCTGCCAATGCTTGCAATGATGCGCCTCCTTGCAAGGCCCACAAGAGCATCCTCCTCCTCCTCCTCTGAGCTGCTGAGGACGACATCCCCTGGAGGTGGTGGCACCCAGTCTCTGTCTGTCACCGGGTCATCAACATCCTCCCCCTCCTGAAACATGTCCTGCTGGGATGAGGACCCCCCAAACTCCTCTCCTGATGCATGGATGGGCTGCTTGACTGTCGCCACAGTCTTGCTGTCCAATCCCTCATCCCCGAAAGTGCCCATCAGCATCTCCTCCTCAAGATCGCCAACAACAGCAGACAATTTACTCATGATGCCTGGGGTCAAAAGACTGCTGAATGACAGGTCGGCGAGTGACGGTGAACTGGCCTCCTCCCCAGACCCTGCTGGGCGGCTGCTGCGAACAGGGGTGGTGGTGGTGGTGGTGAGGGTGGAGGCCTCAGATGCAGAGCTGATGGTGGGCTGCTCATCCTCCGTCATGAGTTGCACCACAGTGTCTGCATGCTTTTCCTCAATGGGACGTTTCCGACCCGGCTGGAGGAAAATCGGAGCAGGTGCTACACGCTGCTGCTGCTGTGTCTCTGCAGCGTGAGTTGCAGATGCTCCTGCTGGGCGGCGCCCAAGGCGTCCACGGCCAGTGGCTATGGGAGGAATGTTAGCCACTGACGCTGCTGCTGCTGCTGCGGAACTGTGCATGGTGGCGCGCCCGCGCCCGCGGCTTGCCACAATGCTGCTCCCTCTCCTCCTGATTCCCTTGCTGCCCTTCCCCTTGCCCAAACCGCGCTGGCTGCCACTTCCAGACATCTTCGATGTTTTGGGCGTATAGACAAAAGTTTTTTAAAAGGGCGGGTGAAAAGTGGGGTACTTTAATGGAGTGGGTTGGTGGGTGAGGTGACTGAGTGAGTGTCCCTAGTACAGTAAGTAAGTAGTAACAGTCAGGAAGTACAACTAGCAGTTACAATAATCAGTAGTAATCACAAGTAAATTTAGTGTGTGTGTACACTACAGACAGTGAGTGCACGCACGCGCAAACACGCGCAGGAGCTAGCCTATGAACAGTGACTGAGTGAGTGTCCCTAGTACAGTAAGTAAGTAAGTAGTAACAGTCAGTAAGTACAACTAACTAATTACAATAATCAATCAGTTATCAGAAGGAAATAGAGTGTGTGTAGTGTGTACACAGACAGTGAGTGCACACACGCAGGAGCTAGTAGCCTATGAACAGTGACTGAGTGTCCTAGACTCCTAGTACAGTAAGAGTAAGTAGTAACAGTAAGTACAACTAACTAATTACAATAAGCAATCAGTTATCAGAAGGAAATAGAGTGTGTGTAGTGTGTGTACACAGACAGTGAGTGCACACACGCAGGAGCTAGTAGCCTATGAACAGTGACTGAGTGTCCTAGACTCCTAGTACAGTAAGTAGTAACAGTAAGTACAACTAACTAATTACAATAATCAATCAGTTATCAGAAGGAAATAGAGTGTGTGTAGTGTGTACACAGACAGTGAGTGCACACACGCAGGAGCTAGTAGCCTATGAACAGTGACTGAGTGTCCTAGACTCCTAGTACAGTAAGTAGTAACAGTAAGTACAACTAACTAATTACAATAATCAATCAGTTATCAGAAGGAAATAGAGTGTGTGTAGTGTGTACACAGACAGTGAGTGCACACACGCAGGAGCTAGTAGCCTATGAACAGTGACTGAGTGTCCTAGACTCCTAGTCCTAGTACAGTAAGTAGTAACAGTAAGTACAACTAACTAATTGCAATAATCAATCAGTTATCAGAAGGAAATAGAGTGTGTGTAGTGTGTACACAGACAGTGAGTGCACACACGCAGGAGCTAGTAGCCTATGAACAGTGACTGAGTGTCCTAGACTCCTAGTACAGTAAGTAGTAACAGTAAGTACAACTAACTAATTACAATAATCAATCAGTTATCAGAAGGAAATAGAGTGTGTGTAGTGTGTACACAGACAGTGAGTGCACACACGCAGGAGCTAGTAGCCTATGAACAGTGACTGAGTGTCCTAGACTCCTAGTCCTAGTACAGTAAGTAGTAACAGTAAGTACAACTAACTAATTACAATAATCAATCAGTTATCAGAAGGAAATAGAGTGTGTGTAGTGTGTACACAGACAGTGAGTGCACACACGCAGGAGCTAGTAGCCTATGAACAGTGACTGAGTGTCCTAGACTCCTAGTACAGTAAGTAGTAACAGTGAGTACAACTAACTAATTACAATATTCAATTACAATAATCAATCAGTTATCAGAACTTGGAAATAGAGTGTGTGTAGCGTGTACACAGACAGTGAGTGCACACACGCAGGAGCAGCTAGTAGCCTATGAACAGTGACAGTGAGTGTCCTAGTACAGTTACAGTATATAACTACAATACTAATACAATCAGTAGTAAAGGACAGCAGAAATACTGGTATAGAATAGAGAGAAATAAACAGAGGACAGGAGGACAGCTGCCCAGTGCCCACACAGGCAGGCCCTGAGGCCTAAAGCTGTAAGCCTGCAGCAGCTGGCCTGTCTCTATGTAACACAAAAGCTACTAACTAAAATACAATGTCTAACTAACTAACAACAATATAGGTGTGTATAGGAGGTGTATGTGAGCAAAAACGCTAGGTAAATGACCACAATAAAGCTCTTGCTAAGCCAAAGCACAAAGGAGCAACTCTCTCTCTATGCAAGTCTCAGGCAAGGACGGAGAAACGTAACATGGCGGCCGCTATTTATAGGGTAGGGGCTGGCCAGGGTCCTCCTCTGTGATTGGCTGCCGTCAGAGGGCCTGGGAGCCCTCTGATTGGCTCTAAGGACATCAATCTGGGCTATGACGCTATTCGAGCTCGGTACCGAGCTCGAATAGCGCCGTTTGCTCGAATAGCTCGAATAGTGAATGGGCTATTCGAGTGTACGCGAATAGCCCATTCGAATAGCTACAGCTATTCGGAGCTCGAATACCGAGCTCGAATAGCTGGAAAAGAGCTCGAATATTCGAGCTACTCGAATATTCGAGCTCTGCTGAGCACCACTACCGCCGTACTCAGGAGAAGTAGTATAATGCGTTTTGGGGTGTATTTTTACACATACCCATGCTAAGTGGGAGAAATATCTCTGTAAATGACAATTGTTTGATTTTTTTACACACAATTGTCCATTTACATAGAAATTTCTCCCACCCAGCATGGGTATGTGTAAAAATACACCCCAAAACACATTATACTACTTTTCCTGAGTACGGCGGTACCACATGTGTGACACTTTTTTGCAGCCTAGGTGCGCTAAGGGGCCCAAAGTCCAATGAGTACCTTTAGGATTTCACAGGTCATTTTGCGACATTTGTTTTCAAGACTACTCCTCACGGTTTAGGGCCCCTAAAATGCCACGGCAGTATAGGAACCCCACAAATGACCCCATTCTAGAAAGAAGACACCCAAAGGTATTCCGTACAGAGTATGGTGAGTTCATAGAAGATTTTATTTTTTGTCACAAGTTAGCGGAAAATGACACTTTGTGAAAAAAAAACAATAAAAATCAATTTCCGCTAACTTTTGACAAAAAATAAAATCTTCTATGAACTCGTCATACACCTAACAGAATACCTTGGGGTGTCTTTTTTTCTAAAATGGGGTCACTTGTGGGGTTCCTATACCGCCCTGGCATTTTACAGGCCCAAAACCGTGAGTAGTCTGGAAACCAAATGTTTTAAAATGACTGTTCAGGGGTATAAGCATCTGCAAATTTTGATGACAGGTGGTCTATGAGGGGGCGAATTTTGTGGAACCGGTCATAAGCAGGGTGGCCTTTTAGATGACAGGTTGTATTGGGCCTGATCTGATGGATAGGAGTGCTAGGGGGGTGACAGGAGGTGATTGATGGGTGTCTCAGGGGGTGGTTAGAGGGGAAAATAGATGCAATCAATGCACTGGGGAGGTGATCGGAAGGGGGTCTGAGGGGGATCTGAGGGTTTGGCCGAGTGATCAGGAGCCCACACGGGGCAAATTGGGGCCTGATCTGATGGGTAGGTGTGCTAGGGGGTGACAGGAGGTGATTGATGAGTGTCTCAAGGTGTGATTAGAGGGGGGAATAGATGCAAGCAATGCACTGGCGAGGTGATCAGGGCTGGGGTCTGAGGGCATTCTGAGGGTGTGGGCGGGTGATTGAGTGCCCTAGGGGCAGATAGGGGTCTAATCTGATAGGTAGCAGTGACAGGGGGTGATTGATGGGTAATTAGTGGGTGTTTAGGGTAGAGAACAGATGTAAACACTGCACTTGGGAGGTGATCGGACGTCGGATCTGCTGGCGATCTATTGGTGTGGGTGGGTGATCAGATTGCCCGCAAGGGGCAGGTTAGGGGCTGATTGATGGGTGGCAGTGACAGCGGGTGATTGATGGGCGGCAGTGACAGGGGGTGATTGATGGGTGGCAGTGACAGGGGGTGATTGATGGGTGATTGATAGGTGATTGACAGGTAATCAGTGGGTTATTACAGGGGAGAACAGATGTAAATATTGCACTGGCGAATTGATAAGGGGGGGTCTGAGGGCAATCTGAGCGTGTAGGCGGGCGATTGGGTGCCCGCAAGGGGCAGATTAGGGTCTGATCTGATGGGTAACAGTGACAGGTGGTGATAGGGGGAGATTGATGGGTGATTGATGGGTAATTAGTGGGTGTTTAGAGGAGAGAATAGATGTAAACAATGGATTTGGGAGGTGATCTGATGTCGGATCTGCGGGCGATCTATTGGTGTGGGAGGGTGATCAGATTGCCCGCAAGGGGCAGGTTAGGGGCTGATTGATGGGTGGCAGTGACAGGGGGTGATTGACGGGTGATTGAAAGGTGATGGACAGGTGATTGACAGGTGATCAGGGGGGATAGATGCATACAGTACATGGGGGGGGGGGGTCTGGGGGAGTTCTGGGGAGAATCTGAGGGTTGGGGGGTGATCAGGAGGAAGCGGGGGGCAGGGGGGGGATAAAAAAAAATAGCGTTGACAGATAGTGACAGGGAGTGATTGATGGGTGATTAGGGGGGTGATTGGGTGCAAACAGGGGTCTGGGGGGTGGGCAGGGGGGGTCTGATAGGTGCTGTGGGCGATCTGGGGCAGGGGGGGGGGAAATCAGTGTGCTTGGTGCAGACTAGGGTGGCTGCAGCCTGCCCTGGTGGTCCCTCGGACATTGGGACCACCAGGGCAGGAGGCAGCCTGTATAATACACTTTGTAAACATTACAAAGTATTATACACTTTGTATGCGGTGATCGTCGGGTTAACATCCCGCCGGCGCTTCCGTATGGCCGGCGGGATGTTGCG
Organism: Hyperolius riggenbachi; assembly: GCF_040937935.1. Taxonomy (NCBI): domain Eukaryota; kingdom Metazoa; phylum Chordata; class Amphibia; order Anura; family Hyperoliidae; genus Hyperolius; species Hyperolius riggenbachi. The sequence goes on from NC_090646.1 coordinate 48,049,895, forward strand.
GCGGGTGAGCGGCGCCAGGCGGAGGCGGAGGATCGCGTCACGGATGACGCGATCGCTCCGCCCATGCCCCTACAAGGACCGCCGCCATTTGTCTATACGGCGGTCCTTGCGGCGTCCACTTCCCGGCCGCCTCTGTGCGTTAGGCGGTTGGGAAGTGGTTAATGTTTTGGCCCGGAGAGGTGATTAGGATGACCTGCTTTATTGCAAGGAGGCCATGTGGATATATAAATTGGGGACGTTGTATCCACATGGCCTCAATAGAGAACTTGATTTAAGGGCCTTTTTGCGCTTGGAGGCATTTAAGTAGACATCTTTGTTGTTGCTAGGTATAGTCTGCACAAAACATGTCTGCATGGTGTTGATTTATTGAAGTGTGAGGATTTGCTGTTCCCCGTTTCTGTCAGTTTCCTATCTGATGTCTAATTGGTATTGTATAAATCCGAAAAGAAAGAGGAAAAAACCTTTGACCCGATGAAAAGATAAAAAAAAACATTGTTGTGGCTTTTATTGATCTTCCTATTGATGTGCTGCCATCTAGTGGCTGCTTTGAAAACTATTTTGCTCCCTCGGTAGAAGCATACTGCTCTAAACAGAGCGAACTCCTCGTCCTATCAGAATGAAGATGGGAGGAGATGATACCTGGTTTAAAAGAAGCGCAGAGAGGAGTGACGTCACACCCTGAAGAAACGCCCCAAGAGGCATGAAACGCGTTGGTGGGCGGAGCTACGCACGTCTGGCCAGGCCTGCAGCATTCACGTACTGCTAAGGACGCTAAATGCGGAAGACGCCGAGCGTGGAGGAAAGGTGATAGCGGAGACCCGACGGAGAAGCAGGCTGGGACGCCAGGGTCCGCACACCGCCGCTCAGCGAGAACCCCTACGTAGCAACAACTGCCTACAGCTGTCCGGACTGCAGCAAGAAGCAGTGGTGAGATACCGGTGCATTATTGTTTGCTGGCAATACTGGACTAACCTAGCCGCTTTTGCTTATCTGCACTAAATGAGAGAACTGCTTGCTAATTTTTGCTTTAAAGCCAATAGGCACTAACATCAGTATACTACAGCAATTTGAGCTGAGCTGACATTAGCCTCTCAGGAATAAGCAGCTTGAATATGCTAACAGCTTCATACTGCCAAAGACTGATCAGCTAATTCTTATAAGCTATATCACGCAATACAATGAACTATTTAGGTGGTACCACCTTAGCTTATTTTTGCCAATAATCAGTATGACTGTGGCGTATGTACGTATGAATGATTCTTGACTTATCAATCTGGCCAGCAAAGTGGATCATATAGCTCCGCAGCGTTTTCATTGATTTTATCTGTTTCCCCTCCCCCTAATTTTCCTTGATCCCATATTTTAATATGTTGATAACGTATTTAATAAAGAATTTGATATATTTTTGAAAATTACACGTGAGACCATAGACAACTTTATTTTGAAATATATAAGACTGGTTGTGTATATAAGTGCAGTGCTATTATATTGCATATTACCTCAAATGGACTGTTAGTCCACAGTAAATAGATGCTACAGCATGCACTACTATGCAGTTTCAAGAGGTTTAGTCACCTCAATTATTAAGAGCTACAGTTGACTTTGAATGTCCCAGAAACATGTGTACAAAGCATGGAGCAGCAGCATGTGTACAGAGCATGGAGCAGCAACGTGCACAGAGCATGGAGCAGCAGCGTGTGTACAAAGCAAGAGTAGCTCTGGGGAACTTAACAGATTCAGGTATGAGCACAGCCCATTCATTAGCAGTGTTGGCTGTCCTCATTATTATCGGTATCCAAACTGTTCCTGATCGATCCCGTTGTCGATCGGGAGCAGAATAAACATTTAGAATATAATTGTCAGATCCTGTCAGTCAGACGAGAAATTGCATTATGTGTTTCCAGCATGATGTCCTACCATATTATTATACTCTGTTGTGCGTGGCTGAGGGAGAACTTTCAGGAATCACCCCCTTGAAAATCCTGGGTTTGCCCCTGATCTAGCATGTGTATACATCAATCAGGGAGTGTAATTAGAGTACTGCTTCACACTGACACACCAAACTCACTGTGTAACGCATCGTAAACAGCTGTTTGCGTAGTGACAGCTGTGCTGGACTACTGCGCACCATGACGAGATTGCTCTTCCTCACTCAGTGATGTCAGGTAATGTCTGTCTGCCTTATCAACTTTCAATGGTTCTTTCTCTACCATTGTTAAAGCTTACATCTATTTTTTAAATACTTGTTTTTATTAAATACTTGTTCTGCTTGCTGTTCAGTACCTGCAACAAGAATCTTTTATGGAGGGCAAGTCTGCCATTGTGAGTAACCACGGTAATGGCAGGGGAATCAGGGTTCGATTCTGGTCCGGAGTGGGAGCCTGAGAACTGGCTACCACCACCGCACATCCAAGTAAATACCCATTTGCTGTATAAGTAATGCACCTGCCCTGACCGTGCTTAGCAGACTAGGCATCTGTGGTCAGATGGACCCTTGACCCAGCGCAAGATGAACCAAATCGAAAGCATTTGCCAAGAATGTGTTATGGAGGGCAAGTCTGCCATTCATTCAACTGTGTGAAACTTTCGATGGTACTTTCTCAGTAGCATGGTGACCACAGGTAATGGCCGGGGAATCCTGGTTCGATTCTGGTCCAGAGTGGGAGCCAAAGAAACAGCTACCACCACCACACATACAAGGAAGGCAGCAGGCACGCTGTGGACAAAGGAGCAGGAACGGCTACCACACATCCAGAAAAATTATTCTCGAGGCCACTGCTAGCAGCGGCCTTAAAAATTCAGGAATCCGCCTGGAGTCCTGGACCCTGTTGGTGGTGGCAGAGAAGGCAGTCAAGTGGCCTGCGGGCAGAGGTGCTGTGTGGGGAGCGACTTAGTCTTGGGGCAGGCAGCCAGTCACACGGCATGCAGGCTTAGTGACTTAGTCTTCGGGCGGGCAGTAGCCCTCCGGGATCCATGCCTCATTCATTTTGATAAAGGTGAGGTACTGAACACTTTTGTGACTTAGGCGTAGGTGACTTCTCTTCTCAGTGACAATGCCTCCAGCTGCGCTGAAGGTCCTTTCTGACAGGACGCTTGAGGCAGGGCAAGACAGAAGTTGGATGGCAAATTGGGACAGCTCTGGCCAAAGGTCAAGCCTGCGCACCCAGTAGTCCAAGGGTTCATCGCTGCTCACAGTGTCTACATCCACACTTAAGGCCAGGTAGTCGGCTACCTGCCGGTCCAGGCATTGGTGGAGGATGGATCTGGAAGCGCTAAGTCGAGGCGTTGGACTAAAGAATGTCCGCATGTCCGACATCACCATGAGATTGGTGTAGCGTCCTGTCCTTGCCTGCGTGGACATGGTAGAAGAATTACTGGCAGTGGTACCTTTATTGCGTTGTGCTGTGACATCACCCTTAAACGCATTGTAAAGCATAGTTGCCAGCTTGTTCTGCATGTGCTGCATCCTTTGCGCCTTCAGGTGAGTTGGTAACATGTCCGCCACTTTGTGCCTATACCGAGGGTCTACTAGCGTGGCCACCCAGTACAGCTCATTCCCCTTCAGTTTTTTTATACGGTGGTCCCTCAACAGGCTGGACAGCATGAAAGACGCCATCTGCACAAAGTTGGATCCAGAGTACTATCCATCTCCACTTGCTCTTCCTCAGTGACGTCAGGTAAGTCCTCCTCCTCCCCCCAGCCACGAACAATACCACGGGAATGTCAAACAGCACCAGCCCCCCGTGACGCCTGCTGTGGTTGTACTTCTGCCGCCGCCTCCTCCTCCTTCTCCAAATAAACACCTTCCTCATCATCCGAGTCTGACTCCTCTTCCCCACAAGACTCTTCCTCCTCCTCCCCGCTCTGTGCTGCCGCAGGTGTTGAGGAAACATCTGGTTCTGATGAAAATTGCTCCCACAACTGTTCCTCCCATAACTGTTCCTCTTCACACTCCTCCACAGCTTGACCCATCACTCTACGAGCGGCACGCTCCAGGAAGTAAGCATACGGGATCAAGTTTGCTGATGGTGCCTTCACTGCGACTCACCAGGTTGGTCACCTCCTCAAACGGCCACATGAGCCTGCATGCATTTCGCATCAGTGTCCAGTTGTTGGGCCAGAACATCCCCATCCCCCCAGATTGTGTCCTTTTACTGTAATTGTACAGGTACTAGGTGAAGGCTTTCTTCTGTTCTAGCAGGCAAGAGAACATGACCAGGGTCAAATTCCAGTGAGTTGGGCTATTACACATATTAAGCGTCTTATTGGCAAGTTGTTTCTCTGCTGAATGTCCGCAAAGCATGCCATGGCTGTGTAAGACTGCCTGAAATGCCCACACAACTTCCTAGCCTGCTTCAGGACGTCCTCTAAGCCTGGGTACTTTGACACAAATCTTTGAATGACTAGATTCAGCACATGTGCCATGCAGGGTACATGTGTCGGCTCTCCCAAATTCAAAGCGGAAAGGAGATTGCTGCCATTGTCACACACCACGTTTCCGATCTTCAGCTGGTGCGGGGTCAGCCACTGATCCACCTGTTTGCTAAGAGCGGCCAGAAGAGCTGGTCCTGTGTGACTCTGCGTTTTAAGGCAAGACATGTCTAAGATGGTGTGACACCATCATACCTGGCATGCAGCATAGGCCCTGGGGAGATGGGGCTGTGTAGCTGGAGAGGAGATCTCAGCACCAGTAGAGATGAACTGCCATTCAGCCGAGGAGGAGGAGGACGATAGTGAAAAGGATTTAGCAGGAGGAGAAGGAGAGGAGGTTGCAGGAGGCCTGCCTGCAAGCCGTGGAGGTGTCACAAGTTAGTCCGCTGCACAGCCACGTACTCCCTGCTTGTCAGCGGTCACCAGGTTGACCCAATGGGCTGTGTAAGTTATGTACCTACCCTGACCGTGCTTGGCAGACCAGGCATCCGTGGTCAGATGGATCCTTGACCCAACGCGGTTTGCCAGAGATGACACCTCTTGCCTCTCAACTTCACGGTACAGTTTGGGTATCGCCTTCTTAGAGAAATAACTGCGGCCTGGTATCTTCCACTGTGGTTTCCCAATCGCCACAAATTTACTGAAGGCCTCAGAGCCCACCAGCTGGTAAGGTAACAGTTGGCGAGCTAACAGTTCCGCCAAGCCAGCTGTCAGATTCCGGGCAAGGGGGTGAATGGTAGAAATTGTCTTCTTCCATTCAAAGATTTCCTTCATGGACACCTGGCTGCTGTGGGCAGAGGAGCAGGAACCGCTCAAGGGCAGAGGCGGAGTGGAGGATGGTGGCTGTGAAGGTGCAAGGGAGAAAGCAGCTGAAGATGTTGCACTTGAGGGAGAAAGAGGAGAAGGAGGGTGGCTTTGCTTTTGTGTGCTGCTTTTGTTCAGGTGCTCTTCCCATTGCAGTTTGTGCCTTTTCTGCAGGTGCCTTCGTAAGGCAATTGTCCCTCTGTGGGTGTTGGCCTTTCCACGGCTCAGTTTTTGGAGGCAGAGAGAACAGATGGCATTGCTCTGATCTAGGGTTGATACACTAAAAAATTTCCAAAACGCTGGCCCCCCTGGGGTGATGGCACTATGGTGGCATCAGCAGCTGACGTTGAAGGGCATGTTGGCTGGCGCCTGACACTGCCACCAGCTGTTTCTGACGAAGAGCTCCCCCTGCTTCTTTCAGCAACTCGCCTCCTCCTACTCCTCTCTGGCTCCCCCTCTGAACTGTCCCCTTGGTCATCTTGTCTCTTAGGATCCCATGTGGTATCCATATCATCATCATCATCATCATAATCATCCTGCCCAGATTTGCTTGCCTCAGACACCTCCAAAACTGCACCAACAGCAGGTACTTCATCAGCCTCATCCTCACACGTTACGTCCATAGTGTCGCCACCTAATTCAGACATACGTATGAGGTGTTGTAACTTGCTTAGCGCCTTCATCTTGTTGTAACAATAATGGCTGTGAATCAGTGAATTCCCCACCAAATAACTCCTGTGAAGTGGCAAATGCAGCGGATGTGGTGCTTGTAGTAGCGCTGGTGGCTGCGGAAGATGAGATGTTGTGTGTTAAATAATCAACTACGTCCTGACAATTTTGGGAGTTGATGGGACGTGCCTTCTTCTGAGCACTGTACTTTGGGCCAGGGCCACACGAAATCACATCAACATGACCTCGCACAGACTTTCCGGGTGGCCTTCCTCTGGGTCTGCCTCTACCTCTTCCTCTACCTGTTTTATCCATTTTGTCCATCTCGGGGGGATGAAATGAAAGGTATGCACTGACTTGACTAATACAATGTGCAGTCACACAGGTGCAGTTAACAGGTATGCACAAAGTGGTATATCACACTGCGTATGCTCAGCTCACGTAGGTAGGTGGGTGCACTGTGAACAACAGGTAGGTACAGTGGTGTGAAAAACTATTTGCACCCTCCTGATTTCTTATTCTTTTGCATGTTTGTCACACTTAAATGTTTCTGCTCTTCAAAAACCATTAACTATTAGTCAAAGAAGACATAATTGAACACAAAATGCAGTTTTAAATGATGGTTTTTATTATTTAGTGAGAAAAAAACTTCCAAATCTACATGGCCCTGTGTGAAAAAGTGATTGCCCCCCTTGTTAAATAATAACTTAACTGTGGTTTATCACACCTGAGTTCAATTTCTGTAGTCACCCCCAGGCCTGATTACTGCCACACCTGTTTCAATCAAGAAATCACTTAAATAGGAGCTATCTGACACAGAGAGGTAGACCAAAAGCACCTCAAAAGCTAGACATCATGCCAAGATTCAAAGAAATTCAGGAACAAATGAGAACAAAAGTACTGTAATTGAGATCTATCAGTCTGGTAAAGGTTATAAAGCCATTTCTAAAGCTTTGGGACTCCAGAAAACCACAGTGAGAGCCATTATCCACAAATGGCAAAAACATAGAACAGTGATGAACCTTCCCAGGAGTGGCTGGCCGACCAATATTACCCCAAGAGCACAGAGAAAACTCATCCGAGAGGCCACAAAAGACCCCAGGACAACATCTAAAGAACTGCAGGCCTCACTTGCCTCAATTAAGGTCAGTGTTCACGACTCCACCATAAGAAAGAGACTGGGCAAAAACCACCTGCATGGCAGATATCCAAGGCGCAAACCACTTTTAAGCAAAAAGAACATTAAGGCTCGTCTCAATTTTGCTAAAAAACATCTCAATGATTGCCAAGACTTTTGAGAAAATACCTTATGGACCGACGAGACAAAAGTTGAACTTTTTGGAAGGTGCCTGTCCCGTTACATCTGGCGTAGAAGTAACACAGCATTTCAGCAAAAGAACATCATACCGACAGTAAAATATGGTGGTGGTAGTGTGATGGTCTGGGGTGGTTTTGCTGCTTCAGGACCTGGAAGGCTTGCTGTGATAGATGGAACCATGAATTCTACTGTCTACCAAAAAATCCTGAAGGAGAATGTCCGGCCATCTGTTTGTCAACTCAAGCTGAAGCGAACTTGGGTGCTGAAGCAGGACAATGACCCAAAACACACCAGCAAATCCACCTCTGAATGGCTGAAGAAAAACAAAATGAAGACTTTGGAGTGGCCTAGTCAAAGTCCTGACCTGAATCCTATTGAGATGTTGTGGCATGACCTTAAAAAGGCGGTTAATGCTAGAAAACCCTCAAATAAAGCTGAATTACAACAATTCTGCAAAGACGAGTGGGCCAAAATTCCTCCAGAGCACTGTAAAAGACTCGTTGCAAGTTATCGCAAACGCTTGATTGCAGTTATTGCTGCTAAGGGTGGCCCAACCAGTTATTAGGTTCAGGAGGCAATTTCTTTTTCACACAGCTCCATGTAGGTTTTGAGTTTTTTTTCTCACTAAATAATAAAAACCATCATTTAAAACTGCATTTTGTGTTCAATTATGTTATCTTTGACTAACAGTTAACGGTTTTTGATGAGCAGAAACATTTAAGTGTGACAAACATGCAAAAGAATAAGAAATCAGGAAGGGGCAAATAGTTTTTCACACCACTGTATATCGCAGCAAAGAGGCAACACAGACAAAACAGATAAAGCAACCTGACTGCACTAGAGAAGCTGCCTAGTGCAGTCCCAAGATTTACTCTAAGATAAACTTTAGCAAACAAACAGGGCTGATACTCTAGGAGAGTTCATCAGTAACAAACCATGAAAGATGACCAGCAAAGGATTCTGGGAGAACATGGCTTTTATATTGTCAGCCTTCAAAGGAGGCAGCTAGGTGATTTGCATAACAAATGTATGCAAATTCCTCAGCAGCAGAGCAGGTCTGAAACTTGCAAAGAAAAGACAGGTCTCTCTTCCAGAGACCTGCAGCCCACAGACTAGAGGAATGGTCAAACAGCTGTCTGCCTGTGCAGCCAGCTGCGCGGATCATTACAGTACCCCCCCCCCCCTCTAGGGGCGGACTCCAGATGTCTCTTAACCAGCTGAGCGGTCTGGACGAGCTCAGCTCGTCCATCACCGCCGGAGGCTGCCGCTCAGGCCCTGCTGGGCCGATTTTCATCAATTAAAAAGCAGCACACGCAGCCGGCACTTTGCCAGCCGCGTGTGCTGCCTGATCGCCGCCGCAGCAGGGTTTCCAAGCGTCCGTATTTATACGGACCGTCCGTCAAAATGCTCTTAAAAAAACGCTGTCCGTATTGCCCGTATTTCTGAGGCACTTGTCCGTCCAAATACACCTACATTGAATTGATCTTCTGTGCGCATGCGCCATGCGCTTCGTTCTCCCTCTCTGTTCCCCCCTCCCTCAGCCTCCCTCCTTCCATCCAATCACATATTGCCTTTTTGGAGCTGGTGCCTCTCTCTACCCAATAAGAGAGAGAGAGGCAGCTACGTCATGCAGCCCGGCCAGCCAGTCATGAGCAGGACACGATGGAGAGGAGCAGCGCTGCCAGAGATCCCAGCCCAGCAACCAGTGAGGGAAATGGCCTGTCACCAGCCCCCGCCGCCGTCCAGAATCCAGCATCTGCCCGCCGCCAGGCCAGCCACCAGAGAGAGAGCTAGTCAGACACGCAACAGCAGCATTCCGAGGGTGAGTGAGTCTGGTGGTGTGACGGGTCCTCCGCTCCTCCGACAGGACATGACTGAGTGAGGAGCAGAGTCAGGGCCTCTCTTTGCCACTAGAGACCCACCTGCGACCTGCCACTATTACTAACCACCTCCACCACCTGACTGTTAGTGCCAGGCAGCCCGCCGTCACGACCACCGAGACTGTCACTGTAGTGACAGAGTCACTTAATACCACAGGGGTAATTATGTCAGAGCACAGGAAGGACTACTAAAACTGAAGGCAATAAATATTTGTGAGGTAGCAGCTGCAAATGACAATTTTTTGTTTTTTATTCTGTTTAATAAATCCAGTCTCAATTTTTGAAGCAGCATACTGTGTCTCCTCTGCTGGAACTGAATGTAAACAGACTGGGCAGTCACATCATCTCCCTTCCTGCTGTGCCTGTCTCCCCCCACCCCAGCTAGATGTGGCAAGCAGCTAGTTTTACCCTCTTTATGCTGTAAAGGCTGGGATTTAAGTGCCTATGTGATCCTCTGTTCAGTGTAGTCCACCCCCCCCCCCCCCCCCCCTTCTACAATCACAACCATGCTAAATGTGCAGAACGGCAACCTGCAGATGAAAAATGTGTCTTAACTCAGAGAATGTCCTTTATCAGGCACCCAGGAGGATATCATTATGTGTGTATAAGAAGCAGACCTCTGCAGGGCAGCACGCTGTGTGGCAGACCTCTGCAGGGCAGCACGGTGTGTGGCAGACCTCTGCAGGGCAGCACGGTGTGTGGCAGACCTCTGCAGGGCAGCACGGTGTGTGGCAGACCTCTGCAGGGCAGCACGGTGTGGCAGACCTCTGCAGGGCAGCACGGTGTGTGGCAGACCTCTGCAGGGCAGCACGGAGTGTGGCAGACCTCTGCAGGGCAGCATGGTGTGTGGCAGACCTCTGCAGGGCAGCATGGTGTGTGGCAGACCTCTGCAGGGCAGCACGGTGTGTGGCAGACCTCTGCAGGGCAGCACGGTGTGTGGCAGACCTCTGCAGGGCAGCACGGTGTGTGGCCGAACACTGCAGGGCAGCACGGTGTGTGGCCGACCACTGCAGGGCAGCACGGTGTGTGGCCGACCACTGCAGGGCAGCATTGTGTGTGGCGGGCTTCTGCAGGGCAGCATTGTGTGTGGCGGGCTTCTGCAGGACAGCATTGTGTGTGGCGGGCTTCTGCAGGACAGCATTGTGTGTCAGCTCAGTAGGACTGTTTCACATGAGCCTTATGCAGTAACCACCTGCTTCAGCTATGTTTCTCTCCTCCTGTAACCCACAAGAAGTTTCCAAAAAAGCCTGCTACTGACTCCGCCCCCTGGCTCCACCCCCTGTCCGTCCAAACCTTGGGTGTCCAGATTTTTTGACCATTTTGTCCAGGAAAAATAAGAAATTGGGTTGGCAACCCTGCGCCGCAGCGGCGAAAGAGGGTCCCCCCAGCCGCCTGAGCCCAGCGTAGCCGGAACAAAAAGTTCCGGCCAGCGCTAAGGGCTGGATCGGAGGCGGCTGACGTCCATGACGTCACTCCGCTCGTCGCCATGGCGACGAGGTAAGCGAAACACGGAAGGCTGCTCATTGCGGCCTTCCGTGTTACTTCTGGCCGCCGGAGGCGATCAGAAGAACGCATCCGGAGCACCCTCTAGTGGGCTTTCATGCAGCCAACTTTCAGTTGGCTGCATGAAATAGTTTTTTTTTTATTTGAAGCTCCGCAGAGATCCCAAGAGGCCAGAACACTCACCAGGCTCACATGGAGAACTACCAAGAACCCCTATGAAACCTATGATTATTCCGGATTCAGAATTACTAGGACACCCATCAAGATCAGGACTTTCAGGGACCACTTCTGGGCATGCAAGCAGGCAGGCAATATCAGAACATGTCTCCATCGAGGAAGCATCTGAGCATGCTGGTAACCGAGGCACACTTGGGCTTTCTGGGTCACAGAGCACATTGGGGTACACCAGCACAGGAGAAACCTCAGGACACAGGAGAAACCTCAGAGTCCGACACAACAAGACCAAAACCAGGACCGGGCAGAAAATCATCACGAGTAGAGGTCACTGGTACTGGTCTTTCAACAGAAGACTCGGACTCAAACTCAGAAATCTATGTGACTGTAATATCATCTAACCAAAACTCATCATTGACTACACATGAGTGAAGCTCCACAAGAGCTGCAAAGGTAGTCAGCACAACAGCAATGCCTACTGAAGTGGGCAAAACCTCAAACGGATCTGGGGGGCAGGAGGCATCTCCTAGAAGTTCTGCACCCTTTAGGAGGGACTTGGAAACCTCCAAAACATCAAACAAGACCTCAGAAGTGTTATTTTCCAAGTTTTCTAAGGAGGATTCTGAACTATCCATGTTACAGGGCCGAACATTAAATACCTCCTGCAGGCAGGGCAGATGTCCCAGGAATGGTTCCACCATAAGCTGAGACTGAATTTCATCATCAGGACAAGGATACACAGGAATATCTAGTGAAACTAGCTCTGACTTTCTGAGTTTCGTTTCACTGCAGGGAGAATCCGCCATAGCAGTCAAACCAGACTGCAATTCTAAAATAGCAGAGAAACAGGTGAGAATAGTAGCAATACCTAGACAAGCCTCTAGGGTCACTGCAGGAGATATTGTACAAGGCAATATTGACTCATCCAGAGTACAGGGTGGAAAATCATTACTTTCCTCAGTATCAGATTCGCAAAACCAAAGCGCTGTCTCACTCTTAGACTCGGCTAACAATGTCGAATCCAAGGAGACAGAACGCAAAATTTGCGAATCCACGATCGCTTTAGGTTGCGAAACTGACGCTTCCAAAGCGCAAGCCTCCGCAATCTGTGGAGCGGATTGCAAGGTGTTCAAAGGGTTACTTTTGAGGCTGCATGGTTTAGGAATTTTCTCCATAGCAGGATTATGTGAAAAACAGGCATCCGATCGCACGGATTCAAACTCCAAACAAACAGAAGAAAATCTATCAGAACTCACACAGGTGTCCACAAACGAGGCCCACCCATTCATTTCAGGTCGCATAGTGTTCAAACTCACTTGCTTTACCCCAGAAAGGCAGAAATAATCATGCGACAACAGTGTCTCTTTATTGAAATCAATTGGTTGGTGTGTGTGCAATTCATCCAAAATCGTTTGCCACACACAAATCACCGGATCCACAAAACACTCGTCACACTCATCAGAATCAATCAAAATATACATATAATCGAGACAATCATTCAGAATATCTTCGCTTTTTGCGATGTAAAAATCGCAAAAGGCCTTCCAATCGAACTCAAATTCCTCCATCAAGGCCCCAGCTTCCCATGAGGCAAATGGAGGCTCAAACAAGCCTGTATCAAGGTAAGCTTCATATGGACTGGGATCAGGAATACGCACAGATTTTTTAACTGCTTTAATATAATGTAAGATCCTACCTATAATAGAATCTACATATGCCTTTGCCTTGGGCAATGAAATCTGAAGCAAATCGAACATTCCATCTACCCTGGGAATTTCGGTTTGGCTGGTCATTCTGTAATGTTTGCGGAGTCGTTTCCGTGGTCAGCGCACAGAACGCGCGCTGACACTGCGGAAAACCTCCACGGGCGTGTAATTGAGAGAACCCAGGTTAGGTGCAATGCACCAGCAGAGGGCAATTCCCACCGGCAGATGGCGCTGTGGAGTGCAGACGAGCACAGCCTCTGCACGGCCACAAATGCCAGTTGGGAATTGCACAGATTTAAAGCAATGCAGGGATGAACAGCCCTTAAAGAGAAGAGCACAGAGACAGGATGAATGTGTGTCCACCAATCTAGTCGCCACTCCGTGGCGGCGAACACACATCCGCAGAAACAAGAATGGGAACGCAATCGCAAGAGATGCGATTGCCAGAAGTGACAGAAGGCAGAACAGAACAGAGCACGAGAATAGCAAAGGCACAGCAAACAACAATAAGAAGATAAAGAAAATAACAAACGCTAGCTAAATGCGAACACCGCACTCATTCGCAACAGCGAACACGTTTACGGCGCGGTCTCCGCCCGATAAGCGCAACAGAGACAAGTACGCCACCCTAATTAACCACAAGTAATACAAATGAACACAACTAGACTGAGACAGACAGAATGAACGCTTGCGAAAGCAAGCAATCAACACAGACAACCAGGTTGCGTAGACGCTTGCTAATCGGTTGCCTCACACCAGGCAACAGCAGGCGTACACACAGGACAAGACAGACAGACGAACGGAAAACAGGAATAGGACAGATAAGATCCACCGCTCTTCCGTCAGAGCGAGTGCGATCTGGGTTCAGGGACAGGACAGGAAAGATCCACTGCTTTTTCCGCCAGAGCGAGGGATAACCAAATACAGAAACAGGCTAGCAGGATCCACTGCTCTTTCCGCCAGAGCGAGTGTGAACCAAGTACAGAATAGGTTTAGCAGGATCCACTGCAAGACAGACAGATGAGGTAGCCAGTAGCAAGCGCTGCTCCAGCTTACACTCCAGGAACACAGATCAGAAGGATCCACAGCCGCTACCGCTAGAGGCTAGTGCGATCCAAACAGAATCAGAATCAGAATTTATTTCGCCAAGTACAACGTGAGTTGTACCCGGAATTGATTTTGGCACATACAGGGTCGGTGATGGTACAGATACATTTTGCATACAGTAGGTACAATAGATATATAGTAGATACATACAGTTTCTGCTGATACATACAGTAGATCCCACAGTAGGTACAAAACTTATATAGGCAAAGATAAAGAGTGTAAGCATAGAGGAGCTTGTAGAAAGGTGGACCCAGGAGAAAGGACCAGGGGGGAATCCGCTGCCATCCAGGCACTCAAAACGCTTCTGCAGCGATACTTTGAATCAGATGTCCCTGCAGTTTATCCCGGCCCCGGGAAGAGAGGGAGAGGAGAAGAAAGGGAGAGAAGTAAAGCTAGAGATGGAGAAGGTGAGGGAGCAGTGAGAGTGAGATCCCTTGGGATTGAAGTCTAAAAAATGGCTGGCCAGTTAGTGTCCCAGATGACTGGCCCGTGACTGTGATGGGTCCACGGCTGTGAGGTCCGGCATCGACCCCAGTGTGAAAGGACCTTGCGATGCTAGCGCAAGATGCTGGAGCGTGGGGACCAGGGTGGCTGGCCCACAATGAAGCAGTGGCAGAGGGTCGGGTTTTACTAGGGGACAAGATGGTGGTCTGGCTCTCCCAGCTCACTGGGGCAGCAGCAGCAGTTGGATTAGCGGCAGATAGGGGCATGAGGCCCAGAGGCACAAATGTTCATATAGGCGTGCAATGCTGGATCCATCAGGACAACAGGAGGGATCCTGTAAATAGTCTCACCCCTAGCTGCAGTCTGCATGGATGGCCGAAACAGACCTGAGTGTGCCCGGAGTGGCATTGACTCTCTGGCAGCGACAGCGGCAGTGTCCCGACGTGGAGGTCCGGACTACAAGGGTAGCGGCATTCGCTGATGCCAGGGCAGCTAAATGATGTTGTGCATCTCTGGTGGCAGCTGTGCCCTTCCCTTGCATTGGCGGCCAGGCTAATGGTGAGCAGGCACAGTGGGCAGCTCCATCTGGAATGTATGGCCTCACCTCTACTGTAACCACTGTGGAGTAGTTCACTGTGGGACGGCAGCATCAGTTTCTCGGATGGCCGTTGAGCAGCGACGGTCCGGCCTCATCTGCACGTGGAGTGTCCCACGTGCTCCGTCCTGGCGTCCCGGACTCCTTGACAACAGCGTGCAGCAGCCCACGTGGTGGAGGGGATCCGGCTGCCTGGATGCTTGGGTCGAGCAGCCACAGTGATCCCGGGCTGCGAGGGATGGGTATCTCCCATGCAGCGCAGCAGAGGAGTGACCAAACCGCACATAGCGGCCGGTGGGTCAGTGGCATCAAGCCCCCAGTGGATGCAGCAATGGAGCCGGGCGTCGGGCCTCCCACAGCTGATCAGGGTCCGCCGTGCGGCATCCCGCCTCCTCTGTGACTGCAGAGAGCAGCATCCGTTTTTCCGACATCAGCACAAGCAGCAAGGGCTGGCCACAAGCAGACTGGCAGTCGAGGTCTGCAACCAAGGAGGAAAACCGAGCAGAGAAGGTAAAAAGATGAAAAAGGCCGGAGCCCTGTGTGCCGTGGCTACCTAGTCCGGCGTCATCATAAACAAGACAGACAGATGAGGTAGCCAGTAGCAACCGCTGCTCCAGCTTACACTCCAAGAATACAGATCAGAAGGATCCACAGCCGCTACCGCAGACTAGAGGAATGGTCAAACAGCTGTCTGCCTGTGCAGCCAGCTGCGCGGATCATTACAAGAAGCCTGAAAGAGCCTAACTTATGTTTCCCTATGTGAGAGTCTGCGGCAGCTGTCCCTTCTCTAATTACTGCAGGCACCCGAGTGAGTAAGATGGATGGTGCTGCCTGCCTTTTATAAGGGGGGAGTGGCTCCAGAAGGGAATGTAGCCTGATTGGCTACAATGTGCCTGCTGACTTTGATGTAGAGGGTCAAAGTTGACCCTAATGGTGCACTATGGGGGCGAATCGAACTTCCGGAAATGTTCCCGGTTCTTGGCAAACCACAGAAGTTCGCCGGCGAACCGTTCGGGCCATTTCTAATGGTGGCGAAAGCGGCGCACACACGCGTGGAGCGGCGGTGGGAACGAGTGACTTATTAAAATGTCCTGTTGCCATTAACAGGCTCAAACAGGATGTTTTAATTGTCATTAACTGGTTAAAGTCAAGGTAGGTGACACAAATTGGGTGTGAATAAATACTCACAAAGATGGGATACCTCTCAGGCAAGCACTGTATAGGCAGGTGGGGAGATTAGACCCAACCCCACTTGGACTAACACGTCACTTTCTGTAGATCACAACGTAGGGTGCAACACCCTTTCACTTGGGGTAGATCGCTTGCAGTTGACAGGATAAAACAGAGGAGCCAGGAAGATTAAACTACGCAAAAACTGTTTGAAAATGGGAAATAGTGGTCGCCTTACCTCCCCATTAAAGACTTGAATTGTCTGTGAAGGGAAAACACTTTATTGTAAACTCTACAAACAATACACCACGTTTCACATGTATTTCACCTGTTTCCTCAGGCAAATAACAGGAGTAACTTATACAAGCTCTCAGCAGTAGCCGCGATTCCTGCTGAGTGCTTGTATAAGTTACTCATGTTATTTGCATGAGGAAGCAAGTGAAATACATGTGAAATGTGGTGTATTGTTTGTGGAGTTTACAATAAAGTTTTTCCTGACACAGACAAACAATCCAAATCTTTAATGGGGTGTAAGTCCTCCACTACCTCCCATTTTGTGTGTGCGTGTGTATTTCATAATTCCTGGTGCTTTTGTTTCCTTCTGGCAACTGCAAACTGGTATTGTTTAATTTGAAACATAATACATATGGCAGCCTCCATATGCCTTTCCCCTTCAGGTTCCAAGTAAGCCATAAAAATGTTGTGTCTTGCTTTACCATTTCCCCATTTGTACATTACACAATTACACTCATACTCCATTTCGATTGGACATTTGATTGGTTATGCTTAATCCATTTATAATTTTGCGTAATTACCCCAAATGTTGCTTAATTTTTGTGCTGACTTTAGCAGTTGAAAGCAAAGCCCCCATACATGCTATCACCGCCAAAATTGCTAAGTCTGTCTAAGAGGAATAGTGGGAACAAGGCAAAAAAAAAAGCCTTGTCGTTTTTGTTATAATTCAAGTAGGCCTCAGTGATTTGGACTGGGTTAGTCAAAAAGGCTTGGGGTGCAGACTTGCCCTGTAAAGAGATTTTCTCTTAGAGAGAAAATCTACAGTTCTGTCAGCTGAACTAGGACATACCAAGAAGCTGTTCTGTGGGCAAGGCCACAGGTCTCACTGACCTCAACATGTAAACCACAAGAACAGTAAACACAGCCATGTTTAATCAATATCAAATTCTTTGCAACTAGACCAAGGGGCTCATAGAATATTAATCAAGTAGGTGTGTATCATGACATCACAAGGGATCTGAACCAATGATAGGTTTAGGGGGATGGTTCAGATGATGACACAGTTAACTCTTTCCTGGTCAGTATTTAGGTTCATGATGAGCCAACGGAGCACTCTTACTTTCATGCTCTCTCTCCACTGACTGAAACCCTAATTACTTTCCTTTAGTTATGTAATCTGATATAATGTATGCTGTATATAGGTAGTTAGATGTAATGTAGTATAGACAGAAAATGACCTGATTACCTTCAGCAGGAAGGTGATCAAGAGCTTGTAACGTACTACAGAAGAATTATGCTTTGCTGAGATGTAACGAACTGTATCTCTGTATCTGTTTACTGAATAAACATCTTCAAACTTGGAAGACGACTAAAGAAGTTCTATCTCCTGCTTGCTGTGATGAGTCATGTTTGCAGCTCTTATTAATGAGTTGCTGGTGCCGGAAGAAAGGTGTGTTGCCGATAGAAACATATAGGTTCTTACAGTTTCTTACAGTTTTTGAGAAAATCGATTTTGAAAATGGGAAAAATGGTTTTGAAACTGTCATTTTAATAAGCTTCAATACCATGTTCCTTTGCATTTTTAAAATCGATTTTCTTAAAAACTACCAGGTCTTTCTGAAACATTCTTTTTTATCCTTGTTTCAACTATTTTCCTTAACAAACCTACAGTAGCAGTCTTGGTGAGGATAGCATATACAGGGGCTTTGCTATTAACTGCTTAGGTTAGGACAAAATAACGCAAAAGTGAGAAATGATGGTTCCTGATTACCTTTACAGATGCAATAAATAAAACATTTTCCCGAAACTTCGCATTACGACTTTGTATCATAATTGCGAATTATGATGCAAAATTACGATTATGTTAAACTTATGCTCATCACTAGTGATGAAACATAAATGTTTTGAACTGTGGCTATTCTGTTGTAGAATCAGTATTTGCAAGTATGTTTTTGCCACGATTATTTTGTATTTTTTTATATTTAGGAATTCAGGTGTGGGAAATGGGAAACAAAAGCTCTGCATGCCTAACTAACCATACAACAAATTTTGAATCCTAGGGCAACCCTCACCATTGGACACAAACAAAGTGCAATTTAATATTTTGGACCTCTTTTTAACCACTTCAGGTTCTGTGATTTTTACCCCTTTAGGTTCTGGGCAATTTTGGCATTGCAGCTGTGTTGCCACTGATACAACAATAACTTTTACACTACTTAGACTATTAGGGTGACAAGAAAAAAAAAGTGCACGGAAGAGTAGGTTGTTAAAGGAAACCAGAGATGAACACTTTGGCACAAAATAAACATATTCCCCGATAGATTTTACAAAACAAATACTATACCTGGTATTTTCGCCGCCCTGGTGTGCCGATTTTTGTGGTCTTTTTACTAAAACTCCATGCAAAACACACTTCATCAGAAAAGCATATTATTTAGTGGGCTGTGTGCAAAATGAAATCACCATTCCTAAAAACCTCTTATGACTAACAAATATAGATTAAAAAAAATGTTTTTCAATATACCCTTACATTAGCAGCTCCTCCCATCTCATCACCGCTCTCTGTGATACTGCAGTATACAGAACAGGAAAGCAGAGCCAGAAGGGGGCAGGCTTGGGCTTGAAAATACATCAGAGAAGACAAACTCAGCTATAATGATTCCTGAGCACAGCCAGACTGAATGCTCAGTTGGAGATTTTATCAGGGCTGATAACAAGCAGGCTGAGCAATGAAGGATGAAACAGAGAGCAGGGTAGGTGTTTTCTCTAATGTTCCTACTGATATACAGTGGGATGTGAAAGTTTTGGCAATCTTGTTAATCGTCATGATTTTCCTGTGTAAATCGTTGGTTGTTATGATTAAAAATGTCAGTTAAATCCTACTAATATTATAAACTAGCTGATTGCCCGGCGTTGCCCGTGCATGTATTTGGCTGGTGTTGGCTCCGCCTACTTTTTCTAACCCTAACACACAATTACTCACTGACCAATTTTGTGAGCTTTGCGGCCTTTGCTATCAATAATCTGCATTGAAATGAAACAAATCTAATTGGCTGTGTGTGGCTCCACCCCCTTTTCTGAATTTGAACCCCAGTCACCTAATAATCAACTGCACCAGGTTTGAGGCCTGCGCCATCAACAGTTCAAGAATGGTAGCAATTAAATATTCCCCTTGAAAAGCAACAGGTGAAGTTTGATTCACTTTTGTAGGCTCCACCCACTTTTCTGAATATTAATCCCAGTCACCCTGTGACCAACTGTGCAAAGTTTAAAAACCCTGCCATTAACAGAATGGCTGCAGTTTACATTTTCCCAGTGAAATTTGTATTTGTCTTCACCCACTGATGACCCGGCGTTTCCTGGGTATGTATTTGACTGGTGTTGGCTCCACCCACTTTCTAACCCTAACACACAAACACTCAATGACCAAGTTTGTGAGCTTTGGGGTCCTTGACATCAATAATTTGTATATTCCCATAGAAATTAAACAAATCAGATAGGCTGTTTGTGGCTCCACCCCTCTTCAGCATTTTAACCCCAGTCACCCAATGACCAACTGTAGCAGGTTTGAGGCATCTGCTATTAACAGTGTAAAAATGGCAGCAATTTAAATATTCCACTTGAAAATCAACAGGTGAATTTTGATTGGCCATTATAGGCTCCACCCACTTGCCTGAATATTAATCTCTGTCACTCAGTGACCATCTGGGCAAAGATTGGGAACCCTGAAATAAACAGTGTAAGAAGGGCTGCAGTTTACACTTTCCTAGTGAAATTTGTTTTTGGCTCCGCCCACTTTTTGTAACCTGGACACAAAGTCACTACTCAATGCCCAAGTTTGTGAGTTTTGGGGTCCTTGTAATAATTTCAAATCTGATTCACTGTTTGTGGCTCTGTCCCCTTTTCTGAATTTGAACCTCAGTGACCCAATGACCGACTGTACCAGGTTTGAGGCGTGGGCCATTGACAGTGCAAGAATGGCAGCAATTTTAATATTCTCCCTGAAAAGTGACATGTGATTTTTGATTGGCATTTTAGGCTCCACCCACTTTTCTGAATGTTAATCCCAGTCACCCAGTAACCAGCTATGCTGAGTTTGAGAATTAACAGTGAAGAAGGGCTGCAGTTTACAATTTCCCAGAAAAAATTGTTTTTAACTCCACCCACTTTTTGTAACGTTGACACACAGTCACTACTCAATGAGCAAGTTTGTGAGCTTTTGGGTTCCTGGCATCAAAATTGTGCTAATGGAAGTAGTTTATCCAGCAAAGAAATCTGGCTGTTTTTGGCTCCGCCCCTTTACTGAATTTGAACCCCAAACACTTAACGACCGACTGTAGCAGGTTTGAGGCCTCTGCTATTAACAGTGTGAGAATGGCTGCAGTTTCAATATTCCCCTTGAAAATCAATAGGTGAATTTTGATTGGCTCTTGTAGGCTCCACCTACTTCTCCAAATATAAATCCTAGTCACCCAGTGACCAACTGTGTGAAGTTTGAAAACCCTGCCATTAACAGTGTAAGAAAAGCTGCAGTTTACATTTAATGTAAGTTAGTTGTTTTTGGCTCCGCCCACTATTTTTAATCTAGACATACAGTCACTTAATGACCAAGTTTATGAGCTTTGGGGTCTTTGGCATCAATAAGTTACATTTAACCATTGAAATTAAACAAATCATGATTTGCTGTTTTTGCCCCGCTCCCTTCAGAATTTAAACCCCAGTCTCCCAGTGACTGACTGTAGCACATGGTAGGCCTCTGCCATTAAGAGTGCATGAATGGCAGCAATGCAAATATTCCCCTTGAAAATCAAAAGGTGAATTTTGATTGGCTGCTGTAGGCTCCACCCACTTTTCTGAATATTAGTCCCAGTCACCCAGTGGCCAACTGTGTCACGTTTGAGAACCCTGCCAATAACAGAATGGCTGAAATCAATCTAACAAATCTGATTTGCTGTTTGTGGCTCCACCCCTTTGGTGAATTTGGACCCCAGTCACCCAATGACTGACTGTATCAGGTTTGAGGCCTCTGCCACTAACAGTGTAAGAATGGTAGCAATGTGAATATTCCCCTTGAAAATCAATAGGTACATTTTGATTGGCTGTTTTAGGCTCCACCCACATTTCTGAATATTCATCCCAGTCACCCAGTGGCCAATTGTGTAAAGGTTGGGAACCCTGCAATGTAAAAAATGAAGTTGTTGGCACCGCCCACTTTTTCTAACCTTGACATACAGTCACTCAATTATCAAGTTTATCAGCTTTGGGGTCCTTGGTATCAATACTTTGTATATTCCCATTGAAAAATAAACAAATCTGGCTGTTTGTGGCTCCGCCCCCTTCCTGAATTTGGACCCTAGTCACCCAGTGACCAACTGTACCAGGTTTGAGGCATCTGCTATTACCAGTATAAGAGAATGGTAGCAGATGAAATATTCCCTTTGAAAACCATTAGGTGAATTTTTATTGGCTGTTGTAGGCTCCACCCACCTTCCAAAATCTTAATCTGTCACCCAATGACCAACTGTGCAAAGTTTGAGAACCCTGCCATTAACGTTGTAAGAATGGCTGCAGTTTATATTTTCCCAGTAAAAGTTGTTTGGCTCCGCCCACTTTTTGTAACCTTGACACACAGTCACTCAATGACTAAGTTTGTGAGCTGTCAGGTTCCTGGCATCAAAAATGTGTGAATGGAAGCAGTTTATCCATCAAATAAATCTGATTGGCTGTATTTGGCCCCGCCCATTTAGTGAATTTGGACCCCAGTCACCCAATGGCCGACTGTAGCAAGTTTGAAGCCTCTGCCATTAAAAGTGTAAGAATAGCAGCAGTTTAAATATTCCCCTTGAAAATTAACATGTGAATTTTGATTGGCTGTTGTAGGCTCCACCCATTTTCTTGAATCTTAATCACATTCACCCAGTGACCAACTGTGTCAAGTTTGAGACCCCTGCGGTTAACAGTCTAAGAATGGCTGCAGTTTACATTTTCCCATTTAAAAAGAATGGCTGAAATTTGATTAGCTGTTTTATGTTCTGCCTACTTTTCCTGGATTTGTAGCCTCGGTCACCAAGTGGCCAACTGTGCCAAGTGTGGGGACTCTGGCTTGAATACTGCGAGAATGGCAGCCTTTTCCATTTTTTCCATTGACTTGAATGGGTGAAATCTGATTTGCTGTTTGTAGCTCCGCCCAGGTGTACAGGGGGGGGGCGCGAGACCCCCAGAACCTATCATCCCAGGTAGTAAGGGATCTGCATACCAAGGTAACTGGTATTAGTTAAAAGGAAATGAATAATGCAGTCTCCATATCCCTATCACTTTGGGTTCCTCTAAAGAATTATGTGGTGTATACAGATGAAAAAGATTTGTTGAGAAAACTGCAACAAGATAAGAGAGGACTACCTTTTATTGACAGTCCCATAAATCATACCATATAGACTCCATATCTACCACCCCTTTGGAAGTTACATCCCTTCACCTACATATTTCACCATAAAGAATTCTAGCAATCTAAAACTATAACAACTTAATCAGGGACTGGTTCTCGGCAGGGATGGTCGTAGTCAGCCAACTTCGCTACGCTGGAACTACGCGTAGTTTTACGCAATTACGCTTCGCCAAACTACGACTTCAAAATCAAATATTCGCTTCACATGCATTTCGTAGACTACGGGTTAAAATACGCAATTACGCATAGTGCGAAGCGTAGTGGATGCAGACGATTATGCCCTTATGCGGAAAAATTTCCGCATTGATTCCTCTTTTAAATGCTTATACTGGGAACTCTTCTATGCGTACATTCCCCTTTCCAATGCGTAATTTTGTAAGCATACAATCGTACGTGGAAAAAAGATGCGAGTAACGCATTCGTAGTTCACTACGCAATACGCTTGTTAACTACGCCTAATGGGCATAAGCTACGCGTAGCGTGCTTCGCTACGTGTAAATTCGGAAGCGTAGTTTTGAAACTTCGCCTACAAACTACAATGCGTAGATGCGAACTACGATGCGTAAATTGGCACTGGTGTAGTTTCTGCTCATCCCTGGTTCTCGGAATCTCAGCAGGGAGGCTTTTGCCCCCATTTCCCGAGATATACACCCAATCTACTTACTCAATTGCAAAGACAGAGTTTGGTAAGGAAGGTGAAAATTGGCATCTAAGTGGAGAATAGCTAATCACATAGATAGCTGTTTTGTTAAAATTATAAGAATTTGGGTTGAATTATTATAAAGATTGTATCAAAGGTACATTGCTAAGTGCCATATTATTCAGTGTGTCATAACACCAAGAGGAAGCAACTTCCCCCATTCCCCCATTCTCCAGAAGCTCAGCTCCTGAGATTGCAAACAAAAGAAGCACTGTAGTGGATAATAGGTTTTGTTTATCTGTTTTTGATCTATGGAAAAGTCCCCATTGAACTCTACTGTTTATGTTTATATGTTTATGTAAAACTTTTACGGATATCGATATGTCATTACGGTAAATGTTATGACTGTTATAAGTTGAAAGATTTCCAATAAAAATTATTGAAACCGGAACTTACATCCCTTCACAGTTTTGAGCCCTCAGAGATATCCTGGCCAGACCATTTAGTGGTCTTGGCATCTTTACAAACTGGATCAGCACTCCGAAATGTAGCTTTCTGAAAACTGAAGGAGTTACTATTGACTGGTAATAATCATAATCTGCTAATTACAATGTAAAATTTTGTATAATTTTTCACAATTATGGCCATACATAGTTAACATTCGGGTATTCAATTATACTTTGCATATTCCATTCATAATTTTTCATAAATATGCAAAATTGTGCTAAATTTTGTGCCAAATGTAGTGGTTAATAGCAAAGCCCCCATACATGTTGTCACCAAAATTGCTCCATCTGGTAAAGGGGAAGAGTGTGAACAAGTCAAAAAAAGATTTATTTTCAAAAAGACCTTGTAGTTTTTGAAATAATCAATTTTAAAATAATAAAATGGTTTTTAAACTCATGAAAATATCAGTTTAAAAACCTTTTTTCCCTTTGCATATTCAAAATTGACTATCTCAAAAACTACAAAGTCTTTTTGTAAAATTCTGTTTTTGACTTGTTCCTACTTCCTTTAACATACATAGAAATTTTGGTGACAACAGCATGTTTTGGGCCTTTGCTATTAACCACTAAATTTGGCAAATTTGGCACACAATTACATGGCAATTATTCAAAATGATGGCATTATGGTTCCTGATTGCCTTTACATACAACATTAACTATGATTTTTCCCCAAATTCTGCATTACAATTTTGCATCGTAATTGTGAATCACAATGCAAATTTACAATGACCTTATATACTCGCGTATAAGCCTAATTTTTCAGCACAAAAAAGTGCTGAAAAGTTACCCTCCTCAGATTATAAGCGAGTTAGAGGAGCAGAACGGATGGTGGAGCAGGTTTTGTTACTGGCAGAGAAGTGTAAGGATCTTAAACTAGTGATCCTGCTGTTGTCAGCTGGCACCCTGCTGTGTCTGAGCCACACATCCCCTGCAACATGGTGTGCAGAGTGCGCTGCTCAAGACTACCTGTGTCCCCTGGCTTGTGAAGCGGAGCGTGCAAGCCATGTGTCATTGGTGCAATGACCAGGGACTTTGGCAATCACTGTGTCTCATATCTATGACTCTGTCTAGTGGCATCTTGAGACACAGCTGTATCATCCTTGAAGCACATCTGGCTATGGGGAGTGGGGGCCGACTTGTACTGGGGTAACATCTGGCTTATATTGAGGGGCTACACTAGGAGGGGGTTTATACGCGAGACAATAACTTTTTCCTGTTTTTTGAGGAAAAAGTGGGTACATCAGCTTATACACGGGTTGGCTTATATGCAAGTATATACGGTATACAAAATTTATACTCATCACTGCTATTGACTGACCTACAGCTGCAGTAGACCTAGAACAAGCCATTTCCAATTAATTAGAGGAAAACAGAGGCCGTGAACCGAGTTCCCCTGTTGTGTGGGCAGCTCATAAAATGGTCCTTCATGGCCTTCTCGTTTAAAAGGGAGCCAGATTAAAAAGAGAAAGGGAAGCAAGAGTCCTAGAGTTATCCTCTAAAATCAGCTTGAGATCTCGCACGCATCCACCAAATCTGATGTGCTCCTCTCGGAAATGACTGATCTTAGAGAGGAATTTTAAAGGGAACCTAAACTGAGAAGGATATTTTTTTTTTTTTTTATAATACTAGTTGCCTGACTCTCCTACTGATCTTGTGTCTCTAATACTTTTAGCCACAGCCCCTCAACAAGCATGCAGATCAGGTGCTCTGACTGAAGTCAGATCGGATTAGCTGCATGCTTGTTTCAGGTCTGTGATTCAGCCACTTCTGCGGCCAAAGAGATCAGCAGGCCTGCTAAGCAAATGGTATTGTTTAACTACTTGCTGACCGCTCCACACCAATTGGCATGAACGCTGTGGCTCCCCAAGGACCGCTCAATGGCAATTGGCGTGAAGTCCTGGGAGCGAGTTTTGCAGGAGATCACGCCCAGTGCACGACCATCTCCGCTTTCGTCATCAGTCTAACAGCAGCAATCGCTGCTAGGAGACTGATAGATGGCAAAACAGCCATCTATTTACAATGTACAGTGCTGCGATCTACGGCAGCGATGTACTGGGAAGGCTCATAGAGCAACCTGCCCTCATAAGCTGAGTCCCATGAATGCTGTCGCTGGGATTGGCTGGCAGGGGGAGGGAGGAAGAAGCAACAGCTCGTCGCCAGGTCCCTCCCCCCGTACACACGGCGCACAGAGGGACACCGATTCTGCAGAAGCTGTCGCCGAAGGTTCTTCCCCCTTCCCCCGCCGGAAGCTCCATACATTGTGTATGGAGTTGCTGTCGCTAGTCCGCATACACAAGGCTGACTAGCGACAGTTGCATCGAAGTTGCGGCGACAGCTGTTGCCGGCGATTGGCCAAGTCAATCGCCTGGCGACAGCTCTGACAAGCGACGGTTCGTGGCACATGCCTCATACACACGGACGACCTGTCGCTGCAACACGCGCGTGCCACGTGGTTGCGGCGACAGCTGTAGCCCGTGTGTATGAGGCTTACGTGGTTAAAAGGAAACATCCATATCCCTCTCAGTTAAGGTTCCATTTAATATCTACCAGGGATGCTCATAGGATTCTGCAGATTTGAAATTTCCACATTTCCAATTGAAAATCAGCATTCCGGATCGGAACTCATAAATTGGAAAACAGTAACTGGAAATCGGATTTCATCGGAAATTTAACCACTTGAAGATCATAGGCTTACACCCCCCAAAAGACCAGGCTATTTTTCACAATACAGGGATGTGCAGCTTGGTCAGGTTGCTGCACAGCCCTGCAACTTAGCACACACATGATTTTTACCTCTTTTTGTTGTACTTAATAGGACACTCTGCCGGAGATCTCTGATCGCTGCTGCAATCTTTTTTTTTTTTTTTTAATAGGACAGGATTTTCCCTCCCTCCTTCCTCCCTCTCCCTCCCACCCTCTGTGCCGTCCTAATCAACATAGGGAGGCGATCGGCACTCATCTCCGCCTCTCATAGGCATTAGCCTATGAGAGGGCTCCATTAGCTAGCCAATCTGGAGGACAGCCGAGTGTCAGCTGTACAGCGCTGCAGGAGATCGCAGTGCTGTACAAAGGTAAACAAAGGGGAACTACTTCCCCTTTCGGTGGAAAACAACATGCTAGCCGCGATCGCGTGAACCGACAGGGAACGATCACACATGCGCGCACGCGTTCCCTGCTAAACTGCAGCTCCAGGACTTGACACCAATTGGCATTAGGTTGGGTGGGGCTGCCACCGCGGTCACACCCATTGGTGTGATGCGGTCGTTAGGAAGTTAGATTGCGCAAAAGGTGGATCAGCGCAACACCAGGCCGCCTCCGAATAGCCTCCAATCAGAGATGCGCTGAGCCCCCCCAGGAACTACAAACGCACCTTGAACCCAAACAGAAGCTCTGCATATACACCAAAAGCATAGGTAGTTAAAGCAACTCAGGTATTTTAGCCAAATCACAGAGCTCGGAAGCATTGGACCAATGAGAGAATGCAGAATTTTTCCATGAAAATCGGATTGCTGTTGTAATTTTGGACCAATCACAAGGCTCCAATACTGAGAATTTCCTGAGTCTTGTGATCAACCTAAAATTTCAGTGGTTTTCCAATTACCGTGGTAGAATTCTGCCTTCTCCGATTGGTCCAATACTTTCGAGTGAACACAGAAGTATTTAGCCAATTAGACAATTCAAAAAATTACCAAATATACACTCTCCAGAAGTCAGAACTTAGAAATCGGAAATCAGAAATTCGGAAATCTGCAGAATCAGTAATATGCACTAGCCGAAATCTGAATTCTCATGGAATCTGAAATCGGCACCTCCCACCATCCCTAATCCTTATTATCTTATAAGACAGAAAAAAAACCTATGCCAGTGATGGCTAACCTTGGTACTCCAGCTGTGGTGGAACTACAAGTCCCATGAGGCATTGCAATACTCTGACAGCTCTAAGCATAACTCGGGAAGGCAGAGGCATGATGGGATTTGTAGTTTTGTCACAGCTGGAATGCCAAGGTTAGCCAATCACTGCCCCATGCTATCTGGGCCATGTTTTCTACTAAAAAAGCTAAGAAACCGGATTCCCTATTAGTTAAAAAGCTGATTCAAAAGCACACTCACACTAGGCTCTTACCCAATGCAACTCACAGGGCCAGCTAGCTCACCAGCCCATAGATAGCCTCAATACCTTCATACAATGCATTCCAGTTAAACCCCTAATACCTAGAAATGTAAAATCTATTTGAAACAAGTATTACTTACGCAGAACACATCTTATTACTTAGTAAGGGATCATTAGGTTCATCACTGTACCACTGTGTCACGCCAGTGTTTACAGTGAAAATCCCGCCTATAATGATATCGCCATCCTGGGAATATTTATACTCAAATGTGTAATCCTTCATGGAGAGATGACATTGCTCAGCAGAGCTCTGCATCTTAGATGTGGCCGGAGAGACACACAGGATCAGCATCCGGAATGATATGAAGAGCAAATTGCTGGAGAAATCTGGAATCATATTCATCACTGTCCCAGTGCATTACTACTACCACTGCACAGAGGATGAGTAATGTGTGCTGCAGTCTGCTGACGGGAGTGCCAGTGACAGCCTCTGTCTGTCTGCAGAGGGGATTATATCACGTAGAATGGGACATTCATAGCATGAAGACAAAGACATTATATTTAAAGTGAAAATTCTAGAATGACAAAAATAAATAAATAAAGAAACAACAACACACATAGGACCACTGAATAAAATCACTGTAATTTTTACTTGTTACATTTGTTTTACTATCTATAAAGAGTTTTTAAAGGGACTCCGAGCTCAAAATAATTAATAAATTGCTACTCACCTTGGGCTTTCTGCAGCCCAGTGTAGGTCGGGAGGTCCCACGACGGCGTCCTGGCTCTTCCCCTAGGCCTTCGCTCAGAAATGGCTGCCCGGCGGCTCCCGGCAACACTGGGCCCGAGTGTCGGGCTCCTTCTCCCTCAAACGTCACCCTGTTGTCACCACGCCAGCCGCCTCGCGTCATCACGGCGGCCAGCGTGACCTTAATCGTGCATGCGCCGTACTGTCACGCCAGCCGCCGTGATGACGCGAGGCGGCTGGCGTGGTGATGACAGCATGACGTTTGAGGAAGAAGGAGCCCGACACTCGGGCCCAGTGTCGCCGGGAGCCGCCGGGCAGCAATTTCTGAGTAGAGATGGGCCGAACCAGTGCAGTTTCTAGGCTAAAATGCACCCAGGGCGAGTGTGTAAAAATTGCGCCCCCCCCAAGCAAGGTATGGGTGCCCGCAGTATAGGTTAGCCAGGTCTAGTTGCACTTAGTATAGGTAGCCAAGAATAGGCATCCCAGTATAGGTAGCCAGGCATAGGTGAGCCAGTATAGTTGCCCCCGCTATAGGTTAGCCAGGTAGGTGCCTCCAGTATAGGTAGCCAGTATAGTTGCCCCCAGTATAGGTTAGATAGGCAGGTGCCCCCGGTATAAGTTAGTTAGGTAGGTGCCCCAGTACAGGTTAGCTAGGTGGGTGCCTCTAATATAGGTAGCCAGAATAGTTGCCCCCAGCATAGGTTAGATAGGTAGGTTCCCCCCAGTATAGGTTAGATGGGTAGCTGCCCCCCAGTATAGGTTAGATTAGGTAGGTGCCCCCCAGTATAGGTTAGATTAGGTAGCTGCTCAGTATAGGTTAGATTAGGTAGCTGCCCCCCAGCGTAGGTTAGATTAAGTAGGTGCCCCCCAGTGTAGGTTAGATTAAGTAGGTGCCCCCCAGTGTAGGTTAGATTAGGTAGGTGCCCCCCAGTGTAGGTTAGATTAGGTAGGTTCCCCCCAGTATAGGTTAGATAGGTAGGTGCCCCCCAGCGTAGGTGAGATTAGGTAGCTGCCCCCCAGTATAGGTTAGATTAGGTAGCTGCCCCCCAGCGTAGGTTAGATTAAGTAGGTGCCCCCCAGTGTAGGTTAGATTAAGTAGGTGCCCCCCAGTGTAGGTTAGATTAGGTAGGTGCCCCCCAGTGTAGGTTTGATTAGGTAGGTTCCCCCCAGTATAGGTTAGATAGGTAGGTGCCCCCCAGCGTAGGTGAGATTAGGTAGCTGCCCCCCAGTATAGGTTAGATTAGGTAGCTGCCCCCCAGCATACGTTAGATTAGGTAGCTGCCCCCCAGTATAGGTTAGATTAGGTAGGTACCCCCCAGCGTAGGTTAGATTAGGTAGGTGCCCCCCAGTGTAGGTTAGATTAGGTAGGTGCCCCCCAGTGTAGGTTAGATTAGGTAGCTGCCCCCCAGTATAGGTTAGATTAGGTAGCTGCCCCCCAGCGTAGGTTAGATTAAGTAGGTGCGACCCAGTGTAGGTTAGATTAGGTAGGTGCCCCCCAGTGTAGGTTAGATTAGGTAGGTGCCCCCCAGTGTAGGTTAGATAGGTAGGTGCCCCCCAGCGTAGGTTAGATTAGGTAGCTGCCCCCCAGTATAGGTTAGATTAGGTTGGTGCCCCCCAGGGTAGGTTACATTAGGTAGGTGCCCCCCAGGGTAGGTTAGATTAGGTAGGTGCCCCCCAGTATAGGATAGATAGGTAGGTGCCCCCCAGCGTAGGTTAGATTAGGTAGGTGCCCCCCAGGGTAGGTTAGATAGGTAGCTGTCCCCCATAATGGAGGGGGGAGCCGGAGCCGCGGGGAGGGCAACCCGACCTCTCCCTCCCTCTCTCCGGGCCGCCCTCCGTGCTCCCCCCTCAGATGTAGAGCGCAGCAGCAGCAGCCAGGGAGGAAGCGCTGTAAACAACATACCTCCCTGCGTTCCAAGCGCTGCTCTCTCGCCGCCGGTCTCTTCCTCTCTGCCGCCTATACGATGATGCACACGCTGGTTCCTGTTAGCCGGAACTAGTGTGTGCATCATTGTATAGGCGGCAGAGAGGAAGAGACCGGCGGCGAGAGAGCAGCGCTTGGAGCCAGGGAGGTATGTTGTTTACAGCGCTTCCTCCCTGGCTGCTGCTGCGCTCTGCATCTGAGGGGGGAGCACGGAGGGCGGCCCAGGAGAGGAAGGGAGAGGTCGGGCTGCCCTCCCAGCGGCTCCGGCTCCCCCCTCCATTTCAGCGCCCACCTCCCAACAGCGCCCAGGGCGGCGGCACGGGCCGCACGGCGCTAAAAACGGGCCTGGGCCGAACCTTCAATTTTTGGTTCGCAAACCGGGTTCGCGAACTTCCGTGGAAGGTTCGGTTTGCGCGAACTTTCGCAAACTGCAATAGACTTCAATGGGGAGGCGAACATTGAAAACTAGAAACACTTGTGCTGGCCAGAAAAGTGATGGAAAAGATGTTTCAAGGGGTCTAACACCTGGAGTGGGGTATGGCGGAGTGGAATACATGCCAAAATTCCCGGGAAAAAATCTGGATTTGACGCAAAGCAGCGTTTTAAGGGCAGAAATTACATTGAGTGCTAAATTGCAGGCCTAAAGTGCTTTAACCTGCTGGGCGGTCTGGACGAGCTCAGCTCGTCCAGTACCGCCGGAGCCTGCCGCTCAGGCCCTGCTGGGCCGATTTGGCTCAAATAAAAAGCAGCACACGCAGCCGGCACTTTGCCAGCCGCGTGTGCTGCCTGATCGCCGCCGCTCTGCGGCGATCCGCCGCGAGCAGCGGCGAAAGAGGGTCCCCCCAGCCGCCTGAGCCCAGCGTAGCCGGAACAAAAAGTTCCGGCCAGCGCTAAGGGCTGGATCGGAGGCGGCTGACGTCAGGACGTCGGCTGACGTCGATGACGTCACTCCGCTCGTCGCTATGGCGACGATGTAAGCAAAACAAGGAAGGCCGCTCATTGCGGCCTTCCTTGTTTATTCTGGGCGCCGGAGGCGATCGGAAGAACGCCTCCGGAGCGCCCTCTAGTGGGCTTTCATGCAGCCAACTTTCAGTTGGCTGCATGAAATAGTTTTTTTTTTATTAAAAAAAAACCCTCCCGCAGCCTGCCTGGCGATCTTAATAGAACGCCAGGCAGGTTAAAACATCTTGCATGTGTATACATCAATCAGGTAGTGTAATTAGTGTACTGCTTCACACTGACACACCAAACTCACTGTGTAACGCACCGCAAACAGCTGATTGTGTAGTGACGGCCTTGCTGGACTGGTGCGCAACATGGCGAGATTGCTCTTCCTCAGTGATATCAGGTAATGTCTGACTGCCTTATCAACTTTCAGTGGTTCTTTTTCTACCATTGTTAAAGCTTAGCTTACATCTATTTTTTTTTTATTACATTTTCTACTTGCTGTTCAGTACCTGCAAAGAGAATCTGCTATGGAGGGCACCACGGGTAATGGCCGGGGAATCAAGGTTCGATTCCGATCCGAAGTGGGAGCCTGAGACCCATGCTGTACCTGCTCTGTGCTTTGCAGACCAGGCATTTGTGGTCAGATGGACCCTTGTCCCAGCGGAAGACAAACCAACTTGAAAGCATTTGCCAAGAATGTTTTATGGAGGGCAAGTCTGCCATTCATTCAGCTGTGTGAAACTTTCGATGGTACTAGTTTCTCAGTACCATGGTGACTGACTACGGGTAATGGCCAGGGAATCCGGTTTCTATTCCGGTCCGGAGTTGGAGCCTAAGAAACGGCTGCCACCACACATCCAGGCAAGGAAGGCAGCAGGCATGGCATGCCCACCCCGAGGTAGTGACCAAAAATAACAATACAGGAGGACTTTCGAGGCCCTGCTGTGTATGTGAAATGAATCAACTTTAAATCCTTTAATGAGAATCTGTTATGGAGGGCAAGTCTGATGGTGCCTTCACTGCGATTCGCCAGGTTGGTCTCCTCCTCAAGAAGGATAGAATATTTTATGGAGGGCAAGTCTGCCATTGTGAGTGATCACAGGTAATGGCCAGGGAATCCTGGTTGTACTCCGGTCCGGAGTTGGAGCCTAAGAAACGGCTACCACCACACATCAAGGCAAGGAAGGCAGCAGGCATGGCATGCCCGCCCCGAGGTAGTGAACAAAAATAATAATACAGGAGGACTTTCGAGGCCCTGATGTAATGAATCAACTTCAAATCCTTTAACCACTTAAAGGTTGTCAGGGCAATTTTAATATGCCCACGTGGTGGTGATTGACAGCGCCGCTCGCGCAGGCGCAGTACAGAGCGACCTCCAGGTCTCTCTGACGTCATCGCCGGGGACCGGGTCGGAGCTCCGGCAAACGGCTGCGGGCAGAGCTGCGGCAAGGGAGGTCCTGGGAGCTTAAGGCTGGAGGAAGCCCCCGGTAAGTAGCGTTTATTTTATTAAAATTGCCCTAACAACTCCTTTAAGGACCACAGTCTTTTCGCCCCTTAAGGACCAGAACCTTTTTCTCCATGCAGACCACTGCAGCTTTCACGGTTTATTGCTCGGTCATACAACCTACTATCTAAATTAATTTTACCTCCTTTTCTTCTCACTAATAAAGCTTTCTTTTGGTGCTATTTGATTGCTGCTGAGAGTTTTAGTTTTTATTATATTCATCAAAAAAGACATGAATTTTGTCAAAAAAATGATTGACTTTCTGTGCTGACGTTTTCCAAATAAAGTAAAATTTCTGTATACATTTTTGTCCAAATTTATTCTCCTACATGTCTTTGATAAAAAAAAAAAACAAAAACATTCAGTGTATATTTATTGGTTTGGGTAAAAGTTATAGCGTTTACAAACTATGGTGCCAAAAGTGAATTTTCCCATTTTGAAGCATCTCTGACTTTTCTGAGCACCTGTCATGTTTCCTGAGGTGATAAAATTCCACAATAGTATAAATACCCCCCAAATGACCCCATTTTGGAAAGAAGACATCCCAAAGTATTCACTGAGAGGCATGGTGAGTTCATAGAAGATTTTATTTTTTGTCACAAGTTAGCGGAAAATGACACTTTGAGACAAAAAAAAAGTTTCCATTTCTGCTAACTTGTGACAAAAAAAAATGAAATCTGCAACGGACTCACCATGCCCCTCTCTGAATACCTTGGAGTGTCTACTTTCCAAAATGGGGTCATTTGTGGGGTGTGTTTACTGTCCTGGCATTTTGGGGGGTGCTAAATTGTAAGCACCCCTGTAAAGCCTAAAGGTGCTCATTGGACTTTGGGCCCCTTAGCGCAGTTAGGCTGCAAAAAAGTGCCACACATGTGGTATTGCCGTACTCAGGAGAAGTAGTATAATGTGTTTTGGGGTGTATTTTTACACATACCCATGCTGGGTGGGAGAAAATCTCTGTAAATTACAATGTTTTGATTTTTTTTACACACAATTGTCCATTTACAGAGAGATTTCTCCCACCCAGCATTTGTGTAAAAATACACCCCAAAACACATTATACTACTTCTCCTGAGTACGGTGATACCACATGTGTGAGACTTTTTTGGCAGCCTAGGTG
Source organism: Hyperolius riggenbachi (assembly GCF_040937935.1). Classification (NCBI taxonomy): domain Eukaryota; kingdom Metazoa; phylum Chordata; class Amphibia; order Anura; family Hyperoliidae; genus Hyperolius; species Hyperolius riggenbachi. The sequence continues at coordinate 48,083,876 of NC_090646.1, forward strand.
TGCTAAGGGGCCCAACGTCCTATTCACAGGTCATTTTGAGGCATTTGTTTTTAAGACTACTCCTCACGGTTTAGGGACCCTAAAATGCCTGAGCAGTATAGGAACCCCACAAGTGACCCCATTTTAGAAAGAAGACACCCCAAGGTATTCTGTTAGTCGTATGGTGAGTTCATAGAAGATTCTTTTTTTTTGTCACAAGTTAGCAGAAATTGACACTTTGTGGAAAAAAAAACAATAAAATCAATTTCCGCTAACTTGTGACAAAAAATAAAATCTTCTATGAACTCGTCCTACACCTAATGGAATACCTTGGGGTGTCTTCTTTCTAAAATGGGGTCACTTGTGGGGTTCCTATACTGCCCTGGAATTTTAGGGGCCCTAAACCGTGAGGAGTAGTCTTGTACCCAAATGTCTCAAAATGACCAGTAAAACCTAAAGGTACTCATTGGACTTTGGGCCCCTTAGCACAGTCAGGCTGCAAAAAAGTGCCACACATGTGGTACTGCCGTACGAAGAAGTAGTATAAGAAGTAGTATAATGTGTTTTGTGGCTGCCCTGGCATTTTAGGGGCCCTAAATCGTGAGTAGTCTGGAAACCAAATGTTTTAAAATGACTGTTCAGGGGTATAAGCATCTGAAAATTTTGATGACAGGTGGTCTATGAGGGGGCACATTTTGTGGAACTAGTCATAAGCAGGGTGACCTCTTAGATGACAGGTTGTATTGGGCCTGATCTGATGGATAGGGGTGCTAGGGGGGTGACAGGAGGTGATTGATGGGTGTCTCAGGGGGTGGTTAGAGGGGAAAATAGATGCAATCAATGTACTGGGGAGGTGATCGGAAGGGGGTCTGAGGGGGATCTGAGGGTTTGGCCGAGTGATCAGGAGCCCACACAGGGCAAATTAGGGCCTGATCTGATGGGTAGGTGTGCTAGGGGGTGACAGGTGGTGACAGGAGGTGATTGATGGGTGTCTCAAGGTGTGATTAGAGGGGGGGATAGATGCAAGCAATGCACTGGCGAGGTGATCAGGGCTGGGGTCTGAGGGCGTTCTGAGGGTGTGGGCGGGAGATTGGGTGCCCAAGGGGCAGATTAGGGTCTGATCTGATGGGTAGCAGTGACAGGTGGTGACAGGGGGTGATTGATGGGTGATCAGTGGGTGATTTGATGGCAGAACAGATGTAAACAATGCACTTTGTAGGTGATCTGAGCATGGGTCTGCGGGCGATCTGATGGTGTGGGTGGGTGATCAGATGCCCGTAAGAGGCAGGTTAGGGTCTGATCTGATGGGTGGCAGTGACAGGTGGTGACGGGGTGATTGACGGGTGATTGACGGGTGATTGACAGGTGATTACAGGGGAGGATAGATGTATACAGTACACAGGGGGGGAGGTCTGGGGGGGTCTGAGGTCCTTCTGAGGGTGTGGGCGGGTTATTGGGTGCCCTAGGGGCAGATAGGGGTCTGATCTGATGGGTACCAGTGACAGGTGGTGACAAGGGGTGATTGATGGGTGATTGATGGGTGATCAGTGGGTGATTGGATGGCAGAACAGATGTAAACAATGCACTTTGAAGGTGATCTGAGGGTAGGTCTGCGGGCGATCTGATGGTGTGGGAGGGTGATCAGATGCCCGTAAGAGGCAGGTTAGGGTCTGATCTGATGGGAGGCAGTGACAGGTGGTGACGGGGTAATTGACGGGTGATTGACAGGTGATTACAGGGGAGAATAGATGTATACAGTACACAGTGGGGAGGTCTGGGGGGGGGGGGGGGGGTCTGAGGTTGTTCTGAGGGTTTGGGCGGGTGATTGGGTGCCCTAGGGGCAGATAGGGGTCTGATATGATGGGTAGCAGTGACAGGTGGTGACAGGGGGTGATTGATGGGTGATTGATGGGTAATCAGTGGGTGATTAGATGGCAGAACAGATGTAAACAATGCACTTTGGAGGTAATCTGAGGGTAGGTCTGCGGGTGATCTGATGGTGTGGGAGGGTGATCAGATGCCCGTAAGAGGCAGGTTAGGGTCTGATCTGATAGGTGGCAGTGACAGGTGGTGATTGACGGGTGATTGATGGGTGAATGACGGGTGAAAGGCAGCCTGTATAATACGCTTTGTATACATTACAAAGCATATTATACACTTTACTTGCGGCGATCCGGTAGCTAGTAACCCGCCGGCGCTTCCGATTGGCCGGCGGGTTACTGCATGAGGGGGGCGGAGCCTGTTGCCAGCGGCTGATCGCATCACGAATGACGCGATCGCCGCATAACCATGCCCGCCGCCGCCGCCGATGATGGGCGTATTGCGGTCGGTTGGGCCCAGACCTTGCCGCCGCCCATCGGCTGTGAGCGGTCGGCAAGTGGTTAAGGACAATCTGTTATGGAGGTCAATGATTCCATCATCACCCTCCTGTAAGGCTTGGTGGTGTATTCTCCACAGTCAGCATGCAACGCATGAGCTGACGTGGAGGAGGTACACACACTAGCACCAGGAAACAGGCTATCCCTTAGTATAGTGGAGGGGAGGACTGACTCCAATAGGAGATTGTGGCGCACAGAGCCGGTGCAGATCTGACAGCCACAAACAATGCTTTCGTATAACGTCTCAGCGCAAAGTAGCGCTGAGCGCATAAACCGGAACTGAGGAGATCAGGACAGGTAGACAGAATGAACGCTTGCTAGCTAGCGGCTACTTAGCGACAGCAAGCGTCCAAAACCAGACAGACTGGAATGAGGCAGCCAATGCGATGCGGCGATGGCGTGCCTCACAAAGACTGGACGGGATAGTCAGAAAATAGCAGGATTAAGATAGATGAACGTAACACAGATAAATATACAATAAGTATGTTTTCCTAGCGTATTACAATTACAGCTATCAATGAAACTATTTGTAACGTCTGACTAACATATGTATATATCGGCAATGAACCGATATATGACATAAGCAGGAACGCTGACTAGGAATGGAGTAACACAGGGAACAGGACTCAGAAGGATTCGCTATCTCTTCGCAGAGATGAACGCAATCCACAAACGGTAACAGAACAGGATTCAGAAGGATTCGTTATCTCTTCGCAGAGATGAACGCAATCCACAAACAGTAACAGAACAGGATTCAGAAGGATTCGTTATCTCTTCGCAGAGATGAACGCAATCCACAAACAGAACCAGGAGCAGGGTAACTACCTCAGCACGGGTGGTCACGGTACGCGCAACCTACCAAAACGTGCTGGAAAGCTGACTAACTGCACACAGGATATAAACAGTTCGTGTACGTATACATCAGCGACACTGATGTATTAACGTAACACAAATACAAGGAAAATAATAAACGTGCTGGTATGCATATATATTGGCAATGAACCAATATATGATGCAAAGACCAGCAAAGTATCTTTATAACAATAAACACGATCGGGGGCTAAAGCGACAGCAAGGCAGGCTTAAGCTGAAGCTATGAAAACCCAAGGAAACCCTGCAGGAAGCAGATCTTTATACTGAGGTCATCCAATGGGAGCAGACATGCAGATTCCCACACAGGTGAATGATAATCAGTCACAAGCTGACAGCAGGGAAAAACAGACAAAGCTATACAGCTTGCATGGAAATAGATCAGAACTGCCTGAGCTGCAGCACTACTTCCAGCAATAGCTGCTGCAGCAGCGATCATTACAGTACCCCCGCCTTTAAAAGTGGATTCCAGACGCTTTTCAAAACTGAAATTTCCAACAAAACAGTCTGACTGATAATTCATGATGACCGGGACAGCCCGGCAAGACCGAATTCCAGAATCAGTCCCCACAAGACTGGACCCATCAGAACCAGAACCTACAGAACCATGCCCATCAGTACTACAAGCCCCAGTGTGACACCCATCAGAACCATGATTTCCAGAAGAAAGCCCTCCGAAACTCCCTGAGCGATACCCACCGCCTTCCAGGAACAGTTCAGAAACGCCAAAGCCTTTGCAATGCCCACCGGTACTGTCTTTACCAACACAAAACCCACTGTTGAACCAGTCCAAGGCACCAGGACAAGTTTTCTCAGAGACCTCCCAGAACACCTTGAAGCTCCAAAGAGATCCCCATAGGTCAGAATGCCCCTTAGGCTCACATGGAGAACTATCAAGAACCCCTATGGAACCTAGGGCAATTCCCGAGTCAGGGCCACAAGGACAAACATCAATATCAGGGCTTTCAGGGACCAGAACCATCTCTGGGCATGCAGGCAGACTGGCAATATCAGAACGTGTTCCCACTAAGGAAGCATCAGAGCACGCTAACACCTTAGACACACTTGGGCATTCTGGCACACAAAGAACATCTGGGCACACCAGCACAAGAGAAACCTCTGGGCATGTCAAGGAACTGTGAGCCTCAGGGTCAGCCAAGACAGGACCAAAACCAGGACTGGCCAAAAAAAAATCATCATGACTAAACTTCGCAACTACTGGACTTTTACACGAGAATGCTGGATCAGACTTAGATGTCGCTGATTCCAGCAAAGTCAGTAACAAATCAGATTCAGGGGCACTAACAAGACAGGACAAATCTTCTGATGTATGCACTGAACCAGACAGGGACTCCACAACTACCTCTGGACTGGACAGAGACTCATTTAATACACTGGATTGGAGCTCATGAGGCGCTGCAGAACAAGTCAGTATTGCAGCAGCCCCCACTGGACTAGGCAAAACTGAGGAATTCCCTGGACAGGAAGGGAACTCTGGAACCTCTGCCACAGCGGCCAGAGAACCAGAATCTTTCAGGATACAGGGCTGGGTTTCAGGAACACTCATCAGACCGGACTGAAATTCTGAGATTTCTATTATTTTGACCAGAGAATCAGAATTATCCATGTTACAGGGCAAGACTTCTGAAACATTCAGAGGACAGGGCTGGAGTTCCTCGGCTGTTACAACACTGGAGAGGGACTCAACATTGGTTAAATCAGACTGTGTACAGGGCAAGGTATCTGACACACTTGCTGACGAGGACAATATTTCAATGGCTTCTGCTTTGCTGGGCAGAAATTCATCAAGTTTTATTAGAGCAGACTGTAATTCCAAAACAGCTGCTAGACAAGTGAATATTACTGCAACACCAACTGAGGTAAGCAGTGCTTCAGCCTCCTCTGCTAGAGGGTTTAAAGTATCCAAAGTACTGGGTGAAGCATAAGACTCTGCGACCACAGCTTCACTGGACAGGATCACTGAACAGTCCATATTGCAGGGCAAAACCATGGAAGCACCTGCTGGACAGCATAATGATTCTGTGACCTGAGTTTCATTGGAGAGATCTACTGCACAATTCATGGTACAGGGCAAATTTATTGGAAAATTTTCTGAACAAGGTAATAATTCTGCGATTTCAGGTTCACATAGCAGATGCTCTGAGCTATTCATGAAACTAGAGCGAGGTGTAGAAACAGGAAGATCAAGACACAATGTTTGCGCATCTGAATCACCATTCATTTGTAAAATTGGAAAATTCAGATGCTGGGGTTCTGAGTTTACTAGACAGGATTGCTGGGACTCGGAAACTGATGTAGTGCATCTATTGGCATCTGCTGGATCAGACAGGAGTTGAACTTTATTAACACAGGTAATTTCTGCAGAAGTGTTTGCAGAGACAGGCAAGATTTTTCTGGTGTCTGTTTCACTAAACAAAGAGTCATGAGTACTGGCTAGGCTGGACTCGGAAGTCAGCAGGACCTCTGGATTCTCTGCTGAGAAATTTGCGCAGGGCAAGGTTAAGAATGTATCAGTGGCTTCTGTTTTACTGGGAAGTAACACTGAGTTATCCATGGTACAGGGTGGAATTGCAGGAACTTCAATTTCACACAAAAAGAGCTCCGAATCACCTGCTGAATCAGCCAAAGGTGCTGAAGCAGGCGGGTCAGAACGCCAAATTTGCGAATTCGGAGTCACATAAAAATCATCCAAAATCAGTTCCCACACATCAATCAAGGGAGCCACACAGTCATACCTACACACACCAGCCTCTATTAGGTTATAGGCTGACTTAATGCATGCGTTCAATACCATTTCACTTTTTGCACTGTAAAATTGACAAAATGAACTTGAATCATTCTTCCATTCACAGACCAGGGCTTCCATCTCTCCCCTCTCGAATGGAGGATCCCATGCATACTTAACAGCGAAACATTTAGGCTGATCACAGTCTGCAGATATGATTGTGGCAGGCACATGTATAGGGTTAATTAGCAGGTGATTGGCAGATTCCTTATTCTTAAGAATTTCCAATACCTGTAGCAAGTGTTGAACTGTAGTGTATGCAAACTTTCCTTGCTTCACAAATAGGTTGATTTGTTCAATACTCTGTAATATCTCATCATAATCATACTCAGATAATTCTTTTAAACAAAAATCTTTATTTTCCCTAGCCAGGGAGGAAAGTTCATTAGTAGTTTCATAAGTCCATTTAACTCCCCTGAAAGACAATTGCATTTCATTATCTGTTAATGGCAGAATCTCATTATAGGTCTCAGTCACTAAGGATAACGATTCTGCAGATTGGACACGTTTCTTAGAACGTTTGCGTTTTGCCTTTGACCTTGCGGTTTTTGGTGATTTATTCAAAGCTGCAGGAAAATTATCAGTAACACTTTCTGCTTGCTGCTCATTCTTGCAAGCAATTGAAGGAGCAGCTGATTGGCCTGCTGCCAGGAGTTCATTAAGAGGAAAAGGCAATGGATCTATGCGCAACCAGTTATGGATCACAAACGCTAGAAATTCCAGCGGTCTATCTTTCAAATCGGAATGATTGAGAACATCAAATGCCCACTGGAATAATTCCCCTTTAAACAAAATATAACTTAGTTGGAGTGCCCAGGTTGAAACAGGAGTCGCTTGGAGATCAGGATTGGTCAGGAACCTGGCACATTCAGAGAAAAACTCATTTTCTGTTTCAGAGCTAAGTTCTTCAAATTTCTTAAAGGAACAGGAACCATAATTAACAGTGTCATACTTTCTGGGAATCCCCCCCACAATGGGGATTGGTAATGGGGTTTTCATAATGTAAGGCTTGGTGGTGTATTCTCCACAGTCAGCATGCAACGCATGAGCTGACGTGGAGGAGGTACACACACTAGCACCAGGAAACAGGCTATCCCTTAGTATAGTGGAGGGGAGGACTGACTCCAATAGGAGATTGTGGCGCACAGAGCCGGTGCAGATCTGACAGCCACAAACAATGCTTTCGTATAACGTCTCAGCGCAAAGTAGCGCTGAGCGCATAAACCGGAACTGAGGAGATCAGGACAGGTAGACAGAATGAACGCTTGCTAGCTAGCGGCTACTTAGCGACAGCAAGCGTCCAAAACCAGACAGACTGGAATGAGGCAGCCAATGCGATGCGGCGATGGCGTGCCTCACAAAGACTGGACGGGATAGTCAGAAAATAGCAGGATTAAGATAGATGAACGTAACACAGATAAATATACAATAAGTATGTTTTCCTAGCGTATTACAATTACAGCTATCAATGAAACTATTTGTAACGTCTGACTAACATATGTATATATCGGCAATGAACCGATATATGACATAAGCAGGAACGCTGACTAGGAATGGAGTAACACAGGGAACAGGACTCAGAAGGATTCGCTATCTCTTCGCAGAGATGAACGCAATCCACAAACGGTAACAGAACAGGATTCAGAAGGATTCGTTATCTCTTCGCAGAGATGAACGCAATCCACAAACAGTAACAGAACAGGATTCAGAAGGATTCGTTATCTCTTCGCAGAGATGAACGCAATCCACAAACAGAACCAGGAGCAGGGTAACTACCTCAGCACGGGTGGTCACGGTACGCGCAACCTACCAAAACGTGCTGGAAAGCTGACTAACTGCACACAGGATATAAACAGTTCGTGTACGTATACATCAGCGACACTGATGTATTAACGTAACACAAATACAAGGAAAATAATAAACGTGCTGGTATGCATATATATTGGCAATGAACCAATATATGATGCAAAGACCAGCAAAGTATCTTTATAACAATAAACACGATCGGGGGCTAAAGCGACAGCAAGGCAGGCTTAAGCTGAAGCTATGAAAACCCAAGGAAACCCTGCAGGAAGCAGATCTTTATACTGAGGTCATCCAATGGGAGCAGACATGCAGATTCCCACACAGGTGAATGATAATCAGTCACAAGCTGACAGCAGGGAAAAACAGACAAAGCTATACAGCTTGCATGGAAATAGATCAGAACTGCCTGAGCTGCAGCACTACTTCCAGCAATAGCTGCTGCAGCAGCGATCATTACACCTCCTTTATGAGAATCTGTTCTGGATGGCAAGTCTGCCATCCATTCAAGTGAAAGGTATGCACTGACTGCTGGTATAATACAATGTGCAGTCACAGATGCAGTGAAAGGTATGCAGTGAATGCAAACAGCCGTTTGTGTAGTGACGGCCATGATGGACTGGTGTGCACCACGATGAGAGTGCAGGTGATGGTGGCTTTACAGCCCATATGGTCGCCCGGCTGATGTAGCTGAATGATAGAACAGTGACTGTCCAGCTGATCAAATTTGGTCTGACCACAAAGAAGCAACGACCTTATTATCTTTGGTGGGACAACCCCCGAGACACTCATATAGCCGACGGTCATTGCTTCATTGTGATACGCAAGCCCCTTCACCGTTGCAAGGTAATGATCACGAGGGGGGATGGGCACATGTACATGCCTTTTGTTTTGTTGTTGCAGCCGCCTGCAGTGCAGCCAGAAAAATTATTATAGCTGCCACTGCTAGCGGCCTTACAAATTCAGAAATCCACCTGGAGTCCTGGACCCTGTTGGTGGTGGCAAAGAAGGCAGTCAAGCGGCCGGTGGGCAGAGATGCTGTGTGGGGAGCGACTTAGTCTTGGGGCAGGCAGCCAGTCACACGGCATGCAGAGAGAGATGCTGTGTGTGGGGACTGACTTAGTCTTTGGGTGGGCAGTAGCCCTCTGGGATCCATGCCTCATTCATTTTGATAAAGGTGAGGTACTGAACACGTTTGTGACTTAGTCGACTTCTCTTCTTAGTGACAATGCCTCCAGCTGCACTAAAGGTCCTTTCTGACAGGACGCTTGCGGCAGGGCAAGACAGAAGTTGAATAGCAAATTGGGACTGTTCTAGCCAAAGGTCAAGCCTGCGCACCCAGTAGTCCAAGGGTTCATCATCGCTGCTCACAGTGTCTACATCCCCACTTAAGGCCAGGTAGTCGGCTACCTGCCGGTCCAGGCGTTGGTGGAGGGTGGATCCTGAAGGGCTACGGCAAGGCGTTGGACTAAAGAATGTCTGCATGTCCGACATCACCATGAGATCGCTGGAGTGTCCTCTCCTTGCCTGCGTGGACATGGGAGGAGGATTACTGCCAGTGGTACCTTTATTGCGTTGTGCTTTGACATCACCCTTAAATGCATTGTAAAGCATAGTTGCCAGCTTGTTCTACACGTGCTGCATCCTTTGCGCCTTCAGGTGAGTTGGTAACAGGTCCGCCACTTTGTGCCTTTACCGAGGGTCTAGTAGCGTACAGCTCATTCCCCTTCAGTTTTTTATAAGGGGGTCCCTCAACAGGCTGGACAGCATGAAAGACGCCATCTGCACAAAGTCGGATCTAGATTAGAGTTGGGCCGAACAGTTCGCCTGGCGAACCTCTCTGGGCCTCTTACTACTTCCGGGTCGCAATGACCCGGAGTAGTACGCCTGCGCTGCCCGGCGGAGCGCGTCCTAGATCGCGCTCCTGTTGCCGGGTGCTCTCTGCGCATGAGCGTGACGTCACTCATGACGTCACGCACATGCACAGAGAGTGCCCGGCAATGGGAGCGCGATCTAGGACGCGCTCCGCCGGGCAGCGCAGGCGTACTACTCCGGGTCATTGCGACCCGGAAGTAGTAAGAGGCCCATGAATTTAGAGATGTTCGCCGGCGAACGGTTCGGGAACCGTTCGTCACATCTCTAATCTAGATGTACTATCCATCTCCTCTTGCTCTTCCTGAGTGACATTATGTAAGTCCTCTTTCTCCCCCCAGCCACAAACAATACCACGGGAACATGGAGCAGCACAAGCCCCCTGTGATGGCTGCTGCAGTTGTTCTTCTGCCGCTGCCTCTTCCTCCACCACAGAAACACCTTCCTCATCATCCAAGTCTGACTCCTCTTCTTCCCCACACGACTCCTCTTCTTCCTCCCCCCCCTTCCCCGTGCTGCCACAAGTGTTGAGGAAACATCTGGTTCAGATGAAAATTGCTCCCATGCTCCCAAAATTGCTGCCGTAACTGTTTCTCTTCACGCTCCTCCACAGCTTGATCCACCACTCTACGCACGGCACGCTCCAGGAAGTAAGCACAGGGGATCAAGTCGCTGATGGTGCCTTCAGTGCGACTCACCAGGTTGGTCACCTCCTCAAACAGCCGCATGAGCCTGCATGCATTTCGCATCAGTGTCCAGTTCGGTGGCCAGAACATCCCCATCTCCCCAGATTGTGTCCTTCTACTGTAATTGTACAGGTACTGGGTGACGGCTTTCTCCTATTCTAGCAGGCGAGAGAACATGAGCAGGGTTGAATTCCAGTGAGTCGGGCTATCGCATATCACGCATCTCACCGGCAAGTTGTTTCTCCGCTGAATGTCCGCAAAACGTGCCATGGCCTTGTAAGACCGCCTGAAATGCCCACACAACTTCCTGGCCTGCTTCAGGACGTCCTCTAAGCCTGGGTACTTTGACACAAATCTTTGAATTACCAGATTCAACACATATGCCATGCAGGGTACATGTGTCAGCTTTCCCAAATTCAAAGCGGAAAGGAGATTGCTGCCGTTGTCACACACCACGTTGCCGATGTCCAGCTAGTGCGGGGTCAGCCAGTGCTCCACCTGTTTGTTAAGAGCAGCCAGGAGAGCTGGTCCAGTGTGACTCTCCGCTTTAAGGCAAGTCATGTCTAAGATGGCGTGACACCGTCATACCTGGCATGCAGCATAGGCTCTGGGGAGATGGGGCTGTGTAGCGGGAGAGGAGATGGCAGCACCACTAGAGTTGAACTGACACAGCCAAGGAGGAGGAGGAGGACGACAGCGAAGAGGATGCAGCAGGCGGAGATGAGGTGGCAAGAGGCCTGCCTGCAAGCCATGGAGTTGTCACTAGTTGGTCCACTGCGCAGCCACGTACTCCCTGCTTGCCATCGTTCACCAGGTTGACCCAATGGGCTGTGTAAGCAATATAGCAGCCCTGACCGTGCTTGGCAGACCAGGCATCCGTGGTCAGGTGGACCCTTGACCCAACGCTGTTCGCCGGAGATGACACCACTTCCCTCTGAACTTCACGGTACAGTTTAGGTATCGCCTTTCTATAAAAATAAGTGTGGCCTGGTATCTTCCACTGCGGTGTCCCAATGGCCACAAATTTACGGAAAGCCTCAGAGTCCACCAGCTTGTATGGTAATAGCTGGCGAGCTAATAGTTCCGCCAAGCCACGTGAGTGTTGGCCTTTCCACGCCTCAATTTTTGGAGACAGAGAGAACAGATGGCTTTACACCGATCTGAGGCAGACACATCAAAAAATTTCCACACCGCTGAGCCATCCTATGGTGGCCTCAGAGTCAGAAGCTGACGTTGAAGGGCATGTTAGCTGGCTCTCCATAGCTGCCGATACATGGCGCTGGACACTGCCACCAGCTGTTTCTGAGGACGAGCTCCCCCTGCTTCTTTCAGGAACTCGCCTCCTCCTACTCCTCTCTGACTCCCCCTCCAAACTGTCCCCCTGTTCATCTCCTCTATTGGGAACATACGTGGCATCCATATAATCATCATCATAATCATCCTGCCCAGCTTTGCTTTCCTCAGACACCTCCAAAACTACATCAACACCAGGTACTTCATCATCATCAACCTCCTCCATTACGTCCATATTGTCGCCTAACTCACACATATGAGGTGGTGTAACTTGCTTAGCCCCTTCATAATGTTGTAGCAGTAGTGGGTGTAAATCAGTGATTTCACCACCAAATAACTCCTGTGAAGTGTCAAATGCAGCGGATGTGGTGCTTGTAGTAGCGCTGGCGGCTGCGGGAGATGAGGTGTTCTGTGTTAAATAGTCAACCACGTCCTGACAATTTTGGAAGGTGATGGGACGCGCCTTCTTCTGAGCACTGTAATTTGGGCCAGGGCCACATGAAATCACATCAACACGACCATGCACACACCTGCCAGGTGGCCTTCCTCTGGATTTTCCGCTACCTCTTCCGCAACCTGGTTTGTCCGTTTTGTCCATATTGGGGGGGGGGGGGGGGAGTGAAGTGAAAGGTATGTACCGATTTGACTAATACAATGTGCAGTCACACAGGTGCAGAAGTTAACATGTATGCACGGAGTGGTATATCACACTGCGTAGGTAGGTGGGTTCACTGAACCCAACAGCTAGGTAGGTATATGCAGTAATGGGTATTACAATGTGCAGCTGCCTATCACACACACAGGTACAGTAGTCACTGAATGTGCTGGGCCTGGGCTGGCAGTGGCACTTCAACACACTATGAATTACAAAAGCTGTCGACGCAACACAAGTGCAGTAATTGGTATTACACAATGTGCAGCTGACTGACACAGGTAGTCACTGACTGTCTGAATGTGCTGGGCCTGGCTGGCAGTGGCACTGCACACAGTATGAATTACAAAAGCTGTCGCCGCAACACAAGTGCAGTAATAATGGGTATTACACAATTTGCAGCTGAAACAGTTAGTCACTGAATGTGGTGGGCCTGGCTAGCAGTGACACTGCACACAGTATGAATTACAAAAGCTGTCGCCGCAACACAAGTGCAGTAATAATGGGTATTACACAATGTGCAGCTAATACAGTTAGTCACTGAATGTGCTGGGCCTGGCTGGCAGTGGCACTGCACACAGTATGAATTACAAAAGCTGTCGCCGCAACACAAGTGCAGTAATAATGGGTATTACACAATGTGCAGCTAATACAATGTGCAGCTAATACAGTTAGTCACTGAATGTGCTGGGCCTGGCTGGCAGTGGCACTGCACACAGTATGAATTACAAAAGCTGTCACAGCAACACGAGCGCAGTAATAATGGGTATTACACAATGTGCAGCTGATACAGTTAGTCACTGAATGTGCTGGGCCAGGCTGGCAGTGACACTGCACACAGTATGAATTACAAATGCTGTCGTCGCAACACAAGTGCAGTAATAATGGGTATTACACAATGTGCAGCTGATACAGTTAGTCACTGAATGTGCTGGGCCTGGCTGGCAGTGGCACTGCACACAGTATGAATTACAAAAGCTGTCGCCGCAACACAAGTGCAGTAATAATGGGTATTACACAATGTGCAGCTGATACAGTTAGTCACTGAATGTGCTGGGCCTGGCTGGCAGTGACACTGCACACAGTATGAATTACAAAAGCTGTCACCGCAACACAAGTGCAGTAATAATGGGTATTACACAATGTGCAGCTGATACAGTTAGTCACTGAATGTGGTGGGCCTGCCTGCCTGGCAGTGACACTGCACACAGTATGAATTACAAAAGCTGTCGCTGCAACACAAGTGCAGTAATAATGGGTATTACACTATGTGCAGCTGATACAGTTAGTCACTGAATGTGGTGAGCCTGCCTGCCTGGCAGTGACACTGCACACAGTATGAATTACAAAAGCTGTCACCGCAACACAAGTGCAGTAATAATGGGTATTACACAATGTGCAGCTGATACAGTTAATGGATTTGGATGGTTGGAGGCGCCCAATGAAAATAGTATGCACTTCTTCAAAATGGAAGAAGAATAGGGAGTAAGAGTTGGTTTTCTCTGACTAATAAATTTAGCTTGGTCAGATTGGGTAAAATATAATTTAATTTATTAATTGCGAACAGCACTGTGACAACGCGTTTCTCGGCGTAAGCCGCTTCCTCAGGTCAAATAAGTGCCTTAACATAGGATAAAACATAAAATGGCGCTCAGAACATGTACAGCTGTAGAAGAATACATAAAAATCTATAGGGCAACAACATAAAACACATAAAAAACATGTCAATTTATGAGGCTCAGTAACAGGTGTCAATAATGAATTCAAAGTAATGGTTCTTAACCGTGTCCCCTGGTATCAATAATATAAAATGTAATATAAATATATAAATAATATAACTCATCAATTTTTTTAGGCAGACATTGCAATATAAAAAATTATCATATGGTAGCTAAACTCTAAGGGTATACTATGAGAAAAAAAAAACTTGTATTAGTGTAATCTCCACTAGGTCCTATATTATGTATGGAGCAGGAAAAACATTCTGGCTGAGGGGAGGAGGGGGGGAGGAAAGGGATAAGGGAATGGAGAAAAAAATAAGGTGGTGGGGGGGAAGCGGAGGGTGTATCCAGGTTAAGTTCGCCCTTTTGGATATAATTGGTATACCGGGGAGAGAGGGTAAGGATAGGGTAAGCGTAAAGAAAAGGGGGCAAGGTGGAGTGCGGAACGTATCCGCCCGAAGTAACGTGCTGAAAAGATATGGAACACTTACCAGCTGATTAGCTGTAACCATCCGGGGGCGCCCGTATTTCGCCATGCGCTCCCTTAGTCTTGTATTTATATTGCCGGAAGGAGGTAGACGCGCTTTGCGTCATGACGGGCGGCAAGTGCCAGAGTGAGAGAGCCAATAGGCGAGAGCGGGACGGAGGTACTGGCGGAAGTGTCTTTGTGGCAATTTTGGGTATGGGCTGGGAGAGGGGACGAGCACTAGGGGAGTGTGGGGAGGCGGGGCTAAGGCCAGCGGCCATATTGCAGTGGGAAGGAGCCCTAAACAGCGGCCATTTTGCCGAGGGCCAATAGTAGGGGAAGTGGGTGGTCTATAGTAGCGGCCAAAGAAATGAGCCAGGCGGATGTACCGCCGCTATCAATTAGCTTAGGGGCTGGGAAAAGGTCTATCACTATGAGTATTAATAGGGGTGGGAATGAGGGCAGTGGCCATCTAGGGAAGAAGTATGACCTAGTGGCGGCCATCTTATTGAGGACCTGAATTACGAATGGTGGGTGGCCATTTTGGGAGGGTCTAGGCTTTCTAATGAAGGATATGGGTAACATTCAACTAATTATTTGTTAATTTATTATATGGCTTCATCAACTCGAAGGGAGGAGGTAGGGATAATGGGAAAGGGAATATTAATGAAATGGGGGTCGGGGCCTGACTCAATATTACTAGCTCCCTCTTCAGAAATCTATGAGGATTTATATGGTCGTATCCAAATGATCATTATTCTCGTAAGGTGTAAAACTGGGAATAAAGTGAAATGTTCATTTTTTTTTTTAATTTAGGTAGACCATAGGTGACGGCCGACCTCTTCTAGGGCTATGAATTAGGGGACAGGAGGCTTATAAAGAGCAGTAGGAAGATTAGGCTGGGGTTATGCCTATAGGGTAATAAAAATGTATTTAGAACAGTTGCCACTCCGCCCTTCTATTTGTTGAAGAATCTCTTAACCACCCTGGCGTTCTGATTAAATCGCCAGGGTGGCTGCGGGAGGGTTTTTTTCAAATAAAAAAAAAACTATTTCATGCAGCCAACTGAAAGTTGGCTGCATGAAAGCCCACTAGAGGGCGCTCCGGAGGCGATCTTCCGATCGCCTCCGGCGGCAAGAGATAACACGGAAGGCCGCAATGAGCGGCCCTCCGTGTTTCGCTTCCCTCGTCGCCATGGCGACGAGCGGAGTGACGTCATGGACGTCAGCCGACGTCCTGACGTCAGCCGCCTCCGATCCAGCCCTTAGCGCTGGCCGGAACTGTTTGTTCCGGCTACGCTGGGCTCGGGCGGCTGGGGGGACCCTCTTTCGCCGCTGCACGCGGCGGATCGCCGCGCTGCAGCGGCGATCAGGCAGCACACGCGGCTGGCAAAGTGCCGGCTGCGTGTGCTGCTTTTTATTTGGTTGAAATCGGCCCAGCAGGGCCTGAGCGGCAGCCTCTGGCGGTGTTGGACGAGCTGAGCTCGTCCAGACCGCTCAGCAGGTTAAGGGGGATATATTAAAAAGTCTAAAAACACTCAATAAACATCAAATCAACCATAAAACACCGAAAACAAACATAAATGAGGGAACAAAAACCATCAAGATTCCTAACTGTCTCCCATTTTATATGAACCCCAAGGATCTGTGGTATAAGTGGAGCAGTCTAAGTTTCTAAACATTTGTGTATTAATATACCCAAGGCTCGGGGCCCTAGTGTAATAAGTGTTTAGACCTGCAAATGTAAGGGTAAGGAGATGTGGATAGGTCTGGAGGAACTAGAATTGGCTCACAGACTCTGTTTACTAATAAACAGTGAAGTGTTACTTATGGCTATGAAAAATGATATATGACCAGTCTCAATTGTGGTTCCAGGACAATCACAGAAATTATAAGTTGTGCTCCAGGCAAATGTTTAGGCCCTCTGGTTGTAGGGTCCTCAATTTAAAGACCCAAAACATCTCCCTGGCTCAAAGTAGGCCAAACGGATCTAAGGCTTCTTCTGAGATTTGTTCAATGGGGCACAGGCGTGCTTCAGTCGGATCTTGTTTATGAAATTCCCTAAAATGTCGAGAAAGACCATGTTTGTTGTAGCCTTTCATTATGTTGCGTCGGTGTTGGCCCCACCTACTGATCAAAGGCTGTGTGGTTCTTCCTATGTATTGTAGTCCACAGGGGCACGTGACCATATAGATTACATTTCTAGAGATACATTTCATGATACTTTTTATCGGAAAGGCTTCTCCTGTGTTTGTGGAATTAAATTGGTTCATTCCATTCACTAATTTCTTGCAACAAAGACAATTCTTCCGGTTGCACCTATATACTCCATGTTTTGCCGGATCTTGGGTATCATTACCCACACTAGTTTTGCTCTTCCTGATTTTACTTGGTGCCACTTGACTCTTCAGAGTTCTTGCTCTTCTATAAATACACTTGGGTTTTTTCTTCAGATGTCCTTTCAGGTAGGGATCTTTTAATAGTAAGGGCCAATATTTCTCGAGGGATTTCCGGATAGTGGTGTGATCATTGGAAAACCTAGTAATAAAGGCTGTTTCATAGTTGTCCTCTATTTGGGTTGTTTTCTTTCTTCTCAGGAGGCTATCCCTTTCTGTGTGTCTTGCCCTTCGTTTGGCTTCTTTAACCAAATTTTGGGGAAAATGTTTCTCTCTGAACTTGTCGGTCAATATATTAGCTTGACTATCGAACGTCATGAGGTCAGTGCAATTTTTCCTGATGCGTAAAAATTGCCCAAAAGGAATATTGTTTTTCCACATTTTGTGATGATTGGAGTTGCGACCGAAAAAACCTACGAAAAAGGCCGAGTGGGGACGGTACTTCTCCACCTGCGTGTACGAGTGGTTGCCTCTTTAGAGCAACCCATCTTTGTGAGTATAATTACATTACATATTTTCACTCTGTCATAACCAAGAAGGTATCACACCAGATCGGGCTCCCGGTGGTCGGGTGTTTCTTTTGCTTGTCTTTCGCCAGTCTCGAAAGCTGATACAGTTAGTCACTGAATGTGGTGGGCCTGGCTGCCTGGCGGTGACACTGCACACAGTATGAATTATAAAAGCTGTCGCCGAAACACAAGTGCAGTAATAATGGGTATTACACAATGTGCAGCTGATACAGTTAGTCACTGAAGGTGGTGGGCCTGGCTGCCTGGCAGTGACACTGCACACAGTATGAATTACAAAAGCTGTCGCCGCAACACAAGTGCAGTAATAATGGGTATTACACAATGTGCAGCTAATACAGTTAGTCACTGAATGTGCTGGGCCTGGCTGGCAGTGGCACTGCACACAGTATGAATTACAAAAGCTGTCGCCGCAACACAAGTGCAGTAATAATGGGTATTACACAATGTGCAGCTGATACAGTTAGTCACTGAATGTGGTGGGCCTGCCTGCCTGGCAGTGACACTGCACACAGTATGAATTACAAAAGCTGTCGCCGCAACACAAGTGCAGTAATAATGGGTATTACACAATGTGCAGCTGATACAGTTAGTCACTGAATGTAGTTGGTCTGGCTGGCAGTGACACTGCCACAGTATGAATTACAAAAGCTGTCGCCGCAACACAAGTGCAGTAATAATGGGTATTACACAATGTGCAGCTGATACAGTTAGTCACTGAATGTGCTGGGCCTGGCTGGCAGTGGCACTGCACACAGTATGAATTACAAAAGCTGTCGCCGCAACACAAGTGCAGTAATAATGGGTATTACACAATGTGCAGCTGATACAGTTAGTCACTGAATGTGGTGGGCCTGGCTGCCTGGCAGTGACACTGCACACAGTATGAATTACAAAAGCTGTTGCGGCAACACAAGTGCAGTAATAATGGGTATTACACAATGTGCAGCTGATACAGTTAGTCAATGAATGTGTTGGGCCTGGCTGGCAGTGGCACTGCACACAGTATGAATTACAAAAGCTGTCGCCGCAACACAAGTGCAGTAATAATGGGTATTACACAATGTGCAGCTGATACAGTTAGTCACTGAAGGTGGTGGGCCTGGCTGCCTGGCAGTGACACTGCACACAGTATGAATTACAAAAGCTGTCACCGCAACACAAGTGCAGTAATAATGGGTATTACACAATGTGCAGCTAATACAGTTAGTCACTGAATGTGCTGGGCCTGGCTGGCAGTGGCACTGCACACAGTACGAATTACAAAAGCTGTCGCCGCAACACAAGTGCAGTAATAATGGGTATTACACAATGTGCAGCTGATACAGTTAGTCACTGAATGTGCTGGGCCTGCCTGCCTGGCAGTGACACTGCACACAGTATGAATTACAAAAGCTGTCGCCGCAACACAAGTGCAGTAATAATGGGTATTACACAATGTGCAGCTGATACAGTTAGTCACTGAATGTAGTTGGTCTGGCTGGCAGTGACACTGCCACAGTATGAATTACAAAAGCTGTCGCCGCAACACAAGTGCAGTAATAATGGGTATTACACAATGTGCAGCTGATACAGTTAGTCACTGAATGTAGTTGGTCTGGCTGGCAGTGACACTGCACACAGTATGAATTACAAAAGCTGTCGCCGCAACACAAGTGCAGTAATAATGGGTATTACACAATGTGCAGCTGATACAGTTAGTCACTGAATGTGGTGGGCCTGGCTGCCTGGCAGTGACACTGCACACAGTATGAATTACAAAAGCTGTTGCGGCAACACAAGTGCAGTAATAATGGGTATTACACAATGTGCAGCTGATACAGTTAGTCACTGAATGTGGTGGGCCTGGCTGCCTGGCAGTGACACTGCACACAGTATGAATTACAAAAGCTGTTGCGGCAACACAAGTGCAGTAATAATGGGTATTACACAATGTGCAGCTGATACAGTTAGTCAATGAATGTGTTGGGCCTGGCTGGCAGTGGCACTGCACACAGTATGAATTACAAAAGCTGTCGCCACAACACAAGTGCAGTAATAATGGGTATTACACAATGTGCAGCTGATACAGTTAGTCAATGAATGTGTTGGGCCTGGCTGGCAGTGGCACTGCACACAGTATGAATCACAAAAGCTGTCGCCGCAACACAAGTGCAGTAATAATGGGTATTACACAATGTGCAGCTGACTGACACAGGTAGTCAGCGTCACTAGTCACTTACTCACTGTCTGATTGTGCTGAGCCTGGACTGGCACAAACACAGTAGGAATTATCAAGGCTGTCTATAATGCAACACAAGTGTCAGTGACACACAGAAACAAAAATCACAAGAACAGGATTAGCTCTCAAAAGAGCTGTTGTGGGGTGCTATTATAGCAATAAGAATCAGCCAGGAGCAAACTAACAAGCCAAGCGCCTAACTAATCTTTCCCTAGGAGAAACAGTCTGCAGCACCTCGACCTACTCTCACTATAGCAGGCACGCGACTGAGTGTAATGCCGGCGGAGTCTGCCTTATATACAGGGGGGAGTGGCTCCAGGACTGAGTGTAGCCTGATTGGCTACAATGTGTCTGCTGACTGTGATGCAGAGGGTCAAAGTTGCCCCTGATGGAGCATTATGGGGGTAAATCGAACTTCCGGGAAAGTTCGCCATCGCTTGCTCCAAAGTTCGCCTGGAACCGTTTACCGGCGCACCGGTCGGCCCATCTCTATTTCTGAATAGTGATGGCCTGAACCGTTCGCCTGGCGAACCTTTCTGGGCCTCTTACTACTTCCGGGTCGCAATGACCCGGAGTAGTACGCCTGCGCTGCCCGGCGGAGCGCGTCCTAGATCGCGCTCCCATTGCCGGGCACTTTCTGCGCATGTGCGTGACGTCATGAGTGACGTCACGCTCATGCGCAGAGAGTGCCCGGCAACAGGAGCGCGATCTAGGACGCGCTCCGCCGGGCAGCGCAGGCGTACTACTCCGGGTCATTGCGACCCGGAAGTAGTAAGAGGCCCAGAGTAGCAGAGCGGTTCGCCCGGCGAACGGTTCGGGAACCGTTCGCTGCATCTCTATTTCTGAGCGAAGGCCTAGGAGAAGAGCCAGGATGCCGTTGTGGGACCTCCCGACCTACACTGGGCTGCAGAAAGCCCAAGGTGAGTAGCAATTTCATTTTTATTTTGAGCACGGAGTCCCTTTAAGCTTCACATTTAATTGTACCTTTTAAACATACAAAAGTTGTCAACTATATTTATACAGAACAAGATAATCATTAATAATACAGTGGGATGTGAACGTTTTTTGCAACCTTGTTAATCGTTATGACTTTCCTGTATAAATCGTTGGTTGTTACGATAAACAAAGTAAGCTAAATCCTACTAATACAGTGGCTTGCAAAAGTATTTGGCCCCCTTGAAGTGTTCCACATTTTTTCACATTACTGCCACAAACATGAATCAATTTTATTGGAATTCCACATGAAAGACCAATACAAAGTGGAGTACACGTGAGAAGTGGAACGAAAATCATACATGATTCCAAACATTTTTCCTGATACCTCCACGTCTCCATACTTCCTGGGTTAGCTCCTCCCCCTAACCCCTATAGGACCCGTATAGATCTATAAATAAAGGTCATGACCCTATACACCCCATTCTCTTTTTTTTGTCCTCAGACACTATAGGATCCGTGGTGGTATGGTTATTTTCAACTGTATATTTTATTCTATCTTATTCTATCTTTACACTAATTAATCTATTTTCTAGCTCATTGAGCACCTTACCCGTAATGCTAGGTTTTTTTCCAGCTACCTACATTTTTTTCCCTGGCTGGGAGACTTCTATGGCTGCTAAATGCGCCCCACATAGAGCTCCTAGGGATCAGTATGGTGTTTTGCACGGGCTAAATGCCTGTAAGGATTCACTGTGTGTCCGCTTCAGGATGCGCTTGGCCTACCTGTGGGCTTTCTCCTCATCTCGTATCATCTTCATGTTGCTCAGGGAGGACTGGGAGCGCTGCAATGGCGGCGGCGGCTTCCGGTATCCTCCAACAGCGTCCGGAAGTGGATTCTGCGCATGCGTGCGCCAGCGCCGGCCAAAGTACTTGGAGGAGTTCCGAGCGGACATATTGGTTGTGGGCGCACGTGCCCTTTCTAGCGTGCGTAGGTGGAGCACGCTTAGGGCGCTGTATTTAAGTCAGTTCGTTCCTCTCCTTCAAAGAGAGAGGAGTGGAGGACTGATAGGCTCCGCTGGTTGGTGCATTTTGCCTTTGACAGTGTGGACTTTCAGGAACTTAGTTGAAATAGTAAGTAGGAAATATTATCAATGGTCTAATCATAGTGTTGGCTCTTTTGGCTAATTTATATGAGATTATTGATTACTGGTTTGTATTCCCCACAGTGAATCCAGCCGAAAATACTGATCCAGGTCTAGTGTTGGGCGAACACCTGGATGTTCGGGTTCGGGCCGAACAGGCCGAACATGGGCCAGATGTTCGGCATGTTCGGCCCGAACGCCGAACTCAATGGGAGTCAATGGGACCCCCGAACATGCCCATTTTGGGGGCCCCATGGGGTCGCAGGCATAAGGGGGGAGCATGCCCCGGTCGCGGGGGGGGTCGGAAATTCCCCCCACCCCCTCCGCTAGCGCTCCCCCCTCTGCCCGCTTCCCCATACAAAAAGTTTGAAACAAGTTCAATAGTACCTGGGCTGGTGGCACTGGCTGGCAGTGGAGTGTGGAGGAGGAGGAGTCCGAGTAGCAGAGTGACGTTGAGGCCGGGCAGCGAGCGGTTCAGCGCTAGTACCCTTGTGGTACTTCCGCCCTTTCTCTGACCTCACGTCCTCTGCGTGATGACGCATACGAGGGTACGCGTGATGCGTACCCTCGTATGCAGAGGACGTGAGGTCAGAGAAAGGGCGGAAGTACCACAAGGGTACTAGCGCTGAACCGCCCGCTGCCCGGCCTCAACGTCACTCTGCTACTCGGACTCCTCCTCCTCCTCACTCCACTGCCAGCCAGTGCCACCAGCCCAGGTACTATTGAACTTGTTTCAAACTTTTTGTATGGGGAAGCGGGCAGAGGGGGGAGCGCTAGCGGAGGGGGTGGGGGGAATTTCCGACCCCCCCGCGATCGGGGCATGCTCCCCCCTTATGCCTGCGACCCCATGGGGGGCAGTATTCGGCCGAACAGGGCCCTGTTCGGCCGAACAGGGGCCCTGTTCGGCCATGCATTCAGTAGTTCGGCGAACCCCGAACAGTTTGGCCGAACACCACCAGGTGTTCGGCCGAACTCGAACATCACCCGAACAGGGTGATGTTCTGCAGAACCCGAACAGTGGCGAACACTGTTCGCCCAACACTATCCAGGTCCATCTGGGTAAGGTTTTTTTCCATATATCTTAAAGGGGCCTTAAAAAAAAAAAAAAAAAAAAGGGGTAGCATACAATTAGCAATTAAATTATTGCTTATATGTTCTAGAACACAGAATCAGGAGGATACAGACCAGGGATCTAACAGACCAAGGTCTACAGTTCAGCCAGTAGATAATGCTTCTTCAGGAGCTTCTAGGTAAGAAATGGGATATTATCCACATAAATATTATTCCAAAAAAAAAAAAAAAAAAACAATCCCCAATAAAGCAATTAAATATTGCTTATGTTTTGTAGAGCGAGTGGTACAAGAGGATCTGAAGCAAGATCTAACCGTACGCATTCAAGGTCAAGATCAAGATCGAGATCAAGATCAAGATCAAGACCAAAGAAACATATTTCAAAAAAGACTCGCAGATCATCTAGGTCTAGATCCAGGTCACGCTCCAGGAGAAGGAGGCATTCCTCTAGATCAGGCTATCATCATCACAATTACAGATATAGAGAGGAGAAGATGATGAAGCCCCTTGTCTATTTGACTTCAGACTAACAAGCCCTTTCATAACGGCTATAAAGGAGGCACTAGATTGGGCAGAACCCACCGGCGAGGAAGAACAAAGCAGGGAGTATTACTCACATTTATCGAAAAAATTGAATACTTTTCCAATAATGAGGGAAATAAGAAACTTAATTCTGGAGGAATGGAAGAAGGTGGAAAACAAAACCTCATTTCATAATCGTTTTTCCAAACTTTATCCATTAAAAGACGAGGAGGTACCTTTCCTCTTAAACCCGCCAACAATAGATGCTTCTTTATCAAGACTAGCGAAGCATGTGACGCTTCCTAGGGAGGATTCCGCAATCTTTAAGGATCCGCTTGAACGGAGAGTAGACAACGACCTGAAGAGATCATATGTATCGGCAGGGGCTACCTGTAAACCAGCCATAGCTCTTACTTCAGTGGCAAAAGCTCTTAAAGTCTGGACATCCAATATAGAGCAAGCAGTTCAACAGGATGCAGATAAGGAAGAAATATTATCAGCAATGGAAGATTTGAAAATTACGGCAGACTTTGTAGGCGAAGCTTCAATGGACATCCTTAGATCCCTTTCCAGGATTATGCTAAACTCAGTCACCGCAAAAAGGGCTATGTGGTTAAAGTCATGGAGGGCAGACATGGGCTCCAAACAGAATTGGGTTAAGATACCATACGATGGAGTATCTCTCTTTGGGAACGAGATGGATAAGGCGATTTCCAGAGTAACCGGAGGAAAATCGGGACTTATCCCACAAGACAGGCCACAGAAGAGAAATTTTCCGCCCAACAGAAAACAAAATACCCGTTTCAAAGACGCAAGAACATATAGACCAGGTAAACCGTTCAGAGGTAACTGGAAAAGTTCACAATCTTCTCTAGCAAGATCACTGAAATCTAATACATCGTCTTCTTGCCAAACTAAGCAGTCTTTTTGAAGTTACGCCCACCCGGACGTCCATGGTGGGGTCCCGTCTGATGAACTTCAAGGACGTTTGGGTGGAAAAGGTCAAGGACAAATGGGTAATTGCGACAATATCAGCAGGGCACAAATGGAAATTTCGATACTCTCCGAGAGACAAATTTATTCAAACACGGCTTCCAAAGAACCAAGAAAAGGCAGCCACATTGAGAGACTATGTGAATTTATTGCTGCAACAGAACGCAATACGCACAGTCCCATCAGGGGAGGAAGGAAAAGGTATCTACTCTCAGCTCTTCCTTGTGCAGAAAAAAAGCGGAGGATACCGTCCGGTGATAGACCTGAAGTATCTAAACAGATCGATATCAATTCCGAAATTCAAAATGGAATCCCTCCAATCAATTATTCTGGTCATCATGCCCCAAGATTGGATGCTATCCATCGATCTTCAGGACGCGTATCTTCATATACCCATACAGGAGAAACTGCAAAAGTACCTGAGATTTTGTATAGACGATACACATCTCCAATTCAATTCTTTGCCCTTCGGGCTCTCAACAGCACCTCGGACATTCACAAAGGTGTTAGTATCAGCAGTGGCGGAGTTGAGGCTCAAGGGTATCAGAATTCACCATTATCTAGACGATATCTTGATTTTGGCAGACTCAGAGCTGAAACTAATCATGCACAGAGACATCACAATCAAATTTTTGGAAGAGTTGGGTTGGATAATCAACCTCAAGAAGAGCCAGATGACTCCATCCAGGAGATTAATCTACCTCGGAGCAACCTTCGACACAGTGTTCAACACAGTGTGCTTACCGGAGGAGAAAGTACAAAAGATTCACAAAATGATGTATTCAACAATGTACCTTCCTTACATCTCAGCAAGACAGTGCCTGCAGGTACTAGGAGTAATGTCATCAGTGATTCCCATGGTGAGATGGTCCAGATGGAACATGAGAAAATTTCAGTTGAATTTCCTAGGCCAATGGAATCAATCATCAATGAGCCAAAGAATAAAGCTATCAATACCTTGCAGGATTTCATTACTATGGTGGACCAACCAGGACAACTTAAGACAGGGCTTCTCACTTATTCCCCAAAACTGGAGCATAATTACGTCAGATGCGAGCCAGGAAGGCTGGGGAGCCCATTGTCTTCATCACTGGGCACAGGGTCAGTGGCCGGAGGTCCAGAAAAAAGTTGTTTCCAATGTATTAGAACTCAGGGCAGCTTTTCAGGCAACCAAAGCTTTTGCACATGTTGTGAGGAATACAGCCTTATGCTTAAGGATGGACAATCGTGCAGCTGTAGCATATGTCCAGAAGCAAGGTGGGACCAGGAGCTTATCACTAATGAAGGAGCTTTCTCCATTAATGAATTGGGCAGAGGAGAACCTGATAGCAATCAGAGCAGTCTACCTTCCAGGGAAATCGAACGTGCAAGCGGATTTCCTATCTCGGAATACGCTCGACAACAACGAGTGGAAGTTGAACTCGGGAGTTTTCAAGCAGATAGTACAATTGTGGGGTCTTCCTCAAATAAACCTTTTTGCATCAGACCACAACAACCAATTGCCAGTATTTCTCTCCAGACACTGGGTCCCAGGCACAAGTGGAATAGATGCTTTGACGTTTCCATGGAAGGCATCACTGGTATATGCCTTCCCCCCAGTTCCACTATTACTGAGATTCCTGAGGAGGCTGATGACAGAACAAATGGAAGCAATAGTGGTGGCTCCTTACTGGCCCAAGAGGCCTTGGTTTCCTCTGTTATTCAGGATGTCACTTTACCCTCCTCTGAGGTTACAGATGTCACAGAACATATTAACACAGAACGGAATGAGTCATCAGAATCCGGAGATGCTGTCCTTAGCGGTATGGAGATTGAAAGGAAAATTCTAATCGAAGCAGGATTCTCTCAGTCAGTGATAGGTACCTTATTGCAGGCAAGAAAAGTCTCAACAAACAAATCATATCACAGAATATGGAAAAAATTCATAGACTTTTCTTCAATCAGGAGAGTTGACTTTATGTCCCCATCAATACCTCATATTCTCGAGTTTTTACAAACAGGCGTTGACCTTGGCTTAAGTGTCAGTACCATAAGAGGTCAAATATCAGCCATTTCAAGTCTGATAGGCAAGAGACTGTCTGCAGACAGACTGATCCAGTTGTTCTGCCAGGCATTAATGAAAATCAGACCGCCAATCAAAAAGATACTTCCCTCATGGGATTTGCCGTTGGTTCTGGAATACTTATCGGGGCCTCCTTTTGAGCCTATTGAATCCTGTTCTATTTGGAACCTAACTCTGAAAGCAACATTCCTAGTAGCCATATCTTCGGGCAGAAGAGTCTCAGAGATTCAAGCTTTGGGAGCTACTGATCATTATATTACCTTTTTCCCAGATAGGGTAGTTCTGAGACCAGTAATGACTTTTCTACCAAAGGTAGTTTCAACTAAACATCTAAATCAAGAGTGGACGCTGCCAGCCTTTCCAGACTCAGAAGAAGGATCTTCATACAAGCATCTGGACATTGCTAGGATTTTGAGAGTTTACATTGAGGCTACAGAACCTTTTAGAAGTTCGGATCATCTGTTTGTTTGTCCTTCAGGCCCCAGAAAGGGGAAGGAGGTTTCGGCTAGGACAATAGCCACCTGGGTAGTCAGATTGATAAAGTCAGCCTACAGAAACATTGGAACAAATGAAATGCCCTCAACTTCAGCACATTCAACCAGAGGTGTATCAGCTTCATGGGCAGCCTCATCGGGGGTTTCGCTTACTACAATATGTAAAGCAGCAAATTGGGCTTCCCCAAATACATTTATCAAACATTACAGAATAGATCCATCTGTGTTAACCTCTGTTAATTTTAGAAGAAAAGTCTTGGCATCTGTGGATAAATAATTGTTATCTGACCTTATATAAATATTTTGCATATTCCCACCCGTCTGGTTTATTGTGTGCTAGTTATATCCCAGGAAGTATGGAGACGTGGAGGTATCAGGAAAGCTGGAAAATTTGTACTTACCTCTGTAATTTTCCTTTCCTGATACAACTCCACGTCGACATACGACCCTCCCTTATTTTTGTGTGTCTGAGTACTATAAACAAGAATGGGGTGTATAGGGTCATGACCTTTATTTATAGATCTATACGGGTCCTATAGGGGTTAGGGGGAGGAGCTAACCCAGGAAGTATGTCGACGTGGAGTTGTATCAGGAAAGGAAAATTACAGAGGTAAGTACAAATTTTCCAGCTTTTACAAATGAATAACTGCAAAGTGGTGTGTGCGTAACTATTTAGCCCCCCTGAGTCAATACTTTGTAGAACCACCTTTTGCTGCAATTACAGCTGCCAGTCTTTTAGGGTATGTCTCTACCAGCTTTGCACATCTAGAGACTGAAATCCTTGCCCATTCTTTTTTGCAAAACAGCTTCAGCTCAGTCAGATTAGATGGACAGCGTTTGTGAACAGCAGTTTTCAGATCTTGCCACAGATTCTCGATTGCATTTAGATCTGGACTTTGACTGGGCCATTCTAACACATAGATATGTTTTGTTTTAGACCATTCCATTGTTGCCCTGGCTTTATGTTTAAGGTCGTTGTCCTGCTGAATGGTGAACCTCCACCCCAGTCTCAAGTCTTTTGCAGACTCCAAGAGGTTCTCTTCCAAGATTGTGCTGTATTTGGCTCCTTCCATCTTCCCATCAACTTTGACCAGCTTCCCTGTCCCTGCTGAAGAGAAGCACCCCCAAAGCATGATGCTGCCACCACCATATTTGAGGGTGGGGATGGTGTGTTCAGAGTGATGTGCAGTGTTAGTTTTTCGCTACACATAGCATTTTTCATTTTGGCCAAAAAGTTCCATTTTAGTCTCATCTGAACAGAGCACCTTTTTCCACATGTTTACTGTGTCCCCCACGTGGCTTGGGGCAAATTGCAAACAGGACTTCTCATGTTTTCCTGTTAACAATGGCTTTCCTCTTGCCACTCTTCCATAAAGGCCAACTTTGTGCAGTGCACGGCTAATAGTTGTCCTATGGACAGATTCACCCACCTGAGCTGTAGATCTCTGCAGCTCGTCCAGAGTCACCATGGGCCTCTTGACTGCATTTCTGATCAGCAATCTCCTTGTTCGGCCTGTGAGTTTAGGTGGACGGCCTTGTCTTGGTAGGTTTACAGTTGTGCCATACTCCTTCCATTTCTAAATGATCGCTTGAACAGTGCTCTGTGGGATGTTCAAGGCTTTGGAAATCTTTTTGTAGCCTAAGCCTGCGTTAAATTTCTCAATAACTTTATCCCTGACCTGTCTGGTGTGTTCTTTGGACTTCACTGTGTTGTTGCTCCCAATGTTCTCTTAGACAATCTCCGAGGCCGCCACAGAGCAGCTGTATTTGTACTGACATTAGATTACACAAAGGTGCACTCTATTTAGTCATTAGCACTCATCAGGCAATGTCTATGGGCAACTGACTGCACTCAGACCAAAGGGGGCCGAATAATTATGCACACCCCACTTTGCAGTTATTGATTTGTAAAAAATGTTTGGAATCATGTATGATTTTCGTTCCACTTCTCACGTGTACACCACTTTGTATTGGTCTTTCATGTGGAATTCCAATAAAATTGATTCATGTTTGTGGAAGTAATATGACAAAATGTTGAAAACTTCAAGGGGGCCGAATACTTTTGCAAGCCACTGTATTATAAATGGGAAAGTTTGGATGTTTTCGATGTATGTTACTCGAAAATGGCTGAACGTATTTGAATGAAATTGGAACACACATAGTACATTACATAACATATAGGATACTTTTTGTTCCACAACCAAAAAGTGGGCGGAGACAAATACAAATGTTACTGCGAAATATAAACAGCAGCCATTCTTACACTGTTAATGGTAGGGCTCTCAAACTTTTCACAGTTGGTCGCTGGGTGACTGGGATTAATATTCAAAAAAGTGGGTTGAGCCTATAAAAGCAAATCAAAATTCACCTATTGATTTTCAAGGGGAATATTTACATTGCTGCCATTCTTGCACAAGCCTCAAACCTGGTACAGTTTATTATTGGGTGACTGGGGTTCAATATGAGAAAGGGGGTGGAGCCATAAACTGCCAATCAGATTTGTTTCATTCCAATGCAAATTATTGATGCCAAACACCGCAAAGCTCACAAACTTGGTAATTGAGTAATTGATTAATTGTGTATTTGGGTTAGGAAAGTGGGTACAGCTAACACCAGCCAAATACATAATTGGGCAACGCGGGGTCATAAGTGGGCGGAGATAAATACAAATTTCGCTGGGAAAATGTAAACTGCAGCCATTCTTTCACTGTTAATGGTAGTGTTCTCAAACTTTGCAAAATTGGTAACTGGGATTAATATTCAGAAATGTGGGTGGAGCCTACAAAAATCAAGCAAAATTCACAAATTGATTTTCAAGGGGAATATTTCATTGTTGGCATTCTTGCACTGTTAATGGCACAAGCTTCAAACCAGGTACAGTTTGTCATTGGGTGACTGAAATGTAAACAGCAGCCATTCTTGCACTGTTAATGGTAGGGTTCTCAAACTTTACTCAGTTGCTTACTGGGTGACTGGGATTGATATTCAGAAACATGGGTGGAGCCTACAAAAGCCAATCAAAAATTACCTATTGATTTTTCAGGGGAATATTTCATTGCTGCCATTCTTGCACTGTTAATGGCACAAGCCTCAAACCTGGTACAGTTGGTCACTACGTTACTGGGGTTTAAATTGATAAAAGGGGGTGGAGCCACAAACAGACAATCTTATTTGTTTCATTGTAATGCAAGTTACTGATGCCAAAGACAGCAAAGCTCACAAACTTGTCCATTGAGTAATTGATTAATTGTGTGTTAGGGTTAGAAAAGTGGGTGCAGCTAACACCAGCCAAATACATAATTGGGCAATACCGGGTCATCAGTGGGAGGAGACAAATACAAATTTCACTGAGAAAATGTAAACTGCAGCCATTCTTACACTGTTAATGGTAGGGTTATGCTTGCCAAAGACCGCAAAGCTCACAAACTTGGTCATTGAGTTATTGAGTGATTGTGTGTGAGGGTTAGGAAAAGTGGGCAGAGCCAACAACAGCCAAATACATAAGCGGGCAATGCCGATAAACTGTAAAACTGTAAACTGATAAACTGTAAACTGCAGCCATTCTTACACTGCTAATGGTAGGGCTGTCAAACTTTGCATAATGGTCACTGGGTGACTGGGATTAATATTCAGAAAAGTGGGTGGAGCCTACAAAAGCCAATCAAAATTCACCTATTGATTTTCAAGGAGAATATGTAATTAGTGCCATTCTTGCACTGTTAATGGCACAAGCCTTAAACCTGGTACAGTTGGTCATTGGGTGACTGGGATTCAAATTCAGAAAAAGAGGTGGAGCCACAAACAGCCAATCAGATTTGTTTTATTTCAATGCAAATTATTGATGCCAAAAACTGCAAAGCTCACATACTTGGTCATTAAGTAATTGTGTGTGAGGGTTAGGAAAAGTGGGCAGAGCCAACACCAGCCAAATACATACCCGAACAATGTCGGGACATCAGTTGGTAGAGAAAAATACACATTTCATTGGGAAATGTAAATTGCAGCCATTCTTACACTGTTAACCTCCCTGGCGGTCTATTAAAACCACCAGGGGGCAGCACAGCACTTTAATTTTTTTTTTTAAATCATGTAGCTAGCCTAGCGCTAGCTACATGATAGCTGCTGTGCAGTGGCATCCCCCTCCTCTTCCGATCACCTCCGGCGATCAGAGCAAACAGGAAATCCCGTTCAGAACAGGATTTCCTGTTTGGCTTCCCCTGTCGCCATGGCAATGATTGGGATGACATCACGAATGTCATCCATGTCATGGCGCATGGGGGAGTCCCGATTCACCCCTTGGCGCTGCCTGGCACTGATAGGCCAGGCTGCGCAAGGGGTCGGGGGGCGGCGCGGCGGGTAACAGCGAATCGGCATGGAGCGGCAGCGATTGTAAAGTACACGCAGCTAGCAAGTTGCTAACTGCGTGTAACAAAAAAAATTGTACAAATCGGGCCACCAGGGCCTGAGAAATCCTCCGTGGCGGCTTACCCCGAGCTCAGGTCTGGCTTACCGCCAGGGAGGTTAATGGTAGGGTTCTCAAACTTTGCACAGTTGGTCACTGGGTGACTGGGATTAGTGTTGGGCGAACAGTGTTCGCCACTGTTCGGGTTCTGCAGAACATCACCCTGTTCGGGTGATGTTCGAGTTCGGCCGAACACCTGACGGTGCTCGGCCAAACCGTTCGGCCATATGGCCGAACTAAGAGCGCATGGCCGAACGTTCCCCGAACGTTCGGCTAGCGCTGTGATTGGCCGAACGGGTCACGTGGTTCGGACCCGAACGCGCTCTGATTGGCCGAACTGTCACGTGGTTCGGGTAAATAAATACCCGAACCACGTCATATCTCCGCCATTTGTCTGTGGGTTTAGCTTTGGGTAGGCAGGCAGGGTAGTTCGCGCTCCAGCCACGCTAGCCAGGGTCCCCCCCAGTCATTGTGTGTCACTGCTGGGAACAGTAGTACACCGCTCGTTCAGCCACACTATATAGCATTCTGTGTACTGTTCTGTGTCTGCTGGGAACAGTGGTACACCGCTCGTTCAGCCACACTATATAGCATTCTGTGTACTGTTCTGTGTCTGCTGGGAACAGTGGTACACCGCTCGTTCAGCCACACTATATAGCATTCTGTGTACTGTTCTGTGTCTGCTGGGAACAGTAGTACACCGCTCGTTCAGCCACACTATATAGCATTCTGTGTACTGTTCTGTGTCTGCTGGGAACAGTAGTACACCGCTCGTTCAGCCACACTATATAGCATTCTGTGTACTGTTCTGTGTCTGCTGGGAACAGTGGTACACCGCTCGTTCAGCCACACTATATAGCATTCTGTGTACTGTTCTGTGTCTGCTGGGAACAGTAGTACACCGCTCGTTCAGCCACACTATATAGCATTCTGTGTACTGTTCTGTGTCTGCTGGGAACAGTAGTACACCGCTCGTTCAGCCACACTATATAGCATTCTGTGTACTGTTCTGTGTCTGCTGGGAACAGTAGTACACCGCTCGTTCAGCCACACTATATAGCATTCTGTGTACTGTTCTGTGTCTGCTGGGAACAGTAGTACACCGCTCGTTCAGCCACACTATATAGCATTCTGTGTACTGTTCTGTGTCTGCTGGGAATAGTGGTACACCGCTCGTTCAGCCACACTATATAGCATTCTGTGTACTGTTCTGTGTCTGCTGGGAACAGTAGTACACCGCTCGTTCAGCCACACTATATAGCATTCTGTGTACTGTTCTGTGTCTGCTGGGAACAGTAGTACACCGCTCGTTCAGCCACACTATATAGCATTCTGTGTACTGTTCTGTGTCTGCTGGGAATAGTGGTACACCGCTCGTTCAGCCACACTATATAGCATTCTGTGTACTGTTCTGTGTCTGCTGGGAACAGTGGTACACCGCTCGTTCAGCCACACTATATAGCATTCTGTGTACTGTTCTGTGTCTGCTGGGAATAGTGGTACACCGCTCGTTCGCCACTGTATAGCATTGTGCTCTGTGTCGCTGCTGGGAATAGTGGTACACCGCTCACCCGTCACTGTATAGCATTGTGCTCTGTGTCGCTGCTGGGAATAGTGGTACACCGCTCACCCGTCACTGTACAGCATTGTGCTCTGTGTCGCTGCTGGGAATAGTGGTACTGTATAGCATTTCTGTACTGCCACTGTACTGCTGCCAGTCAGCGTGTACTGTAAGGATAAGTGAAATGAGGAAGAAATCCGGTGAAAGA
Source organism: Hyperolius riggenbachi (assembly GCF_040937935.1). NCBI lineage: Eukaryota > Metazoa > Chordata > Amphibia > Anura > Hyperoliidae > Hyperolius > Hyperolius riggenbachi. The sequence goes on from NC_090646.1 coordinate 48,116,996, forward strand.
GGGAGGGGCAAGGGAAGAGGTGTTTCCCCTGACGGTTCACGTACAGGCCACAGGGGAGCACCCAAGAAAACCCACTCAATACCGCCCATGTTGTCCAGGACAACAACCCTCACAAATCCAAAAGAACAGGACCAGATAATTACTTGGATGACCTCTCAAGCGTCCAGCAGTGGGTTAAGCAGCACCAGCACATCACGCACGAGGTCCGAGTCCTCAGCCAGTTACAAGGAGCCAGTGGGCACAAAGCTGACACAACCGGCAGCGACACCACGCACACAACTGCCAGATAACCAGTCCGATGAATTACCTCAGGACACAATGGGGTATTCGCAGGAGCTATTCCCAGCCCAACAAACTTCCACCTTTCAAAGGTCAATGGAGGAACAGCCAGAAATGTTGTGCCTGGATTCACAACCGTTAACTGTGGGAAATGCACCGCGCACTGAAATACAAGGCGAGTCCGAAGAGGACTCGGAAACCCAAATCCCAGAGCAATTTGGGCAGGAGGGGTTGCAATTGCAGGAGGTCGGCCGACAAGATCTGGAAGACGACGTTGGAGTGTGCTGCGCAGAGGTTGTTGTGGGGAGCTCTACTCCACGGCGGTGGCCCACAATGACATATGACGAGTTTGAGGAGATGGAAGAGGAGGGTATGGACAATGTGGACAGAGACCCAGATTTTGTTTGTGAACGAGAACATCGCCGTCGTAGCAGCAGCACAGATGAGTCTGTTGAAGAACACACTGCTGCACGAGTTCGCCTTGTGCCACAAGGTAGGCGGCGCGCAATTTCAGGCACCACAAGCGTGGAAGTTCAAGTGAGAGGCAAAAGAGGAGCAAACAGAAATCGCCAGCAAGGAGGCAGGTGCTCCAAAGTCTGGGCTTTCTTTGAAGACTGCACTGAGGATGTTACCATGGCGATTTGCAAGGTGTGCAAGACCCGCCTGAGCAGGGGGAAAAATATTAACAACCTCTCCACCACCAGCATGAGCCGTCACATGCTATCCAAACATCCCACTCTTTGGGCAAACGCGTCAGGACAGGGTACCAGAAACAACACTGCCTCCCTTGGGTTCACCAGACTCACCACCAGACCCGCCTCAGCAGCAGCAGTAGCCCAGCCATTGCGTGGTTCACAACATTCACAAACATCAGACGACGCTGACACTGTCACTTTCCGGAGTAGTGCTCTTGAGGTCTCCCAGTGTTCATCAAACACAACAACCAACAGCCCTTCCGTGTGCAGCGCTACGGTTCAGTTGTCTGTGTCGGAGATGTTTGAGCGCAAGAGGAAATTGCCAGCAAATGACCCCCGGGCCGTGGCAGTAACAGCCAGCATAGCCAAGCTTCTGGCCTGCGAAATGCTGCCATATCGATTGGTGGAGACAAACAGCTTCAAGGGCATGATGTCAGTGGCCATCCCACGTTACGTGGTTCCCAGCCGCTACCACTTTGCACGCTCTGCAGTGCCTGAGTTGCATGAGCACGTGGTCAGCAAAATAACCCGAAGCTTGAAGAATGCCGTTGCCTGCAAGGTTCACCTCACCACTGACACCTGGACGAGTGCGTTCGGCCAGGGTCGATACATCTCCCTTACCGCGCACTGGGTGAACCTTGTGGAGCCTGGCAGCGATTCCTCACCTGCTACGGCACGGGTGTTGCCCACGCCACAAACAGCTGCACCGCCGTCCCTCCCACTGGATAACAGCAGCACCTACCTCTCTGACTCCTTCTCCTCCAACGCATCTCAAAGCTGTACCTCATCCGGAAACGCTAACCCAGCAGCAGTAGGATCGTGGAAGCAGTGCAGCACAGCTGTTGGCATGCGTCAGCAAGCGTTGCTGAAGCTAATCTGCCTTGGGGATAAGCAGCACACAGGGGAGGAAATTTGGAGGGGAATAAAGGAACAGACGGATTTGTGGCTGGCACCGCTGGACCTGAAACCGGGCATGGTTGTGTGTGATAATGGGAGTAATCTCATTCGCGCTTTAAGGTTGGCTAAGCTGACACACATCCCTTGCCTGGCGCACGTGATGAACCTAGTAGTTCAGCGGTTCCTGAGGACATACCCAGGCGTGCCCGATCTGCTGTTGAAGGTGCGTCGAGTGTCCAAACATTGTAGAAATTCCAGTACTGCTTCGGGGGCACTCGCCAAGATGCAGGAGCGCTTCAATCTCCCCCACCATCGCTTGCTGTGTGATGTCCCTACGCGCTGGAATTCTACGCTGCACATGCTAGCCCGCTTTTGCGAGCAGAAGAGTGCAGTGGTCCAGTACATGACGGCGCAGTACCGAGGCGCATCCGGCCAGCTGCCAAGCTTCTGTGGATCCGATTGGGCCAACATGTTGGACCTCTGCCAAGTCCTCCAAAATTTTGAGCAATCCACGTTGCTTGTGAGCAGTGACAACTCTTCAGTCAGCATTACCATACCACTGCTGTGTTTACTGAAGAGGTCGATGTTAAAAATCAAGGAAACAGCTGTCATGATGCAACTGGGGGAATCTGAAGGAGAAAACGATCAGCGTGATGGTACCAACATCAGGCCATCCGCCTCAGGGAACGCTGGCCCCAGCAGCTATGACGAAGAAGAGGAGGAGGAACAGCTGGAGTTGGAGCAGGAATTTCATGCCACCACTGACGAGGGCCAGAGCGGTGCACGTTGGACTTCCACAATTCAACGCGAATGGTCAGCAGAAGCAGACCAGGAGGAAGGTGACGACTATGATGCATCACAACAACTATCACAACGCTCACAAGAGGATGATGAGGATTCTGGTAGGACTCTGGCACACATGGCTCAATTCATGCTAGACTGCATTGAACGTGACCCACGCATTGTGCGCATTCTGGACAACACCAATTACTGGGTTTATACCCTTCTGGATCCACGGTACAAACACAATGTTCCAAAACTGCTTGAAGAAAGAGTCAGACAGGTCAAAATGGAAGAATACCAGCAGGCCCTTGTGGAGACTTTAGAGAGGAGATTGACATCCTCCCCCTCCTCTAGCCAGTTGTACGCAGACAGACTGACTTCCGCAAACCCAGGACGACCAGGAGGGCAGCAAACAACGCAAGCCGCAGCTAGTACCCAAAAGGGAATGGTATCGGCAGTGTCCTTGGAGTGGGAAAATTTTCTGACACCCATGCAGCCGCAGCCCACTGAACAGCAAGCGTGCAGATCCACCTCCAACACCGATCGCCTGGAGAAGATGGTCAAGGACTACATGTCAGATGGCGTAGCTGTGTCGAACCATCCATCTGCACCCTTCAACTATTGGGTATCGAAGCTAGACACCTGGCACGAACTGGCAATGTACGCAATAGAGGTGCTGGCTTGCCCGGCAGCCAGCGTTATGTCGGAACGCTGTTTCAGTGCTGCCGGAGGCATCGTCACAGATCGGCGTATCCGCCTCTCTACAGAAAATGCAGACCGTCTGACTCAAATTAAAATGAATCAATCCTGGATTGGAAATGACTACGCAACACTCCAGGACCCCAACCAAGTAACATGACCAATGAACATCTGGGATGGTGTTGCGTTTCCGGGCCCTGTTTATTGAACCTCTCATCTGTATTACATTTATGACTGCATGGCGGCAAAAAGCATTGCTGCTATATCCGCACGCTTTTTGTCCACATGCAAGGCCTGGGTTGTTGTGTCTCACAAAGCGTGGCCTTCTCCTCCTGCGCCTGCTCCTGTTCCATCACGTCTGCTGCTGCTGGGTTAGCGTTGCCGCGTGGTCCCTGTTTATTGAACCACTTATCTTTATTACATTTATGACTGCATGGCGGTACAAAGCATGTTATCCGCACGCTTCTTGCCCTCATGCAAGGCCTGGGTTGTTGTGTCTCACAAAGCGTGGCCTTCTCCTCCTGCGCCTGCTCCTGTTCCATCACGTCTGCTGCTGCTGGGTTAGCGTTGCCGCGTGGTCCCTGTTTATTGAACCACTTATCTTTATTACATTTATGACTGCATGGCGGTACAAAGCATGCTATCCGCACGCTTCTTGCCCTCATGCAAGGCCTGGGTTGTTGTGTCTCACAAAGCGTGGCCTTCTCCTCCTGCGCCTGCTCCTGTTCCATCACGTCTGCTGCTGCTGGGTTAGCGTTGCCGCGTGGTCCCTGTTTATTGAACCACTTATCTTTATTACATTTATGACTGCATGGCGGTACAAAGCATGCTATCCGCACGCTTCTTGCCCTCATGCAAGGCCTGGGTTGTTGTGTCTCACAAAGCGTGGCCTTCTCCTCCTGCGCCTCCTCCTGTTCCATCACGTCTGCTGCTGCTGGGTTAGCGTTGCCGCGTGGTCCCTGTTTATTGAACCACTTATCTTTATTACATTTATGACTGCATGGCGGTACAAAGCATGCTATCCGCACGCTTCTTGCCCTCATGCAAGGCCTGGGTTGTTGTGTCTCACAAAGCGTGGCCTTCTCCTCCTGCGCCTGCTCCTGTTCCATCACGTCTGCTGCTGCTGGGTTAGCGTTGCCGCGTGGTCCCTGTTTATTGAACCACTTATCTTTATTACATTTATGACTGCATGGCGGTACAAAGCCTGCTATCCGCACGCTTCTTGCCCTCATGCAAGGCCGGGGTTGTTGTGTCTCACAAAGCGTGGCCTTCTTCTCCTCCTGCGCCACCCTCCTCCTGTTCCATCACGTGTGCTGCTGCTGGGTTAGCGTTACCGGTCCCTTTTCCTGGAACCTCTTATATGTATTACATTTATGACTGCATGCCGACAAAAAACATGTTACCTGTGCAAAGAAAACAGACATTTCCCGCATTTAAAAGACAGTTTTCCCTTTGAAACTTTAAAATCGATTTTCTCAAAAACTATAAGCTCTTTTTGCTAATTTTTTTTTCCTCTTGTACCCACTCCCAAGGTGCACATACCCTGTAAATTTGGGGTATGTAGCATGCAAGGAGGCTTTACAAACCACAAAAGTTCGGGTCCCCATTGACTTCCATTATGTTCGGAGTTCGGGTCGAACACCCGAACATCGCGGCCATGTTCGGCCTGTTCGGCCCGAACCCGAACATCTAGATGTTCGCCCAACACTAACTGGGATTAATATTCAGAAAAGTGAGTGGAGCCTACAAAAGCCAATTAAAATCCATCTTTTGATTTTCAAGGGGAATATTTAATTGCTGCCATTCTTGCACTGTTAATGGCACAAGACTCTTGCACTATAAATCACCTGTACCTGGTACAGTTGGCCATTGGGTGATTGGGGTTCAAATTCAGAAAAGGGGTGGAGCCACATCCAATCAGATTTATTTTATTTCAATGCAAATTATTGATGCCAAAGACCGCAAAGCTCACACACTTGGTCATTAAATAATTGAGTAATTGTGTGTTAGGGTTAGGAAAAGTGGGCAGAGCCAACACTGGCCAAATACATACCTGGGCAACGCCCGGCCAACAGCTAGCATATATATTGCCGGGGGGTATGTATTTGGCGGGTATTGACTCCACACACTTTTTGTAACCTTAATACCATTATTCAATTACCAAGTTTGTGAGCGTTGTGGTCTTTGGCATCAAACATTTGCATTGAAATGAAACAAATCTGAATGGCTGTTTTTGGCTCCACCCCTTTTTTTGAATTTGAACCCCAGTCACCCAATGACCAACTGTACCAGGTTTGAGGCTTGTGCCATTAACAGTGCAAGAATGGCAGCAATGTAAATATTCCCCTTGAAAATCAATAGTTGAATTTTTATTGGCTTTTGTAGGCCCCACCCACTTTTCTGAATATGAATCTCATTCACCCAGTGACCAACTGTGCAAAGTTTGAGAACCATACCATTAACAGTGTAAGAATGGCTGCAGTTTACATTTTCCCAGTGAAATTTGTATTTGCCTTCACCCACTTTTTGGTTATGGGGATAAAACGTATCCTATATGTTATTCCAGGTAATGTACTATGTGTGTGCCAAATTTCATTCAAAGCCGTTCAGCCATTGTTGCGTGATTTAGTAACAAACATCCAAACTTTACCATTTATAATATTAGTGAGACATTTAGTAGCAATAAAAAACATGTGAACCTTTTGGAATTATATGGATTTCTGCACAGATTGGTCATAAAATCTTCTTCTAAGTCACAACAATAGATAATCACAGTCTGCTTAAACTAATGCCACACAAACAATGTTAAATGTTTCCATGTTTTCATTAAACACACCATGTAAACATTCACAGTGCAGGTGGAAATGGTATGTGAACCCCTAGACTAATGACATTTCCAAGAGCTAATTGGAGTGAAGTGTTATCCATATGGAGTCCAATCAATGAGATTAGATTGGAGGTGTTGGTTACAGCTGTCCTGTCCTATAAAAAACACACACCAGTTTTGGGTTTGCTTTTCTCAAGAAGCATTGCCTGATGTAAATGATGCCTCTCACAAAAGAGCTCTCAGAAGACCTACGATTAAAAATGGTTGACTTGCATAGAGCTGGAAAGGGTTAGAAAAGTATCTCCAAAAGCCTTGCTGTTCATCAGTCCATGTTAAGACAAAGAAATGGAGAAAGTTCAGCACTAGAGATGGCCCGAACTTCCGATTTTAGGTGGGCAAACTGGGTTCGCAAACCTCCGCAAACGTTTGCAATCTTGCAAACTTTCGCGAACCGCAATAAACTTCAATGGGGAGGCGAACTTTGAAAACTAGAATCATTTAGGCTGGCAACAAAAGTGATAGAAAAGATGTTTTAAGGGGTCTAACACCTGGAGGAGGGGCATGGCGGAGTGGGATACATGCCTAAAGTCCCGGGGAAAAATCTGGATTTGACGCAAAGCAGCATTGGGCAGAAATCACATTGAATGCTAAATTGCAGGCCTAAAGTGCTTTAAAACATCTTGCATGTGTATACATTAATCAGGTAGTGTAATTAGCATACTGCTTCACACTGACACACCAAACTCACTGTGTAACGCGCCGCAAACGGCTGTTTGTGTAGTGATGGCCGTGCTGGACTGGTGCGCACCATGCCAAGATTGCTCTTCCTCACTCAGTGATGTCAGGTAATGTCTGACTGCCTTATCAACTTTCCATGGTTCTTTCTCTACTGTAGTTAAAGCTTACATCTATTTTTTTTAAATTACTTTTTCTGCTGGCTCTATAGTACCTTCAACGACAATGTTAGGGGGAGCAAGTCTGGCATCCATTCAACTGTGCAATAAACTTTCTTTGGTACTTTTTCAGTACCATGGTGTCCACGTCTGGCATCCATTCAACTGAGCGATTAACTTACTTTGGTACTTTCTCAGTACCATGATAACAGGCCAGGGAATCCTGGTTCGATTCAGGTCCAGATTGGGAGCCTAAGAAACGTTACCACCACAAGGAAGGCAGCAGGCACGCTGTGGGCAAAGGAGCAGGATCGGCTACTACCACACATCCAAGGAAGGCAGCAGGCACGGCACGTGACGCAAGCCCCGGCTGTGAGAGCACAAGTAATAACAGTGCAAGACTTTTTTGAGCCCCTGCTGTATAGGACAAAAGTTGGCCTTTATGGAAGAGTGGCAAGTAGAAAGCCATTGTTAACAGAAAAGCATAAGAAGTCCTGTTTGCAGTTTGCCACAAGCCATGTGGGGGATACAGCAAACATGTGGATGAAGGTGCTCTGGTCAGATGAGACCAAAATGGAACTTCTTGGCCAAAATGCAAAATGCTATGTGTGGTGGAAAACTAAGATGGCGTGACACCGTCGTCCCTGGCATGCAGCATAGGCCCTGGGGAGATGGGGTTGTGTAGCTGGAGAGGAGATCACAGCACCAGTAGAGTTGAACTGCCATTCAGCCGAGGAAGAGCAGGACGATAGTGAAGAGGATGTAGCAGGAGGAGAAGGAGAGGAGGTGGCAGGAGGCCTGCCTGCAAGCCGTGGAGGTGTCACAAGTTGGTCCGCCGCACAGCCACGTACGCCCTGCTTTTCAGCGGTCACCAGGTTGACCCAATGTGCTGTGTAAGTTATGTACCTGCCCTGAAAATGCTTGGTAGACTAGGCATCCGTGGTCAGATGGACCCTTGACCCAACGCTGTTCGCCAGAGATGACACCACTTGCATCTCAACTTCACGGTACAGTTTGGTTATCGCCTTCTTAGAGAAATAACAGGTATGCACGGAGTGGTATATCACACTGCGTGCACTCACGCAGGTAGGTATATGCAGTGGTGAGGTGGATGCACTCAGCACAACAGGTAGGTATATGCATTGATGAGGTGGATGCACTCAACACAACAGGTAGGTATATGCAGTGATGAGGTGGGTGCACTGAACACAACAGGTAGGTATATGCAGTGATGAGTATTACAATGTGCACCTGTCACACACAGATAGATACTAGTGTTGGGCGAACACCTGGATGTTCGGGTTCGGGTCCGTTCTGCCGAACATGGGCCAGATGTTCGGCATGTTCGGCCCGAACCCCAAACTCAATGGAAGTCAATGGGACCCCCGAACATGCCGCTTTTGGGGGCCCTATGGGGTCGCAGGCATAAGGGGGGAGCATGCCCCGATCGCGGGGGGGGGTCGGAAATTCTCCCCACCCCCTCCGCTAGCGCTCCCCTCTCTGCCCGCTTCCCCATAAAAAAAGTTTGCGGAAAGTTAATAGTACCTGGTGGCTGGCTGGCTAGCTGGCAGTGGTGAGATCATGAGTGTGAAGGAATCCGACTAGGAGACACGTTGAGACCGGGCAGTGGGCGGTTCAGCGGTAGTACCCTCGTATGCGTCATCACGTAGAAGACGTGAGGTCAGAGAAAGGGCGGAAGTACCACAAGGGTACTACCGCTGAACCGCCCGCTGCCCGGCCTCAACGCGTCTCCTAGTCACTGCCAGCCAGCCACCAGGTACTATTAACTTTCCGCAAACTTTTTTTATGGGGAAGCGGGCAGAGGGGGGAGCACTAGCGGAGGGGGTGGGGGGAATTTCCGACCCCCCCCCGCGATCGGGGCATGCTCCCCCCATAGGGGGCCGTATTCGGGCGAACAGGGCCCTGTTCGGGGGGCATTGAGTAGTTCGGGCGAACCCGAACTAAAAGGCCGAACACCATCAGGTGTTCGGTCGAACTCGAACAGCACCCGAACAGGGTGATGTTCTGCAGAACCCGAACAGTGGCCGACACTGTTCGCCCAACACTAATAGATACCGGACAGGCACAGTGACTCTGCGGGCACACATGTAGGTAGGTGGGTGCACTGTAAACAACAGGTAGGTAGGTATATGCAGTACTGGGTATTACAATGTGCACCTGTCACACACACAGGTATTCACTGAATGTGCTGGGCCTGGCAGTGACACACACAGTATGAATTATCAAGGCTGTCTATGCAACACAAGTTTCAGTGGGTCACACACACACACACACACACACACACACACACACACACACACACACACACACACACACACAAATAGATCACAAGATCAAGATTAGCTCTCAAAAGAGCTGCTGTGGGGTGCTTTTTTAGCAATAAGAATCAGCAAGGAGCAAGCTAAGAAGCCTACAAGAGCCTAACTTATCTTTCTCTATAAGAGAGTCTGCAGCAGCTTTCCCTTCTCTCACTATTGCAGGCACACGAGTGAGTAAGATGTCCGGCGCTACCTGCCTTTTATAAGGTGGGGAGTGGCTCCAGGAGGGAGTGTAGCCTGATTGGCTACAATGTGCCTGCTGACTGTGATGTAGAGGGTCAAAGTTGACCCTAATGGTGCACTATGGGGGCGAACCGAACTTCCGAAAAAGTTTGCGGTATTCCGCAATCGCGAACCACCGGAAGTTTGCCGGGAACTGTTCGCCGGTGAACCGTTCGGGCCATCTCTATTCAGCACTGCTGCTACTCTCCCTAGGAGTGGCCGTCCTGTAAAGATGACTGCAAGAGCACAGTGCAGAATGCTCAATAAGGTGAAGAAGAATTATAGCGTGTCAGCTAAAGACTTACAAAAGACTCTTGCATATGCTAACTTCCCTGTTAGCAAATTTATGATACGTAAAACACTAAACAAGAATGGAGTTCATGGGAGAATATTACAGAGGAAGCCACTGCAGTCCAGAAAAAAAACCTCAGGTATCCTTTAGTCACCTCAGCAGAAGATGGATGTTGCAACAGGACAACAACCCAAAGGATAGAAGTAAATCAACAGCAGAACGGCTTAAACAGAAGAAAATACACTTTCTCGAGTGGCTCAGTCAGAGTCCTAACCTCAACCCAATTGAGATGCTGTGGCATGACCTCAAGAAAGCGATTTACACCAGACATCCCATGAATATTGCTGAAATGAAACATTTCTATAAAGAGGAATGATCAAAAATTACTCCTGACCATTGTGCACGTCTGATCTGCAACTACAGGAAATGTTTGGTTGAAGTTATTGCTGCCAAAGGAGGTTCAATCAGTTGTTATTAAATCCAAGGGTTCACATACTTTTTCCTCCTACACTGTGAATGTTTACATGGTGTGTTAAATAAAAAACATGGAAATATTTAATTATTTGTGTGGTATTAGTTTAAGCAGACTGTACTTGTCTGTTGTAGTCGCTGGATAGTGTACTTGTTAAGGGCACCACTTTGGGAAAGCAGGGTTTGAGTCCTGAGTAAGGTCAGTACCTATTTAGTAAGGAGTTCAAGGCAAGACTCCTTAACACTGAAGGGTGGCCTCTTGAGTACACCCTTAGTGGCTGCAGCTCTTAAAGAGAGTCTGAAGCGAGAATAAAACTCGCCTTTTCACTTATATTCAGCAGGGGCATGTTTGCCCCTGCTAAAACGCAGCTACCCCGCGGCAGAACGGGGGTCCTTTACCACCCAAATCCCCTCCGTGCTGTGCGGGGAGTAGTGTTGGGAGAACATCTAGATGTTCAGGTTCGGGCAGAACAGGCCGAACATGGCCGCGATGTTCGGGTGTTCGAGCCGAACTCCGAACATAATGGAAGTCAATGGGGACCTGAACTTTTGTGCTTTGTAAAGCCTCCTTACATGCTACATACCTTAAATTTACAGGGTATGTGCACCTTGGGAGTGGGTACAAGAGGAAAAAAAAATAGCAAAAAAAGCTTATAGTTTTTGAGAAAATCGATTTTAAAGTTTCAAAGGGAAAACTGTCTTTTAAATGCGGGAAATGTCTGTTTTCTTTGCACAGGTAACATGCTTTTTGCCGGCATGCAGTCATAAATGTAATACAGATAAGAGGTTCCAGGAAAAGGGACCGGTAACGCTAACCCAGCAGCAGCACACGTGATGGAACAGGAGGAGGGCGGCGCAGGAGGAGAAGGCCACGCTTTGAGACACAACAACCAAGGCCTTGCATGAGGACAAGAAGCGTGCGGATAGCATGCATTTTGCCGCCATGCAGTCATAAATGTAATAAAAATAAGAGGTTCCGTAAAAAGGGACCGGTAACGCTAACCCAGCAGCAGCACATGTGATGGAACAGGAGGAGGCGAAGGAGGAGAAGGCCACGCTTTGAGACACAACAACCAAGGCCTTGCATGAGGACAAGAAGCGTGCGGATAGCATGCATTTTGCCGCTATGCAGTCATAAATGTAATACAGATAAGAGGTTCCGTAAAAAGGGACCGGTAACGCTAACCCAGCAGCAGCACACATGATGGAACAGGAGGAGGCGCAGGAGGAGAAGGCCACGCTTTGAGACACAACAACCCAGGCCTTGCATGAGGACAAGAAGCATGCGGATAGCATGCATTTTGCCGCCATGCAGTCATAAATGTAATACAGATAAGAGGTTCCAGGAAAAGGGACCGGTAACGCTAACCCAGCAGCAGCACACGTGATGGAACAGGAGGAGGCGCAGGAGGAGAAGGACACGCTTTGAGACACAACAACCCAGGCCTTGCATGAGGACAAGAAGCGTGCGGATAGCATGCATTTTGCCGCCATGCAGTGATAAATGTAATACAGATAAGAGGTTCCAGGAAAAGGGACCGGTAACGCTAACCCAGCAGCAGCACATGTGATGGAACAGGAGGAGGCGCAGGAGGAGAAGGCCACGCTTTGAGACACAACAACCAAGGCCTTGCATGAGGACAAGAAGCGTGCGGATAGCATGCATTTTGCTGCCATGCAGTCATAAATGTAATACAGATAAGAGGTTCCGTAAAAAGGGACCAGTAACGCTAACCCAGCAGCAGCACACGTGATGGAACAGGAGGAGGCGCAGGAGGAGAAGGCCACGCTTTGAGACACAACAACCAAGGCCTTGCATGAGGACAAGAAGCATGCGGATAGCATGCATTTTGCCGCCATGCAGTCATAAATGTAATACAGATAAGAGGTTCCGTAAAAAGGGACCGGTAACGCTAACCCAGCAGCAGCACACGTGATGGAACAGGAGGAGGCGCAGGAGGAGAAGGCCACACTTTGAGACACAACAACCCAGGCCTTGCATGAGGACAAGAAGCGTGTGGATAGCATGCATTTTGCCGCCATGCAGTCATAAATGTAATACAGATAAGAGGTTCCAGGAAAAGGGACCGGTAACGCTAACCCAGCAGCAGCACACGTGATGGAACAGGAGGAGGCGCAGGAGGAAAAGGCCACGCTTTGAGACACAACAACCCAGGCCTTGCATGAGGACAAGAAGCGTGCGGATAGCATGCATTTTGCCGCCATGCAGTCATAAATGTAATACAGATAAGAGGTTCCGTAAAAAGGGACCGGCAATGCTAACCCAGCAGCAGCACACATGATGGAACAGGAGGAGGCGCAGGAGGAGAAGGCCCCGCTTTGAGACACAACAACCAAGGCCTTGCATGAGGACAAGAAGCGTGCGGATAGCAATTTGCATTTTGTCGGCATGCAGTCATAAATGTAATACAGATGAGAGGTTCAATAAACTGGGACCGGAAACGCTAACCCATCACAGATGTTCATTGGTAATGTTACTTGGTTGGGGTCCGGGAGTGTTGCGTAGTCGTTTCCAATCCAGGATTGATTCATTTTAATTTGAGTCAGACGGTCTGCATTTTCTGTGGAGAGGCGGATACGCCGATCTGTGACGATGCCTCCGGCAGCACTGAAACAGCGTTCTGACATAACGCTGGCTGCCGGACAAGCCAGCACCTCTATTGCATACATTGCCAGTTTGTGCCAGGTGTCTAGCTTCGATACACAATAGTTGAAGGGTGCAGATGGATTGTTCAACACAGCTACGCCATCTGACATGTAGTCCTTGACCATCTTCTCCAGGCGATCGGTGTTGGAGGTGGATCTGCACGCTTGCTGTTCTGTGGGCTGCTGCATGGGTGTCAGAAAATTTTCCCACTCCAAGGACACTGCCGATACCATTCCCTTTTGGGCACTAGCTGCGGCTTGTGTTGTTTGCTGCCCTCCTGGTCGTCCTGGGTTTGCGGTAGTCAGTCTGTCGGCGTACAATTGGCTAGAGGAGGGGGAGGATGTCAATCTCCTCTCTAAAGTCTCCACAAGGGCCTGCTGGTATTCTTCCATTTTGACCTGTCTGACTCTTTCTTCAAGCAGTTTTGGAACATTGTGTTTGTACCGTGGATCCAGAAGGGTATAAACCCAGTAATTGGTGTTGTCCAGAATGCGCACAATGCGTGGGTCGCATTCAATGCAGTCTAGCATGAATTGAGCCATGTGTGCCAGAGTCCTGCCAGAATCCTCATCATCCTCTTGTGAGCGTTGTGATAGTTGTTGTGATGCATCATAGTCGTCACCTTCTTCCTGGTCTGCTTCTGCTGACCATTCGCGCTGAATTGTGGAAGTCCAACGTGCACCGCTCTGGCCCTCGTCAGTGGTGGCATGAAATTCCTGCTCCAACTCCAGCTGTTCCTTCTCCTCTTCTTCGTCATTGCTTCTGGGGCCAGCGTTTCCTGAGGCGGATGGCCTGATGTTGGTACCATCACGCTGATCGTTTTCTCCTTCAGATTCCCCCAGTTGCATCATGACAGCTGTTTCCTTGATTTTCAACATTGACTTCTTCAGTAAACACAGCAGTGGTATGGTAATGCTGACTGAAGAGTTGTCACTGCTCACAAGCAACGTGGATTGCTCAAAATTTTGGAGGACTTGGCAGAGGTCCAACATGTTGGCCCAATCGGATCCACAGAAGCTTGGCAGCTGTCCGGATGCGCCTCGGTACTGCGCCGTCATGTACTGGACCACTGCACTCTTCTGCTCGCAAAAGCGGGCTAGCATGTGCAGCGTAGAATTCCAGCGCGTAGGGACATCACACAGCAAGCGATGGTGGGGGAGATTGAAGCGCTCCTGCATCTTGGCGAGTGCCCCCGAAGCAGTACTGGAATTTCTATAATGTTTGGCCACTCGTCGCACCTTCAACAGAAGATCGGCCACGCCTGGGTATGTCCTCAGGAACCGCTGAACTACTAGGTTCATCATGTGCGCCAGGCAAGGGATGTGTGTCAGTTCAGCCAACCTTAAAGCGCGAATGAGATTACTCCCATTATCACACACAACCATGCCCGGTTTCAGGTCCAGCGGTGCCAGCCACAAATCCGTCTGTTCCTTTATTCCCCTCCAAATTTCCTCCCCTGTGTGCTGCTTATCCCCAAGGCAGATCAGCTTCAGCAACGCTTGCTGACGCATGCCAACAGCTGTTCTGCACTGCTTCCTCGATCCTACTGCTGCTGGGTTAGCGTTTCCGGATGAGGTACAGCTTTGAGATGCGTTGGAGGAGAAGGAGTCAGAGAGGTAGGTGCTGCTGTTGTTATCCAGTGGGAGGGACGGCGGTGCAGCTGTTTGCGGCGTGGGCAACACCCGCACCGTAGCAGGTGAGGAATCGCTGCCAGGCTCCACAAGGTTCACCCAGTGCGCGGTAAGGGAGATGTATCGACCCTGGCCGAACGCACTCGTCCAGGTGTCAGTGGTGAGGTGAACCTTGCAGGCAACGGCATTCTTCAAGCTTCGGGTTATTTTGCTGACCACGTGCTCATGCAACTCAGGCACTGCAGAGCGCGCAAAGTGGTAGCGGCTGGGAACCACGTAACGTGGGATGGCCACTGACATCATGCCCTTGAAGCTGTTTGTTTCCACCACTCGATATGGCAGCATTTCGCAGGCCAGAAGCTTGGCTATGCTGGCTGTTAGTGCCACGGCCCGGGGGTCATTTGCTGGCAATTTCCTCTTGCGCTCAAGCATCTCCGAGACAGACAACTGAACCGTAGGGCTGCACACTGAACGGCTGTTGGTTGTTGTGTTTGATGACTGGGAGACCTCAAGAGCACTATTCCGGAAAGTGACTGTGAGGAAACGCGGAAAGCCGCCGCTTGTGCCAAGAGCTAGGCGGCTGACTCCGTGTCCTACGCGGCGATTTTGCTCGCGTCTGGGTGTGTGGTGGAACGCAGAAAAGCCGCCGCATGTCCTGACAGCAAAGCGGCTGTTTGCATGCAGCAGCGTGTGCTTGGTGTGGCTGGGTCTGTTAGTGCACTTAGGCAGATGGAGAGCTATGCACGCGCAGGCCTGAATCCAGGACCTTTATACTAGCAGGGGAAGTGTCAGCTGATCAGGAAGGTCAGCTGATTCCTGCAGGACTCATGATTGGCTGAATGGTTCGGGCGGGGCAGCAGAGTCCAGCAACTATATATTCTGCTGCTTAGTCAGTTGCTGGTTGCCTGTCGTTGCAATCACATACGTGGGAGCACGCAGACCCTTAGTCAGATCCGAAAGTGTGCCGGGACCAGCTGGAGCTGTAATCCTACACTTAGCTAGATTCTGTTGATAGTCTAAAGTACTAGTTTGATTGTGATTATCTGTTATGACTTTCTGCCTGTCTGACTACACTGCCTCTGTCTTCTGATCCTGTACTTTGTTTGTCTGTGAGTTGCCGACTTGGCCTTCCTGACCCTGAGAACTATCTCTATCGCTAGGAGATAGTTCATGCCTGTATGTGCTGGGCACCTGCTTCACAGGGCCAGCTCTGTATCTGCTGGGCACCTGCTCACAGGGCCAGCACTGTATGTGCTGGGCACCTGCTCCACAGGGCCAGCTCTGTATTTACTGGGCACCTGCTCCATAGGGCCAGCTCTGTATTTGCTGGGCACCTGCTCCATAGGGTCAGCTCTGTATGTGCTGGGCACCTGCCCCACAGGGCCAGCTCTGTATTTGCTGGGCACCTGCTTCACAGGGCCAGCTCTGTATCTGCTGGGCACCTGCTCACAGGGCCAGCTCTGTATTTGCTGGGCACCTGCTCCATAGGGCCAGCTCTGTATTTGCTGGGCACCTGCTCCCCAGGGCCAGCGCTGTATTTGCTGGGCACCTGCTCCACAGGGCCAGCTCTGTATTTACTGCCCCAGGGCCCATCCTGTATTCATTGGGAACCTGCTCCTCAGATTCCCCAAGCTTGTTACTTTTCTTCTGTTTTCTGATCTTGTACCCCGATATTTCTGATACCCTGTTGCCGAACCTCGGCTCGCTCTTAGACTCTGCATCTGACTCCTGATTCTGTACCCCGATATTTCTGATACCCTGTTGCCGAACCTCGGCTCGTTCTTAGACTCTGCATCTGACTCCTGATTCTGTACCCCGATATTTCTGATACCCTGTTGCCGAACCCTGCTTGTTTATTAGTCTCCGCCTCTGCGTTCTGAATCTGTACTGTATTTGTCCGTGTGTTACGACCTGGCTTGCCTGACTTCGAGAACTGACCTTACTGTTAGAGGCAGTTCCCAGATCTGTTAGTGACACTTTCTCCTAGGTGTCACTCACGTTCTGTCCTTCCTACGCTCCGCCTGACTCCTCCCCCGGGAGAGTCCAGGCCTTCGGAAGGAATCTGTATTGTTGCAGTACTTCATTCTGTACGGCACTTGTTTCTGAGGCTTAGTCCTCAAGGTATTACTGTTGCACCAAGCACTTACACTACTCAGGTGTTCAGAGGTTAGCGTTATATCGGATTATCGGTGATACTGCAGATCATCGATAATCGGGTATATTCTGCATTCTCGGTGATACTGCAGTTCACCGGTAATCAGACCCTCTCTCTGCTACACCGATCATGACAGAGACAGTGTCAGCGTCGTCTGATGTTTGTGAATGTTGTTGTGAACCACGCAATGGCTGGGCTACTGCTGCTGCTGAGGAAGGTCTGGTGGTGAGTCTGGTGACCCCAAGGGAGGCAGTGTTGCTGGTACCCTGTCCTGGCGCCCACAGAGTGGGATGTTTGGATACCATGTGGCAGGTCATGCTGGTGGTGGAGAGGTTGTTAATATGTTTCCCCCTGCTCAGGCGGGTCTTGCACACCTTGCAAATCACCATGGTACCATCCTCACTGCAGTCTTCAAAGAAAGACCAGACTTTGGAGCACCTGCCTTGCTGGCGATTTCTGTTTGCACCTCTTTTGCGTCTCACTTGAACTTCCACGCATGTGGTGCCTGAAATTTCGCGCCGCCTACCTTATGGCACAAGGCGAACTCCTGCAGCAGTGGGTTCTTCAACAGACTCATCTGTGCTGCTGCGACGGCGATGTTCTCCTTCACATACAAAATCTGGGTCTCTGTCAACATTGTCCATACCCTCCTCCTCTTCCATCTCCTCAAACTCGTCATATGTGATTGTGGGCCGCCGCCGTGGAGTAGAGCTCCCCAGAACAACCTCTGTGCAGCTCACTCCAAAGTCGTCTTCCAGATCTTCTCGGCCGACCTCCTGCAATTGAAACCCCTCCTGCCCAACTTGCTCTGGGATTTGGGTTTCAAAGTCCTCGGACTCGCCTTGCATTTCAGTGTGCGGTGCATTTCCCACAGTCAATGGTTGTGAATCCGGGCACAACATTTCTGGCTGTGCCATTGACCTTTCAAAGGTGGAAGTTTGTTGGGCTGGGAATAGCTCCTGCGAATACCCCATTGTGTCCTGAGGAAATTCTTCGGACTGGTTATTTGGCAGTTGTGTGCGTGGTGTCGCTGCCGGTTGTGTCAGCTTTGTGCCCACTGGCTCCTTGTAACTGGCTGAGGACTCGGACCTCGTGCATGATGTGCTGGTGCTGCTTAACCCACTGCTGGACGCTTGAGAGGTCATCCAATTAATTATCTGGTCCTGTTCTTTTGGATTTGTGAGGGTTGATTTCCTGGACAACATGGGCGGTATTGAGTGGGTTTTCTTCAGTGCTCCACTGTGGCCTGTACGTGAAACGTCAGGGGGAACACCTCTTCCCTTGCCCCTCCCTCTTTCACAGGATTTCTTCTTCATTTCACTTATCCTTAAAGTACACGCTGACTGGCAGCAGTACAGTGGCAGTACAGAAATGCTATACAGTGGCGGGTGAGCGGTGTACTACTGTTCCCAGCAGAGACACAGAGTGGCAGTAAACACAATGCTATACAGTGGTGGGTGAGCGGTGTACTACTATTCCCAGCAGCGTCACAGAGCACAATGCTATACAGTGGTGGGTGAGCGGTGTACTACTGTTCCCAGCAGAGACACAGAGTGGCAGTAAACACAATGCTATATAGTGTGGGTGAGCGGTGTACTACTGTTCCCAGCAGCGACACAGAGCACAATGCTATACAGTGGTGGGTGAGCGGTGTACTACTGTTCCCAGCAGAGACACAGAGTGGCAGTAAACACAATGCTATATAGTGTGGGTGAGCGGTGTACTACTGTTCCAAGCAGCGACACAGAGCACAATGCTATACAGTGGTGGGTGAGCGGTGTACTACTGTTCCCAGCAGAGACACAGAGTGGCAGTAAACACAATGCTATATAGTGTGGGTGAACGGTGTACTACTGTTCCCAGCAGCGACACAGAGCACAATGCTATACAGTGGTGGGTGAGCGGTGTACTACTATTCCCAGCAGCGACACAGAGCACAATGCTATACAGGGTGAGCGGTGTACTACTGTTCCCAGCAGAGGCACAGAGTGGCAGTAAACACAATGCTATATAGTGTGGGTGAGCGGTGTACTACTATTCCCAGCAGCGACACCGAGCACAATGCTATACAGGGTGAGCGGTGTACTACTGTTCCCAGCAGACACACAGAGTGGCAGTAAACACAATGCTATATAGTGTGGGTGAGCGGTGTACCACTGTTCCCAGCAGCGACACAGACCACAATGCTATACAGTGGTGGGTGAGCGGTGTACTACTATTCCCAGCAGCGACGCAGAGCACAATGCTATACAGTGGTGGGTTAGCGGTGTACTACCGTTCCCAGCAGAGACACAGAGTGGCAGTAAACACAATGCTATATAGTGTGGGTGGGCGGTGTACTACTGTTCCCAGCAGCGACACAGAGCACAATGCTATACAGTGGTGGGTGAGCGGTGTACTACTATTCCCAGCAGCGACACAGAGCACAATGCTATACAGGGTGAGAGGTGTACTACTGTTCCCAGCAGACACACAGAGTGGCAGTAAACACAATGCTATATAGTGTGGGTGAGCGGTGTACCACTGTTCCCAGCAGCGACACAGAGCACAATGCTATACAGTGGTGGGTGAGCGTTGTACTACTGTTCCCAGCAGCGACACAGAGCACAATGCTATACAGTGGTGGGTGAGCGGTGTACTACTATTCCCAGCAGCGACACAGAGCACAATGCTATACAGTGGTGGGTTAGCGGTGTACTACTGTTCCCAGCAGAGACACAGAGTGGCAGTAAACACAATGCTATATAGTGTGGGTGAGCGGTGTACTACTGTTCCCAGCAGCGACACAGAGCACAATGCTATACAGTGGTGGGTGAGCGGTGTACTACTATTCCCAGCAGCGACACAGAGCACAATGCTATACAGGGTGAGCGGTGTACTACCGTTCCCAGCAGAGACACAGAGTGGCAGTAAACACAATGCTATATAGTGTGAGTGAGCGGTGTACTGTCCTGGCGCCCACAGAGTGGGATGTTTGGATACCATGTGGCAGGTCATGCTGGTGGTGGAGAGGTTGTTAATATGTTTCCCCCTGCTCAGGCGGGTCTTGCACACCTTGCAAATCACCATGGTACCATCCTCACTGCAGTCTTCAAAGAAAGACCAGACTTTGGAGCACCTGCCTTGCTGGCGATTTCTGTTTGCACCTCTTTTGCGTCTCACTTGAACTTCCACGCATGTGGTGCCTGAAATTTTGCGCCGCCTACCTTATGGCACAAGGCGAACTCCTGCAGCAGTGGGTTCTTCAACAGACTCATCTGTGCTGCTGCGACGGCGATGTTCTCCTTCACATACAAAATCTGGGTCTCTGTCAACATTGTCCATACCCTCCTCCTCTTCCATCTCCTCAAACTCGTCATATGTGATTGTGGGCCGCCGCCGTGGAGTAGAGCTCCCCAGAACAACCTCTGTGCAGCTCACTCCAAAGTCGTCTTCCAGATCTTCTCGGCCGACCTCCTGCAATTGAAACCCCTCCTGCCCAACTTGCTCTGGGATTTGGGTTTCAAAGTCCTCGGACTCGCCTTGCATTTCAGTGTGCGGTGCATTTCCCACAGTCAATGGTTGTGAATCCGGGCACAACATTTCTGGCTGTGCCATTGACCTTTCAAAGGTGGAAGTTTGTTGGGCTGGGAATAGCTCCTGCGAATACCCCATTGTGTCCTGAGGAAATTCTTCGGACTGGTTATTTGGCAGTTGTGTGCGTGGTGTCGCTGCCGGTTGTGTCAGCTTTGTGCCCACTGGCTCCTTGTAACTGGCTGAGGACTCGGACCTCGTGCATGATGTGCTGGTGCTGCTTAACCCACTGCTGGACGCTTGAGAGGTCATCCAATTAATTATCTGGTCCTGTTCTTTTGGATTTGTGAGGGTTGATTTCCTGGACAACATGGGCGGTATTGAGTGGGTTTTCTTCAGTGCTCCACTGTGGCCTGTACGTGAAACGTCAGGGGGAACACCTCTTCCCTTGCCCCTCCCTCTTTCACAGGATTTCTTCTTCATTTCACTTATCCTTAAAGTACACGCTGACTGGCAGCAGTACAGTGGCAGTACAGAAATGCTATACAGTGGCGGGTGAGCGGTGTACTACTGTTCCCAGCAGAGACACAGAGTGGCAGTAAACACAATGCTATACAGTGGTGGGTGAGCGGTGTACTACTATTCCCAGCAGCGTCACAGAGCACAATGCTATACAGTGGTGGGTGAGCGGTGTACTACTGTTCCCAGCAGAGACACAGAGTGGCAGTAAACACAATGCTATATAGTGTGGGTGAGCGGTGTACTACTGTTCCCAGCAGCGACACAGAGCACAATGCTATACAGTGGTGGGTGAGCGGTGTACTACTGTTCCCAGCAGAGACACAGAGTGGCAGTAAACACAATGCTATATAGTGTGGGTGAGCGGTGTACTACTGTTCCAAGCAGCGACACAGAGCACAATGCTATACAGTGGTGGGTGAGCGGTGTACTACTGTTCCCAGCAGAGACACAGAGTGGCAGTAAACACAATGCTATATAGTGTGGGTGAACGGTGTACTACTGTTCCCAGCAGCGACACAGAGCACAATGCTATACAGTGGTGGGTGAGCGGTGTACTACTATTCCCAGCAGCGACACAGAGCACAATGCTATACAGGGTGAGCGGTGTACTACTGTTCCCAGCAGAGGCACAGAGTGGCAGTAAACACAATGCTATATAGTGTGGGTGAGCGGTGTACTACTATTCCCAGCAGCGACACCGAGCACAATGCTATACAGGGTGAGCGGTGTACTACTGTTCCCAGCAGACACACAGAGTGGCAGTAAACACAATGCTATATAGTGTGGGTGAGCGGTGTACCACTGTTCCCAGCAGCGACACAGACCACAATGCTATACAGTGGTGGGTGAGCGGTGTACTACTATTCCCAGCAGCGACGCAGAGCACAATGCTATACAGTGGTGGGTTAGCGGTGTACTACCGTTCCCAGCAGAGACACAGAGTGGCAGTAAACACAATGCTATATAGTGTGGGTGGGCGGTGTACTACTGTTCCCAGCAGCGACACAGAGCACAATGCTATACAGTGGTGGGTGAGCGGTGTACTACTATTCCCAGCAGCGACACAGAGCACAATGCTATACAGGGTGAGAGGTGTACTACTGTTCCCAGCAGACACACAGAGTGGCAGTAAACACAATGCTATATAGTGTGGGTGAGCGGTGTACCACTGTTCCCAGCAGCGACACAGAGCACAATGCTATACAGTGGTGGGTGAGCGTTGTACTACTGTTCCCAGCAGCGACACAGAGCACAATGCTATACAGTGGTGGGTGAGCGGTGTACTACTATTCCCAGCAGCGACACAGAGCACAATGCTATACAGTGGTGGGTTAGCGGTGTACTACTGTTCCCAGCAGAGACACAGAGTGGCAGTAAACACAATGCTATATAGTGTGGGTGAGCGGTGTACTACTGTTCCCAGCAGCGACACAGAGCACAATGCTATACAGTGGTGGGTGAGCGGTGTACTACTATTCCCAGCAGCGACACAGAGCACAATGCTATACAGGGTGAGCGGTGTACTACCGTTCCCAGCAGAGACACAGAGTGGCAGTAAACACAATGCTATATAGTGTGAGTGAGCGGTGTACTACTATTCCCAGCCGCGACACAGAGCACAATGCTGTACAGGGTGAGCGGTGTACTACTGTTCCCAGCAGACACACAGAGTGGCAGTAAACACAATGCTATATAGTGTGGGTGAGCGGTGTACTACTATTCCCAGCAGCGACACAGAGCACAATGCTATACAGGGTGAGCGGTGTACTACTGTTCCCAGCAGACACACAGAGTGGCAGTAAACACAATGCTATATAGTGTGGGTGAGCGGTGTACTACTATTCCCAGCAGCGACACAGAGCACAATGCTATACAGGGTGAGCGGTGTACTACTGTTCCCAGCAGACACACAGAGTGGCAGTAAACACAATGCTATATAGTGTGGGTGAGCGGTGTACTACTATTCCCAGCAGCGACACAGAGCACAATGCTATACAGGGTGAGCGGTGTACTACTGTTCCCAGCAGAGACACAGAGTGGCAGTAAACACAATTCTATATAGTGTGGGTGAGCGGTGTACTACTATTCCCAGCAGCGACACAGAGCACAATGCTATACAGGGTGAGCGGTGTACTACTGTTCCCAGCAGAGACACAGAGTGCCAGTAAACACAATGCTATATAGTGTGGGTGAGCGGTGTACTACTGTTCCCAGCAGCGACACAATGACTGGGGGGGCCCTGGCTAGCCTGGCTGGAGAGAGAACTACCCTGCCTGCCTACCCAAAGCTAAACCCACAGACAAATGGCGGAGAAATTACGTGGATCGGGTATTTATTTACCCGAATCACGTGACCCGTTCGGCCAATCAGAGCGCGTTCGGGTCCGAACCACGTGACCCGTTCGGCCAATCACAGCGCTAGCCGAACGTTCGGGTAACGTTCGGCCATGCGCTCTTAGTTCGGCCATATGGCCGAACAGTTTGGCCGAACACCATCAGGTGTTCGGCCGAACTCGAACATCACCCGAACAGGGTGATGTTCTGCAGAACCCGAACAGTGGCGAACACTGTTCGCCCAATACTAGCGGGGAGCGCTTCCTGCTTGAGGCAGGGCTAACGGCCGCAGCCCTGCCTCTCAGCGCATCTATCAGCAGTGATCACCACCTCTCCCCCGCCCCTTTCAGTCTTCCTTCACTGAGAGGGGAGGGGGAGAGGAGGAGATCCGCCGCTGATAGACGGCGCTGAGAGGCAGAGCTACAGCTCATAGCAAAATCTACAACCAAGTTGGTCATGGATTTTGCAGGGGGGGATTTGGGGGGTAAAGGACCCCCATTCTGCCGCGGGATGGCGGCGTCTTAGCAGGGGCAAACATGCTTTTCATTCATTCATTCATTCATTTTTGCTCTTACTGTTTTTCACATGACAAATGCCAGTTACAAAAAAAACCTTAAAGGGACACTGAGGTGTGTCCAAATTTAAAAGAGAACCCTTACCTGGGGCTTCTTCCAGCTCACCATAGGCAACGAAGTCCCGCAGCGTCCTCCTGGCTCCTCCCCTTCAGCCTCCGCCAGCCCCCGTTACCGGCGTCTCCCAGCGACAACTGGGCCGGGTGTTGGGCTGGCTCTTCCTGGTTAAGGAATGGCGTCATTACATCATCACGGCGGTAATGGGGGCCAGCGTAGGCTGAAGGAGAGGAGCCAAGAGGACACCGCGGGAGCTTGCCACCTACAGTGAGTTGGAATAAGTCCCAGGTAAGTGTATTTTTTAAATTCGGGCACTCCTCAGTGTCCCTTTAAATATATTGTCCCAATTGAAATGATACCATACCAGCCATATTGTGTTACAAATTGTATACAGGATCTTCTCAAAAAATTAGCATATTGTGATAAAGTTCATTATTTTCTGTAATGTACTGATAAACATTAGACTTTCATATATTTTAGATTCAAATACACACAACTGAAGTAGTTCAAGCCTTTTATTGTTTTAATATTGATGATTTTGGCATACAGCTCATGAAAACCCAAATTTCCTATCTCAAAAAATTAGCATATTTCATCCGACCAATAAAAGAAAAATGTTTTTAAAACAAAAAAAGTCAACCTTCAAATAATTATGTTCAGTTATGCACTCAATACTTGGTCGGGAATCCTTTTGCAGAAATGACTGCTTCAATGCTGCTGAAAAGCTTTATGGAGATGAAGATTTCATTTTTCAGCACGACCTGTCACCTGCTCACAGTGCCAAAACCACTGGTAATGGTTTACTGACCATGGTATTACTGTGCTCAATTGGCCTGCCAACTCTCCTGACCTGAACCCCATAGAGAATCTGTGGGATATTGTGAAGAGAAAGTTGAGAGACGCAAGACCCCACACTCTGGGTGAGCTTAAGGCCGCTATCGAAGCATCCTGGGCCTCCATAACACCTGAGCAGTGCCACAGGCTGATTGCCTCCATGCCACGCCGCATTAAAGCAGTCATTTCTGCAAAAGGATCCCCGACCAAGTATTGAGTGCATAACTGAACATAATTATTTGAAGGTTGACTTTTTTTTGTTTTAAAAACACTTTTCTTTTATTGGTCGGATGAAATATGCAAATTTTTTGAGATAGGAAATTTGGGTTTTCATGAGCTATATGCCAAAATCATCAATATTAAAACTATAAAAGGCTTGAACTACTTCAGTTGTGTGTATTTGAATCTAAAATATATGAAAGTCTAATGTTTATCAGTACATTACAGAAAATAATGAACTTTATCACAATATGCTAATTTTTTTAGAAGATCCTGTATGTAGCGGACAATTACCTCCAGCCTCTACATCTGTAGTGATTGGATGGGATCGCTAGCATGCACAGCTTGGGCACTCAAGTAATGTACAAATGCATCACTGAGCAACAGCACAGTGATGCACCTATACAGCGTTGGGTCCACAAACTGTTGCCATTGTGATCCAATTCGATCTGTACAAGTGGCATTTATTTAAAGAGACACTGAAGTGAAAAAAAAATTATGATATAATGATTTGTATGTGTAGTGCAGCTAGAAATAAAACATTATGAGCAGAGACATTAGTCTAATGTTGTTTCCAGTACAGGAAAAGTTAAGAAACTCCAGTTGTTATCTCTATGCAAAAAAGCCATTAACCACTTGTCGACCGCTTTAAGTGGCAAAGGCTTGGCCCAAACGACCGCAATACGCCCATCGGCGTTGGCGGCGGCGGGCGTGGTTATGCGCCAATTGCGCCAGGCTGCAGCCACCCAAGTCTGCACTCAAACACACTGATCTGCCCCCCTCTGCCCCCTGATCGCCCACAGCACCCCTCAGACCCCCCCTGCCTACCCCCAGACCACTGTTTGCACCCAATCACCCCCCTAATCACCCATCAATCACTCTCTGTCACTATCTGTCAACGCTATTTTTTTGTATGCCCTAAACTGCCCCCTGGGGGCTCCTGATCACCCCCACCCCTCAGATTCTCCTCAGACTCCCCCCCCCCCCCCCCGTGTACTGTATGCATCTATCCCCCCTGTAATAACCCACTGATCACCTGTCAATCACCTGTCAATCACCCATCAATCACCCCCTGTCACTGCCACCCATCAATCAGCCCCTAAACTGCCCCTTGCGGGCAATCTGAGCACCCACCCACACCATCAGACCCGCCGTCAGATCACCTCCCAAGTGCATTGTTTACATCTGTTCTCTCCTCTAAACACCCACTAATTACCCATCAATCACCCATCAATCACCCCCTATCACCACATGTCACTGTTACCCATCAGATCAGACCCTAATCTGCTCCTTGCGGGCACCCAGTCATCCGCCCACATGCTCAGATTGCCCTCAGACCCCCCCTCCCCCCCCTTATCAATTTGCCAGTGCATTATTTACATCTGTTCTTCTCTGTAATAACCCACTGATCACCTGTCAATCACCTGTCAATCACCTGTCAATCACCCATCAATCACCCCCTGTCACTGCCATCCATCAATCAGCTCCTAACCTGCCCCTTGCGGGCAATCTGAGCACCCACCCACACCATCAGATCGCCCACAGACCCGCCGTCAGATCACCTCCCAAGTGAATTTTTTACATCTGTTCTCTCCTCTAAACACCCACTAAATACCCATCAATCACCCATCAATCCCCCCCTGTCACCACCTGTCACTGCTACCCATCAGATCAGACCCCTATCTGCCCCTATTACCCGTTCACACCCTCAGAACAACCTCAGACCCCCCAGACCTCCCCCCGTGTACTGTATACATCTATTCTCCCCTGTAATCACCTGTCAATCACCTGTCATTCACCCGTCAATCACCTGTCAATCACCCGTCAATCACCACCTGTCACTGCCACTTATCAGATCAGACCCTAACCTGCCTCTTACGGGCATCTGATCACCCTGCCACACCATCAGATTGCCCGCAGACCTACCCTCAGATCACCTCCAAAGTGCATTGTTTATATCTGTTCTGCCATCTAATCACCCACTGATCACCCATCAATCACCCACAAATCACCCCCTGTCACCACCTGTCACTGCTACCCATCAGATTAGACCCCTATCTGCCCCTAGGGCACCCAATCACCCGCCCACACCCTCAGAATGCCCTCAGACCCCAGCCCTGATCACCTTGCCAGTGCATTGCTTGCATCTATTCCCCCCTCTAATCACACCTTGAGACACCCATCAATCACCGCCTGTCACCACCTGTCACCCCCTAGCACACCTACCCATCAGATCAGGCCCTAATTTGCCCCGTGTGGGCTCCTGATCACTCGGCCCCCTCAGAACCCCTTCCGATCACCTCCCCAGTGCATTGATTGCGTCTATTTTCCCCTCTAATCACCCCCTGAGACACCCATCAATCACCTCCTGTCACCCCCCCCCCATAGCACTCCTATCCATAAGATCAGGCCCAATACAACCTTTCATCTAAGAGGCCACCCTGCTTATGACCGGTTCCACAAAATGCGGGCCCTAATATACCACCTGTCATCAAAATTTGCAGATGCTTATACCCCTGAATAGTCATTTTGAGACATTCGGTTTCCAGACTACTCACGGATTTGGGCCCGTAAAATGCCAGGGCAGTATAAGAACCCCACAAGTGGCCCTATTTTAGAAAAAAGACACCCCAAGGTATTCTGTTAGGTGTATGACGAGTTCATAGAAGATTTTATTTTTTGTCAACAATTAGCGGAAATTAATTTTTTTTTTTTTTTTCACAAAGTGTCATTTTTCACTAACTTGTGACAAAAAAATAATATCTTCTATGAACTCACCATACACCTAACGGAATACCTTGGGGTGTCTTCTTTCTAAAATGGGGTCACTTGTGGGGTTCCTATACTGCCCTGGCATTTTAGGGGCCCTAAACCGTGAGGAGTAGTCTAGAAAACAAATGCCTCAAAATGACCTGTGAATAGGACGTTGGGCCCCTTAGCACACCTAGGCTGCAAAAAAGTGCCACACATGTGGTATCGCCGTACTCAGGAGAAGTAGTATAATGTTTTTTGGGGTGTATTTTTACACATACCCATGCTGGGTGGGAGAAATCTCTCTTTAAATGGACAATTTGTGTTAAAAAAAATACAAAATTTGTCATTTACAGAGATATTTCTTCCACCCAGCATGGGTATATGTAAAAATACACCACAAAACACATTATACTACTTCTCCTGAGTACGCCAGTACCACATGTGTGGCACTTTTTTGCACCCTAAGTGCGCTAAGGGGCCCAAAGTCCAATGAGTACCTTTAGGATTTCAGAGGTCATTTTGAGACATTTGGGTTCAAGACTACTCCTCACGGTTTAGTGCCCCTAAAATGCCAGGGCAGTATAGGAACCCCACAAGTGACCCCATTTTAGAAAGAAGACACCCCAAGGTATTCTGTTAGGTGTATGATGAGTTCATAGATTTTAATTTTTTGTCACAAGTTAGCGGAAATTGATTTGTATTGTTTTTTTTTTTCACAAAGTGTCAATTTCCGCTAACTTGTGATATTTCTCCCACCCAGCATGGGTATGTGTAAAAATACACCCCAGAACACATTATACTACTTCTCCTGAGTACGGTGGTATCACATGTGTGGCACTTTTTTGCACCCTAAGTGCGCTTTGGGGCCCAAAGTCCAATGAGTACCTTTAGGATTTCACAGGTCATTTTGCGACATTTGGTTTCAAGACTACTCCTCACGGTTTAGGGCCCCTTAAATGCCATGGCAGTATAGGAACCCCACAAATGACCCCATTTTAGAATGAAGACACCCCAAGGTATTCTGTTAGGAGTATGGTGAGTTCATAGAAGATTTTTTTTTTGTCACAAGTTAGCGGAAAATGGCACTTTGTGAAAAAAACTATTAAAATCAATTTCCGCTAACTTGTGACAAAAAATAAAATCTTCTATGAACTAACCATACTCCTAACAGAATACATTGGGATGTCTTCTTTCTAAAATGGGGTATTTTGTGGGGTTCCTATACTGCCCTGGCATTTTAGGGGCCCTAAACCGTGAGGAGTAGTCTTGAAACCAATGGCGTAAAATGACCTGTGAAATACTAAGGCTGGTTTCACACCAGGACGTTGCGTTAGAGGGGGCGTTAAGGTCGCATAACGTCCCCCTAACGCAACGCCTGGTGGTGTTGGAGCAGGACGCTACCAAGAGCCGCGTTACAAGCAGCTCTTGGTGCGCCTGCTCTTGCGGAGTCACTGCGGAGACCACGTGAGCAGAGCTCTCCGCATCACGTGGTCCCGCCGGCCAATCGCCGCACAGAGCGGCCGCTCCAGGAAGTAAACACTGCACGTCACAACGTGCAGTGAATATTAATTAGCCATGTGCCTGGCCCCTCTCCGCTCCTCCCCAGCATTACTGAGCATGTGCAAGCAGCCTAACGCGGCTCATCCGCCTATAAAGTACTGCATGCAGTACGTTGGCTTGTGGCGCAGCGTTACAATGTAACGCAACGTGGGCACTGTGAACAGCCCATTGATTTTTCATTACTGTGCGGTGGGCTGCGTTACAGGCTGCTCTAACGTGCACCTGTAACGTCCCACTGTGAAACCAGCCTAAAGGTACTCATTGGACTTTGGGCCCCTTATCGCAGTTAGGGTATAAAAAAAGTGCCACACATGTGGTATTGCCGTACTCAGGAGAAGTAGTATAATGTGTTTTGGGGTGTATTTTTACACATACCCCTGCTGATTGGGAGAAATATCTCTGTAAATGGACAATTGTGTGTACAAAAAAACAAAAAATTGTCATTTACAGAGATATTTCTCCCACCCAGCATGGGTATGTGTAAAAATACACCCCAAAACACATTACAATACTTCTCCTGAGTACGGCAATACCACATTTGTGGCACTTTTTTGCAGCCTAACGGCACTAAGGGGCCCAAAGTCCAATGAGCACCTTTAGGCTTCACAGGGGTGCTTACAATTAAGCACCCCCCAAAATGTCAGGACAGTAAACACACCCCACAAATGACCCCATTTTGGAAAGTAGACACTTCAAGGTATTCAGAGAGGAGCATAGTGAGTCCACGGCAGATTTCATTTTTTTTTGTCGCAAGTTAGAAGAAATGGAATTTTTTTTTTTTTGTCACAAAGTGTCATTTTCCGCTAACTTGTGACAAAAAAAAAAAATCTCCTATGAACTCACCATGCCTCTCAGTGAATACTTTGGGATGTCTTCTTTCCAAAATGGGGTCATTTGGGGGGTATTTATACTATCCCGGAATTTTAGCACCTCGGGAAACATGACAGGTGGTCAGAAAAGTCAGAGATGCTTCAAAATGTGAAAATTCACTTTTGGCACCATAGTTTGTAAACGCTATAACTTTTACCCAAACCAATAAATATACACTGAATGGATTTTTTTTTATCAAAGACGTGTAGCACAATAAATTTGGACAAAAATGTATACAGAAATTTTACTTTATTTGAAAAATGTCAGCACAAAAAGTAAAAAAAAATCATTTTTTTGACAAAATGTATGTCTTTTTTGATGAATATAATAAAAACTAAAACTCACAGCAGCAATCAAATAGCACCAAAAGAAAGCTGTATTAGTGACAAGAAAAGGAGGTAAAATTCATTTAGGTGGTAGGTTGTATGACCGAGCAAAAACCGTGAAAGCTGCAGTGGTCTGACTGGAGAAAAAGGCTCTGGTCCTTAAAGGGCGAAAATACTGTGGTTCTCAAGTGGTTAAGCTCTACACTTTCAAAGTCGCAGAGAGGGTTGCCTTCTGAAGTTTATTATCTCAGCTGTCAGTGAAGAATTTTCTTTTTCAGAGGACAGGTCAATAGTTCACAAAACTGCTCTGAAAAAATCATTTAGAATGCTGAGTAGTGTGTAAACTGCAAATATTAAATAATGATGCAATGTTATAATACACACAATATAATTAAAAATAAAAATATGAGAATATTTTCTTTGCTACTAATCTTCTAGTAATTATCCATACTACACAACCAGTTCATTATATTATAATTTTTTTTCACTTCAGTGTCTCTTTAAGGCAGTGGTTATCAACCTGGGGTCCGCGGACCCCTGGGGGTACATCAGCTCTTGCCAGGGGGTCCCCCAGGGGCCGCAGACAAAATGGCAGATAAGCCAATGTGAAAATGCTGACGTCAGATTAAGCTGCGCTGCTAAAGCAGCACAACTTAAATGTAGTAGGTTCTCCAAAGTTAATAAGCCCCATTGCGCACATTACCCCCATTTAAATTTACCAGGCAATTAAGATAGAGATGTATTGTAGCCCTCTGTTTGGTCCCACGTGCTGCCTGTCAAAGCAGCAGCTACTTCATGTTCCCTGTGTGTTAACTAGCCCGAATCACCAGCACGGCCAATAGGAGGGCGACATTAGCATACTGGGGCTTCTGGATTGGGCAATGATCCTGTCACACAGGCAGCACTTGGGACCAATCAGAGGGCTACATTACATCTCCGTCTTAATCGCCTGGTAAATGTTAATGGGGATAGCGTGCGCACTGGGGCTTATCACCTGTGGAGCTAATATGCTAAGCATCGCATATTAACAAGCAGGGTAAGAATATACTCGTTCTGGTAAACAAGAGTGCAGCTGTAGAGCTATCCGATTGGCCACCTAGCAGCCTGTGCACAGAACTAGAGGGGCAGGCCACGGGAAGGGGTGGTGAAGTAAAAACACAGAGAGCCTGATTCACTAACCGGCGCTAAGCCGGTTAGTGAGCCTTAAGAGCTAGTGGGCACAAACCACGGAGTTAGGTGGTTTGCACCCACACATCGCGCACAGCACCATGCACAGTGCGTGCAACGCGGTGCGCCGGTAATAGTGTGTGGTGCGACGATAACGTCGCACCCGCTGCCTTGTAAACACCGCACCTGGTGCGCCAAAATTGGCACATCGGGTGCCCCCGAAATGGCGCATCAATTCGCTGTTTGAGGTGGCCACCCGATGTGGCATTTTCCATTTACAGGGTAGCGGGTGTGACGTTATCATCGCACCGCGCTGCATGCAGCTGCACAGGGCTGTGCGTGAAGTAGCTTTGCATGGTTTTTAGTGTGAGCAAAGCTACTTTAGGGGAACTAAGTGGCTTTTCACTCCGGCGCTAACACTTAGCACTGGTTAGTGAATCAAGCCCAGAGGCTCTGCTGTCCAGCGCAATTTGGAGATTATTACTACACATGGCTGGATGTGTGAGAGGGAGCTCTCACATTTGTGTTTTAAAAAAAAAAGTGTTAAAAAATCTTTTAAAAAAGCTATTGTTAGGCAAAAGAGGGGTGTTAGGTGTTAGTAGTGAAGTCAGGACCGGGCCAAGGCAGAGGCGAGAGAGGCTCCAGCCTCAGGGCGCAATGTAGGAGGGGCGCATAACAGTTGTGTTTGATGTAGAGGGAAATAAGAAAACGGGATAGATGGCAGTGACTGCAAGCCAGATTACTAGAGATTAAGGTGTTGGGGTCCCTGGGGCGCCTCTTAGTGTGTGACGGCTGGGATGGGAGGGATGGAGGGGGGCACTTTGGTGTCTAAGCCTTGGGTGCTGGAGGACCTTGTCCCGGCTCTGATTGAAGTGAATAGGTAGGCTGTTAAGGGGGAAAAATGGAGGCAGGTGGACAAAAAGGGCGCCGCCATTCACTCCCATTATAAATATCGTTTAATGGGCGCCCAACAGGAAAAAAGGGCGCCAGAGAAAAAGAACGTTTTACAAGCGGCGCCCGGAGACTTTTAATGTTTCTAACTGCCTCTCATGATTACACATTATTTAATCTATATATATAAAATTGGATGTATGTATGTGTGTATGTGTGTAGTGTGTATGTGTAGTGTGTGTGTGTGTGTGTGTGTAGTGTGTGTGTGTAGTGTGTGTGTGTGTGTGTGTGTGTGTGTGTGTGTGTGTGTGTGTGTGTGTGTGTGTGTGTGTGTGTGTGTGTGTGTGTGTGTGTGTGTGTGTGTGTGTGTAGTGTGTGTGTGTGTGTGTGTAGTGTGTGTGTGTGTGTGTGTGTGTGTGTGTGTGTGTGTGTGTGTGTGTGTGTGTGTGTGTGTGGTGTGGTGTGTGTAGTGTGTGTGGTGTGGTGTGTGTGTGTAGTGTGTGTGTGTGTGTGGTGTGGTGTGGTGTGGTGTGTGTGTGTGTGTGTGTGTGTGTGTGTGTGTGTGTGTGTGTGTGTGTGTGTGTGTGTGTGTATGTGTGTGTATGTATGTGTATGTGCCGCGATCACGCGGAAACGACTTGACCTATTTGAACGAAACCCCTGCACACGTGGGCGGAGCTACAAACAGCAAATCAGATTCCATCCATTCAAGTCAATGAAAAAAATGTAAAAGGCTGCCATTCTCACAGTAATCAAGCCACAGTCCCCACACTTGGCACAGGTGGTCACTTGGTGAATGACCGAGGTTACAAATCCAGGAAAAGTGGGCGGAGCATAAAACAGCCAATCAAATTTCAGCCGTTCATTTTAAATGGGAAAATGTAAACTGCAGCCATTCTTAAGCTGGCCACTAACGGTCCAATTTCTAGCGAAAAATTGTTCGAGCGATCAGAAATTCTGATCGGATTGGTTGTAAATAATCTCCATTGGTGGACACAATCGATTATGAGTGAAAAAAAATGTCGCCCGAATGAATTTTCGTCGAACGAAAATTTGGATTTTCTTGGTGGTCGTAATAGATAGGAAGCAAAGATTGGTTAGTTGATGGTGTAGTAAACGATTTTTCGTCCGATCAGAATTTCTGATCGCTCGAACGATTTTTCGCTAGAAATTGGACCGTTAGTGGCCACCATTAGACTGTTAATCGCATGGTTCTCAAACTTACCACAGTTGGTCACTGGGTGAATGTGATTAAGATTCAAGAAAATGGGTGGAGCCTACAACAGCCAATCAAAATTCACCTATTGATTTTCAAGGGGAATATTTACACTGCTGCTACACTTTTCATGGCAGAGGCTTCAAACTTGCTACAGTCTGTCATTGGGTGACTGGGGTCCAAATTCACTAAAGGGGCGGGGCCACAAACAGCCAAGCAGATTTCCTTGGTGGATAAACTGCTTCCATTCACACATTTTTGATTCCAGGAACCTGAACGCTCACAAACTTGGTCATTGAGTGACTGTGTGCCAAGGTTACAAAAAGTGGGCGGAGCCAAAACAACTTTTACTGGGGAAATATAAACTGCAGCCATTCTTACACCGTTAATGGCAGGGTTCTCAAACTTTGCACAGTTGGTCATTAGGTGACAGGTTAAGATTTTGGAAGGTGGGTGGAGCCTACAACAACCAATAAAAATTCAACTTTTGATTTTTAAAGAGAATATTTCATCTGCTACCATTCTCTTATACTGTTAAAAGCAGATGCCTCAAACCTGGTACAGTTGGTCACTGGGTGACTAGGGTCCAAATTCAGGAAGAGGGCCGAGCCACAAACAGCCAGATTTGTTTATTTTTCAATGGGAATATACAAATTATTGATACTAAGGACCCCAAAGCTGATAGACTTGATAATTGAGTGACTGTATGTCAAGGTTAGAAAAAGTGGGCGGTGCCAACAACTTCATTTTTTACATTGCAGGGTTCCCAACCTTTACACAATTGGCCACTGGGTGACTGGGATAATTATTCAGAAATGTGGGTGGAGCCTATAACAGCCAATCAAAATGTACCTATTGATTGTCAAGGGGAATATTCACATTGCTACCATTCTTACACTATTAGTGACAGAGGCCTCAAACCTGATACAGTCAGTCATTGGGTGACTAGGGTCCAAATTCACTAAAGGGGTGGAGCCACAAACAGCCAATCAGATTTGTTAGATTGATTTCAGCCATTCTGTTTTGGCAGGGTTCTCAAACGTGACACAACTGGCCACTGGGTGACTGGGACTGATATTCAGAAAAGTGGGTGGAGCCTACAGCAGCCAATCAAAATTCACCTTTTGATTTTCAAGGGGAATATTTACATTGGTGCCATTCATGCGTTCTTAAAGAGACTCTGTAACAACAAAAACCTCCCCTGGGGGGTACTCACCTCGGGTGGGGGAAGCCTCCGGATCCTAATGAGGCTTCCCACGCCGTCCTCTGTCCCACGGGGGTCTCGCCGCAGCCCTCCGAACAGCCGGCGACTGTGCCGACTGTCAGTTTAATATTTACCTTTGCTGGCTCCAGCGGGGGCGCTGTGGCGACTTTCGGCACGGAAATAGACGGAAATACCCGATCTCCGTCGGGTCCGCTCTACTGCGCAGGCGCCGGAAACTTGCGCCTGCCCAGTAGAGCAGACCCGACGGCGATCGGGTATTTCCGCCTACTTCGGCGCCGACAGCCATCAGAGCGCCTGCGCAGGAGCCAGGAAGGTAAATATTGCGTCACGGCTGTACGGAGGGCTACAGCGAGACCCCCGAGGGACGCAGGACGGCGTGGGAAGCCTCATTAGGATCCCGAGGCTTCCCCCACCCGAGGTGAGTACACCCCAGGGGCCGTTTTGTCGTTACAGTTCCTCTTTAATGGCAGAGGCCTAACATCTGCTACAGTCAGTCACTGGGAGACTGGGGTTTAAATTCTGAAGGGAGTGGGCCAAAAACAGTCAATCAGATTTGTTTAATTTCAGTGGTAAAATGCAACTTATTGATACCAAAGACCCCAAAGCTCATAAACTTGGTCATTAAGTGACTGTTTGTCAAGATTAGAAATAGTGGGAGCCAAAAACAACTAACTTTTTACATGGGGAAATGTAAACTGCAGCTTTTCTTACACTGTTAGTGGTAGGGTTCTCAAACTTCACACAGTTGGTCACTGGGTGACTAGGATTAATATTCGGAAAAGTAGGTGTAGCCTACAAGAGCCAATCAAAATTCACCTATTGATTTTCAAGGGGAATATTGAAACTGCAGCCATTCTCACACTGTTAATAGCAGAGGCCTCAAACCTGCTACAGTCGGTCGTTAAGTGTCAGGGGTTCAAATTCAGTAAAGGGGCGGAGCCAAAAACAGCCAGATTTATTTGCTGGATAAACTGCTTCCATTAGGACAATTTTGATGCCAGGAACCCAAAAGCTCACAAACTTGGTCATTAAGTAGTGACTGTGTGTTCAGGTTACAAAAAGTGGGTGGAATTAAAACAAATTTTTCTGGGAAATTGTAAACTGCAGCCCTTCTTCACTGTTAATGGAAGGGTTCTCAAACTTAGCATAGTTGGTTACTGGGTGACTGGGATTAATATTCAGAAAAGTGGGTGGAGCCTAAAAATGCATATCAAAAATCAAAGTAGAATATTAAAATTGCTGCCATTCTTGCACTGTTAATGGCACAAGCATCAAACCTGGTACAGTTGGTCACTGGGGTTCAAATTCAGAAAGGGGGACAGAGCCACAAACAGTGAATCAGATTTGTTTAATTTCTATGGGAATATACAAATTATTGATGCCAAGGACCCCAAAGCTCACAAACTTGGGCATTGAGTAGTGACTTTGTGTCTAGGTTTCAAAAAGTGGGCGGAGCCAAAAACAAATTTCACTGAGAAAGCGTAAACTGCAGCCCTTCTTACACGGTTTATGGCAGGGTTCCCAAACTTTGCCCAGATGGTCACTGAGTGACTGAGATTAATATTCAGGGAAGTGGGTAGAGCCTATAATAAACAATCAAAATTCACCTGTTGATTTTCAAGTGGAATATTTAAATTGCTGCCATTTTTACACTGTTAATATCAGATGCCTCAAACCTGCTACAGTTGGCCATTGGGTGACTGGGGTTCAATGCTGGAGAGGGGCGGAGCCACAAACAGCCTATCTGATTTGTTTAATTTCTATGGGAATATACAAATGATTGATGCCAAAGACCCCAAAGCTCACAAACTTGGTCATTGAGTATTTGTGTGTTAGGGTTAGAAAGTGGGCGGAGCCAACACCAGCCAAATACATACACGGGCAATGCCGGATCATCAGTGGGTGGAGACAAATACAAATTTCACTGGGAAAATGTAAACTGTAGCCATTCTTACACTGTTAATAGCAGGGTTTTTAAACTTTGCACAGTTGGTCACTGGGTGACTGGGATTAATATTCAGAAAAGTGAGTGGAGTTTACAAAAGTGAATCAAACTTCACCTATTGCTTTTCAAGGGGAATATTTAATTGCTACCATTCTTGAACTGTTAATGGCACAGGCCTCAAACTTGAAACAGTTGGTTATTGGGTGACAGGGGTTCAAATTCAGAAAAGGGGGTGGAGCCACAAAAAGCCAATCAGATTTTTTCATTTCAATGCAAATTATTGATACCAAAGACTGCAAAGCTCACAAACTTGGTCAGTGAGTAATTGTGTGTTAGGGTTAGAAAAAGTATGCAGAGCCAAAACCAGCCAAATACATACCCGGGCAACGCCGGGCAATCAGCTAGTGATTTATAATTTTTTAAACATTATTTTTAAACGAAAAACAGTACAATATTTTTTTAAAACATGATTTTTAAATGAAATATAGCACAATTCTTTTATTCATGCTTATCGTTTAAAACCCTGCGCCCTTTTTTCCCGACGCCCTTTTTTAACGTACGCGGGAAAAATTGTTACGGTTTGTTCTATTTTCAATCTTTTCCTTGCTGACACCCATAGAGATTTATTGCGTGTGCTGTTATAGTGTGACCAGTGCAAGGTGGCAGTACCGTAAACTTCTACCTTATGTGACGACATATACATGCGAATTTGGGCTTGCAAAATACTGTGACACAAAAGTTAAAAAGAGGAGCATAGTTACATAGTTACATAGTTATTTTGGTTGAAAAAAGACATATGTCCATCGCGTTCAACCAGAGAACAAAATACAACACCAGCCTGCTCCCTCACATATCCCTGAACAGACTTGATGCCTCTGCAGACATACGCTGTCAGCTGTTACCTCTGATACCAGCTTTTACCAAAATTGCTGCAAATATTCAACAGATTTTGCATATTTTTTTTTTAATTAACCCCCTTGGCGGTATGAAAAATACCGCCAGGGGGCAGCGCAGCAGTTTTTTTTTAATTTTATTTTTTTTAAATCATGTAGCGAGCCCAGGGCTCGCTACATGATAGCCCCTGCTCAGCGGCATCCCCCCAGCCCCGCCGATCGCTTCCGGCGATAGGCGATCAGGAAATCCCGTTCAAAGACGTCGGGACGTCATTGGACGTCGGGACGTCATTGGGAGACCCGATCCACCCCTTGTCGCTGCCTGGCACTGATTGGCCAGGCAGCGCAGGGGTCTGGGGGGGGGGGGTGCCGCGCGCCGCACCGGATAGCGGCGATCGGGCGCGCGGCAGCGGCGATCGGGGTGCTGGCGCAGCTAGCAAAGTGCTAGCTGCGTCCAGCAAAAAAAAAATTATGAAAATCGGCCCAGCAGGGCCTGAGCCGCACCCTCCGGCGGCTTACCCCGTGTCACACACGGGGTTACCGCTAAGGAGGTTAAAGGGACTCCGAGCAGTGCAGAAACTATGGAAAGATGCATATCATTTTAAAGCTCTCTTTCTCCTCTTTCCAATGATATATAAACCACCACCCTACGTCTTTTAGTTTTCGCTATTTTTGCGTTTGGAATTGCCGCGACCGTGCGTGTAGGGCAACGATTTAGGTGTCGTCAGAAAGAGGAGAAAGAGAGCTTTAAAATGATATCCATCAAGCCATAGTTATATTGTATTACACAGGACGACACTTTCCCCAGTGTCAGCAGCTCCATTCTGCTGAATGCAGCTGCTGACTTTGACAAAAAGTCGCCCTGTGTAATACAATATAACTATGGCTTGATGGATATCATTTTAAAGCTCTCTTTCTCCTCTTTCTGACGACACCTACATCGTTGCCCTACGCCTTTTAGTTTTCTCTATTTTCGCGATCGAAATCGCGGCCGCTGCAATTTCAATCGCGAAAATAGCAAAAACTAAAAGGCGTAGGGTGGCGGTTTATATATCATTGGAAAGAGGAGAAAGAGAGCTTTAAAATGATGTGCATCTTTCCATAGTTTCTGCACTGCTCGGAGTCCCTTTAAGTATGGACACAGCCCCTATCTTATTTGTTAACCAGGGACTACCTGTATTTCGCAAGTATTTGGCTCCACCCACATCATGTCATGGTCACACCCCTTTTGCGCCGCTCAGTAGGGGGTACATTTGCTTAGGGATGACCCACAAAGTGGTACATGTGCTGAAAAGGTTGAGAACCGCTGATTTAGGGAGTCAACAGATTTTAAGGCAAAGTATAGGTGACACAAGGGGTAATTGGCTTGGTAAGAGTTCATCACATGAATACGAAAAAAAGTAAAAAAAATAAATAAAAAAAAAATATATCATAATAATAATAACCGGTTCAGCGCCGCGGTCCGAAAATCTCATGCATCCGAGCAACGTTCACCTCCCATTCATTCGCCTATAACTTTATTGCTACTTATCACAATGAATTGATCTATAGCTTGTTTTTTCCGCCACCAATTAGGCTTTCTGTGGGTGATACATTTTGCTAAGAGCCACTTTACTGTAAATGCATTTTAACAGGAAGAATAAGAAAAAAATGGAAGAAATTCATTATTTCTCAGTTTTTGGCCATTATAGTTTGAAATTAATATACGCTACCGTAATTAAAACGCATGTATTTTATTTGCCCATCTGTCCCGGTTATTATACCATTTAAACGATGTCCCTATCACAATTTATGGTGCCGATATTTCATTTAGAAATAAAGGTGCATTTTTTCAATTTGTGTCCATCACTATTTATAAGCTTATAATTTTAAATAATATAATAACATATTCTCTTGACATGCATATTTAAAAAGTTCAGACCCTTGTGTAACTATTTATGTTGTTTTTGTTTTGTTTTTTAATTGTTTTTTTTTTTTTAAATAAAAAAAGTGTATGTGGGTAATTTTTGGTGTGGGAGGGAAACTGCTAATTTTAAATGTAAAATAATGTTTTTTTTTAATCAAAAATGTATGTGGGTGCAGTTTACTATTTGGCCACAAGATGGCCACAGTGAAAAAAGTCCTAGATGCGAACCAGCTCGCATCTAGGAACTAAAATGCTGAGGAGTTGTTTCCTGGGGGCAGAAATACCGCGCTCTCTGGAGAGAAAGCGTCGGTATTTCTGCGGGGAAGTTAGATCGGTGAATGGGAATTATATTCCCATTCACTGATCGGGGGGCTAGCGGCGGGCAGCGGGAGCGCGCGCGGGGGCGCGCCCGATCGCGCGCACGAGCCGGCGGCAGCACCAGTGCCTATCTGGACGAGGAAGCTCGTCCAGATAGGCCGAACTGGTTAATTAATACATATATATATATATATATATATATATATATATATATATATATATATATATATATATATAATATATATATATATATATATATATATATATATATATATATTTTTTTATTTTTATTTATTTTTTTTATGTAACACTTTCACTTTCATCAACTAAAAAAAAAAAAAAAAAAAAAAACTCTTTAACCACTTCAGGACCACAGTCTTTTCGCTCCTTAAGGACCAGAGCCTTTTTCTCCATTCAGACCACTGCAGCTTTCACGGTTTATTGCTCGGTCATACAACCTACCACCTAAATGAATTTTACCTCCTTTTCTTGTCACTAATACAGCTTTCTTTTGCTGCTATTTGATTGCTGCTGCGAGTTTTAGTTTTTATTATATTCATCAAAAAATACATGAATTTTGGCAAAAAAATTACTTTTTAAATTTGCTGTGCTGACATTTTTCAAATAAAGTAAAATTTCATATACATTTGAGCGCGAAAGTTATTCTGCTACATGTCTTTGATAAAAAAAAAACATTCAGTGTATATTTATTGGATTGGGTAAAAGTTATAGCGTTTACAAACTATGGTGCCAAAAGTGAATTTTCCCATTTTCAAGCATCTCTGACTGTTCTGCGCACCTGTCAGGTTTCATGAGGGGCTAAAATTCCAGGATAGTACAAATACCCCCCAAATGACGCATTTTGGAAAGAAGACATCCCAAAGTATTCAGTGAGAGGCATGGTGAGTTCATAGAAGATTTAATTTTTTGTCACAAGTTAGCGGAAAATGACACTTTCTGACAAAAAAAAAAAAAAAAAAGTTTCCATTTCTTCTAACTTGCGACAAAAAAAAATGAAATCTGCCATGGACTCACTATGCTCCTCTCTGAATACCTTGAAGTGTCTACTTTCCAAAATGGGGTCATTTGTGGGGTGTGTTCACTGTCCTGGCATTTTGGGGGGTGCCTAATTGTAAGCACCCCTGTAAAGCCTAAAGATGCTCATTGGACTTTTGGCCCCTTAGCGCAGTTAGGCTGCAAAAAAGTGCCACACATGTGGTATTGCCGTACTCAGGAGAAGTAGTATAATGTGTTTTGGGGTGTATTTTTACACATACCCATGCTGGGTGGGAGAAATATCTCCGTAAATGACAATTGTTTTATTTTTTGTATACACAATTGTCTATTTATAGAGATATTTCTCCCACTCAGCATGGGTATGTGGAAAAATACACCCCAAAACACATTATACTACTTCTCCTGAGTACGGCGATACCACATGTGTGGCACTTTTTTGCACCCTAACTGCGCTAAGGGGCCCAAAGTTCAATGAGTACCTTTAGGATTTCACAGGTCATTTTGCGACATTTGGTTTCAAGACTACTCCTCACGGTTTAGGGCCCCTAAAATGCCAGGACAGTATAGGAACCCCACAAATTACCCCATTTTAGAAAGAAGACACTCCAAGGTATTCCGTTAGGAGGATGGTGAGTTCATAGAAGATTTTTTTTTTTTTGTCACAAGTTAGCGGAAATTGATTTAAATTGTTTTTTTTCACAAAGTGTCATTTTCCGCTAACTTGTGACAAAAAATAAAATCTTCTATGAACTCACCATACTCCTAACGGAATACCTTGGGGTGTCTTCTTTCTAAAATGGGGTCATTTGTGGGGTTCCTATACTGCCCTGGCATTTTAGGGGCCCTAAACCGTGAGGAGTAGTCTTGAAACCAAATGTCGCAAAATGACCTGTGAAATCC
The DNA here is from genome assembly GCF_040937935.1 of Hyperolius riggenbachi. Taxonomy (NCBI): domain Eukaryota; kingdom Metazoa; phylum Chordata; class Amphibia; order Anura; family Hyperoliidae; genus Hyperolius; species Hyperolius riggenbachi. Next base: position 48,158,885 of record NC_090646.1, read on the forward strand.
TAAAGGTACTCATTGGACTTTGGGCCTCTTAGCGCACTTAGGGTGCAAAAAAGTGCCACACATGTGGTACCGCCGTACTCAGGAGAAGTAGTATAATGTGTTTTGGGGTGTATTTTTACACATACCCATGCTGGGTGGGAGAAATATCTCTGTAAATGACAATTGTTTGATTTTTTTTACACACAATTGTCCTTTTACAGAGATATTTCTCCCACCCAGCATGGGTATGTGTAAAAATACACCCCAAAACACAATATACTACTTCTTCTGAGTACGTGTGTGACACTTTTTTGCAACCTAGGTGCGCTAAGGGGCCTAACGTCCTATTCACAGGTCATTTTGAGGCATTTGGATTCTAGACTACTGCTCACGGTTTAGGGCCCCTAAAATGCCAGGGCAGTATAGGAACCCCACAAGTGACCCCATTTTAGAAAGAAGACACCCCAAGGTATTCTGTTAGGAGTATGGTGAGTTCATAGAAGATTTTTTTTTTCGTCACAAGTTAGCGGAAAATGACACTTTGTGAAAAAAAAAACAATACATATCAATTTCCGCTAACTTGTGACAAAAAATAAAATCTTCTATGAACTCATCATACACCTAACAGAATACCTTGGGGTGTCTTCTTTCTAAAATGGGGTCACTTGTGGGGTTCCTATACTGCCCTGGCATTTTAGGGGCCCTAAACCGTGAGGAGTAGTCTTGAACCCAAATGTCTCAAAATGACCTGTGAAATCCTAAAGGTACTCATTGGACTTTGGGCCCCTTAGCACAGTTAGGCTGCAAAAAAGTGTCACACATGTGGTATCGCCGTACTCAGAAGAAGTAGTATAATGTGTTTTGTGGTGTATTTTTACATATAACCATGCTGGGTGGGAGAAATATCTCTGTAAATGACACATTTTTGATTTTTTTTTACACACAATTGTCCATTTACAGAGAGATTTCTCCCACCCAGCATGGGTATGTGTAAAAATACACCACAAAACACATTATACTACTTCTCCTGAGTATGGCGATACAACATGTGTGACACTTTTTTGCAGCCTAGGTGCGCTAAGGGGCCCAACGTCCTATTCACAGGTCATTTTGAGGCATTTGTTTTCTAGACTACTCCTCACGGTTTAGGGCCCCTAAAATGCCAGGGCAGTATAGGAACCCCACAAGTGACCCCATTTTAGAAAGAAGACACCACAAGGTATTCCGGTAGGGGTATGGTGAGTTCATAGAAGATTTTATTTTTTGTCACAAGTTAGTGAAAAATGACACTTTGTGAAAAAAACAATAAAAATCTAATTTCCGCTAACTTTTGACAAAAAATAAAATCTTCTATGAACTCATCATACACCTAACAGAATACCTTGGGGTGTCTTCTTTCTAAAATGGGGTCACTTGTGGGGTTCCTATACTGCCCTGGCATTTTACGGGCCCAAAACTGTGAGTAGTCTGGAAACCAAATTTCTCAAAATGACTGATCAGGGGTATAAGCATCTGCAAATTTTGATGACAGGTGGTCTATGATGGGGCAAATTTTGTGGAACCGGTCATAAGCAGGGTGGCCTCTTAGATGACAGGATGTTTTGGGCCTGATCTGATGGATAGGAGTGCTAGGGGGGTGACAGGAGGTGATTGATGGGTGTCTCAGGGGGCGGTTAGAGGGGAAAATAGATGCAATCAATGCACTGGGGAGGTGATCGGAAGGGGGTCTGAGGGGGACCTGAGGGTTTGGCCGAGTGATCAGGAGCCCACACGGGGCAAATTAGGGCCTGATCTGATGGGTAGGTGTGCTAGGGGGTGACAGGAGGTGATTGATGGGTGTCTCAAGGTGTGATTAGAGGGGGGAAATAGATGCAAGCAATGCACTAGCGAGGTGATCAGGGCTGGGGTCTGAGGGCGTTCTGAGGTGTGGGCGGGTGATTGGGTGCCCGCAAGGGGCAGATTAGGGTCTAATCTGATGGGTAACCGTGACAGGTGGTGATAGGGGTGATTGATGGGTAATTAGTGGGTGTTTAGAGGAGAGAAGAGATGTAAACACTGCACTTGGGAGGTGATCTGATGTCGGATCTGCGGGCGATCTATTGGTGTGGGTGGGTGATCAGATTGCCTGCAAGGGGCAAGTTAGGGGCTGATTGATGGGTGGCAGTGACAGGGGGTGATTGATGGGTGGCAGTGACAGGGGGTGATTGATAGGTGATTGACAGGTGATCAGTGGGTTATTACAGGGAATAACAGATGTAAATATTGCACTGGCGAATTGATAAGGGGGGGTCTGAGGGCAATCTGAGTGTGTGGGCGGGTGATTGGGTGCCCGCAAGGGGCAGATTAGGGTCTAATCTGATGGGTAACAGTGACAGGTGGTGATAGGGGGTGATTGATGGGTAATTAGTGGGTGTTTAGAGGAGAGAAGAGATGTAAACACTGCACTTGGGAGGTGATCTGATGTCGGATCTGCGGGCGATCTATTGGTGTGGGTGGGTGATCAGATTGCCCGCAAGGGGCAGGTTAGGGGCTGATTGATGGGTGGCAGTGACAGGGGGTGATTGATGGGTGGCAGTGACAGGGGGTGATTGATAGGTGATTGACAGGTGATCAGTGGGTTATTACAGGGAATAACAGATGTAAATATTGCACTGGCGAATTGATAAAGGGGGGGTCTGAGGGCAATCTGAACGTGTGGGCGGGTGATTGGGTGCCCGCAAGGGGTAGATTAGGGTCTAATCTGATGGGTAACAGTGACAGGTGGTGATAGGGGGTGATTGATAGGTGATTGATGGGTAATTAGTGGGTGTTTAGAGGAGAGAAGAGATGTAAACACTGCACTTGGGAGGTGATCTGATGTCGGATCTGCGGGCGATCTATTGGTGTGGGTGGGTGATCAGATTGCCCGCAAGGGGCAGGTTAGGGGCTGATTGATGGGTGGCAGTGACAGGGGGTGATTGATGGGTGGCAGTGACAGGGGGTGATTGATAGGTGATTGACAGGTGATCAGTGGGTTATTACAGGGAATAACAGATGTAAATATTGCACTGGCGAATTGATAAAGGGGGGGTCTGAGGGCAATCTGAGCGTGTGGGCGGGTGATTGGGTGCCCGCAAGGGGTAGATTAGGGTCTAATCTGATGGGTAACAGTGACAGGTGGTGATAGGGGGTGATTGATAGGTAATTAGTGGGTGTTTAGAGGAGAGAATAGATGTAAACAATGGATTTGGGAGGTGATCTGATGTCGGATCTGCGGGCGATCTATTGGTGTGGGTGGGTGATCAGATTGCCCGCAAGGGGCAGGTTAGGGGCTGATTGATGGGTAGCAGTGACAGGGGGTGATTGACTGGTTATTGACGGGTGATTGACGGGTGATTGACAGGTGATTGACAGGTGATCAGGGGGGATAGATGCATACAGTACACAGGGGGGGGGGTCTGGGGGGGGGGGGGGGCTGGGGAGAATCTGAGGGGTGGGGGTGATCAGGAGGGGGCAGTGGGCAGGGAGGGGGATAAAAAAAAATAGCGTTGACAGATAGTGACAGGGAGTGATTGATGGGTGATTAGGGGGGTGACTGGGTGCAAACAGTGGTCTGGGGGGTGGGCAGGGGGGGGGTCTGAGGGGTGCTGTGGGCGATCAGGGGGCAGGGGGGGGGGAAATCAGTGTGCTTGGGTGCAGACTAGGGTGGCTGCAGCCTGCCCTGGTGGTCCCTCGGACACTGGGACCACCAGGGCAGGAGGCAGCCAGTATAATAGGCTTTGTATACATTACAAAGCCTATTATACAATGTAAATGCGGCGATCCGGGTGGTAGTAACCCGCCGGCGCTTCCGAACGGCCGGCGGGTTACTACGAGCGGTGGGCGGAGCCAGTCCCCGGCGGCTGATCACGTCACGAATGACGTGATCGCCGCATAGCCACTCCCGCAGCCGCCCCCGCCGATGGGCGTATTGCGGTCGTTTGGGCCCAGTCTTTGCCGCCGCCCATCGGCTGGGGGCGGTCGGCAAGTGTTTAAACCTGTTTTGCCCTCAACTTTATTGGTTCACTTGTAAAAGTTGTGCATGAGCGTACACGGGCACGCATGACTAAGGGGAACGCACGTGCACATGCGGGAGCCTGCTTGCTTGTGCACAAGTAGGGAGGCAGAGATTGGTGCAGGGTTTGAGTCTCACATTCAGGAACATATAGGATCAATTATCTGGACGTAGGACTCGGGTCTAAAAACCGTAAGCGGTTAGGATACAAATACTCCTCTTGCTGAGCACCAATTTTGTTTTTTTTGGAAAATATTTTTTGTTTTGTTTTTAAACTTTACTCATTTGAAGGTGAAGGTTGAAAGCACCCATAAAGTAAGATAGATATGGACGCTGCCATATTTCTTTCTTTAAAAACAATGCAAATTGCCTAGCTTTCCTGCAGATTTTCTGCCGCTGATACTTTTAGGCAATGTCCACAGTGGTCAGTTGCATTGCAGAATAATTATGCATGTCTGTCAACTCACTGCCAATAAAATCCTATGGGCCTGTTCACAGTTCTGTGTTGTAACTTATCACTATTATCCTAACTTACTACATGCGGGCTGTGTATTAAGGCTCATACACACATCAGACTATGGTCTTTGGAAAATGAAAGATCACAGACCAATCTTACCACCCTTCATGTAGTATGAGAGCCATACTCTACACAGTCTTTTCTATGGAGCTGAACTCCACATCAGAAAAAAATCTTTGCAAGATGCTGCACACACAGATTCTGTACAGACACAAAAGATCAGTATCTGCAAAAGATCTGTTCCTGACAAAAATCCATTCCTGCAAATTACAATGATAGTCTATGAGATTTGCAGATCATCATACACACATGATTTAACTGACATTCATCTGCAGATCAAGCAATCATCTGCAGATCTGAAAATCCATCCTGGTGGATCTGATCTGCAGATGAATGTCAGTTAAATCATGTGTGTATGATGATCTGCAGATCTCATAGACTATCATTGCAATTTGCAGGAATGGATTCTTGGCAGGAACAGATCTTTTGCAGATACTGATCTTTTGTGTCTGTACAGCATCTGTGTGTGCAGCATCTTGCAATGATTTTTTTTCTGATGGGGAGTTCAGCTCCATAGAATAGACTGTGTAGGTATGGCTCTCATACTACATGAAGGGTGGTAAGATTGGTCTGTGATCTTTCATTTTCAAAAGACTATGGTCTGATGTGTGTATGTGGCCTTAAGGTGCGTACACACATGCGACTATAGTCGTTTGTAACGATCGTTCCCCGATCTTTACCAACGACGATCGTTACAAAAAACGAACCACCGACTATTAAGTCTAACGACGAACGAGCCAAATCGCTACAAAAGAAAGTTCTGTCTCGGCGGATTTTTCCCAACGACGATCGTTTGCAAAAGTAGTACATCGTTGGAAACGATCGTTCGTACCAGGCTGGACATGCGCATTTCACTTTTTCTCCATGGAATTTTACAATTTTATGCGCAGGCGCATTAAGTGCTTTTACGTGGTGTAACGTTCGTTCTAACGATGTGATCGTTACACACTTTTTAGAACTAACTTTACTTCGGTCGTTCTTTCGTCAATTAAAAGATCGTTCGTCGTTAACAACGAACGATCGTTGTCGCATGTGTGTACGTAGCATTAGTCTTTGTCCAGTTTCCAATGCAGTCATTATAACGCATTAAAACAAATATGTTATGCAACTGGCCACTTTGAATCTAGTGTTAGACATAGTGTAATGATCGGCTCTGCTGTCTGCACAGGCAGACAGCTGTTTGACCATTTTTGTAAATCTGAGTGCGGCAGGTCCCTGGAAAAGAGACCTGTCTCCACTCTGCAAGCTGCAGAGTTGCTGTTCTAGGGAGGAATTTGCATCCACTTGTCATGCAAATTGCTTAGCTACTTCCTCTGATGGCTTGCAGTATAAAAACCATTTCTTCCCAGAATTCCTCTGGTCATGATGGTTTGTTCCTGCTGACTTACCTGGAGTCTCAGCCTTTGCTAATAGTTTGTTAAGATTATCTTAGAGTAACTCTTTGGGACTGCACTAGGCATTTCTTCTAACGTAGTCAGGTTGTATTATCTGTTTGCCTTCTACTGTCTATCTGTTGTGATTGTCTTGTCACCAGCGGCGGTCGACAGGAAATCGTTCTGTCGGTTGGGATCGCATTCGTCCTAGCGGTAGTGGCGGTGGTTCCTTCTGTATTCTGCCTTAGGGGTGCTAACCAGAGCAGCGGTTGCTACTGGTAGCCCCATCTGTCTGTCTGTCTGTCTGTCTGGATCGCATTCGTCCTAGCGGTAGTGGCGGTGGTTCCTTCTGTTCTCTGTCTGGGAGTGTAGGCCAGAGCTGCGGTTGCTACTGGTAGCCCCATCTGTTTGTCTTTCTGGATCGCATCCGCTCTAGTGGTAGTGGCGGTGGTTCCTTCTGTTCTCTGTCTGGGAGTGTAGGCCAGAGCTGCGGTTGCTACTGGTTGCTCCTTCTGCCTGTCTTGTCTGGTACGAACGCTTGCTAAAGGCTTGATGTGGTAACCGCTTAGCAAGTGTTCGCGTTCTCTATTTTCGTGTTTGTGTTACATTGGTTAGTTAGGGTGGCACGCTTATCACTGGGCACCTAACGCACGGTGATCTGTCTTTAATGCGTTCGCTGTTGCGAATGAGTGCGGAGTTTGCGTTTAGCTAGCGTTTGTTGTTTTCATTTGATGGTCTGATCATTGTTATTTGCTATGTCTTTCTTACTACACTTGTGCGCTGTCTGATTCAGTCTTGTGTCACTATTGGCAATAGCCACTCTTGCGATTGCATTCCCACTTCGTTTCCGCTGTTGTGTGTTCACTGTCGCTGGGTGGCGACTAGATTGGTGGACACACATACATTCTGTTTCCGTGTTCTCTTTCTTTAAGGGCTATCTTGCCCTGCATTGCTTCGACTCGTGCAATTCCCATCTGGCATCTGTGGCAGGGCAGAGGCTGTGTTCCTCTGCACTCCACATCTCTATCTGCCGGTGGGAATTTCCCTCTACAGGTGCTTTGCACCAAAGCTGGGTTCTGTTAAATTACACGCTTGTGGAAGTTTTCTGTAGTGTCAGCGCGCATCTTGTGCGCTGACCACGGAAATAATTCCGCAAACATTACACATAGTACCTAATGGTTCTGAACACTCAGAGATATCCTGGTCAGACCATTCAATGGTCTTTGCATCTTTTACAAACAAGAAAAGTACTCCAAAATCAGTTTTCTGAAAACTGAATGAGTCCCTATTGACTGACCCTACAGCTGCAGTAGATCTAAAACAAGCCATTTACAATTACTTTGAGGAAAACAGAGGCCGTGAACCGAGCTCCACTGTTGAGTGGGCACTGGGCAGCTCATTTCAAAGGGAGCCATACGAAAAAGAGAAAGGGAAGGGAGAGTCCTAGAGTCAGGGCCAGCGCTACCATAGAGGCAAAGGGGGCAATTGCCCCATGGCCCCAGAGCTTGTAGGGGCCCCCAGTGGCTACAAGAGGAAAAAAACATTTTCAAATCGACCTTATAGTTTTTGAGAAAATCGATTTTAAAGTTTCAAAGGAAAAAAATACACATTTAAAAACCTGCCGACTTTAATGGTTAATAGAAAATCCACCTTAAATGCTAGAAACTCTAAATTTGCAGGATATGTTAAGGAGATCATTAGGAATAAGAGGAAAAACTATTTTTCAAAAAGACCTTATAGTTTTTGAGAAAATCAATTTTAAAGTTTCGAAGGAAAAAAGTATACTTTTAAATGCGGTAAATGTCACTTTAAGTAGCAAACCTAACGGTAGTGTAATTTTACATGCATCAAAAGAAAGAGCAATAAATTTCCTGACGGGGTTTCCAGGGGTCCATACGCAGCCGCAGCGCTTTGGCCAGGGATCACTATACAGCCGCAATATGGCTGTATGAACAGGCTCGGACTGAGCCACCGAACCACCGATGGTCCCATCAGTGGGCACCGAACGGCACCTCCTCCTGGGGGCCCCAGAGCTAAGAGGGAGGGGGACACAGCTTGGAAGGGGGGAATTGGGCACAGAGTGGCGGGGAGGGGGGGAAGCGTCCCCCCTCCCTCACGTAGGAGCCCCCCTTCCGCGCACCCCCTCCTCCAGAAGTGCAGCCAGCAGCGAGCGGAGAATAGCTACAGAGATGATGCTAGCTCCGCTCCGCTCCGAGTCTGCCGCTGCCCTGCTGGTCTCTGTCTGTCTGCTGTAGTGACGCTGTCCAATCACGCTCTCGCAGTACTTCCTGCGAGAGCGTGATTGGACAGCGTCACTACAGGAGACAGAGACCAGCAGGGCAGCAGCGGCATGCGGAGAGGAGCGGAGATAGCATCATCTGAAGCTCGGTAAGCTATTCTCCGCTCACTGCTGGCTGCACTTTTGGAGGAGGGGGGTGCACGGAAGGGGGGCCCCTAGGTCAGGGAGGGGGAGGGGGGAGGCTTCCCCGCTGATTTGTGCCCGCTGATCTGTTCCCTCTGCCCCTCCTTCCAAGCTGGGGGAGGGGACTTGCATTGTGTCTCTGCCACCAACCTGATTGCATTGTGTGGGGGCATCTCTGCCACCAACCTGATTGCATTGTGTGGGGGTATCTTAAGCCAACCTGATTGCATTGTGTGGGGGTATCTGCAGCCAACCTGATTGCATTGTGTGGGGGTATCTGCAGCCAACCTGATTGCATTGTGTGGGGGTATCTGCAGCCAACCTGATTGCATTGTGTGGGGGTATCTGCCGCCAACCTGATTGCATTGTGTGGGGGTATCTCTGCCACCAACCTGATTGCATTGTGTGGGGGTATCTGCAGCCACCCTGATTGCATTGTGTGGGGGTATTTGCAGCCAACCTGATTGCATTGTGTGGGGGTATCTGCAGCCAACCTGTTTGCATTTTGTGTGGGTATCTGCAGCCAACCTGATTGCATTGTATGGGGGTATCTGCCACCAACCTGATTGCATTGTGTGGGGGTATCTGCAGCCAAACTGATTGCATTGTGTGGGGGTATCTGCCGTCAACCTGATTGCATTTTGTGGGGGTATCTGCCGTCAACCTGATTGCATTTTGTGGGGGTATCTGCAGTCAACCTGATTGCATTGTGTGGGGGTATCTGCCACCAATCTGATTGCATTGTGTGGGGGTATCTCTGCCGTCAACCTGATTGCATTTTGTGGGGGTATCTGCTGCCATTTGACTACTTGATGAATTATCATGAGGCATGTAACTACTTGAATATTTTATCTAAAATGTATCTGGTCAGACCTAATCTCTGTGAATAACACCGCTACTTATTTTGTGTTTTGTATTTTTTTTCTTTAAGTCTGCCCATGACTCATCGTGACCACGCCGATGTTCCAGTGCGTGGTGACACCCATTTAGATTCGCATTTAGACATATCCCTATTGGAGACTGTCCTCAGAATTGCTCACAATCTATTCCCTACCATAAAGTCATGCAAAATTTCTAGAGTACATGTGTATGTGAGCCCAAAATGGGGGGGGGGGGGGGGGGGGGAGGCGGAGGAGAGGGGGGAGGCGGAGGAGAGGGGGGTGGGCCCCAGGCTGAGACTTCCTTGGTGGGCCCTTGGTGTCCCAGTCCGACCCTGTGTATGAAGATCCCTGGCATTTTTTTCCTATTTTCCCATTTTTTTTGTATGTTTACAGTGTGGGAATTTTTTTTTTTTTAAATTGTGGGGTCCCCCCTCCTGAAACTCTTTGACCCCTTGTCCCCCATGCAGGCTGGAGTAGCCAGAATGTGGAGCTCCAACCAATTGGGGCTTCACACCCTGACTATACCAGCTGCAAAAAAGGTCCCTTAATGCCGATTTTTGTTCCGGGGTACCTGTAGGGGGGGCCCCCCAGGTTTATTTTGCCCTGGGGCCCCATTGTTGCTTAAACCAGACCTGCCTAGAGTTATCCTCTAAAATTAGACAGCTTGAGATCTCGCACGCATCCGCCAAATCTGATGTGCTCCTCTCGGAAATTACTCATCTTGGAGAGGAATTTAAACACCTGTTAAAGACGCTCATTAGGATTCTGTGGTATTGAAATGTCCTAATTTTCAACTGGAAATCAGCATTTCTAATCGGAACTCAGAAAGCGGAAATCAAATTTCCATGGAAAGTACAGAATCGGTAATCAGCATTGGCTGAAATCTGAATTTACGCAGTGTCAGAAATCGGCATTTCTGATCATCTCTAATCCCTAGCTTGTAAGACTGAAGCCCTATTTTATTTGGACAATAAGATACAGAGGCGCCAACAGAGTAAAAATCAAGTTAAAAAGTTACTCCAAAGAGTAAGAATAAAACTGTTTTTCTTGATCTTATACAATAGTTGTGTTTTTGTCGGGGAGGTAAGTCCACCCTTGCCCCTCATTTTTTACCTATTTAACTTGATTTTTACTCTGCTGACGCCTCTGTATCTTATTGTCCAAATAATAAGTATCAGAATCAGAAATCAGAAATCTTTTAATCGCCAAGCATGACTGGGTCGTGCCCGTAATTGGGTTTGGCACATGCAATTGCTCAGAGAGAGAAGTGAGAGTAGTATCAACAGAGAGAAGAGCATAGTCATACAGTATAAGAGCATAGTTATACAAAATCATACAGTATAAACAGTAGTACATATTTATAGTTAGATGTTCAGTGGTATAGCGGTAGTCTGCAGGGTGCAGTTTAGACAGTTTTACACTAGACAGTCCATCAGGTCGGCAACTGCAGTATTGCGGGGGGGGGGGGGGTTAGGGCAGAGATGAAGGGAGTTTAGAAGGTTGACGGCAGAGGGGAAGAAGGAGTCTCTATGCCTCGCAGTTTTGGTGTAAATGGCTCGAAAACCTATGGCCTGAATGGAGCCGGCTGAAAAAGCGGTGGCCCGGGTGTGAGGGATCACTAGTAATTCTCAGTGCTCTAGATCGTAATCTGGAGTTGTGGAGGAGGTCGAGTGAGGGGAGAGGTCTACCGATGATTCCCTCCGCTGATCTAATGACCCACTGGAGCTTGTATCTGTCACTGTTGAAAGAGCCAGCGTACCAGACTAGGATGGATGAGCAGAGGACGGACTCATTGGTGGCTGTGTAGAAGTTCGTCAGCAGCTCCTGAGCCATGCCAAACTTCTTCAGTTGGCGGAGGAAGAACAGCCTCTGTTGTGCTTTCCTCTGGGTCAAGGCGGTGTTTGCCTTCCAGTTCAGGTCTTTAGAGATGGTAGTGCCCAGAAGGCGGACGCTAGCCACTCTTTCGACCTCTGTGCCATCAATGTAGATTGGTGGTGGAGTTGGCGCCTTCTTCCTGAAGTCCACTATCAGCTCCACGGTCTTGGCTGTGTTGAGAACCAACCTGTTCTCCTTACACCACTGGCAAATTCTGTCGACCTCACGACGATAGTCCTGCTCGTCATTGTTTGTTATAAGGCCAACAATGGTGGTATCATCAGCGAATTTGATGACTTTTACCGAGTCCACAGTTGATCTGCAGTTGTTTGTATAGAGGGAGAACAGAATCGGTGAAAGCACACAGCCTTGTGGAGCCCCTGTGTTTGTTGTCCTGGGCTGAGACGAGATCTCCCCTAGTTTGACAGCTTGGGACCTGTTGGTCAGGAAGTGTGTAATCCATAAGTGAAGGGTGGGATGGACGTTCAGTGCCATGAGATTGTTTTGGAGTATGCGGGGGCAGATGGTGTTAAATGCTGAGCTGAAGTCCAGCAGGAGGATTCTGACATATGAGTTCGGTTTGTCCAGGTGGTTGTTTGTAATCTCCAGGCAGATGTTGATGGCATCGTCAGTGGATCTGTTCGCTCTATACGCAAACTGTAACGGGTCCAGTAGCGCCGAGGTAGAGAACTTAAGCTGGGACAGGACCACCCTCTCAAAGGTTTTCATGATGACAGATGTTATTGCCACGGGCCTGTAGTTGTTCAGGTTGGAGATTCCCTGCTTCTTGGGGACAGGGATGATGGTGGACCTTTTGAAGCACACAGGGACTTTACTTTCCTGGACGGACCTGGTGTAGATGGAGGAGAGAATGGGAGCGAGCTGCCATTAACAGGTTTTTAGGCAGGCTGGTGACACACCATCAGGGCTGGAGGCTTTCCTGGTGTTCAGAGTTGTTACATGGCGTAAGACATCTGCCTCGCTCACAGCTGGAGGTGGTATGCTCAGCCTACGGTCATTATCATCAGCAGATGAAGACTGACCATCTGAAGGTGTTGCTAGCCCCCCCAGCTCCTCCTGGTTCTCGAACCTGCAATAGAAATTGCTGAGATTCTTGCCTAGCTCAGTGCTAGGCGTCACATGTTGTGGGGGAAGTTTGTAGTTTGTGGCAGCTTTTAGACCCTTCCAGACAGTGCGTAGGTCGTTTGAGCGAAGGTTGTGTCACATCTTCTCTGCATACTCCCTCTTGGCGGCACTCAGTTCATGCTTCAGGTTGTTTCTTGCCATCTTGAAGTCCTCCAGGTTGCCGGATCTGTGTGCGGCTTCCTTGCTACTCCTCAGTTGCCGTAGTTTGTTGGAGAACCAGGGTTTGTTATTTGGAAAGACCTTGAAGGACCTGGATGGAATGCAGGAGTCTTCACAGAAACTGATGTATGAGGAGACATTGTCCGCCCACTCATCTAGGTACGGTGCTTCCAGGGCTTTCCAGGGCTTTCCAGTCTGTACAGTCGAAGCAGGCTTGAAGTTGGAGTTTGGCCTCCCTCAACCACACTTTGGTACACTTTAGCACTGGTTTTGCTGATTCCAGGCACCTCCTGTAGGTGGGGATCAGGTGAATGAGGGAGTGGTCGGAGGAGCCAACAGCTGCTCGAGGGACGACTTTATATGCTTCTTTCAGCACTGTGTAGCAATGGTCAAGCGTGTTCAGGTTCCTCGTAGGGCAGGTAACATGCTGGTGGAAACGTGGCAGCTCCTGGTGAAGGTTGGCCCTGTTGAAATCTCCCAGTACAATTAACAGCGAGTCAGGAAGGGATGATTCCCACTGTGTGATGGTGTCACTCAGGTCACACAGGGCATGTCTAACTGCAGCGTCAGGTGGAATGTACACTCCCACGAGGACGTAGGAGGAGAACTCCTAATTGTAAATTGCAGGCCGACAAACTCCCTTGGTGAGTATGTCGGCCTGCAATTTACAATTAGGAGTTCGAGCTCAGGGGAGCACTTTCTGGCTAGTACAGATGTGTTAGGGCACCACGAGTGGCTGATGTAAAAGCAGATTCTCCCACCCTTCTTTTTGCCCAAGAGGATGGTGTCCCGGTCTGCTCGAATGAGGTCGAAGCCAGGGAGGTGAAGAGTATTGTCTGAAATGTCCTCATGCAGCCACGTCTCTGTGAAGCAGAGGATTGGGGTATTGCTGCAGAGCTCCCTTTTGTTGCTGAGGAGACAGAGTTTGTCTAGCTTGTTTGGGAGGGAGCGGACATTTGCCAGGAGGAATGAGGGGACAGCCGACCTCAGTCCTTTCCTCCTAAGTCTCACTTGAGCCCCAGCCCGACTACCTGTCTTCCGCCACACTGCGAGGGGTTCATGAGCTGTCCCGGAGATTTGCTGGGCATAGCTCCAGACGGTGTTGAACAGCAGTGTGCCCTCAGGGTGGGTGGCATAAGACTCCTATTGCAGAAGCTGTGACCTGGTGTAGGTGGTGCGCCGGATGTGGGGAGGCATAGGGGAAGCCACCGCGCTATGTGCGTGCTGCATGTACCCTGCTGAACCACTGTGCTAGTGGTTCAGCAGGGTACATGCAGTGTGGCAGCACGCCAAGAAAAGCAGGGAGATCAGATGGCAGTAAACATTCAGATGGCAGTAAACATTACAGGGAGGTCGGCAATGCAGCAGAGAGTGCAGAAGGAGCACCAAGAGAGCCAACAGGGAGAGTGCAGAAAGAGTTCCAAGCAAGCCAGAAGTGTGCAGGACAGGGAGAGTTTTTAGCAAGCCAGCAGTGTGCAGGACAGACAGGATGGTTAGAGCACGTGTGGCCAGTGGTGCTTACCAGCTGAACTGTCGCTCCAGGCAGCGGTGTGTCCTTAGTGCAGGCAGGCTGACTCCTACGGTCTGGAGAGGATGCTTGGCAGCTGTTTGCGTCCAGGGACCCGGTGAGCAGGCCTGCACTTCCTGGGGCCGGTGTTGTACTGGGCGGGTGGTGGAGGCACCTTTAATCCTCCACTGGGGTGGGCTCGGTGGTGCGGAGGAGCACGTGGGACGCGGCCATCAATGGCTCTATTGTGCGTATCGCCTAACGCCGTCCACCTGGTGGATGGGTGCGATCACCCTTCTTTCTTGTTCTACGGAGAGAGTGACTTCTTAGCCTGAGTGGGGAGGGACAGACCTAATCTCCCCACTTGATATTTGAGTTGTTGTCTGGCCTTGACAACCCATACTTGATGGGCTATTAAACAACACTTTTGCTCAATTGAGAAGCTGGTGTGCGAGCCTACTCTTGGACTTTACTGAATTTATTGGATGTTTGCTTTGCATCCAAGGCTCAGCACCCTGTTATGTACGGAAAGGTATGCTGCTCCTAACCCTTCTGTTTTATTGGCAACCCATACTTGTGAGTATTATTCATGACGTACAATATTTACATTATATTATCAATAATACACGATTGGGGGCTCTCGATTGTCTACCTCCTTGCTTTACATATCTAGTTATCCGGGTCATGTCCTCTATGAACAAGCTAAAAAACCGGATTCACTGTTATCTAAAAAGTTGAATGAAGAGCTAGCACTAGACTCACTCACAGGGCCAGCTAGCTCACCAGCCCATATGTATCCTCAATATCTTCACACAACACATTCTAGTTACACCCCTGATCAGTGGTGAGCCGAAATGTCACATCAAAATTAGCAATTACGCATCATAATCGGAATGCAAAATTTTAGAGAAAATCGTAATTCGTTTCATATGTAATAGTAATATTTCATAATTTCACATAATTTTTGCGTTATTTTGCGTAATTTTCTTCCAAATTTGGCAGTGAATAGCAAAGCCCCCATACATGCTATTGCTACCAAAATTGCTACACATGTTAAGGAGACTACTGGGTACAATTCAACAAAAATATTTTTCAAAAAGGCCTTGCAGTGTAAAAATCATTATTTCGTTGCATTTTTTAAAATCGATTTTCTCAAAAACTACAAGGTCTATTTTTATGCCCAATATTCACCTTAACATATGTAACAATTTTGGTGTCAATAGCATGTATGGGGGCTTTGATATTCACTGCTAAAGTCAGCACAACATTACGCAAACAATTAACCACCCTGGCGTTCTATTAAGATCGCCAGGGTGGCTGCATGAGGGTTTTTTTTAAATTAAAAAAAAACTATTTCATGCAGCCAACTGAAAGTTGGCTGCATGAAAGCCCACTAGATGGCGCTCCGGAGGCGTTCTTCTGATCGCCTCCGGCGGCCAAAAGTAACACGGAAGGCCGCAATAAGCAGCCTTCCGTGTTTGGCTTCTCCTGTCGCCATGGCGACGAGCGGAGTGACGTCATGGACGTCAGCCGACGTCCTGACGTCAGCCGCCTCTGATCCAGCCCTTAGCGCTGGCCGGAACTATTTGTTCCGGCTGCGCAGGGCTCAGGCGGCTGGGGGGACCATCTTTCGCCGCTGCTCGCGGCGGATCGCCGCAGAGCGGCGGCGATCGGGCAGCACACGCGGCTGGCAAAGTGCCGGCTGCGTGTGCTGCTCTTTATTTCATCCAAATCGGCCCAGCAGGGCCTGAGCGGCACCCTCTGGCGGTAATGGACGAGCTGAGCTCGTCCATACCGCTAAGGCGGTTAAGCAAAATTGTATGCAAAATTACGAATGTCTATAAAAAAATCAATTAAATTTACAAATTGTAATTGTGTTTAGGTGTGAACATGTATGCAAAATTTAGCATAATTGTAATTAGCTGATTACGATCATACTCCTGATTCCTAGAAGTACAAAACACATTTGAAAAAAGTATGACTTACGCACAACACATCTGATTAAAGAATACAGAATGTCCACGCCAGCGCCACTGTGACACGCCAGTGTTTACAGTGAAAATCCCCCCAATAATGATATCACCTTCCTGGGAATATTTGTACTCAAATGTGTAATTCTTCATAGTGAGATGACACTGCTCAGCAGAGCTCTGCAGCTTAGATGAGGCCGGAGAGACACACAGGATCAGCAGCCAGAATGATATGGAGAGCAAATTGCTGGAGAAGTCCTGAGTCATATCCATCGCTGTCCCACTGCCTTACTACTAACACTGCACAGAGGATGAGCAATGTGTGATGCAGTCTGCTGACAGGAGTGCCAGTGACAGCCTCTGCCTGTCTGCAGAGGGGATTATATCATGTAGAATGGGACATTCATAGCAGAAAGACAAAGGAGATATATTTAAAGTTAAAATACTATAAAATAAAATAAAAAACACACACATAGGACCACTGAATACAATCACTGTAATTTTTACTTTTAATATCAATAAACAGTTTTTAAACTTCAAATAAAGTTTTGCTTTTAAACATAGTTGTCAATTGCATTTTATACAGAACAAGATAATCATTAATAATATTATTTATAATAAGACTAGCTGATGACCCGGTGTTGCCCGGGTATGTATTTGGCCGGTGTTGGCTCCACCCACTTTCCTAACCCTAACACACAATTACTCAATTACCTAATGACAAGTTTGTGAGCTTTGCGGTCTTTGGCATCAATAATTTGCAATGAAATAAAATAAATCTGATTGGATTTGGCTCTACCCCTGTTATGAGTTTGAACCCCAATCACCCAATGGTGATTAACAGTGCAAGTAGCTTGTGCCATTAACAGTGCAAGAATGGCAGCAATTAAATATTCCCCTTAAAAATCAAAAGGTGGATTTTCATTGGCTTTTGTAGGCTCCACCCACTTTTCTGAATATTAATCCTAGTCACCCAGTGACCAACTGTGCAAAGTTTGAGAACCCTACCATTACCAGTGTAAGAATGGCTGCAGTTTACATTTCTCAGTGAAATTTGCATTTGTCTCCGCCTACTGATGACCCAGCAATGCCCGATTATGTATTTGGCAGGTGTTGGCTGCACCCACTTTTCCTAACCCTAATACTCAATTAATCAACTACTCAATAACCAAGTTTGTGAGCTTTGCGGTCTTTGGCATCAATAACCTGTATTAAAAAAAACAAATCATATTGGCTGTTTGTGGCTCCACCCCCTTTTATAAATGTTAACCCCAGTCACCCAATGATCAACTGTGCAAAAGGTGGATCAGCGCAACACCAGGCCGCCTCTGAATGGCCTCCAATCAGAGGTGCGCTGAGCCCCCCAGAAACTACAAACGCACCTTGAATCCAAACAGAAGCTCTGCATATACACCAAAAGCATGGCTGTTAAGTGGGAGCAGCTGACCAAAAACGAAATAAATTAGTACATAGCAAGGAAATGAACAGCGCTACTTAAAAACAGGCAAGTGCCTACCTGCAAAAGAGTGCAAGTCCCACTTGTGGGATATAATACACACCGAGCATACACATGACCTGTCTACCACTGGAGGAGGATGTTAGTTTCCTGTAACAGTTTGCATGCAACCTATTAAGTACTCGTCCCTCCCACTGCGAAGAAGTCGATCCTCCATGGGAGGGGCCTAACACTAACTAAATCCTAACCTATGTATATGCATAGCCTGGGTGCGGCTAATCAAATAAAATCGAAAATTGAAAATTGCGCAAAAGGTGGATCAGCAGGTAATCATTTACACAATTACCAAATTTGTGAGCTTTGCGGTGTTTGGCATCAATAATTTGCATTGGAATGAAACAAATCTAATTTGGCTGTTTGTGGCTCCACCCCTGTCTGAAATTGAACTCCAGTCACCTAATGATCAACTGTACCAGTTTTTGAGGCTTGTGCCCTTAACAGTGCAAGAATGGCAGCAATGTAAATATTCCTTTTGAAAATCAATAGGTAAATTTTGATTGGCTTTTGTAGGCTCCACCCACATTTCCTGAATATGTATCCTAGTCACCCAGTGATCAACTGTGCAAAGTTTGAGAGCCCTACCATTGCAGTTTACAATTTACCAGTGAAATTTGTATTTGTCTCTGCCCACTTTTTGGTTATGGAAATAAAAAGTATCCTATACTTTCTTCCTGGTAATGTACTATGTGTGTGCCAAATTTCATTCAAATCCGTTCAGCCATTTTTGCGTGATTGACTAACAAACATTCAAACATCCGAACTTTCCCATTTATAAGTAGCTGGACACCCAGCATTGCCCGGGTATGTATTTGGCTAGTGTTGGCTCTGCCCACTTTTCCTAACCCTAACACACAATTACTCAATTACTTAATGACCAAGTTTGTGAGCTTTGCGGTCTTTGGCATCAATAATTTGCATTGAAATAAAATAAATCTGATTGGATTTGGCTCCACCCCTTTTATGAATTTGAACCCCAATCACCCAATGGCCATCTGTACCAAGTACAGGTGATTAACAGTGCAAATAGCTTGTGCCATTAACAGTGCAAGAATGGCAGCAATTAAATATTCCCCTTGAAAATGAATAAGTGAATTTTCATTGGCTTTTGTAGGCTCCACCCACTTTTATGAATATTATTCCCAGTCACCCAGTGACCAATTGTGCAAAGTTTGAGAACCCTGCCATTAACAGTGTAAGAATTGCTGCAGTTTACATTTTCTCAGTGAAATGTGTATTTGTCTCCACCTACTGATGACCCGGCATTGCCCGATTATGTATTTGGCAGGTGTTGGCTGCGCCTACTTTTCCTAACCCTAACACACAATTAATCAACTACTCAATGGCCAAGTTTTTGAGCTTTGCAGTCTTTGGCATCAATAACCTGCATTAAAATGAAACAAATCATATTGGCTGTCTGTGGCTACACCCCCTTTTATAAATTTAAACCCCAGTCACCCAATGATCAGCTGTACCAGGTTTTATGCTTGTGCCAATAACAGTGCAAGAATGGCAGCAATGTAAATATTCCCCTTGAAAATCAATAGGTAATTTTTGATTGGCTTTTGTAGGATCCACCCACTTTTCTGAATGTTAATCCCAGTCACCCAGTAACCAACTGTGCAAAGTTTGAGAGCCCTACCATTAACAGTGTAAGAATGGCTGCAGTTTACAATTTACCAGTGAAATTTGTATTTGTCTCCGCCCACTTTTTGGTTATGGGAATAAACAGTATCCTATACTTTATTCCAGGTAATGTACTATGTGTGAGCCAAATTTCATTCAAATCCATTCAGACATTTTTGCTCCACCCACTTTTCTGATCATTAATCCCAGTCACCCAGTGACCAACTTTGCAAAGTTTGAGAACCTTACCATTAACAGTGTAAGAAAGGCTGGAGTTTACATTTTCCCAGTAAAATTTGTATTTGTCTCCACCCACTGATGAAGCGGCGTTGCCTCAGTATGTATTTACCTGGTTTTGGCTGCGCCCACTATTTCTAACCATAACACACTAAATTACTCAGTGACCAAGTTTGTGAGATTTGTGGTCTTTTGCATCAATAATTTGCATTGAAATGGAACAAATTCGATTGGCTGTGGCTCCACCCCTTTTTCTAAATTTTAACCTCAGTCACCAAGTAACCAACTGTACCAGGTTTGAGGTTTGTGCCATAAACAGTGCAAGAATGGCAGCAATTAAATATACACCTTCAAAATCAATAGGTGAATTTTGATTGGCTTTTGTGGGCTCCACCCACTTTTCTGAATATTAATCCCAGTGACCCAGTGACCCACAAGCACGGAACCCCAGATGAGTTCAGGGATGCAAGGAACGCTCTGAATCGGGAATTGCGGGCTGCGAAGAGGGCCTACTCTGACAAGCTGGGTCACTTCCTCCAGTCAAATAACCCACGCGAGGTGTGGAAAGGCCTGAGAGCAGCCACGAACTTCAAACCACCCCCCCAGCATGCGACCCCCAGCACCCCACTGGCTGAGGAACTAAACAAGTTTTACTGTCGATTTGAGCACCATCCCAAGCAGCTGGCCAACCCGGCACCCTTGTCAAAGCCCTCCCCGCAGGTCAAGGGTGACCTAGTGCAAATCGAGGTCCAGGAAGCAGATGTACTTCGTCATCTCCGCAGTCTCAATGCCAGGAAAGCAGCCGGCCCAGACCGGGTGTCACCAACTTGCCTGAGAACCTGCGCGGACCAGCTGGCCCCCACGCTCACCTCCCTTTTTAATAGGTCCCTGGCGGAAGGCAGTGTCCCCTCCTGTCTCAAAAGGGCCACAATCATACCGGTCCAAAAAAAGCCAGGCAACACAGAGCTCAACAACTTCAGACCTGTGGCCCTCACCCCCATAGTCATGAAGATCCTCGAACGTCTGGTCCTTGCCCACCTGAAGCGCCTTGCCAGCCCCCTCCTCGATTCACATCAGTTCGCATACAGGGCCAACAGATCCGTGGACGATGCCATCAATATCAGTCTGGCGTACATCACGGAACACCTTGAAAGACCAAACTCCTACGTAAGAATCCTGTTTTTGGACTTCAGCTCGGCATTCAATACAATCTGCCCAAACATATTGATCGACAACCTGGCACTTCTTGGAGCCGGCACCACACTCTGTGCGTGGGTAAAGGACTTCCTCTCAAACAGGACACAACTGGTGAAGCTCGGCAACTGCTTCTCCAGTGTGAGTATGACCAACACAGGTGCTCCGCAGGGGTGTGTTCTGTCACCTCTCCTGTTCTCATTGTACACCAACAACTGTACCTCCTCCGCGGACTCCATAAAGGTCATCAAATTTGCGGACGATACCACTATCATTGGGCTCATAGGGGAGGCAGGGGAACACGAGTATCGCAGCGAGACTGAGAGAATCTGCAGATGGTGCGAAGACAACAAGCTCGTCCTAAATGCAGCCAAAACAGTGGAATTGATCTTGGACTTTAGGAAACACCCCCCCACACAACAACCAATCTTCATTAACGAGATTGAAGTGTCCAGGGTCCCCAGCGTTAGGTTCCTGGGCACAACCCTAACGAGCGACCTAAGGTGGGCGCAGAACACCACCAAAATCCAGAAGAAGGCTCAGCAGAGAATATTCTTCTTGCGCCAATTGAAAAAATTTGGTATGCCTCAGAAGCTGCTGACCAGCTTCTACACTGCCACTATTGAAGCTACCCTTTGCTCTGCCATTATCGTGTGGTATGCAAGAGCAACCGCCAGTGACAAGTACAAGCTTCAAAGAGTTATCAGCTCAGCAGAAAGGATCATCGGCTCTCCCCTGCCGCCGCTAGACATCCTCTACACCACCAGAATGAAAACAAGGGCTAGCAGGATCTCCCAGGACCCATCCCACCCAGGCTGCGGCTTCTTTAAGTTCCTCCCATCGGGCCGACGCTACAGGACCACCCGCCCTAAGACTAACAGGCGTAGGGACACCTTTTTTCCCCAAGCAGCCCTCCTGCTGAACTCCTGCCTCCCGTCGGCACGCCAGTCACTCAGGCCAACTTAACCAATCAGCCCCCAGAACCCAGCTATTACCCTGGTGCTCTTCTTGGCAGAGCTGTACTCAAGGTGCGGACTCTTTAAATTAACTTACTTATCCATGAACTGCACAATATCCAAACACGGAAGATTTCTGCTCGAAGCAAACCGTATATTGCACTGCATAGACCGTTAAAAATGTGTAGGCACTGACTGTCTCGTTGTACTATTGCCTGTCTTGTCTGTATTACTGTTGTTGTTGTATTATTGCTATTTTTTACGACTGTCCCGCTTGTTATGTTCATTTTGTTTATGTCACTGTCGATTGTCTGTTGCCATTGCCATGTGAACCACAACCAATTCCGGGTTCGACCACGGTCACACTTGGCAAAATAAAATGATTCTGATTCTGATTCTGATTCTGAACTATGCAAAATTTGAGAACCCTACCATTAACAGTGTAAGAATGGCTGCCGTTTAAACTTTCCCAAGGAAATTTGTATTTGTCTCCGCCCACTTTTTGGTTATGGGAATAAAAAGTATCCTATACTTTATTCCAAGTAATGTACTATGTGTGTGCCAAATTTCATTCAAATCTGTTCAGCCATTTTTGCTCCACCCACTTTTCTGATCATTAATCCCTGTGTAATGGATTGCGGAGATGCCGCTGCGCGGTCTAGCAGCGGGGCTGCTGTCTCCGCGTTCAGACCAGCGGTCTCTGCACAGCAGCATGCGTCTGGTCTGAGCCTTCTAGTGCACACAGATGGAGAGCTACACGCGCTGGGAGGCAGGACCTTTATGCCAGTAGGAGAGGGATCAGCTGATCAGGTCGATCAGCTGACCCCAGCGCAGCTGTTGATTGGCTGAGTGGCGCTGGGCGGCGCTGAGGAGCGCTGCACTATATATAGATCTCGCTGGTCAGTCTCAGGTTGTGTGCCATTGCGAATACTTACGTGTGAGCACTCAGACCTCAGTCAGATCCTACAGTGTGTTAGAACCAGGTGGACCTGGGAATTCACACTTAGCCAGATTACGCTTGTGTTATAGATTAGACGAGTTCCAGGGTGTTGTGACCAAGGACCTCACAACCAAGCTTAGGATTACTGTGTCATTGCTGTGTTATACTTTAGACCAGTTCCGGGGTGTTGTGACCAAGGACCTCACACCCAAGCTTAGGATTACTGTCTCATTGCTGTGTTATACTTTAGACCAGTTCTGGGGTGTTGTAACCAAGGACCTCACACCCAAGCTTAGGATTACTGTGTCATTGCTGTGTTATACTTTAAACCAGTTCTGGGGTGTTGTGACCAAGGACCTCACACCCAAGCTTAGGATTACTGTGTCATTGCTGTGTTATACTTTAGACTAGTTCCTGGGTGTCGAGACCACGGACCCAGAGGCGGGACAAGGTCCTCCAGCACCCAAGGCTGAGACACCAAAGTGCGCCCCTCCATCCCTGCCACCCCAGCTGTCACACACTGATTTCTATTAGACTAATAGGTGCCCCAGGGCCCACAACCTCCCCAACACCTTAATATCTAGTTATCTGGCTTGCAGTCACTGCTATGTATCCCCTTTTCTTATTTCTTTCTGCTTCAAACACAATTAAGAATGACAGCTGAATGAATTGTGCGCCCCCTCCTACACTGCGCCCTGAGGCTGGAGCCTCTCCAGCCTATGCCTCGGCCCGGCCCTGCACGGACCTCACACCTCAGACTAGGACTCTGCTCTATTTCTGTTATGACTATTTGCTCTGTCGACCTCTCTATTGCTTTCTGATTCGGTACCTCTGTGTATCTGCCTACCTGTTGCCAGACCCTGCCTGTACCCAGTTACCGAATCAGCCTTCTGTCTCTGTACCTTATCTGATCGTGTGTTGCCGACCTGGCCTGCCCGACCTTCCAGGCTGTCACTCACCCCTTGAGTGCTCAGTCTATCTGTACTAGCAGTGGCACAATTCCACCAAGTGTCAGTTGCAACTAGGACTCCTGCTCCTCAGAGAGTCTGGCCTGTTAGCAGCCAGTGGCCTCTTTCCCTGGAGTCCCCTGGCTGCAGTACAGTCTATATCTGATCTCCAGATATCCCTGGTTGCCAGGTTCTCACTATTCCCTCTCTCAAGGAGATAGTCCCTGCACTTCCCAGGGCCACCTGCCCCTCAGGTGGTTTTCGGCCAAGCTGCCTGTATCTCCCGCCTCACGGTTACACCAAACACTTACACTTTATTAGGTGTCCAGAGGTTAGTCATACTTGTATCATTGGTGATTCTGCAGATCATCCATAATCAGGTATACATCTGTATTATTGATGATTCTGCAGATCATCAATGATTAGATTCTCTCTGTGTGCTGACACCGATCGTTACACCCGGTCATCCAGTGACCAACTGTGCAAAGTTTGAGAACCCTACCATTAACAGTGTAAGAAAGGCTGCAGTTTACATTTTCCCAGTAAAATGTGTATTTGTCTCCGCCCACTGATTACCCTGCATTGCCCGAGTATGTATTTACCTGGTTTTTGGCTGCGCCCACTATTTCTATTTTTGCGTGATCGAGTAACAAACATCCAAACATCAGAACTTTCCCATCCTACTAATATAATAAATGGGAAAGTTCGGATGTTTGTTACTCGATCACGCAAAAATGGCTGAACGGATTTGAATGAAATTTGGTACACACATAGTACATTACCTGGAATAAAGTATAGGATACTTTTTATTCCCATAACCAAAAAGGGGGAACGGAGACAAATACAAATTTCACTGGAAAATGTAAACTGCAGCCATTCTTACACTGTTAATGGTAGGGTTCTCAAACTTTGCACAGTTGGTCATTGGGTGACTGGGATTAATATTCAGAAAGGTGGGAGGAGCCTTCAAAAGCCAATCATAATTCACCTATTGATTTTCAAGGGGGATATTTACATTGCTGCCATTCTTGCACTGTTAATGGCACAAACCTCAAACCTGGTACAGTTGATCATTAGGTGACTGGGGTTCAATTTAAGACAGGGGTGGAGCCACAAACAGCCAAATTAGATTTGTTTCATTCCAATGCAAATTATTGATGCCAAACACTGCAAAGCTCACAAACTTGGTAATTGAGTAAATGATTAATTGTGTGTGAGGGTTAGAAAAGTGGGCACAGCCAACACCTGCCAAATACATAAGTGGGCAACACGGGGTCATAAGTGGGTGGAGACAAATAGAAATTTTACTGGGAAAATTTAAACTGCAGCCATTCTTACACTGTTAATGGTAGTGTTCTCAAACTTTACGCAATTGATCACTGGGTGACTGGGATTAATATTCAGAAAAGTAGGTGGAGCCTACAAAAGCTAATCAAAATTCACCTATTGATTTTCAAGGGGAATATGTAATTGCTGCCATTCTTGCACTGTTAATGGCACAAGCCTTAAACCTGGTACAGTTGGTCATTGGGTGACTGGGGTTCAAATTCAAATACTTAAAAAAAAAGTAGGCAAACACCAGACAAATACATAACCGAACAATGTCAGGAAATCAGTGGGTGGAGAAAAATACAAATTTCATTAGGAAAATGTAAACTGCAGAAATTCTTACACTGTTAGTGGTAGGGTTCTCAAACTTTGAAAAGTTGGTCACTGGGTGACTGGGAATAATATTCAGAAAGGTGGGTGGAGCGTACAAAAGCCAATTAAAATCCACCTATTGATTTTTAAGGGGAATATTTAATTGCTGCCATTCTTGCACTGTTAATGGCACAAGCCTCAAATCTGGTACAGTTGATCATTGGGTGACTGAGGTTCAAATTCAGAAAAGGGGTGGAGCCACAAACAGACAATCAGGTTTCATTTCAACAAACATTATTGATGACAAAGACTGCAAAGCTTACAAACTTGGTCATTAAGTAATTGTGTGTTAGGGTTAGAAAAAGGGTCCATAGGTAACACCAGCCAAATACATAACTGGGCGATCCCGGTTCATCAGTGGGCAGAGACAAATACAAATTTCACTGGGAAAATGTAAACTGCAGCCATTCTTACACTGTTAGTGGTAGGGTTCTCAAACTTAGCACAATTGGTCAATGGGTGACTGGGATTAATATTCAGAAAGGTGGGTGGAGCGTACGAAAGCCTATTGATTTTTAAGGGGAACGTTTATTGCTGCCATTTTTGCACTGTTAATGGCACAAGCCTCTTGCACTGTTAATCACCTGTACCTGGTACAGTTGGCCATTGGGTGATTGGGGTTCAAATTCAGAAAAGTGGTGGAGACAAAGCCAATCAGATTTATTTTATTTCAATGCAAATTATTGATGCCAAAGATCGCAAAGCTCACAAGCTTGATCATTAAGTAATTAAGTAATTGTGCGTTAGGGTTAGGAAAAGTGGGCGGGGCCAACACCAGCTAAATACATACCCAGGCAACGCCAGGCGTCCAGCTGGTTTATAATATTAGTAGGATCAGTAGGATATTATATTACTATGCACTAATTCAAAAGATAAACAAATACAAGCAGATTCATCATGATTTAGGGCAGATATAGGCAGAAAAATAGTTAAAGCGAATCTGTATTGTTAAAATTGCACAAAAGTAAACATACCAGTGCGTTAGGGGACATCTCCTATTACCCTCTGTCACAATTTCGCCGCTCCTCGCCGCATTAAAAGTGGTTAAAAACAGTTTTAAAAAGTTTGTTTATAAACAAACAAAATGCCCACCAAAACAGGAAGTAGGTTGATGTACAGTATGTCCCAGTGGCGGACATACGGCCGTGCAGGCCGTGCCGCCGCACGAGGGCCCCTGAAGTTCCGCTGCTTCAGGGGCCCATTAAGTATTGCAGGTTTTTTTTTTTAATTTTACCTTTTATTTTAACCTGGGGGGCCCCGACTCCTGTCCTCCCCCCTCACATCGCCCCCCCCCCCTCCCCCTCATGCGATGCGGCGGGAGAGCAGAAAATCCAGGAAGTCTCCGCCGGGGCTGCAGCAGACACTAGAGGCTGCTGCCGCTTGGTCTCCCGTGTCTCCAACTTTGTACACTGCTCGCTACTTCCTGGTTTAGTAGCGAGCAGTGTACAAAGTTGGAGACACGGGAGACCAAGCGGCAGCCCCGGCGGAGACTTCCTGGATTTTCTGCTCTCCCGCCCGCCGCCGCCGCCGCCGCGCATACCGGGAGGGGGGCCCCGAGGTGAGTGAGGGAGGATAGGAGTCGGGCCCCCCACCCGGATAGCTACACACCCATCCACCCGGCTACCTTACCCACCCGGCTAACTACCCACCCGGATACCCACACACTCACCCGGCTACCTACCCACCCGGATACCCACACACCCACCCGGCTACCTAACCACCCACCCAGCTACCTACCCGGCTACCTAACCACCCTGCCGGCTACCTACCCACCCGGCTACCTACCCACCCGGATACCCACACACCCACCCGGCTACCTACCCGGCTACCTAACCACCCACCCGACTACCTACCCGGCTACCTAACCACCCTGCCGGCTACCTACCCACCCACCCACCCGGCTACCTACCCGGCTACCTAACCACCCTGCCGGCTACCTACCCACCCACCCGGCTACCTACCCACCCGGCTACCTAACCACCCACCCGGCTACCTACCCACCCGGCTACCTACCCGGCTACCTAACCACCCACCCGACTACCTACACACCCGGCTACCCACCCACCCGGCTACCTAACCACCCACACATCTACGCACTCACCCGGCTACCTACCCACCCGGCTACCTAACCACCCACCCGTCTACCCACCCGGCTACCTACCCACCCAGCTACCTAACCACCCTGCCGGCTACCTACCCACCCACCCGGATACCTACCCACCCACCCGGCTACCTACCCACCCAGCTACCTACCCGGCTACCTAACCACCCACCCGGCTACCCACCCGGCTACCTAACCACCCACACATCTACCCACCCACCCGGCTACCTAACCACCCACCCGGCTACCTACCCACCCGGCTACCTAACCACCCACCCGTCTACCTACCCACCCAGCTACCTAACCACCCTGCCGGCTACCTACCCACCCGGCTACCTACCTACCCACCCGGCTACCTACCCACCCGGCTACCTACCCACCCGGCTACCTACCCACCTGGCTACCCACCCACCCGGCTACCCAACCACTCACCCGGCTACCTAACCACCCACCCGGCTACCTACCCGGCTACCTACACACCCACCCGGCTACCTACACACCCACCCGGCTACCTACCCACCCACCAGGCTACCTACCTACCTACCCACCCGGCTACCTACCAACCCACCCGGCTACCTACCTAAAGACCCACCAGGCTACCTACCCACCCACCCAGCTACCTAACCACCCACCTACCCACCCACCAGGCTACCTACCCACCAGGCTACCCACCCACCCGGCTACCCAGCCACCCACCAGGCTACTTACCCACCCGGCTAAGGGCTGCCTACCTACCTACCCACCAGGCTACCTATCCACCCAACCACCCATGGGAGCTGCGCGCTGGATGGAGGCTGGGACAGGAGGTCTGCTCCTGCAGGTGAGTAAATGTTTTTTTTTATTATTTATTTTAGCAGGTGTATGTTCTGGGCAGGTTTGCCACATGATTGCGTGTATGTTCTGGGCAGGTCTGCCACATGATTGCATGTATGTTCTGGGCAAATTTGCTACATGATTGCATGTGTTTTCTGGGCAAATCTGCCGACATGATTGCACGTATTTTCTGGGCATATCTGCCGACATGATTGCACGTATTTTCTGGGCATATCTGCCGACATGATTGCACGTATTTTCTGGGCATATCTGCCGACATGATTGCACGTATTTTCTGGGCATATCTGCCGACATGATTGCACGTATTTTCTGGGCATATCTGCCGACATGATTGCACGTATTTTCTGGGCATATCTGCTGACATGATTGCACGTATTTTCTGGGCATATCTGCCGACATGATTGCACGTATTTTCTGGGCATATCTGCCGACATCATTGCACGTATTTTCTGGGCAAATCTGCTCACATTATGTGTATTTTCATGAGAAAACCTGCACAATTATGTGAATTTTCTGGGGAAAGGGTCACCAAAACCTGGGCCCACTGTCTTTGCGTTGCACTTTTCAAGGGAACCTGAGGTGAGAATAATATTGAGGCTGCCATATTTCTCTCCTTTTAAGCAATACCAGTTGCCTGGTTGCCGTTCTGGTCCTCTGCCTCTTATTCTTTCAACCATAGACCCTGAACAAGCATGCAGCAGGTCAGGGGTTTCTGACAATATTGTCAGAACTGAGAAGATTAAGCTGCATGCTTGTTGCTGGTGTAATTCAGTTTATTACTGCAGCCAAATAGATCAGCAGGGCCGCCAGGCAACTAGTATTGTTTAAAAGGAAATAAATATGGCAGCCTCCATATCACTCTCACCCCGGGATCACTTTAAATTACAGTTAACTCCGCCCTTATCCGGTCATTGCCACGCCCATTTTTTGCCGCGGCGCTACGCGCCGCAGGTTCTATCCACACCCATTTTTTGCTGCGGCGTGCTTCGCGCGTCGTAGGCTATAGCCACGCCCATTATTTGCCGCGGCGCAGGTCAGGGGGGCCCACAATTGATATTTTGCACAGGGGCCCACTGCTGCCTGTGTCCGCCACTGGTATGTCCACACATAGAAAATACATTCATACACAAGCAGGCTGTATACACCCTTCCTTTTGAATCTCAAGATATCATTTGTGTGTTTCTTTCCCCCTGCAGCTATCTTCCACTGAAGTGTCAGGCTGTTTCTTCCTGCAGAGTGCAGACAGCTCTGCCTGTATGTAATTCCTCAGTATGTGAAAGCCCAGCCAGCTCAGAGGAGGATTTATCCAGCTTGTAAAAGATAAGAGAGAAGAGAGAAGCTGCCTTAATCTAAATAATACACAGGCAGTGTGCAGAGAGGGGCCTGGAGGTGGGAGATGCATCACAGAACCACAACACTGAAGAACTTGGCAGCCTTCCAGACACAGGCTGACAAGTCTGACAAGAGAGAGATAAGTTGATTTATTACAGAGATGGTGATAGTAGAACGTGCTGCAGTAAGCCAGAACACATTAGAATAGCTTTTGGAACTTGTAGGATGATAAAAAACAGGATGCAATTTTTGTTACGGAGTCTGTTTAAGTTACTTGAGGGGGAAAAAAAAATATGGCATGTTAAACAGGGATGAACCTCAAGTTGTTTATCAATAGTTTTTATTGATTTTTGTCTTTTTTTTAGTAGTAAATAACTCAACAAAACTCATTAGCAATACAATTTTGAGCGACAACTAACATAAGAAAATCACTCGGACTCAAAACGTTAATTAGAGCACCTGAGGGGGCGGATGAGGGAGAGTTAACTTACCCATGTTGGGATGTGCTTTAATGGACTTCAACTTTGTCCCACGTCACATCCAAGGTCGCGTTCCAAGTCGCGTTTCAAGTCTATATAAATACTAAATAATAATAATAATAATAATAATGTCACATGACTACCACAGCAGCAGCATGCACAAGTTAACTTTTCCTCATCCGCCCCCTCAGATGCTCTATTTAAAGAGACTCTGTATAAAAAAAAAAGTTCCCGGGGGGGGGGGGGGTACTCACCTCAGGAGGGGGAAGCCTCTGGATCCTAATGGATCCCCCTGTGCCTGAAGCTGCAGGCAGTCCAGTGTTGGCTCCCCCGAAGCGACCCGGAATCCTCCTCCGACTAGGCTGACAGGCGCTGATAAGCTCTGATTTATTTACCTCTCCTGGCTCCAGCGGGGGCACTGTTGCAGCTCTCCACATGGAGATAGGCGGAAATAGCTGATCTCCGTCGGGTCCGCTCTACTGCGCAGGTGCAGGAGACTTACGTCAGTGCAGTAGAGCGGCCCAACAGTGATTGCCTATTTCCGCCTATCCCTGAGCGGAGAGATGATACTGCGCCTGCGCTGGAGCCGGGAAGGTAAATATTTACATCCCCGCTGTTCGGAGGGCCAGAGCGAGACCGCTGTGGGACACAGGAGGACAGGGAAAGCCTCGATAGGATCTGGAGGCTTCCCCCTACTGAGGTGAATACCCCCAGGGGAACTTTTTCTCATGACAGGTTTTCTTTAATGTTTCGAGTCCAAGTGATGTTGAGTAGGAAGCTACTTGAATTCAATTTGGATTTAATTTGAAGCTCATTCCCTGGTGATAAATCATGAGTTAATAGGTAAGGTCAGCTAATCCCATGAGATCATTTCTGTGAATCAATCCCAATGTTAGATTTTAATGCAAAAATAAAAAGTCATAAATAAGACTGTTTCTATCCATGTATTCAAATATTCATATGTATTGAATATACATTCCAGTGCTGACTCCAGCGATCTGATAAAAGTTTCAAAAGACAATGTTAAAAAATAAAATATAGAATAAAATATCTTAAAAAAATAAATAAAATAACAATGGAGAGTATAAAATGTATAACTCCATCTCTACTGCATAAAACAAACAACAAAAAAAAGCATGTTCTCAACCTACAAAGAGTGTTTATGTAATAAATGTCTTTTGTCATTAATTTCAGGCCTCAGCAATATATTGTAGCATTTAGGGAAGAATATACAGCCCAGTACTCCGATACTTGAGGCCAGTATTGCGAATATCTCCACAATGACCATTTGTTTCCCCTTACTGCTCAGGTAGGCCGGGATGGTACCAATCCAAACACTGCAGAACACCAGCATGCTGAAGGTGATGTATTTGGCCTCATTAAATATGTCAGGTAATGTCCTCACCATGAAGGCCAAAAGAAAACTCACCGTGGCCAGAAGTCCGATGTACCCCAACATAATATAAAAAGCCAGAACAGAGCCTTCATTACACTGAACGATGGTCCTACTAAAAAAAGAGTGCATTTCATACTCTACAAATGGAGGAGAAACTGATAACCAAGTAATTCCAGTGACAACCTGAACAAATGAGCAGACCAACACCATTATAATGGGAAATTTGACTCCCAAACACTTCCTCCAGACTGAACAGGGCTTGGTGACTTTGAAAGCAATGTAGACCATGGTAGACTTGGCCAAAAGTGATGATAGAACAATAGTGAAGGAGATCCCAAAGAACACTTGGCGTAGAAAGCAGGTTGTATCCACTGGGCGACCAAGGAAAAGAAATATGCTTGACATGCTCAGCACAAGGCACAGGAGAATAACAAAACTAAGGTTCCGATTGTTCGCTGTGACTATGGGAGTGTCCCGGAAAATAACAAATAGTCCAGTTATCACAACAGATACCACAGAAAATACTAGTGAACTTACAATGAACAATAAGGCCACATTATCCTGAAAGGATAGAAACTCCTGAAGTTTGGGAACACATTTATCTTTTGCTTCATTTGGCCACTCATTATCAGGACATGTCTGGCAATTCTCACTGTCTAAAATTAATGTAAAGACAAATAAAACATACAGACATGCAGTGTTGTCAGCAATTTGCTTGATATACTGTATATGGTTTTACATGCTCAAAAATAATTTCAGTTTAACTAAAGTTCAAATAGATATTTTGTTCTGACAGAAAAAGGGGCTGCTTTACTTTTGGGGGTAAAAAAAAAAAAAAGGCATATTACAATACATCATAAGAGATTTAGAAATGCATTCTCTGTTCATTTTGTACACTAAAAAAGTAAACCTAGAGATTGTGGAATGGCTAAAGTTTTACTTACTGCTTCATGTGGACTTTTAGGAATCACACACACAGTGTTTCTCTCCCTCCTGCCCCTTCCCCCTCCCTTTCCTTGTAGAGTCGTTAGAAAAAGGCTGAGGGCTGGATTGATTTATCTGTGATCTGTCCACACAGGAGCAAGTAAGGTTTTAAGCATGCCAGGCAACTAGCCAAGTACATCTGTTTGTAACTTTTCTCTCATAACAGCACTATCGTTTGGACAATCTGCTCTGCTCAAAAGCCATTGAGTTCTATTTGAGATGTTAACATTTGGTTCCTATCATTGATGATCTTGTTAGCCTTAATTTTATCACCCGAGCTGGCCAAAAAATATCTAAAACTCACCATGCAAATATCGATGTTGATCATCTAAATGGGCTCCACCAGCCATTATGCCTTCTTTGTGCCACCACTAAAATGTGAACCCGGGGACACCACTGATGCTGCCATAGTTTCAAACAAGCTAGGTTTAAAGGTAATAAAAAAGAAAGCATTTATACATACCTGGGGCTTCCTCTAGCCTCTTTTAGGCTGTGGACTCTTTTGTCCTTCTCCCACGCTGCTCCCATCATTTACTTGCTTTCCTGGTAAATCATTCAGTCACTGTCAGTTGGTAAGCCACGCATAATCAGTGTGGTGCTCACCACAAATTCGTAATCATGACTTAGCCGTGATTCACATCCATTTTTTCTCTATTCGCCTCCAGTATTCGATTCCGTGGAGTAATTTTCAAGCACGAAAATTTGCCTCGACAGTCCGTAATTATGAAAATTCTATCATATTCACGGCCGTGATCGCGGAAGAAAATTCAGCATTAGGTCGTGATTGGCGGAAATGGGCGGAGATGGCCAGAAATGAAGTCCCTGAACAAATCAGAGGCCCACAGCAAGGCTCTAGCAACCAATCATCGGAGGGGAGGCTATGCCCTCCCCTCCTGTATATAAAGCGGCGGCCATTACAGAGCTCTGTGCTTGCTAGACTCTGGCACTGAGAGGATCATCTACAGGCCATTTGTTGCTAAAGCAAGCACTTTTTTGGGTGTAAACATAGTGTTTTTAATCCCAAAGGTGCTCTTATACTGTACTATTGTATATAAGGAACAGAGGCGCCAAAAGTATAAAATTAGATTAAATGAGCTTAAAAACCAACTTAATTGGCAAAAATGAAGGAGAAAGTGGTGGTTTTACCTCCTCCAACCTTTTTTGGAGTTTCTAATAAATGTGTTTGACTGTCTGAATCACAGTCGTTGTCATGTCTGCTTGAGGGAGGTAAGGCCACCACTTCCTCCTTCATTTTTGTCAATTAAGTTGGTTTTTAAGCTCATTTAATATGATTTTATACTTTTGGCGCCTCTGTTCATTGTATACAATTTTGAGTCCACCCTTGGTGGAGGGTTGCTACCCTTTTTTCCTGTCTACAGAGAGCGACTTCCTAATCCTGAGTGGGGTCAGGACAATCTCCACACCTGCCTTTACAGTGTTTACCTGCTGGTGACCCTGACTTGTGAGTATCTAGCAATACGAATTTATTGCCACCTTATCCAGTACGTATTACACTATTGGGGCTCTTGGTGTTCCCTGTTTTTATACTGTACTATACACTTGTTTTCAGCTAGCTAGTGTAACGATCGGTGTAACACAGAGAGGATCTGATTATTGGTGATCTGCAGTATCACCAAAAATGCAGATATATACCTGATTATTGATGATCTGCAGTATCACCGATAATCAGATATATCACTAACCTCTGGACACCTGAGCGATAAGAGTGTTTGGTGCAACAGTAATACTTTGAGGACCGCACCTGCCAAGCAGGTGATGAGGCAGTAGGGGATACTGCACAAAGAACAAGTTCCTTCCTATGGTCAGAGAACTCCCAAGGGAGTGACCAGACTGGGAATAGGAAGGATCAGAGTGTGAGTGACACCAAGGGGGGTGTCACTAACAGATATGTGAACTATCTCTTAACTGGGGAGATAGCTCTCGAGGTCGGGCAAGCCAGGTCGTCAACACACAGACAGATAAAGTACACAGACAGGAGACTGATTCGGTAATCCTAAAACACGCAGGGTTTGGCAACAGAGTATCAGATATAGCGAAGTACCAAATCAGTGATCAGAAGAGTGGTCAGGAAAGCAGAAGGTCATAACAGATAATAAACAATGCCTAGTCTTGGGTGTGAGTTTCGTGATCATCAACACCTTGGAACTAGTCTGAAGTATAACAGAATGATAATACAAGTCCTAGTCTTGGGTGTGAGCTCCTTGATCATCAACACCCTGGAACTAGTCTGAGATATAACAGAGATGATATACAGTATTCCTAGTCTGGGGTGTGAGGTCCGTGATCATCAACACCCTGGAACTGGTCTAGAGAATAACACAGATAATATACAGTATTCCTAGTCTGGGGTGTGAGGTCCGTGATCATCAACACCCTGGAACTGGTCTAGAGAATAACACAGATTCTGACAAAAAGGTCTGAGTGCTTCCACGTAGTGATCACAGCGGCAGACAACCAGAGAATGACCAGCACCCAGTATATATAGTACAGCGCTCTCCAGCGCCTCCCCTAAGTGCTGGACCAATGGAAACTGGTTGGATTGTCAGCTGACCAGCTTGGTCAGCTGACTCTCTTCTGGCTGTCATAAAAGCTCTGCCTCTCAACGCGCGCGCGCGTCCTTCTGAACCTGTGTGGACTATCAGTCCCAGCCACACCAGCCATGTGTTGTGTACCACCCACCGCGCTGGACGCGGAACCAGCCGCACCGCAATCAGAGCATGCGGCGGTTTCTCCGCTTTTGGCCATACTGACAGATGTAGGCCTATGCGTGCAAACCGCCGCTTTGGATGCGGAATCAGTAGTCTTGTTCTCAGGACATGCGGCGGTTTCTCCGCGTTCGGCCATACTAGCAGGTGTAGGCCTATGCGCGCAAACTGCCACGTTAGACGCGGAATCAGCCGCCTTGCTCTGAACACCTGCGGCGGCTTTTCCGCGTTTTCTCACAGCTAGCCAGTGAGTGATTACTGAAGTCAGTTGTAGTCCGTGTAGTCATAGTAGTGAGAGAGTGTACTGATTAGTTAGTTTAGCGCAGGCAGGCAGGTTCAGACTGATTTTACTACTCACTGCTCACTTGTATTCAGCACATTAGCCAGTGATACACTTCAGTTACTCCTTACAGACAGTCACACTGCTACTGCTGTCCATTCAGTAAGTTTCATGAGTGACTAGGTACTGCTCACTGATCAATTGTATTATTCAGCCAGATTTTCATGTTCTATTACCGTATTCATTTTTTTCCCTTTACTGAAAAATCAATAAAAGCCCCTTGTTATATTCTGTCTGTCCCCAGGCCCACACACATAGTGATTGTAAAAATCAGCACACTTTCTCCACCTTCAAATATTTGTGAAACAACATGTCTGGCAGGGTTTGTGGGGGTAGCAAAAACAGAATGACTGGGTCTCCACTAGTGTTGGGCGAACAGTGTTCGCCACTGTTCGGGTTCTGCAGAACATCACCCTGTTCGGGTGATGTTCGAGTTCGGCCGAACACCTGATGGTGTTCGGCC
This sequence comes from Hyperolius riggenbachi, assembly GCF_040937935.1. Taxonomy (NCBI): domain Eukaryota; kingdom Metazoa; phylum Chordata; class Amphibia; order Anura; family Hyperoliidae; genus Hyperolius; species Hyperolius riggenbachi. The sequence goes on from NC_090646.1 coordinate 48,194,576, forward strand.
AAACCGTTCGGCCACATGGCCGAACTAAGAGCGCATGGCCGAACGTTACCCGAACGTTCGGCTAGCGCTGTGATTGGCCGAACGGGTCACGTGGTTCGGACCCGAACGCGCTCTGATTGGCCGAACTGTCACGTGGTTCGGGTAAATAAATACCCGAACTTCGTCATATCTCCGCCATTTGTCTGTGGGTTTAGCTTTGGGTAGGCAGGCAGGGTAGTTCGCGGTCCAGCCACGCTAGCCAGGGTCCCCCCAGTCATTGTGTCGCTGCTGGGAATAGTAGTACACCGCTCGCTCAGCCACACTATATAGCAATCTGTTTACTGCCACTCTGTGTACCTCGCTCAGCCACACTATATAGCATTCTGTTTACTGCCACTCTGTGTCTGCTGGGAATAGTAGTACACCGCTCGCTCAGCCACACTATATAGCATTCTGTTTACTGCCACTCTGTGTACCTCGCTCAGCCACACTATATAGCATTCTGTTTACTGCCACTCTGTGTCTGCTGGGAATAGTAGTACACCGCTCGCTCAGCCACACTATATAGCAATCTGTTTACTGCCACTCTGTGTACCTCGCTCAGCCACACTATATAGCATTCTGTTTACTGCCACTCTGTGTCTGCTGGGAATAGTAGTACACCGCTCGCTCAGCCACACTATATAGCAATCTGTTTACTGCCACTCTGTGTACCTCGCTCAGCCACACTATATAGCATTCTGTTTACTGCCACTCTGTGTCTGCTGGGAATAGTAGTACACCGCTCGCTCAGCCACACTATATAGCATTCTGTTTACTGCCACTCTGTGTACCCCGCTCACCCAGCACACTATATAGCATTGTGTTTACTGCCACTCTGTGTCTGCTGGGAATAGTAGTACACCGCTCGCTCAGCCACACTATATAGCATTCGGTTTACTGCCACTCTGTGTACACCGCTCACCCAGCACACTATATAGCATTGTGTTTACTGCCACTCTGTGTCTGCTGGGAACAGTAGTACACCGCTCGCTCAGCCACACTATATAGCATTGTGTTTACTGCCACTCTGTGTACACCGCTCACCCAGCACACTATATAACATTGTGTTTACTGCCACTCTGTGTACACCGCTCACCCAGCACACTATATAGCATTGTGTTTACTGCCACTCTGTGTCTGCTGGGAACAGTAGTACACTGCCGCTCACTCAGTCACCCCATTACTATATAGCATTGCTGGAATCTGTAGTACTCTGCTCACCCACCCATACCATTGTACTGCCAGTCACTGTGTATATTGCTGGGATCTGTAGTACTTCACTCACCGTCAACCACTATATAGCATTGTGTACTCTGCCAGTCAGTGTGTATATTGCTGGGATCAGTAATACTCCACTCAACGTCAACCACTATATGAGCTCACCATGAGTTCCTCAGAGACCTCCGCTGTGAGCAGCACTCCCAACAACAGCAACAGCCAACGCCCCACGCAAGCTATAACATCCACCCCAGCAGCCAGTGGTCAGCAGCAGCCCTCCCCGGAGGAGAACGTTGTGTCCATCGGTCCGGCGCCAGAGTGATTATTGAGGGCTGCCATTGAGGAGATGATGGGGCCTGATGTGGAGGAGGAGGTCGGGCTCAGGCCAGCATCCCAAGTTAATGTTGAGGACGATGAGGGGTCTGTGTCTGGGAATGTTGGGGTGGCAGAGGTGGCGGGTGGGTCAGACTCAGGAGAAGAGTTGTATGATGAGGATGATGATCGGGACCATCTGTATGTGCCTCAGAGTCCGACCCCGGAAAACATGTTGTATCGTGTGTTTAGGTACCAAAATCTGCGTTCCCACTTCCCAGTACGGCCCGGGTCCACGGATCCATATAATTTTTTGTGCAGCACTATCAAACTGTGGTACTATGAGTGAGTTGCCATGGTCCTTCTGTGCTGTCACAGTCACCGTCTGTCTGCAGATGGATTGTTCAACACAGCTACGCCATCTGACATGTAGTCCTTGACCATCTTCTCCAGGCGATTGGTGTTGGAGGACGTGGAACTGCCCGATTGCTGTTCTGTGGGCTGCTGCATGGGTGTCAGAAAATGTTCCCACTCCAAGGACACTGCCAATACCATTCCCTTTTGGGCACTAGCAGCAGCTTGTGTTCTTTGCTGCCCTCCTGGTCCTCCTGGGTTTGCTGAAGTCAGTCTGTCGGCGTACAACTGGCTAGAGAAGGAGGAGGATGTCAATCTCCTCTCTAAAGTCTCCATCCTCAAGTGCCTGCTGGAATTGTTCCATTTTTGACCTGTCTGACACTTTCTTCAATCAGTTTTTTTACATTGTGTTTGTATAAACTGGGTATAAACCCAGTAATTGGTGTTGTCCAGAATAATGAATAATAATGAATAGTGAATAATGCGCGGGCTGCGTTCAATGCAGTCTAGCATGAATTGAGCCATGTGTGCCAGAGAGTCCTGCCAGACTCCTCTGTCTTCATGTTCTTGTGAGCGTTGTGATTGTTGTGATGCACCATATTCGTCACCAGCATCACTTTCTTCCTCTTCTGCTGTCCATTCCCGCTAAATTGTGGAAGTCCAATGTGCACCGCTCTGTCCCTCGGCAGTGGGGGCATCCAATTCCTGCTCCAACTCCAGCTGTTCCTCGTCCTGTTCTTTGTCATAGCTGGGACCAGCGTTTCCTGAGGCAGGTTGCCTGATGTTGGTATCATCACGCTGATCGTTTTCATCTTCAGATTCTCCCACTTGCATCATGCCAGCGGTTTCCATCTTCAACATTGATTTCTTCAGTAAACACAGCAGTGGTATTGTAATGCTGACTGTAGAGTTGTCACTGCTCAGTCACAAGCAACGTGGATTGCTCAAAATTTTGGAGGACTTAGCAGAGATCCAACATGGTGGCCCAATCCGATCCACAGAAGCTTGGTAGCTAGCTGCTGGAATGCGCCTCGGCACTGCGCAAAAGCGTGCTAGCATGTGCAGCATAGAATTCCAGTGCGTAGGGAGAGACATCACCCAGCGAGCGATGGTGCGCTACATTGAAGCGCTCCTGCATCTCTTGGTGAGTCCTTCAGAAGCGGTACTGGACTTTAAAAAATGTTTTTTTTTTCCTTCAACAGAAGATCTGCCACGTTGGAGTGAGGAGGACGCCGCCGACCCCGACACCAAGCTGAACCCCGGCGAACTCCAAGCAGAGGATCTTCAGGAACCCTCTAGGCTTTGAGCAAGCTGAGGAGGATCAGCAGTCCCGGCGAGACCTCTCCTCATATGTGACTGTGTGCAGTGGAGTAGAGCTCCCCAGAACAACCTCTCACTTGTCACTTTGTCACTGGTCACTTTGTCACTTTGTCACTTTGTCATTTTGTCACTTTGTCACTTTGTCACTTGTCACTTTGTCACTTGTCACTTTGGAGAAAGGGTAGGAGGCGCCCGTGGACGTGTAACTATGGTTCTTGTGTTAGTTCAGACAAGGTAATTAAATTCCTACCTTGGAGTAGTACAACTCACACGTGTAGTAGTTGGAATTTCTCAAGCTTTATTGGGGCACAACTGACAACGCGTTTCACGGCCAAGCCGCTTCCTCAGGTCTATAAGTGTGCCTTTGGGTACAATATGGCAACAATCAGGATAGACATACCACTAAGCATCAATATAATCATAAAAACAATAAATAACGCTAATAAAGTACATAGTACTAATGGAACGTAATAAAAAACAATAACAAGTTCGAAGCACATCAAAAAGTAAAACATATGCACCCGTATGAACATATAAATAATATAATATAAACGCGTGCATGTGTCTTATCGTATATACAAAACATGTATACATGTACACATATATATACATTCATTAAAAGATTGAACCATCAGATTTATCCTTATGTAATACGGTCTGAGAGGCAGGGTTGTGTATACAATGGTCCCCGGGGAAATCTCTTAGTGATCAGTGTGTCTATACATGATGAACAGGTATAGGGATAAAAAAAAGGGTATTGTATCTGGGGGGCATGGTTATTGAGGAATTAGAAAGTTAAATTGTCTGTACAGGGGATGGATATAAGGCAAATTCAAGCAGGAGTGAATAGTAGAAGGTCGGGAAGAGATCCCCACTATGGGGGTTCAGGATTGGTGTAGGCAGATACTATGGGAGAAAGCCGGTGGGAGTGGTGAAAAATTGGACCCAAAAAAGGTATAATGATCAAGCTGAAGGACCCTATGTAGTTGGCCACCATCCGGGTCAGGCGCTGGCTGTGACTTTGAGAGGAGGATGCTGCTGCATGCACCTCCTCTCTCGGCTGCTCTACCGTCATGTAGAGCACCTTAGTCAATGACAGCAGGTCTCCTTGGCACCTGACAACACTGCTGTTGGCCGCAGGCACTGGCTGCTGTGCTGGCTGGACAGGGGGGGTGGAAGGCTGCGTGAAGGCTTCCTCCAGTCGCTGAACAAGGAGCTGCTGCAACTCCCTTGATTGCTGCTCACAGTCTCCAGCAGGCAGGAAATGAGCCACCTTCCACCTTCAGCCGTGGGTGCAGGATCATGCTGATGCAGGCATCCTCCCAAGCTTGCATCTGCTTGACCCAGGGGTCTGTGCGCAGGCAGCACAGCTGCCATGGGGAACAGGGTGGTCCATCTAACAGAGACATCAGGGTCAGTGGCTGCAATGCTGTCTCCTCCTCCTCTGGCCCCTGAGCCTCTTCATCCTCTCTCCACCCGTGCAACACTGCTGCTGCGCTAAATTGTTCCCCCTCAGCAGCAACATCCAGGACATCCAACTCCTCTTCCTCCTCCAACACCTCAAAATCCTATGCAGAGGTGGACTGCGCAGGCGGCTGCTGTTCCAGCTGGATCAGGGCCTCCTCTCCCACATCCACCAGATCACAAAGTTCCCTGTCCAGCAGACCAACAAAGGGCACCCGTTGGCACAGGGATGCCTGCTCCTTGCTTACCAGGTTGGTTCCCTGGTGCATCTACCCCCTAGACCTGCTGCATCTACCCCCACTGTGCGTTGGAGAGGAGTTGGAGTTTGGTGGTGCTGGTGAGAGTGCCATCAACGATGTGGCAGTTGACAGCCCTCCTCTGCTCAACCAGCCGCTCCAACATTGCCAGGGTGGAGTTCCAGCGAGTTGGCACATCAATTATTAGCCAATGTCGTGGCAGGCCCTCGTGCTGCTGCATGTCAGCCAGGTTTTCTGTGGCAGCTGCCGAGGGGCAGAAAGTGAGCACAATTTTCCTTACCGCTTCTAAAAGATTGTCCATCCCCTGATAGGTGTGCAGGAACTTCTGCACAACCAGGTTCAAGACATGGGCCAAGCAGGGGGCATGGGTCAAATGTCCCTTGTTGATGGCAGACAGCATGTTGGCCGCATTGTCGGACACCACCAATCCGACTCTGAGGCCTCTGGGGGTCAGCCACGACTTCTCCTGCTTCCTCAGAAAGTGGAGCACGTTGGCTGCTGTCAGTTGGGTCTTCCCAAGGATGAACATCTCCGGCAGTGCTTGGCAGTGGTGGGTCTTTACGCTGCTGCTGAGGCGTGTTCGCTGGGCGGTGGGAGCTGCTGCTTCTCCCCTGACCCTGCGTGGTTGCACCACATAGTGGGCGACTGGTGCTGCTGCTGCTGATGCGCCCGAGGATGGACCTGCTGCTTCCTCGCTGGCGCATTCCACTAGGCTGATCCAGTGGGCCGTGAAGGACAGGTAGCGAAAGGGCTGCTCCATGAATCCATGGTGACGTGGATCCGCTCACTCACGGCGTGATAGAGCGCGTGGCCTACATTTGCCATTGCAAATCGGTGCAGTGCTGGGATCGCCGTTTGGGAGAAATAGTGGTGGCGGGGATTTGCCACTCCAGTACTGCAGGAGTGCTCTCATGTCACTCCCCTCCTGCACAAATGAGTATGGCAGGAGCTGGAAGCACATGGCCCGGGCAAGCAACCCGTTCAGCACCAGGGTGCGCCTGTTGGTGGGAGGCAGAACTTTGGTAACACCGGGAAACGACTCGCTGAGCAGGGTCTGGCGGCGTTTGCCTGCACGGGAGGAAGAAGAGGCCACTATGGAGGGAGCACCGACCATCAGTTGTGCGCAACTATGGCATGTAAACCGTGATGATGTAAGCACACTGCAATAAAAGGAGGGGACGGAAGGTGCCCAGATGTTTCTCTTTTTCTTCTTGTTTATAGCTCCTGCCTTCCATGCCCTGTGCTGGCCGCCATGCTGCTGCCACACCTCTGCACCAGAAACACCACCTCCTCAGATGATGAGCTGCCTTTAACCAAATGTGCTGATGGTGGTGGCACATAGGGACGATCCAGCACCTCATCATCATCATCCCCAAACATCTCCTCTGAGTCCGCCTCCACCAACTCCTCTACCCCAACATCCCCTGCATCACATCCCTCTTCCTCCTCAGAAAAATCAAGTTGTTGTTCTGCGCCAACAACAAACTCCTCCTCCTCCTCCTCCTTGCAAGCCCCCCCTGTCATCTCCTCCTCAAACGGGGCAACCACATCCTTCAAAATGCTTGCGGCCCCTGGGGTGAAGAGCGAGCTCAGTGAGGGCAGGCTGGTCGATGGGGTCACCGTGACCATGACCTCAAGCGGTGGTGGAGGCCTGCTGTGGACCGGAGTGCTGGTGGTGGTGGTGGCACTGGTCTCGCTGGTGCTGGACGTCTGGCTGGAAACGGTGGCTTGCTGCTCTGCCATCATTTCCACCACAGCCTGTGTCTGATTCTCCGCAATTGGCCGGGGGCGACGACCCGTCTCAAATATGGGCACAACGCGCTGCTGTTGTGCTTCTGCTCCCTCTTCCACAACTGCAGTCAGTGGCTGGCGGTGGACCAGTCACAGATCTGCTGCAGTGGCTGCTGCAATGGCGCTGCCTCTCCTGGTGGTGCCTCGCCCTCTACCTCTGCCAGTCTTTGTGAAATAATATACAAATAGAATAAGAAAAACAATCCTACTAATCCTACTAATATAATAAATGGGAAAGTTCGGATGTTTGGATGTTTGGATGTTTAGATGTTTGGATGTTTGGATGTTTGTTACTCGATCACGCAAAAATGGCTGAACGGATTTGAATGAAATTTGGCACACACATAGTACATTACCTGGAATAAAGTATAGGATACTTTTTATTCCCATAACCAAAAAGGGGGCGGAGACAAATACAAATGTCACTGGAAAATTTAAACTGCAGCCATTCTTACACTGTTAATGGTACAGTTCTCAAACTTTGCACAGTTGGTCGTTGGGTGACTGGGATAAATATTCAGAAAAGTGGGTGGAGCGTATAAAAGCCAATCAAAATTCACCTATTGATTTTCAAAGGGAATATGTAATTACTGGCATTCTTGCACTGTTAATGGCACAAGCCTCAAACCTGGTACAGTTGATCATTGGGTGACTGGGGTTCAATTTCAGAAAGGGGGTGGAGCCACAAACAGCTAATCAGATTTGTTTCATTCCAATGCAAATTATTGATGCCAAACACCGCAAAGCTCACAAACTTGGTAATTGAGTAATTGATTAATTGTGTGTGAGGATTAGAAAAGTGGGCACAGCCAACACCAGCCAAATACATAAGCGGGCAACATGGGGTCATAAGTGGGCAGAGACAAATACAAATTTTACTGGGAAAATGTAAACTGCAGCCATTCTTACACTGTTAATTGTAGGGTTCTCAAACTTTGCACAATTGGTCACTGGGTGACTGGGATTAATATTCAGAAAAGCGGGTGGAGCCTACAAAATCCAATCAGAAATTACCTATTGATATTTCAGGGGAATATTTCATTACTGCCATTCTTGCACTGTTAATGGCACAAGCTTAAACCTGGTACAGTTGATCATTGGGTGACTTGGGCTTGAATTGATAAAAGGGGGTGGAGCCACAAACAGCCAATCTTATTTGTTTCATTTTAACGCAGGTTATTAATGCCAAAAACCGCAAAGCTCACAAACTTGGTCATTGAGTAATTGTATGTTAGGGTTAGGAAAAGTGGACGCAGCCAACACCAGCCAAATATATAATCGGGCAATACAGGGTCATCAGTGGGCGGAGACAAATACACTTTTCACTGAGAAAATGTAAACTGCAGCCATTCTTACACTGTTAATGGTAGGGTTCTCAAACTTTGCACAATTGGTCACTGGGTGACTGGGATTAATATTCAGAAAAGTGGGTGGAGCCTACAAAAGCTAATCAAAATTTACCTATTGTTTTTCAAGGGGAATATGTAATTGCTGCCATTCTTGCACTGTTAATGGCACAAGCCTTAAACCTGGTAAAGTTGGTCATTGGGTGACTGGGGTTAAAATTTAGAAGAAGGGGTGGAGCCACAAATAGCCAATCAGATTTGTTTAATCTCAAATGCAAATGATTGATGTCAAAGACCGCAAAGCTCACAAACTTGGTCATTAAGTAATTAAGTAATTGTGTGTTAGGATTAGGAAAAGTGGGCGGGGCCAACACCAGCCAAATACATACCCGGGCAACGCCGGGCGTCCAGCTAGTATATATATATATATATATATATGTATATATGTATATATATATATACACGCAGCAGCACTGGAAATGCTCTCAGTACCGCAGAGTCACATAGCAAGGACAGGCTCCCTAAAATGTCCGCCGCCTTATATAGAGGAGGGGAGGGCCAGGCCCCCCTCCTCTTTTTGGTTGCTAGGGCCTAGGCTGGGGGGCTTCTGATTGGCCCAATGATGTCATCCCCTGGCTACCGAAGCAGAATTCGTGATCACTCGTGATCACGGCCGAATTTGACAGCGCTATTCGGGTACATTCGAATTCGGCAACAGCATAGCTATTCAAATTCAAATTCAACTTTGGCAACCATGATAATCTAACCGTGATCTACAGGTAAATTAGAATTTGCGATGCCTGGCGGGCAGCACTGGCAGCAAGTTCCTGTAGGGAACCAAGGGCCTCTGTGTGTGAGTGGGTGCCCCTGGTTTGCCTGCTGGACAGGGCAATGTGTGATTTGATGGATATGTCGGATATCTGAACTTAGTATCCGTCCAAAATTCTGGATTTCAAATAGAAATCCGAATACGGATAGTGCTATTCGGATTTGGACAGATATCCGGAATTCGAATCCGGGTTCGGATAGCTGAAAAAAGTTCAGATTATCTGGGTAGTTTGGATACCCGAATATTGGATGAGCACCCCTGTTGGCAACACAGTCCAGCTCACAGGAGGACTTGCAGGAAGCCGTTGCCATTGGAGTGCCGCTGCCGTTGTACGCGGATGGCGGCTTGGGGATGAGGACACGGCACAGGAAGAGGAAAGGAATATCATATGGGATGACAACGAGGATGAAGATGTTGTTGCCAATGCCCACCTGTTCCCCATGGCTGCGCACATGTTGCGCTGCCATCGCAGCAACCCCCGGGTGATCCAGATGCAAGCAAGGGAGAACATCTGGATCACCTTGATGCTGGACCCACCTCTGAAGGGAAAGCTGGGAGAGTTCATGACACCATCCACCACCAAGAAACGCACAAGGGAGTTGCAGGAGGCTCTTCTGCGCAGACTACTGGAAGTATTCCCCCGGCATTCCATCCCCACTTTAGCTGTTCTGCCAACCCAGCAACAGGTGCCTGATGCTGCTACCGGCAGCACAACCACCACCAGCAGTAGCAGCCGGCACCCAGGAGACCTGAAGAGCCTAAGCAAGAGCCTGTATACAGTGCAGTGGCTCAGAGCAGAGGTGCCAGCCACAGCATCCTCCTCCAACCAGCACCAGCAGTGACTGACCAGCATGGTGTCTGACTACATGGGATCATTCAGCAGGCTTAATGACAATGACAGCCCCGTGGACCCCTTAGAGTACTGGGTCAAGAGACTGGACATATGGAGGGAGCTTGCCCAGTATGCCCCAGAAGTCCTATACTGCCCCCTTCCAGTGTCCTCTCTGAGATATGCTTCAGTGCAGCCGGTGGTGTGGTCACCGAGAAGCGCTCTTGGCTGTCCCACGCCTCTTTGGACAAACTCACCTTCCTCAAAATAAACTTGGGTGGAAGGTGAGTTCCTGGCCCCTGCTGTCGGCCACAGGGGGCCATGAAGTGGCTGCTGCAATTTTTTAACCATGCCTGTCTTTACAAAGCAAGTTAGAACCTGCCTGCCTTGGTACATTTTTGGCTGTGGTACTACCAGGGAGGTGCCATGGTCCTTCTGTGCTGCCGCACTGACCAGTGGCTTAGTCCTCCTGACTCAGTCGCTACCAAAGTCTGCTTTCCCACTGCCGGGGTCCACAGATGCATATAATTTTGTGGGCAGCATTATCAAACTGTGGTACTACTAGTGAGGTGCCATGGTCCTTCTGTGATGCCACACTGACTGCTTAGTTCTCCTGACTCGCTGCTTAAGTCTGCGTTCCTAATGCCAGGGTCCACTGACAACTCTGCTGTGTCATGTCATTGCTATCACTGCAAGAAAAAAAAAACTCTCAAGGTTTTTTTTTTGTGGCGTCGGCCACTCAGCCTCCACCAAAGGTACCATCACCACTAGGTGCCATTGGGACTCGCCATCACCTCTGTGATTGCTTAAAGTGTATTTGCCTGTTTTAAACCACTTATTACCAATTAATAGCCACATTTGAAGTGTTGATTTCACTTTAAAATACATTTTCTCAAAAACGAAAAGTTATTCTTGGATTTTTTTTAAGTTGTATCAGCTTGATAATCCATGCAATTTGGGGATTGTAGCATGTATGGGAGCTTTGCTAGTAATGTTAAAAGAAAATCAGGATCCGGTTGAGGATACGGCCGTGATTGCGTCAGTCATGACCAAAAATTCGAGTGAATTCGTGGACGCATATCAAATTCGGTAAGTAATCCCGACGGTTGCGGATTTTTTTCGCCCACAGCCGTGGTCGTGAATCCGTGGATCTGGGGTATTCGAGCACGCATTATTATTATTATTATTATTATTATTTATTTATAAAGCACCAACATATTCCATGGCGCTGTACAATGTAAGAAAACCAACAAGGGATACATAATGATACAGACAATGATATACATCAAATATGAACACTGGTACAAAATACAGAACAGGCGATTTCAATAGCAAATTTAACTTGATGACTAAAATGTATAAATGTCTAACAGAGTGCAAACAATTAAATTAATAACATTCCATGACACAAAAGGGTGAGAGCCCTGCCCTTGTGAGCAGGGCTGCACCTGGGCGGGTGCTGCGGGTGCATTGCACCCAGGCGCCTTGCTCTGACAGGCGCCCGGCGGGTCCAACGGAAGGAACGATGGGCAGAAGAAGTCCTCCTATCATCTCCCCACTCCCAGCAACACACTGTGCGCCTGACGTCACACGTAGACCTCGGCGCAGCCCAATCATGAAACAGGCAGCCAGAGGGAGGAGGCGGAGCCGATGACGCGCTGCCACAGCTCAGTGTGTGAGACTGTTGCAGCTGCCCGCCTGACCCGACCCGTGGACAGATCAGAAGCGCCAGCGCTGCCAGCAGACAACACAGTGCAGTGTTGCCAAGCATCCGTACAGTCAGTACTTTTGCCCCCCAAAATCAGCTGTCCGTATTTACAGGACAGTGTCCGTCCAAATGTTATGTCCCCCTCCCTTCTTCCCTCCTCCAGAGCTCCAATGACAATGAGATTAAAAGATCCCGGGTCCTCCCTCTCTCAGGGCTCCTCCAATCAATGGTCGCCTGACACATCTCTCCTACCAATGAAAAAAGATGCAGCCTGTGGCCAGCCTGCTATGATGTACAATCAAACACACCACGAGGATAGAGATTGAGAAGTAGCAGTGAAGGGGCTGTGCACAGTGCAGCCAGCTAGCATTACAGGTACCATTAGTTAAGAATCCCTGCAGTGATTCCTCAAGCGTGCAGTGACTGCAGTCAGTCTATTTAAGCGTCCTCCTCCCCCTGTACATCTAATAAGTGAGCCTCTCTTTCACCTTCCTGACGCCTCTCTCCAGTCACTCAGATAGAGAAAGGCATCCTGAGCACTGTAACTAGGGATGTGTAAATGTTCTGGGCAGCAGCAGAAAGGTGACCTGGCTCTCGCTCTCCCTCCTTAAGTTATATCATAAATATCCCAGGCATCGGCAGCACATGTCCTGCAGTGTTGTCAAGCAGTCTCCCACACAGGAGAAATGCTGGGAAAAGACTGCACTGCAGGAGGGGAGACCACACTCAGACAGTCTACACTAGCAAGCCACAGTCAGCAGCTGCAGAAGCCAGCAAGTGAGTCAGACTGTCACAGGCTGTGTGACAGTGAGTGAAATATGTCACCGGGAATCTCCAGCACTTATAATGTCTGTACAAAAATATGTCAAATGTGTACCGACTTGGAAAAAAAGTCATATACTTTCATATAGAGAGGGCATGCTCTACTATAGAACTGTCCCTGTCCTCTGTCAGTGGAGTGGTTCCAGCACTGTACCTAATTCAAATGCGCCACCTTTAGAAGCCCTCCTGTCCACAAGTGCTTCAGAAGACGCACACTTACCCATGTGCAGTACGAAGCCGCTTGTCTTTGGAAGTACTCAGGGACAGGAGAGCTTCAAGAGGTGGCAAATTAGAATGAGGTACATTGCTGGAACAGTTCCACCAAGAGAGGACATGGTAGGTTCTATAGGATCCAGAGCCATCCCTCTACATAAGTGAGTATATAACTTTTTTTAAGATACCAGAGGTGAATATAAATAGTGGTTTTTTTTTCACTTACCTGGCGCTTCTTCCAGCCCCCATAGGTTTGATGGTCCCTCGCTGTCCTCCTGCTGCTCTTCACTGAGCCGCTGTTTGTCCCGATACAGAATCCAGGAGGCTAGGTTGGTTTCCCCTTTATGGCTTGCAGTCATTGCACTATGACTGTGGTAGGATTAGAGTGTGATCTCCTCTGAGGATAGTCAGTGACATGACTATGTACTCAGTAAAGTGCTGCAGAAGAGGTCAGTGCTATAGAAATACATAATAATATGTTAGGACATTAGACTTTGACTATGGTAGGATTAGAGTGTGATCTCCTCTTAGGACAGTCAGTGACATGACTATGTAGTCTGTAAAATGCTGCAGAAGATGCAAGGGCTATATAAATAATGAAAAAATAATAATGCCCAGTGCTTAATCGCACCCACATCTGTACTTAAAAGTGTGCTTCTGACTCCGCCCCTAAATCCACCCTCTGTCCGTCCAAAATTTGAAGTGTCCTCCTTTTTTGAGCCTTTTTTCCTGCAAAAATTAGAAATTAGGTTGGCACCCTGGCACAGTGAGTGCCCGCAGCCCGCTCCTCCTAGTGCCGCCCGCCCGCCGCGGTCACACAGCCTGGTGCCGCCAGAGGAGACAGACGGAGGAGGAGGACAGACAGGCTGACTGAGCCAGGCCCAGCAGTGTGTGAGTGCTGTGCCGCCCATATCCTCCTACAGAGCCACTGCCTATATCCTCCTCCTCCACCCAGACCCAGAGACTCAGGTGAGTGAATTGCTGTGCTGCCTGCCAGTAAGATTGCATTTGTGGGGAAAACCTGCTGCCAATAAGATTGCATTTGTGGAGAAATCGACTTCTGCCAATAAGATTGCATTTGTGGGGACATCTGCTTCCATTAACCACTTAAGCCCTGAGTGTATTTTTACCTTATGGACCAGAGCAATTTTCACATTTCAGCGCTCCTCCCAATCATTTGCCAATAACATTACCACTACTTATCACAACAAAATGATCTGTATCTTGTTTTTTCTGCCACTAATTAGGCTTTCTTTGGGTGGTACCTTTTACTAAGAATTATTTTTTTCTAAATGCATTTTAATGGGAATATTAAGAAAAAAAAATAAAAAAAATCCTTATTTCTCAGTTTTCAGCCATTACAGTTTCAAAATAATATATGCTTCCATAATTAAAATCCACGTATTTTATTTGCCCATTTGTCCTGGTTATTACACCATTTAAATTATCTTGCTATCACAATGTATGGCACCAATATTTTATTTGGAAATAAAGGTGCAGGTTTTCAGTTTTGCGTCCATCACTATTTACAAGCCCATAATTTAAAAAAATAACAGTAATATACCCTCCTGACATACATTTTAAAAAGTTCAGTCCCTAAGGTAAGTATTTATGTCGTTTTGTTTTTTTTTACTTTATTTTATTATTTTTTTTTAAATGCAAAAGTTTTTTTGGGGCATTTATGGGAGAGAGTGGGAGGTAAGGGGTTCATTTTAAATTATGTGTAGGTCTCTTTATTAAAGTAAATGATTGTAGGTGTAATTTTACTCTCTGGCCAGAAGATGTCCTCAGTTATTAGCTTCCTGCGCATGCTTTTAGTACACAAACAGGAACTAATGCGTGTAAGTGTAACTTACAGTGTTTACAAATGACCGCAGGCATCTAATTGATGCGCGATCATGGACAGGGGGAACTAGAAAATCCAGGCTAACATGTAGCAGTGAGAACTAGTGCGTGAGCATGTGAGAGCACGCACAGCGGCAATTGTAGCAGAGTTACGAACATCTACTCCCCTGAGGCCTAGATGAAGTTTTTAGGGGAGTAGATATACTGTACTATAAACATTAAGTGGTTAAGATTGCATTTGTGGGTAAATCTGCTGCCAATTCTCATTGCATTTGTGGGAGAAATCTGCTGCCAATAAGATTGCATTTGTGGGAGAAATCTGCTGCCAATAAGATTGCATTTGTAGAGAAATCGACTTCTGCCAATAAGATTGCATTTGTTGGGAAATCTGCTTCCATTAAGATTGCATTTGTGGGTAAATCTGCTGCTGCCAATAACATTGCATTTGTGGGGAAATCGACTGCTGCCAATAAGATTGCATTTGTGGGGAAATCTGCTTCCATTAAGATTGCATTTGTGGGTAAATATGCTGCCAATTCTCATTGCATTTGTGGAGAAATCTGCTGCCAATAAGATTGAATTTGTGGGGAAATCGACTTCTGCCAATAAGATTGCATTTGTTGGGAAATCTGCTTCCATTAAGATTGCATTTGTGGGTAAATCTGCTGCCAATTCTCATTGCATTTGTGGAGAAATCTGCTGCCAATAAGATTGCATTTGTGGGGAAATCGACTTCTGCCAATAAGATTGCATGTGTGGGGAAATCTGCTGCCATTAAGATTGCATTTGTGGGTAAATCTGCTGCCAATTCTCATTGCATTTGTGGAGAAATCTGCTGCCAATAAGATTGCATTTGTGGGGAAATTGACTTCTGCCAATAAGATTGCATTTGTGGGGAAATCTGCTACCATTAAGATTGCATTTGTGGGTAAATCTGCTGCTGCCAATAACATTGCATTTGTAGGGAAATCGACTGCTGCCAATAAGATTGCATTTGTGGGGAAATCTGCTTCCATTAAGATTGCATTTGTGGGTAAATATGCTGCCAATTCTCATTGCATTTGTGGAGAAATCTGCTGCCAATAAGATTGCATTTGTGGGGAAATCAACTTCTGCAAATAAGAATGCATTTGTGGGGAAATCTGCTGCCATTAAGATTGCATTTGTGGGGAAATCTGGCTGCCATTAAGATTGCATTTGTGGGTAAATCTGCTGCTGCCAATAAGATTGCATTTGTGGGGAAATCGACTTCTGCCAATAAGATTGCATTTGTGAGGAAATCTGCTGCCAATAAGATTGCATTTTGTGGTCGGCCGGCCACATGCATGCGTAAAGAGGTGGAAGGTGTGGGTGTGATTAGGCAGGACATGGGTGTGTATATGTGGTTGGGCGTGGTTTATTTAACCACTGCCATAGGCGCCAGAGAAAATCTTGCACCCAGGTGCCAGGCACCCCAGGCTCACCCCTGCTTGCGAGCTTACAATCTAAAGGAATGGGGTGGAAATAATAGGTGGGGGAAGTATACAGTATATGTACAGGCAGTGCGTAATTAGGTTATTCAGTGGGTGCATGGCCTAAGCTAGCGAATATGCTTGTCGGAAAAGGTGGGTTTTGAGGGAGCATTTAAAGATTTCAAAGGTGGGAGAGTGGCGGATGTGCTGTGGAAGGGCATTCCAGAGGAGGGGTGAGGCACGTGAGAAGTCTTGTACACGTGAATGTGAGGAGGTAATTGTAGACGTGGATAAAAAAAGATTGTGTGCAGATCTGAGATTGCGGTTGGGTTGGTATCTGGAGACTAGTGAGGAGATGTACAGGGGAGAGAGATTGTGGACAGCTTTGTAGGTTAGGGTTAATAGTTTGAACTGAATCCTCTCATTATTTGGTAGCCAGTGAAGAGCTTGACAGAGAGGAGCAGCAGAGGAAGAACGATAGGAGAGATGAATAAGTCGAGCAGCAGAGTTCAGTACAGAATTGAGCGGTGCTAGTCGGTTAGTTGGAAGTCCACCAAGCAATATATTGCAATAGTCCAATTGAGATATAATAAGAGCATGTACTAACATTTTGGTTGTGTTATGGTAGAGAAAAGGTCGGATACGTGTTATGTTTTTGAGTTGGAGATGACAGGAGCTGGTTAGGGAGTTAATGTGAGGAATAAATGAGAGAGAAAAATCAAATATAAACCCCAAGCACCGTGCTTTGGCAACTGATGTTATAGACATGTTGTTAACATTCATTGTAATATCAGGCAAAGGGGTGGACAGGGATGGTGAAAAGACAATTAGTTCAGTTTTATTCATATTAAGTTTTAAGAAGCGAGAGGACATGAAAGAGGAAATAGCTGACAGGCAGTCGGGAACCCATGTGAGGAGGAAGTTAATGTCTGGGGCCGAGAGGTACAGTTGTGTATCATCTGCATATAGGCGGTATTAATAACCAAATGAGTTGATTAAGTTACGGAGACCATGCATGTAGATGGAGAAGAGAGGGGGCCGAGGACAGAGCCTTGAGGTACCCCTACAAACAGAGGATGTGAAGAGGAGGCTTGATCTGAATAAGAAACAGTGAAAGACCTTCCAGAGAGGTAGGAAGATATCCAGGAGAGAGTGAGGTCCTTTATTCCTATAGATGAAAGGATCTGAAGGAGTAGAGTGTGGTCGACAGTGTTGAATGCTGATGACAAATCTAGAAGGATGAGTATGGAATAATAACCTTTGGATTTAGCTGTGAGGAGATCATTAGCTACTTTGGTGAGGGCTGTTTCTGTGGAGTGGTTTGGCCGAAAGCCAGACTGGAACAGATCAAGCAAGGAAAAATTGCAGATAAATACTGACGTAGTTCAGCATGAATGTGGCGTTAAAGTAATTTAGATGCAAATGGGAGAAGTGACACTGGGCGGTAGTTAGCAAGTTTGGTGGGGTCTAGAGATGTTTTTTTAAGTAGTGGTGTTACAACAGCCTTCTTGAGTGAGGATGGAAAAATTCTGGTGGAGAGGGATAGGTTAAACAGTGATATTAGGGCAGGGATGAGGGATGTGGATAGCTGTAGAATGAGATGTGATGGGATAGGGTCCAAAGAACAGGTGGTTAGATGGGATTTGAATATAAGAGAAGAGAGTGAAAGTTCGGAGAGTGGAGATAAACTGGAAAGAGAGCAGTCAACAAGAGGAGTGGAGATGGAGTTTGATGTCTGCATGGAAAACACACTACGGATTTTTGCAATTTTATTTGTAAAGTATGTTGCAAATTCTTTAGCTGCTAAGCATGAAGAAGGAGGAGGAGGGGGTGGACGGAGAAGGGAGTTGAAAGTACTGAACAGGTGCTTTGGATTGTGCAAGTGGGAGGATATGAGGGAGGAAAAGTATGATTGTTTTGCAGAAGAGAGAGCGGTTTTAAACTTGTTCAACTCTTTTTTGTTAGAAATGAAATCCTCATTAGTATTAGTTTTTCTCCAACGGCGTTCAGCTACCCTAGAGCACCCCTTTATCTGTTTAGGAGCTTTGGTCAGCCAGGGTTGGCGACTGACACGGTGTGGGCGGACATTGGTGAGTGGTGATAATACGCTGTATGTGCCGACTGACATCAATTAAAAACTTTACTAGGACAGCCAATGTGGGATCGAGGCATCCCAGGAGTACGGCAAGGGATCCCACAGTCTAAGGAGGCAGGAGCAATCTCCCGGAATGTATAAATATATAAATCTCTTTTTTAATTTCCTTTAACCACTTACTGAGAAGCTGATGCATCAAAACGTCCTGTTGGAGCCTGTTAACGGTTCCAGGGCATTTTAACCTCTTTCCGCCCGCGTCACGCCGATGGGCGTGGCCGTGGCGGCAGCCCCAGGACCGCCTAACGCCAAGTGGCGTAAAGTCCTGGGGCCAGCTAATGCAGGAGATTGCGCGCACGCTGCGCGCGCATCTTCTGCTTGGGGGGCGGAGCTCCGCCCCGCCTTCAGTCTCAGAGCGGCTGTTGCCGCTCGGGAGACTGTTAAACGGCATGATCGCCGTCTATTTCTATGTACAGCAATCTGATCGGCAGCAGTGCTGTACTGGGGACAGCTGTGTCACACGGCTGTCCCCCTGGAGGACAAGAGAGTGATTGGCTCTCATAGGCAGAAGCCTATGACAGCCTAACACCGCAATTGGCTGGTTGTGGGGAGAGGGGGAGGGAGGGAGGGAGGGAGGGGAGATGATTAAAGAAACAGGGGTTTTAAAAAAAAAAACGGACATAAATATTTATAAAAAAAAATAAACATGGGGGAGCGATCAGACCACACCAACAGAGAGCTCTGTTGGGGGGGGGGGAGAAAAGGGGGAGGGTACACTTGTGTGCTGTATTGTGCAGCCCTGCAGCTTGGCCTTAAAGCTGCAGTGGCCAATTTTACAAACAATGGCCTGGTCACTTGGGGGGTTTAGCCCTGCAGTCCTCAAAAGGTTAATGCATCGCTCACACCCGCCGCCACTCTGCACGTGTGCTCACCTCCCCTGCCACTGTAAATAGTTGCCTTAGGGACTTAGCTTTTTAATCTATATTTTACAAGGCTATATTACTATTACTTTACTACATAGGGGCTTGCATTTATGGAAAAAAGACAGAAAAATTACACCTACTGTATGTTTCCCAATAACATATTGTTGCCATACATTGTCATAGGGACATCATTTGATCAGTCTAATAATTGGGAGGAATGGGCGAATACAATTTGTGGATTTCATCCACAAGAGAATGTTTTATTTAAAAAACTATAATGGCCAAAACCTGAGAAATAATGATTTTTTTCCCATTTTTTTAGTTTTCCCATTAAAATGCATTTTGAATAAAAACATTCTTGGCAAAATGTACTACCCACAGAAAGCCTAAATGGTGGCAAATAAAATAAGGTATAGATCAGTTTGTGTGATAAGTAGTAATAAAGTTATTGGCAAAGAAAAGGGAGGAGCACTGACAGGGGAAAATTGCTCTTGTCCATTAGGGTAAAAACCCCTACGGGGTGAAGTGATTAAACTTAGTTTTTTTTCTTTTAACCTCCTTGCCGGTTATCCCGAGCTGAGCTCGGTGCAACCTGCGCAGGAGGATTGATAAGGCCTGTTGGGCCGATTTGCACAATTTTTTTTATTACACGCAGCTAGCACTTTGCTAGCTGCGTGCATAAGTCGCTCGCCACCGCTCGCCGCCGATTCACCGCTACCCGTCGCGCCGTGCTGCCCCCCTAGACCCCTTGCGCAGCCTGGCAAATCAGTGCCAGGCAGCGCTATGGGGTGGATCGGGATTCCCTCTGACGTTCCGACGTCCATGACATCGGTGACTTCATCCCGCCCTGGCAACGAGGGGAAAGCCCTGCAGGAAATCTCGTTCTCAATGGGATTTCCTGCTTGCGGAGATCGCCGGCGGCGATCGAAGTAGGTAGGGGGATGCCGCTTGTCAGCGGCTATCATGTAGCTAGCGTTAGGCTAGCTACATGATTTAAAAAAAAAATAAAAATAAAAAAAGAGTGCTGCGCTGCCCCCTTGCCGCAGTAATTGGAACGGCAAGGGGGTTAAAATATTGCAGCGTACTATTTGGATTGAAGTCCACATGGAGCAGTAACCAATTTATATCTCTGGGAATGCCAAAGAAGCACTTTACCGTTTTACGCATCTCTGTGACACCTTCCCCCCCGGAGACATCTTATATGGGCAGCTACATTGCATAAACAAAATGTACAAAATGTACCTTTGCATTATTGCTTACTAGAATCATTTCACTTTATATATCTCTGTATGCAATGCTTGTCCCCCCCCTCCAACCATTAGGGAAGAAGCTCTTATTAGAGTAACGGGAATACCCTCACAACTCTTCCAAAAATAGTTTCAAACTCGATACTCGTAGAAAGAGATATTATGTACTCAATTGACTGCTATAAAGACTTCATATAAGTGTTCTAGACCTTTCTGTATCTTTCCGATCTAATCACAGAAATTGGAAGATGGAACTCGGAAATTTCCACAGAAGTCCAATTTATCTCAGCTTGGTAATTTTAGCCCAATAAGAGAACTCGGAAGCATTGGACCACTCAGATAATGCAGATTGTCTAGACCATCAGAAAGTCAGATTACTGCGATAATGTTAGACCAATCACAAGACTTGGACACTACTTGTCATTCCTGAGCCTTGTGATTGGCATCAAATATCTGTGGGATTCCAATTTCCAAGGTAAAATTATGCTTTCTCTTATTGGTCCAATACGTCTGAGTCAGAAGGATTTAACCAATCAGAGAATGCAAAAAAAAAAACAAAAAAACAGACTTCTCGTAAGTAAAAAGAAAAAAAAAAGCCCCAAAAGACAAATATCGGGTAATTGGGACTGGCGGACGGCAGAATCGGAAATCGTCATTTATGACCATCCCTACCCACCACCACTGCACTAAAACAGCCTATCTGGGGGTGTGATAAGCAAAAAAGAAAAGCCTTTCTATAACAATCTGCATAGATAGCAGAAGCAGTAGCCAGTACATCATAAAGGGAAAACAAATGCATGCATTTACCTAAAATGTCTGATATTTCTCCATCTGCACATGGAACACAGTCATAGCAACACATGTGCTTTCCTTCTCTCAGTGCTTTCCTGGTTCCTGGGGGACATGGTTCAGAGCAGCGGCCTTGTGGTACCTAAAATAATATATTATGCAATAACAAACGAAGGAAGACACTTATGTAAAGACTGCAAGCTGTTTACTAATGAATAGAGGAAACATAATTTGGCTACAATGGTGTTTGCAGATAATCAGCACTGGGTGCCAAAAACCCTAGGTATGCCACTGCCTACATGGGGCTTGATTTACTAAGAGGTGCTAACCTACTTAGCACGTCTAAAGTCTTAAGGCGTGCTAACCAGGGTGCTAAGTAGGTTAGCACCAGTTTTCTCAATCAGATTGTGTGCTAAGTACCGCGCGCAAACTCCTATGCGCGCGCTTAGTCCCATAGGCTTTAGTGGGCACTTCGTGCGGAGCGCCCTGCGCTCTGTGCAGTGCGCGCGCAAAACTTTGCACGCGGCACTTTGCGCACGATCACTACTTCTCACATTTCAACTGAGTTTAGATGTGCTAAGGGCCAGTGCTAAAGTTAGCACTGTTTTGTAAATCAAGCCCATGTTGTGTTAGCCACAGGTGCAAAAAAATGGCCTCGCAAAAGCCATTGGTTCCTACCTGCTGTTAACATTGTACTATCTGATTATGTATATAGGGTATCATTTTAACCATGACAAGTGAGAGAATAGGCTGAGGCCTATGTCATGTGATTTTTTTTTTTTTAAGCCCCAAAGTAAAAAAAAAAAAACTGTAAAGAATTGCCATTTTCAAAGTTTTAGTGCAATTTCAGCAAAAACACATGCAAGTACAAATGCTACAAAATATGTATATCTGAGTAGGCCGGGCTCTAGTTTTCAGAATGGTGACATTTGTGGAATTTCTTGATTGTTCAGATGCTCCAGAGGCTTTGCTAAGAAAGAATGACATGGTTATTTCTGGTGCAAAAAAATGGCCTTGAAAAAGTTTGCTATGTACCCAAAATATGTATACTATGTATACAGTATAGTGACAAGCGAGAGATTTGGGGGTCTTTGAGAGCTGAGGCCTATGTCATGTGATTTTATTTGCATAGTGCCAAAGTGGATGAAAAGCAATACAATTGTTATTTGTATATATTTTGCACCTAAATAAAACACCTGTAAAAAAGTGTCAGAATTTAAAAAAATAATACCAAAATAGTTCCCTTAGGGACTCAGCTTATTAAATGTGTATGTTGTGAGGGTGTATTACTGATATATTTGCAAATAAGAAGTTGTAATTACTGATAAAGTACAATGAGAAAACCAAAAGCACACAAAGGAAAATATGCATCTTTACTTCCAAGTAAAACATTGGCTCCATACATTATACAAGGGGCATCATTTAAAGAGACACTGAAGCGAAAAAAAATGATGATATTATGATTTGTATGTGTAGTACAGCTAAGAAAAAAAACATTAAGATCAGATACATCAGTGTAATTGTTTCCAGTACAGGAAAGGTGCCCATACACTCGTCAGATTGGCAGCAGATAGATAAGAAATGCATCTGATGATCTATCTGATGCGTTTTTAGAACATTTTTTACCAGGATAGAATTCCAATAGATTTCAGTTTGAAATCTATTGAAATTCGATCTGATGGCATTTTTTTGCCATCAGATTTCCATTAAGGCCAATGCAAACTGATAAGCAATCTCATCAGATCGACCTAAATTTTCCACCCTGCAAGTTCGATGGAAATCCATCGAAATCGATCGAAATCGGCCATCGATCGGTCGATTGGCCAACCGATTTGCAATCGATCGATCGATCGGGATCGATCGTTCGGCCAGAAAATTGGCTGAGTGTATGGGCTGCTGAAGAGTTGAGAAACTCCAGTTGTTATCTCTATGCAAAAAAGCTATTAAGCTCTCCGACCAACTTGGTCCTGGAGAGGGCTGTTATCTGACTTTTATTATCTCAACTGTAATTGAACTGTTTACTTTTGCTCTAGCAGAGGAGAGTTTATTACTTCACAGACTGCTCTGAAAGACTCATTTTGAATGCTGAGTGTTGTGTAATCTGCACATATTATAGAATGATGCAATGTTAGAAAAAACACTATATACCTGAAAATAAAAGTATGAGAATATTTTCTTTGCTGCTAATCTTCTAGTAATTATTCATAGTACACAACCAATTCATTATATCATATATTTTTTTTCGATTCAGTGTCTCTTTAAGTGTTGTGATTACCAGAACAAATGGGTAAATGAAATGTGTGTAGAAAAACATTATTTTAAAACTGTACGGGATGGAATTGGAGGAAAAAAAATGTATTTTTCCCCCTTGTTTTTCTCTTTAAAATGCATAGAAAATCATTCCTGAAACAAATATCATCCTTAAAAGGCCTAATTAGTGGTGGAAAAAAAAAAGAAAAAAAAAAGTTACACATCATTTTGTTGTAATAAGTAGTGATAGAGGTATAGGCAAATGAAAGGGAGGAACATTTTTTTGCAGTAGAAAAAACATATATTTACATAGATACTGTATGTACATGAGTCCCGAAATAGGGACAAATGAGGAAGAAAGTGGGACAGGGGTATTTAGTTCACAAGGAGGGACTGTTCCTCTGAAAAGGGGACAGTTGGGAGCTATGGGTATAGCGCAGCAGAGGTTCTTTGCAATATTTTGGTAATATCTCTTGCTAACACTTGCCTCCTTGTGATGTACCTTAAAAAAAAAGGTGCTTTAAAGAGGAACTCCAGTGAAAATAATGTAGTAAAAAAAGTGCTTCATTTTTCTACCATAATTATGTATAAATGATTTAGTCAGTGTTTGCTCATTGTAAAATCTTTCCTCTGCCCGATTTACATTGTGACATTTATTACATGGTGACATTTTTACTGTGGGCAGGTTATGTAGCTGCTCCTAGCTGTTTTGGCTGTTAGAGACAGCTGTAAACAGCTAATTCCTGTCTGTGAACCTTGTTACATTGTAACAAACTGCCAAAAGTACCTTGGTACTCAGAGCTTCTTGTGGGAGGGGTTTCAGCATAAAATCAGTCATACAGCGCCCCCTGATGGTCTGTTTGTGAAAAGCATTATATTTCTCATGTAAAAGGGGGTATCAGCTACTGATTGGGATAAAGTTCAATTCTAGGTTGGAGTTTCTCTTTAAGTTATATGGCTTTCAAGGTGTCTTCTGGTTGAGGTAGAAAAGACAGGTACAATTCCTTCTCATACAAAATTCAAGCTCACCGTGTTATTTTTCCACAAAATAAGCTGTAGGGAAATATTCATCTGCTGATCATCAGGTGCTGCTCCATCAAATGTACCCACTATTGAATAATTTAACTTTGCTGGGTATGCAGATGTTATCCAATTCTCAATATTCAGAGGACCGGGTAATTCTCCTTTCTCGTTAAAAAACATGTCTTCGTTATCTGCACCTTTGACGTAAACTCTTCTTATGTAATCAGTGAGCTTGAGGATAGAACAGAAGAAGAAGATGTAAACATGTTTATCTCATAGGTTGCCAGTAAGACTTATACGGCCCATATGTATGAGGCAACAGATTTGCAAAGCTCTGATTTGCTGGGAACAATCATGTGCTAAAAGTAGCAAGTAATTACAGCAAATCAGAGCCTTTAAATCTATCAGCTGAGGAAACTCATCACCTGCCTCTCCAATCTGTATGATTTCTCATGCACACAAAGATTAGCAATTGTGAAATGTACATTTAAAAATGGGACCCAGGCAATTGCCGATAATATTTTATTGGTAATGTCACATGTTATTGATGGTCAGGGCCGGGACAAGGTCCAATACTAACAGAGGCTGAGCTGGCCAAGTGAGCCCTGCCCCCCAACCCCCCTCGTTTAACCCTCTGGGTGATACAATTACATCGCCCAGGAGGGGGCGCAGCACCTTTTTTTAAATTTTTTATTTTTTAAATCATGTAGCGAGCCCTAGGCTTGCTACATGATAGCCGCTGCGCAGCGGCATCCCCCCACCCACTCCAATCGCCTTCGGCGATCAGAGTAAGCAAGAAATCCCGTTCAGAACGGGATTTCCTGCTGGGCTTCCCTGGTCGCCATGGTGACGGGGCGGGATGACGTCACCGACGTCATGGACGTCATGACGTCAGAGGGAGTCCCGATCCACCCTTCAGTGCTGCCTGGCACTGATTGGCCAGGCAGCGCAAGGGGTCTGGGGGGGCTGCACGGCACGGCGGGTAGCGGCGGATCGGTGGTGAGCGGAAATTACACGCAGCTAGCAAAGTGCTAGCTGCGTGTAACAAAAAAAAAATTATGCAAATCGGCCCACCAGGGCCTGAAAAATCCTCCTGCGCGACATACCCCGAGCTCAGCTCGGGATTATCGCCCAGGAGGTTAAATGTAATAATAAGTTATACATGAATAAAACAGTCAGTATTTTTCAAAGGAAAACATATTTTAAGTTGAGTTAAACTCATTTTTTGTAATCAAACTGTACATTTCCATTAAGGCAGGCAGCATAATCTGCCACGTATGTGTTTATAGGTGAAGAATGAATGATCACAAACATACTCATTCTGCACCTATATACACATATATGACAGACACTGCTGCTTGCTTGCAGGCAGAAGCAGTTCTTTCTCAAGCAAACAACTAACCAAGCAGGCAGAATGGAATCAGGATCTTAATACTGACTGTCTGTAGTAGTGCTACTTACCGTTTGAAAATATGGCTGCAGGTGCCAGTCCCAACTACGCAGCCAGCCAGCAAGACACTGCGAGGGACGTTAATAAGAAGGGAGTCTGACACACGCATGCAGGCCAGTCAGACAAACATACAAATGTGGCATATCCCTTCTCCTCTGTCTGCTTTATCTACAAAACTCCCAGACCTTGCTCCCCTACCGCTTACGGACCTGAGGGCACCGAATGTAGCTAATGAGAGTCGCTGCAAAGGAGCAGTGGCTCTCTCTGTGAGAGTCCTTGTACGTGTCGAGAAGCGCACTTGTGCTATTTACTGGGTGGAAATCCACAATATCACTGTCATTAACTTTAATGTTAATCGCTGAAATTTCTGGCTATTACCAGTAATAAAGGTCACCTCTGGCGCTCGCTATTTTATCATACTGCTAATTATTAAAATGAATGTTGATACCCTTTTGTACCAGGGCGTGTGCTATTATTTGCTTTGTCTCCACACTCCTATCCCCACAATACCATGAAATGCATATGCCCACATATACACTTAAAGGGTGCCCAAAGTGAAGAATTCAATCTAGCTTTACTTACGTGGAGTTTCTTACAGTGTCCCTTACCGCAGCTCCGGTCTTCTGCTGAGTCCCGCTGGCTGCCTCTAAGGATTGCCAACCCCTGATCGGTTGTCATCCTCTGCACATGCATGCACACTCCCCACGCCCAAGTCACTGGGAGCATACTACTGCGCAGGTGCAGAATGCTGCCAGTGACATAAGCGCATCCATATGCAGGTGCACGCATGCGCAGAAGATGCGACCCATCAGGGTTCAGCGATCCTTAGACGCCAGGATAAGACCGAAGCTACGATGAGGGACACAAATGACTTCTAGGGGCTGGAAGAAGCCCCATGTAAGTAAATGGAACAGGGTTGTGAGGAGGCGCTCCAGTGTTCCAGTTACCATACACCTCCTACGGAGGTGATAACCTCGCCCAAGGTGGACCAGCTTCCATCGCGGAGAGAGGACCTAAAGAGGGGTGCGACCGCCCGGCTCCTGCGCAATCCGGGATACTGAGCGGGAACGGTTTATTCCCGCTGGCCTATACGGTGGTTGCAGGACTGCAACCCATGTTTGTGAGTACATATCTCATAAGTTAATTGAACATTTGGTGTGATTAACGATACTGCACTATTGGGCTCCTGGTCTTCTCTTTCCTAACAGAAAAAGGCAACCTCCTCTCCTGAGTGAAGGAAGAACCCGAATCTGTACTCCTTTTTCCATGTAAGTAAAGCTAGAGTTAATTCTTCACCTCAGATATCCTGTAAGCATTGGATGGGGTCCCTCCCCCTGCACACTGAATAGCGACTGTCTATAAATCTTTGTCTACAAAACTTTGTATGATTCGTTATCAGTGGCTGAGCAGATGCAGTTATTAGAACAATTGTGCAGAGAGCAAAACGTTTTTTTCTCTCCTCGCCCTTAGTTGTCAATCTCTAAGGACGGGGCCCCCTGTGGCTTCTGGGCCCCCTGCAGCTGCATCCCTTGCAGGGTCTATTGTTAGGCCCCTGCCTGTAAGAGCAACAAGCACTACTACACGCACGCACACATACACTCACTCACTCACACTCTCCCTCTCTTTCCATGCAGATAGACACAAATACACACAAAACCAACACACATTACATAGTACATAGACAATGCACATATACCCACAAAAATACACAGACACACTTGCAGCACTCACTGAATCACACACATACACTTCAAGCAGCACTGATACAGACACGCACTTCTTCTAGCAGCGCTCAGTGATCTATGCACACAGTCACTCACCTTCACTGGTAGGCACACACCCATCCCCTTTCAATCTTGCAGCACTCGTTAATCACACACTACACACACACACACTCACACACACACTCACACACACTCACACACACTCAATCTTGCTCACTGAATTCACTGGGCTGCCGACCCACGTGTTCTCTCCTCCAGTACTTTAGAAGTGCTGACTTCTAAGAGGGGGAGCAATGGATGGATGGGAGGAATTTCCCCCTCTGCACTCTGATGGCCACGGAGCTGCTGCTGCTGCTAGACTGAGGAAGACAAGTCACAGGCAGGCACTATTTAGCACAAAAACTTTGTCTCTCCGTACCCCTAGTTTCACCCCTTCAGTTGGTGCACACATGGCACGGTCCGTACTCTGCAGAGCTTCATCTATGACCATCTGCCCGCACAGTCTTGCTTGCTTACTTTGCCATGTGTCATAATTTCTTGGGCCCCTGCGTGCCGGTGCCTCCCGGCTCACCTGCACTCCCAGATGTTGGTGATTATTACGCCCCTGCTTACGTGAGACACTTCCAACATGCCTGGCTGGAGAGAGAGGGGGGCGGTTTAGGTGGTATTATCGTCGCCGTGGCAACTGTTGTACACTCTCTCTCTGAGAGAGCAGTACAGAGATGATCTGTACCGCTCCCGCCCTCAGCACTAATAGAAGCAATAGCGGGAAGGGCGCTGGGCAGTGCGGGCACATAGAAGAAACTGATCCTGCGCCCATTAATGACCTCATTGACCACGCCCAGAGGCTGCAGCCTTGCCAGCCTATGTGTCGGCCCGGCCCTGTTGATGGTAGATTATCAGTGGACATTATGGATATTTTCACATTAACCTTCCCATCTATGCCTATCACTAACTTACCCTACCCCCTACCTATGCCTATTACTAAGTAAAGATGCCGCAAACCCATGAAAATTTGTTTGTGAACTGCGAATGCGAACTTGCAAAAAAGTTCACGAACCGGCAAACATTGCCAACTGCAATAGACTTCAATGGGCAGGCGAACTTGAAAAACTACAAACACTGTTTCTGGCCACAAAAGTGATGGAAAATATGTTTCAGGGGGTCTAACACCTGGAGGGGGGCATGGCGGAGTGGAATACATGCAAAAAGTCCCGGGGAAAATTATGGATTTGACACACAGCAGGGTTATAATCCCTAAATAGCAGACATCACATTGCATTCCTAAATTGGAGGCCTTAAAGAGACACTGAAGCGAAAAAAATATATGATATAATGAATTGGTTGTGTACTATGAATAATTACTAGAAGATTAGCAGCAAAGAAAATATTCTCATATTTTTATTTTCAGGTATATAGTGTTTTTTCTAACATTGCATCATTCTCTAATATGTGCAGATTACACAACACTCAGCATTCAAAATGATTCTTTCAGAGCAGTCTGTGAAGTAATGACCTCTCCTCTAGCAGAGAAAAAGTACACAGTTCAATTACAGTTGAGATAATAAAAGTCAGATAACAGCCCTCTCCACAACTAAGTTAGTCGGAGAGCTTAATAGCTTTTTTGCATAGAGATAACAACTGGAGTTTCTCAACTCTTCCTGTACTGGAAACAATTAGACTGATGTATCTGATCTTAATGTTTTTTTTTCTTAGCTGTACTACACATACAAATCATAATATCATCATTTTTTTTTCGCTTCAGTGTCTCTTTAAGTGCTTGAAAACATCTTGCGTGTGTATACATGGATCAGCAGGTAGTGTAAGTAGTGTACTGCTTCGCACTGACAGACCAATCTCACTGTGTAACTCACCGCAAACAGCTGTTTGTTTAGTGATGGCTGCGCTGGACTGGTGCGCACCATGGCGAGAGTGCAGGCGATAGCATTTTTAAGCCCATATGGTCGGGCTGAGGTAGCTCAATGACAGAACACAAGAGTGATCGAATTTGGTATGTCCACAATGAAGCAATGACCTTATTATCTTGGGTGTGCCCCCCAACACACTCATATAGGTCATTGCTTCATTGTGATACGCAAGCCCCTTCACTGTGGCAAGGTAACGATCACGAAGGAAAATTGACACATGTACATACCTTTTGTTTTGTTGTTGCAGCCACAGTGCAGCCAGAAAAACTAGGCATGTACACACACCAGAAAAATTATTAGTCTTTGTGTTAGCGGCCGCTGCTAGCAGCGGCCTTACAAATTCAGAAATCCACCTGGAGTCCTGTACCCTGTTGGTGGTGGCGGAAAAGGCAGTCAAGCGGCCTGCAGGCAGAGATGCTGTGTGGGGACTGACTTAGTTTTCGGTCAGGGCAGGCAGCAGCGGCATGCAGGCAGAGATGCTATGCTGGGGACTGACTTGGTTTTCGGGCATGCAGGAGCAGCCTGTTGGCAAATATGCTTTGTGGGGACTGACTTAGTCTTCTTCGGCCAGGTAGTAGCCCTCCGGGATCCATGCCTTTTTCATTTTAATAAAGGTGAGGCACTGAACACTTTTTTTGACCTAGGTGACTTTTTTTTGTCAGTGACAATGCCTCCTGCTGTGCTGAAGGTCCTTTCTAGGGATGGTCGCTGGATTCCGTGGAATTCAAAATTCCGCCATTCCGGCCGGAATTGGACCAATTCCGATTCCGGCGGTCGGAACGGAATTGCTTTAGCGCTAAAACGGAATTCCGCGGGGAAAATACGGAATCCTGCCGGAATTCAAATTTTAAGTTAGCCAATCACAAGAAAGAAGCTTCTAAGTGTATTTCTGCCTGGAAAACGGAATTTCTGCACCAATAAGAGTCTTAACGAGAACCAACCAATCCTACCTTAGCAACCAGCTCTCTAGCTACCTATCAGCAGCTATCCCACCCATTTTGTATATAATAGAGAGACGTGCAGCCAGGAAGCTTGTGGGTTTAAAGCCCCATCTACACAATGGGACATTGCAGCGATCCGGCGGCTCGATTAGCCGCCGGATCGCCTCTTCCGCGTGCCCGCCGCACGTGTGCCGGCATCAATACCCGCTCGATTCCCGCTCGTCCCCACGCCGTGCATCTTCCGCTCGATTTCCTGCCATTGTCCCCTAGCAGGGAGCGAGCAGGGAATCGGCGGAAGCAACATCCATCCTGTCGGATCTTATCAATCGAGCCGCATCAGCTGCTCGATTGATAAGGAGCATCGCGGCCGCATCTATGCGTGTAGATGCGGCTTTAGTCTAGTGTGGAGAGAGGAGAGACAGACACAGATCCATAGTTGTTTTAACATAAAACAAAAGTCTTTTTCAAGACTGTATATAAATCAAAAGTCTTTTTAACGATTCTTTGTCTAGTCTGTGAGAGAGAAAGTTAGAGTGTCAGCTATATTAGTAGAGAGATTGTAGTGTAGTGTGTTAGTACTTAGTAGTTGCTTGCTGCAGAGCCAGCCAGGCCGCATGCATAGTGTTTGACAGAGTAAGGCCCAGTGCACACCAAAACCGCTAGCAGATCCGCAATATGCTAGCGGTTTTGGGAGCTGATTTCAGAGCGATTCTAGGTATGTTTAGAGAGGTTTTCTAAACATACCTAGCGGTTTTGCGTGCGTTTTTGTGTAGCAGATTACACATATTGTTACAGTAAAAGCTGTTACTGAATAGCTACTGTAACAAAAATGCCTGGCAAACAGCTCTGAACTAGCGTTTTTCAGAGCGGTTTGCGTTTTTCCTATACTTTACATTGAGGACGAAACGCTTCCGAAAACTGCAAACGCGCAGCAGGAGGCGCGTTTGCGGCTTGGCAAAAACCGCAAACCGCCGGTGTGCACCATCCCATTGCAATACATTAGACAAGCGTTTTTAGAGGCGGATGCGGCCGGCGGATCGCTCCAAAAACCGTTCGGTGTGCACTGGGCCTTAGAGTGAATTAGCTGTGTGATTAGTGATTTGTTTGATTAGTGATTGATTAGTTGAGTGAGTGTAGTGAATTTTTTTTTTTTTTTTTTTTTCTTTATTTTGTGTGTTGGATTTATTTTCTTTATTTCACCCCCTTATTTTGTGATCTGTTCTGCTCATACATACGTACTACGTACCCATTCCCCAATAAAGTTTGTGGCCTCCAAAAAATGCGAAGCCGAAGGCAGCAGAAAATTCCTGCCACTCCTGCAGGGACATGGAGTCATGGACGTTCACGTCGTCAAGTACGTGATCAGGGTGAGGGTGGCAGCAGCAGCAGGAAGCATTCCCCCTGGTCAGAAATGTCTTCCCTGTGTTCGCAACAGGCTCAGCAGCACGCAGGGAAATTCTGTCAGAAAAAATACAGAACACCAACACCAAATTAGCTGCACTCATAAGAGAGAACCATTTGTTGCACAAAAATATGCTTCACTGTTTGAAAATTTGAGCAAAAAGCCCCAATAAATATAGGGTATAAATTTCATAAATCTAAAAATGACAGGATCCAATTGGGGCCCCAATGCATCTAACAGAGAGAAACCACACTCACATCACCACTCACTCATAAATATGCAGGGAAACGACTTCAATCCGGAGATGCAATAAATTATGCAGTAA
Source organism: Hyperolius riggenbachi (assembly GCF_040937935.1). Lineage (NCBI taxonomy): Eukaryota > Metazoa > Chordata > Amphibia > Anura > Hyperoliidae > Hyperolius > Hyperolius riggenbachi. The sequence goes on from NC_090646.1 coordinate 48,226,450, forward strand.
TTGATATCAACAATTAGAGCCAATTCTCATTCCTTTTTCACTTAGCCATTCATTTTCGTTGGCATGTGCATGAGTGAGACTTTTTTGTGAGGTATATAACAATTTTTGTATAGTCTTTATATTACCCTATTTGACGCTGCCCTTAACTTCGAGAGATTGTTTACTTGATATCAACAATCCATCAAGATTAGCTAATCAAAAAAACTTTCTTCTGAAGTAAAGTGCACTTTTAGATAGAAAAAAACTGCATATGCAAAAAATAGTAGTTACTATCCAGGAAATCCTATGTATAATTCAAGCAATCTTCTATTATGCCCATATAGTCCATGTGAGATGGTTAGCAGCATCTCTGCATCAAAAACAATGTAATGCTGAGGCAATGTCCCAATAAGGTTTACTTGTCATAATAATGATAAAAAGCAGCATACGACCTGGTAGATGAAAAGATCAATTAGGGGCAGCTCCACCACATGCCGATCAGCATGATTGCAAACTGTATGTGTGATCATCAGTCCTTGCCACACAAATCCTTATCCGTTTAGCTGATAGAGGTGATATCCCTTCCAGACAGTTCACATAGAAGGTAGCTGAAATGAAATGTACTTTTCCCTCAGCACTTCATATAAGTATGCAGGCTACTGCCTATTTCCACTTATCTGTATACTGTGCTCTGCTACCATAAGATGTAATAAGCAGGGGATAACGGGTAACCACCACGTGGGAACTGCCCAAACATTCAAATCATCCAGGACGCACACCAGCAGCGGCCATCGCTAATGCATTTCACCCCTCCCTTGGGGCTTCTTCAGAGCGTGCTGCGTAGTGACGTACGTGTTACTCTATCCTTATATACAAAACTAGCCGACCCGCGGCGTACCATACGCCGCATAAGGGGGTAGAGGGCAGGAAGGGGGTATTGGGCACAGCTATAAGTGAACATTTGTGGTTACCCACAATGCACTGCTACTAAATATGCCAAATATTCTTTTTCACCCTTAGCAATCCAAGCAAGCATTCAGAACCACTGTTGTATAAGAATCCTGTAGCTTTAAGTTTTACACAACCATATCTAACCCAAATGTAGACAGCTTGTTGCAGACTTTTAGTCCTCATCAGTACATGGCAAAGATTGATAAGGCTGTATGAGATATGGCTTGGATCGGTACAACAGAGTAACCAAGCAGCTCAGGGCGACCCAAACTACTCGGAATGTATAGGGGGATAAAAGGGACCAAAAAGACCTTCTACTCAAAAAATCAAAGCTTGGTGTAATTTGGCTTCTTAAAACAGAGGCAAATCTGCAATAATTCAGCTATAAGTGAACATTTGTGGTTACCCACAATGCACCGCTACTAAATATGCAAATTATTCCTTTTCACCCTTGGTAAGTCAAGCAAGCCTAGGGGCCTGATTCACAAAGCGGTGCAAACTGTTTAGCACGGGTGTACTAAACAGTTAGCATGTGAAGTGCCATTCACAGACTTTTGCAGGCGCAAAGTGCCGCGATTTGCGCAACAGCGGCCTTTTGTGCGCGCAAAACTCCGCAATCGTGCGACTCTCGGCAAATTGCGCACACAAATGACCGCGATCAAGCAAATCACGGCACTTCACGTGCTGACTATTTAGCACACCCATGTTAAACAGTTTGCACTGCTTTATGAATCAGTCCCTATAGCTTTACATTTTACACCATCACATCAACCACACATGTGAGGGCCTATTTCAGACTCTCAGTACTCATCAGTGCATAGCAGAAATTAATATGGCTGTATGAGATAGGGCTTGGACCAGTACAACAGAGTAACCAAGCAGCTCAGGGTGACCCAAACCACTCGGAATGTATAGGAGGATAAAAGGAGCCAAAAAGCCCTCCTACTAAAAAAATCAAATCTTGGTGTAATTTGCCTTCTTAAAACAGAAGCAGATCTGCAATAATTCAGCTATAAGTGAACATTTGTGGTTACCCACAATGCACCGCTACTAAATATGCAAATTATTCCTTTTCACCCTTGGTAAGTCAAGCAAGCCTATGGGCCTGATTCACAAAGCGGTGCAAACTGCAACAGTTAGCACGTGAAGTGCTGTTCGCAGACTTTTGCGCGCGCAGAGTGCCGCCATTTGCACGATCATGGTCTTTTGCGCGCGCAAAAGTCTGTGATCGCACAAATTGCACACACAAAAGACCGCAATAGCGCAAATCATGGCACTTTGCGTGCACAAAAGTCCACAAACTGCACTTCACGTGCTAAACAGTTTGCTCCGCTTTGTGAATCAAGCCCTATAGCTTTAAATTTTACATAGTCATATCTAACCCACATGTGACAGCCCAGTTCAGACTTTTGGTCCTCATCAGTACATAGCAGGGATTGATAAGGCTGCATGAGATAGGGCTTGGACCAGTACAGCTCAGGGTGACCCAAACTACTCGGAATGTGTATAGGAGGATAAAAGAGACCAAAAAGCCCTCCTACTAAAAAAAGTAAAGCTTGGTGTAATTTTCCTTCTTAAAACAGAAGCAAATCGGCAATAATTTAGCTATAAGTGAACATTTGTGGTTACCCACAATGCACTAATACTGAATATGCATATTATCCCTCTTTGCCCTTGGTTTGATATGACACTACTTCTTCTTCTTGCTTGGACCAGCCCCTTCTTCTTGCTTGGACCGGCCCTGGGGGCAGGGCACAACTTCTTCTTCTTGTTTGAAGGTTGAGGCACTTACTCTATTATATATATAGACTAGCCGACCCGCGGCGTAGCATACGCCGCATAAGAGGGTAGAGGGCAGCAAGGGGATATTGGGCACAGCGGCGGGGAGGGGGGTTGGACCCCCACTCAACTGGGTCCCCCATGTGTGCTCTACCTCCAGCTTAAGCTCACCTGGGTCCCCCGTGTGCACTCCCCCTCCAGCTTAAGCTCAGCAGGAAACCCCCCCCTCACCTGGGTCCTCCATGTGCACTCCTCCTTCAGCTTAAGCTCAGCAGGAACAGCCCCCCCCCTCACCTAGGTCCCCCATGTGCGCTACCCCTACTGTTTAAGCACAGTAGCAGCCGCCACTATTAGTAAGAGGCAGCGGGCGGGGATGACTCACCTCTTCCATGCTCCATCGTGCATTCCACTGTCGTCACTTCCTGCAATGCCGCACACTGTATTGGTGTAATTTGCCTTTTTAAAACAGAAGGAAATCTGCAATAATTCAGCTATAAATGAACATTTGTTGTTACCCACAATGCACTGCTACTAAATATACAAATTACCCCTTTTCAATTGCTTGGTAAGCCAAGCAAGCATACAGCTTTAAATTTTACACAGTCATATCAAACTCACATGTAGCCAGCCTGTTTCAGACTTTTGGCTCTCATCAGTACATGGCAGAGATTGATACAGCTGTATAAGATAGGGCTTGGACCAGTACAACAGAGTAACCAAGTAGCTCAGGGTGACCCAAACCACTCGGAATGTATAGGGGGATAAAAGGGACCAAAAAGACCTCCTACTAAAGAAGCAAAACTTGGTGTAATTTGCCTTCCTAAAAAAGAAGGAAATATGCAATAACTCAGCTATAAGTGAACATTTGTGGTTACCCACAATGCTCTGCTACTAAATATGCAAATTACCCCATTTCCCCCCTTGGTAAGCCAAGCAAGCATATAGCTTTAAATTTTACACAGCAATATCAAACCCACATGTGACAGCCTGTTTCAGACTTTTTTTTTTTTTTTTTGGTCCTCATCAGTACATAACGGGGATTGATATGGCTGTAAGAGATGGGGCTTGGACCAGCACAACAGAGTAACCAAGCAGCTCAGGGTGACCCAAACCACTCGAAATGTATAGGGGGATAAAAGGGACCAAAAAGACCTTTTACTAAAAAAATCAAAGCTTGGTGTAATTTGCCTTCTAAAAACAGAAGAAAATCTGCAATAATTCAGCTATAAGAGAACATTTGTGATTACCCACAATGCACCGCTACTAAATATGCAAATTATTCCTTTTCACCCTTGGATAGTCAAGCAAGCCTATAGCTTTAAGTTTTACACAGTCATTTTACACCCACATGTGCCAGCCTATTTCAGACATTCAATCCTCATTAGTACATAGCAGGGATTGATAAGACTGTGTGAGATAGGGCTTGGACCAGTACAACAGAGTAACCAAATAGCCCAGGGTGACCCACACTACTAAGAATGTATAGGAGGATTAAAGGGACCAAAAAGCCCTCCTACTAAAAAAAAGCAAAGCTTAGTGTAATTTTCCTTCTTAAAACAGAAGTAAATCTGCAATAATTCAGCTATAAGTGAACATTTGTGGTTACCCACAATGCACTGCTACTGAATATGCAAATTATCCCTCTTTGCCCTTGGTTTTAATTTGACACTACTTCTTCTTCTTGCTTGGACCAGCCCCTTCTTCTTGCTTGGACCGGCCCTGGGGGCAGGGCGCTACTTCTTCTTCTTGTTTGAAGGTTGAGGCACTTACTCTATTATATATATAGATAGATGTTCAGCCGATCATGTGATATTCAGTCCAAGGACTCACTAGTGCCATCTTGTGGATAAATTGTTTATTACATTCATTCTCAATGATTTCTAAGAAAAGTTCCTCTGCTAACCTCTCTGCTGCCATCTAGTGGAAAAAGATATTAATACACCTTCAAAGAGGAATATACTGAATATCAATGGGCTCGATTCACAAAGCGGTGATAACCCAGTTATCACGCCTAAAAGACTTTAGGCGTGATGACCTTTTCACCACTGAGTTATCACCGATTTTTCCTGCTCTTCGCGCGAAGTTACCGCGCGTACGCGCGTTCGCGCGTACGCGCGTGAGAGTGCGCGCAAAGTCCCATAGGGCTTAATGGGAGCTTCGCGCGAAGCGGGGGCCGCTGCGCGCGCGCGTGCGCGGTTGCGCGCGCAAAACTTTGCGCGCGGTAACTTCGCGCGAGTTTCTTCTTATCATGCCTAAAGTGACTTTAGGCGTGATAAGGGCCTTTTCACCACGGTGCTAACACTTTGCACCGCTTGGTGAATCGAGCCCAATATATTAAATATAAGCATCAATTCTGTCAGAGCAGGGAGCGAAGACAGTTGTGCATTATTTAGATCAGGATTCAGAACCCTCTACCCAGTTTGAGGAACTTGAAGCTAGTTGCAGCAGCGCCAGCAGTGGCCGCCAGGTTCCTCATGACCAGAACCCGACCGCAGCGCTTCTGTTGATGATGATGACTCCGAGCTTGTTTCCTCCCAGTACTCCACTGAGTCCACTCCAGAAGTACAGCACACCATCACTGAGACTGAGAGAGATGTGCAGAATGTTTGGCATGAGGCATTGGAGGAGAACATGGGACCAAGCTCCCAAGAAGTGGTGGGTTCTGTGGTGACAGAAATGGCATTGGCCACTGTGTTTTCTTCATCCAGTGTCACCAGTCAACATCACCAACCACACCACTCATTTACGGAGGTTTTTGGTGGCCAGGTGGAGGGTCCAGAAGACTCACTTATTGCACTGGATGATATTTTTGATGATGATGATGAGGTGGGTGATAAAACGTATTTGCCACCTGTTCGTTTAGGCAGTAGCAGGCGTGAGCAGCCTGTACAAACAGAGCAGATGGTTGGCCAGCAGCCTGCTTCCCCGTCTGTCAGTACCCGCCACCAGTCCAATGCCGAGCATCAAGGTGCTAGAACAGGTCGCACCACTGCTGGACGTTCATGCACATCCCCTGCATGGAAGTATTTTATTGATGCGGAAGAGGACGAATCCAGGACAGTCTGTTGTGTGTGTCGTAAAACAGTGAGCAGAGGCAAATTGGGTACCGGGTACGGAACTTCAGGGCTGCTAAGCCATGTGCGAAACAACCACAAACGGGAGTTTGAAGTTGTAAAAAATTACAATAAGATGGGTGGAGTAAAAGCAGCACCAACAGGCCCCTCCTCTTTTTGTCCTAGTCGTCCGAGTCCTGTCCCTATCCAACCTGCTCCTCAGTCCCATTCAACTTCATAGTCCTCTGCATGCCAGGCTGGTAGAGGACTGCCGACCTCGCCGGCAAGCACTTCCTCATCACTCTTGTTGCTTGAATAACCAGTGTTCCAGCATCAGGCCTCTGTGCCACAAATGTTGCCGAGGAAGCGGATGCTCCCTGCAACTGATCCGTTTGTGGTGAAAAATAATGCGATCCTGGCAAGGCTGTTGAACCAACAGATGCTGCCCTACCAGTTTGTGGAGTGTGCCCCCTTCCGCATACTGATGAAGAGTAGATAAAAATGGGATATAGTGCACAAAGCGAGATAAGACCAAAACTGGACAAGTATATAATTGGTACAAAAATCTTCACTTTATTATATCAAAATTGGGATAAAAAAATATGTAACTGGATGTCAGACAACAATACAAACCCATCCACCCACCCACTAATAAAAACCCAAAAATCCAAGGAGCGAGGACCCTGTTATATCCAGTGAACACAGTAAGATTGGATGGTAACAGTAAAAAAGGGCGCAGAAGGATAGTGGACAAATCAGGCGCCGCCATTCACTCCCATAATAAATATCGTTTAATGGGCGCCCGACGGGAAAAAAGGGCGCCGGAGAAAAATAACGTTTTAAAAGCGGCGCCCGGAGACTTAATGTTTTATAACTGCTTCTCATGATTACACATTATTTAATGATTTATACATTTTTTAATATTATTTTGAAACAAAAAACAGTACAATATTTTTTTCAAACATTAGTTTTAAATGAAAAACAGTACAAATTTTTTTTTAACATTATTTTTAAACGAAAAACCGCACAATATTTTTTGAAACGTTATTAATGCTTATCACAGGGGGGTCTTAGGTGTAGGCACCACCAGGGGGGTCTTCGGTTTAGGCACCACCAGGGGGGTCTTAGGTTTAGGCACCACCAGGGGGTCTTAGGTTTAGGCACCACCAGGGGGGTCTTAGGTTTAGGAACCACCAGGGGGGGTCTTAGGTTTAGGCACCACCAGGGGGGTCTTAGGTTTAGGCACCACCAGGGGGGTCTTAGGTTTAGGCACCACCAGGGGGGTCTTAGGTTTAGGCACCACCAGGGGGGTCTTAGGTTTAGGCACCAATACGGGGGTCTAGGGGTTAGGGGTAGGTACAGGGAGGGTTACTTACTAATTCTTTTTTAAACGTTATTATACGTTTTACTTTTTAAACGGAAGATTAAAGTTTTCACAATTGCCGATTTCATGAACATTATTTAATGATTTATAACTTTATAAAACATTATTTTTAAACGAAATATAGTACATTATATTTTTAAACGTTATCCATGTTTATCGTTTAAAACCCCACACCCTTTTTTCCCAGCGCCCCTTTTTAACGTACGCAGGCTGGATAGGATCAGCTATGAAGACCAACACAGTATGTCAGTCCATCACCACGGAGGGCCTCATTGTGCAATTCAATATGCCATCAAACGTCTTATCTCATGATGAATGTCAATGAACACAAGAAGAGTCCCACTTGCAGACTCCCAGGATAAGCAGAGTAGTCAGAACGTGCAAAGCAAATTTGGCAAATACTGATGAAGAGTGTTGCTCCACAATGGCGGATCCCCAGCCACCATTATTTTGCCAGGAATGCTATCCCTGCCCTGCACCAGCACATTGTGGAGTGTGTCGGCCGGTCTATGGATCACGCTGTCGGTGGCAAGTAGTGATGTCGCAAACCTCCGATTTTCGGTTCGCGAACCCTGTTTGCGAACCTTCGCGGAAGGTTCGGTTCGCAGAAAAGTTCACGAACCGCAATGGACTTCAAAGGGGATGCGAACTTTGAAAAATAGAAAAAATTATGCTGGCCACAAAAGTGAGGGAAAAGATGTTTCAAGGGGTCTAACACCTGGAGGGGGGCATGGCGGAGTGGGATACATGCCCAAAGTCCCGGGGAAAAATCTGGATTTGACGCAAAGCAGCGGTTTAAGGGCAGAAATCACATTGAATGCTAAATTGCAGGCCTAAAGTGCTTTCAAACATCTTGCATGTGTATACATCAATCAGGGAGTGTAATTAGAGTACTGCTTCACACTGACACACCAAACTCACTGTGTAACGCACCGCAAACAGCTGTTTGCATAGTGACGGCCGTGCTGGACTGATGCGCAACATGGCCAGAGTGCAGGCCGTGGCAGTTTTCCAGCCCATATGGTCACCGGGCTGTGGTAGCTCAAAGATAGAACAACAGTGACTGTCCAGCTGATCAAATTTGGTCTGTCCACAATGAAGCAACAACCTTATTATCTTTTTGTATGTAGGTAGGCATAGGTAGGAGTCCCAGTATAGGTAGGTAGGCATAGGTAGGTGTCCCAGTAGTTAGCTAGGCATAGGTAGGAGACCCAGTATAGGTAGGTAGGCATAGGTAGGTCCCCTAGTATAGGTAGGTAGGTAGGTGTCCCCGTAGTTAGCTAGGCATAGGTAGGAGACCCAGTATAGGTAGGTAGGCATAGGTAGGTGTCCCAGTAGTTAGCTAGGCATAGGTAGGAGACCCAGTATAGGTAGGTAGGCATAGGTAGGTCCCCTAGTATAGGTAGGTAGGTAGGTGTCCCCGTATAGGGAAGTAGGTGCCCCAGTAGTTAGGTAGGCATAGGTAGTTGTCCCAGTATAGATAGTTAGGCAGGGCCTGGCTGGCACAGTAATAACAATTACCAAGGTCCAGTTGTGCTGAAAATGGAACAGGCAAACCGGATCTGTAATCCTTGCAGCCTTAGAGGGTCAGATTCGGCAATGGCTGACCCCACAAAGACTTGCCACAGGTGTAGTGGTGTCTGATAATGGTGCCAACATGCTGTCTGCCATTTGACTAGGTGGCTATACCCACTTACCTTGCTTGGCCCACGTCTTCAACCTTGTAGTCCAGAAATTTCTACTAACTTTCCAAGGGTTGAAGGATGCTGTGACCTCAGCGAGAAAAGTGTCAGCCCACATCCGTCGCTCCGCAACTGCCACCGCGGCCATGAAACTGCTGCAGCATCACCATAGCCTGCCGCAGCACAGGCTTATTTCAGATTGTCTGACGCGGTGGAACTCCACACTCCACATGCTGGAGAGGTTGTGGGAGCAGCGCACGGCGGTCAGGCTATACCTGTCTGAGGCATCTTCCACCAGAACAGGGCCACTGGACTACATTACTGGGGACCAGTGGCAGCTGATTGGACAGGTGTGCAAAGTGTTGGAGCCATTTAAGCAGGCAACAAAAGTGGTCAGTGAGGAGCACTGCAGTATATCAGATGTGCTCCCTCTTGTCTTCACCATGAAAAAAAAATCTTGAAAAACTGCTTGAACGGGGGGAGGAAGCCCTACTGAACAGTGGCCAGTCAGGTGAAGGAGTGAGTGGGCATGCTCCAGTCCTGGATGAAGAGTCAGAGCTTGTGGAAGTGGAAGAGCCCATTGTCCGGGGGTGGGAAGAAGATTTTGATGCGGAGCTGGATCATGATGTTGACGACAGTTCTGACAGCCAGGAAAAGGGGATTCATGGCAAACATCTCTTCCCCATGGCTGCAAATATGATCAAGTGCCTAAAGAAAGTCCCCCAGATTAAAACTTTAAAAGCAAGGCTCGACATGTGGATAGCCACCATCTTAGATCCCCGGTGCAAGGGGAAAATGCGCCAGTTCATAACCCCCTCCCAAGCAGACGCCATGATGAGCCAGACTCGGGATTCCCTTCATCGTTGGGTAAAGGATGCTTTTCATGCACCTGTACCCCGGCTCCAAGCTACCAAGCCTACTAATCACACTCAGCAAAGGTCTGGTAGTCCCACTGCCAGCAGCTGCACCAGTAGCCAATCTGTGAACCTGCTGAGCATGCTTAAGGCATTTTACCAGCCAGTGCCAGATACTCCTTCTAGCAGCAGCATCACCAGTGGAGAAAGTGGTCACCACCGCCAGCGGCTGGCCCGTATGGTGGACGATTACTTGGCGTCAGCCAGTGCTCCAGACAATATGGAGACTAATGATGACCCCATGAAATATTGGAGCAAACAATTGGATACCTGGCCTGAACTCACTCAGTATGCACTGGAGGTTCTTGCAGGCCCACCGCCAGTGTTCTTTCTGAGTGAGTATATAGCGCTGCAGGTGGAGTGGTCACCGACCAACGGACCCGTCTGTCCATAAACAATATGGACATGCTAACATTAATTAAAATGAACGAGGCATGGATCAGTAACAATTACAAGGGCCCGATCACTGATTCAACAGAATGAGTCCAATAGTTTATTGATGAAAAAATTCTTAGGACTGCGGTGGAACTACTTCTAGGTCCCATGGCCTACGACAAGTCCTGCTGCTCCAAATAATTTTTAGTACTGTCGTGGAACCCACCTCTAGGTCCCATGGCCTACGACAAGTCCTGCTGCTCCAAATGATGTTTAGGACTGCCATGGAACCACCTCTAGGTCCCATGGCCTAGAACAATTCCTGCTGCTACAAATAATGTTTACAACTGCCGTGGAACCACCTCTAGGTCCCATAGCCTACAACAAGTCCTGCTGCTACAAATAATGTTTAGGACTGCCGTGGAACCACCTCTAGGTCCCATGGCCTACGACAAGTCCTGCTGCTACAAATAATGTTTAGGACTGCCGTGGAACCACCTCTAGGTCCCATGGCCTACAACAAGTCCTGCTGCTACAAAGAATGTTTAGGACTGCCGTGGAACATCTCTAGGTCCCATGGCCTACAACTTCTCCTGCTGCTCCAAACAATTTTTAGGACTACCGTGGTACCAGTAGCTCCCATGGCCTACGACAACTCCTGCTGCTCCAAACAACACTTGTAAATGACCGCCGTGGAACACCATGTCTTACGCGACAACTCCTGGACCTGCAGCTCCAAACCACAATTATAATGACCGCCGTGGAACACCATGGTTTACACGACAACTCCTGCTGCTGCAAAAAAAAAAAAAATCAACAGTGGAACAGCCACTAGGTCCCATGGGCTACCATTTAGCACAAAAGGGGTTTCAATTGTGACTATTTTAATTTTTCCGCCGGAATGCAGGATTCCGCCGGAATGCAGAATGTAATGGCGACGGAATTTACCGCCAATTCCTGCGGAATGGAATTCGGACCTTCCGATCATCCCCAGTCCTTTCTGACAGGAGGCTCGAGGAGGCGCAAGCCGGAAGTTGGATGGCTAATTGTGACAGTTCTGGCCACAGGTCAAGCCTGCACACCCAGTAGTCCAAGGGTTCATTACTGCTCAGATTGTCTATATCTTATCCACACTTAAGGCCAGGTAGTCGGCTACCTGCAGATTGAAGCGTTGTTGGAGGGAGGATCCGGAAGGGCTAAGGCGAGGTGTTGGACTAAAGAATGTCCGCGTGTCCAACATCACCATTAAATTGTTAGCGCGTCCTGTCCTTGCCTGCGTGGACATTAGAGGAGGAGGAGGATTACTGGCAGTGGCACCTCTATTCCATTGTGCTGTGACATCACTAGGGATGCTCGCCGCATTCCGCGGAATACATTTTTCTGCAATTCTGGCTGAAATTTGGTGGTTCCGTCCCGTCACATCAGAATGTAATTTCTATTGCGTTATAGCGGAAAATCCCGCGGAACGATGCGTAATTCTGGCGGTATGCGGATTTTTCTATGCCAATCACAAGGAAGCCCCTAGAAGAAGCTTAAAGTGAAAACAACAGGATTTCTTCATGAACCAAGGCTTAAAAAAACACCCAAATGGATTTCTGCATGAAAATCTGAATTATTTCAGCACCAATAACAGTCTTAACAAAAACCAATCAATCCTATGTTAGTAACCAGCTCCCTAGCTATCTCACCTATCCCAACCATTTTGTATAGGTCCCATAGCCTACCCAACACCTCCTGCGGCACCAAAACCACCGCCATGGAACCACCACCAGGTCCCAAAGCTTACGCGACACCTCCTGCATTGCCAAAATGACCGCCATGGGGCCATCGCTAGGTCCCACACTTATCTTCCCACCCTGCCCTCTGATCGCCCACAACACCCCTCAGACTCCCCCTGCCCACCCCCCAGACCCCTGTTTGCACCCAATCACCCCCCTAATCACCCATCAATCACTTCCTGTCACTATCTGTTTTTTAGATTAGGTCCTACACTGCCCCCTGGGGACTCCTGATCAACCCCACACCCTTAGATCCTCCACAGCCAACCCCCCCCCAACCCCCCCCCCGTGTACTGTATACATCTATTATCCCCTGTAACCTGTAATCACCCACTGATTACCTGTCAATCACCTGTCAATCACCCATCAATCACCCTGTCACCACCTGTCAGTGCCCCCCATCATCAGACCTTAACCTGCCCCTTGCGGGCACCCAATTACCCGCCCACAACCTCAGATCGCCCGCAGACTCGCCCTCAGATCACCTCCCAAGTGCACTGTTTACATCTGTTCTCCCCTCTAATCACCCACTGATCACCCATCAATCCCCAATCAATCACCCCCTGTCACCACCTGTCACTGCTACCCATCAGATCAGACCCTAATCTGCCCCTAGGGCACCTATTCACCCGCCCACACCCTCAGAACGCCCTCAGACTCCAGCCCTGATCACCTCACCAGTGCATTTCTTGCATCTATTCTCCCCTCTAATCACACTCTGATCACCTATCAATCACCCCGTCACCCCCTGTCACCACCTGTCACTGCTACCCATCAGATCAGACCCTAAACTGCCCCCTGCGGGCACCCAAACACCCGCCCACACCCTCAGATAACCCTCAGACCCCGCCTGAACACCTCCACAGTGCATTATTTACATCTGTTCTCCCCTCTAATCACCCACTGATCACCCATCAATCACCCTCTGGCACTGCTACCCATCATACCCATCAGATCAGCCCCTCATCTGCCCCTCTGCGGGCCTCCAATCACCCACCCACGCCCTTGGATCGCCCTCAGACCCCCCCCCCCCATGATCACCTCCCCAGTGCATTGCTTGCATCTATTCTCCCCTCTAATCACGCCCTGAGACACCCATCAATCACCTCCTGTCACCACCTGTCACCCTCTAGCACACCTACCCATCAGATCAGACCCTAATTTGTGGGCTCCTGATCACTTGGCCAAACCCTCAGATCCCCCTCAGACCCCCTTCTGATCACCTCCCCAGTGCATTGATTGCATCTATTCTCCGCTCTAATCACCCCCTGAGACACCCATTAATCACCTCCTGTCACCCCCTAGCACTCCTATCCATCAGATCAGGCCCTAATCTGCCCCATGTGGGCTTCTGATCACCTGGCCAAACCCTCACCCACCCCACTGCAGTGACAGAATTTTTTTTCCTGATCACTGCTGGTCTCTACGGCTTAAATGTGGCTGAGACCAACCGTTAAGACACACAATACACAACCGCCAATCCAAGAAACTACAATGCCCAGCCTTTTTGGTGGAAACCACTCCATGTTTCTAAACGTAACATTTTTTGGGGCCTTCTCCTTAACATGGGTCTAGTCAAAAATAATGTATTGTGGTCTTATTGGTCTACGCACCCAATACCTCACATGCCCATGTTCTCTGCTGCCATGTCCAGGTCACGATTTAAGAACATCCTGCGCTTCCTGCACTTCAGTGCCAATACAACCGGTCATCTAAGAGTCCACCCTGCTTATGACCGGTTTCACAAAATTCGGCCCCTCATAGACCACCTGTCATTAAAATTTGCAGATGCTTATACCCCTGAACAGTCATTTTGAGGCATTTGGTTTCCAGACTACTCCTCACGGTTTAGGGTCCCTAAAATGCCAGGGCAGTATAGAAACCCCACAAGTGGTCCCATTTTAGTAATAAGACACCTCAAGTTATTCCGTTAGTAGTATGGTGAGTTCATAGAAAATTTTATTTTTTGTCACAAGTTAGCGGAAAATGACACTTGATGATAAAAAAAATTTAAATAAAAATCAATTTCCGCTTACTTGTGAAAAAAAAAACTTCTATGAACTCACCATACTCCTAACAGAATACCTTGGGGTGTCTTCTTTCTAAAATTGGGTCATTTGTGGGGTTCCTATACTGCCCTGGCATTTTAGGGACCCTAAACCGTGAGGAGTAGTCTTGAAACCAAATGTCTTAAAATGACTTGTGAAATCCTAAAGGTACTCATTGGACTTTGGGCCCCTTAGTGCAGTTAGGGTGAAAAAAGTACCACATATGTGGTATTGCCGTACTCAGGAGAAGTAGTATAATGTGTTTTGGGGTGTATTTTTACACATACCCATGCTGGTTGGGAGAACTATTTAGCACCCCCCCCACTTGCCAGGACAGATAACAACCCCCCCCCCCCCCCCATGACCCCATTTTTGAAAGAATACACAACAAGGTATTCCATGAGGGGCATGGTGAGTTCATAGAACATTTTATTTGTGTCACATGTTAGCGGAAAATGACACTTTGTAAAAAACAAAACAAAACAACAATTTCTGCTAACTTGTGACAATAAATAAAATATTCTATGAACTCACCATGCACCTCACAGAATACTTTGGGGTGTCCTCTTTCCAAAATGGCATCATTCATGGGGTCTGTCCTGGAATTTTAGGGTCTCTGCAATCATTACATGTATGGCCAGTATTAGGAGGTTCTGCTATACTCCTTATATTGTTAATGCACTCTGAGCTGAAAGGAAAAATGAACGTCAAACAATCAATCAATAAATCAATCAATAAATGTGGATGAAAAAATATCTGGAAAAATATGTTAAAAAAATTAGGAGAAGGCGTCTGCCAGGACATAGGAGCTGCCACCCAAAAATGTCCAAACCTACTCAGCTTGTAAGCCCTGGCAAACCTGATTTCTCCATTCACACCGATCGATGTGGATGGACAAATCATTGCCAGAGTTCTTTTTTGATACAAAGTGCTTGCCAAAGCATAGGAACTCCAACACTGCCCCTTAGCTCATATGCCTTGGCAAACATATCTTTTTTATTGCGGAGTAGAACTTTCGTCCTGCAGCGCTGCATGCACCAATTTTGTGTAACCTGACAGACGTGCAATGCTTCTGTCAGGATGCACCATCAGTGCTGCAGCTGGTTTGTCGGTCGTTCGGTCCACCTGGAAGGGTAATGGATGGGAAAAAAAAGAGAAAAGGGGAAAAAAAAAAAAAAAAAAACCAGACAAACAAAACCTTAACATTGTGAACTAAACATTAACTTTTTTGCTCACCTGTTTTTTTGTGTGTGTGTGTTTTTTTTTTTTTTTAAACTTACCTTCCGATGACAAACCTCTCCTCCCCATGAGACAATGTGCGAAGTGCACAAACAGAGGGCAACCGACCATATGAAGCAGGTGGAGACCATAAACCCGACTCCACTCGGGGTAGTCCCAGACGGGACCTGGATGTGGTCGCTCTCCTTGGAAAAAATAGGGACAGTCGTCCACTGTGGTAAAAACCACATGTGGTCTGTCGCCACCCCTCAGACACTGCATGTGTGGGGGTTAACTAAGCACAGTAGGAGTAAAAGAGGCACCCTAGTTGAATAAAAGCGTCTAAAAACAGCTTAAAAAAATGAAAGTATGAGGTGGCTTACCTCAATGACGAAATCCTTGTATATCACAAAAGATTTTTATTTAGCACAGGCAACGCGTTTCGCGGGTCTGAGCCCGCTTCAAAATGTGCCAAATGAATAGGTAGATACAGCAAAGGGAGCCTCCCTTTGCTGTATCTACCTATTCATTTGGCACATTTTATTGGCCTGATGAAGCGGGCTCAGACCCGCGAAACGCGTTGCCTGTGCTAAATAAAAATCTTTTGTGATATACAAGGATTTCGTCATTGAGGTAAGCCACCTCATACTTTCATTTTTTTAAGCTGTTTTTAGACGCTTTTATTCAACTAGGGCGCCTCTTTTACTCCTACTGTGTGTCTCCATAGACTAACATGACTTCTGGGCTGACCTAAATTGCCGCAGAAGCCACGTAGTAACGTAGGCATGCAATAGCGTTAAGTCAAGCACTTCCGGCGTAGGGGGGGACCGCAAAGTGTGACTTTCGCTAGGCATTTTGCCCTAACGCATCGCAGCAGTGTGAAGTAGCAGTGTGAAATAGCACTGAGAGACCCTTGTGTGCCTACTACTATGTCTGCAGTTTCCTACTCTCTAATAGTGTACCTGCTCATGGTACCTCTCAAAACACTCCCCTAGGCATAGGCCAGGCTGGTCAGGGCAGGTGGGACAATAAGCAGTGGTGCCACACCTTATTCCAGCCCTGCTGCAGACACAACAACATTTTCTTCGGATTCGGTGACCTGGGGTACTCGGAATCGGATAGGCGTAATGCCTTCCATGCAGCCGGCTAGTTGCATCTGGGGGTTTGGCCACGGAACCTCCAGGATACAGGAGTTCCATCACGATCTGTTTATGAAATTGAAGAAACGATCCAGTTTTCCCAGCCTTACTGTAGAGAACAAAGCTGTTGTAAACTGCCAATTGAATTAGATAAAAAGACACTTTTTTATACCAGTGTCTTGTTTTATGCGAAACTAAATAGGGCGCTAACCTCTGGTCATTGAAGTCCACCCCTCCCATGTTGACATTATATTCATGGACGACAAGGGGTTTTTCAATGACCTCAGTTGCCCATTGAATTTGGACTGTCGTGTCTGTGTGAATGGTGGACAGAAAATAAACGTCCCTCTTGTCCTTCCATTTCACCGCGAGCAGGTTGTCAGCACTCAAGGCGGCCCTCTGCCCCCGTTGAAGTCTGGTGTTAACGAGCCATTGGGGGAAGCCCTGGCGACTAGGCATCGGATTCCTTCTATTTTTAAGTGCTGATAGAGGGCCACACTTGTGTAATAATTGTCCACATAAAGATGGTACCCCTTCTGGAACAAGGGTGACACCAAGTCCCACACAACCTTTCCACTGCTCCCCAGGTAGTCAGGGCATCCGACCGGCTCCAATTTTGAGTCTTTTCCTTATAGACTCTAAAATGAGATGTATAGCCTGTGGCCCTTTCACAGAGTTTATACAGTTTCACCCCATACCAGGCGCACTTGTTTGGGATGTACTGTTTGATGCCAAGGCGCCCGGTAAAAAGTATGAGGGACTCGTCTACGCAGATGTTCTGTTCAGGGGTAAAAGCATCTAAAAATTTGGATGACAGGTGGTCTATGAGGGGACAAATTTTGTGGAGCCGGTCATAAGCAGGGTAGTCACATTTAGGACAGGTTTTGTTATCATTGAAGTGCAGGAAGCGCAGGATGGTCTCAAATTGTGTCCTGGACATGGCAGCAGAGTACAAGGGAATGTGATGTATTGGGTCCATAGACCAATAAGACCACAATACATTCTGTTTGACTAGTCCCATGTGAAGGAGAAGGCCCAAAAAATGTTTAAGTTCAGGAAACTTGGACTGGTTTCCACCGGAAAGGCTGGGCATAGCTGCTATCTGGGTTGTTGGTGATAAATTGTGTTGCATAACTGTTGGTCTGAGCCACAATTAAGTCGTAGAGATCCTCGGTGAAGAACAGATGAAAAAAGTCTAGGGCTGACCCTAGTTTATCTGTCTCCACCTGGACTCCAGACTGGGCAGTGAAAGGGGGCAGTACGGGTGTGGCGGAACCAGGGGATTGCCAATTGGGATTTGCCAGCACCTCTGGAAGACTATGGGTAGTAGGGGCCCGTTTTCTTGGCGGCTGCGGGTCTTAATGCACGTGCCACAGAACCAGTTTCAACTTCCATTCTGGTGCTCACCACTTCACCAGGGTCTACAGAAGTACTGGTGCTAGGTCCAGGAGATGCTGCGCTGCTAGTGTATGCCTCACCATGAAACCTCAGACCAGCGCTAATACCACTCTGCTGCCCTTGAAGCAGATTCTGCACCACCTGCGGTCCAGTGACATGGGGTATGGTACGCCTGGCTCTAGCCGGGACCTCAACTTCATCATCACTATTGGTCAGCGGGCCACTGCCCTCTACAGGTTCGAACTCTGACCCTGAAGATTTGTTGAATGAGTCGTCCCAATCGTCATCATCCAACTGGGCCATGTACCTGTACACCTCATCATTGGAATACCCCTTTCTTGCCATGGTGGACTGCTAAATTTAGGGGGTATTCCTCTGAGACTACCCAGGAAAAAGGCACCTGCCTAGCAAAAGGGAGTACTTGTGGAGCAGAAAGCTGTGGTCACTGAGTTTTGATAAAAAAAAAAAAAACTGATGTTTACAGTGCCACAGCTAGTGTACAGTGTTATTTGCAGTGATCAGAAAAAAAAATTCTGTCACTGCGGTGGGGCGGGCTGAACGCAAGTGCAGGCGAACAATCAGGCCTGATCGGGCAAACACTGCGTTTTTAGTGGATCCTAGTGACCCTAATATAGATCTGACTGCGATCAGAAATGATCACTTACAGATACTATATAGTACCAATGTTGATTAGTGACAGTGATGACGCTAATTAGTGACTGTGGTGCAGTGGCTGAGCACTAACTGACACTAACAAAGGGGTCTAGCTAACTGGCCTAACTGCTAACACTAGTGATACTAAAAAAGTGATAGTTTTCACTGATCACTGTTTTTATATCACTAGGATAGTGACAGGGGAGTGATCTGGGGTGGGGGGGGGTGAGTTGGAGGTGGTGGCGGGTGGGGAATCAGAGGCAATCAGAAACAATCACGGGATAATTAAAGCCAATCACGAGAAAACAAAGCCAATCAAAGCCAATCACAAAGTAATCAAAAGCAATCACAGGGCAATTGCAGGCCAATCACAGGGCAATCACAGGACAATCACGGCACAATCACGGGGCACTCAAATCACTGGACAATCAAAGCTGATCACAGAAAAATCAAAGCCGATCATGGTACAATCAAATACAATTACAGCACAATCAAATACAATGCACTGGGAAGGTGATGGGGGGGGGGGGGGGGTGCTGAGGGTGATCTGATGGTGTGGAGGGTTGATTAGGTGCCCGCACGGGGCAGATTGAGTCCTGATCTGATGGTTGGCAGACTCAGG
Organism: Hyperolius riggenbachi; assembly: GCF_040937935.1. Lineage (NCBI taxonomy): Eukaryota > Metazoa > Chordata > Amphibia > Anura > Hyperoliidae > Hyperolius > Hyperolius riggenbachi. The sequence continues at coordinate 48,245,424 of NC_090646.1, forward strand.
GGGTGACCGATGGGAGATCAGTGAGTGATTACAGGGGAGAATAGATGTAAACAATGCACTGGGGAGGTTATCAGGAGGGGGGTCTGAGGGCAATCTGAGGGTCTGGGTGGGTGATCTGGTGCCCCCAAGTTAAGACCAGCTCTGATGGGTGGTGGTGACAAGGGGTGATAGAAAGTTGATCAGTGGGTAAGACAGATGTATACAAATGCATACAGTATATGGGGGGGGGTCTGGGGGGATCTGAGGGTAGGGGGGTGATCAGGGGCCCTTAGGGGGTAGTTAGAGACCTAATCTAGGGGATAGTGCCGACAGATAGTGACAAGGAGTGATTGATGGATTTTTAGGGGGGTGCTCTGGTGCAAACTGTGGTCTGCTGGGGTGATCAGGGGGTTCTGAGGGCTGGGGTGGGCGATCGGGGGCTCTGTGTGTGTGAATGTGCGTGTGTGTGTGCTTACTCACAGGGCTGCCATCCTCTCTGATGTTCGCACGACGAAGAGACCATCGGGGAGGTGGCAGCCTGTATAATACACAAGTAAGCAAAGTGTATTATACACTTTCTATTGGCCAGATTTTAAATTTTAAAACCCGCCGGCACTGCTAATTGGCCGTCCATTTACTGCTTCAGGTGAGCGGAGCCTATTGCCGGCGGGCGATCCCGTCACCAGTGACGCCATCTCCGGCTAAACACGCCCATATGAGCCGCCGCCGATGGGCATATTGCGGTCGTTCTGCGCACCACTTTGGCTGTGGGCGGTCGGCAAATGGTTAAGTTGGGGTGTGATCTGTATGGAGGATAGTAGCAGGCTCAGTGACCCTGGGGGGAAATTTGGCTGCAAGAAAGGGGCCTTAATGCCGATTTTTGTTCGGGGGATGTCTACAGCATTACAGCAATTACAGAAGTACTCCAAAATTTTAGGCCAATCACAAGACTCTGTAGTACTGGACTAATCAGAGAATGCCCATGTTTACCACGGAAATCAGAATAACACAGATATTTTAGACTAATCACAAGACTCGGATAGTATCAAGTTTTACGAGTCTTGTGAATAGTCTAAAATTTCTGCAGTATTCCCATTTCTGAGGTAAACTTTTGCAATCTCTTAATTCTCAAAATTGGCATTTCTGTATTCGGAGACATGTGATTAGGCTTTTTTTTCTGGTTGGTCTTGATGGACAGATTTCTTTTTTCAGCCAAACCAATTATGTAACTATCTAATCACAAGACTCAGAAATACTCGGTAGTATTGGACCAATTCGAGAATGCAAATGTTTACCTCAGAGATTGAAATACTTCGGAAAAACTCAGTAGTAACCAAGTGTTTTGATTAGTCTAAACGTTCTGTAAACTTTTGCATTCTTTGATTGGTATAATACTTCAGAATCAGAATTATTTGCCCAATCAGAGAATGCAAACGTTTACAATGTAGGTCCGTGTAATAATGTACGTCTGTGCTGAGAGGGTAGAAAAAAGGAGGGGAAGACACTGGGAGCCCAATCTGGTGTAGTATATCACGTGTGGTTACCTCAGTCGTAGGAAAAGATCAAATATACTCACAAAGCTGGGTTGCGTATAGAGCAACCAGTCTGGAACGCATGTGGGGAAGTACCGTCCCCACTCGGCCTTGTGAGGTACTCTCAATGGTCGCAGCTCCTTTGAAAAGAGTTACCACCTGCCGGGTGGTGACCCCCAATCCTTGGTGGAGGGGGTGATAAAGCAACACGGGGGATAGGAGGCGCCCTAATGGGTACTGTTAACACGACATTTCCGTTGAATATAAACAATTTAAGAGCTAGACCAAAGGTCAAATCAATCTTAATAATACAATAGGTGGTACAGGTATATACCCCTAATGCCGAGAATGTTGGTATATGTTTATGTGATTATTTTGTGATATTAGCAATAGATGGAACGATCCTACCTTAAGGAGCAGTCATTCCATAGTGGTTGTAAAACACATTCTTTATTGGAGCACTCAAATAGTGACAACGCGTTTCGCGGTTCAAAACCACTTCATCAGGTTGTATATCGTGCCTTAAAATAGAAAAGAGATGACATGGCGCTAAATATAGGGGGCAGGCTCCCATTACATAAAAAACATAAAAAACACACACATAACAGTATAAAATCCAATAGTGAAACAAAATTTGACAATTGAATTAGCAGGTATATCCATAGCACACGTTAGAACATGCATCTTATAGTATATGTGATGGCAAAAACTGTTATGTACAGAATAGCACATGCACCACTCACTATATTCGTTGTGAATGGTTACAAGGTCATAACACATATATACAATCATATCAGTGAATAGACACACAACCCTAAGGGTGTGTGTATGATTATAAGAGGTAGTAAGCATAAATATGTATGGAAGAATCGTAGTGTAAATACTACCTCTTATAATCATACACACACCCTTAGGGTTGTGTGTCTATTCACTGATATGATTGTATATATGTGTTATGACCTTGTAACCATTCACAACGAATATAGTGAGTGGTGCATGTGCTATTCTGTACATAAAAGTTTTTGCCATCACATATACTATAAGATGCATGTTCTAACGTGTGCTATGGATATACCTGCTAATTCAATTGTCAAATTTTGTTTCACTATTGGATTTTATACTGTTATGTGTGTGTCTTTTATGTTTTTTATGTAATGGGAGCCTGCCCCCTATATTTAGCGCCATGTCATCTCTTTTCTATTTTAAGGCACGATATACGACCTGATGAAGCGGTTTTGAACCGCGAAACGCGTTGTCACTATTTGAGTGCTCCAATAAAGAATGTTTTTTACAACCACTATGGAATGACTGCTCCTTAAGGTAGGATCGTTCCATCCATTGCTAATATCACAAAATAATCACATAAACATATACCAACATTCTCGGCATTAGGGGTACATACCTGTACCACCTATTGTATTATTAAGATTGATTTGACCTTTGGTCTAGCTCTTAAATTGTTTATATTCAACGGAAATGTCGTGCTAACAGTACCCATTAGGGCGCCTCCTATCCCCCGTGTCGTGTAATAATGTACATCTGTAAAATATAGCAGATTCCACAAAAACAGCCCTTTTTAAAAAATGACCTAATTTTACTACCAAAAATAATAATAATAATAACAATAATAATAATGAAAAAAAAAACTTTCTGCAGAAATCAGAAATTCCAATTTTCAAGTAAATCTGCAGAATCGGAAATCGACATTTGTGGAAAACTGAAATTTTTTTGGAATCAGAAGTTGACATTTCTGACCGTCCCAACTCATGAAGAGTAACTTCTTTAGCTCCTGTAAATGGAAAAGATTCCTAGGTATTTTATAAGCACAACTTATTGACACTTACTTTAGCCAAACTGTCTAGCTATATGATGCTATTGTGCAGATGATGATTAAGCTCCTGACTGAAAGTGTGTCCCAGCACTAAACTATGCAAAAAGAGAGAAAAAAATAAAACAAAACATTGAATGTTTTTCACAAATAGTGTTGAAATCCACACCGTTGTTGGATGGCTATTCCAGTTTCACCTACTGTACATGACCAATTTCCTCCTCTACCCAAAATGTGGACCCCCTCATCCTTAGAAGAACATCCTTTCTCCTTAAGATGATGGTAAAAAGTCTGGACTTGCAGAGTTTGCCTTCCTGTGCTATTTTGTGTTCTTACTCAGTGTGGCTGCTTAGTCTTCTCAATTCATTTCTTGGTACAAAATAAGATATTCAGCTAAAGTTACTTGAATTTTCCACTTAATAATATACCATAACCTGGTTAAAGTGTAGCCGAGGCACACCTAAGGTTAAAAAACATATACTTACCTAAGAAGAAGGAAACTTCTGGATCCTGCAGAGCCTTCCCACATCCTTCTGGCCCCCACTGCTGCTGCCTGCTGACCCCTGAAATAAATCCAATCATGACCGGCTGCATAAGCAAGGCTGTACTGCACTTACAACAGAAAGCACTGCTGTTAGGACAGGTGATAGAAAATCCTTATAGATAAGCTTGATAACTTTTATTGATAAAATCAACCTGAAGCTGACAACCTGTATCTGGCTTCTCAAAGAAATGCTGATAGCATAAAAACAACATTAAAAATGCTGTAACAGGTGTATACACCCGTTTGAGAAGTATATGCACATATACTAAAAAGGACTGAAAGGATGCTTGCAAGCCTTGGCAAATGATTAAAATGCACATAGTGCTAGAGTTCCAGAGGATAGCCTCAGTCAGGTGTATATCCCTCTGTAGACTTGAATATGTTTCACTTGGTAACGATCATGGGGAACCTCAAATTAATAATGATGTTACTTCCTCAGTGATGATAAAAGATAGGTATGTGTTGAATCCCTGATTGGAATAGCGTGTGGTTCCTGTAATGAGCAATCCTAATGCCCAAACTTATATAGGTGGATAATGGAACACTCTCACCCGTCTTGTGCTTGCGTTGAATGTTGCGCAGAACTTTATATCTTGGTAGGAGCCGCTCAATCTTACTGGCCCCGGCCGGCAGCACAGTAAGGGCCCTTTTCCACTAGCGCGTTTGCGCTAGCTGAATCGCAAAACCGCAAACCGCTAGCGATTTTACAATCGCTATGGTTTGCTTTTTAACATAGGAATCGCGGTAGGTCATTTCCACTACCGCGATTCGTTTTTTACTTGATCGCGATCGCGCCGCGGAGCGACTTTTGCCGCGATTTTGCTATGCAGTGCATAGCATAGCAAAATTGCGGCCGCAAACGTCGGGAAAACGGCGGAATTGCGATTCAGCAATCGCTAGCGTTCAGCGCGAACGCTAGCGACTGCTAGTGGAAAAGGGCCCTAAGAGAGACTAGACGGATATGTCACGTCGGGCAAGCGTGCCCGGCTTCCCTTCAAAGTATGCCGGTGAATCTTTTATCATCACTGAGGAAGTAACATCATTATTACTTTGAGGTTCCCCATGATCGTTACCAAGTGAAACATATTCAAGTCTACAGAGGGATATACACCTGACTGAGGCTATCCTCTGGAACTCTAGCACTAGGTGCATTTTAATCATTTGCCAAGGCTTGCAAGCATCCTTTCAGTCCTTTTTAGTATATGTGCATATACTGCTCAAACGGGTGTATACACCTGTTACAGCATTTTTAATGTTGTTTTTATGCTATCAGCATTTCTTTGAGAAGCCAGATACAGGTTGTCAGCTTCAGGTTGATTTTATCAATAAAAGTTATCAAGCTTATCTATAATGATTTTCTATCACCTGTCCTAACAGCAGCGCTTTCTGTTATCATTTCACTATTTTTAATTGAGGTTTGGGATCCTTTTACAGAGTCTGCAGCTACTGGTGTGGGCGCAGCGCTATCTTTTATTTAATCAATTTATGTACTGCACTTACGCAAGTACAGCCACACCTGCACAGTGCTAGCATGCAGACGCAGCCATACTCGCACGGCTCCAGCACAGGCGAGATTGTGCACAGAGAGGAGAGCTTTTGTGATCTTTAGGATGCTCCTAGGCAGCCCTGGTGGTCTGGACAAGGACATGTAAATCCTCTGGAGTATCCCGATTCTTCTTTCTTCTTAGGTATCAATTTTTTAAACTGAGGATCACCTCAATGAAAATATTCTCAGGCAGCAAATGTCCATAATGTATACAGTCTGTGTCAAATATGTTAGGAATAGGGGGCGTGGCCACGACGGAGACCAGGACGGACGGCTAAGCCCTGAGCTCCTAACTCTCAGCTCCTAAAACGGCTCTAAATCAAAGCCCACAGCTGCGAAATTACCATCAGGATGACGGAGAACATGGACACAGAGGCAGAGCTGATAAAAAAAAGAAAACATCAGCAGCTCAAGCCGAAGAAGTTAACAGACTTCTTCATGAAGAAACAACACAGGCAAGCGAGGAGGAATCAAGATGGCGATGAGCTGCCACCTCCCAGCCAGGACAGAGCTGTTCAGCGACCCCTCATAAACAATCCTGCAGAGCCCAGTGAAGCAGGGTCACGACCTGATCACCAGACAGAGCTCTCCTCTCCGTTACCAGACACAGAAGAGACCTTATCTCCTTCTAACAGCCCAGCCAGATCACGACCTCGTCTGGAGGTGTCCACAAACATAAATAATAAGGTAGGCCTTGGGGGCGCAGTGAACATGACACAACAAACAGTCACACAGCCTACAGACATAACAGCCTTTCCAGCTACGGATCAAGCTGTCTCACAATTATATCTGAAGGAACTTTTACTTTCATTCAAAGCAGATTTAATGATCCAATTCTCCCAAATGAATAACTCACTTAAACAAGAAGTAGAATCACTGGGAGACAGAGTGGATACCACTGAACACAAAATATGCAAATTAGTCCACGAACATAATATTATGGTAGACACCTCTGACCAGCAGACCAAAGATATCTCGTGGTTGAAATCGAAAGCTTCCGACCTGGAAGATCGCTCCAGAAGGAACAATCTGAAAATCAGGGGAATACCAGAATCTGTAGCACAGGGAGACCTAAGAGCTTATGTGACAAACCTGGCTAAAGCAGTTTTACCAGAAGCCTCTCCAATTGAACTGACTATTGATAGAGTTCACCGCCTCCCAAAACCTCCTCATCTTGCTGAACACATCCCTAGGGATGCCATAGTGCGTTTCCTGTTTTATCAGGTGAAAGAACACTTAATGCTGGCCTTAAGGAGACTAGGAATTTTCCCTGATCCCTATGCTAAACTACAGCTATATGCGGACTTGTCACAAGTCACTTTACAACAAAGAAGAAACATGCAACCTCTCTTAAAAGCACTTCGGGCAGCCCAGGTGCAATATAAATGGGGCTTCCCAACTAAAATAACTTTTCAGCTCAACAACAAGCATTATTCCATCTCATCAGTTGATGCAGGATACAAGCTCCTCCGCCAACTTAAGATCCAAATTCCAGAACAGCCTCCTGAGAATCATCAAACTTCATCGACTAAGAACCCTCCACTATCCACAAAAATCACAGCTGATTGGAAAGAAGTTACATCGTGAAGCTGAGTATGGCCAATTTCCTCACACAAACCTTCCAACTTCACCAAGTTAGTGAAGTTCCCATCTCCTTTCTGCAGTACACGTTCCTGCAATACCCCAGGGGATCTTGTAGAATTCAGAACTTATATTCTACAATTATAGTGTTCAGTTAGTTCTTCTTCTGTGTTTTTATATTTCATATGTTATTTCTCTTTTTTTGTTTCCTTATACCATCTGTTGTTAGTGGTTATGGAAGTTAATATGATATACCTATATCTGCTTATATGTACAACAAGTCCTAAGATCTGGCACAACACAGATTTATTTTTCAGTTCTCTTCAGGTTATTTCCAGCCCACCTCTTCCTCCCATTATAATGAGCAATGCAGGATAAAATTCCTTCGATTAAGATTACTTCACTCAACACCAGAGGGTTGAACTCTCCATTTAAGAGGAGATTATTATGGAAAGACGCCCAATCCGCTGGTTCTCAAATATTGATGGCCCAGGAGACTCATCTGACATCTCAAGATACTAAATACTGCCATAATTTCAATTTCCCATTGATATACCACAGTGTTTTTTCAAAAAGGAAGAGAGGTGTCTTTATTGCCTTCCATAGGGACCTTAAAGTCTTACCTGTTTCTGTAGTAACCGATGAAATGGGCAGATTTGTTATTTTTGTGGGTCAAATCAACGGTAATTTGTTTACCATAGTTACTCTCTACGCACCTAACAACTCCCAACGTCAGTTCTTACAAAAACTAATGACAAAAATTGACAAAATCAGACAGGGATCTTTGATACTAGGGGGAGATTTCAACGCTTGTGCATCTACATTAGACTCATCTTCCATTAGGGCATCACCTATCCCATTATTAGGAAAAACCATAAGATGGAACAATCTCTTAGATCCATGGAGAATCTTTCATGCGTCAGAAAGAGACTACTCGTATTACTCGGCAGTACATAAAACTCATACACGGATAGATTTTTTCTTAATCGACAGATCATTTCTCCAAAACACTATAGAGACTTCTATAGGAAATATTACATGGTCTGACCATGCTCCAATCCAGATGACTATTAAAGATGCTTCGGGTATATCCAAACCCAGACAATGGAAGATGAACCAAAGCATTCTAAGAGACCCCGCTAGTATCTAATATTTCCAAACAAGATTACAGGAGTTTTTTGATTTAAACCAAACACCTGGAATTCGCAGTGCTACAGTTTGGTCTACTCATAAAGCCTACATGAGAGGACTATACCTTAGGCAAAGTGCCAAACTTCACAGAGAAAGGAAAATAAAATATATGGGATTCATTAATAATATCCAAAATTTAGAAAAAGAGCATAAAAGAACACAAGACCCTAAGTTATATGAACAGCTTTTTCATGAACGTCAGGAACTACGTGCCTTACTGCTGTACCAGTACGAACGCAATCTTCAAAAGATTAATGCTTGCAAATACTCCCAAGGTAACAAAGCAGGTAAATTGTTAGCAAACCTGATCAAAATTAGGCAAGCTAAATCCATGATTCACTCTATATTACATCCGTTTACTAAACAAAACATTTTACATCCTAAAAGCATAGCTAATGCTTTCAGAGATTATTATATGCAACTGTATAACTTACAAAATGATCTGCTTACCCCGCAACCAACGGAAGAACAAATCAATAATTATCTCTCTTCAATTGTTTTACCCAAACTGCAGAATTCACAACTAGAAAAACTAAACTCTCCCTTCACTCATAAAGAAATAGCCTCTACCATTTCCTCTTTAAAATGCAATAAGGCACCAGGCCCAGACGGCTTTATAAATGAATATTATACAACCCACTCTAACATCCTGACTCCCATCCTAACAGAATTATTTAATTCTTTTATGCTGGGCTCACAGATACCCAAGGAATATCTAGAAGCCAATATAACGGTGATTCATAAAGAGGGGAAGGACCAACAAAGCACTGCTAATTACAGGCCCATCTCCCTCCTGAACTCTGACACCAAATTATATGCAAAGTTGATAGCGAATCGCTTAATGAATATAACACCTGATCTTCTTCTTCCAGATCAGGTAGGCTTTACGAGAGGAAGACAAGCCCCTGATGGTACCAGACGCATGATTAATATCCTTAGATACATTGAGCTCTGTCGAACGCCTTCTCTGCTCCTAACTTTGGACGCTGAGAAGGCGTTCGACAGAGTTCATTGGGGATTTCTACGAGCTACGTTAATCAAATTTGGTTTAACAGGCCCCATACTCACTGCAATCATGGCTCTATATACAAACCCCTCGGCAAAGGTTAACGCAGCAGGCATACTATCTGACTCATTTGAAATCACGAATGGCACTCGCCAAGGCTGCCCACTGTCCCCTATCATTTTTGTACTCATAATGGAAACATTAGCCCAAAAAATTAGAAGCTCCCCAAATATAGAAGGAATATCCATAAACAACAATAAACATGTCATAAGTCTTTTGCCTTTAAAATATCTTGTTAAAGAACTCCAATTGTTTTCAAAAATATCATATTATAAATTAAATCAACACAAATCATATATCTTAGGCTTAAACATCCCTCCCGAAATAAAATTAGCTATTAAAGAAAAGTTTAATTTCCCTTGGGCAGACTTGGCGGTACAATACCTAGGGGTCCAACTACCAGCACAGACAGATGAGATATTTAGCCTCAATTTCCTCCCTTTACTAACAGAACTCAGAAAGGACTGTAAAACAATGTCAAAGTTTTTGTTATCATGGTCTGGCAAGTTAGCAGCGTTTAAAATGTTTTTGCTTCCGAAGGTATTATATCTGTTCAGAACTCTGTCAATACCAATAAAAAAACCTTTCTTCTCTGATTTGAAAAAAATAATAAACAATTTCATCTGGAATGGGAAAAAATCAAGAATCTCCTATAATATCATGACACTCCCCAAAAATCAGGGCGGAATTGGGCTACCTAATATGGAAACATATTATTACGCATGCAATTTAGAATTTGCTCACTTATGGTGGTCCAATAACACTGGGAAAAAATGGACTTCCATAGAAGCTGACGTTCTAGATATACCCCTAAGAGACATCCTCGCCAGTATGCTCCTTGGTCATAAACCACCTAAAACGGAATTCCCAACTATTAAATCTCTCTTATTAGCATGGGAACACTTTCTGAAACACCCTCCTCATGCAACGTCAACCTCCAGACCTAGAATACCCCTTACTACTTTAAAAACTTTATTATTAGATATAAACATACTGCCTTTATTACAAGCGGGCCTAAATAACTTAAATGATTTGTTTAACAACTCTACTATGAAATCCTTTGAGGATCTCAGACTTAAATACAATCTGCCCCTAAGCTATGCCTTCACATACTACAGAATAACCAGCATATTTCAGAGGCGAAAAATATTTATTCCAGAATTAAATAATCAAATAATTACATCTCTAAACTCTACTAAACCAATAAAAGGACTCATAGCCCTTTGGTACAGTGAACTAATAACACAAGCCAATTCACCATTGAATAAATATATTCAAATATGGTCGTATGACTTAGATATGGAATTAACGCTTCCCCAAATACTACAAGCAAACAGGAAATTAGCTAGACTATCTAGGTGCAACTCACACTGGGAGCAATTTATAAAAATCTTTACTAGATGGTATCTCACACCTAGGAAACTAGCTTCCTTTACACATAACGCATCACCCTTATGTTGGAGATGCTCGGTACACACTGGAACCCTTCTTCACATGCTATGGGAATGCCCTCTAGTAAAACGAATATGGCTTGCAACAGAACGATATATCATTCGAAATATCTCTCCTGATTTTAAATTATCGCCTCAATTAGCTCTTCTATGTATAGACCTAGATAAAATAGATCTACCCTCACAGATGCATATCTGTCACCTGATTATGGCAACACAATACATGATTACCACCTCCTGGAAATCTTCTGACCCAATTGAATTCCAATGTCTATTATCCTATTACAAGCGTAATATGATCCTGGAGACAAACCTGAGAGCAAATTACATGACTACCAAACCAATCAATACAGATAGTTCCACCAAGAGAACGGGTACACAATCAGAACATTCATAAAGACTCGAAAACTTTGAGTTAGAAGCAGATAGAAGGTTTTGTTATAGTGTTTTTCTGTGTTATTGGTTATACATGTTTTAATGAGACTATTTAGTGTACTAGACATCAGTCAATACAAACCGTCTTCACCTCTTGTATAGAGAATCGTATATTATATGACATACCTAAATTATTAAGGAAACCTATATATCAAGACAAATTTATCCTTATGACATCTACCTTGCAATCTAAGCTATTGGATGGCAATAAGCCACTGCTCCAGTAGCACAAATCTACTGAGTGACTTTTTTCACCTCATCCAGCCGGATTAGGTTAGTGGATGTAGGTGGACCTAGTTTACCAGTTGAGGATAAGAATATCTCCTAATGCTGAATATCCTTCACAATGTATGTCAATAATTTCACCTCTAAATGTACCATTTACTACAACTGTTGTAATTTTTTTATTGGTGTATAATAAAAATTTATTGTTGGAAAAAAAAAAATAAGTTAGGAATAAGTGAGAAAAAGAAAAATCAATGCCTTTTTACATTGTCAGTTATCGGCAAGGTAAGAATCAGAATAACCAACATCAAAGGCTATTAAATACAAAAACTGAAAAAAAAATCAGTGGAACGACAAGACAAGTGGTTAACCCAGGCAGGTACCATATTAGTTCAGTCCTTTAGCCATTTCCGAATTAAAAATCAACTTATTAATTCACTATTATGTTCACAATGCTTCTCTGGGTGCTACCTAGCAAAAAAAACAGCAAAAAAGTTCCAACACAGGGTCTAACACGTCCTTATTAGGTTTGTCAAAATGACATATTTACTTTATGACTTTTACCTTGTATGTATGTTTAGACATGCTCAAAAGGTCTATTGCTTTATTTCTATGTAGAGAGACATACATATTATCCAAAGCTTGGACCATCATGCGCACTGCAATGTACACTCTAGATGATATTGAATCAGGAGGAAAATTTAGAAAATTTATATTTAGCCTATCCCTGTCCGTTGTGGTGCAGTTATAAATCTGTTGACGACTACACATTGCCAGAAATGAGTCCTTCAGTTTGTTTCCTGATAAACATTTATAGTAAGTTATCAAAAAATCTTCCTTCAATGGGTCGTCCTTGTTTTTGACTGACACATAACTTCTGAAAAATTCTTCCATTCCAGCTAGATCGAACTTTGGTGAGGAAAATGCTAAGCTGCAGTTGCAAAATGCATAATAGTCATCATTCATTAACCAAGAATGTGGCAAGATAAAAGTTTTTCTTGGGTATTTTTTGACAGCATTATTCAGGAATGTGTTAAAAGTTCTGCTAAAGGTCCCACAAATAATGATTACATTGGTGGTTGATTTCTGAAATGTTGGATGTATTTCTTTATTTTCATCAGAGACAAGATGATTGAATTCTATACAGATTCCATGATTGGCCAGATGCTTGCTCAGTTGCTGGAGTTCCCTCTCTCCATAATCATCATCTGATGTCACAATCCCGACCCAATTCCACTTAAATGTCTCCAGAAGCTTTACCATTGCCTCATACTGAATCTGGTTATCTTGTACTGTTCGGAAAAAATTGGGATAAAGTCTTCTGTCACTGAGCAAGGTGTCCCGGGCTCCATAACTCACCTGTAACAGCAAGATTATATTTATTATACAGATTCTCCTTACTTTATTATAGTTATTCATTCTCCTTTTCTCCACTCAAGTACTGTAAATCAAAGTCCTAGGAAACAATAAACATTACATATACAATATATGTATCCCGTGTAAACAAAGCATAAACTTTATTGATCGACCAACTAGTAAATCCACAAGGGATTTAAAAAAAACAACAACAACAAAAAATAAAACAAGAATCAGGGATACCCCAGGACCTGTATACAGTTGAATCTCGTTAAATGCAGAACACACTTCAGCTCATACAAGCTAAATACATACACACAAGCTGGTCAGTACTTATTGCCATTGGATCTACCATTCCTAATCAAGTACCGCTGTCTGAGGCAGAGCCGGATTAAGCCCAAATGGGATCCTAAGCAAAGTAGCAGATGTCCCCCCCACCACCCTAACCAAGTATAATTGCCCCTAGTATAGGTAGCAAGTTATAGATGCCCCCAGTATTGAAAACCAGCTATAGTTACTTCCAGTGTACATAGCCAGCTATAGGTACCCACAGTATGGGTAGCCAGCTATAGGTGCCCCCGTATAGGTAGCCAGCTATATGTGCCCCCAGTATACCCAAGTATACATGTCCCCAGTATAGGTAGCCAGCTGTAGATGCCCCCAGTATACAGTAGGTAGCAAGTTATAGGTGCCCCCAGTATAGGTAGTCAGCTCCAGTTACCCCAAGTATAAGTAGCAAGCTATGCATGCGCCCAGTATAGCTAGCCAGCCATACGTGACTCCAGTATAAGTAGCCAGCTATAGATGCCTCCAGTATAGCAGAGTTTAAGTGCCCCATTATAGGTAGCAAGTTATTGGTGCACTGAGTATAGGTAGCCAGCTATAGGTGCCCCAGTACAGGTAGCTAGTAGGGATGATCAGAAAAAGCAAATTCCGTTCCATCGGAAATCACGGATTCCGTCAGTGTTAAATTCCGTCGCTATGAAAATTCCGGCGGATTTGTACAAAATTCCGCCGAATTCCGGATTCCGTTGGAAAAATTGAAAAAATCATTAAAGTAACGTTTTTTATACTTTATGGTGGCCCATAGTCCCTATTAACTCATCCCTGCTTCCTCCCTTCTCCCGGAGGGAGGAGGGTCTCATCTTCCAGGGAATTGTAGTATTTCAAAAGCCAGCTTACATACCGTGGCTGGGAATTGAACCCAGGTCTCAGTGTGTGGTAGGTAACTCACTTAACCACTTTACCACCACCAACACTACATGCTGAAGCCAGCCTAGCATGTACCATTATGATCAATCCAAGAGAAAAATTAGGTTGCGTAAGGATTTGTAACATGTCAAAATCAAACTCACATTGGCTGGGAATTGAACCCAGGTCTCAGTGTGTGGTAGGTAACTCACTTAACCACTACACCACCAGCACTACATGCTGAAGCCAACCTAGCATGTACCATTATGATGAATCCAAGAGAAAAAATAGGTTGCTTAAGGATTTGTAGCATGTCAATAGCCAACTCACATTGGCTGGGAATAGAACCCAGGCTGAACTGGGAATTGAACCCAGGTCTCCGTGTGTGGTAGGTAACTCACTTAACCACTATACCACCAACAACACTACATGCTGAAGCCAGCCTAGCATGTACCATTATGATCAATCCAAGAGAAAAAATAGCTTGCTTAAGGATTTGTAGCCAGGCATGGCCTTGCCTTTTGTGTTCAACAGTTGTCTGAAGAGAACCCCAGATAGCCAGGTAGATTCATCTCTCTCTCTCTCTCTCTCTCTCTCTAGTAGGAATGGTCACCGCTTTCCGCGGAATTGTATTTTCCGGAATCTTTAGGCGGAAATTGGTCATTCCGTTCCGTTTGGTTGGAACGGAATTGCTTTTTCAATCTGGTGGAGTTCCAAAAATGCCTGTGAAATTCTGCTGGTATCTGTTGATGGTTTTAAGCTGAAAATTCAGTTCAATGGCATCAAGTCCTAGAGAGAGAGAGAGAGAGAGAGAGAGAGAGAGAGAGAGAGAGAGAGAGAGAGAGAGAGAGATCATTTTTCTCTTGGGTATATCACAATGGTACATGATAGGCTAGCTTCAACATGTAGTGTTGGTGGTGTAGTGGTTAAGTAAGTTACCTACCACACACTGAGACCTGGGTTCAATTCCCAGCCAATGTGAGTTGGCTTTTGACATGCTACAAATCCTTAAGCAACCTTATTTTTCTTTTGGATTGATCATAATGGTACATGCTAGGCTGGCTTCAGCATGTAGTGTTGGCGGTATAGTGGTTAAGTGAGTTACCTCCCACCCACTGAGACCTGGGTTCAATTCCCAGCCCAGCCTGGGTTCAATTTCCAGCCACGGTATGTAAGCTGGCTTTTGAAATACTCCAATTCCCTGGAAGATGAGACCCTTCTCCCGAAGGAAATAGATAGGTGAGGAAATAAATTTGAATTCCGTAAAATTCTGCGGAATTAAAATAATTTCCGCGTAATTCCATTTTAGAGCTATAGCAATTCCGTTCCGACCACCAGAATGGCAATTGGCCCAATTGCGGCCGGAATCGCGGAATTTAGAATTCCGTGGAATCCAGCGAGCATCCCTAGTAGCTAGATCTATAGTTGTCCTCAGTATAGGTAGCTAGGTCTATAGGTGTTCCCAGTATACGTAGTCAGGTCTATAGGTGTCCCCAGTACAGAAAGCCAGGTCTAAAGTTGTCCCTAGAATAGGTAACTAGGTCTATATGTGTCCCCAGGATAAGTAGCCAGATCTATAGGTGTCCCGTGTAAAGGCAGCTAGGTCTGTAGGTGACCCCAGCATAGGTCAGGTCTATAGATGTGTAGGTAGCAAGTTATAGGTGCCCTCAGTATAGGTAGCCAGCTACAGTTGCCCCAAGTATAAGTAGCAAGCTATGAGTGCCCCCAGTATAGGTAGCCACTATAGGTGCTTAAGTATAAGTAGCCAGCTATAAATGCCTCCAATATAGAAAAGTTTAAGTGCCCCAGTATAGGTAGCAAGTTATAGGTGCCCCCAGTATAGGTATTCAGCTATAAGTGCCCAAGTATAGGTAGCCAGGTCTATAGGTGTCACCAATATAGTTAGCCAGGTCTATATGTGCATCTATTATAGGTATCCAGGTCTATAGTTGTCTCCAGTATAGATAGCCAGGTCTATAGGTGTCCCCAGTACAGGTAGCCAGGTCTATAGGTGTCCCCTGTATAGATAGCCAGGTGTAAAGGTGTCCATAGAATAGATAACTAGGTCTTTAGGTGTCTCCAGTATAGGTATCCAGGTCTATAGTTGTCCCCAGTATAGGTAGCCAGGTCTATATGTGTCCCCAGTATAGGTTGACAGGTCTATAGGTGTCCCCTGTATAGATAGTCAGGTCTAAAGGTGTCCCTAGAATAGGTAACTAGGTTTTTAGGTGTCCCCAGTATAGGTAGCCAGATCTATAGGTGGCCCGAGTATAGGCAGCTAGGTCTGTAGGTGTCCTCAGTACAGGTAGCCAGGTCTATAGATGTCCCAAGTATAGGCAGCTAGTTCTTAAGGTGTCCCCAGTTTAGGTAGCCAGGTCTATAGGTGTCCTGAGTATAGGTAGCTGGGTCTATAGGTGTCCCCTGTATAGATAGTAAGGTCTAAAGGTGTCTGTAGAATAGGTAACTAGGTCTTTAGATGTCCCCAGTATAGGTAGCCAGGTCTATAGGTGTCCCCAATATAGGTAGCCAGGTCTATATGTGCATCCATTATAAGTATCCAGGTCTATAGTTGTCCCCAGTATAGGTAGCCAGGTCTATAGGTGTCCCCAGTATAGGTAGCCAGGTCTATAGGTGTCCCCTGTATAGATAGCCAGGTCTAAAGGTGTCCCTAGAATAGGTAACTAGGTTTTTAGGTGCCCCCAGTATAGGTAGCCAGGGATGCTCGGATACCCCTTTTTATTATTCGAGTTGGGCCGAATTCGAATAGTAAATTATTCGAGTTAGGTCGAATATTCGAGTCGCATATTTTTTACTATTCCATTCGACCTCGGTATTCGAGCTCACTATTCAAGTCGGTATTCGAGCTCATTATTCGAGCTGACTATTTGAATTGGCCTTAAATAGCTTCCAACAATTGTTTTGGGGGTGAATGATGCAAGAAACATCCTTTTTTCCAAGTAACAACAGCAAGTGATTATGTGGGGATGTTCCTTTAGAAAAAAAAAATGAATGAGAAGGTGTGTCCAAAGTTCTGTTCAGTACTGTATATACTTCTCCTTCTTCTTCTTTATCTTCTATATCTTCTGCTTATTCTTCTAATTCTTCTTCTTCTTCTTCTTCTTCTTCTTCTTCTATTTCTATATCTTCTTCTATATCTTCTTCATCTTATTCTTCTTCAATATCTTCTTTTTCTTCTTCTTCTTCTTCTTCTTCTTCTTCTTCTTCTTCTTCTTCTTCTTCTTCTTCTTCTTCTTCTTCTTCTTCTTCTTCTTCTTCTTCTTCATCTTCATCTTCTTCTTCTTCATCTTCTTCTTCTATTTCTTCTATATCTTCTTCTTCTTCTTATTCTTATTATTCTATATCTTCTTCTTCTTCTATATCTTCTTCTTCTATATCTTCTTCTTCTTCTTCTTCTTCTTCTTCTTCTTCTTCTTCTTCTTCTTCTTCTTCTTCTTCTTCTTCTTCTTCTTCTTCTTCTTCTTCTTCTTCTTCTTCTTCTTCTTCTTCTTCTTCTTCTTCTATTTCTATATCTTCTTCTATATCCTTTTCTTCTTCTTCTTATTCTATATCTTCTTCTTCTTCTTCTTCTTCTTCTTCTTCTTCTTCTTCTTCTTCTTCTTCTTCTTCTTCTTCTTCTTCTTCTTCTTCTTCTTCTTCTTCTTCTTCTTCTTCTTCTTCTTCTTCTTCTATTTATTCTATATCTTCTTCTTATTCTTCTTCTTCTTCTATATCTTCTTCTTCTTCTATATCTTCTTCTTCTTCTTCTTCTTCTTCTTCTTCTTCTTCTTCTTCTTCTTCTTCTTCTTCTTCTTCTTCTTCTTCTTCTTCTTCTTCTTCTTCTTCTTCTATATCTTCTTCTATATCTTCTTCTTCTTCTTCTTCTTCTTCTTCTTCTTCTTCTTCTTCTTCTTCTTCTTCTTCTTCTTCTTCTTCTATATCTTCTTCTATATCTTCTTCTTCTTCTTTTTCTATATCTTCCTCTTCTTATTATTTTTCTATATCTTCTTCTTCTTCTTCTTCTTTTTCTATATATTCTTCTTCTTCTTCTTTTTCTATATATTCTTCTTCTTCTTCTTCTTCTTCTTCTTTTTCTATATCTTCTTCTTCTATATCTTCTTCTTCTTCTTCTTCTTCTTAATAGGCTGTGGTACCTAGGCTAGCGGTGGTACCAGGCCGTAAATACACAGCATGAGGTTTCAGACAGCGGTCGTGAAGCCCACATCATGTCCAATACACAACTGGGACATCACAGTTTTCAACCCGGACACCTCTAAAAATAATATCACAAAGTATTAATAAAAAGTATATTTTTTTTATTTTTAAAGAAATGCAGCTATTTTTGAGCGTAATAAATAGCTGGTGGCGCATGGTGGAATCGCCATTGTATGTGCTCCCTGGCAGTGGAAACACACAGACAGCAGGAGGTAAATTCAGCAGCAGGAGGAGGAGGAGGAGGATGAGTGTGTGGCAGCAGGCAGTCAATGAGGCAGGCAGTGAGACATAATAGGCTGTGGTACCTAGGCTAGCGGTGGTACCAGGCCGTAAATACACAGCATGAGGTTCCAGACAGTGGTCGTGAAGCCCAAATCATGTACAATACACAACTGGGACATCACAGTTTTCAACCCGGACACCTCTAAAAATAATATCACAAAGTACTAAAAAGTATATTTTTTTTATTTTTAAAGAAATGCAACTATTTTTGAGCGTAATAAATAGCTGGTGGCGCATGGTGGAATCGCCATTGGCAGTGGAAACACACAGACAGCAGGATGTAAATTCAGCAGCAGCAGGAGGAGGAGGAGGATGAGTGTGTGGCAGCAGGCAGTCAATGAGGCAGGCAGCGAGACATAATAGGCTGTGGTACCTAGGCTAGCGGTGGTACCAGGCCGTAAATACACAGCATGAGGTTCCAGACAGCGGTTGTGAAGCCCACATCATGTCCAATACACAACTGGGACATCACAGTTTTCAACCCGGACACCTCTAAAAATAATATCACAAAGTATTAAAAAGTATATTTTTTTATTTTTTAAAGAAATGCAGCTATTTTTGAGTGTAATAAATAGCTGGTGGCGCATGGTGGAAGCGCCATTGTATGTGCTCCCTGGCAGTGGAAACACACAGACAGCAGGAGGTAAATTCAGCAGCAGGAGGAGGAGGAGGATGAATGTGTGGCAGCAGGCAGTCAATGAGGCAGGCAGCGAGACATAATATACCAGGGCTGTAAATAAACACAACAGGAGGTCCCAGACAGCGGTCGTGCAGCCCACATCGTGTCCAATACACAACTCTGACAACACAGTTTTCAACCCGGGCACCTCAGAAAAATTAAACCTTTTTTTTTTTTTTTTTTTTTTTTTTTTACAGCAAATTAAACATATAGCTATTGTTGGACGTAATAGCTGGTGGCAGAGTGGCAGCAGATGGTAATTCTGTGTACCCTGGCAGTGGGAAACACAGACAGACAGCAGTAGGGCAGTACACAGCAGCCCTCTGTAGGTGTAAAATGTGTGGCTACAGGCGACGTTATAGTCAAACTTAGTGTTGCTCGGGTACCTCATTATCCTATTCGAGTTTGGTCGAATTCGGATAGTAAACTATCCGAATTCACTCGAAGTTCAATATCCGATGTCATCGAATATCCGATTCGACCTCGGATATCGGACGTCACTATCCGAGCCTGTATTCGAGTAAAATATTCGAGCTGGCCTTTAATAGCTTGTAAAACTTGTATTGGAGGTCAATGATGCATGAAACCACCTTTTTTATGAAGAAAAACATCAAGTGATTATGTGGTGATGTAGTAGTTATAAAAAAGGTCTCAAAAAAAGTAAATTAACTTAATGAAAAGTGATTGCATGAGAAGGTGTGTCCAAAATGGTTGTTGTAACAGTCTTCATTTACGTCATCTTCATCTTCTTCTTCTATATCTTCTTCTTCTTCTTCTTCTTCTTCTTCTTCTTCTTCTTCTTCTTCTTCTTCTTCTTCTTCTTCTATATCTTCTTCTTCTTCTTCTTCTTCTATACCTTCTTCTTCTTCTTCTATATCTTCTTCTTCTATATCTTCTTCTTCTATATCTTCTTCTTCTTCTATATCTTCTTCTTCTATATCTTCTTCTTCTTCATCTTCTTCTTCATCTTCTTCTTCTTCTATATCTTCTTCTTCTTCTTCTTCTATACCTTCTTCTTCTTCTTCTTCTATATCTTCTTCTTCTATATCTTCTTCTTCTTCTTCTATATCTTCTTCTTCTTCTATATCTTCTTCTTCTATATCTTCTTCATCTTCTTCTATATCTTCTTCTTCTATATCTTCTTCTTCTTCTTCTATATCTTCTTCTTCTATATCTTCTTCATCTTCTTCATCTTCTTCTATATCTTCTTCTTCTATATCTTCTTCTTCTTCTATATCTTCTTCTTCTATATCTTCTTCATCTTCTTCATCTTCTTCTATATCTTCTTCTATATCTTCTTCTTCTATATCTTCTTCATCGCATTTTTAAATTGTTTGAAAGTTTAGATGGTTGTATTTTTAAATTGTTTGAAAGTTTAGATGGCTGTATTTTTAAATTGTTTGAAAGTTTAGATGGTTACATTTTTAAATTGTTTAAAAGTGTATCCATTCTTCCTCCCCCCAGCCACGAACAATACCATGGGAACGTGGAGTAGCAGAAGCCCCCTGTGACGGCTGCTGCGGTTGTTCTCCGCGGCTTGTCTTTTGAGGGGTGCTGCTTTTCCTCAGGTGTTCTTGCCATAGCTGTTTGTGCCTTCTCTCCAGGTGCCTTCGTAAAGCACTTGTCCCTACGTGACAGTTGGCCTTTCCACGGCTCAATTTTTGCTGGCAGAGACAACACATGGCTTTGCTCCGATCTGAGACACACACGTGAAAAAATTTCCAAACCGCTGAACCCCCTGGGGTGATGGCGCTAGGGTGGCATCAGCAGCTGACGTTGAAGGGCATGTTGGCTGGCTGGCCATAGCTGGTGATACATGGCGCCGGACACCGCCCCCAGCTGTTTCTGAGGACAAGCTCCCTCTGCTTCTATCATGGAGTCGTCTCCTCCTACTTCTCTCTGACTCCTCCTCTGAACTGTCCCCCTGGTCATCTCCTCTACCGGGAACATATGTGGTATCCGTATAATCGTCATCATAATCCTCCTGGCCAGCTGCGCTTTCCTCAGACACCTCCTCAAGTGCACCAACTTCAGGTGGTCCACCATCATCCCCATCCACACACGTTACGTCCATACTATCGCCACCTAACTCAGACGTAGGAGGTGGTGTACCTGCGCCTTCTTGTTGTTGTTGCAGTAGTGGCTGGGAATCAGTGATTTCACCACCGCCACCAAATAACTCCTGCGAAGTGTCAAATGCAGCGGATGTGGTGCTTGTTGTAGCACTGGTGGCTGCGGGAGATGAGGTGTTCTGTGTTAAATACTCAATCACCTCCTGACGATTTTGGGAAGTGATGGCACGTGCCTTCTTCTGAGCACTGTATTTTGGGGCAGGTCCGCACAAAATCACAGCAACACCACCTCACACAGCCACAGACCTACCGGTGCCTGGTGGCCTTCCTCTGGGTCTGCCTCTACCTCCTTCTCTACCTGGTTTGTCCATTTTGTCCATCTCGGGGGTATGCTAGCTATATGCAGTGAGGTGGGTGGGTTCTTACTCAACACAACAGGTAGTTAGATGCAGTGAGCTGGGTTCACTGAACAGTAAAGGTACTTAAGATGCAGTGAGGTGGGTTCTCACTCAACACAACAGGTAGTTAGATGCAGTGAGGTGGCCAGGTGGGTTCTCACTCAACACAACAGGTAGTTAGATGCAGTGAGCTGGGTTCACTCAACACAACGCTAGGTATATGCAGTGATGAGGTGGGTTAAGTAAACACAACAGGTACTGGGTAGTTAGATGCAGTGAGCTGGGTTCACTGAACAGTAAAGGTACTTAAGATGCAGTGAGGTGGGTTCTCACTTAACACAACAGGTAGTTAGATGCAGTGAGGTGGCCAGGTGGGTTCTCACTCAACACAACAGGTAGTTAGATGCAGTGAGCTGGGTTCACTCAACACAACGCTAGGTATATGCAGTGATGAGGTGGGTTAAGTAAACACAACAGGTACTGGGTAGTTAGATGTAGTGAGCTGGGTTCACTGAACAGTAAAGGTACTTAAGATGCAGTGAGGTGGGTTCTCACTCAACACAACAGGTAGTTAGATGCAGTGAGGTGGCCAGGTGGGTTCTCACTCAACACAACAGGTAGTTAGATGCAGTGAGCTGGGTTCACTCAACACAACGCTAGGTATATGCAGTGATGAGGTGGGTTAGGTAAACACAACAGGTACTGGGTAGTTAGATGCAGTGAGCTGGGTTCACTGAACAGTAAAGGTACTTAAGATGCAGTGAGGTGGGTTCTCACTCAACACAACAGGTAGTTAGATGCAGTGAGCTGGGTTCACTCAACACAACGCTAGGTATATGCAGTGATGAGGTGGGTTAGGTAAACACAACAGGTACTGGGTAGTTAGATGCAGTGAGCTGGGTTCACTGAACAGTAAAGGTACTTAGGATGCAGTGAGGTGGTTTCTCACTCAACACAACAGGTAGTTAGATGCAGTGAGCTGGGTTCACTCAACACAACGCTAGGTATATGCAGTGATGAGGTGGGTTAAGTAAACACAACAGGTACTGGGTAGTTAGATGCAGTGAGCTGGGTTCACTGAACAGTAAAGGTACTTAAGATGCAGTGAGGTGGGTTCTCACTCAACACAACAGGTAGTTAGATGCAGTGAGGTGGCCAGGTGGGTTCTCACTCAACACAACAGGTAGTTAGATGCAGTGAGGTGGCCAGGTGGGTTCTCACTCAACACAACAGGTAGTTAGATGCAGTGAGCTGGGTTCACTCAACACAACGCTAGGTATATGCAGTGATGAGGTGGGTTAGGTAAACACAACATGTACTGGGTAGTTAGATGCAGTGAGCTGGGTTCACTGAACAGTAAAGGTACTTAAGATGCAGTGAGGTGGGTTCTCACTTAACACAACAGGTAGTTAGATGCAGTGAGCTGGGTTCACTCAACACAACGCTAGGTATATGCAGTGATGAGGTGGGTTAGGTAAACACAACAGGTACTGGGGTATATGCAGTACTGGGTAGTACAATGTGCAGCACACACAGGTAGTCACTGAATGTGCTGGGCTGCTGGCAGTGGCACACACAATATCAATTAGCAAGGCTGTGCATGCAACAAAAGTGTCAATTTGACACACAGAAAAAAAAATGTACAGGTTGAGCTCTGAAAAGAGCTGTTGCTAGGTGCGTTAAAAGCAATAATAATCAGTCAGGAGCAAGCAAAGCAGCCTAGAACCTAACTAATCTGTCCCTAGGAGAAAAAAGTCTGCAGCAGCTGTCCCTTTCCTCTCTCTAGCAGGCACACGAGTGAGGCTAATGGCCGCCGAACCCTGCCTTATATAAGGGGGGGTGGGGCTCCAGGGCTTAGTGTAGCCTGAATGGCTACAATGTGCCTGCTGACTGTGATGCAGAGGGTCAAAGTTGACCCTCATAGTGCATTATGGGGCGAATCGAACTTCCGCAAAAGTTCGCCTGGTGCAGGCGAACGCGAACCCCCTAAGTTCGCCTGGAACCGTTCGCCGGCGAACCGTTCGCTACATCTCTAACAGCAGCAGGCAGCGTGAGGAGGATGAGTGTGTGTGGCAGACTGGCAGACATAGTAGGCCCTGGTTCCTAGCGGTGGTTCCAGGGCCGTAAATGAACATCATGAGGTTCCAGACAGCGGTCGTGAAGCCCACATTGTGTCCAATACACAATTGGGACAGCACAGTTTTCAACCCGGACACCTCTAAAATAATAACAATTTTTTTTTTCAAAATTAATGCAGCTATTGTTGAGCGTAATAGCTGGTGGCGCATGGGCAGCAGCACCTTGTAATGTGTTCCCTGGCAGTGGAGAGGAGACACAGACAGCAGGAGGAAATATAACAGCAGGCAGCGTGAGGAGGATAAGTGTGTGGCAGACTGGCATTTGGCAGCAGGCAGGAGGGCAGGCAGCGAGACATAGTAGGCCCTGGTTCCTAGCGGTGGTTCCAGGGCCGTAAATGAACATCATAAGGTTCCAGACATCGGTCGTGAAGCCCACATTGTGTCCAATACACAATTGGGACAGCACAGTTTTCAACCCGGACACCTCTAAAATAATAACAATTTTTTTTTTGTTTTTAAATGATTGCAGCTATTGTTGAGCGTAATAGCTGGTGGCGCATGGGCAGCAGCACCTTGTAATGTGTTCCCTGGCAGTGGAGACACAGACAGCAGGATGAAATACAACAGCAGCAGCAGGTGTATGTGTGTGTGCCAGTCGTCACTTCATGTCCCCCTCTCGCCGACAACAGGGGCCATGAATTTGCCTTCCACCCAAGCCTGGTTCATTTTGAGAAACGTCAGTCTGTCCACAGACTTGTGAGACAGACAAGATTGCTTCGCAGTGATGACTCCACCAGCTGCACTGAAGCAACGCTCTGACAGTACGCTGGAAGGGGGGCAGGAGAGCACTTCCAGGGCGTACTGCGCAAGCTCGCTCCAGATCAGCAGGTGCTTGACCCAATACTCCATGGGATCAACAGGGGCCACGCTGTCAAGCCCGCTGAAGGACCCCATGTAGTCAGCCACCATGCGGGTCAAGCGCTGCCTGTGACTGGAGAAGGATGCTGCTGCAGGCACCTCCTCTCTAGTCCTTGGCAACTCTACACTCATGTAGAGCTCTTGGGTCAGAGACAGCAGGTCTGTGGTGCGCGTGCGCTTGCTGCTGGTGGATGCAGGCACCTGCTGCTGCCTCTGTGCTGGCTGGACAGTGGGGGTGGATGTCTGAGGGAAGGCTTCCTCCAAGCGCTCAACAAGGGACAGCTGCAAATCCGTCATTTGTTGCGAACGGTCTCCTCCTGCAGGCAGGAACTGGCTGAGCTTCCCCTTCAGACGTAGGTCCAGCATCATGCAGATCCAGATGTCCTCCCTCTGCTTCATGTCCACCACACATCCAAGGAGGGCAGCAGGCAGCCATGCACATTCCGAGGTAGTGACCAAAAATAACAATACAGGAGGACTTTCGAGGCCCTGCTGTGTATGTCAAATGAATCAACTTTAAATCCTTTAACGAGAACCTGTTATAATACAATATGCAGTCACAGATGCAGCGAAAGGTATGCAGTGACTGCAAACAGCCGTTTGTGTAGTGACGGCCGTGCTGGACTGGTGCGCACCATGATGAGAATGCTTTCCAGCCCATATGGTTGCCGGGCTGGGGTAGCTCAATGACAGAACATTGACTGTCCAGCTGTTCAAATTTGGTCTGACAACAATGCAGCAATGACCTTATTATCTTTGGTGTGTCAACCCCCGAGACACTCATATAGCCGGTGGTCATTGTTTCATTGTGATACGCAAGCCCCTTCACCGCAGCAAGGTAATGATCACAAAGGGGAATGGGCACATGTCCATGCCTTTTGTTTTGTTGTTGAAGCCGTCCGCAGTGCAGCCAGAAAAATTAGGCAGGTATGTACACGGCCCGGAAAAATTATTATAGTGGCTGCTGCTAGCAGTGGCCTTAAAAATTCAGGAATCTGCCTGGTGTCCTGGACCCTGTGGGTGGTGGAGGAGAAGGCAATGAAGTGGCCTGTGGGCAGAGATGCTGTGTGGGGAGTGACTAGGTCTTGGGGCAGGCAGTCACATGGCGTGCAAGCAGAGATGATGTTTTGGGACAGACTTAGTCTTGGGGCGGGCAGAAGCCACCCAGGATCCATTCCTCATTTATTTTGATAAGGGTGAGGTACTGAACACTTTTGTGACTTGGGCGACTTCTCTTCTCAGTGACAATGCCTCCAGCCGCGCTGAAGTACCTTTCGTACAGGACGCTTGCGGCAGGGCAATATAGAAGTTGAATGGCAAATTGGGACAACTCTGGCCACAGGTCAAGCCTGCGCACTCGGTAGTCCAAGGGTTCATCGCTGTTCACAGTGTCTACATCCACACTTAAGGCCCAGTAGTTGGCTACTAGAGATGTCGCGAACCTCCGATTTTCAGTTTGCAAACCTTCGCGGAAGGTTTGGTTGGCGGAAAAGTTTGCGAACCGCAATAGACTTCAATCAGGGTGTAATGAATAGCAGAGATGCCACCGCGTGGTCTGGCGGCAGGGCGGCTGTCTCCGCGTTTAGACCGGCGGTTTCCGCACAGCAGCATGTGTCTAGTTTGCCTGGGCATTCTAGTGCACACAGATGGAGAGCTACGCGCGCGCGCGCTAGAAGACAGGACCTTTATGCCAGCAGGAGAGGTATCAGCTGATCAGGACGATCAGCTGATCCCAGCGGAACTCCTGATTGGCTGAGTGGCTGGGGGCGGTGCTGTGGAGCGCTGTGGTATATATAGATCTTGCTTGTCAGTTGCTGGTTGTCTGCCATTGCGAATACTTAAGTGTGAGCACTCAGACCTCAGTCAGATCCTACAGTGTGTTAGAACCAGCTGGACCTGGGAATTCACACTTAGCCAGATTCCGCTCTTGTATTTGCTGTGTTATACTTTAGACCAGTTCCAGGGTGTTGAGACCAAGGACCTCACACCCAAGCTTAGGATTACTGTGTCATTTCTGTGTTATACTCTAGACCAGTTCCAGGGTGTTGAGACCAAGGACCTCACACCCAAGCTTAGGATTACTGTGTCTTTGCTGTGTTATACTTTAGACCAGTTCCAGGGTGTTGAGACCAAGGACCTCACACCCAAGCTTAGGATTACTGTGTCATTGCTGTGTTGTACTTTAGACCAGTTTCAGGGTGTTGAGACCAAGGACCTCACACCCAAGTTTAGGATACTGTGTTATTCTTCAGACTAGTTCCCGGGTGTCGAGACCAAGGACCTCACACCTCAGAGTAGGATTGTGCTTGATATCTGTTATGACCTTTTGCTCTGTCGACCTCTCTCTTGCTTTCTGATTCGGTACCTCTGCCTATCTGCCTACCAGTTGCCCATCTTGCCTTTACCCGGTTACCGAATCAGCCTTCTGTCTTTGTACCTTATCTGCTCGTGTGTTGCCGACCTGGCCTGCCCGACCCTTCTGGCTGTCACTCATCCCTCGAGTATTCAGTCTTTCTGTACTACCCATGACACTATTCCACCAAGTGTCAGTTAGCTGCAAGGACCTCCTGCTCCTCAGAGAGTCCTTCCTGCAGTGCAGCCAGTGGCCTCTATCCCATAGGAGTCCCCTGGCTGCAGTACAGTCTGATTCCTAGTTTACCAGGGAATCACTGGCTGCAGGGTTATCTCTATCCCCTTCTTTTAAAAAGATAGTCCCTGCACAACCAAGGGCCACCTGCTCCTCAGGTGGTCTCTGGCCGAAGTTATCTGTATCTCCCGCCCCGCGGGAGATAGCCTTCAGTAGCACCAAACACTTACACTTTATTAGGTGTCCAGAGGTTAGTCATACTTGTATTATTGGTGATTCTGCAGATCATCCATAATCAGGTATTCAACTGTATTGTTGATGATTCTGCAGATCATCAATAATCAGATTCTCTCTGTGTGCTGACACCAATCGTTACAGAACGGCAGACCAAGAAAACAAAATGGACGCACTCAACAGCCATATTGATGGACTAACCACCTCGGTGTAGAATTTCATCAGGGTGTTGGATGGCCAACAGACCCAGATTACCGCTTTGTCTGGGTCCATATAAGTCCTCCAAACGGCTGTGAATGCAGTGCAATCTCCTCCAGTTACAGACTTGCGTATGTCTGTACCCGAAAGGTTTTCTGGCCATAGATCTGACTTTCAGAGTTTTAGAAATCGAATATTGTCTTATTTTGAGTTGCGACCCAATTTATCGGGAACTGAGGCACAGAGAATTACTTTTATTAAGACCCTTTTGTCAGGGGACTCACAAACATGGGCATATAGCCTCCAGGCAGGGCATGAGGCTTTGTCATCAGTTGAGGAATTTTTTAAGGCTATGGCCATAATTGATGATGATCCGGACATTGCTTCCACCGCTGAGCGGAAGCTTAAGACTTTACGTCAGGGTAAAGATATGGTAGAAGTTTACGCAGCTGAGTTCAGGAAGTGGGCTGTGTCAGCTAGGTGGGGGTCATTCGCATTGTTAGACTGTTTCCTATCAGGTTTATCAGACGCAGTTTCTGATTTGATGTTGGGACACCTTGAACCAAAATCTATCGATTAGGCAATCTCTTTAGCAGTACGGGTTGATCGCCATTTGCGCTATCAGAAACAAATCCGGGGTAAGAATACTGTAAGATATGTCTCCTACGCCTCTCCTCCACCCGTGTCACCTCCTCCAGAGCCAATGCAAATTGGACATTCAAGATTGACACGGGTGGAAAAGAATTGCAGGAAAACAGAACAACTCTGTTTGTACTGTGCAGAGGCGGGTCATAAGGTACAGAATTGTCATAAAAAGTCAGGAAACGCTGCCACCTAGGTGTAGTCAGAGGTAATACCCTAGGCGTGCAGTTATTACCTCTAAACGATCATCGTCTGCTTCTTCCCTGCTCTATCACATGGGAGGGTCAGACTGTTCCCACTGAAGCTTTTCTAGACTCTGGTTCAGCGGCTAACTTTATAGACTACAAGTTTGCAAAGAATTTGGGGATTCCCTTACTCCCGTTGGACAAACAGCTCTTGGTCACTGCGGTAGATGACTCTTCTCTGCAAAGTAGACAACCCCTTTCTTGGACCCCTGAGTTGATATTCAATGTTGGGGTGCTACACAAAGAGAGTCTACAATTTCTGGTCCTGCGTATGGCAACCTCCACCATTATTCTTGGCATGCCATGGTTACAACTTCACTCCCCTCAGATTGACTGGGCTTCAGGTTCCAAGGACAAGGACTTTTTTTTTGATGTTGTGTTTTTATTTACTTTAACCCTTTGTGGAAATAGGTAAGGGGTACTATGTACCCCTGTACTCATTTATTCTGTTGATGGGGTGAGATCTAGTGCCCCCTTCCTAAAAGGAACTCCCAAATGCCACCATGAACCCCCCCCCCCCCACCATTGTCGGCCTTCACCTCCTCCTGGGGCACTGGAGGGGGGGGGGGGAGAGCCCCTGGTCCATGGATTGTACAATGACTCCAGAGGAGAAGGGGAGGCTTAGTCGCCCCTCTCCCCCAGTGTCCCCTCCCATACCATGGACCATGCGGGCTGATAGAATTCAGAATGCAAAGCCCCATTCTGGCTATCCTAGTGTGCATGGGGCACTAGGAGTTAAAGAGACTCGGGAGGGGGCACCCCATGTAATTTTTTTTTAATGTTCCACCCTTAGAACAGAAAAATTTGAATGTGCCAAAAAATGCCACATTTTCCATTTTTGTTTTCAGGTGTCAGTACCCACAAATGGGGGTGTGTGTGTGTTACAAACAGGGGGCAGTGGAAGACAAATGGGGGAAGCGGAGGACAAACAGGGGTAACAGAAGATAAATGAGGGCAGCAGAAACCACACGGGGGCAAATACTCCTTTCAGCTATTTTTTTCCTTGCCCATAATGTCGGGCACAGCACATAGGAGGTTAAAATTTAAACAGCCTCTGACAGCAATCTTGACAAGCTACAGTGAGAATTTAAAATATGCAAAGGCTTATTTGGATTTTATTACTTGTTTGAATTAACTGCTGAGAGTATTTCTATTCATCCATTTCACTAGAAGCTTTTGCACCACATTTAAAATGCCAAGTCCTGGGCTCACAATCTATTCTTACATCCCGACCTCTATTTATTATTGATAGAAACAGTTAAGAAAACATAATTATACATTAACCACTTGAGGACCGCGGGCTTTACCCCCCTTAAAGAGTAACTGTCGGGCATAAAACCAACAATCAATTCTTTATTTTTATCTGGTAAACAAGTAATACGGATGCTAACCAGGCAATCCAAAAGTTAAAATCTCTATTACTTTTCTTGTTGATGAATGATCATTCCCCAGTTTACCCGACTCTTATTTGGTACACACAAAATTTGGTACACAAAAAGGAAGTTGCAGGTCATGCTGGGTTGTCATCTTTTGCTTCTCTACTTCTATTTCTCTACTAGAGAAGCAAAAAAGGACAACCCAGCATGACCTGCAACTTTCTTTTTGTGTACCAAATTTTGTGTGTACCAAATAAGAGTCAGGTAAACTGAGGAATGATCATTCATCAACAAGAAAAGTAATAGAGATTTTAACTTTTGGATTGCCTGGTTAGCATCCGTATTACTCGTTTACCAGATAAAAATAAAGAATTCATTTTGATTTTATGCCCGACAGTTACACTTTAAGAACCAGGCACTTTTTTTCCATTCAGACCACTGCAGCTTTCACGGATTATTGCTCGCTCATACAACCTACCACCTAAATGAATTTTGGCTCCTTTTCTTGTCACTAATAAAGCTTTCTTTTGGTGCTATTTGATTGCTGCTGCGATTTTTACTTTTTATTATATTCATCAAAAAAGACATGCATTTTGTCAAAAAATGATTTTTTTAACTTTCTGTGCTGACATTTTTCAAATAAAGTAAAATTTATGTATACATGCAGCACGAAAAATGTGGACAAACATGTTTTTGATTAAAAAAAAACTATTTAACCTATATTTATTGGTTTGGGTAAAAGTTATAGCGTTTACAAACTATGGTGCAAAAAGTTAATTTTCCCATTTTGTAGCATCTATGACTTTTCTGACCACCTGTCATGTTTCATGAGGGGCTAGAATTCCAGGATAGTATAAATACCCCCCAAATGACCCCATTTTGGAAAGAAGACATCCCAAAGTATTCACTGAGAGGCATAGTGAGTTCATAGAATATATTATTTTTTTTCACAAGTTAGCGGAAAATGACAGTTTGTGACAAGAAAAAAACAAAAAAAAGTTTTAATTTCTGCTAACTTGTGACAAAAAAAAATGAAAACTGCCACGGACTCACCATGCCCCTCTTTGAATACCTTGAAGTGTCTTCTTTCCAAAATGGGGTCATTTGTGGGATGTGTTTACTGTCCTGGCATTTTGGGGGGTGCTAATTTGTAAGCACCCCTGTAAAGCCTAAAGGTGCTCATTGGACTTTGGGCCCCTTAGCGCAGTTAGGCTGCAAAAAAGTGCCACATATGTGGTATTGCCATACTCATGAGAAGTAGTATAATGTTTTTAGGGTTGTATTTTTACACATACCCATGCTGGGTGGGAGAAATATCTCTGTAAATGACAATTGTTTGATTTTTTTTTACAGACAATTGTCCATTTACAGAGATATTTCTCCCACTCAGCATGGGTATGTGTAAAAATACACCTCAAAACACATTATACTACTTCTCCTGAGTACGGCGATACTACATGTGTGGCACTTTTTTGCACCCTAACTGCGCTAAGGAGCCCAAAGTCCAATGAGTACCTTTAGGATTTCACAGGTCATTTTTGTTTCAAGACTACTCCTCACGGTTTAGGGCCCCTTAAATGCCAGGGCAGTATAGAAACCCCACTAATGACCCTATTTTAGAAAGAAGACACCCCAAGGTATCCCGTTAGGAGTATGGCGAGTTCATAAAAGATTTTCTTTTTTGTCGCAAGTTAGCGGAAATTGATTTTAATTGTTTTTTTTTTCACAAAGTGTCATTTTCCGCTAATTTGTGACAAAAAATAAAATCTTCTATGAACTCACCATACTCCTAACGGAATACCTTTGGGTGTCTTCTTTCTAGAATGGGGTCATTTGTGGGGTTCCTATACTGCCCTGGCATTTTAGGGGCCCTAAACCGTGAGGAGTAGTCTTGAAACCAAATGTCGCAAAATGACCTGCGAAATCCTAAAGGTACTCATTGGACTTTGGGCCCCTTAGCGTACTTAGGGTGTTAAGTGCCACACATGTGGTACCGCCGTACTCAGGAGAAGTAGTATAATGTGTTTTGTGGTGAATTTTTACACATACCCATGCTGGGTGGGTGAAATATCTCTGTAAATGACAATTGTTTGATTTTTTTTACACACAATTGTCCATTTACAGAGAGATTTCTCCCACCCAGCATGGGTATGTGTAAAAATACACCCCAAAACACATTATACTACTTCTCCTGAGTACGGTGATACCACATGTGTGACATTTTTTTGCAGCCTAGGTGCGCTAAGGGGCCCAACGTCCTATTCACAGGTCATTTTGAGGCATTTGTTTTCTAGACTACTCCTCACGGTTTAGGGCCCCTAAAATGCCAGGGCAGTATAGAAACCCCACAAGTGACCCCATTTTAGAAAGAAGACACCCCAAGGTATTCCGTTAGGTGTATGGCGAGTTCATAGAAGATTTTATTTTTTGTCACAAGTTAGTGAAAAATTACACTTTGTAAAAAAAAAACAATAAAAATCAATTTCCGCTAACTTTTGACAAAAAATAAAATTTTCTATGAACTCGTCATACACCTAACAGAATACCTTGGGGTGTCTTTTTTTAAAATGGGGTCACTAGTGGGGTTCCTATACCACCCTGGCATTTTACGGGCCCAAAACCGTGAGTAGTCTGGAAACCAAATGTCTCAAAATGACTGTTCAGGGGTATAAGCATCTGCAAATTTTGATGACAGGTGGTCTATGAGGGGGCGAATTTTGTGGAACCGGTCATAAGCAGGGTGGCCTTTTAGATGACAGGTTGTATTGGGCCTGATCTGATGGATAGGAGTGCTAGGGGGGTGACAGGAGGTGATTGATGGGTGTCTCAGGGGGTGGTTAGAGGGGAAAATAGATGCAATCAATGCACTGGGGAGGTGATCGGAAGGGGGTCTGAGGGGGATCTGAGGGTTTGGCCGAGTGATCAGGAGCCCACACGGGGCAAATTAGGGCCTGATCTAATGGGTAGGTGTGCTAGGGGGTGACAGGAGGTGATTGATGGGTGTCTCAAGGTGTGATTAGAGGGGGGAATAGATGCAAGCAATGCACTGGTGAGGTGATCAGGGCTGGGGTCTGAGGGCGTTCTGAGGGTGTGGGCGGGTGATTGAGTGTCCTAGGGGCAGATAGGGGTCTAATCTGATGGGTAGCAGTGACAGGGGGTGATTGATGGGTAATTAGTGGGTGTTTAGGGTAGAGAACAGATGTAAACAATGCACTTGGGAGGTGATCTGACGTCGGATCTGCAGGCGATGTATTGGTGTGGGTGGGTGATCAGATTGCCTGCAAGGGGCAGGTTAGGGGCTGATTGATGGGTGGCAGTGACAGGGGGTGATTGATGGGTGGCAGTGACAGGGGGTGATTGACGGGTGATTGACAGGTGATCAGTGGGTCATTACAGGGAAGAACAGATGTAAATAATGCACTGGCAAATTGATAAGGGGGGGGGGGGGTCTGAGGGCAATCTGAGCGTGTAGGCGGGTGATTGGGTGCCCGCAAGGGGCAGATTAGGGTCTGATCTGATGGGTAACAGTGACAGGTGGTGATAGGGGGTGATTGATGGGTGATTAATGGGTAATTAGTGGGTGTTTAGGGTAGAGAACAGATGTAAACAATGCACTTGGGAGGTGATCTGATGTCGGATCTGCGGGCGATCTATTGGTGTGGGTGGGTGATCAGATTGCCCGCAAGGGGCAGGTTAGGGGCTGATTGATGGGTGGCAGTGACAGGGGGTGATTGATGGGTGGCAGTGACAGGGGGTGATTGATGGGTGATTGACAGGTGATCAGTGGGTCATTACAGGGAAGAACAGATGTAAATATTGGACTGGCGAATTGATAAGGGGGGTCTGAGGGCAATCTGAGCGTGTAGGCGGGTGATTGGGTGCCAGCAAGGGGCAGATTAGGGTCTGATCTGATGGGTAACAGTGACAGGTGGTGATAGGGGGTGATTGATGGGTGATTGTTGGGTAATTAGTGGGTGTTTAGGGTAGAGAACAGATGTAAACAATGCACTTGGGAGGTGATCTGACGTCGGATCTGCAGGCGATGTATTGGTGTGGGTGGGTGATCAGATTGCCTGCAAGGGGCAGGTTAGGGGCTGATTGATGGGTGGCAGTGATAGGGGGTGATTGATGGGTGATTGATGGGTGATTGACAGGTGATTGACAGGTGATCAGGGGGGATAGATGCATACAGTACACAGGGGGGGGGTCTGGGGAGAATCTGAGGGGTGGGGGGTGATCAGGAGGGAGCAGGGGGCAGTTTAGGGCATGAAAAAATAGCATTTACAGATAGTGACAGGGAGTGATTGATGGGTGATTAGGGGGGGGTGATTGGGTGCAAACAGTGTTCTGGGGGGCGGGCAGGGGGGGGGGGGGTCTGAGGGGTGCTGTGGGCGATCAGGGGGCAGGGGGGGGATCAGTGTGCTTGGGTGCAGACTAGGCTGGCTGCAGCCTGCCCTGGTGGTCCCTCGGACACTGGGACCACCATGGCAAGAGGCAGCCTGTATAATACACTTTGTATACATTACAAAGTGTATTATACATTTTGTATGCGGCGATACAGGTGCTAGTAACCCGCCACTTCCGAACGGCCGGCGGCTTACAGCGCGAGGGGGGAGGAGCCAGTCCCAGTCGCTGGTGGCTGATCGCGTCACGAATGACGCGATCGTTCCGCCCATGCCCATACAAGGACCACCGCCAATTGTACATGCGGCGGTCCTTGCGGGATCCACTTGCCAGCCGCCTCTGTGCAGTGGCCGGTCGGCAGGTGGTTAAAGGAATACTTAAGTGAAAAATGAACATTATTTTTAACTTACCTGGGGCTTTTTCCAGCCCCTGGACTCGTCCTAGGTCCCCAACATCCTACTGGTCCCCTCCGGCCAGCAATGGCAACCCCTGCAAACCTGGTTGTTGCTGAAAGTCGCCGGCATGCGTAGCCCTGAGGCCCCAAGCCGAGTGTACCCTAATCTAACTTCCACAGTCGGGAGCGCCATGCACATGCGCAGTAGCAATTTCCATGTAATGCGCATGCACAGAGTGCTCCCAACCATCTGAGTGCAATCAGGGTGCATGTGGCTTGGGGCCGCGCATGCGCAGTAGCCACTGACTCTCGGCAACTGGCCAGCTTTGCCTGGGACCAGGTGGACATTGTGGGCATAGAGTGAGTCCAGGGAGCTGGAAGAAGACCCAGGTAAGTTAAAAACTATTTTTTCCCACGTAAGAATTCCTTAAACCCAACCAAGGTTGATATTAACTGGTCTGTGCTAAGTCAAAGAATACATTTTCTTAACCTTTTAACCTAGTAAATCAGCATTTTTATGTTAGTTTGTTCAGTGCAGTTAAGACCCAATTATCCATCCATAAGGATGATGGGAGATAAGGAGGGTGGGCCCTTACAGTTCTGCTATGGACACCAGGTGGCACTTACCAGCGTATATCTATATACACTCAGTAATTGTGCCATTTGTAGAGTTGTAGCAGATTGGAGATCACCAATAAATCCAGCCACTGTCCCATGTTCCATACAGGAGTAATTAGGAGCCGTCATCTTGTGTCCAGACAGGATCTGCAGAACATCTTTTATAGCTTTATTCACACTTCCACAGGAATCATACACATGATATCCCAGAGTCATATTGGGCAGAAGATCCGACCTCCTGTTCATCTCATTAATGGAAAAGATAAATGCAAGGAGATGCCTGTATTCTTTCCTGCTGACACTGTAAATGATTGTAGAGTTATACCAGTTTTGAGTTGTGTACAGGAGATCAAGAAAACAAAATAAATCAAGAACTTTTTTCATTATTTTACTGAGGGTTTTAAGGGGAAACATCCAAACACAGTATTCACTAAAAGGAACAACATTTTAAGTAAACAACACTTAAAAAGACCCAAAAGAATCAAATACTGTACACTCATGGGGTTGCTTTTTTTTAATAGAATACCGTATATACTCGCATATAAGCCAAATTTTTGACCCCCAAAGATGTGCCCATAAGTCCTCCCTTCAGTTTATATGCGAGTCATATACAATTAAGTTGTGCAGACCGAGTGCATACCTGGAGTGAAGTTTTCAGCCAGAACAGCTTGGAACGTCCCAGCAAGCTATGGTAGTGCTTGCATCGTATTTGTTCCGGATCTGAGCCAGTGGGGATGAGCAGGGATATACCGTGCTCTCTGCAGCTCAATTGTCAGGCGGCAGAGCTGGCTTTGCAGCGGCGGGATGAGCAGCGGCTTTTGCGGAGAATCGGCATTTGCGGAGTCAGTAATGGAGCTGTAGCAGCTGAGATGAGCTCCGGTTTTGCTGGCTTGAGTAGGCGGAGCAGTGGAAGATGAGCGGACACAGAGCGTGCATAGCGCAGCATGCCCGGAGACCAAGCACATGCAGAGTGAAGCCTGTGTAGCATCAGCTCTCACTGTCTCCTCCATATGACGCTCGGCGTCTTGAGAGAGAAGCTGAGAAAACTAAAGCGGGCTTCTGCAATTGTGAGAAAACACGGTAAGAATAAAAAAAATGGCACTTGTGATTACAGTACGTACTGGGCTGATGGCAGGCAGATCTTGTTAGGTAAAATTTATCTCCAGGACAATGTGCAAATTAGTTGTATGCATTATGCATTACATGTGCTCATTGTATAATTACCAGTGAGCCTACGTACAAGTCCTGCATACAGCCAACTTGCAGATTGTCCTGGAGATCTGCCCTGCCTAACACGATCTGCCTGCCATCAGCCCAGTATACTGCACTGTCACAGACTCATTTTTACATTATTATTATTATTATTATTATTATTATTATTATTATGCAAGATACCAGTAGATGTGGACATGGAATACAGCCTAAAACTGGAGAGGCCTACGTAGGAGAGTAAAGATGACAGCATCAGCAGTTAACACCTATTTTACTCGCTAAGATGCTTGATTACCGCATTTGTTTGTGGAAAGCTGTGATCAAGAGTCTCTTCAATGCATTACCCTGGCTTATATGCCAATCATTTTTCCAGTTTTTTTTTTTTTAGGGTAAAAGTTGGGGGACGGCTTATATGCGAGTATATACAATACTTTTTTTATAGAAGTAAGGCCTTGTTCACATCACAAACGCGGATGGCCATGCGTGCGGAATGCATGCGGACCGCAACGCGTACGAACGCACGCCATCCGCGTTTGTGTGCGTTGCGTGGCTGATCCCATCACTGAAAAGTGAATGGGACAGCCACGCGTTTTTACAAAAAATGCGTGCAGCATGCGTTCCCGGACCGCACAGGTCCGGAACGCATGCAGTGTGAACATCAGACATTGCACTCTATGCAATGTCTGATGTCGTGCGTGTCGGCCACCTGCACGCGTTTCCAAAACGCGGCTGGAAACGCATGCAGTGTGAACGGGCCCTAAGTGCTAGTCATCAGCACCAGTGCTACTCGGATACTCCTTTTCAAAATCCGAATTGAATTCGGATATGGATACCCAGATATCAGGATCTAAATCGGATATCCGAATCCCAACTTTTTGATATCTGAGTAGAATTGGATATCTGAACCTAATATCTGGGATATCCGGTCGGATTCCGATATCCGGATAGAAAACCAGAAGTGGCCTTTAAATTCTCTCTCTCTCTGTCTCTCTCTCTTTCCGGCACCACAGGCAATGTTGGCACTAAATGAACCAAAAATAAATCATAATGCTGATGCCGCACCTATTTTGTATATATTTTGATTACTTGCCTAGATCACATTATGGCCAAATCTCAGTACCAGGCTGAGATTTGTGGCAAGACCTCAGTATCTGGCCCATGCTAAGGGTGGCAGATGAGAAGGGCACTCAGGCAGTTACACACAGGGCAGTTCCAAGGCTAAATTTCACCCAGGGCGAGCGTGTAACCCCCCCCCCCCCCCCCCCGTGGAACCCACAGTTTAGGTTAGCTATGTAGGTGCCACCAGTATGATTTGGATAGGTAGATGATGCCATACAGTAGATAGGTAGGTGCTTGCAGTATAGGTTTGGTAGGTAGGTGCCTGCAGTATAGGTTAGATAGGTAGGTGCCTGCTGCATAGGTTAGATAGGTAGGTGTCTGCAGTATAGGTTATATAGGTAGGTGCCAATATAGGATAGATAGGTAGTTGACTGCAGTATAGCTTAGATAGGTAGGTGACTGCAGTATAGCTTAGATAAGTAGGTGCCAGTATAGGATAGATAGGTAGGTGACTGCAGTATAGCTTAGATATATAGCTTAGATAAGTAGATGCCAGACCAGTATAGGATAGATAGGTAGGTGACTGCGGTATAGGTTAGGTAGGTGACTGCAGTATAGCTTAGATAGGTATGTGCTGCAGCGGTGGTGGGAGTGTGCATAATAGTAATAACTCACCTTTCTTCATCTTCAGCCGAATAGCTGATCCCATGCAGCTTCAATGTCCTTCCTGTCCCGGCATCTGTCTCAGTAACAGCGCCCCTGTGATGACATGCGGTACGTCATCACAGGGGGCGCTGTTACTGAGACAGATGCCGAGAAAGGAAGTACATTGAAGCTGCGGGAGATCGGCTATCCGGCTGAAGAAAGGTGAGTTATTACTGTTATGCCCGCTCCCACCGCCACAGCGCCCCCCTCCGGCCGCAACAATCCAGCGCCCCGGGCGATTGCACGCAT
The DNA here is from genome assembly GCF_040937935.1 of Hyperolius riggenbachi. Taxonomy (NCBI): domain Eukaryota; kingdom Metazoa; phylum Chordata; class Amphibia; order Anura; family Hyperoliidae; genus Hyperolius; species Hyperolius riggenbachi. The sequence goes on from NC_090646.1 coordinate 48,283,911, forward strand.
CGCATGCCCATAGAAATGGGGCTGATTACACAAACCCAGCCAGTCTACAACTGCTCTCCTTCCTGCGCACATTACCGTGGCTACGAACTTGGCAATGCAGAGCTATGTGAGTGGAGCAGTCTAGAGTCACTAACCTCCTCGGACTAAAGCGCCGAAGCTTCATCTTCTTCAGTCAACCACTTGTGCCTCACTCTCCAGCTGATGATTCCTATCATTTGACCTGCCGGTAAAGTACGGACATATCACATGTGATAGATGCCGGCTGGAGAAAGTGGGAAAGAGATTCTGACTGAGGACAGGAAGATGAAGCTGTGGTGCTGGAGCCCGAGGAAGTGAGTGACTCTGCTACCTCTTCTGTGGTCTCCGGGGAAATGACCGGGCACCTATCTACATGTACTGGAGGGGGGAGAAAGCTGCTTAGCTACCGACAATGTAGAAAGGGGGGGGGGGGGGGAACTTCCGCAAAATGTTTGCAAACCGGCGAACTTTGTGACCCGCAATAGACTTCAATGGGCAGGCAAACTCCAAAAACTTCAAACATTAACCACTTCGCATCCCTGGGGTTTTCCCCCTAAAAAACAGAACAATTTTCTACATTTCACACTCCTCACATTCATTCACCAATAACTTTATCACTACTTAGGCTATCATTCATAAAGGAGCTGTCGGTACGGGGAATCAGTGCGGGAAAACACCGCTGGCGGTGTTTTAGACTTCTGGGTGGGCATTCATAAAAAAACATCCAGGTGCGGTGGCAGTGCGGAGATTCCCCGAACTAGGCAGGCGGTAGGCTGGCGGTAGGCAGGCGGAGACACGGAAGCTGCCGAGTTGATACATTTCTCCGTGTTCCGCTCTGCTGCAGCTGCCTAGGAGGTCTGTGTGTCTCTATTCACTTGCATTGGTATCGCCACATCACAGGGAGTGGTACTTCCCGACCTCTCACCGCTTGTGGTGATCTTTATCAGTGGTGCTCAACAGAGCTCGAATATTCGAGTAGCTCGAATATTCGAGCTCTTTTTCAGCAATTCGAGCTCGGTATTCGAGCTCTGAATAGCTGGAGATATTCGAATGGGCTATTCGAGTAAACTCGAATAGCACATTCACTATTCGCGCTATTCGAATACCGAGCTCGAATAGCGTCATAGCCCAGATTGATGTCCTCAGAGCCAATCAGAGGGCTCCCAGGCCCTCTGACGGCAGCCAATCACAGAGGGGGACCCTGGCCAGCCCCTACCCTATAAATAGCGGCCGCCATGTTAGGTTTTTCCGTCCTTGCCTGACTTTGTACAGAGAGAGATCTGCTCCTTTGTGCTTTGGCTTAGCAAGAGCTTTATTGTGGTCATTCACCTAGCGTTTTTGTTCACATACACCTCCTATATACACCTATATTGTTGTTAGTTAGATAGACATTGTATTTTAGTTAGTAGCTTGTGTGTTACTAGAGAGCCAGCTGCTGCAGGCAAGCTTACACAACTTTAGGCCTCAGGGCCTGCCTGTGTGGGCAGCTCAGCTGTTCTCTCCTGTCCTCTGTTAGTTTATTTCTCATCTATACCAGTATTTCTGCTGTCCTTTACTAGTACTGAGTGATTGTATTTTGTATTGTAGTTATATAACTGTACTAGGACACTCACTGTCACTGTTTGTTCATAGCTCCTGCGTGTGACCGTGTGTGTGTGCCTGCACTGTACACACACTCTATTTCCTTCTGATTACTGATTATTGTAATTTCTAGTTGTACTTACTGTTACTACTTACTGTACTAGGGAGGGACACTCAGTCACTGTTCATAGGCTAGCTCCTGCGTGTGTGTGCGCGTGCACTGTCTGTAGTGTACACACACTCTATTTCCTTGTGATTACTACTGAATCTGATTATTGTAATTTCTAGTTGTACTTCCTGACTGTTACTACTTACTTACTGTACTAGGGACACTCACTCAGTCACTGTTCATAGGCTAGCTCCTGCGCGTGTGTGCACTCACTGTCTGTAGTGTACACACACTCTATTTCCTTGTGATTACTACTGATTATTGTAATTTCTAGTTGTACTTCCTGACTGTTACTACTTACTTACTGTACTAGGGACACTCACTCAGTCACTGTTCATAGGCTAGCTCCTGCGCGTGTGTGCGCGTGCGTGCACTCACTGTCTGTAGTGTACACACACTCTATTTCCTTGTGATTACTACTGAATTACTGATTATTGTAATTTCTAGTTGTACTTCCTGACTGTTACTACTTACTTACTGTACTAGGGTAGGGACACTCACTCAGTCACTGTTCATAGGCTAGCTCCTGCGCGTGTGTGCGCGTGCGTGCACTCACTGTCTGTAGTGTACACACACTCTATTTCCTTGTGATTACTACTGATTATTGTAATTTCTAGTTGTACTTCCTGACTGTTACTACTTACTTACTGTACTAGGGACACTCACTCAGTCACTGTTCATAGGCTAGCTCCTGCGCGTGTGTGCGCGTGCGTGCACTCACTGTCTGTAGTGTACACACACTCTATTTCCTTGTGATTACTACTGAATTACTGATTATTGTAATTTCTAGTTGTACTTCCTGACTGTTACTACTTACTTACTGTACTAGGGTAGGGACACTCACTCAGTCACTGTTCATAGGCTAGCTCCTGCGCGTGTGTGCGCGTGCGTGCACTCACTGTCTGTAGTGTACACACACTCTATTTCCTTGTGATTACTACTGATTATTGTAATTTCTAGTTGTACTTCCTGACTGTTACTACTTACTTACTGTACTAGGGACACTCACTCAGTCACTGTTCATAGGCTAGCTCCTGCGCGTGTGTGCGCGTGCGTGCACTCACTGTCTGTAGTGTACACACACTCTATTTCCTTGTGATTACTACTGAATTACTGATTATTGTAATTTCTAGTTGTACTTCCTGACTGTTACTACTTACTTACTGTACTAGGGTAGGGACACTCACTCAGTCACTGTTCATAGGCTAGCTCCTGCGCGTGTGTGCGCGTGCGTGCACTCACTGTCTGTAGTGTACACACACTCTATTTCCTTGTGATTACTACTGATTATTGTAATTTCTAGTTGTACTTCCTGACTGTTACTACTTACTTACTGTACTAGGGACACTCACTCAGTCACTGTTCATAGGCTAGCTCCTGCGCGTGTGTGCGCGTGCGTGCACTCACTGTCTGTAGTGTACACACACTCTATTTCCTTGTGATTACTACTGATTATTGTAATTTCTAGTTGTACTTCCTGACTGTTACTACTTACTTACTGTACTAGGGACACTCACTCAGTCACTGTTCATAGGCTAGCTCCTGCGCGTGTGTGCGCGTGCGTGCACTCACTGTCTGTAGTGTACACACACTCTATTTCCTTCTACTGAATCTGAGTGATTACTACTGCTTATTGTATTTTCTAGTTAGTGTACTAGGGGACACACTCACTGTTCACTGTTCACACTTACTGATTACCGATTATTGTATTTTGTATTTGTACTGTACTAATCAGTTAGCGATCTAATCACTTAGTGATTAGTGTCACCTCACCCACCAACCCACTCCATTAAAGTACCCCACTTTTCACCCGCCCTTTTAAAAAACTTTTGTGTTTACGCCCAAAACATCTAAGATGTGTGGAAGTGGCAGCCAGCGCGGTTTGGGCAAGGGGAAGGGCAGCAAGGGAATCAGGAGGAGAGGGAGCAGCATTGTGGCAAGCCGCAGCCGCGTCACCATGCACAGTTCCGCAGCAGCAGCAGCAGCGTCAGTGGCTAACATTCCTCCTATAGCCACTGGCCGTGGACGCCTTGGGCGCCGCCCAGCAGGAGCATCTGCAACTCACGCTGCAGAGACACAGCAGCAGCAGCGTGTAGCACCTGCTCCGATTTTCCTCCAGCCGGGTCGGAAACGTCCCATTGAGGAAAAGGATGCAGACACTGTGGTGCAACTGATGACGGAGGATGACCAGCCCGCCATCAGCTCTGCATCCGAGGCCTCCACCCTCACCACCACCACCACCACCCCTGTTCGCAGCAGCCGCCCAGCAGGGCCTGGGGAGGAGGCCAGTTCACCGTCATTCGCCGACCTGTCATTCAGCAGTCTTTTGACCCCAGGCATCATGAGTAAATTGTCTGCTGTTGTTGGCGATCTTGAGGAGGAGATGCTGATGGGCACTTTGGGGGAGGAGGGATTGGACAGCAAGACTGTGGTGACAGTCAAGCAGCCCATCCATGCATCAGGAGAGGAGTTTGGGGGGTCATCATCCCAGCAGGACATGTTTCAGGAGGGGGAGGATGATGATGACACGGTGACAGACAAAGACTGGGTGCCACCAGCTCCAGGGGATGTCGTCATCAGCAGCTCTGAGGAGGAGGAGGAGGATGCGCTTGTGGGCCTTGCAAGGAGGCGCATCATTGCAAGCATTGGCAGCAGTAGGCAGGTCCCACAGCCTGCTGGTGTCTCAGGCTCAGCAGCAGCAGCAGCAGCATCTGCCAGTACCACCACCAGCTGCACCCAAGCCCCCGCCCCAACCACCACAGGGAGACAGGCAGCAGTGGCTCCAGGCCGTAGGGGGTTGTTTTTGTCACCAATCTGGCGATTTTTCACCATGCCCACAGTGTACAGCAAGTACGCCACTTGCAACCACTGTCAGCGGAAGTTGAGCAGAGGTGCAGACCCCTTAAAGTTCAGCACCAGCTCGCTCATCAACCACCTTGCTGCGAAACATTTTCACCAGCATGAGGAGTTCCAGAGGCTGAAGGCATCTGGTGCTGGCAGTGGCACCACACCCATCACTGCACAGCCTTCAGCAGCAGCAGCAGCAGCAGCAACAGCAGCCACCCGCCCTCCTGCTCCTCCAGCAGCACCAGCAGGAGTGCGGAAACGCACTGCTCCTCCCCCCTCTGCAACTCCTGCTGCCGACACTGAGGCCTGTTCTGGCAGCCAGTCCTCAGTGGCCTCCTCTGCTGTGTCTGCTGATTCCCATGCAAGCAAAAGGCCACGCCAGAGCCTTTTAAGCGAGTCCTTCCAGGGGGTGGTTAGGGCTCTGCCTCCCAGCAGCCGTCGTGTGCGTCAGCTGAACGGCTTGCTGGCACGGGCCATGTGCTCCCAACTCCTGCCGTACACGCTCGTGCAGGAGGGGAGCGACATGCGTGCGCTGCTTGCTTGTGCAGCCCCAGACTGGCAGCTCCCCAGCAGACACTTCTTCGCCCGCAAGGCCATTCCTGCACTGCACCGCTTTGTGATGGCCAATGTGGAGCGAGGGCTGGAGCACGCGGTTGGTGAAAGGGTCCAAGTCACCATGGACTCCGGGAGCAGCCGCTTCGGGACAGGCCGCTACCTGTCCTTCACTGTCCACTGGGTCAGCTTGGTGGAAGGGGGTGAGGATGGGAGAGCAGCAGCGGGCACAGCAGCAGCAGCAACACAGTGGGTGGTGCCACCCCGCAGGGTCAGGGGAACTGCAGCAGGTTCCTCCGATCCTCTGCCATCCTCCGGCACACCTGGCTAAACCCCCCGCCTCAGCAGCAGCGTGAAGGCCCGCCACTGCCAAGTGCTGCTGCACTTGGTCAGCCTTGGGAAGACCAAACTGACGGCAACCCATGTGTTGGACAAACTCCAGGAGCAGGAGAGGATTTGGCTGACCCCCAGAGGCCTCAGAGTCGGAGAGGTGGTGGCCGACAATGGGGCTAATCTGGTTGCCGCAATTGACAGGGGAAACCTGACCCACATCCCCTGTCTTGCCCACGTGCTGAACCTGGTGGTGCAGAAGTTCTTGCGCACCTACCAGGGGATGGGCGAACTGCTGGAAATGGCAAGGAACGTTGTGCGTCACTTCCGGCGCTCGGCTGCAGCCTGTGCGAGCCTGGAAGACGTGCAAAAGGAGCTGGAGCTGCCACGCCATCGGCTGATCCTTGACGTTCCAACTCGCTGGAACTCCACCCTGGCGATGTTGGAGCGTCTGGTTGAACAGAAGCACGCTGTCAACCAGTACCTTGCCCAGGCCACTGTTTCCGCCGTTCAGAGAAGGGACAAGACCAGCAACATCCCGTCCATCGTCCCCGATGATGACTGGAGGCACATGCAGCAGGTGTGCTTAGTGCTGGCTCCCTTTCTGCAGGCCACTAACATGGTGAGCAGGGACCATGCTATGGTCTGCGAGTGGGTGCCCCTGGTTTGTCTGCTGAACAGGGCCCTCGATGCTTTGCTGGAACAGGGAGCTGCACAGTCCACCTCTGAGGGGGAGGAGGAGCAGGACTTGGTGGAGGTCCCTGACCTTGCTGCTGATGAGGGGGATCAGCACAGTGCAGCTGAGTTGGTGCGGGGGTGGAGAGAGGATGAGGCTGAGGAGGCTGAGGAGGCAGAGGAGGAGGATGAGGACAGCACTGCCGTCGATGTGCCAGCACACGTGGCCCGCCTCTTCCCAATGGCAGCGCACATGCTGACGTGCCTGCACAAGGACCCCAGGGTGATCCAGATGAAGCAGAGGGAGGACATCTGGATCAGCATGATGTTGGACCCACGCCTCAAGGGGAAGTTGAGCCAGTTCCTGCCGCCTGCAGGAGGAGACCCAGCGCAACAAATAAGGAGCTTGCAGCAGGCCCTTGTTGAGCGCTTGGAGGAAGCCTTCCCCCAGCCTTCCACCCCCACTGTCCAGCCAGCACAGAGGCAGCAGCAGGTGCCTGCATCCAGCAGCAAGCGCCCCACAGACCTGCTGTCTCTCAGCAACGAGTTCTACAGGACTGTAGAGGCTCCGGCAGCAGTGACTAGAGAGGAGGTGCATGCAGCAGCATCCTCCTCCTGTCACAGCCAGTGCCTGACCCGAATGGTGGCTGACTACATGGGGTCCTACAGCGGGCTTGACAGTGATGCCCCTGTTGATCCCATGGAGTATTGGGTCAAGCGCCTGGAGATCTGGAGCGAGCTGGCGCAGTACGCCCTGGAAGTGCTGTCCTGTCCCCCTTCCAGCGTGCTGTCCGAGCGCTGCTTCAGTGCAGCTGGTGGCGTGGTCACCGAGAAACGCTCACGTCTGTCTCACAAGTCTGTGGACAGACTGACGTTTCTCAAGATGAACCAGGCGTGGGTGGAAGGCGAGTTCCTGGCCCCTGTTGTCGGCGAGAGGGGGACATGAACTGGCTACCGGAAGAACCATCGTTAATGTGCCTTACCACCCTTTACCACCTCCTGGCTCCTGCTCACTAAGCCAGCCTGGTTCACTTTGACTATTACGTCGCCTGCGGCCACACATTTTACACCTACAGTGGGCTGCTGTGTACTGCCCTTCTGCTGGCTGTCTGTGTTTCCCACTGCCAGGGTACACAGATTTACCTTCTGCTGCCACTCTGCCACCAGCTATTACGTCAAACAATAGCTATATCTGTCTGTGTAATTTTCTGTAAAAAACAAAACAAATAAACCATAAAAAAAAAGGTTTAATTTTTCTGAGGTGCCCGGGTTGAAAACTGTGTTGTCCCAGTTGTGTATTGGACACGATGTGGGCTGCACGACCGCTGTCTGGGACCTCCTGCTGTGTTTATTTACAGCCCTGGTATCACCGCTAGGTACCAGGGCTATTATGTCACGCTGCCTGCCTGGCCTGCTGCCACACTCACACTACTCCTCCATTCCTCCTGCTGCTGCTGTATGTCTGTGTTTCCCACTGCCAGGGTACACAGAATTTCCTTCTGCTGTCACTCTGCCACCAGCTATTACGTCAAACAATAGTTGCTCACATTACTCCTCCATTCCTCCTGCTGCTGCTGCTGTCTGTCTGTGTTTCCCACTGCCAGGGTACACAGAATTTCCTTCTGCTGCCACTCTGCCACCAGCTATTACGTCAAACAATAGCTATATCTGTCTGTGTAATTTGTTGTAAAAACAAAACAAATAAACCATAAAAAAAAAAAATTAAAGCTTTAATTTTTCTGAGGTGCCCGGGTTGAAAACTGTGTTACCCCAGTTGTGTATTGGACACGATGTGGGCTGCACGACCGCTGTCTGGGACCTCCTGCTGTGTTTATTTAAAGCCCTGGTATCACCGCTAGGTACCAGGGCTATTATGTCACGCTGCCTGCCTCATTGACTGCCTGCTGCCACACACTCATCCTCCTCCTCCTGCTGCTGAATTTACCTCCTGCTGTCTGTGTGTTTCCACTGCCAGGGAGCACATACAATGGCGCTTCCAACATGCGTGCGCCACCAGCTATATGTTATGCTCAAAAATAGCTGCATTTCTTTAAAAAAAACAAAAAATTATATATACTTTTTATTAATACTGTGTGATATTATTTTTAGAGGTGTCCGGGTTGAAAACTGTGTTGTCCCAGTTGTGTATTGGACATGATGTGGGCTTCACGACCGCTGTCTGGAACCTCATGCTGTGTATTTACGGCCTGGTACCACCGCTAGGTACCACAGCCTATTATGTCTCGTCTCGCTGCCTGCCTCATTGACTGCCTGCTGCCACACAATCATCCTCCTCCTCCTGCTGCTGAATTTACCTCCTGCTGTCTGTGTGTTTCCACTGCCAGGGAGCACATACAATGGCGCTTCCAACATGTGTGCGCCACCAGCTATTTATTACGCTAAAAAATAGCTGCATTTCTTTAAAAAAATATATAAAAAAGAAATAAGTGAAGAAGAAGAAGACGATATAGAAAAAGAAGGAGAAGAAGAAGAAGAAGGAGAAGAAGAAGAAGGAGGAGAAGAAGAAGAAGAAGATGAAGAAGAAGAAGATGAAGAAGATGAAGAAGAAGAAGAAGAAGAAGATGAAGAAGATGAAGAAGATGAAGAAGAAGAAGATGAAGAAGAAGAAGAAGAAGACGATATAGAAGAAGAAGAAGAAGATATAGAAGAAGATATAGAAGAAGAAGATATAGAAGAAGAAGATATAGAAGAAGAAGAAGAAGATATAGAAGATAAAGAAGAAGAAGAAGTAGTATATACAGTACTGAACAAAATTTTGGACACAACTTCTCTTTCCACCTTTTTTTTTTTAAAGGAACATCCCCACATAATCACTTGCTGTTGTTACTTGGAAAAAAAGATGTTTCTTGCATCATTCACCCTCAAAACAAGTGTTGGAAGCTATTTAAGGCCAATTCGAATAGTCAGCTCGAATAATGAGCTCGAATACCGACTCGAATAGTGAGCTCGAAGTCCGAGGTCGAATCGAATAGTAAAAAAAAATCGATTTGAATATTCGACCGAACGCGAATAATTTACTATTCGAATTCGACCTAACTCGAATAATAAAAAGGGGTATCTGAGCATCACTAATCTTTATGAATGAACATTTTGCTACATTTGTTCGGATAATCACCGCACAAGGCGATGATTTATCACTCTGCTCGGTAGTGTCATTTTTTTATGCGGAAAGAGGCTTTATGAATACTGACTTTGCCGAGTGGTCGGTAAAGTCAGCTGTTTTTAGCATTTCCGCATTATTCATCTATGCATTACAATGGGAATATGGTGAAAAAAATGTAAAAAGTATTTTTTTTCCACAGTGTGTAGCCATTATAGTTTTAAAATAAAAAGTGCTGCTATAGATTAAACTCTTACATTTTATTTGACCATGTGTCCTGGTTATTACAACATTTAAATTATGTTCCTAGTACAATGTATGGCGACAATATTTTATTTGGAAATTAAGGTGTATTTTTTCCATTTTTTGTTTTAGCTTTTCTCATTTTACTTTATCAGTAATTAAAAGCCATTTTTTGCATTATATAACAGTAACACGCCCTCATGGTGTATATATTTAAAAGGCTAAGTCCCTAAGGTAGCAATGTATGTATTCTCTTTTCAATTCTGTCACTTTTAATTCTTTTTACAAATGTCTTACTTTAACACAGCGTATATATGAAAATAATAATTGTATTGCTTTTTATTCAGTTTGTCGTGAAAATAAAGTCATGTGACATAGGCATTAGGCCTAATATACCTCAAATTCTATTCTCTTGCTTATCACGGTTAAAATGGTACCCCATATACATAATCAGGTAGCTATTTGGGCGCACAGCAGCCTATTAATCACAAGTAGTACCAATGGCTTTTTCAATGCCATTTTTTTCTCTCCGCCTCTGGAGCATCAGAACATTTAATACAAGTCACAACTGTCACCATTCTGAACACCAGAGGCCCAGGTCTACTCAGATATTGCCAATTTGTAACAGTTGGACTTATGCATTTTTCATGAAATTTGAACTCAACGTTGGAAATTCAGTTTTTTTACCATTTTTTTAACTTTGTCACTAAAATAAGTCAGGTGACATAGGCCTTAGCCCTAATGTACCTCAAATTGTATTCTCTTGCTTGTCACAGTTAAGTTATACTGTACTAGCCGACCCGCGACGTAGCATACGCCGCATAAGGGGGTAGAGGGCAGGAAGGGGGTATTGGGCACAGCGGCGGGGAGGGGGGTCGGACCCCCCCTCAACTGGGTCCCTCATGTGTGCTCCCCCTCCAGCTTAAGCTCAGCAGGACCCCCCCCCCCTCACCTGGGTCCCCCATGTGCGCTCCCCCTCCAGCTTAAGCTCAGCAGGAACCGCCCCACCCCTCACCTGGGTCCCCCATGTGTGCTCTACCTCCAGCTTAAGCTCAGCAGGAACTCCCCCCCCCTCACCTGGGTCCCCCATGTGCACTCCCCCTCCTGCTTAAGCACAGTAGCAGCAGCCACTATTAGTAACAGGCAGCGGGCGGGAATGCCTCACCTCTTCCATATTCCATCGTGCGTTCCACTGTCGTCACTTCCTGCAATGCCACCCACTGTATTGGTGTAATTTGCCTTTTAAAACAGAAGGAAATCTGCAATAATTCAGCTATAAGTGAACATTTGTGGTTACCCACAATGCACTGCTACTAAATATGCCAATTATTCTTTTCACCCTTAGTAACCCAAGCAAGCATCCAGAACCACTGTTGTATAGCAATCCTGTAGCTTTAAGTTTTACACAGCCATATCAAACCCACATGTAGACAGCCTGCTTCAGACTTTTGGTCCTCATCTGTACATGACAAGGATTGATAAGGCTGTATGAGATAGGGCTTGGACCAGTACAACAGAGTAACCAAGCAGCTCAGGGCGACCCATACCACTCGGAATGTATAGGGGGATAAAAGGGACCAAAAAGACCTTCTACTCAAAAAAATCAAAGCTTGGTGTAATTTGGCTTCTTAAAACAGAATAATAATTCAGCTACAAGTGAACATTTGTGGTTACCAACAATGCACCGCTACTAAATATGCAAATTATTCCTTTTCACCCTTGGTAAGTCAAGCAAGCCTATGGGCCTGATTCACAAAGCGGTGCAAACTGTTTAGCACGGGTGTCCTAAACAGTTAGCACATGAAGTGCCGTTCGCGGACTTTTGCACGCGCAAAGTGCCGCGATTTGCGCGATAGCAGCCTTTTGCGCACGCAAAACTCCGCAATCGTGCGACTCGTGGCAAATTGCGCACGCAAAAGACCACGATCAAGCAAACATGTGACTGTCTATTTCACACTTTCAGTCTTCATCAGTACATAGCAGGAATTGATATGGCTGTATGAGATAGGGCTTGGACCAGTACAACAGAGTAACCAAGCAGCTCAGGGTGACCCAAACTACTAAGAATGTATAGGGGTATAAAAGAGACCAAAAAGCCCTCCTACTAAAAAAAGCAAAGCTTGGTGTAATTTGCCTTCTTAAAACAGAAGCAAATCTGCAATAATTCAGCTATAAGTGAACATTTGTGGTCACCCACAATGCACCGCTACTAAATATGCAAATTATTCCTTTTCACCCTTGGTAAGTCAAGCAAGGCTATGGGCCTGATTCACAAAGCAGTGCAGTGCAAACTGTTAAGCACGGGTGTGCTAAACAGTTAGCACGTGAAGTGCCGTTCGCAGACTTTTGCGCGCACAAAGTGCCGCCATTTGCACGATCACAGTCTTTTGCGCGCGCAAAAGTCCGTGCTCGCACAAATCGCACACGCAAAAGTCTGCAATAGCGCGAATCACAGCACTTTACAGTCCACAAACTGCACTTCACGCGCTAAACAGTTTCCACTGCTTTGTGAATCAAGCCCTATAGCTTTAAATTTGACATAGTCATATCAAACCCACATGTGATAGCCTAGTTCAGACTTTTGGTCCTCATCAGTATATAGCAGGAATTGATATGGCTGTATGAGATAGGGCTTGGACCAGTACAACAGAGTAACCAAGCAGCTCAGGGTGACCCAAACTACTCGGAATGTGTATAGGAGGATAAAAGAGACCAAAAAGCCCTCCTACTAAAAAAAGCAAAGCTTGGTGTAATTTTCCTTCTTAAAACAGAAGCAAATCTGCAATAATTCAGGTATAAGTGAACATTTGTGGTTACCCACAATGCACTGCTACTGAATATGCATATTATCCCTCTTTGCCCTTGGTTTGATATGACACTACTTCTTCTTCTTGCTTGGACCAGCCCCTTCTTCTTGCTTGGACCGGCCCTGGGGGCAGGGCGCTACTTCTTCTTCTTGTTTGAAGGTTGAGGCACTTACTCTATTATATATATAGATATACATAATCAGGTAGCTATTTGGGTGCACAGCAGCCTCCTAACCACGAGTAGCGCCATTGTTTTCTTCAGAGCCATTTTTTTCACCATTTGAAACATTGTCATTTTTTTCTTATCAGAGCCCCTGGAGCATCCAAACATGCAATACAAGTCACAAATGTCACCATTCTGAAAACTAGAGACCCAGGTCTACTCAAATATTGCCATTTTGTAACAGCTGGACTTATGTATTTTTCATGAAATTTGAACATAGCTTTGAAAATGCTGGTTTTTACAGTTCTTTCACTTTCTCACAAAAATAAAGTTAGGTGACATAGGCCTTAGCCCTAATATACCTCAAATCCTATTCTCTTGCTTGTCATGGTTAAAATGATACCCTATATACATAATCAGGTAGCTATTTGGGCGCACAGCAGCCTCTTTACCACGAGTAGCGCCAATGGCTTTTTCAAGGCCATTTTTTTTCACCACATTTAATATTGTCATTCTTTCTTATCAAAGCCCCTGGAGCATCCGAACATTCTATACAAGTCACAAATGTCACCATTCTGAAAACTAGAGACTCAGGTCTACTCAAATATTGCCATTTTGTAACAGCTGGACTTATGCATTTTTCATGAAATTTGAACATAACTTTCAAAAGTCCGGGGGAAAAATCAGGATTTGATGCACAGCAGCATTTTAAGGGCAGAGATCACATTTTATTTCTAAATTGCAGGCCTATTTTATTTATAGATTTCAGCTCTGCCTTTAATACCATAATTCCATCACTGCTGCACAGCAAGCTCTCCCAGCTACACATACCTGAATCCCTCTGCAAATGGATAACCGACTTCTTAACCGACAGAAGACAGCGTGTTAGACTTGGTAAACTCACATCAAGCTCTCTGACAGTCAGTACTGGTGCACCCCAGGGCTGTGTGCTTTCCCCACTGCTCTACTCACTTTACACCAATGACTGCATCTCCACAGATCCATCTGTTAAGGTTCTGAAGTTTGCAGACGACACAACAGTTGTTGGTCTCATTCAAAACGGGGATGAGTCTGCATACAGGCATGTGGTGGGACAGCTTTCCTCCTGGTGCAGCAGCAACAACTTGGAACTAAATGCTCTCAAAACCATGGAGATGATAATAGACTTTAGGAGATCTCCCCCCCAGCACCTCCCCTTAACCATAAATGGATCCACAATAACCCAAGTAGAGTCATTCAGGTTTCTTGGGTCCATGATCTCAAACGACTTAAAATGGGACAACAACACCGTCACTATTGTCAAGAAAGCACAACAGAGAATGTACCATCTGCGGCAGCTGAAAAAGTTTGGCCTACCTCAAAATCTAATGGTGCAGTTCTACACTGCAATCATCGAATCCACCATAACATCATCTATGACTGTATGGTTCAGCTCCTGCTCAGCATTAGAAAAGGGGAGGCTGCAGCGCATCATCCAATCAGCGGAAAGGATAATTGGCTGTAGCTTACCTTCCCTGCAGGATCTTTACACTAGCAGGTGCAGAAAGAGAGCATCCAAAATTGCCTCTGACACCTCTCACCCAGCTCACTCCATCTTCCAGCGCATGCCTTCAGGAGTAAGATTCCGGTCAATCGCTACCAAAACCTCTAGACACAGGAACAGTTTTTTTCCTCAAGCGGTAGCGATACTTAATGCTGAACCACGTTAGAGCTGCTAGGACTGAAAGTAATCAGCACAGAACTAAACATGAACAATTCTCACATTGCTTACTGCCACTATACTTATAATGTCCTTAACTTGTAATACTCACACTGTCTGTCCTTGTATTGTTTTTGTTTGTGTTTGTTAAGCAACTGCCAAGACAAATTCCTTGTAGGTGCAAACTTATTTGGCGAAAATAAATTGATTCTGATTCTAAAGTGCTTTAAAACATCTTTTGTGCATACATAAATCAGGTAGTGTAATTAATGTACTGCTTCACACTGACAGAATAAACTCAGTGTGTAACACACCGCAAACAGCTGTATTGTGGAGTGATGGCCATGCTGGACTGGTGCGCACCATGGCGAGAGTGCAGACTATAGCGGTTTTCAAGCCAATATGGCCGCCGGACTGAGGTAGCTCAATGACTTAACAACAGTGGCTGTCCAGCTGATCAAATTTGGTCTGTCCACAATGAAGCAACAACCTTATTATCTTGGATGTGCCCCTCTTCCCTCTGAGACACTCATATAGCCAGCGGTCATTGCTTCATTGTGATACGCAAGCCCCTTCACTGTGTCAGGTAATGATCACGAAGGGTAATTGACACATGTACATGCCTTTAGTTTTGTTGGTGCAGCCGCAGTGCAGCCAGAAAAATTAGGCAGGCATGTACACGCATCAGAAAAATTATGTTAGCGGCCGCTGCTCCAGTCCATCTGGAGTCCTGGTGGATCCTGTTGGTGGTGGCGGAGAAGGCAGTCAGATGCTGTGCGTGGGTACTGACTTAGTCTTCGGCAGGCTCTCTGGGATCCATGCCTCATTCATTTTGATAAAGGTGAGGTACTGAACACTTTTGTGACCTAGGCGACTTCTCTTCTCAGTGACAATGCCTCCAGCTTCTCTGAAGGTCCATTCTGACAGGATGCTTGAGGCAACACGCAAGACAGAAGTTGGATGGCAAATTGTGACAGTTCTGGCCACAGGTCAAGCCTGCACACCCAGTAGTTTATCGCTGCTCATAGTGTCTTCATCCAGACGTAAGGCCAGGTAGACGGCGTTGATGGAGGGTGGATCCGGAAAGGCTAAGGCGAGGCGTTGGACTAAAGAATGTCCGCATGTCCGACATCACCATGAGAACGCTGGAGTGTCCTGTCCTTGCCTCTGTGGACATGGGAGAAGCAACATCACTCACAGTGGTACATTTATTCCCTTGTGCTGTTACATCACCCTTAAGCGCACTGTAAAGCATAGTTGCCAGCTTGTTGTGCAAGTGCTGCATCCTTTCTGCCTTCTGGTGGGTTGGTAGCATCTCCGCCACTTTGTGCTTATACTGGGGGTCTAGTAACGTGATCACCCAGTACAGGTCATTCCCCTTGAGTTTTTTATACGGGGGTCCCTCAACAGGCTGGACAGCATGAAATCTGCCATCTGCACAAATTTGGATGCAGACATACTATCCATCTCCTCTTGCTCTTCCTCAGTGATGTCAGATAAGTTCTCCTCCTCCCCCAGCCATGAAGAATACCACAGGAAAGTTGAGCAGCACAAGCCCCCTGTGACGCCTGCTGCAGTTGTTCTTTTGCCTCCTCCTCAAAAAAAACACCTTCCTCATCATCTGACTCCTCTTCCCCACATGACTCTTCCTCCTCCTCCTCCCCCCTCTGTGCTGCTGCAGGTGTTGATGAAGCATCTGGTTCTGCTGAGAATTGGTTCCACAACTCTTCCTCTTGTTCCTGTTCCTGTTCACGCTTCTCCACAGCCTGATCCACCACTTTATGGGCTTGATTCACAAACCTGTGCTAACCATTAGCATGGGCGTGCTAAAGTTAACACGTGAAATGCTGCTTGCCGAACTTTTGCGCACACAAAGTGCCTGATCATGGATATTTTCGCACGATAACGCAGACTTTTGCATGGAGAAGTCCGTGTTGTCGCGCGCAAATGTCCGCGATCGCATGATTGTGGCACTTTGCACGCGCAAAAAGTCTGCGAGTGGCACTTCACGTGCTAACTGTTTAGCTCACCTGTGCTAACAGTTAGCATGGTTTGTGAATCAAGCCCTATGCACGCCACACTCCAGGAAGAAAGCATATGGGATTAAGTCCCTGATGGCGCCTTCACTGCAACTCACCATGGTTGTCATCTCCTCAAGTGGTCGCTTGAGCCTGCAGGCATTTTGCATGAGTGTTCAGTACTTTGGCCAGAACATCCCCATCTCCCCAGAGTATGTCCTTCTACTGTAGTTGTAGAGATAATGGTTGACGGCTTTCTCCTGTTGTAGCATGCGGTCAAAAATCAAGAGCGTTGAATTCCAGCGAGTTGGGCTTTCCCAAATCAAGTGCCTCACCGGAAAGTTGTTTCTCCGCTGAATATCGGCCAAGCATACCATGGCCATGTAAGACCACCTGAAATGCCCACACACCTTCCTGGACTGCTTCAGGACGTCCTGTAAGCCTGGGTACTTACACACAAATCTCTGAATTATTAGATTCAATACATGTGCCATGCAGGTTAGATGTGTCAACTTTCCTAAATTCAAAGCCAAAATGAGATTACTGTCGTTGTCACACCCCACATTGTCGATCTGCAGTTGGTGCAGAGTCAGCCACTGATCCACCTGTTTGCTAGGAGCAGCCAGGAGAGCTGCTCCAGTGTGACTCTCCGCTTTGAGGCAAGACATGTCTAAGATGGAGTGACACCGTCGTACCTGACACGCAGCATGGGCCCTGGGGAGCTGGAGAGGAGATTGCAGCACCAGTAGAGTTGCACTGCCACTCAGCCAAGGAGGAGGAGGATGATGACAGTGAAGAGGATGTAATAGGAGGAGAAGGAGAGGAGGTGGCAGCAGGCCTGCCTGCAAGCCGTGGAGGTGTCACAAGTAGGTCCGCTGCACAGCCACATACTCCCTGCTTGCCTTCGGTCACCAGGTTGACCCAATGGGCTGTGTAAGTAATGTACCTACCCTGACCGTGCTTTGTAGACCAGGCATCCATGGTCAGATGGACCCTTGACCCAACGCTGTGTGCCAGAGTTGACATCACTTGCCTTTCTACATCACGGTACAGTTTGGGTATCACCTTTTTTAAGAAATAATGGTGGCCTGGTATCTTTCACTGCGGTGTCCCAATGGCCACAAATTTGTTGAAGGCCTCAGAGTCCACAAGCTAGTATGGTAACAGCTGGCAAGCTAACAGTTCCACCAAAGCAGCTGTCAGACGCCAGACAAGGGGGTGACTTGCAAACATTGGCTTCTTCCACTCAAAGATTTCCTTAACTGACACCTGGCTGCTGTGGGCAGAGGAGCAGGAACCACTCAAGGTGAGAGGCAGAGTGGAGGAGGGTGGCTGCGAAGGTGCAAGGGAGAAAGCAGCTGAAGATGGTGCACCTGAAGGAGGAAAAGGAGAAGGAGAGTGGCTTTGCTTTTGTGTGCTGCTCTTCCTCAGGTGGTCTTCCCATTTCAGTTTGTGCTTTTTCTGCATGTGCCTTCGTAAGGCAGTTGTCCCTACGTGGATTTTGGCTCCATTTTTGGTGGCAGAGAGAACAGATGGCATTGCTCTCATCTGAGGCAGACACACAAAAAAAATTCCACACACCTCTGAGCCCTGATGGCACTATGGTGGTGCAGCAGCTGACGTTGAAGGGCATGTTAGCTGGCTGTCCATAGGTGGAGATACATGGTGCCAGACACTGCCACCAGCTGTTTCTGACAACAAGCTCCCCCTGCTTCTTTCAGCAACTCATCTCCTCCTACTCCTCACTGACTCCTCCCCTAAACTGTCCCCTTGGTCATCTTGTCTATTATGATCCCACGTGGCATCCATGGCATTATCATCATCATCATAATCATCCTCCCCAGCTTCGCTTGTATCAACACCTCCAAAACTGCACCAACAGCAGGTATTTCATCATCCTCCTCCTCACACCTGACGTTCATAGTGTCGCCTAACTCAGACATATGAGGTGGTGTAACTTGCTTAGCGCCTTCATCTTGTTGTAACAATAATGGCCGTGAATCAGTTAATTCCCCCCAAGTAACTCCTGCGAAGTGTCAAATGTAGTGGATGTGGAGCTTGTAGTAGCGCTTGTGGCTGCGGAAGATGAGGTGTTCTGTGTTAAATAGTCAACCACGTACTTACAATCTTGGGAGTTGATGGCACGTGCCTTCTTTTGAGCACTGTACTTTGGTCCAGGGCCGCACAAAATCACATCAGCATGACCTCAAACAGACCTACCGGGTGGCCTGCCTCTGGGTCTGCCTCTGCCTATTTTGTCAATATCGGTGAAGGGAGGGGTGAAGTGAAAGCTATGCACTGACTTTTGACTAATACAATGTGCAGTCACACAGGTGCAGTGAACGGTATGCAGTGACTGGTATTAGAAATGTGCAGCTGTCACACACACAAGTACCGTGGACAGGTGCAGTGACTGCTGGTATATAACACTGCATGCTTCTGTCACGCAGGTGCAGTAAACATGAACAGGTATGCAGTGATTGGTATAACAAATGTGCAGCTGTCACACACATGCAGTAGTCACTGAATGTGCTGGGCCTTGCACAGTATAGCAATTGCCAAGGGCCAGCTGGCCAACTGCGACTGACAGGGCTGTATATGCAAGTGTCAGTGGGACACAAACACACAAAAATAGATCACAAGAACATTAGCTCTCAAAAGAGCTGTTGAGGGTGCTTTTTAGCAATAAGTATCAGCAAGGAGCAAGCTAACAAGCCTAATTAGAGCCTAACTAAGCTTTCCCTATGTCTCTGCAGCAGACCTCTCCCTTCTCTAATTACTGCAGGCACACGAGTGAGGGAAATGGCTGACGCTGCCTGCCTTTTATAAGGGGGGGGGGGGGGGGACTCCAGGAGGGAGTGTAGCCTGATTGACTACCCTGTGCCTGTTGACTGTGATTTAGAGAGTCAAAGTCGACCCTGATGATGCAGTATAGGAGGCGGGTCGAACTCGCACACAGTTTGTGTTCGATCGCTAACGCGAACCAGCGATGTTCCTGCGAATAAGTTTGCATGCAAACCGTTGGGGCCATCTCTACTGGAGGCTTAAACGCAGTTAACAACCCACAAAAGAACAAATTGTGCAAAAGTGGTTGTGCTTTTCCTAGACTAAACCAATGCGCCTCTAAATTACTGATTTGTGGAGATGGAGACTCTCTGACAAAAAATACTACTTCTGTTCCTCTGACTTACACAAATCCATGCCCAGAATTGATATATGCCTGGGCCTGTGCTCTTGATATATATTGCCATTGGATTAGGACACAGGACATTTCTGAGGATATTGGCGTGGGATTAACCAAAGGTAATCCTTTGTGGTTATTTAAGACTAATACATTACTTTTTATTGTTGTTGTTTTTTTAAAAAAAATTAAACTCTTTGTGGAAATGAGTAAGTAGTACTCCAAAAACCCATTGCCATTTTAAAGATCAGCACAAATTTTGCCTAAACTGAATTACACATCCTAATTCACAATTATGCTGAGAAATAGTAATGTGAAATTTGGGGGTACAATTTTAAATAATTTTATTTGTAAACATAATCAGAAACTATAATTATGCAATTTTGCTTAATTGTGTGCTGATTTTAACGGTTAGTAAATTGCCATGTATGTTAAGGGGAATAGTGGGAAAAAGGCAAAAAACGTATAGTTTTCCAGAAAAAAAAAGATTTTAAACATGCGAAGGAAAAATGCTATTGCTTTGCTATTAACCTCTAAAACTAGCACACATTTACACAAAAATTGAGTCAAATTACTACTGGATTACAGATATCAGTACAAGTTCCAAATCGTCGTAATTACCTATGGCTGTAATTGGCCATAATTGCAAAAATGCATGTGAACGTTTGCGTAACTGTAATTAGCAGATTACACCTAGGGGGAGGAAAGGCGGAAATCTGGGGTCCCCCTTGTAAAAGGGGACAACCAGATGCCACCATGAAACTCCCCGGGGCCTACAGCCACAGTCATGTCAATACAGTTGCCCCACCCTCCTCATGGGTAGATACATTATCTGTCATTTAACTGCATTTGAAAACATTTTTTTTCCTACTGTTACTTTAGAAATCACTCAAAAACAACTAGGTATTTTTTTTTTTACCAGTGTTCTTAAAGAGAACCCGAGGTGGCTTGTAAGAATCCTATTAGCACACATAGGCTGGGTCTGCATATAATGCCCAGCCTCTGTTGCCATACTGTTTCCCCCCAGGCCCCCCTGCGATTAGAGTTGGGCCGAACGGTTCGCCTGCGAACGGTTCCATGCGAACTTCAGTGGTTCGCTTTCGTGTCCCGCAGGCGAACCTTTGCGGAAGTTCGGTTCGCCCCATAATGCACATGGAGGGTCAACTTTGACCCTCTACATCACAGTCAGCAGGCCCAGTGTAGCCAATTAGGCTACACTAGCCCCTGGAGCCCCACCCCCCCTTATATAAGGCAGGCAGCGGCGGCCATTACGGTCACTCGTGTGCTGCCTGCGTTAGTTAGAGTAGGGCGAGCTGCTGCAGACTGTCTCTCAGGGAAAGATTAGTTAGGCTTAACTTGTTCCTGTCTGGCTGCATACCTGTTCTGTGAACCCACCACTGCATACCTGTGCTGTGAACCCACCACTGCATACCTGTGCTGTGAACCCACCACTGCATACCTGTGCTGTGAACCCACCACTGCATACCTGTGCTGTGAACCCACCACTGCATACCTGTTCAGTGAACCCACCACTGCATACCTGTGCTGTGAACCCACCACTGCATACCTGTTCAGTGAACCTGCCACTGCATACCTGTTCTGTTCAGTGGACCCGCCACTGTATACCTGTTCATTGAACCCACCACTGCATACCTGTGCTGTGAACCCACCACTGCATACCTGTTCTGTGAACCCACCACTGCATACCTGTGCTGTGAACCCACCACTGCATACCTGTTCAGTGAACCTGCCACTGCATACCTGTTCTGTTCAGTGGACCCGCCACTGTATACCTGTTCATTGAACCCACCACTGCATACCTGTGCTGTGAACCTACCACTGCATACCTGTTCTGTGAACCCACCACTGCATACCTGTTCAGTGAACCTGCCACTGCATACCTGTTCTGTTTAGTGGACCCGCCACTGTATACCTGTTCATTGAACCCACCACTGCATACCTGTGCTGTGAACCCACCACTGCATACCTGTTCTGTGAACCCACCACTGCATACCTGTTCAGTGAACCCGCCACTGCATACCTGTTCTGTTCAGTGGACCCGCCACTGTATACCTGTTCAGTGAACCCACCACTGCATACCTGTGCTGTGAACCCACCACTGCATACCTGTTCTGTGAACCCACCACTGCATACCTGTTCAGTGAACCCACCACTGCATACCTGTTGTGTTCAGTGAACCCGCCACTGCATACCTGTTCTGTTCAGTGGACCCGCCACTGTATACCTGTTCAGTGAACCCGCCACTGCATACCTGTTGTGTTCAGTGAACCTGCCACTGCATACCTGTTCTGTGAACCCGCCACTGTATACCTGTTCTGTTTAGTGAACCCGCCACTGTATACCTGTTCTGTTTAGTGAACCCGCCACTGCATACCTGTTCTGTTCAGTGGACCCGCCACTGCATACCTGTTCTGTTCAGTGGACCCGCCACTGCATACCTGTTCTGTTCAGTGGACCCGCCACTGTATACCTGTTCAGTGAACCCGCCACTGCATACCTGTTGTGTTCAGTGAACCTGCCACTGCATACCTGTTCTGTGAACCCGCCACTGTATACCTGTTCTGTTTAGTGAACCCGCCACTGCATACCTGTTCTGTTCAGTGGACCCGCCACTGTATACCTGTTCAGTGAACCCGCCACTGCATACCTGTTCTGTTCAGTGGACCTGCCACTGTATACCTGTTCAGTGAACCCACCACTGCATACCTGTTGTGTTCAGTGAACCTGCCACTGCATACCTGTTCTGTGAACCCACCACTGTATACCTGTTCTGTTTAGTAAGCCCGCCACTGTATACCTGTTCTGTTTAGTGAACCCGCCACTGCATACCTGTTCTGTTCAGTGGACCCGCCACTGTATACCTGTTCAGTGAACCCGCCACTGCATACCTGTTGTGTTCAGTGAACCTGCCACTGCATACCTGTTCTGTGAACCCGCCACTGTATACCTGTTCTGTTTAGTGAACCCGCCACTGTATACCTGTTCTGTTTAGTGAACCCGCCACTGCATACCTGTTCTGTTCAGTGGACCCGCCACTGCATACCTGTTCTGTTCAGTGGACCCGCCACTGCATACCTGTGCTGTGAACCCACCACTGCATACCTGTTCAGTGAACCTGCCACTGCATACCTGTTCTGTTCAGTGGACCCGCCACTGTATACCTGTTCATTGAACCCACCACTGCATACCTGTGCTGTGAACCCACCACTGCATACCTGTTCTGTGAACCCACCACTGCATACCTGTTCAGTGAACCCGCCACTGCATACCTGTTCTGTTCAGTGGACCCGCCACTGTATACCTGTTTAGTGACCCCGCCACTGCATACCTGTTGTGTTCAGTGAACCCGCCACTGCATACCTGTTGTGTTCAGTGAACCTGCCACTGCATACCTGTTCTGTGAACCCGCCACTGTATACCTGTTCTGTTTAGTGAACCCGCCACTGTATACCTGTTCTGTTTAGTGAACCCGCCACTGCATACCTGTTCTGTTCAGTGGACCCGCCACTGTATACCTGTTCAGTGAACCCGCCACTGCATACCTGTTCTGTTTAGTGACTTGACTACCTTCTCCGCCACCACCAACAGGGTCCGGGACTCCAGGCGGATTGCTGAATTTTTTAGGCCGCTGCTAGCAGCGGCCGCTGTAATAATTTTTCTGGTGCGTGTACATGACTGCCTAATTTTTCTGGCTGCACTGCGGGCAGCTGCAACAACAAAAGAAAAGGCATGTACATGCGCCCATTCCCCTTCGTGATCATTACCTTGCCGTGGTGAAGGGGCTTGCGTATCACAATGAAGCAATGACCGGCGCCCAGATGAGTGTCTCGGGGGGCACACCCATGATAATAAGGTCGTTGCCTTATTGTGGTCAGACCAAATTTGATCAGCTGGACAGTCACTGTTCTGTCATTCAGCTACATCAGCCAGGCGACCATATGGGCTGTAAAGCCACCAAAACCTGCACTCTCGCCATGGTGCGCACCAGTCCAGCACGGCCGTCACTACACAAACAGCTGTTTGCGCTGCGTTACACAGTGAGTTTGGTGTGTCAGTGTGAAGCAGTACCTTAATTACACTACCTGATTGATGTATACACATGCAAGATGTTTGAAAGCACTTTAGGCCTGTCATTTAGCATTCAATGTGATTTCTGCCCTTAAAACGCTGCTTTGCGTCAAATCCAGATTTTTCCCCGGGACTTTTGGCATGTATCTCACTCCGCCATGCCCCCCTCCAGGTGTTAGACCCCTTGAAACATCTTTTCCATCACTTTTTTGTGGCCAGCATAATTATTATTTTTTTCAAAGTTCGCATCCCCATTGAAGTCTATTGCGGTTCGCAAACTTTAACGCGAACCGAACCTTCCGCGGAAGTTCGCGAACCTAAAATCGGAGGTTCGGCCCAACTCTACCTGCGATCTGCTGTTCCCCATAAACCACACAGCCTGCTGAAGTTGGCGGTATCTTTCAATGCAGTTCCATCCCGAAAGTTGACAGTGGATTCTTGGAAATGTGTAAAGGTGAAAATTAACATGAATATGCATCATTACCAAATGCATGGTGAGCAAAAAAAAAAATGCCCAATTCGCGGCAAGATCAAGCATGCAATTCTTACCTGCTCATTCCGATTTAGAGCAACTGTGTAGTGTCTTTGTTTCCTATATTTATGAGTACAGATAAATAAAACAAAATACAAAGACTCCTGCTCTGTACATCTAATTACTAATGCAGCAAGTTTTGAGTTTAAGGCAAACTGCTACCATGGTTTTAAAGAGAAGTTCAATTTGAAATTTCAGACTTTTATTTAGCATTCAAACACTCTTTATTTATTTATTTATTTATTTTAATCTGGGACATTTTTTTCTAACTCTCTGCTTCTGGTGCACAACAAGGGGTGGGGGTGGGAGGGGGTGCAGGATCCGGGGTTGAGAGGGGTTTAAACCAGAGGTGCCAACACTTTTTTGGCTTTTGAGCTACTTTAAAAATTAGCCAAGTCAAATGGTCTACCTATGTACGATTATAGGAGAACAATTTTATATACAGAATGGAAAATGTAGTGCGGTCTCATTTTTCATGGATCTACCTTCATACTTCATGTCCTTTGTGATCTACTGGTAGATCATGATCTACTTAATGGGCACCCCTGGTTTAAACAATTCTGAGCTATGCAAGAAGAATATTTGCTATCATGTCTGATATTTGTGAAATGATCTCTTCATCTTTTATATGATACAACTTGCTAGAGATATGAAATTCAGTTGTAAGGGCGCTGACACACCAAAGAGAACTGTGCAGGTTTTTTTTGTTAAAAAAAAAATTCTTCCTCTGACTTACATTAACCATTTTGGGACCGGCCACCTAACCTTTTCAGGACCACGTGCATTAGATCCTACGCTGCACTTGTGGCTGTTCTAGCCTGATGCGGCGTAGGGTCTACGGCGGCCCACCTTTTCCACTCCCGACACGATCGTGCGCACCCGGAAGGGGACATTAAGCTGTCATATGACAGCCGCCATCTCCCCCGAGTGATCAGCAGCCATCGCGTATGGCTGCTGATCACGTGATCACTACGATCGCCGTCGGATCGTAGTGATCACTTTGACAGCGGCGGCGGTGGCAGAGAGGAAAAGAAGAGGATCCACTCACCTCTCTGCTTTTCCAGCGATGATCGGCACCCCCTCTGCTCGGGCCAGCATCTCCGCTTCTAATGCCGCTCAGTTCCGGGTCCCGGCTTGATGATGAGTGACATTAGGAGCAGAGATGCCGACCGGAGAAGAGGGGGCTACTGCGGCTCATCGCTGGAGCCTGGAAGGTGAGTGATGGCTGCTGGCAAAAGAGGGGACACCTGCCACCATGGGGGGGACACACTGCACAGCCAGCCACAGAGGGGATCCGGCCACCTGACCCCCCAAAACGCGCACCCCCCCCCCCCACGCAAAATGCCTGGTCCTGAAAAGGGGTTAGGCGGCCGGTCCCAAAAAGGTTAAGGACCAGGCATTTTGTGGTGGGGGGTGCGTGCGTTTGGGAGGGGTTCAGGCAGCTGTATCCCCTCTGTGGCTGGCTGGGTAGTGTCCCCCCCAATGGTGGCAGGTGTCTCCCCTTTCACCAGCAGTCATCACTCACCTTCCAGGCTCCAGCGATGAGCCTTCAATAGCACCCTTTTCTCCGGCCGGCATCTCTGCTCCAAATGCCGCTCAGTTCCGGGTCGCGGCTTTATGACGTCATAAACCCAGAACTGAGCGGCATTAGGAGCAGAGATGACGGCCAGAGCAGAGGAGGGTTTTGATCATCGCTGGAACGGCAGGGAGGTGAGTGGATCCTCTTCTTTGCCCCCTGCTGCCGCCGCCAAAGTGATCACTACGATCCGCCTGCAATCGTAGTGATCACGTGATCAGCAGCCATATGCGATCACTGAGGGGAGATGCCAGCTGTCATATGACAGCTTAATCTACCCTCTCCGGTGTGCACGATCGCGTCAGGATGGTTCATTAGCACGGACATTGAATCAACATCCAGTCAGGGCGGCAGCACCACCTGCTGGACATAGATTCAACTTACGTCGGTTCCCAAAAGGTTAAAATAACGGTAAACAGCAAAACAGCTGTGATCACAATTTTTCAGAACATTTTTTTTTGTAAATGAAAACGACCCACAAATTGCTCTCCAGTGTGTCGGGGCTCTAACAAGCATGACTTACGCAGTACACATCTGATAGCAGCTTTTAAAATCAGTCCATTTCTGCTGTATTACAACTTGAGTATTTACAGCAAAAATCCCTCCTATGATGATATCACCATCCCGAGAATATTTGTACTCAAACGTGTAATCCTTCATGGTGAGATGACACTGCTCAGCAGAGCTCTGCAGCTTAGATGTGGATAGAGAGACACACAGGATCAGCAGCCAGAATAATATAGAGAGCAAATTGCTGGAGAAGTCCTGAGTCATAGCAGTGTCTTTGTCCCGATGTCTCCAGCACAGAGGATGAGCAATGTGTGCTGCAGTCTGCTGACAGGAGTGTCAGTGACAGCCTCTGCCTGTCTGCAGAGGGGATTATATCATGTAGAATGGGACACTCATAGCATAAGGACAAAGACGACACATGTATAGTGTAAAAAAAGAAGATAAAAAAAAGAAAGAAAAAAAATCTTGGAAAAAAAAACAACTCTAGAAATAAGTTTATAATTTACACATATTTCAATATTAACTTTAAAGGATATTTCAACTTTCAATAGAGTTGCTAGTAGTATTTAAAATGCAACAGGATCACAATAAACAGTGGCGTGTCTAGGCCATTTGATCCAGGGCACTGCCCCCGAACCAGTTGCCATGGTGTCCCAGATCAATTATGGCCAGAGTGCCCTGTGAGCTGCCCTCCCAGCCTCAGAGTCATCAGACCTCAGATGGCGACTATGCCCGCCCTTCACTCCCTTTCACCCCCCCCCCCCCCCCCCCGCTGGTCCCCCTGCACTGTTAATGTTACGGTTCTCAAACTTTGCACAATTGGTCACTGGGTGACTGGGATTAATATTTTGAAAAGTGGGTGGAGCCTAAAATGCCAATAAAAATGCACCCATTGATTTTCAAAGGTAAATATTTCATTGTTGCCTTTCTTGCACTGTTAATGGCTCAAGCCTTAAACCTGGTACAGTTGGTCATTGGGTGACTGAGGTTCAAACTCAGAAAAAGGGGTGGAGCCACAAACAGTCAATCAGATTTGTTTCATTTCAATGCAAATATTTGATGCCAAAGACCACCAAGCTCACAAAATTGGTCATTGAGTAATTGTGTGTTAGGGTTAGAAAAAGTAGGCGGAGCCAAAACCAGCCTCATACATACCCGAGCAATGTCAGGACATCAGTGGGCGGAGACAAATACAAATTTCATTGGGAAGATGTAAACTGCAGCCATTATTACACTTTGAATGCTAGGGTTCTCAAACTTTGCACAGTTGGTCACCGGGTGACTGGGATTAATATTCAGAAAAGTGGGTGGAGCCTAAAAAAGCCAATCAAAATTTGATTTTCAAGCGCAATATTTAATTGCTGCCATTCTTGCACTGTTAATGGCACAAGTCTCTTGAACTGTTAATCATCTGTACCTGGTACAGTTGGCCATTGTGTGATTGGGGTTCAAATTCAGAAAAGGGGTGGAGCCACAGTCAATCAGATTTATTTTATTTCAATGCAAACTGATGCCAAAGACTGCAAAGCTCACAAACTTGGTCATTAAGTAACTGAGTAATTGTGTGTTAGGATTAAGAAAAGTGGGAGGTGCCAACACCAGCCAAATACATACCCGGGCAACGCCGGGCCACCAGCTACTTTATAATATTAGTAGGATATATATATGAATTTGGTTGCCAGGAACATGCTTAGTGCTGGCCCAGGATTTTTAGAAATATATGGAGTTTGCAGAGGAGGAAGTTTGAAACTTATCCAATATAAGGTGTTAGCTACAATCAGTGTTTCCTGTCTCTGTCGTCAAAGCCCACCAGAAGTGGATATTTTCTATAAATCCACAGAGGTAGATTAGTGTCCCAGCCTTGCAGTAGAGATGTGGCGAACGGCTCCCGAACCATTCGCCGGCGAACATCTCTGAATCCATGGGGGTTTTACTACTTCCGGGTCGCTCTGACCCGGAGTAGTACACCTGCGCTGCCCGGCGGAGAGTGTCCTCAATCGCACTCCTGTTGCCAGGCACTTTCTGCGCATGTGCGTGACGTCATGAACGACGTCACGCTCATGCGCAGAGTGCCCGGCAACAGGAGCATGATCTAGGACGCACTCCACCGGGCAGCGCAGGCGTACTACTCCGGGTCAGAGCGACCCGGAAGTAGTAAAACCTCCAGAGATGTTCGCCGGGAGAACAGTTCGCCACATCTCTACTCTGCAGGGACACTAATTACCTCACCACTAATTTCTACAAAACATGTTCAGTGGGCCTTGAGGGTAGGTTTAGGGAACCCTAAACTAGATGGTGTTGGTATCCAGCCAAGATAAATGGCTGGAATGTAATGAATGGAAATTTATATTAAAGATTATAACAATGTTGGAAATGCCACAGCAAGGATGCTACATATATACACATTTGGTGGAGCTGCCCTGAAATTAACAAATTTTGGCAGAAAAGTGGACACTTTCTAAATAAGAATCTGGACACTCATAGCCTGACAGACAAGAATTTAGCCTTTTTTTGGTTTAATAACTTTGGATAAAGGTTATCCTTTACTTAACCTGATCGTTCTGGGTACAATTATAGCAAGAAAATTATTAGCAAAGGGGAGGGGTTGAAGCCGTTGTACCAAAATTAGGAGAATGGAGAACAGAGATGACAACATTCCTCCAAAGGGAGACTGACCATGATGTGGAGAAGGTAAGCAACCAAACTATCCTGTAATCCTGTGCTTATTCAAAACGAAAGGATGGAACTGAATGGGAGGCTGTAGTCATTTTGTAAAAGAGTGTGTCAGAGGAGACAGATAATAAGGAAGAATAATGTATGGATGGATGTGATTATGAAGGGTTAGAATGTATGTAGATGGACTTGGTGGGTAAAGGAGGCAGGAGATCTGGAAGAGCTTCTGTTCAGCGGGTTGGTGGAGGCCAGAGACTAACCTCTTACCTCCAGTTATTTACTCTTTTATCTATTAATATTTGTATTTTTATATTTCTTAGTTTTGCTTAGGCTACAAATAATAAAGATAAGAGGACTATGATGCCATTTAAGCCCAAAGTCACAGGAGCACGGCAATGAAGTGCATAAACTAAGGGCACTGAACTAAGCTGAGGTCTGAAAAAAAAATTAATAATCTGATTTTCATTTATCTACCTACAATGCAGTGGTGTAACTACAAATCATGGGCCCCCCAGCAGAACTTTGGTGGGGCCCCCTTAATGTTCACAACCATCCTCTTGCCTCCCCCTGGTGACTCTCACAGCGGGGGGTGGGGAGGCATTTTGCCAGATTTATAAAACAAGTGTGGCCATAAAGGATCTTGCCACCCATATTATGTGCAGCCACAAAAACACCTGATCTGGAGGCTTGGAGGGAGGGCAGGTTGGTACTTGGGGCCCTCCAAACACCCTCTTTGCCCCCCCCTGCAGTCACAAGAACTCCGTCCCTTGTAGTTACACCTCTTCTACGATGTATCCATTTCTCAGTTATCTATCACTCACCGTTCTACCTGCTATTTATCTCTCTACTACTCATCCATCTACATCTCATCTGCTTGCCATTTATGGTCCTAGGCCACACTCCGGGAGGAGACAGAAGCTATGGGACCGTATGGAGGGCACTGGGAAGCAGACTGAATACCAGTACCATTGGAACTTTAGCTGTTGAACGTTGGTCCACTCTCACCACACACCTTTTTCCCTTCATAGTCTGCAAGGAACACCTACCACGTCTCTGCCCCCGGGCTATATATTTCTATCCCTGCTCTGAACATATTTCTTGTGTGAGTTTTCTCTGAATGCCATGGTCTCCTCCTATAAACCAAAAACATATTCGTATATAAGTGGTTGGCTGCTGATATACAGTGGCCTGATAGCATACTGGTTAAGGGCTCTGCCTCAGGCAAAGGAGACCTGTCTTCAAAACTTGGTTCTTTGGCAAGGTTATAAAATTCGCAGATGACACCACCATCCTTGGCCTCATCAGCAGGGACGGGGAACTCGCATACTGGAACGAGATTGAACGCATCTGCAGGTGGTGCAAGGACAACCAGCTGGTACTCAACACAGCAAAGACAGTTGAACTGATAGTGGATTTCAGAAGGTGTCCTCCCACACTCGACACAGTCTCCATTGAAGGCACCAACATCTCCAGGGACTTGAGTGTCCGGTTTCTAGGTGCCACCATCACCAAGGACTTAAAGTGGGCTGAGAACACCTCCAAGGTCCAGAAGAAGGCCCAGCAGAGGCTGTTCTTCCTGAGGCAGCTGAGAAAATTTGAGATGCCATGGGAACTGATGACAACATTCTATACTGCCACCATTGAGTCAATTCTTTGCTCCTCCATAGTCGTCTGGTACACAGGCGCTACTGCGAGCAACAGACTCAAGCTTCAGAGAGTTATCGATACCGCGGAGAGAATCATTGGGTCACCCCTTCCACCTCTTGACCTCTTACAAACCTTCACACTGTGGGCAAGAGCAAATAAAATACGAAATGACCCCTCTCACCCCGGCAGTCGCTACTTTGTCCGCCTGCCTTTGGGTTGCCGCTACAGATCCATCCCCACCAAGACCACCAGACATCTAAATACTTTCTTTCCCCAAGCCATCCACTTGCTGAACTCGAGCCACCACCCTCGTAAAGCACAGTAGTCTTGCACTGCTGCCCATATCATACCATGTTGCAACCTTGTAGTAAATGCTTGTTAGGATGTAATCCCTCTGCCGCCTAAAACTAGATTGTATCTATCACATTGTCTTTTGATCTGTTTGTACTTTTTTCTGATCTGTGTGTATAACAAACTTTCCAGGCCGTGTGTTCCACAAAAAATTCCGGGTGCGATGTTTGTCGCACTCGGCGAATAAACTGATTCTGATTCTGATTTTTGTTAAGTAAGCCAACATTCAGTGAGCAGACCTTGGACAAGACTCCCTAACACTGCACCTGCCTATACAGCGCATCCTAGTGGCTGCAGCTCTGGCGCTTTGAGTCTGCCAAGAGAAAAGCACAATAAAAAGATTCTCTTGTCTTGTCTGATAAATTTATCCTGGACTGTGGCAGGAACATTAGATTGTGAGCCCCTCTGAGGGACACTTTGAAGAAGTATTGCTCAATGTTCTCTGTGAAACAATATGTAGAATATCTGAATGCTATGAAAATACACAATCATTATATTAATCATTGTTACAGTGCAGTTTCTAGGCTAAAATGTACCCAGGGAAAGGGTGTAAAAATTGTGCCCCCCCACCAGAGCAAGGTATGGGTGCCCGCAGTATAGGTTAGCCAGGACTATTTGCACTCAGTATAGGTCCCCTCAGTATAGGTAGCCAAGAATAGGTACCCCTGTATAGGTAGCCAGCTATAGGTCCCCCCAGTATACATAGCCAGGCATAGGTGAGCCAGTATAGTTGCCCCCAGTATAGGTTAGCCAGGTAGGTGCCTCCAGCATAGGTAGCCAGTATAGTTGCCCCCAGTATAGGTTAGATAGGTAGGTGCCCCCAGTACAGGTTAGCTAGGTGGGTGCCTCTAATATAGGTAGCCAGAATAGTTGCCCCAGCATAGGTTAGATAGGTAGGTGCTTCCAATATAGGTAGCCAGTATAGTTGCCACCTGTATAGGCTAGCTAGGTAGGCAGGTGCTCACAATACAGGTTAGATAAGTAAGTGCCCCCAGTATAGGTTAGATAGGTAGCTGCCCTCCAGTATAGGTTAGATAGGTAGGTGCCCCCCAGTATAGGTTAAATTAGGTAGCTGCCCTTCCCGCAGTATTGGTTAGATTAGGTAGCTGCCCCCCAGTATAGGTTAGATTAGGTAGGTGCCCCCAGTATAGGTTAGATAGGTAGCTGCCCCCTAGTATAGGTTAGATTAGGTAGATGCCCCCCAGTATAGGTTAGATTAGGTAGCTGCCCCCCAGTATAGGTTAGATTAGGTAGCTGCCCCCCAGGATAGGTTAGGATGGAATCAGGAATTCTTTATTTCGCCAAGCATGACTGGGTCATGCCCGGAATTGGGTTTGGCACAGTACATATGGCTCGAGAGGAGACAACGATAGGTAGCATAGAACAGCAGAACAGAGTTAACACTACACTTTTACATAGAGGACAAGCAATTACATTTACAATATTGCACTTAACATTTGCGTTACATGCTAGAGCAGCAATTTTACGTTACCCGTAACAGTACTGAAAAGTCATAGGATGGGCTATCGTCAATTAGTTTTGTGTCAATTAGATCAATTAGTTCTTGTGTGCTGATGGGAGTATGTGGAGGGAATTAAGGAGGCTGACGGCCGAGGGAAAGAAAGAGTTACTGTGTCTGGCAGTGCTTGTGGAAATGGCCCAAAGTCTCCGTCCTAGTGGGAGCTGACAGAAGTAACGGTGGCCCGGGTGAGCAGGATCGTTAGCGATCCTCAGCACCTTCGATCTCAGCCTTCAACAGTTTTTGTAGTGTTGATCACTAGCTTGTTCTCCTTGCACCATTGGGAGATTCTTTCCACCTGCTGACAATACTCCTGGATGTTGTCCTTGGTGACGAGACCGACAATGGTGGTGTCGTCGGCGAACTTGATGACCTTGACTGAGTCTGCCTTGGATCTGCAATTGTTTGTGTAGAGGGAGAACAGCAGTGGAGACAAGACGCAGCCTTGAGGGGCACCTGTGTTCGTGGCCATGGTTTGTGAGTGGATATCGCCCAACCTAACAGTTTGGGTCCTGTTGGTGAGAAAGTCTGTGATCCAGAGGCGTAGGCTTGGGTGCACACCAAGTGTGGCTAGTTCTTCTTGTAGGATGTGTGGGCAAATAGTGTTAAATGCCGAGCTAAAGTCCAGGAGTAGTATTCTGGCATATATGTCTGGTCTGTCAAGGTGGTCATAAATGAACTACAGGCAGATGTTTATAGCGTCATCAGTAGACCTGTTTGCCCTATACGCAAACTGTTGGGGGTCTAGAAGGGGCAAGGTGGAGATATTGAGGTTGGATAGGACCACCCACTCTAGAGTTTTCATTATGATGGATGTAAGGGCTACCAGCTTGTAGTTGTTCAGGTCAGAGACTCCCTGTTTCTTAGGGACAGGTATGATGGTCAACCTCTTGAAGCATCTGAGGACTATTCCTTCCCTTAGTGATTTGGCGAAGATGGCGGAGAGGATGGGAGCGAGTTGCCTGGAGCAGGTTTTCAGGAAGGCTGGAGACACCCCGTCCAGTCCAGGGGCTTTTCTGGAGTTTAATCTCGACAGGAGTAGCAGGACATCAGCTTCTCTCACCACTAGAGAAGCAGCTTGGCTCATGACGTTCTTCTCGAGGCGAGGGGGGGGGGGATTGGGCAGTTCCAAATGTACCCTTGGTTCTTCCTGCCTCTCAAACCTGCAGTAGAACTTGCCAAGTTCCTCGGCTAGCTCTGGACTGGGGGGTGTATGTTGGGGGGGGGGGGGGGGCTTGTAGTCGCTGGCAGCCCTAAGCTCCTTCCACACAGCTTGAATGTCATTTGAGCGCAGGTTTTGTTCTATCCTCTCGGCATAGTCCCTTTTGGCAACCCTCAGTTCTCGATTTAGGTCATTTCTCGCCTTCCTGTAGTCCTCCTGGTTGTCGGTCTTGTGTGCAATTTCCTTTTGCCTCCGCAGCTGCCGTAGCTTGTTAGTGAACTTGTGGTTCGGGTATACCTGGAAGAGTTTGGTTGGTACGCAAGAGTCTTCACAGATGCTGATGTATGAGGCAACATTGTCTGCCCACTCGTCTATGTTTGGTGCTTCCAGGCACTCCCAGTCGGTGCAGTCAAAACAGGCTTGGAGTTGGAGCTTGGCCTCATCCGAGCATACTTTAGTAGATTTAAGAGTCGGTTTAGCAGATTCCAAGCGTTTCTTGTAGGTGGGGATCAGGTGGATGACACAGTGGTCAGAGGAGCCAAGAGCTGCCCCTGGGACTGCCTTGTAAGCATCCTTCAGTGCTGTGTAGCAGTGGTCGAGAGTGTTTGCACCCCTGTTGGGGCACTTCACATGCTGGTGGTACTGTGGCATCTCCTGACGAAGACTGGCCTTGTTGAAATTGCCCATAACAATGAATAGTGAGTCTGGGAGGGACGTCTCCCACTGTGAGATGGTCTCGCTGAGGTCCAACAAGGCACATTTGAAGTCAGCGTCAGGAGGAATGTACACACCGACTAGCACATAGGAGGAAAATTCACGTGGCCGAGTATGACGGCCTGCAGTTGATAAGTATAAGTTCGAGGTCAGGGGAGTACTTCCTGATGAGTACTGACGTGTTGGTGCACCATGAGGAGCTGATATAGAAGCAGATGCCACCACCTCTTCTCTTCCCGGAGAGGACGGGGTCCCGGTCTGCACGGGTGAGACTGAAATCTGGGAGCTGTAGAGAGTTCTCAGGGATGTCCTCGTGTAGCCAAGTTTCCGTGAAGCAGAGGACTGGCGTTGTCCTTCTAAGGTCCCTTTTGTCCCAGAGGAGGCACAGTTCATCCAGCTTGTTGGGGAGGGAGCGCACATTCGCCAGGAGGACTGAAGGGGTAGCTGATCGTAGGCCCTTCCTCCTAAGTCTCTCGCGGGTGCCTGCCCGACAGCCTCTCCACCTCAGGCCTGCCCGAAGGAAAAGGGCCGGATCCAGGACCAGTTGGATGTGGTTCCAGACCAGCTTGGTCAAATGCCTCGATACAGGGGGTGAGGGGCCACATGGTTTCCATTGTAGGAGCTGCTCCCTGGTGTATGTTGTGCATGTGGCATGGAGTGGTGTGGGGTGGTCCCTGGTCCCCGGTGAGAGGGCGAGAGGTGGTGGGTCGCCAGCGGGGGGAGTGGAGCATGGCATTGCCAGAGCAACAATAGAACCGACTAGTGGGCCAGGCAGCAGAGCAGAGCAGAGATCAGCAAGGGGCAAGCTGGCCGGACACAGCACCGGACGACAGTGGGCCCCTATGTAGCCAGCGGCTAGTGGTCTCAGTGGGGCACAATGAGTGCCAAGCCGGTTGGGCCCAGGGGGATCAGCACAAGGGACCAGAGCAGAGTTCAGCATGAGGGGGCAAGCTGGCCAGTCACTGCACGGGGAGTCAGAGGGGCCAGGTGTAGCCAGCGTCTAGTGGACTCAGGGTGCACACAGGATGGTGAGGCTAGGGATAAGCAGCAGTAGATCCAGCAGAGTCTGGCAGAAGCGGCAGAAAGTTCAAGCCCAAGCCAGGAGTAGCAGCAGGTTGGGCCCAGGGGGGGGGGGGGGTAAGATATAGCAGGCACAAGAGTACAAGAGTAGTGAGGCCCTTATCCCTTCCCCGTAGCAGACTGTGGATGGCTCAGGCAGCTCCTGTGGGATCAGCTGCATCCCGTGGTTTTGATCTCCGCATGGTGACGATGGGGTGAAGGCAGACTGTTCAGCCAGTGGACTTGCGGCGGTGGACTCGCAGTGATGGGGGCACCTCCAGGTGATTCTGCTGCATGCTGCGTGGGGGAGCCAGCCGGCTACAGCGCAGTGGAGCCTGGCTGCAGGGGTAGGATGTTTCCTCAAGAAGTTTGAGGCCCCTTATTCCAGTGCCGGTGGAGTTGGGCCCGAGGAGGCAGCCATCCCCCGGAGACAGCCACGGTGTGTGTGTGCTTCCTTTTCTGAGGGCCATGTGGGGGGCCTAGCACACCAGAGCAGGGCTGGCGGGCGGCTCCAGTAAGGATGTCGGCACACCGTCGAAGGACCACGTGGTCCTTCCACGTGGTAGCGGCGACAGGCAGCGGAGTCCCCGCAGTGCACAGCTTGCAGCAGTGCAGCCGAGCGGGGGCTGAGGAGGTAAAATCTGTTGTCGGCACACCGTCGGAGGTGGGAGCCAGTGCCCGGCCGCTGCAGAGGGAGGGAGTACGTCCGGCTGATCACTGGGGGTAGTGGAGTGGAGTCTCTGGCAGCTGGGCTCATCTGGTTGGG
Source organism: Hyperolius riggenbachi (assembly GCF_040937935.1). Taxonomy (NCBI): domain Eukaryota; kingdom Metazoa; phylum Chordata; class Amphibia; order Anura; family Hyperoliidae; genus Hyperolius; species Hyperolius riggenbachi. The sequence goes on from NC_090646.1 coordinate 48,319,913, forward strand.
GCCGGTGTCTCTTCAGTGGTGCCTGGGACCTGGAGATCTGTGGTTGGCAGCAGCGAGTGCCGGGGACCTGGAGATCTGTGGCGGGCAGCGGCGAGTGCAGGCTCCGGCTGAGGAGGTAAAGTCTGTTGGAGGGCCGGGAGTGTGGTCCTTCCATGTGGTAGCGGCGGCAGGCAGCGGAGTCCCCACAGTGCACAGCTTGCAGCAGTGCAGTCGAGCTGGGGCTGGTGTGCATCACAGGCATGAGACCTGTGGTGTGCCGAGGCAATGTAAAAAAAATGGAAAAAGTAATAGAAAAAAGGCAATAATAGGAAAAAAGGTGAGGAGCTATGAGCCGAGGCTGCTGGCTCAGTGCCATCTTGAATAAAGGTAGCTGCCCTCCAGTATAGGTTAGATTAGGTAGGTGCCCCCCAGTATAGGTTAGGTAGATGCCCCCCACCCCCATAATGGATGGGAGAGCCGCAGCCACAGGGAGGGCAGCCCGACCTCTTCCTCCCTTCCTCTCCCCGGGCCGCCCTCCATGCTCCCCCCTCAGAGTGCAGAGTGAGCGCGCAGGGAAGCACTGTAAATAGTCAGAACTCACCTCCCCGGTTCCAATTGCCGCTCACTCGCCGCCGGTCTCCTCCTGCTCTGCATAGATGCTGATACACACGCTGCTTCCTGTTTAGCAGGAAGCAGCGTGTGCATCAGCGGCTATGCAGAGAGGGGAAGATCAGCGGCGAGTGAGCAGCGATTGGAACCAGGGAGGTGAGTAGTTGTGTACAGCGCTTCCCTGCGTGCTCACTCTGCAGTCCGAAGGGGGAGCATGGAGGGTGGCCTGGGGAGACGAGGGGAGGGAGAGGTCGGGCTGCCTTCCCCGCGGCTGCGGCTCCCCCCTCCATTACAGCGCCCCTCTCCCAATAGCACTCAGGGCGGTGGCATGAGCCACACACACAGACCTAGAAACGGGCATGCATTGTTATCTTCTTTATGTTTGAAAAGGTAAATTAACTTATGAAGTTATTCTTTAAAAGTTTTTGTTAATATTGCCTTCAATGTAACATGCAGAATTAGTTTGGTGGTCTTCTGTGAGTTGTGTTTTTTGTTTTTTTTCACAGTAAATGTATTTTTTGTTGTTGTCTTTCTGCTATGAATGTCCCATTCTACATGATATAATCCCCTCTGCAGACAGGCAGAGGCTGTCACTGGCACTCCTGTCAGCAGACTACAGCACACATTGCTCACCCTCTGTGCTGTGTTAGCAGTGAAGCATTGGGATAAAGATACTGATAAGATGCAAGACTTCGCCAGCAATTTTCTCTCCATTTTATTCTGGCTGCTGATCCTGTGTATCTCTCCGGCCACATCTAAGCTGCAGAGCTCTGCTGAGCAATGTCATCTCACCATGAAGGAATACACATTTGAGTATAAATATTCCCAGGATGGTGATATCATTATAGGGGGGATTTTTGCTGTAAACACTGGGGCAGTACAGTGGCGCTGGGATGAATCTACAAAATCTGTACTCACCCAAGATATGTGCATTAGGTAAGTCATTCTTGTTGTAGATGGATTTTATAATATCAGGGAGTGGAGGATGCAAAGATGAAATCAATTCAGAAGAAGTGTGTAAAATACAGGTCAGAAAGCCTGTTTCTAGAGCCGTGCGGCCCATGCAGCCGCCCTGAGCGCTGAAGGAGAGGGGGCGCTGTAATGGAGGGGGTAGTCAGCCGTGGGGAGGGCAGCCCGACCTCTCCCTCTCTTCCTCTCCCGGGCCACCCTCTGTGCTCCACCCTCCGACTGCAGAGTTAGCGCAGGGAAGCAAAGGAAGGAAGGGAGGGAGAGGTCGGGCTGCCCTCCCCGCGGCTGACTTCTTTCTCCATTAGGAGGAGGAAGGGGGGTGGGGGTGGGCACCTCACTACCTAACCACCTACCTAACCTATACTGGGGGGCACCTACCTAATGTAACCTATACTGGGGGGCACCTACCTATCTAACCTATACTGGGGGGCACCTACCTAATCTAATGTATACTGGGGGAAGCTACCTATCTAACCTATACTGAGGGGCACCTACCTAATCTAATGTATACTGGGGGCAGCTACCTATCTAACCTATACTGGGGGGCACCTACCTAATGTAATGTATACTGGGGGCAGCTACCTATCTAACCTATACTGGGGGGCAGCTACCTATCTAAGCTATACTAGGGGGCACCTACCTATCTAACCTAAACTGGGGGCACCTACTTATCTAACCTGTATTGGGGGCACCTACCTACCTAGCCTATGCTGGGGCAACTATACTGGCTACCTATATTGGAGGCACCTACCTAACTAACCTATACTGGGGGCACCTACCTATCTATCCTATGCTGGGGGCAACTATTCTGGCTACCTTTATTAGAGGCGCCCACCTAGCTTACCTGTACTGGGGCCACCTACCTATCTAACCTATACCAGGGGCACCTGCCTATATAACCTATACTGGGGCAACTATACCAGCTACATATACTGGAGGCACTTACCTGGCTAACCTATACTGGGGGCATCTATACTGGGGCACCTATGCCTGGCTACCTATACTGGGGGGACCTATAGCTGGCTACTTATACTGGGGTACCTATGCCTGGCTACCTATACTGGGGGGACCTATAGCTGGCTACATATACTGAGTGCAACTAGACCTGGCTCACCTATACTGCAGGCACCTATACCTGGCTCCGGGGGGGGGGTACAATTTTTACACCCTCGCCCTGGGTGCATTTTAGCCTAAAAACTGCCCTGCAGAGCAGAGTTGTTTAAATTTTACCTGCACACTTGCACAGGACAAAAGAAAAACAGAGAGAAATGAACCCTGTATGTATTTAGAGAGTTTAGCCTATTCCCCCTCATCTGTGACTAAGCACAAGTTGTTATTTGATATCCCGATGATTCAGCTGGATGCTAGGCATGGCCCGAACAGTTTGCCATCACACAGTTCCCATTGAACTTCATCTGTTTGTCGTTCACATTTAATGCAAGCTTTTTTGTCAAACGTTTAAGTTCACATTTAACATTGAAGTCAATGGCCGCCGATTTTATCGGTTAATAGCAAAGCCCCAGTGCATGCTAGAAGCACCAAATTTGCAGGGTATGTTAAAGAGGACAGTGGGAACAAGAGGGGAAAAAAATCAAAAAGACCTTGAAGTTTTGAAGAAAATCGATTTTAACCACTTGAAGACCCCCCCCCCCTTTACCCCCCCTTAAGGACCAGCGTTATTTTTTGTGATCTGTGCTGGGGGGGCTCTGCAGCTCCCAGCACAGATCATGTTTCATGCAGAGCGATCAGATCGCCCCCCTTTTTTCCCCCCTATGGGGATGATGTGCAGGGGGGGTCTGATCGCTCCGGTGGGCAGGCATGTTGCGGGGGGCACCTCAAAGCCCCCCTCCGCAGCGAAATTCCCCCCTCCCTCTCCTACCTGCTCATCCCCGGTGATCGGGGCTGCACAGGACGCTATCCGTCCTGTGCAGCCAGTGACAGGCTGTCCCCTGTCACATGGCGGCGATCCCCGGCCGCTGATTGGCCGGGGATCGCCGATCTGCCTTACGGCGCTGCTGCGCAGCAGCGCCGTACAATGTAAACAAAGGAGACAAATGTCTCCTACGTTTACATTTAGTCTGCGAGCCGCAATCAGCAGCTCGCAGGCTATTCATGGAGACCCGCTCCGTGATCTAACAGGAAACGGCCGCTCGCGCAAGCGGCCTTTCCTGATTAATTAGGGAGGCACCTGGCGACGCACAGTTGCGTCGCTGGTCCTCCAGCTACCACTTTGCCGCCGCACGGTATGAGTGTGCGGTCGGCAAGTGGTTAAAGTTACAATTGGATAAAAAGTATTGATTTAAATGCGGTTAAATGACGGATAATAACCTATCAGTAGTGTAAATTTACATATATCAAAGGAAAGAGCAGTGAACTTCATGACAGGGTTTCCAAGTGGTCAGTACATAGCGCAAAATGACCAACTGGAAACCCCATGGAAAATAGGCAATGCTTTGGCCAGGGTTCACTATACAGCTGCGATATGGCTGTATAAGGATCCCTGGCAACTTAACCTATTTTTTGGGAATATTAAAATTTTTGTTCAGAGTGTGGGAAATTAAAAAAAAATGATGTGGGGTCACCCCTCCTGAGTCTCTTTAACCCCTTGTCCCCTATGCAGGCTGGGATATCCGGAATGCTGAACCCCAGCCACGTGGGGCTTCACACCCTAAGCTGTATCAAGGTCTAACAAGATCTTTTTTTCCTCTTGTTCCCACTGTCCTTCTTAACATACCCTGGACATTTGGTATTTCTAGCCTGTATGGGAGCTTTGCTATTAGCCACTAAAGTATGTTTCAGCCACTTTCCCACACTCTGAACATGAACTTTGAGGGCTGGTGCACACCGAGCGGCTCTTTCAGCGTTTCTCGATCCGCTTGGTCAATGTATCTCAATGGGGTGGTTCACACCAGAGCGGGAGGCGATTTGCAGAAACGCATACTCCCGGGGTGAGGCATTTTTTGGATTGTGGATGCGTTTCTGCCTCAATGTTAAGTATAGGAAGAACGCAAACCGCTCTGAAAAACGGCAGTTCAGAGCGGTTTCGCAGGGGTTTTTTGTTACAGAAGCTGTTCAGTAACAGCTTTACTGTAACAATACATGAAATCTACTACACCAAAAATGCTTCCCAAAACCGCAAAACGCTAGCTGAGATGCTACAGAAAAATAAGAAAAAGCCTTTCAAAATCTGCTACCATTTGCGGATCTGATAGTGGTTTTTGGTGTGCACCAGGCCTCAAATGTATTTTCTCCAAAACTATAAGGTATTTTTGAAAAAAATGTTTTCTCTTGTACCCCATTCTTCTCCCTTCCATACACTGCACATTTCAGAATTCTAGCTGGTATAGAGACTTTGCAATTAACAACTAAAGTTGGTGGTTAAAAATAACCATTAAAAAGCATTTGCATAAAATCCACATTTTTTTGCAATGGTTTCACACTTGATCCTCCTCCACCATGCCACTGTCCAGGCTTTGGTGCACGTTTTACACCATTTTTACAGAAATTGTGGCTGCAGAAATGCCCTGAATGTTTTAAAAGTCCGCCTGCCATTAAAGTCTATGGCGCTCACCACGAATGGTCGGTTTGCAAATTTTCACGGTAAATTCACATATGGGTTTGCAACCGTTAAAATGTGATGTTCCTCCATCACTACTGGCAGAGGTCTAACTCAGAATGTTTACAATATGGAGGAATGTTGACAATAAGTAGACAATTTACAGATTTATTGTGGGATTTGTATCAGCTATAACAAAGAAATGTTTTTTCTGTTAGGCTACTTACACACCAGGACGTTGCGTTTAGGGGACGTTATAGGGCACATAACGTGCCCCTAACGCAATGCCTGGTGCTCTCTGATGTGGACGTCGGAGTGAGCCGCGTTGTGCAGCTCACTCTGGCGTCCGTGATGCCGTGATGCGTACTCTTGGACGCAGGCGGAATCACGTGGTCCCGCCCAGCCAATCGCCGCACAGAGCGGCCGCTCAAGGAAGTAAACACTGCACGTCACTGAGTGCAGTGAATATTAATTAGCCATGTGCCCGGCCGCTCTCCGCTCCTCCCCAACACTACTGAGCATGTGCAAGCAGTCTAACGTGGCTTAGCCGCATAGAACACACAGTATGCAGAACTTTGCTGTGTTACAATGTAACGCAACGTGGGCAGTGTGAACAGCCCACTTGTGTTACATTGCTGTGCGCTGGGGGAGCATTACAGGCTGCACTAACGTGCACCTGTAACGTCCCTGTGTGCAAGAAGCCTTAAGGTTATTATGCCGTTGCTTATCTTTTAGAACAGAGAAGAAGTTCTGAGTTCAGGTCCGCTTTAAACCCCTTCTCCTTCTTCATCCCACAATAACCCACTTTCCAACAAGAAGTTTGAAAACCTACAAAAGTCCTGAATATGGAAAAACCATTGCCTAGCAGCAAATGTACTTGTGCCTTGGAGTGGTATGTGTGCGTGTACGCTGACTCTGAGGAGATCTCCACAAGCGTTCAGACAGAGGAGCCCAGTAATGGTGGAACACACCTGTGGAGGAACAAACCCAGCCAGCAGGTGGAGCTGTGGAGCACAGAGAGACAAATCCTCTGAACAGTCCACAGATGACAGACAAAAATTGCTCAATGCAAATGCAGCAGTGAGCAATACATTAACAAGACAGGAACAGATCTGCAATAGATCAGATGAATGCCTGTCAAACTGATAGCAGCCTTTGAGGAAACAGACATTTATTCACAGAGCATCTACAGATGCCAGACAGAAATTGCTTGATGTGAATGCAGCAATGAGCAATACATAACAGGACATAACAAGTCAGTATACTTTATTTCTTGTGAGAAATGCACGTGTTTAGTGCACAGTAAAGTGGCGAACGCCACCAAGGCGGTAGCCCCAGTGGGAGGAGCCTACTGGTGGCAGAGTATTCAAACAAACAGGAGTTGAACACACTAATACAATAATGAAAATAACAAAGAGGCACCAGTATGTGTAGTGATTGGTGCAACAGTAACTTGCTGATAGAGGCTCAGCAGTAACCTCTCCAGTGGCGAGGGCCCACTGGTGAGATAGGATAGTCAGACAGATCAGGTAGGCAACAACTAAGCAGATAGAGGCACAGAATCGTAAGACAGGCTCAGAGTAAAGTTTCAGGCAAGAAGTCGGCAACAAGGTCAGATAAGCAGAGGTACAGAATCGCGAGGCAGAAGGAGCAGTCAGAAACAGGCAAGAAGTCATACACAGATAAATACAATGGATATGTAATAAACGACTGATTACAGCTATCAAAGGCCAATTACAATATACACGGTAATATACAATAACTCTAGCCATGTGCAAATAGGCCGGGCTCCTGCCGGGTTCAATGCATTAGGATCTAACTAAAGTCTGATCCAGGATTTGCAGTCCAAAGACTAACAAAATGTCAGGCGGGGAAGCAGACTCAGGAAGTGACATTTATGGATGAACGCACCAATCAGAGACAGACCTGTAAAAGGACAAGGTAGCAATCTGCATTCACTTAGCCTGCATCTCATAAGTTCATGCATATCCATGCAAACAGCATAGCACTTGGATTCAAACAACAAGCCACACCACAATGGAATGCGAATGCAATGCGAATGAACAGACCACTCATTGTGAATGTCAGAAAAACTCTGCACACAGCAGCCAGCAGAGTCTGGCTGCAGTAGTGTCTGAAGACAAAACAGACCCCACAGAGGAGATCTTTACAGTATGAAATTTTGCTTGAAAACACTAATCACAGAAAAAAAAATCAGTAGGAAACAAAAAGACTTAACTGCAGCTAATTAATACGATTGCTAGTAGCTGGTCACATGATCAGATTGTTGAGTAATTAACTAATTATTGAGCAGACAAAGTAGAGAAAAAGCGGTATTACTCTTACGGAAAAGATCGCGAACCGCAATAGACTTCAATGGGGAGGCGAACTTTGAAAAATAGAAACAATTATGCTGGCCACAAAAGTGATGGAAAAGATGTTTCAAGGGGTCTAACACCTGGAGGGGGGCATGGCGGAGTGGGATACATGCCCAAAGTCCCGGGGAAAAATCTGGATGTGACGCAAAGCAGCGTTTTAAGGGCAGAAATCACATTGAATGCTAAATTGCAGAACTAAAGTGCTTTCAAACATCTTGCATGTGTATACATCAACTCACTGTGTAACGCACCGCAAACAGCTGTTTGTGTAGTGACGGCCATGCTGGACTGGTGCGCACCATGGCAAGAGTGTAGGCCGTGGCGGTTTTCAAGCCCATATGGTCGCCGGGCTGTGGTAGCTCAATTATAGAACAACAGTGACTGTCCAGCTGATCAAATTTGGTCTAACCACAATGAAGCAACAACCTTATTATCTTTTGTGTCCCACCCCCACCCGAGACACTCAAATAGCCGGCGGTCATTGCTTCATTGTGATACGCAAGCCCCTTCACCGCGGCAAGGTAATGATCACGAAGGGGGATGGGCACATGTACATGCCTTTTGTTTTTTTTGTTGCAGCCGCCCGCAGTGCAGCCAGAAAAATTAGGCAGGCATGTACACGCACCAGAAAAACTAGTGTAGTGGCCGCTGCTAGCAGCGGCCTTAAAAATTCAGGAATCCGCCTAGAGTCCTGGACCCTGTTGGTGGTGGCGGAGAAGGCAAGCGGCCTGCAGGCAGAGCTGCTGTGTGTGGGGACTGACTTAGTCTTCAGTCGTGCAGTAGCCGTCCGTGATCCATTCCTCATTCATTTTGATAAAGGGCAGGTACTGAACACTGTCGTGACTTAGGCGACTTCTCTTCTCAGTGACAATGCCTCCAGCTGCACTGAAAGTCCTTTCTGACAGGACCCAACAGTAAAGGTAGTTATATGCAGTGAGGTGGGTTCACTCAACACAACAGGTAGTTATATGCAGTGAGGTGGGTTCACAGAACACAACAGGTAGTTAGTTATATGCAGTGAGGTGGGTTCACTGAACAGTAAAGGTAGTTAGATGCAGTGAGCTGGGTTCACTGAACACAACAGGTAGTTAGATGCAGTAAGCTGGGTTCACTGAACACAACAGGTAGTTAGATGCAGTGAGCTGGGTTCACTGAACACAACAGGTAGTTAGATGCAGTGAGCTGGGTTCACTGAACACAACAGGTAGTTAGATGCAGTGAGCTGGGTTCACTGAACACAACAGGTAGTTAGATGCAGTGAGCTGGGTTCACTGAACACAACAGGTAGTTAGATGCAGTGAGCTGGGTTCACTGAACACAACAGGTAGTTAGATGCAGTGAGCTGGGTTCACTGAACACAACAGGTAGTTAGATGCAGTGAGCTGGGTTCACTCAACCAGTGGTGCTCACCGCCAGGTCGTGATCACGCTTACGCGTGGATTCACGACCATTTTGACGCATTCCGCCTCGGACACGAAAATCCGTGAATAGATTTTCAACCACGAAAATCTACTTCGGCTTCGCGTGAATGCGGACAGAAATCCGCATTCACGCTCGTGAAACCCGGGGCTGAAGTCGTGGTTTGCGGAAATGCGTCAAACTATGCGGAAGTGACACATTGCAGGCCAATCAGAGTGCCCCAGCCAGGCCCTAGCAACCAATCACAGGAGGGGAGCTATGCCCTCCCCTCCTGAATATAAAGCGGCGGCCATGATGGAAAAGCTCTGTCCTTGCTACTAGACTGTGGTGCTGAGAGGATTATCTCCAGGCCATTGTTGTTTGAGCAAGTGCATTTATTGTGTTAAAAACAAAGCGGTTTTTTTTGCTAACACTGCTCTTATACTGTACACAGTTAGCTAGTCAGTGAGTGATTGCTGTAGTTAGTTGTAGTCAGTGTAGTGTAGTGGGAGTGTGGGAGTCTAGTGATTATTTAACTGTGTGTAGTGCTGTGCAGGCAGGTTCAGTGCTGCAGTGTAGTGGGAGTGGGGATTATCTGTGTGTAGAGTGCAGGCAGGCAGGTTAGTGCAGCTGCAGTGTTCACTTGTATATTCCAGTGACAGTTATACACTTGTACTATTTGCAGGCAGCCAGTCACACCGCCAGCGCCGCCACTCTCTGCCAGCGCTGTTCATTCATTCTGTCAGTGACCTTGTGCCGTGCCCAGTGCCCACTGCTCGCTCGCTCGCTGGCATATGAGCATCTCATTACACAGTGTGACATCCTTGTGTGCCCACTGCATCCTTCAGTGACCTAGTTGTATATCCAGTGCCCACTGCTGTGCCCACTGCATCCTTCAGTGACCTTGTACTGTGGCCACTGCATTCTTCAGTGACCTAGTTGTATATCCAGTGCCCACTGCTGTGCCCACTGCATCCTTCAGTGACCTTGTACTGTGCCCACTGCATCCTTCAGTGACCTAGTTGTATATCCAGTGCCCACTGCTGTGCCCACTGCATTCTTCAGTGACCTTGTACTGTGGCCACTGCATCCTTCAGTGACCTTGTACTGTGGCCACTGCATCCTTCAGTGACCTTGTACTGTGCCCACTGCATCCTTCAGTGACCTAGTTGTATATCCAGTGCCCACTGCATCCTTCAGTGACCTTGTACTGTGGCCACTGCATCCTTCAGTGACCTAGTTGTATATCCAGTGCCCACTGCTGTGCCCACTGCATCCTTCAGTGACCTTGTACTGTGGCCACTGCATCCTTCAGTGACCTAGTTGTATATCCAGTGCCCACTGCTGTGCCCACTGCATCCTTCAGTGACCTTGTACTGTGGCCACTGCATCCTTCAGTGACCTTGTACTGTGCCCACTGCATCCTTCAGTGACCTTGTACTGTGGCCACTGCATCCTTCAGTGACCTTGTACTGTGCCCACTGCATCCTTCAGTGACCTTGTACTGTGGCCACTGCATCCTTCAGTGACCTAGTTGTATATCCAGTGCCCACTGCATCCTTCAGTGACCTTGTACTGTGGCCACTGCATCCTTCAGTGACCTAGTTGTATATCCAGTGCCCACTGCTGTGCCCACTGCATCCCTCAGTGACCTTGTACTGTGGCCACTGCATCCTTCAGTGACCTTGTACTGTGCCCACTGCATCCTTCAGTGACCTAGTTGTATATCCAGTGCCCACTGCATCCTTCAGTGACCTTGTACTGTGGCCACTGCATCCTTCAGTGACCTAGTTGTATATCCAGTGCCCACTGCTGTGCCCACTGCATCCTTCAGTGACCTTGTACTGTGCCCACTGCATCTTTCAGTGACCTTGTACTGTGCCCACTGCATCCTTCAGTGACTTAGTTGTATATCCAGTGCCCACTGCTGTGCCCACTGCATCCTTCAGTGACCTTGTACTGTGGCCACTGCATCCTTCAGTGACCTAGTTGTATATCCAGTGCCCACTGCTGTGCCCACTGCATCCTTCAGTGACCTTGTGATGTGCCCACTGCATCCTTCAGTGACCTTGTACTGTGCCCACTGCATCCAGTGATTCATTACTAGCAACATGTCTGGCAGGGTTTCGCGGGGTGAGAGGAAAGGGAGTTCAATTGCCTCAGCCACTTCTGGGACTGCTCCATGTCCAGGGAGAGGACGCCCAGCTGTACGTGGTCGTGATGCAGCAGAAAAGGAGGCAGCAAAGCCTGGGCCGAGTCAGCGGACGCCATTGTCCAAATATTTTAAAGTTTCTGGTCCCCGTGTGGTGGTTGAGCAAATGGAACCTGACGTACTCATGGACATCATGACTTCCTCCCAGACCTCTACTGTGAGCACCACTCCAAGCAGTAGCAGCAGCAGCCAACATCCCACGCTTGTTGTGACATCCACCCCAGCACCCACTGGTCAGCAGCCCTCCCAGGATGACAGTGTTCTGTCCCTCAGTCCGGCATCTGGGAACCTGCTGATGCAAGAAGCACAGGACTTACTGGGGACTGATGTGGCAGAGATTGAGATCGGGCCACAATCACAAGCGTTGTTGAGTTCTGGTGATGAAGAAGAGGGGTCTGTGTCTGGGGATGTAGGGACAGAAGAGGAGGCGGGGGAGTCAGAGGAAGAGCTGGATTATGATGATGCTGCTGATGATGACGTTGTGGACCCTAACTATGTGCAGCCTGCTGAGTCCGTGGAAGAATGGTCAAAGCAGGATGACGAGTCACCTCGGCCTAGGCAAGGATATCGCCATATGTCAGGCAGGGGCAGGGGCATCGGCAGCAGTGGGCGTGGAGGAAGTAGACAGGACACTGCTTCAGCCGGCACCACCACCATGCAACCCCCGGCAACTACTACCACACATTGCTCCGCTGCACCCTCTGCTAGTGGGGGCCGCAGTAAATTAAAGTCACCAGTGTGGGATTGCTTTGAGGAATGTACTGATGACAAAAGGTATGCGGTGTGCAGGTTATGCAGCAAAAGATTGAGCCGTGGGAAAAGTCTGAGCAAGATGGGTACCTCATCCCTCCAGGGCCACCTGAGAAGCCGCCACTGCCGCGAGTATGCGGACTTTAAGAGGAAGCAGGCACTGCTGGCAGGGGTTCCTGAGAGCAGAAGGCCCACCAGCGCAGCAGCATCCTCCCTCCCTCAGGGTCGTGAATCCCCCACAGCAGCAGCAGTAGTAGCACGCAAGCGCTCTTCCACCTCGGCTGCTCAGGACACAGACATTGAGGCTGGCAGCCAGTGTTCGTCTCTCTCCTCTGTCTCCCCTGCATCCCAGCGTCGTCAGACCCTGCTGAGCGACACCTTTCAGGGTCTGACCAAGCCTCTGCCTCCAAGCCACAGGCGGATCCGCAAACTAAATGGCTTGCTGGCCCGGGCCATGGCATCACAGCTGCTTCCCTACTCCCTGGTGCAGGAGGGGAGCGCCATGCGGACGCTGCTCCAATTTGGCATCCCCGAGTGGCAAGTCCCCAGTCGCCACTATTTCAGCAGGAGCGCGATCCCAGCACTCCACAAGTTTGCGGTGGAAAACGTGGCCCGTTCCCTGGACTACTCTGTGGGCAAGCGGGTCCACGTGACCATGGACTCGTGGAGTAGCAGATTTGGGACAGGTCGCTACCTGTCCTTTACGGCCCACTGGGTGACACTGATGGAAGGGAGGGAGGACAAGAGCGCATCAGCCCAGCTAGTGGTGCCACCACGCGGGATCAGGGGGGATGCAGAAGGGTCCTGTCACGACACTCCCTCAGCACCCGGAAAGCAAGCCCGCCTCGGCAGCAGCAGCGCCAAGCCTCGGCACTGCCAAGCCCTTTTAAAATTGGTGACCCTGGGGAAGGAGAGGCTTACGGCCACCAACGTCCTGGCCGCCCTCAGGAAGCAGGAGCGGAGGTGGCTGACCCCCAGAGGCCTGGAAGTGGGGTATGTGGCAGCCGATAACGGGGCCAACCTGGTGGCAGCAGTGCAGCAGGGAAACCTCCAGCACATCCCCTGCTTGGCCCACGTGCTCAATCTTGTGGTGCAGCGCTTCTTGCGCACCTACCAGGGGATGAGCGAGCTGCTGCAGGATGCCCGGGCGGTGGTACGCTTTTTCCGCCTGTCAGCCACTGCCTCTGCACTCTTGTCCACCTTACAGCAGCAGTATGGAAGGCCACAACACCGGATGATCATCGACATGCCAGTTCGCTGGAATTCGACTCTGGCCATGTTGGAGCGGCTGTGTCAGCACAGGCTGGCTCTTAGGGCCTACATGCTAGACCCAAGTGTCCCCAGCAACCAGCAAGTCCCCATGATTACTGCCACTCAGTGGACACTGATGCAGCAAGTATGCCTGGTGCTGAGTCCCTTCCTGGAGGCAACCAAGATGGTCAGTGAGGAGCGGGCCTCTGTGTGCCAGTGGGTGCCCTTGGTTTGTCTACTGGAGCAGGCAATGGACAATTTAATTGAGCATGGGGATGAAGCCCTGAGGCAGTTGGAAGAACAGGAGCAGATGGCAGCACAGTCCAGCTCAGAGGAGGGCTCACAGCAGGTAGTGGAAGAGTTGGAGGTCCCTAACCTGAATGAGGAGGAGGAGGAGGAGCAGAGTGCAGCAGGCGTTGTACGTGGATGGCGGTTTGAGGAGGACATCGACATGGCACAGGAAGAGGACAGGCATGCGTTATGGGACAATGGCGAGGACGAGGAAGATCTTGCTGGCAGGGCCCACTGGTTTCCCATGGCTGTGCACATGTTGCGCTGCCTTCGCAGGGACCCCCGGGTGATCCAGATGCGTTCAAGGGAGGACATCTGGATTACCTTGATGCTTGATCCCCGTCTGAAGGGGAAGCTGGGAGACTTAATGACGCCATCCACCACCGAGCAACGCACAAGGGAGTTGAAGGAGGCCCTTGTGCGCAGACTACTGGAAGCATTCCCCCAGCCTTCCACCCCCACTGTAACTGCTCTGCCAAGCCAGCAAGAGGTGCCTGCCATTGCCACTAGCAGCACAACAACAACCACCAGCAGCAGCAACAGCAACTGGCGCCCCGGAGACCTGAAGAGCCTAAGCAAGAGCCTGTATGCAGTGCAGCAGCCCAGAACAGAGGTGCCCGCCACAGCATCCACCACCAACCAGCACAAGTAACGACTGACCACCATGGTGTCTGACTATATGGGGTCATCCAGCGGGCTCAATGACACCGACAGCCCCGTGGACCCCTTGGAGTACTGGGTCAAGAGACTGGACATCTGGAGCGAGCTTTCCCAGTACGCCCTGGAACTCCTATCCTGCCCTCCTTCCAGTGTCCTCTCAGAGAGATGCTTTAGTGCGGCCGGTGGCGTGGTCACAGAGAAGCGCTCTCGGCTCTCCCACGCCTCTGTGGACAAACTCACCTTCCTGAAAATCAACCAGGCTTGGGTGGAAGGTGAGTTCCTGGCCCCTATTGTCGGACACAGGGGGACATGAAGTGGCTGCTGCATGTGCTGTTGTTAACTATGCCTGCCTTTATAAAGACATTTACTACCTGCCTAGTGCCTACTTTGGTTAATTTTTTGGTGTTATGGTACTACTACCAGTAAGTTGCCATTGTCCTCCTTCTGAGCTGCTGAACTGACCGCCCGCTTTGTCCTCCTGACTCAGTTGCTACTACACTCTGCGTTCACACTGCCCGGGTCACCGGGTGCATTTAATTTTTTGGCCAGCACTATGACGCTGTGCTACTTCTACTGTGCTGCTGCTGCTGAACTGACCGCCCGCTTTGTCCTCCTGACTCAGTCGCTACTACACTCTGCGTTCACACTGCCCGGGTCACCGGGTGCATTTAATTTTTTGGCCAGCACTATGACGCTGTGCTACTACTACTGTGCTGCTGCTGCTGAACTGACCGCCCGCTTTGTCCTCCTGACTCAGTCGCTACTACACTCCGCGTTCACACTGCCCGGGTCGCCGGGTGCATTTAATTTTTTGGCCAGCACTATGACGCTGTGCTACTACTACTGTGCTGCTGCTGCTGAACTGACCGCCCGCTTTGTCCTCCTGACTCAGTCGCTACTACACTCTGCGTTCACACTGCCCGGGTCGCCGGGTGCATTTAATTTTTTGGCCAGCACTATGACGCTGTGCTACTACTACTGTGCTGCTGCTGCTGAACTGACTGCCCGCTTTGTCCTCCTGACTCAGTCGCTACTACACTCTGCGTTCACACTGCCCGGGTCGCCGGGTGCATTTAATTTTTTGGCCAGCACTATGACGCTGTGCTACTACTACTGTGCTGCTGCTGCTGAACTGACCGCCCGCTTTGTCCTCCTGACTCAGTCGCTACTACACTCTGCGTTCACACTGCCCGGGTCGCCGGGTGCATTTAATTTTTTGGCCAGCACTATGACGCTGTGCTACTTCTACTGTGCTGCTGCTGCTGAACTGACCGCCCGCTTTGTCCTCCTGACTCAGTCGCTACTACACTCTGCGTTCACACTGCCCGGGTCGCCGGGTGCATTTAATTTTTTGGCCAGCACTATGACGCTGTGCTACTACTACTGTGCTGCTGCTGCTGAACTGACCGCCCGCTTTGTCCTCCTGACTCAGTCGCTACTACACTCTGCGTTCACACTGCCCGGGTCGCCGGGTGCATTTAATTTTTTGGCCAGCACTATGACGCTGTGCTACTACTACTGTGCTGCTGCTGCTGAACTGACCGCCCGCTTTGTCCTCCTGACTCAGTCTCTACTACACTCTGCGTTCACACTGCCCGGGTCGCCGGGTGCATTTAATTTTTTGGCCAGCACTATGACGCTGTGCTACTACTACTGTGCTGCTGCTGCTGAACTGACCGCCCGCTTTGTCCTCCTGACTCAGTCGCTACTACACTCTGCGTTCACACTGCCCGGGTCGCCGGGTGCATTTAATTTTTTGGCCAGCACTATGACGCTGTGCTACTTCTACTGTGCTGCTGCTGCTGAACTGACCGCCCGCTTTGTCCTCCTGACTCAGTCGCTACTACACTCTGCGTTCACACTGCCCGGGTCGCCGGGTGCATTTAATTTTTTGGCCAGCACTATGACGCTGTGCTACTACTACTGTGCTGCTGCTGCTGAACTGACCGCCCGCTTTGTCCTCCTGACTCAGTCGCTACTACACTCTGCGTTCACACTGCCCGGGTCGCCGGGTGCATTTAATTTTTTGGCCAGCACTATGACGCTGTGCTACTACTACTGTGCTGCTGCTGCTGAACTGACCGCCCGCTTTGTCCTCCTGACTCAGTCTCTACTACACTCTGCGTTCACACTGCCCGGGTCGCCGGGTGCATTTAATTTTTTGGCCAGCACTATGACGCTGTGCTACTACTACTGTGCTGCTGCTGCTGAACTGACCGCCCGCTTTGTCCTCCTGACTCAGTCGCTTCTACACTCTGCGTTCACACTGCCCGGGTCGCCGGGTGCATTTAATTTTTTGGCCAGCACTATGACGCTGTGCTGCTACTACTACCACCAGTATGTTGCCGTGGTCCTTCTGTGCTGCTGAACTGACCGCCCGCATAGTCCTTCTCCTGACTCAGTCGCTACCACCACTGCACTCTGCGTTCACACTGCCCGTGTCCACTGACAACTCTGCTGCGATGTCATTGCTAATTGCTGCAAAAAAAAAAAAAAAAATTACAAAAACCTCTCTGGAGCCTTTTTGCCGTCAGCCACTCATCCTCCTCCAGCGGTACCTTCGCCGCCAAGTGCCATTGGAACTCGCCTTCACCTCTTTGACTGCTTAACGCGTATATCCCTTTTTAAAACCACTTATTACCAATTAATTGCCCCATTTAAAGTGTTGATTTCACTTTAAAATCCATTTTCTCGAGAAAAATTTTTTGGGGGGGAATTTTTTATGTTGAAGTTATGTTGCCCCTTATCACCTCGATAATCCATGCTATTTGGGGGACTGTAGCATGTATGGGGGCTTTGTTATTAACGTTAAAAGAAAATCCGCCTCGGGGCTTGAATCCGCGCGTGATTACGCCATTCACGGGAACAAATCTGCGTGGTTGCGTGGACGCGGACGAAAATCCGCATGCGGCGGGGCCGAATGCGGATTTTTTTTTGCAACCACGCGGATTTCCGAATTCGTGGATAAGGCACATCCGAGCATCTCTGCACTCAACACAACAGGTAGTTAGATGCAGTGAGCTGGGTTCACTCAACACAACAGTGTAATGATCGGTGTCAGCACGCAGAGAGAATCTGATTATTGATGATCTGCAGTATCACCAAGAATGCAGATATATACCTGATTATGGATGATCTGCAGAATCACCAATAATACAGATATATGACTAACCTCTGGACACCCGGCACAAGAAATACAATAACGACAGTAATATATATCACAGAACTGTGGAAATATCCACCACACGGCAATTCCTCAGAGGTGTGGTTACCTCTAAATGGGAACCCCGTGAATGAGATCCTCTAACCAGGCAAAGTGAGGAATCTCGACCCCTAGCAGTAATCATCTGCTAGGGCAGGCAGCTCGGAGAGGCAAACCTCAGAGATAACCCTCCAGTGGGAGACGTTCCACTGAAGGGAGAAAGGTCAGACAGGCAAGGGTTCGGCAACAGAGGTGGCGGCAGCAGTACAGGAACGGAAGGCAGAAGAGTAATCGGTAAACAAGCAAAGGTCGGCAACAAGAATCAGATAGGAAGAGGTACAATAGTGTAGAGAGAGAGAGTAGTCAAGCATAGCCGGAGTCAAACACAGATAAAATATCAAATACAATCCTAACTAAGGTGTGAAATCCTTAGTATCAACACCAGGGCACTGAACTAAGGTCTGAGCGCTAACACAGAAGTGTATTCATGACAGCAGACAAGGAGCAACTGAAAATAAGCTCCTTATATGCTGGGAGCGCATCTGCAGCGCCACCCAGCCGCCCAGCCAATCAAAAGGCCTCCTGAGGTCAGCTGACTGGAGAGTCAGCTGACCCTCCTACGTCAGCTGACCCTCTGCCTCTGTGCACCAGAGAGGCCAGGTCCGCGCGCGAACGCGTGCCGAAGTCCGCCGGCTGCACCACCGGACCGCCACCATGTCACCAGCCGCGGCGGCGGTGTCCCCACCAACCCGTGCCAGCAGTTCCGCATGTGAGGTGGAACTCGCTGGCTGGGAAGCGGAGACTGCCGCCATGTTGCCCCGCACGGCGGCGTCTCCGTGGACTCTCACAAACAGGTAGTTAGATGCAGTGAGCTGGGTTCACTCAACACAACAGGTAGTTAGATGCAGTGAGCTGGGTTCACTGAACAATAAAGGTGGTTAGATGCAGTGAGCTGGGTTCACTCAACACAAAGCTAGGTATATGCAGTGATGAGGTGGGTTAAGTAAACACAACAGGTACTGGGTATATGCAGTACTGGGTGGGTAGTACAATGTGCAGCTCCCTGAGGTAGTCACTGAATGAGCTGGGCTGCTGGCAGTGGCACACACACTATGAATTAGCAAGGCTGTGCATGCAACAAAAGTGTCAGTTTGACACACAGAAAAAAAAAAGTACAGGATTAGCTCTGAAAAGAGCTGTTGAGGGGTGCTATAAAAGCAATAATAATCATCCATGAGCAAGCTAAGCAGCCAAGAACCTAACTAATCTGTCCCTAGGAGAACAAGTCTGCAGCAGCTGTCCCTAGTCTGTCTCTAGCAGGCACACAAGTGACTGTAATGGCCGCCGGAGGCTGCCTTATATAAGGGGGGTGGGGCTCCAGGGCTTAGTGTTGCCTGAATGGCTACAATGTGCCTGCTGACTGTGATGCAGAGGGTCAAAGTTGACCCTCATAGTGCATTATGGGGGGGAATCGAACTTCCACAAAAGTTCACCTGGTTCTGGCAAACGCGAACCACCGAAGTTCGCTGGGAACCGTTTGCCGACGAACCGTTCGCTACATCTCTAATTCCTGGTACACACCATGTACATTCCCAACAGATTTTGGGTCAAATTGATCATTTCTGAAAGGTCTGATCTGATTTCTGATTTTTTTTTTCTGATCACTTCTGTGCAAGAAGTGGTAAAGAGGCACCCAATTTCTATAAAATACTCTAACATCAATAAAATAACAAAAATGAGGTGCCTTACCTCACAGACGACAACTCACTTTGATAAGGAAGTTTAATTGGAGATTTAGCACAGGCAACGCGTTTCTTGGGACCAAGCCCACTTCCTCAGGCCAAATAAAGTGCCGTTGTGGTCTAACAACTGCATTTGGGGTGCCAAACCCCCCCACTTGCCTGGGTGGGGAACCTTACACACCTGAACCAAGGTGGGATCCCACCACCTGTGGTAGTCAAGGTACGTAGGATCTTTTTTGCTAAGAGAGCGACCAGACCCTGACTGCTGGTATACCTGAGTGGAGTCAGGTTTACACACTCCACTTGCTTGAAGCGGTTGGTTGCCCCGTGTGCAACCCACCTTTGTGAGTACCCCTTTTTCAGAAGTTATGTTGCACACCTATTTATTGAGACATACTGCACCATTTGGGCTCCCGTTGTCTTTGTGTTTTTCCCCTCCAGTACTGTTTACACTTCTGTACAAAATCCTTCAGAAAAAAATGATTGGGAATCAGATCGGACCTGTTGGAAATGAATGATTCAACCCAAAATCTGATGGGAAATTGCATAGTGAGTACCAGGCATTAGACAGCATAGTAGTAGGGTTTATTCACGGTGGGACGTTGCGGAGCTGCATTATAAAGTCTAAGGCCCCGTTTACACTTAATCAGTTGGTATGTGTTAGTGTGCGTTAGTGTGCGTTAGTGCACGTTGGTACGTGGTTTTTCCATAGCAGTGCATTGGGAAGAAGATTTCAGTTAAAACGTGTTACGTGTTAAAGGTGCCATAGGAAAACATGGGCATTACTGTGAAAATCAGATTTCTTTCCGTTTTAACTGAGAGCAACTGATTAAGTGTAAAAGGGCCCTTATAATGCAGCTTACCGCGCTGCAATGATAAGCCTATGGGACGTTCTCACATTGTAATGGTTAACACACTGCTTGTAGTGTATTACCTCTAAAAGCACACATTACCAGGTACAGGGAAGCATACTTTTCATTGCCTGTATGCTTCACTGTACCTACTGTGTGCAACGGTAACGCAGCGTTAATGTGCGTTACCACCTTTTTTTGCATTGCGTTGTAATGCTACATTGTGACTTAAATGTTGCATTATAATGCAACATCCTACTGTGAATGCAGCCGTGGCTGAACACAAGTAGAGATGGCCGAGTTCGCGTTCGTGTTTAAACGTGAACATTTGGCGAAATTCGATCTGCCCCCTATACTACATCATTGGGCTAAACTTTGACCCTCTATATCACAGTCAACAGACACATGGCAGCCAATAAGGCTGCACTCCCTGCTGGAGCCTCCCCCCCCCCCTTATAAAAGGCAGCATCGACGGCCATTTTCTCACTCTGTGTGCTGCTGCTATTAGTAAGAGAAGGGAGAGAGGTTGCTGCAGAGATAGGGAAAGCGTTAGTTAGGAGTTCTGTTAGCTTGCTTCTTGCTGATATTTGTTGCTGAAAAGCACCACAAAAAGCTCTTGTGAGAGCTTATGTTCTTGTGTTTTTTTAGTTTTTGTTTTTTTTGTGGCCCACTGACACTGCATATACAGCCCTGTCTGTCACAGCTGGTTCTTGCTAATTGCTATACTGTGCCAGGCCCAGCACATTCAGTGCATACCTTTACACTGCACCTGTGTGACTGCTGCAGCTGCACATTGTATTATAATACCAGTCACTGCATACCTTCCACTGCACCTGTGTGATTGCACATTGCATTATACCACCAGCAGTCACTGCATACCTTTCACTGCATCTGTGTGACAGCACGCTGTTTTATATACCAGCAGTCAGTGCATGCCTTTTCACTGCACCCGTGTGACTGCACATTGCTTTATACCACCAGCTGTCACTGCATACCTTTCACTGCATCTGTGTGATAGCACGCTGTTTTATATACCAGTCAGTGCATACCTTTTCACTGCACCCATGTGACTGCACATTGCATTATACCACCAGCTGTCACTGCATACCTTTCACTGCATCTGTGTGACGGCTCACTGTTTTATATATCAGTCTGTGCATACCTTTTCACTGCACCTGTGTGACTGCACATTGCATTATACCACCAGCAGTCACTGCATACCTTTCACTGCATCTGTGTGACATCACACTGTTTTATATACCAGTCAGTGTATGCCTTTCACTGCACCTGTGTGACTGCACATTGTATTATACCACCAGTATATACCATTATAATTTTTCTGGTGCGTGTACATGCCTGCCTAATTTTTCTAGCTGCACTGTGGCTGCAACAACAAAACAAAAGGCATGTACAAGTGTCAATTTCCCTTCGTGATCGTTACCATGCCGTGGTGAAGGGGCTTGCGTATCACAATGAAGCAATGACCAACGGCTATATGAGTGTGTTGGGGGCACACCCAAGCTAATAAGGTTGTTGCTTCATTGTGGACAGACCAAATTCGATCAGCTGGACAGTCACTGTTGTTCTGTCATTGAGCTACCTCAGCCCGGCGACCATATGGGCTTGAAAACCGCCATTGCCTGCACTCTCGCCATGGTGCGCACCAGTCCAGCATGACCATCACTACACAAACAGTTGTTTGTGGTGCAGTACACAGTGAGTTTGGTCTGTCAGTGTGAAGCAGTACACTAATTACACTACCTGCTGATCCATGTCCAGGGCCGCTATCAGAGGGGACAATCAACACTACAGTGACGGGCCCCAATCTCCCAGGGGGCCCAGGCCCCCCCCTCCAATGTGCAGCACCTGTTGTATGTTTCATTGGCCAACTCTGGTCTCTCTCCCCACTTCTCTGTTCCATAGTTAGAGCAGGTGTAACGATCTGGGGGCGATTTCCAGTCAGCGCACACCACATGCGCTAAAGCAGATGGAAATCCCCAGAATCACAGAAGCAAAGTACCCAGTATATATTTGTAGAGGGGAATTCCAACCAGCAGGTGGAGCTATGGAGTACAGAGGAACAAATCCTCTGTACATCCACAGATGCCAGTTTGAAATTGCACTATAAAGCAACACCACATAATCTAAACAAGTAGCAACTCAAAAGAAGGCAAGAACAGAGCCAGATTATATGAATGTCTACCAATCTAGTTGCCACCCAGCGACGGTAGACATATCACAATAGAACAGACCAGAGAGAGAAAGCTAATCGCAAGAGAGACGATTGCTATCAGCAACACAAGACTGAGCAAAGACAGAGCATGAATTGAGTAAAGGAAGACACAGCAAATAACTACAATCTGAACTCCAAGGAAAATAACAAATTAACTAACTAAACGCGGTCACCGCATGTTATGCGCAACAGTGACAAGCGCGCTAATTGTACGGTCACCGCACGTTAAGCGCAACAGTGACAAAACGTACCAACCGTGACTAACTAATGAACATGGAAAATAAAGACAAACAGATAGCGGTAACGCTTGCTAATCGGTTGCCTAACACCAGACAACAGCAAGCATTTGTTCCAAACAAAACAGACTGAAGGAGTAACCAGTAGCAACCGCTGCCAAGGTTATACTCCAAGATACAAACAAGGGAGACCCACCGCTTCTAGCACTAGGGCAAATGCGATCAAGGAACAGGACAGAACGATTCACTATCAGCCACCGCAGGAGATAGTAAAACTGCAAGGACAGGACAAGACAAAACAAGAATAGGCAGTACAAATAATACAGAACCTGACTGCACTAAGTGGAGTGCAAAATGCACTCCCCAAGAGTTAACTACACTAGAATATTTGCAACAAGATACAAAGAGGCTGAGGCTCTAAGGTTAGTCTCACTAGACAGAAACTATGACGAGCAAGGAATTCTGGGAGGAAGTGACATTTAAACTGAAAATCTTCAAAGGAAGCAGACAAGCAGATTGCAAGATAAGTAGATGCAAATCAGTCAGCATTGCAAACTGACAAAAAGGCCTCTTTCCCCTGGACTGAACTATGCAACCTGCATAGGAAACCAAACTGTCCAGGGAAGCAAGGCCAGCAGAGCAGATTCTGACAGCAGGGCTTCAAGAAAATGGCTACCAATGTCCATAAATGCAGACATCGGTAGCCATTTTTCTGTAGCTTTGCTCTAACTACACTGAAGCACCGCCCGCCCACAGCTACTGCACCACCATTTATTTATGCCTCCCTGTCAGCAGCGGCAGCCAGCTTCAGGGGGATGCTACACGTGAGTGCAGTGTGCTAGGCACTCACATCTCTCCCCTCCACCCCCTTGCTGGCCAATAGACAGGAGGGAAAGCTCTGCTCCACGCCTCCCCTCCTTTCTTCAGCCACAGACGCAGTGTTTACTGCATGTAGCCTTGCCCCTAACCCCGCCCACTTCCAGTCAAGCCTGAAGTTAACTTAGATATCAGGCTGGACAATGCTGCTGACCTCTGGCCCCTGACTTTAAAAGCTGGCCAGCCTGTGCCCCCCCCCCCTGCATCCCAACTGATGGACAGCAGAGCAGGAGAAGAGAGAGCCAGCTCCAGCCAGAGGGACAGGATGAAATGTGAGGAGCACAGCAGACACAGCTGTCATGTGAGCAGAGAGCTGTGTGAGGATCCCCCCTCTGATGACAGGAGAAGGTATTGCTATAAAGTGCCTGTGTCTGACTGCCCTGCTAGTCTCTGCTCCCATATGCCCCATCTTCCTGTCTCCCTCCCTCCTCTTGTATTCCTCCTCCCAGTGCTTCCGCATGCCCCCCTGTCTGTCTCTCCCACATTCACTCTGACTGTCTTCCATTTCCCAACATCTCTCCTTCCTATCTACCTAAGTTCTTCCCCACTCTCCTTCTGTACCTCCTCTCTTTTGTGACACTTTCCCACTTTCCTGATCTGTCAAGACTGTCATCTACTGTCCCTCTAATCTACCGGCCTTCTCTCTGCTATGTTTTTCTCACTTTTCTCTGTCTCATTATTATTATGTATTTATATAGTGCCCATTGCTTCCACAGCGCTGTACAGACTATAGTGTCTTGTCACTTACTGTAACTGTCCCTCAGAGGAGCTGACAATCTAATCCTACCTTAGTCACAGTCTAATGGCCTACCATGTTATTATAATTATGGATTCATACAGCACTGATATCTC
The DNA here is from genome assembly GCF_040937935.1 of Hyperolius riggenbachi. Taxonomy (NCBI): domain Eukaryota; kingdom Metazoa; phylum Chordata; class Amphibia; order Anura; family Hyperoliidae; genus Hyperolius; species Hyperolius riggenbachi. The sequence goes on from NC_090646.1 coordinate 48,343,958, forward strand.
CTGCAACACTTTACAGAGTACACAGTCATGTCACCGACTGTCCTCAGAGGAGCTCACAATCTAATCCTTACCATAGCCGTAGTCTAATGTCCTGCCATATTATTATTATGCATTTATATAGTGCTAACATCTTCTGCAGCACTTTACATAGTCACGTCACTGACTGTCCTCAGAGGAGTTCACACCCATCCCCCCACCTGGGTCCCCTCCTCTCCTGCTCCCCCTTCAGATATTAGATTAGCGTCAGCTGCAGCAGGCGGGGAATGACTCACCTGACTTCCACGTTCCAGATACCAGAGCGCTGCATGCCACAGGTCTTCTCTGCCTTCAGTGCCACTCACTGTACTTCCTGATTAGCGTAATTACAATGACCAGCATTGAAGGCAGAGAAGACCTGTGGCACGCAGCGCTCTGGTATCTGGGAACATGGAAGTCAGGTGAGTCATTCCCCGCCCGCTGCCACTGACACTGCTAACCTATACTTGGTCAACTATACTGGGGCAACTATGCTACCTATACTGGGGGAAACTAGACTACCTATACTGGGACAACTATACTAACTACCTATACTGGGGGCAACGTTACTAGCTAACTATACAGTAACTACACACGCAAGATGTTTTCAAGCACTTCAGTTTAGGAATGCAATGTGATTTCTGCCCTTTAGGGATTATAACCCTGCTCTAAGTCAAATCCATAATTTTCCCCGGGACTTTTGGCAAGTATCCCACTCTGCCATGCCCCCCTCCAGGTGTTAGACCCCTTAAAACACCTTTTCCATCAATTTTGTGGCCAAAAACAGTGTTTGTAGTTTTGAAAGTTTGCCTGCCCATTGAAGTCTATTGTGGTTCGCATGATTCGCGTGAACGTAAACTTTTGCGGAAGTTTGCGCTCGAGGTTCACAAACCCAAAATCGGAGGTTCAAGTCATTTCTAAACACAATCAGATCATTTCAGTTTAGCAAGGGCACTCTTGTCAATTAGCAGCTGAGTGAAGTGAGTAGTTTCAAAACAGTGACTACTGATGAGGTCACATTTTGTATAATCATAAATTTGCACTGCTTGGCAACTTGCGCACCTTAGGGAGCTGCAGTGTCATACTCACTTCACCAGACTTTTCTCCACTGATGGTCTTTTGGATGGGGGGTGTTAAAAAGGGAGGGGTGTCAGTGTAAAGAATGAAGGAGGATGAGAAAGAATAGTGGGTGGTCAATGCTTTGCCACCACAGCCTTTGGTGTTGTGATGCCACTTTCAGAATACAACCCACTTAGCAATGCCAGATCACCCAGCGAGTGGTGAAAAACATGTAGCATCCTAACTGGTTGTCCCGCTTTCCATGGTGATGTGAATTTAGCTAGACCCTAAGAAAGCGAATGCATCACCCACCTCCTCCTCCTTCCTCTCAAGCTACAGAAGTTCCTGTTCATCCATCACCGGCACAATGCCTGAAGCGTGACAGCCGATACGTGGATTGGACAGGTCCTGTCCAGCATCTCCAACATGCTCTCCCTCATCATCCTAATCTGCCACACCCTCTTGAAGATCATGAAGATGGTCAGTGTCTAGGGATGTTCATTCCAATTGCGCAGAATTGTAATTTCCACATGTACGATTGGAATTTGGAAATCAAAAAATGGAAATGGGAATTAAGTGAAAATCTGATTTACCACAACTCGGTAATTTTTTTCCAATCACAGAACTCTGAAGCTTTGGACCAATCAGAGAATGCAGAATTTTTCTGCAAAGTTTAACCATTTCCGCCGCCCGGACGTGAAGCTCACGTCCGGGCGGCAGCTCTGCAGCACTCCCGTGCTTGGGCGCGCTCCCGCCCGCAATCGTGCCTCCGCGTCCCGGCTGTGTCCCCCGGTAGCCCTGGGATCAGTGAAAGGGAACATGGTTCCCGATCACTGATCCCTTTCCCCCGCAGAAAAACCAAAGCGCTCACCTGTGAGGCTTCGGCTCTTCTGCCCGGACAGATTTCCCCATCCCCCTTGTACTTCCGCTTAGCGAGAAGTACAAGGAGGGAAACTAAAAACGAAGGTGGCCATCTTGTGGCCAAATAGTAAAACTGCATCTGCACATTTTTTTACATTACAATATACACATTTTACAACATTAAAGAGGATCTGTAACGACAAAACGTCCCCTGGGGGGTACTCACCTCGGATGGGGGAAGCCTCAGGATCCTAATGAGGCTTCCCACGCCGTCTGCCGTCCCTCGGGGGTCTCGCTGTAGCCCTCCATACAGCGGTGACATAATATTTACCTTCCTGGCTCCTGCGCTGGCGCTCTGGCTGCTTTCGCTCCGAAGGAGGCGGAAATACCCGATCGCCGTCGGGTCCGCTCTACTGCGCAGGCGCAAGTCTCCGGCTCCTGCGCAGTAGAGCGGACCCGACTGAGATCGGGTATTTCCGCCTCCTTCGGAGCGAAAGCAGCCACAGCGCCCCCGCTGGAGCCTGCAAAGGTAAATATTGAATTGAACAGTCGGGCCTGTCGCCGGCTGATCGGAGGGCTGCAGCGAGACCTCCGTGGGACAGAGGACGGCGTGGGAAGCCTCATTAGGATCCTGAGGCTTCCCCCACCCGAGGTGAGTACCCCCCAGGGGACGTTTTTAATGTTACAGAGTCTCTTTAAAAAGTAACTGTTTATGTCCCACACCAAAATATTACCCAAATAAAAATGTTAATGGTAAAAAAAAAAAAATACAATTAAAAAAAAAGACATAAATAGTTACTTAAGGGTCTGAACTTTTAAAATATGCATTTGAATGGGGTATACTACAAACATTTTTAAAATTATAAGCTTGTAAATAGTGATGGATGCAAAACAGAAACAATGCACCTTTATTTCCAAATAAAATATTGGCGCCATACATTGTGATAGGGACAAAATTTAAATGGGATAATAACCGAGACATACGGGCAAATAAAATACATAGGTTTTAATTATGGTAGCATGGATTATTTTAAAGCTATAAGGGCCAAAACTGAGAAATAATGATTTTTTTCCCATTTTTTTCTTATTAATCCTGTTAAAATGCATTTACCGTAAAGTGGCTCTTAGCGAAATGTACCACCCACAGAAAGCCTAATTAGTGGCGGAAAAAACAAGATATAGATCAATAAATTGTGATAAGTAGTGATAAAGTTATTAGCGAATGAACGGGAGGTGAAAATTGCTCCGATGCATAAGGTGAAAAATCCCCGTGGGCTGAAATGGTTTAGACCAATCTCAAGACTACTTTTAAGTTATTCAGATTTCTGATTTTTATTTTTCATTTTTTTTTTCTGATGAAAAAAAAATGACTAATAAAATATTCCTTGAAAACCGGAAAAATTGAAAATCAGAAATCGGAATTTCAGCAGAATCGTAAATGGGCATTTCTGACCATCCTGACATTCCAGCCTATATGCCCCTAAATTACAATGTTCATGGCAAGTATTTTGCACAGCGTCTCCATCTGCAGCCACTGCTCATCTGTGCAGCGGTAGCCGGTAGGCCCAGTTGATGCTGGAGTTTGTAGAGTGCAGTGCTGGCAGTCGGGAAGCAGCAGAAATTTGCTGCAGATGGAGTAAGCTTGCCTTAGTAAGTCCTCCATGTTGGAGATACAACTGCATGTACTTTATGTAGTACTGAGTATTAACACCACTAGGCCAGTAGATGGCACTGTAGCAAATACTAAGGTTAAAGGGGAACTGAAGAGAGAGGTATATGGAGGCTGCCATGTTTATTTCCTTTTAAGCAATACCAGTTGCCTGGCAGCCCTGCTGATCCTCTGCCTCTAATACTATTACCCATAGCCCCTGAACAAGCATGCAGCAGATCAGGTGTTTCAGACTTTAAAGTTATATCTGACAAGACTAGCTGCATGCTTGTTTCTGGTGTTATTCAGATACTACTGCAGAGAAATAGACCAGCAGGGCTGCCAGGCAACTGGTATTGATTAAAAGGAAATAAATATGGCAGCCTCCGTATACCACTTACTTCAGTTCCCCTTTAACAGTTATGTGTGTCTGACTGAAAACTTGCTTTCTTTATCTCTTCCTCTCTCTTCACACCTGAGATGTCTGCTGTTACAGTTTACTGAAATGCTCTGTATGCTTGCAACTTAATCCAGCCAAGTAAACCAAGTTCTGCCTCATCACAAGCTTCTAGTGTCTTCTCTAATACATAACCAACAGGTTATGGGCCCTGCTCCAGACACTGGAAAGAGGAAAACTACAAGCAAGTAAGTGCTGCATCTATAATCATACTGAATCCTGTGTAAGGACACAAGAGCTGCATCCAGAAAGATGGCAAGTGCTTCAGATATGTTTACAATAGCAAAGCTTAACAATGCAAACTACCAGCTGTGGAAGTTACGGCTTGAAATGCTGTTATCCAAAGATGACTTGTGGCAGGTGCTGGATACAGACAGGCCCAATGACAACCCAGAAGAATGGGACAGAAAAAACAGGCAAGCAAAAGCAGTCATAAGCCTGCTAGTGGAGGATGATCAACTCATTCATATAAGGAAAGAAAACACAGCTAAAGGTATGTGGACTGCATTACAAAGGCTGCATGAACGTGCAAACCTAAACAGTAAATTATATCTGCTACGCAAACTGTATCAGATGAGGCTGGAAAAAAGGGCAGGAAATGGGTGAACATGTAAATGCTATGCTAGAGATTGTGGACCAGCTGGGTGCAATAGGAGAAGAAATGAAAGACAATCACGTAGTAGCATTACTGCTATGCAGCCTCCCGGAATCATACAGTGCCCTTATAAATGCTCTAGAAACTAGACCAGAAACTAAACTGACGCTAGAATATGTTAAGGGAAAACTAATTGATGAATACAGCAGAAGAAAGGAAAACCTGCATAATGAAGAAAATGAGAGATCAGAGACAGCTCTAAAGGTGCATGAAGGCATAAGACAAAGCAAAGAAACCAGGCCGGTCACCTGAAAAAGAACTGCTCAATCTGGAAAGCTGAGCAAAGAAAGCAGGAACCACCCACAAGAGAAAGAGCCAAAGCAGTCATGCAGGAAAATGAAAGCGCATCATGGAGTGGTACTTTTAAAGTGACTGAGAATAGCACCTCAAGCGGATGGTACATTGATTCAGGGGCAACAAGCCACATGACAAGCGACGAGACATTCTTCACAGAAATCGATTACAGTGTTAAAGACAAAGTCTTTCTAGCAAATGGGAAAAGTATTACTGCTGAAGGTAATGGTCAGGTTTTTCTGAACTGTAAAACACCATCAGGGGGCAAGCAGAGTATCCTTGTAAAGAACGTTCTATATGTTCAAAGCCTAGAAGGAAGCCTCCTATCAGTGAAAACTCTTGCAAGCAATGGACTCGCCGTCCAGTTCAGAGGTAATGAATGCACAATTCAAAATGGAAAGCAAATCCTAGCAAGAGGAAAATTAAATGAACACCTGTACAAGCTCGTCACTGAAAATGAGAAGGCTAAAGCCTTCATGACAAGTGCATCCACCTGTGGCACAGAAGATTGGGACATCGAAACCCAGAAGCTATAAAGGACCTTGCAAAGAGAGGTCTATCAGAAGACATGAAGATACTGCCTTGCCACACACTCAGCAAGTGCACGTGTTGCATCAAAGCAAAAGCCACCAGAACCCCTCTTCCACAGACCAGTCAGAGAAAAACCACTAAACCTATGGAACTGATACATAGTGATGTGTGCGGACCAATGAAAACCGTCACACCCGGCGGGAACAGATATTTACTGACTTTCATTGACGATTATTCTAGGTACACAATAACTTATCTGATGAAGCACAAAGGTGAAACTTTAGAAAAACTTCAAGAGTTTATAGCTATGACAAGCAACAAGTTTCAAAGAAAACCTGGAATAATACGCACTGACAATGGAGGAGAATATACGAGTAAGGAGATGGAATCATACCTGAAGAAACAAGGTATCCTACACCAAACAACTGTACCATATACTCCTGAGCAAAACGGTGTAGCAGAAAGGAAGAATCACACTCTTGTAGAAATGACCAGATGTATGCTTTCAGATGCTGGCTAGTGTTGGGCGAACATCTAGATGTTCGGGTTCGGGCCGAACAGGCCGAACATGGCCGCGATGTTCGGGTGTCCGAGCCGAACTCCGAACATAATGGAAGTCAATGGGGACCCGAACTTTCGTGCTTTGTAAAGCCTCCTTACATGCTACATACCCCAAATTTACAGGGTATGTGCACCTTGGGAGTGGGTACAAGAGGAAAAAAATATTTGAAAAAGAACTTATAGTTTTTGAGAAAATTGATTGTAAAGTTTCAAAGGAAAAAATGTGTTTTAAATGCGGAAAATGTCATTTTTCTTTGCACAGGTAACATGCTTTTTGTCGCCATGCAGTCATAAATGTAATACAGATAAGAGGTTCCAGGAAAAGGGACCGGTAACGCTAACCCAGCAGCAGCACACGTGATGGAACAGGAGGAGGGCGGCGCAGGAGGAGAAGGCCACGCTTTGAGACACAACAACCCAGGCCTTGCATGAGGACAAGAAGCGTGCGGATAGCAATGCATTTTGTCGCCATGCAGTCATAAATGTAATACAGATGAGAGGTTCAATAAACAGGGACCGGAAACGCTAACCCATCACAGATGTTCATTGTTCATGTTACTTGGTTGGGGTCCGGGAGTGTTGCGTAGTCGTTTCCAATCCAGGATTGATTCATTTTAATTTGAGTCAGACGGTCTGCATTTTCTGTGGAGAGGCGGACACGCCGATCTGTGACGATGCCTCCGGCAGCACTGAAACAGCGTTCCGACATAACGCTGGCTGCCGGGCAAGCCAGCACCTCTATTGCGTACATTGCCAGTTCGTGCCAGGTGTCTAGCTTCGATACTCAATAGTTGAAGGGTGCAGATGGATTGTTCAACACAGCTACGCCATCTGACATGTAGTCCTTGACCATCTTCTCCAGGCGATCGGTGTTGGAGGTGGATATGCATGCTTGCTGTTCTGTGGGCTGCTGCATGGGTGTCAGAAACTTATACCCCATTGTGTCCTGAGGAAATTCTTCGGACTGGTTATTTGGCAGTTGTGTGCGTGGTGTCGCTGCTGGTTGTGTCGGCTTTGTGCCCACTGGCTCCTTGTAACTGGCTGAGGACTCGGACCTCGTGCGTGATGTGCTGGTGCTGCTTAACCCACTGCTGGACGCTTGAGAGGTCATCCAATTAATTATCTGGTCCTGTTCTTTTGGATTTGTGAGGGTTGATTTCCTGGACAACATGGGCGGTATTGAGTGGGTTTTCTTCGGTGCTCCACTGTGGCCCCTCCCTCTTTCACAGGATTTCTTCTTCATTTCACTTATCCTTAAAGTACACGCTGACTGGCAGCAGTACAGTGGCAGTACAGAAATGCTATATAGTGGTGGGTGAGCGGTGTACTACTATTCCCAGCAGCGACACAGAGCACAATGCTATACAGTGGTGGGTGAGCGGTGCACTACTGTTCCCAGCAGCGACACAGAGCACAATGCTATACAGTGGCGGGTGAGCGGTGTACTACTGTTCCCAGCAGAGACACAGAGTGGCAGTAAACACAATGCTATACAGTGGTGGGTGAGCGGTGTACACAGAGTGGCAGTAAACACAATGCTATATAGTGTGGGTGAGCGGTGTACTACTGTTCCCAGCAGCGACACAATGACTGGGGGGACCCTGGCTAGCCTGGCTGGAGAGAGAACTACCCTGCCTGCCTACCCAAAGCTAAACCCACAGACAAATGGCGGAGAAATGACGTGGATCGGGTATTTATTTACCCGAACCACGTGACCCGTTCGGCCAATCAGAGCGCGTTCGGGTCCGAACCACGTGACCCGTTCAGCCAATCACAGTGCAGCTGAACGTTCGGCCATGCGCTCTTAGTTCGGCCATATGGCCGAACGGTTTGGCCGACCACCATCAGGTGTTCGGTCGAACTCGAACATCACCCGAACAGGGTGATGTTCTGCAGAACCCGAACAGTGGCGAACACTGTTCGCCCAACACTAATGCTGGCTTACCTAACAAATACTGGGGAGAAGCTATAATGACTGCAACATACCTACAAAACAGGCTCCCATCAAAAGCTATTGAGAGTACACCATACGAAATGTGGAATGGATCGAAACCTAATGTAGGCCACATCAGAGTGTTTGGCTGTAAAGCATATGCCCACATTCCAAGTGAGAAATGCTCCAAGTTGGAGAACAAAGCCATAGAAGGCATTCTGGTGGGCTACAGTGAGCAGAGTAAGGGATACAGAATCCTTTGTCCAAAGACCAATAAGGTGACAGTCAGCCACAGTGTCTATTTTGACGAAAGCGAAGCACCTGATAATACAATTCTTGAAGAATGCGGAGAGGATTTACGGGCTGAATCAGCAAGAGACACTGACTCATGTGAAGCAGAACAAGAGCCAGACCAAGAAGTGGAACTTACAATCAACGAGCCAGTAGAACCCACTGAGCAACAAGAAATCAGAAGATCCACTCAGACTACAAAAGGGATACCACCCCACAGGTTATCACATGCTGCAAAAACACATCAAACACAGGAGCCAACATCCTGGGAAGACATAGAAACTTTGCCAAGAAGGGAAGCTGATCAATGGAGAAAAGCAGCTGAAGAAGAAATAAAATCACTTCAAGAAAATAAAATGTGGTCACTAACAGAACTTCCTCCTGGTCGTAAGACCATCGGAAGCAAATGGACTTTTAAAGTGAAATATGATGCAGAGGGAAACATCTATAGATACAAAGCAAGGTTAGTTGCCAAGGGATACTCCCAGGAATTTGGAGAAGATTATGATGAAATATTTGCTCCAGTTGTGAAATATTCCACCATGAGAACACTCCTTAGCGCTGCTGCCGGAAAGGGAATGCAAGTGAAGCACCTAGATGTCAAAACTGCCTTACTATATGGAGACATCAAGGAGGATCTATTCATGGAACAGCCACCAGGATTTGACTAGAAAAAGAACCTTGTATGCAAACTGCAGAAGAGCATCTATGGGCTCAAGCAAGCGGCGAGAGTGTGGAATGAAAAAGTGAACGAAATACTCTCGAAAGAAGGATTCTCAAGAAGTAAAGCGGATCCATGTCTGTACTCAAAGAATCAAGAGAACAGATGGACATATATCCTAATTTACGTTGATGACATCTTGACGTGTTTTGAACAAGAAGGGGACTATGACCAAATAGTTCACAAACTGAAACAAAACTTTGAAATTAAGTTGGGGAACATTACTCACTACCTAGGAATTCAAATAGAGCGGGAAAAGGATGGAAGCTATCTTCTTAACCAAAATCAGAAAATTACAGAAATATTAGAACAGTTTCACATGCAAGATGCAAAGGAAGTGAGAACGCCAATGGAACCAGATTATCCAAAATACAATGGAACAGAAAATTCGTTACCTAGCAATGATTACTACCGCAGGGCAGTCGGAAAATTGCTATACATTACCACCGCGACAAGACCAGACATTGCTGTAGCAGTGGGAATACTTTGCAGAAAAGTCACATCACCGTGTCAACGCGACTGGAACGCAGTAAAAAGGGTAATGCAATACCTAAAGGGAACAAATCAGATGAAGCGGAGACTTCCAGCATCGTCAAACCCAAAACTGATTGGATATGTGGACGCCGACTGGGCTGGAGACACCACTGACCGGAAATCTACAAGTGGTTACATCTTCCAGTATGGACAAGGAACCATAAGCTGGTCAAGTCGGAAACAAGCAACTGTTGCACTCTCTTCAACTGAATCAGAATACATAGCAGCAGCTTATGCATGTCAAGAAGCCATTTGGATTCGTCAGCTTCTACTAGACATGGGACTAACTATGTCAGAACCCACACCCATCTTTGAAGACAATCAGGGATGCATAAAGCTCACAAAATCTGAGAAGGTTAACCCAAGAACCAAGCATATTGATGTAAAATATCATCTGCTTAGGGACATGCAAGAACAAGGAGTTATCGACATTCAGTACTGCCCATCAGAGGAGATGACTGCAGATGCACTCACCAAACCTTTGCCAAGGGAACGTCATTGTTTTCTACAAAAGAGACTGAATGTTGTATAATAACGCACATGCCGTTGAGAAGGGGTGTTGGAGATACAACTGCATGTACTTTATATAGTACTGAGTATTAACACCACTAGACCAGTAGATGGCACTGTAGCAAATACTAAGGTTAACAGTTATGTGTGTCTGTCTGAAAACTTGTTTTCTTTATCTCTTCCTCTCTCTTCACAACTAAGATGTCTGCTGTTACAGTTTACTGAAATGCTCTGTATGCTTGCAACTTAATCCAGCAAAGTAAACCAAGTTCTGCCCCATTACAAGCTTCTAGTGTCTTCTCTAATACATAACCAACACTCCAAACATTGGAAGATTTGGAGGAACTTCTGCAACACCAGGTTCAGTATGTGTGCAAAACAGGGCATGTGTTATGTGACCCAGGTTCAGTGTGGTCACAAACTTGTTCCCGTTGCCACAAACCACATGTTCTGTTGTGAGTTGGGAGGGCATCGGCAAAGCATCAACCTCTTTCTGCAAATCAGACAAGAGTTCTCTGGCACTGTGACTCTTCTTCACCAAGGACACCAGTTTCAACACTGCCTGGTGCCTTGCAACGCATGTGCTTGAGAATTGAAACAGAGTCAGGTTTTATTCCCTAAAGGGCAGAAATCACAGTACATTCCCACATTTGAGAAAAATGACTGCTTTAAAATGTCTAGAGTGGTAATGTAAGGGTTATGCCCACTTTACAATGACAGACCAAACTCAGTGTTTAACTCACCACAAGGAGTTGTTAATAGTTGAGACTCTCAGGACTTAAACTTTAGTCCTCTCGGCCACAGTCTTTGCATAGTGGTTGCAGTGCTAATGTGCACACTGGCAAGAGTGCAGGCCATGGCAGTTTTCCAGCCCCTATGGCCGGGCTTACATAGCTCAGTAACAGTAAAGTGACCCAGAAAACAGTGGTTCTGCAGTGTGAGCCCAGTGTTAACTAGTAGGCTTTATTGAATGATCACCAGAGGCGACCAAAGTTTTTGCACAAGAAGCAACAACCTTCTCCTTTTGGATGTGCCCCCAACACACTCATATAGGTCATTGCTTCATTGTGATATGCAAGCCCCCTCACCACGACATGGTAACATGTATTTTTTTTTTCTTGCAGCCACAGTTCAGCACCATAGGCCAGAAAAAATTAGGCATGTTTACATGCCAGAAAAATTGTTTTTTTTAGAGACCACTGCTATAGCAGTGGCCTTAAAAATTCCAGATCCACCTGTGGAGTCCTGAAGTCTTGGTGTGAACCCTGATGGTGGTGGCGGAAAAGTCAGTCAAACAGTCTGGCTGGGTGGGGGACTGACTTACAAGTCTTCAGGCAGGCAGTAGCCCTGCGTTATCCATGCCTTATTCATTTTTTAAAGATGAGGTAATCCAGACTTTTCTGACGTAATCGACTGCGCTTCTCAGTGACAATCTCTCCTGCTGCACTGAAAGTCCTCTCTGACAGGATGCTTGAGGTGGGGCAAGAGAGAAGTTTCATGGCAAATTGTGAGAGCTTAGGCCACAGGTCAAGCCTACACATCCAATAGTTTAGGGGTTCATCACTCCTCAGAGTATCCATATCGGCAGTTAAGGCCAGGTAGTCCGCTACCTGGTGGTTGAGGCATTCTTTGAGGGTGGATCCCGAAGGGCTGTGGCCATGCGTCAGATTAAAAAAAAAAAAAAAACTTTGCATGTCCGACATCACCATAACATCTGAAGACTGTGCTGTCCTTGCCAGTGTGGCTGTGGGAGGAGGAGGGGGATTCTGGGCACCTCTTTGCTGTTGTGCTGTGACATCACCCTTGAACGCATATTTTGCAGCCTGTTGTGGAAATTGTGCATTCTATACGACTGAGTTCTATTTGTGAAAAGTTCCACCACTTTGTACTTATACCGAGGGTCCAGTAGCAGTGCCACGCAGTACAAGTCCTTATCCTTCAGCTTTTTTATAAGGGGATCCTTCAACAGGCAGAACAGCATGAAAGACCCCATTTGTACAAGGTTGGACGTCAAGCTAGACAGCCCCTCTTCCTCTTCATCACTGAGGTTATGCAAGGTCTCCTCCTTCTCCTTCCCCCAGCCATGTACAACACCACGGGTACCCAAAGGGTGACCGCAAGCCCCCTGGGGCGCCTGCTGCGTTTGGTCTTCCACCTCCTTCTCAAAGCCACTATACTTTTCTTCCTGCTCTTCCTCCTCTGACTCCTCCCTCTGTGTTGCCATAGGTACAGCAGGTGTTGATGGTTCCCACAAATCTTCCTCTTCCTTGTCACGCTCCTCTACAGCTTAATCCAGCACTCTTTTTGCAGGGCACGCTTCAGGAAGAACGTGCATGGTACCAGGTCGCTGAGAAGACTTGTCCCCACTATTCCCCTTAACATACCAGTTCAATTGTTTTTTTAATCATTTACAACTTTATTACAATTTTTTAGTGTCACTTTATTCCCATTGTCCTACATTACACAACATGTGTGACAGTCTCTTATTTTACAGTGTCAACAGCAGAGAATACTTGCATCTCCTTGCATTCATATTTGCCATTGATGAGATGAACAGGAGGCCGGATGTTCTGCCCAATATGACTTTGGGGTATCATGTGTATGATTCCTGTGGAAGTGTAAATAAAGCAATAAAAGATGTTCTGCAGATCCTGTCTGGACACAAGATGACGGCTCCTAATTACTCCTGTATGGAACATGGAATAGTGGCTGGATTTATTGGTGATCGCTTATCTGGTACAACACTACAGATAGCACAGTTACTGAGTGTATATAGATATACACTGGTAAGTGCCACCTGGTGTCTATAACCAGGAAAGGGCCAAGGCAGAGGAGAGAGAGGCTCCAGCCTCAGGGCGCAGTGTAGGAGGTGGCGCGCTACTCACTCAGCTCTCCTTACCCTATTGTGTTTGAAACAGAGAAATATAAGAAAAGGGCATACATTTCAGTGACTGCAAGCCAGACAACTAGAGATTAAGGTGTTGGGGGGTGTTGGGGGCCCTGGGCTGCCTCTTAGTCTAATAGCAATCAGTGTGTGATGGCTGGGGTAGGAAGAATGGAGGGGTGCACTTTGGTGTCTCAGCCTTGGGTGCTGGAGGACCTTGTCCTGGCTCTGTCTATAACATGTTAGTTAACTGTTATAACTGTTGAAAGACATCCATGGCTACAATTACTAGGTAATGCCCAATGATGTTGATCCAGGGATTTTATCTGATTGCCATCTGGAATCGGGAAGGAATTTTTTCCCTTTTGTGGCTAATTGGACCATGCCTTGTAAGGATCAACAGGTATATGTGAGGGAGCAGGCTGGTGTTGTACTTTGTTCTTTGGTTGAGCTTGATGGACGTATGTCTTTTTTCAACCCAAATAACTATGTAACTATAACTGCTAGGACTCTAGCTCCACCCCAACACACACACACACGCACGCACGCACGCACGCACGCACACGCACGCACGCGCACGCACACACACACACACACACACACACACGCACACGCACACGCACACGCACACGCACACACACACACACTTTACTAGAGGAGAGTGAAAAGGTATGTGCTCTGACCAGTCTTCACCTGACATATAAACTGGCTGCCTCAAGTCTATTGACTAATTGAAATGGACTCTCATTTAATCAAAATGGCAATGTGTTTGCAAGCAGCATTTGCCTATCAAAATATGCAGGATCTAAGGCTACCTCCCTGCCATTCCTGCAGGAGTTGTCCCACGCAAAGCACTTTGCATCTCAACAGGGGTGCCGTGTGTAGGTCTCCTTGTACCCCCAAGAAATGGGGGCAGCAGAGACACCCCCATAAAGCAACCATTGCCCGGGAGCGCCGCAACTGCCCTTCAGAGGGGGGAGCGGGAACACATGGATGGTACACACCCCAGATGAGACCTATGTTTAGGGATGACCATCCATGCTAACACCCAAAGGATAGTACTCTACTTCTGCATTATTTACTTACTTGTAGTGCACAATGCGCATCCTGGGATTACTAACCGAGGGGCAGTTGCAGCACTCCCGGGCAATGGTTGCTTTGTGGGGGTGTCTCTGCTGCCCCCATTTCTTGGGGGTACACGCAATGCCCCTGTTGAGATGCAAAGTAGTTTGTGTGGGCCAACTCCTGCAGGAATGGCAGGGAGGTAGCCTTAGATCCTGCATATACTGGTAGGCAAATGCAGCTTGCAAACGCCTTGCCATTTTAATTAGACGTGAGTCAGTATTAAATATTCAATAGACTTGAGGCAGCCGGTATATATGTCAGATGAAGACTAGTCAGAAGAAGCACACACCTTTCACTCTTCTCAAATATCCTAATAATATAAATGGGAAAGTTCGGATGTTTGAATGTTTGGATGTTTGTTACTCGATCACGCAAAAATGGCTGAACGGATTTGAATGAAATTTGGCACACACATAGTACATTACCTGGAAATAAACATAGGATACCTTTTATTCCCATTACCATAAAGTGGGTGGAGGCAAATACAAATTTCACTGGGAAAATGTAAACTGCAGCCATTCTTACACTGTTAATGGTAGGGTTCTCAAACTTTGCACAGTTGGTTGTTGGGTGACTGGGATTAATATTCAGAAAAGTAGGTGGAGTCTATAAAATCCAATCAAAATTCACCTATTGATTTTTAAAGGGAATATTTACATTGCTGCCATTCTTGCACTGTTAATGGCACAAGCCTCAAACCTGGTACAGTTGATCATTGGGTGACTGGGGTTCAAATTCTGAAAAGAGAGTGGAGCCACAAACAGACAATCAGATTTGTTTAATTTCAGTGCAAATTATTGATGCAAAAGACCGCCAAGCTCAAAAACTTGGTCATTGAGTAATATATTAATTGTGTGTTAGGGTTAGGAAAAATGGGCACAGTGAAACCAGACAGAAACATTTGAGGAAATGCGGAAAAGCCGCCGCGTGTACTCAGAATGGGGAGGCTGATTCCACGTCCAACACGGCAGTTTGCACGCATAGGCCTACATCCAGTAAGATGGCCGAACGCGGAGGAACCGCCGCATGCCTTGATAGCGGTGCGGCGGATTCCGCGTCCAGGATGGCAGGTGATTTGCAACACATGTCTGGTGTGGCTGGGACTGATAGTCCACACAGGTTCAAAAGGACGCACGCACGCGCAGAGAGGCAGAACTTTTATGACAGCCAGAAGGGAGTCAGCTGACCAAGCCGGTCAGCTGACGATTCAACCAGTTCCCATTGGTCCAGCACTTAGGGGAGGCGCTGGAGAGCGCTTTGCTATATATACTGGGTGCTGGTCATTCTCTGGTTGTCTGCCGTTGCGATCACTACGTGGAAGCACTCAGACCTTTTGTCAGATTCTTTGTTATATCTCTGTTATACTTCAGACTAGTTCCAGGGTGTTGATGATCAAGGACCTCACACCCAGATTAGGGACTTGTGTTATCAACCTGTTATACTTCAGACTAGTTCCAGGGTGTTGATGATCAAGGAGCTTATACCCAGATTAGGGACTTGTGTTATCATCCTGTTATACGTCAGACTAGTTCCAGGGTGTTGATGATCACGGACCTCACACCCAGATTAGGGACTTATATTATCATTCTGTTATTCTTCAGACTAGTTCCAGGGTGTTGATGATCACGGAGCTCACACCGAGACTAGGCATTGTATATTATCTGTTATGACCTTCTGCTTTCCTGACCATCCCTCTGCTTTCTGATTCGGTACCACGCATATCTGATATCACGTTGCCAAACCCTGCCTGTCTTGGATACCGAATCAGCCTTCTGTCTTTGTACCTTATCTGTCTGTCTGTTTCCGACCTGGCTAGTCTGACCTCGAGAACTATCTCCTCTGTTTAGAGATAGTTCACAGATCTGTCAGTGACACTCCACCCTTGGTGTCACTCACACTCTGGTCCTTCCCTCACTCAGCCTGACTCCCCCCCCCTTTGGGAGCCTCAGGCCGAGGAAGGAGCCTGTCCTTCGGGGAGTATCCCATATTGCCTTGTATCCCCTTTATGGGGACCCTCCTCAAACTATTACTGTTGCACCAAACACTCATATTACTCAGGTGTCCAGTGGTTAGAGATATATCTGATTATCGGTGATACTGCA
Organism: Hyperolius riggenbachi; assembly: GCF_040937935.1. NCBI lineage: Eukaryota > Metazoa > Chordata > Amphibia > Anura > Hyperoliidae > Hyperolius > Hyperolius riggenbachi. Next base: position 48,360,139 of record NC_090646.1, read on the forward strand.
GATCATCAACAATCGGGTATATAGCTGTATTCTCGGTGATACTGCAGATCACCGGTAATCAGATCCTCTCTGTGTTACACCGATCGTTACAATACATAACCGGGCAACACTGGGTCATCAGTGGGCGGAGGCAAAATACAAATTTCACTGGGGGAAGTGTAAACTGCAGCCATTATTACACTGTTAATTGTAGGGTTCTCAAACTTTGCATAGTCAGTCACTGGGTGACTAAGATTAATATTCAGAAAAGTGGGTGGAGCCTACAAAAGTCAATCAAAATTCACCTATTGTTTTTCAAGGGGATATGTAATTGCTGCCATCCTTGCAATGTTAATGGCACAAGCCTCAAACCTGGTACAGTTGGCCATTGGGTGACTGGAGTTCAAATTTAGAAAGGGGGTGGAGCCACTAACAGCCAATCAGATTTGTTTAACTCCAATGCAAATTATTGATGCTAAACACCGCAAAGCTCACAATCTTGGTAATTGAGTAATTTAATAATTGTGTGTTATTGTTCGGAAAAGTGGGCACAGCAAACAACAGCCAAATACATAAGCGGGCAATGCCGGGTCATCAGTGGGTGGAGACAAATACAAATTTTACTGAAAAGTGTAAACTGCAGCCATTCTTACACTGTTAATGGTAGGGGTCTCAAACTTTGCACAGTTGGTCACTGGGTGACTAGGATTAATATTCAGAAAGGTGGGTTGAGTCTATAAAAGGTACTGTGTACCCCTATACTAATTTCCATAATCCTGGGAGGGGGGTGGGCATCTGGGGTCCCCTTCTTAAGGCAGAGAACACACTTGACTTTCAGTTTTCCGCGTGCGTTTTTCTGCATACTTTTTTTGCACACCAAGTGTGTTTCCATGCAGAAAAACGCGTGCGTTTTTTTACAGCAGCTGATGTAATTGATAGAGAAAACTGCCAAAATGTGCAGAGTCATCAGGCAGAATGTCAGTTTTTTTTCTGCGTGCGAACAACACAGTAAGTGTGAATTAGCACATTGATTAACATGAGTTCTCAGTTTTTCTGTGCAGAAAACGTGTACGAAAACAGTCAAGTGTGTTCCCTGCCTAAAGGGTTCTCCCGGATGTCACCATAAATCCCCCCCCGGGAGTCATCACCCCCACCTCTTTCTGGGGCACCGGAGGTGAGGAAGAGCCCCTTGTCCGTGGATTGGACAACAGCTCCAGGGGGAGGGGAAGGCTTGGCCGCCCCTCTCTCCCAGAGCCCCCCCCCCCTATGCGATGGACCATGCGGGCTGGTATAGCTGAGGGTGCGAAGCACTACTCGGCTGGAACCCCACATTCTGGCTATCCCAGCCTGCATGAGAGAAAAGGGGTTAAAGATGCTCGGGAGAGGGGATGTCACATCATTTTTTTTTTAATTTTCCACCCTCTGAACATAAAAAAAGTGTTACAATATAGGAAAAGATGCCATGGATCTTTACACAGCCATATTGCGGCTGTATGGCAAAGTATTGTGGCTCCTGAGGGGTTTCCAGGGGTCTGTACACAGGTACAAAACCCCGTCAGGAAATTCATTGCTCTTTCTTTTGAAATATGTAAAGTTACACTATCGTAGGTTTGCTATATTAACTGCCATTTACTGCATTTAAATGTATACTTTTTTCCTTTGAAACTTTAAAATCGATTTTCTCAAAAACTATAAGGTGTTTTTGGGGGAAAAAGGGGGAAAAAAGGATTTTCCTTGTTCCCACTGTTTTTCTTGACATAACCTGCAAATTTGGTGTTTCTAGCATGATAAGGGGGCTTTGCTATTAACCTCTAAAGTCGGCAGGTTTTTAATCACTAATACTGACTCAAGATCCCGAGTAACTCGTGATCACGAGTCGGGTAATGAGTGCGATCACAGGTGCATTCATGATCGGCATTCGTGATCAAAAGCCGAACATGAACTTGTGAGCTCAAAAACAGCTTGTGATCACGAGTTACTCGTGATCACAAGCTCATGATGAGCACCACTTCTCAGTGCCAGTGGGCTCTGTCTGCTGACTAATCAGACAGACACTGAGGTATGCAACAGAAGAGGTTAAACACAATACAGTGATAATAGCTGATGCTCTGGAGCAGTAGTGGTAAAACTGTGCTTGTGTGTTATGTGGCACCCAATTCAATATCACTAGAGGTGTGACTCAGTGCCAGCAGGCTCTGGCATTGCATCAGAGAGACACTGAGAAGAATATGCAACAGGTGAGGTCAAACACAATACAAGGATAGCACAGGCCCTGGAGCAGTGGTAATAGTGCTCTGCTTGTGTGCTGTTAGTGTGCTCTGTCTATCAGACAGACACTAACAATATGCAACAGTTCAAACACAATTTAGTGATAATAACAGAGGCCCCGGAGCACTATTGTGCTTGTGTCTATTGTGACACACATCTATAGTGAGTACTGGGCACAGTGGTGGGTGCCTGTGGGCTATTGAGTGTCACACACACACACCAAAAAAAATAAATAAATATATAAACAGCAGAAAAATGCAGTAGCCCTCAGAAGGGCTGTTTGGGTGGTTAAAGGACATACGAGGCGAATTTACTAAAAAAAAGGTAATCACCTGCCTCATCTTTTAAGGCACGGAGGACGCCTTCCACGCCCTCCAAGCTGATCTGCCAGGTCCTTCCACTCATTAGCCCCCCGGGCCGGCTGCCGACCCCACGGCCCAGGTCGGGCTCTCCTGCCTCTGGTAAAATGGCCGCTTGCTCTGCGTGGATCAGGGGGGTTGGCCCTAGAGCTGCGCAGCCGCACTTGCTACTATGCGGACTGCGCAGCCGCAGCCAGAGCAAGTGGTCATTTTACCAGAGGCAGGAGAGCCCGACCCGGGCCGTGGGGTCGGCAGCCGGCCCCGGGGGCTAATGAGCGGGGGGACCTGACGGATCGGCACGGAGGACGCGGACGGCGTCCGCCGTGCCTTAAAAGATGAGGCAGGTGATTAATGTTTTTTAGTAATTTCGCCTCGTAAGTCCTTTAAACAGCAATCAGCCAGGGAGGATCAAAATAAACCGGCCTAGCTAATGCTTTTCCTATCTCCAGCAAGCTCTGTCCCTTCCTTTCACTATTCCAGCCGAAGACAGACGGGAACATGGCGGGCGCTGCGGCATTTTTATAGGGGGGTGGGGGTTTGTGAGGTAGTGCAGGCTGATAGGCTGTCATGTACCCGCTGACTGTGATGTAAGGGGTCAAAGTTTAGCCCAATGATGATGTATGCGGGCACGTCGAATAGCACCATGTGCTCGCCGCTTGTGGCGAGTACGAGTACCAATACCTTCGCCAAATAATTACTAGGACTTATTTTGTGGTAGAGGCCAGGTGTGATTGACCCAAAGTGACCTGTCTATCTAACCTGGGGAAGCAAATATTTTGAGTTGAAAACTGAATTTTCTGCATTGAATTCTGGCCTTCAGCATCCCAGATCCGTACTGTGTTGTTCTGGCTGAAATGTAGGAAGCAGGAATTCGTCCTCATCTCCAATAAACAATGTTAATTTACTGTCCCAGGTGAGTTATGGAGCCCGGGATATCTTGCTAAGTGACAGAAGGTTGTATCCCAATTTTTTCCGGACTGTACCAGATAACCAGATTCAGTACGAGGCAATTGTAAAGCTGCTGGAGGCATTTAAGTGGAATTGGGTGGGGATTGTGACATCAGATGATGACTATGGAGAGAGGGAACTCCTGCAACTGAGCAAGCATCTGGCCAATCATGGAATTTGTGTAGAATTCAAGATTTTTGTATCAAATAAAAATCATGATAAAGTACCTCAAGAATTTCAAACATCAACCACTGACATTATCATTATCTGTGGCACCTATGGCAGAAGGTTTGCTGGATTTCTGTATCATTCGTTCAGCTATTGTAAAAGCAAAACATTAATTTTTCCAGTTTATTGGTCATGGGACAGTGACTTTGTCTACTACACTAATTGTAGTTTGGCGTTTGCCCCTCAGAGATTCGCTGTTCCTGGAATGGAAGAATTCTTCATCACTTTTATGACAAACACTAGCAGGGAAGACCCATTGCAGGAAGATCTCTTGATAACTTATTATCGGTGTCTATCAGGAAATGAACTGAAGAACAATCTGATCCCCAAGATAACTAGACACACACTTCATAACTGCACCAAAAGAGAGACGGTTAGAAAATTAAAGAATTTTGTGGATTCAATCCAAGATAGAGTGTACCTTGCAGTGGATATGGTGGTTAAAGCTTTAAATTATATATATAAGTCACTACATACACATGGAACAAAAGACAGATGGAATATGAAAAAACATCAATACAAAACAAAGGTAAATGTTAAAGTTTGATAACCAGATTTTGAATGAGACGGGTAAATTTGGCACCTGATCGGCACCAGCACTGCACCATATTTGTTAAATACGGCTATAGCGTTGCTGTGTAATTTGCACACTGGCAATAGCCACACCCAAAATTATGATAAAATCACCTTGGTTCAGGTTTGGCAATATCCGCACCTCAAATTACATGCAAAAAGGAATAAAGTAGGTAATTCGTTAGTATACATTGTACCTTTTGTCAGGACTTTATTGCTGTCTCTATCTGCTAGGTGACACCCAGGGCAGGATCAGCGCTGCCATAGAGGCAAAGGGGGCAATTGCCCCAGGGCCATTAATTTGGCCCACAAATAGTACATTACCTGGAATAACATATAGGATACTTTTTTATTCCCATCACCAAAAATTGGGCGGAAACAAACACAAATTTCACTGAGAAAATGTAAATAGCAGCCATTCATATACTGTTACAAAAGCCAGTCCAAAATTCACCTATTGATTTTCAAGGGGAATATTTCATTGCTGCCATTCTTGCACTGTCAATGGCACAAACCTCAGATCTGGTACAGTTGGTTATTGGGTGACGTAGGTTCATATTCAGAAAAAGGGGTGGAGCCACAAACAGCCAATCAGATTTGTTTCCTTTCCATGCAAATTATTGATGCCAAAGACAGCAAAGTTCACAAACTAGGTCATTGAGTAATTGTGTGTTAGGGTTAGAGAAAGTGGCCACAGCCAACATCAGCCAAATACATAAGCGGGCAACGTCGGGTCATCAGTGGGCGGAGACAAATACAAATTTATCTTGGAAAATGTAAACAGCAGCCATTCTTACACTGTTAATGGTAGGGCTCTCAAACTTTGCACAGTTGGCCACTGGGTGACTGGGATTTATATTCAGAAAAGTGTGTGGAGCCTACAAAAGCCAATCAAAATGCACCTATTGATTTTTGAGGGGAATATTTAATTGCTGCCATTCTTGCACTGTTAATGGCACAAGCCTCAAACCAGGTACAGTTGGTCATTGGGTGACTGGGGTTCAAATTCAGAAAGGGGGGGAGCCTAAGCCAATCAGATGTGTTTCATTTCAATGCAAATTATTGATGCTAAAGACCGCAAAGCTCACAAAGTAGGTCATTAAATAATTGAGTCATTTTGTGTTAGGGTTAGAAAAAGTGGGTGGAGCCAACACCAGCCACTAGCTACTAATATTATAGATGCAAACGTTTGGATGTTTGAATGTTTGTTACTCGATCACGCAAAAATGGCTAAACGGATTTGAATGAAATTTGGCACACACATAGTACATTACCTGGAATAACATATAGGATACTTTTTATTCCCATAACCAAAACGTGGGCGGAGACAAATACTAATTTCACTGGGAAATCTAAACGGCAGTAATTCTTACACTGTTAATGGTAGGGTTCTCAAACTTTGCACAGCTGGTCACTGGGTGACAGGGATTAATATTCAGGAAAGTGGGTGGAGCCTACAAAATCCAATCAAAATTCATCTATTGATTTTCAAAAGGAATATGTAATTGCTGTCCATCTTGCACTATTAATGGTGCAAGCCTCAAACCTGGTACAGTTGTCATTCGGTGACTGGGGTTCAAATTCAGAAACTGGGTTGGAGCCACAAGCAGCCAATCAGATTTGTTCCATTTCAATGAAAATTATCGATGCCAAAGACTGCAAAGCTCACAAACTTAGTCATTAAGTAATTGAGTAATTGTGTGTTAGAGTTACAATAATTGGGCACAGCCAACACCAGCCAGATACATACTGGTATAGATAAATATGTCAAATATGCTTACTTTCTCTTGCACTTCTTGTAAAGCTCGCTCAGTACATCAGAAAAGTTTACTACATAGATCAAAACAATAAGCACGTCATTTTTAATGAGAAGGGAGAATTACTCAGTCCTCTCCAAATTGAGAATTGGATATCATATGTAAGACACAAAGATATTTTTTATAATCTTCTCATAGTCGGTTTGTATGATGGAACGGCACCTGATGATTGGCAGATGAATATTTCACTACAGTTAATTAAATGGAAAAATAACAAGGTGAGTTACCATTCTGGAAGCTGGGAAATTTGCTGTAGGCATTAGCTGTGAATGATTATACAGGGTGGGCCATTTATATGGATACACCTTCATAAAATGGGAATGGCTGGTGATATTAACTTCCTGTTTGTGGCACATTAGTATATGTGAGGGGGGAAACTTTTCAAGATGAGTGGTGACCATGGCGGCCATTTTGAAATCAGCCATTTTAAATCCAACTTTTTTTTTTCAATAGGAAGAGGGTCATGTGACACATCAAACTTATTGGGAATTCATATAAAAAACAATGGTTTTCTTGGTTTTAACGTAACTTTATTCTTTCCTGAGTTATTTACAAGTTTCTGACCACTTATAAAATGTGTTAAGTGTGCTGCCCGTTGTGTTAGATTGTTAAGGCAACCCTCTTCTCCCACTCTTCACACACTGATAGCAACACCACAGAAGAAATGCTAGCACAGGCTTCCAGTATCCGTAGGTTCAGGTGCTGCACATCTTCTATCTTCACAGCATAGACAATTGCCTTCAGATGACGGTGTGGTATATGGGGTTCAAAGATAGTGGGGCCATTCTTCATCAATGGAAACCTCAAGGCCACCGATATGCAAAATTGCTACATGATGATGTGTTTCCCTCTTTATACACTAAAGCTGGCACGTTCCCTGCACCACCACATTATGGGTGTCAGGTCCGAGCATTCCTAGATGAACAGTTTCTTGGAAAGTGGATTGGTCGTCGTGGGCCAGTTGAATTGCCCCCCAAGGTCTCCCGATCTGACCCCCTTACACTTTTATCTTTGGGGTCATCGGAAGGCAATTGTCTATGCTGTGAAGATACGAGATGTGCAGCACCTGAAACTATGGGTACTGGAAGCCTGTGCTAGCATTTCTCCTGCAGTGTTGCTATCAGTGTGTGAAGAGTGGGAGAAGAGGGTTGCATTGACAATCCAACACAATGGGCAGCACATTGAACACATTTTATAAGTGGTCAGAAACTTGTAAATAGCTCATGAAAGAATAAAGTTACGTTAAAACCAAGCACACCATTGTTTTTCTTGTGAAATTCCCAATAAGTTTGATGTGTCACATGACCCTCTTCCTTTTGAAAAACAACATTTGTATTCAAAAAGGCCAACTTCAAAATGGCCGCCATGGTCACCACCCATCTTGAAAAGTTCCCCCCTCACATATACTAATGTGCCACAAACAGGAAGTTAATATCACCAACCATTCCCATTTTATTAAGGTGTATCCATATAAATGGCCGACCCTGTAGTTAAAAGGCATAACTGTGGTTTTCAGTGCCTGTGGACAAAGACATCATTTTTGTGATATTGCCATGGGAAGTAATGAAAGTTAAATATTTATGGTTAATTACGTTTAATAAAGAATTGTTTTCACGGTTACATTTCTATTTTTTTTTTTACTTTTGAAAATGAGTTACCTCTATACTCATTTCCCCTTGGGAGCGGGTGGGCATCTGAGGTTCCCCTTTTTAAATGGCATCAACCACCTTCTCCTGGGCACCAGAGGTCCATGGATTGGATAAAAGCTTTGGGGGAGAGGGGAAAGGTTGGCCCCCCCTCTCTTCCAGAGCCCCCCAATGCTATGGACCATTCAGCCTGAATGGGTGACAAAGGGTTAAAGAGGCTCAGATGAGGCACCCACATCATTTTAAATTTAACTTTTTAATGGCCAAATCGTAGCTAAATTTGCCAGTGATTCTTGAAATATTGCTGCCATATGGTGATCTCTGGTTAAAGCGTTGCCACAGTTCCATGAGCTTTACTGGTGGTCATAATGATCTCATGGAAACCCCGGCAAGAAATGCACTGCTCTTTCTTTTGATTACTGCAAATTTACACTTCCAATGTATTATCCAGTGGTGCTCAGCAGAGCTCGAATATTCGAGTAGCTCGAATATTCAAGCTCTTTTTCAGCTATTCGAGCTCGGTATTCGAGCTCCGAATAGCTGGAGCTATTCGAATGGGCTATTCGAGTGAACTCGAATAGCCCATTCACTATTCGCGCTATTCGAGCTAACAGCGCTATTCGAGCTCGAATACCGAGCTCGAATAGCGTCATAGCCCAGATTGATGTCCTTAGAGCCAATCAGAGGGCTCCCAGGCCCTCTGACGGCAGCCAATCACTGAGGGGGACCCTGGCCAGCCCCTACCCTATAAATAGCGGCCGCCATGTTCCGTTTCTCCGTCCTTGCCCGACTTTGCACAGAGAGAGATCTGCTCCTTTGTGCGTTGGCTTAGCAAGAGCTTTATTGTGGTCATTTACCTAGCGTTTTTGCTCACATACACCTTCTATATACACCTATATTGTTGTTAGTTAGATAGACATTGTATTTTAGTTAGTAGCTTTTGTGTTACATAGAGAGAGACTCAGACAGCTGCTGCAGGCTTACAGCTTTAGGCCTCAGGGCCTTGCCTGTGTGGGCAGCTGTTCTCTCCTGTCCTCTGTTTATTTCTCATCTATACCAGTATTTCTGCTGTCCTTTAGTACTGATTGATTGTATTTTGTATTGTAGTTATATACTGTAACTGTACTAGGACACTCACTCAGTCACTGTTCATAGGCTACTAGCTCCTGCGTGTGCGTGCACTCACTGTCTGTGTACTGTACACACACTCTATTTCCTTCTGAATAGTTATATACTGTAACTGTACTAGGACACTCACTGACTGTCACTGTTCATAGGCTAGCTCCTGCGTGTGCGTGCACTCACTGTCTGTGTACTGTAGTGTACACACACTCTATTTCCTTCTGAATAGTTATATACTGTAACTGTACTAGGACACTCACTCACTGACACTGTTCATAGGCTACTAGCTCCTGCGTGTGCGTGCACTCACTGTCTGTGTACTGTAGTGTACACACACTCTATTTCCTTCTGAATAGTTATATACTGTAACTGTACTAGGACACTCACTGTCACTGTTCATAGGCTACTAGCTCCTGCGTGTGCGTGCACTCACTGTCTGTGTACTGTACACACACTCTATTTCCTTCTGAATAGTTATATACTGTAACTGTACTAGGACACTCACTCACTGACACTGTTCATAGGCTACTAGCTCCTGCGTGTGCGTGCACTCACTGTCTGTGTACTGTAGTGTACACACACTCTATTTCCTTCTGAATAGATATATACTGTAACTGTACTAGGACACTTACTGTCACTGTTCATAGGCTACTAGCTCCTGCGTGTGCGTGCACTCACTGTCTGTGTACTGTACACACACTCTATTTCCTTCTGATTACTGATTGATTATTGTAATTTCTGGTTGTACTTACTGTTACTACTTACTGTACTAGTAGGGACACTCAGTCACTGTTCATAGGCTAGCTGCGTGTGCGTGCATTTACTCACTGTCTGTGTACACACACTCTATTTCCTTGTGATTATTACTACTGATTATTGTAACTTCTAGTTGTACTTACTGACTCTGTTACTACTTACTTACTGTACTAGACACTCACTCAGTCACCTCGCCCACCAACCCACTCCATTAAAGTACCCCACTTTTCACCTGCCCTTTTAAAAAACTTTTGTGTTTACGCCCAAAACATCGAAGATGTCTGGAAGTGGCAGCCAGCGCGGTCTGGGCAAGGGGAAGGGCAGCAAGGGAATCAGGAGGAGAGGGAGCAGCATTGTGGCAAGCCGCGGGCGCGGCCGCGCCACCATGCACAGTTCCGCAGCAGCAGTGTCAGTGGCTAACATTCCTCCTATAGCCACTGGCCGTGGACGCCTTGGGCGCCGCCCAGCAGGAGCATCTGCAACTCACGCTGCAGAGACACAGCAGCAGCAGCGTGTAGCACCTGCTCCGATTTTCCTCCAGCCGGGTCGGAAACGTCCCATTGAGGAAAAGGATGCAGACACTGTGGTGCAACTGATGACGGAGGATGAGCAGCCCGCCATCAGCTCTGCATCCGAGGCCTCCACTCTCACCACCACCACCACCACCCCTGTTCGCAGCAGCCGCCCAGCAGGGCCTGGGGAGGAGGCCAGTTCACTGTCAGTCGCCGACCTGTCACTCAGCACTCTTTTGACCCCAGGCATGATGAGTCAATTGTCTGCTGTTGTTGGCGATTTGGAGGAGGAGATGCTGATGGGCACTTTGGAGGATGAGGGATTGGACAGCAAGACTGTGGCAACAGTCAAGCAGCCCATCCATGCATCAGGAGAGGAGTTTGGGGGGTCATCATCCCAGCAGGACATGTTTCAGGAGGGGGAGGATGATGATGACACGGTGACAGACAGAGACTGGGTGCCACCAGCTCCAGGGGATGTCGTCATCAGCAGCTCTGAGGAGGAGGAGGAGGATGCGCTTGTGGGCCTTGCAAGGAGGCGCATCATTGCAAGCATTGGCAGCAGTAGGCAGGTCCCCCAGCCTGCTGGTGTCTCAGGCTCAGCAGCAGCAGCAGCATCTGCCAGTACCACCACCAGCCGCACCCAAGCCCCCCCCCCAACCACCACAGGGAGACAGGCAGCAGCGGTTCCATGCCGTAGGGGGTTGTTTTTGTCACCAATCTGGCGCTTTTTCACCATGCCCACAGTGTACAGCAAGTACGCCACTTGCAACCACTGTCAGCGGAAGTTGAGCAGAGGTGCAGACCCCTTAAAGTTCAGCACCAGCTCGCTCATCAACCACCTTGCTGCGAAACATTTCCACCAGCATGAGGAGTTCCAGAGGCTGAAGGCATCTGGTGCTGGCAGTGGCACCACACCCATCACTGCACAGCCTTCAGCAGCAGCAGCAGCAACAGCAGCCACCCGCCCTCCTGCTCCTCCAGCAGCACCAGCAGGAGTGCGGAAACGCACTGCTCCTCCCCCCTCTGCAACTCCTGCCGCCGACACTGAGGCCCGTTCTGGCAGCCAGTCCTCAGTGGCCTCCTCTGCTGTGTCTGCTGATTCCCGTGCCAGCAAAAGGCCACGCCAGAGCCTTTTGAGCGAGTCCTTCCAGGGGGTGGTTAGGGCTCTGCCTCCCAGCAGCCGTCGCGTGCGGCAGCTGAACAGCTTGCTGGCACGGGCCATGTGCTCCCAACTCCTGCCGTACACGCTCGTGCAGGAGGGGAGCGACATTCGTGCGCTGCTTGCGCAGCCCCAGACTGGCAGCTCCCCAGCAGACACTTCTTCGCCCGCAAGGCCATTCCTGCACTGCACCGCTTTGTGATGGCCAATGTGGAGCGAGGGCTGGAGCACGCGGTTGGTGAAAGGGTCCACGTCACCATGGACTCCTGGAGCAGCCGCTTCGGGACAGGCCGCTACCTGTCCTTCACTGTCCACTGGGTCAGCTTGGTGGAAGGGGGTGAGGATGGGAGAGCAGCAGCGGGCACAGCAGCAGCAGCAACACAGTGGGTGGTGCCACCCTGCAGGGTCGGGGGAACTGCAGCAGGTTCCTCCAATCCTCTGCCATCCTCCGGCACACCTGGCCAAACCCCCCGCCTCAGCAGCAGCGTGAAGGCCCGCCACTGCCAAGCGCTGCTGCACTTGGTCAGCCTTGGGAAGACCAAGCTGACGGCAACCCATGTGTTGGCCAAACTCCAGGAGCAGGAGAGAATTTGGCTGACCCCCAGAGGCCTCAGAGTCGGAGAGGTGGTGGCCGACAATGGGGCCAATCTGGTTGCCGCAATAGACAGGGGAAACCTGACCCACATCCCCTGTCTTTCCCACGTGCTGAACCTGGTGGTGCAGAAGTTCTTGCGCACCTACCAGGGGATGGGCGAACTGCTGGAAACGGCAAGGAACGTTGTGCGTCACTTCCGGCGCTCGGCTGCAGCCTGTGCGAGCCTGGAAGACGTGCAAAAGGAGCTGGAGCTGCCACGCCATCGGCTGATCCTTGACGTTCCGACTCGCTGGAACTCCACCCTGGAGATGTTGGAGTGTCTGGTTGAACAGAAGCACGCTGTCAACCAGTACCTTGCCCTGGCCACTGTTTCCGCCGCTCAGAGAAGGGACAAGACCAGCAACATCCCGTCCATCGTCCCCGATGATGACTGGAGGCACATGCAGCAGGTGTGCTTAGTGCTGGCTCCCTTTCTGCAGGCCACTAACATGGTGAGTAGGGACCATGCTATGGTCTGCGAGTGGGTGCCCCTGGTTTGTCTGCTGAACAGGGCCCTCGATGCTTTGCTGGAACAGGGAGCGGCAGCCTTGGACCAGCAGGAGCGGCAAGCAGCTGCACAGTCCACCTCTGAGGGGGAGGAGGAGGAGGACTTGGTGGAGGTCCCTGACCTTGCTGCTGATGAGGGGGATCAGCACAGCGCAGCTGAGTTGGTGCGGGGGTGGAGAGAGGATGAGGCGGCAGAGGAGGAGGATGAGGAGGACAGCACTGCCGTCGATGTGCCAGCAGACGTGGCCCGCCTCTTCCCAATGGCAGCGCACATGCTGACGTGCCTGCGCAGGGACCCCAGGGTGATCCAGATGAAGCAGAGGGAGGACATCTGGATCAGCATGATGTTGGACCCGCGCCTCAAGGGGAAGTTGAGCCAGTTCCTGCCGCCTGCAGGAGGAGACCCAGCGCAACAAATAAGAAGCTTGCAGCAGGCCCTTGTTGAGCTCTTGGAGGAAGCCTTCCCCCAGCCTTCCACCCCCACTGTCCAGCCAGCACAGAGGCAGCAGCAGGTGCCTGCATCCAGCAGCAAGCGCCCCACAGACCTGCTGTCTCTCAGCCACGAGCTCTACAGGACTGTAGAGGCTCCGGCAGCAGTGACTAGAGAGGAGGTGCATGCAGCGGCATCCTCCTCCGGTCACAGCCAGCGCCTGACCCGCATGGTGGCTGACTACATGGGGTCCTACAGCGGGCTTGACAGCGATGCCCCTGTTGATCCCATGGAGTATTGGGTCAAGCGCCTGGAGATCTGGAGCGAGCTGGCGCAGTACGCCCTGGAAGTGCTGTCCTGCCCCCCTTCCAGCGTGCTGTCCGAGCGCTGCTTCAGTGCAGCTGGTGGCGTGGTCACCGAGAAACGCTCACGTCTGTCTCACAAGTCTGTGGACAGACTGACGTTTCTCAAGATGAACCAGGCGTGGGTGGAAGGCGAGTTCCTGGCCCCTGTTGTCGGCGAGAGGGGGACATGAACTGGCTGCCGGAACTTAGAACCATCGTTAATGTGCCTTACCACCCTTTACCACCTCCTGGCTCCTGCTCACTAAGCCAGCCTGGTTCACTTTGACTATTACGTCGCCTGCAGCCACACATTTTACAACTACAGTGGGCTGCTGTGTACTGCCCTTCTGCTGTCTGCCTGTGTTTCCCACTGCCAGGGTACACAGATTTACATTCTGCTGCCACTCTGCCACCAGCTATTACGTCAAAAAATAGCTATATATCTGTGTAATTTGTTTTACAAACAAAACCAAAAAACCATAAAAAAAAAAAAAGTTTAATTTTTCTGAGGTGCCCGGGTTGAAAACTGTGTTGTCCCAGTTGTGTATTGGACACGATGTGGGCTGCACGACCGCTGTCTGGGACCTCCTGTTGTGTTTATTTACAGCCCTGGTATCACCCGCTAGGTACCAGGGCTATTATGTCACGCTGCCTGCCTGCTGCCACACTCACACTACTCCTCCATTCCTCCTGCTGCTGCTGCTGTCTGTCTGTGTTTCCCACTGCCAGGGTACACAGAATTACATTCTGCTGCCACTCTGCCACCAGCTATTACGTCAAAAAATAGCTATATCTGTGTAATTGGTTGTAAAACCAAAACTACAAAACCATAAAAAAAAAGGTTTAATTTTTCAGAGGTGCCCGGGTTGAAAACTGTGTTGTCCCAGTTGTGTATTGGACACGATGTGGGCTGCACGACCGCTGTCTGGGACCTCCTGTTGTGTTTATTTACAGCCCTGGTATCACCCGCTAGGTACCAGGGCTATTATGTCACGCTGCCTGCCTGCTGCCACACTCACACTACTCCTCCATTCCTCCTGCTGCTGCTGCTGTCTGTCTGTGTTTCCCACTGCCAGGGTACACAGAATTACATTCTGCTGCCACTCTGCCACCAGCTATTACGTCAAACAATAGCTGCTCACATTACTCCTCCATTCCTCCTGCTGCTGCTGCTGTCGGTCTGTTTTTCCCACTGCCAGGGTACACAGAATTACATTCTGCTGCCACTCTGCCACCAGCTATTACGTCAAAAAATAGCTATATCTGTGTAATTGGTTGTAAAACCAAAACTACAAAACCATAAAAAAAAAAAGGTTTAATTTTTCAGAGGTGCCCGGGTTGAAAACTGTGTTGTCCCAGTTGTGTATTGGACACGATGTGGGCTGCACGACCGCTTTCTGGGACCTCCTGTTGTGTTTATTTACAGCCCTGGTATCACCCGCTAGGTACCAGGGCTATTATGTCACGCTGCCTGCCTGCTGCCACACTCACACTACTCCTCCATTCCTCCTGCTGCTGCTGCTGTCTGTCTGTGTTTCCCACTGCCAGGGTACACAGAATTACATTCTGCTGCCACTCTGCCACCAGCTATTACGTCAAAAAATAGCTATATATCTGTGTAATTTGTTTTACAAACAAAACCAAAAAAACATAAAAAAAAAAAAAGGTTTAATTTTTCAGAGGTGCCCGGGTTGAAAACTGTGTTGTCCCAGTTGTGTATTGGACACGATGTGGGCTGCACGACCGCTGTCTGGGACCTCCTGCCTGCGGTGTTTATTTACAGCCCTGGTATCACCGCTAGGTACCAGGGCTATTATGTCACGCTGCCTGCCTCATTGACTGCCTGCTGCCACACACTCATCCTCCTCCTCCTGCTGCTGAATTTACCTCCTGCTGTCTGTGTGTTTCCACTGCCAGGGAGCACATACAATGGCGCTTCCAACATGCGTGCGCCACCAGCTATTTGTTACGCTCAAAAATAGCTGCATTTCTTTAAAAAAAAATTGAAAAGAGAAATAAGTGAAGAAGAAGAAGACGATATAGAAAAAGAAGGAGAAGGAGAAGAAGAAGAAGGAGAAGAAGAAGAAGAAGATGAAGAAGAAGGAGAAGAAGAAGAAGAAGAAGAAGAAGAAGAAGAAGAAGAAGAAGAAGAAGAAGAAGAAGAAGAAGAAGAAGAAGAAGAAGAAGAAGAAGAAGAAGAAGAAGAAGAAGAAGAAGAAGAAGAAGATGAAGAAGATCAAGAAGAAGAAGATGAAGAAGAAGAAGATGGAGAAGATGAAGAAGATGAAGAAGATGGAGAAGATGAAGAAGATGAAGAAGATGAAGAAGAAGATGATGGAGAAGATGAAGAAGATGAAGAAGATGATGATGAAGAAGAAGAAGAAGATGAAGAAGATGAAGAAGATGAAGAAGAAGATGAAGAAGATCAAGAAGAAGAAGATGAAGAAGATGAAGAAGAAGAAGATGGAGAAGATGAAGAAGAAGAAGAAGAAGATGAAGAAGATGAAGAAGAAGAAGACGAAGAAGACGAAGAAGATGAAGAAGATGAAGAAGAAGAAGAAGAAGAAGAAGAAGAAGATGAAGAAGAAGAAGATGAAGAAGATGAAGAAGAAGATGAAGAAGAAGAAGAAGATGAAGAAGAAGAAGATGAAGAAGAAGAAGATGATGATGAAGAAGATGATGATGAAGAAGATGAAGAAGATGAAGAAGAAGAAGCAGATGAAGAAGAAGACAATATAGAAGAAGAAGATATAGAAGAAGATATAGAAGAAGAAGAAGAAGATATAGAAGATAAAGAAGAAGAAGAAGAAGTATATACAGTACTGAACAAAATTCTGGACACAACTTCTCTTTCCACCTTTTTTTTTTTTAAAGGAACATCCCCACATAATCACTTGCTGTTGTTACTTGGAAAAAAAGATGTTTCTTGCATCATTCACCCTCAAAACAAGTGTTGGAAGCTATTTAAGGCCAATTCGAATAGTCAGCTCGAATAATGAGCTCGAATACCGACTCGAATAGTGAGCTCGAAGTCCGAGGTCGAATCGAATAGTAAAAATTATTCGACTCGAATATTCGACTGACCTCGAATAATTTACTATTTGAATTCGACCAAACTTGAATTTTAAAAAGGGGTATTTGAGCACCACTGGTATTATCTGTCATTTAACAGCATTTAAAAAAAAAAAAAATAAAAAAAAAAATCCTATCATAAACTTAAAATCATTTTTTAAAAAAAACTTTAACCACTTCAGCCTTCAGTCGTTTTCACTTTATGCATCTGAGCAATGTTCACCTCCCATTCATTAGCCTATAACTTTATCACTACTTATCAGAAGGAACTGATTTATATCTTGTTTTTTCTGCCACCAATTAGGCTTTCTTTGGGGGGTACATTTTGCTTAGAGCCACTTTACTCTAAATGCATTTTAACAGGAAGAATAAGAGAAAAACGGAAAAAAAATCATTATTTCTCAGTTTTCAGCCATTATAGTTTTAAAATAATACATGCCTCCATAATTAAAACTAATGTATTGTATTTGCCCATATGTCCTGGTTATTACACCGTTAAAATTATGTCCCTATCACAATGTATGGTGACAATATTTTATTTGGAAATAAAGGTGCATTTTTTCCGTTTTGCATCGATCACTATTTACAAGTTTAAAATAAAAAAGTAAAGAAATATTTCATCTTTACATTGATATTTAAAAAGTTTAGACCCTTAGGTAAATATTTACATGTTTTTTTATTATTGTAATGTTTTTGTTTTTTTATATTAAACATTTTATTTGGGTATTTTTTGGGAGGGTGGGATGTAAACAGAACTTTTAGAATGTAAATGTGTGTTAAGGTTTTTTTTTTTTTACTTTTAGTTGTAGTTTTACTTTTTGGCCACAAGATGGCGGCCATGAGTTTGTTTACATGACGTCACTCTAAGCGTAACATACGCGTAGAGGGACGTATGGGGGACGCAAAAGCCAGAAAAAGCTGAGCTTTTTCTGCGGGGTAGAGGAATCAGTGATCGGGCACCATAGCCCGATTCACTGATTCGTGGGCTAACGATCCGCGGCCAGCAGCGCGCGTGCACGCACGCGATCGGCCGTGGGAGTGCGCGGACGCGCACATGGACTCCTGGGCATAGCTAGTACGTCCAGGAGGCCAAAGTAGTTAAAGAGAACCAGTACTGAGTAAAATTATTTAAAATAAACACATGAGGTAACTTTAAATGAACATTACATAGTTACTTTGCCATAAGTTCCTCTCAGAAGCTCACCATTTTCTTCTTACAGTGATCCCTTCCAGTTCTGACAACATTTTGTCAGAACTGAAATATATCAGTTGCTGTCAGTTACAGCTGAGAGGAGAACTGATGTGTCCATGTTTCCCTATGGCTCAAGCGGGCGTTATTACACTTTAACAGTGTGCTGACCAAGAAGCTGTTATGGGGTAATGGCCATTTTCAAAATGGAGGACAGAGAATTCCATTGATCACAGTGGACAGACAGGACGCAGGAGAGGAAAAATAGATTAAGGAGTAGACTACACAGGAGGTAAGTATGAATTGTGTATGTTTATTTTGACTTTTAATTTTCAGTTCAGGTTTTCTTTAACCACTTGGCGACCGCCCACAGCCAATGGGCGGCGGCAAGGGCTTGGCCCAAACGACCGCAATACGCCCATCGGTGGGGGCGGTGGGCGTGGTTATGCGGCGATCGCATCACGCGTGATGCGATCAGCCGCTGGCAACAGGCTTCGCCCACCTGGCGCAGGAAACCACCGGCCGTTCGGAAGCGCCGGCGGGTTATTAGCTGGTTGATCGCCGCTAAAAAGTGTATAATACACTTTGTAATGTATACAAAGTGTATTATACAGGCTGCCTCCTGCCCTGGTGGTCCCAGTGATCGAGGGACCACCAGGGCTGGCTGCAGCCACCCAGGTAAGCACCCAAGCACACTGATCTGCCCCCCCTTCCCTTTGATCGCCCACAGAACCCCTCAGACCCCCCCTGCCCACCCCTCAGACCCCTGTTTGCACACAATCACCCCCCTAATCCCACATCAATTACTCCCTGTCACTATCTGCCAACACTATTTTTATGATTAGGTCCTAAACTGCCCCCTGGGGGCTCCTGATCACCCCCCCACACACTCTCAGATCCTCCCCAGACCCCCCCAGACCCCCCCTGTGTACTGTTTACATCTGTCCTCCCCTGTAATCACCTGTCAATCACCTGTCAATCACCTGTGAATCACCCATCAATCACCACCTGTCACTGCCACCTATCAGATCAGACCCTAACCTGCCTCTTACGGGCATCTGATCACCCACCCACACCATCAGATCGCCCGCAGACCCACCCTTAGATCACCTCCAAAGTGCATTGTTTACATCTGTTCTGCCATCTAATCACCCACTGATCACCCATCAATCACCCATCAATCACCCCCTGTCACCACCTGTCACTGCTACCCACCAGATCAGACCCCTATCTGCCCCTAGGGCACCCAATCACCCGGCCCACACGCTCAGAACGACCTCAGACCCCCCAGACCCCCCCTGTGTACTGTATACATCTATTCTCCCCTGTAATCACCTGGCAATCACCCGTAAATCACCCCGTCACCACCTGTCACTGCCTCCCATCAGATCAGACCCTAACCTGCCTCTTATGGGCATCTGATCACCCACCCACACCATCAGATCGCCCGCAGACCCACCTTCAGATCACCTCCAAAGTGCATTGTTTACATCTTTTCTGCCATCTAATCACCCACTTATCACCCACCAATCACCCCCTGTCACCACCTGTCACTGCTACCCATCAGATCAGACCCCTACCTGCCCCTAGGGCACCCAATCACCCACCCACATGCTCAGAACAACCTCAGACCCCCCCCCCCCCCCCTGTGTACTGTATACATCTATTCTCTCCTGTAATCACCTGTCAATCACCTGTCAATCATCTGTCAATCACCCGTCAATCACCCCGTCACCACCTGTCACTGCCTCCCATCAGATCAGACCCTAACCTGCCTCTTACGGGCATCTGATCACCCACCCACAAAATCAGATCGCCTGCAGACCCACCCTCAGATCACCTCCAAAGTACATTGTTTACATCTTTTCTGCCATCTAATCACCCACTGATCACCCATCAATCACCCCCATCACCACCTGTCACTGCTACCCTTCAGATCAGACCCTAATCTGCCCCTTGGGCACTCAATCACCCGCCCACACCCTCAGAATGCCCTCAGACCCCAGCCCCGATAACCTCACCAGTGCATTGCTTGCTTCTCTTCCCCCCTCTAATCACACCTTGAGACACCCATCAATCACCTCCTGTCACCACCTGTCACCCCCTAGTAGTGATGCTCAGTTACCCCTTTTTAAAATCTGGATCCGATTCGGATCCGGATACCCTGATATCCGATCCGGGTCGGATACCCCGATATCCGATCTGGGTCGGATATCCGAGTTCAAAATTTTCCGATCCGAATGCAAATTGGATATCCGACCACAGTATCCGGGCTATCCAGGCAAATTCGGATATCTGGATAGAAAAACCGGAAGTGGCCTTTAAATTGCTTTAAAAAAGTTTTTAGGGTATATGAGGCATGTAGCATCATTAATTTGTAAAGTGGAACACTAATTGATGATGTGGGGACTTAAAATCCCCCCCCCCCCAAAAAAAAATAGCTGTAAATTAACATCAGGCCTAGGTTCCAGACAGCAGTCGTGCAGCCCACATTGTGTCCAAAGTCTAACCGCACAACTGGGATATGACAGTTTTCACCCCAGACATCTCCAAAAAATTACGCAGCAATTGTGTTTTGGGTTAAATATAGGTGGTATCAGTGGCCTGTGGCACCCTGGCGGTGGGAGCTGCACAGGCAGCAGGAGCAGGGCAATGCAGCAGCAGCAGCAGGTGTAACGTGTGCCAGGAGCATGCCCGATGTGGCACGTGCCAAATGCCAGTCAGACAGCAGAGGAGAAGACACTAGTGCACACTAACTGTCACACTGGCACTGCTCACAGCACAGCAGTTCTGTAGAAAGCTAACACAGTAGTACTACTACTCTAACAACTACTAGCACTGACTGCAGTACTACAGTACTAACTAAACAATAGAAGAATCTAGCTAAACAATAGAACAGGTGTGACTAGATTACAGAGAGCAGATACAGGACAGGTATAGCAGTAAAGCTGGGCCTGCTAACTACAAAATAGTACAATAATCTATCTAACACAGAAGTAGTTAAGTAGAGTAGGACAGGTGAGAGCACAGGTAACTAGAGACTAGAGCACAGAGCAGGGCAAGCTGCCTTGCCTAGGCACAGGGCCTAGCTGCTGGCTGCAGCTGCAGCAGCACCAGTGACAGTCTCCCTCCCTAGTCCCTAATCACACAAACTAAACTGCCTAAAATACAATCTATCTACAATACAAAGCAATACAGGTGAATATCAAGTGTTGGAGTGTAAAAACGCTTGGTGTATTGAACAATAAATGCACTTGCACAGACAAAAAGCACTGGAGCAATCTCTCAGTACAGTCAGTCAGTAAGTCGCAAGCAGGACGAGTGAGGCAACATGGTGCCCGCTATTTATAGAGGGGGGCTTGGCCAGGCTCCCCCTCTGTGATTGGCTGCAGTCAGAGGGCTGGGAGCCCTCTGATTCGCTTGTGAGGACTCGAGGTGACGTCTGACGTGACGCTATCCGAAACGAATGACGCTATCTGAGCTCGGATAGCTAGGATATCTCCGGATAGCTGATTGCTATCCGAGTACGCTCGGATAGCACAGCCCGGATAGCTAATACTATTCGAGCTTGGTATTCGAGCTCGAATAGTGAAAAAAGAACTAGGATATCCGAGTATTTCGGATATCCGAGCTCGGATGAGCATCACTACCCCCTAGCACACCTACCCATCAGATCAGGCCCTAATTTGGCCTGTGTGGGCTCCTGATCACTCGGCCAAACCCTCAGACCCCCTTCCGATCACCTCCACAGTGCACTGATTGCATCTATTTTCCCCTCTAATCACCCCCTGAGACACCCATGAATCACATGCCCATGTTCTCTGCTGCCATGTCCAGGTCACAATTTGAGAACATCCTGCGCTTCCTGCACTTCAGTGCCAATACAATCTGTCATCTAAGAGGCCACCCTGCTTATGACCGGTTCCTCAAAATTCGCCCCCTCATAGACCACCTGTCATCAAAATTTGCAGATGCTTACAGGCATTTTGAGGCGTTTGGTTTCCAGACTACTTACGGTTTTGGGCCCCTAATATGCTAGGGCAGTATAGGAACCCCACAAGTGACCCCATTTTAGAAAAAAGACACCCCAAGGTATTCCGTTAGGTGTATGACGAGCTCATAGAAGATTTTATTTTTTGTCAAAAGTTAGCGGAAATATATTTTTATTGTTTTTTTTTACAAAGTGTCATTTTCCACTAACTTGTGACAAAAACTAAAATCTATGAACTCACCATACACCTAATGGAATACCTTGAGGTGTCTTCTTCCTAAAATGGGGTCACTTGTGGGGTTCCTATCCTGCCCTGGCATTTTAGGGGCCCTAAACCGTGAGGTGTAGTCTAGAAACCAAACGCCTCAAAATGACCTGTGAATAGGACGTTGGGCCCCTTAGCGCACCTAGGCTGCAAAAAAGTGTCACACATGTGGTATCGCCGTACTCAGAAGAAGTAGTATAATGTGTTTTAGGGTGTATTTTTACACATACCGATGCTGGGTGGGAGAAATATCTCTGTAAATGAACAATTGTGTGTAAAAAAAAAAAATTGTCATTTACAGAGATATTTCTCCCACCCAGCATGGGTATATGTAAAAATACACCACAAAACACATTATACTACTTCTTCTGAGTACGGAAATACCACATGTGTGCCACTTTTTTGCAGCCCAACTGCGCTAAGGGGCCCAAAGTCCAATGAGTACCTTTAGGATTTCACAGGTCATTTTGAGACATTTGGTTTCAAGACTACTCCTCACGGTTTAGGGCCCCTAAAATGCCAGGGCAGTATAGGAACCCCACAAGTGACCCCATTTTAGAAAGAAGACACCCCAAGGTATTCCATTAGGTGTATGAGGAGTTCATAGAATATTTTATTTTTGTCACAAGTTAGCGGAAATTGATTTTTATTGTTTTTTTTTTTCACAAAGTGTCAATTTCCGCTAACTTGTGACAAAAAAAAATCTGCTATGAACTCACCATACTCCTAACAGAATACCTTGGGGTGTCTTCTTTCTAAAATGGGGTCACTTGTGGGGTTCCTATACTGCCCTGGCATTTTAGGGGCCCTAAACCGTGAGGAGTAGTCTAGAAAACAAATGCCTCAAAATGACCTGTGAATAGGACGTTGGGCCCCTTAGCGCACCTAGGCTGCAAAAAAGTGTCATACATGTGGTATTGCCGTACTCAAGAGAAGTAGTATAATGTTTTTGGGGTGTATTTTTACACATACCCATGCTGGGTAGGAGAAATCTCTCTGTAAATGGACAATTGTGTGTAAAAAAAAACAAAAAATTGTCATTTGCAGAGATATTTCTCCCACCCAGCATGGGTATATGTAAAAATACACCACAAAACACATTATACTACTTCTTCTGAGTACAGCGGTACCACATGTGTGCCACTTTTTTGCAGCCTAACTGCGCTAAGGGGCCCAAAGTCTAATGAGTACCTCTAGGATTTCACAGGTCATTTTGAGACATTTGGTTTCAAGACTACTCCTCACGGTTTTGGGCCCCTAAAATGCCAGGGCAGTATAGGAACCCCACAAGTGACCCCATTTTAGAAAGAAGACACCCCAAGGTATTCCATTAGGTGTATGAGGAGTTCATAGAAGATTTTATTTTTGTCACAAGTTAGCGGAAATTGATTTTTATTGTTTTTTTTTTTTCACAAAGTGTCAATTTCCGCTAACTTGTGACAAAAAAAAATCTTCTATGAACTCACCATACTCCTAACAGAATACCTTGTGGTGTTGTCTTTCTAAAATGGGGTAACTTGTGGGGTTCCTAAACTGCCCTGACATTTTAGGGGCCCTAAACCATGAGGAGTAGTCTTGAAACCAAATTTCTCAAAATGACCTGTGAAATCCTAAAGGTACTCATTGGACTTTGGGCCCCTTAGCGCAGTTAGGGTACAAAAAAGTGCCACACATGTGGTATCACCGTACTCAGGAGAAGTAGTATAATGTGTTTTGGGGTGTATTTTTACACATACCCATGCTGGGTGGGAGAAATCTCTCTGTAAATGGACAATTGTGTGTAAAAAAAATCAAAACATTGTCATTTACAGAGATATTTCTCCCACCCAGCATGGGTATGTGTAAAAATACACCCCAAAACACATTATACTACTTCTCTTGAGTACGGAAATACCACATGTGTGGCACTTTTTTGCAGCCTAACTGCGCTAAGGGGCCCAAGGTCCAATGAGCACCTTTAGGCTTTACAGGGGTGCTTACAATTTAGCACCCCCCAAAATGCCAGGACAGTAAACACACCCCACAAATGACCCCATTTTGGAAAGTAGACACTTCAAGGTATTCAGAGAGGGGCATGGTTTGTCCGTGGCAGATTTCATTTTTTTTTGTCACAAGTTAGCAGAAATGGAAACTTTTTTTTTGGACAAAAAATAAAATCTTCTATGAACTCACCATGTCTCTCAGTTAATACTTTGGGATGTCTTCTTTCCAAAATGGGGTCATTTGGGGGGTATTTATACTATCCTGAAATTTTAACACCTCATGAAACGTGACAGGTGCTCAGAAAAGTCAGAGATGCTTTAACCTCCCTGGCGTTCTAATAAGATCGCCAGGGCGGCTGCGGGAGGGTTTTTTTTAAATAAAAAAAAAACTATTCCATGCAGCCAACTGAAAGTTGGCTGCATGAAAGCCCACTAGAGGGCGCTCCGGATCCGTAATCCTGATCGCCTCCGCCGACCAGAATAAACAAGGAAGGCCGCAATGAGCAGCCTTCCTTGTTTTGCTTACCTCGTCGCCATGGCGACGAGCGGAGTGACGTCATGGACGTCAGCCGACGTCCTGACGTCAGCCGCCTCCGATCCAGCCCTTAGCGCTGGCCGCAACTGTTTGTTCCAGCTACGCTGGGCTCGGGCGGCTGGGGGGACCCTCTTTCGCCGCTGCACGCGGCGGATCGCCGCGCTGCGGCGGCGATCAGGTAGCACACGCGGCTGGCAAAGTACCGGCTGCGTGTGCTCCTTTTTATTTGGGGAAAATCGGCCCAGCAGGGCCTGAGCGGCAGCCTTCGGCGGTGATGGACGAGCTGAGCTCGTCCAGACCGCTCAAGAGGTTAAGATGGGAAAATTCACTTTTGGCACCATAGTTTGTAAACGCTATAACTTTTACCCAAACCAATAAATATACACTGAATTTTTTTTTTATCAAAGACATGTAGCACAATCAATTTGGACAAAAATGTATACAGAAATTTTACTTTATTTGACTTATTTTATTACAGAAAGTAAAAAAAAAAATCATTTTTTGACAAAATTCATGTATTTTTTGATGAATATAATAAAAACTAAAACTCGCAGCAGCAATCAAATAGCACCAAAAGAAAGCTGTATTAGTGACAAGAAAAGGAGGTAAAATTCATTTAGGTGGTAGGTTGTATGAGCGAGCAATAAACCGTGAAGGCTGCAGTGGTCTGAATGGAAAAAAGGCTCTGGTCCTTAAGGGGTAGAAAGACTGTGGTCCTCAAGTGGTTAAGATCCATGACTCTTTTCCAGAGCCCCCCCACACTTACACACACTTACAGACCTGGGGGTTTCTGTATATCATATCACATGCTCCTTATTCTGGTTATATCAGCCTGCATGGGGGATTAAAGAGGCTTGGTAGGAGGGGGGAGGGGCATATTTTTAAACGTTTAAAGTGACACTGAAGCAAAAAAAAATATATATAGTGATTTGCATGTATAGTAAGGATACATTAGTAGTAAAGAAAAGAGGCTCATATTTTCATTTTCAATTATATGGCTTTTTTTTCTATAAAATTGCATCATTCTCTTATATTTGCAATTCATAAATTACACTCTGTATTTTAAATGATGAAACAGAGCAGAACTAATGACCTTTTAAACTTTCTGGCAGAAAAACCTTAAACAAACAAGAAACAGCGAGCGACAGATTGAGATAAGTGCATCAGAAAACAGCACTGCAGCCGACTCAAGTTGGGTGGGAGAGCTCAGAGAAGCTCTTTTGCATACAGTAGATAACATCTGAAGTTTCTTAACTATTCCTGCACTGGAAACACAATGAGACTCATATCTCTGCTACTGATGTCTAATTTCTTAAAGGGGAACTGAAGAGAGAGGGATATGGAGGCTGTCATGTTTATTTCCTTTTAAGCAATACCAGTTGCCTGGCAGCCCTGCTGATCCTCTGCCTCTAATACTATTAGTCATAGCCCCTGAACAAGCATGCAGCAGATCAGGTGTTTCAGACTTTAATGTCAGATCTGACAAGACTAGCTGCATGCTTGTTTCTGGTGTAATTCGGATACTACTGCAGATAAATAGACCAGCAGGGCTGCCAGGCAACTGGTATTGATTAAAAGGAAATAAATATGGCAGCCTACGTATACCTCCTACTTCAGTTACCCTTTAACTGTACTACACATGCAAATCCTTACATCATAAGTTTATTTTCACTTCAGATTCCCTTTAAGTGCCAAATCACAGCTACAATTCATAGGGATCCTTATTATTGCCATAGTGCCGCTGTATAGTGATCCCTGGCCAAAGCATTGCCACTACCGATAGGTTGATAGTGATACAATATTTGTCATGTAACCGCATAAAAAAAAAGGTAAAAAAAATACTTTTTTCTATCATAACTAGAAATTCCCTAAAGGTTTTAGAAATTGGCCTGCCATTAAAGTCAATGGAGCTCACCATGAAAGACTGTTTCACAAATTTCCATGGTAATATTCTTGAAAGCAAGATCACAATATTCGGACAGCCATACCTACACCGTGTACTGTGGTTTGTTGTATAACGTGCATAATAAATAACCAAATGTCGATTTTTTTTTTAGGAACCATTAGGCCAGTTTTACACTGTGGCAGTGCAGTGATTGTGCAGCACTGGAGCCTGCAACCACATGACCACCGCTGAGTCATATGCATAGGCCCATTGATTTGTATTAGTGCATAATCCGTGTGGCAGGCAGTGGCACACTTCATTCAGTAACACACTGTTGACTTGCAGCAGTGTTACGGCAAAATCAACACTTGCATCGCGCCGCGTCGCATTGCATAAGTCTTCTTTTGACTTTCATCTCCCTTGTCACAAGCTGTGGCGGGAGAGAGTATCACTTGGTGACACAGTGTAAAACGGGCCCCAATCAACTGGCAATAAACTTCAATGATGATCCTTTCATTAATTTTATATCACATCATTATCTTAGGTACCACAAGGCCGCTGTTCTGGACCTTGTCCCACAGGAACCAGAAAAGCAATGAGGGAAGGATATCACATGTGTTGCTATGACTGTGTTCCATGTTCAGATGGAGAGATATCAGTCATTTTGGGTATATGTCTGGATTTGCTTTATGATGTACTGATTAATGTTTCTGCTTTGTATGCACTTTGTTACGCTAAGGCTTCCTTATCCTATTCCCCCTCCCCCAAACATGTCAGGAGCACTAAATAGGCAATGGTGGTAAATCGGGCATTAGGCAGCCTTCACACTTATTCCTGAAATTTCCAGACACAATTTTGGCATATTTGCATTTTTGCCTCTTGCAATTTTTAGGTCCTGAATCTTCTTTTTTTGTGAGCATTTGTATGTGATTTTTCAGAATATGATTTTTAGGGCATATCCATGGCATTCATTAACATTAAATTAAATGTAAGAAACTTCATATTTAATGCAAATATTTTAATAACTAATGCAAAAGTTGCAATTCACATTGATTTGCATTGATACGCAAACCACATGTCCATTGCCAAAAAACACACGCTGGCCATTTATCTTTTTATTGTATTTGCTTTCAAAGTATTTCAGCACAACGTATTAGTAGATGTGCGTCAAAAGAAGATTCACTGAAATGTATATTGCATATGAATTTTGTTATATTTGAAATGGGCCTAAAAGCATAAAAAAAAAGTGGGTGCAGAATAAGGATGAGTGGGGAGAACGAGATTCAGATTCACCTGATGAGAATCTAAACCTCTGGCCACAGCGCTCCATGACACTCCACACCCTCCCGATACTTTCTCCTTCTGGCAATGAAGCAGGAAGTGTTGGGAGGATGAAGTGTAGTGTAGAGTGCTGTGGCAAGCGGCAGCAACCCAGGTGAGTAAACTCCCTGTGCTGCGAGCCATATTCACTAACACTCAGGTTCAGATCCAATTCCAGCAAATCTGAAACTTGCCTGCTAAATTGCTAATGATTTGTGCAAAATAGGCTGCACTGAAAAAGCAGCAGCTGAAGATGGGATGGAGTTTTGGACAGTTGTAATTTCTAATGTAATTACAAGAGATATAAATACTTATATATTGAATGAAATATATAAGATTGTGCTCCTGTTCAGCTGGTTTCCTGGCAATAGTTAACTGAAGTGGGCTGTTGGTACCTTCACCAGCAGATCATATTGAGTATGATCTCTCTGCAATGGCCTGCTCGTCTTGGATGGCCCTACAAGCTACAGCTCATCGCTTCATTGAGCTACACCATCCCTTTACCACAGCAAGTCTACACCATCCCCTTTACCACTGATCTAGAAGAGGATAGATAGATTAAATCATTATAGACTGAGGCAGATTCTCAATGGAAAATGGGGATACCAGGCCATCTCATTTTCCTTTTTAGGAATAAATATGCAAATCAAGAAGCACCAGTTAGAACAGAGCACTGTATGGAATAACTGGCTCATTCATAGTTGGTAAAGGAGTGCAACATATTGTCTCCTTATCTAATTAACGTATATGCCAAATATGTAATGCAGAAAGCTGATTTGGATGAGTCACATGCTGGAATTAAAATAGCTGGCAGGAATATTAAAAATCTGAGCTATTCAAATGCCACTCTGATGGCTGAAATTGAGGAAGAATTGAAGAACCCAATCATGAATGTCAAACAAGAAAGTGCCAAAGCTGAACTACTGCTTAACTTCAAGAAAACTAAAGTCATGTCATTTGCTCCAATGAACAATCTACAGATAGATAGAGAAAGAGTAAACGTTATAACAGATTTCATCTTCCTGGGATCAAATACCTCTGCAGATGGTGACTGCAGCCATTAGATTAAGAGATGCTTGTTACTTGGGAGGACTGCTAAAAGATCTAACTACAGTAGAATCCCTTTATAATAAACTACAAGGGACCATGAAAAGTAACTTACTATATCAGAAGTTTACTATATGAGGATTGGTCATACATTGTATGTTAGTCGCTGCACTTGATCTGAAATATTGTCAATCGGTAATTAATATTCTACAGTTACATTTAGATGGATCAAATTAAGTAGCTTTAAAGTCATTAGAATAATTTTGCCCTCTTTAAAGATAATCTGTACTCTAAAATTCTTACAATAAAAAGCATACCATTCTATTCATTATGTTCTCCTGGGCCCCTCTGTGCTGTTTCTGCCACTCCCTGCTGCAATCCTGGCTTGTAATTGCCAGTTTTAGGCAGTGTTTACAAACAAAAAACATGGCTGCTAACCAGCATGTGATAGGCTGAGAGAAGCTGTGACTCATACAGAGCCTGGGGGGGCATGGAGAGGGTGTGTATAACTTCTCCCTATCACATCAGAGAAAGCAGCTGACAAAGCTGACAAAAGAAAGAAGATTAGATTATATAACAGAGATAATACAGCCACTGCGCAACTAGGAAAGGCTGCAGTAAGACAGACCAGATTAGAACAGGTATAGGAAGTTATAGGATAGAAGAAATAAGGCTGAGTTTCTTCTTTAATGTCTCCTAAGGTGGTCATACACGATACAATCAAATTGATAGAGCTTTCATGTTTCCCTATTAAAAAATTGTCACTTGTTTATGGAATTGGAAATATATTTATTTATTTTTTTTAAATCTGATCAAATGCAAAAATAATATAAACATATACTGTTCCAAAACTGAATGTTTTAGCTGACTGTATTTTTCTGAGATTTATGAAAAACATTTAATCATAAGTGAATGGTGTTTTTTGGTTAAATTTTTTCAAATTATGGGATCAAGCAGGAAATTTGATCCAGATTTTTCTAGTGCCTCCCCCCCCCACCAAAAAAAAAAATCATGCATGAACTCCTTAAGCACTCACACTAACAGCGCTTTTCTGAACACTTTTTGACCATCACAGCTTTCTGAGAGCTTTTTAAAAAATGCACCCATTGACTTACATTAAAATTGCACTAAAATCTTGCGATTTTATTGTGATCGCGATTTTACCACAATTTTAATGTAAGTCAATGGGAGCATTTTTTAAAAAGCTCTCAGAAAGCTCTGATGGTCAAAAACACTCAGAAAAGTGATTATAGTGTGTCTGAGCCCTTATATGTCTTTTCTTTTAGACAGTGAGAATTGCCAAACATGTCCTGACAATGAGTGGCCAAATGAAGAAAAAAATAAATGTGTTCCCAAACATCAAGAATGTCTATCTTTTCGGGACAATGTGGCCTTAATGTTTATTGTAAGTTCTGTGTTATTTTCTGTGGTATCGGCCTTGATAACTGGACTCTTTGTGTTTTTCCGTGACACTCCCATAGTCATTGCTAACAATCGGAGCCTCAGTTTCTTTGTTCTCCTGTGCCTTCTCCTGAGTAAATCAAGCATATTTCTTTTTCTTGGTCATCCAGTGGATTTAACCTGCTTGTTACGCCAAGTGTTCTTTGGGACGTCCTTCACTGTTGTTCTGTCCTCAATTTTGGCTAAGACTATCATGGTTTGTATTGCTTTCAAAGCCACCAAACCCGGTTCAATCTGGAGAAAGTGTTTGGGAGTCAGATTTCCTAATACAGTCATGATAGTCTGCTCATCTGTTCAGGCTATCACTGGAATTACTTGGCTATCAGTTTCTCCTCCATTTGTAGAGTATGACATTCAATCTTTTCCTGGGAAGACCATCGTTCAGTGTAATGAAGGCTCTGTTCTGGCTTTTTATATTATGTTGGGTTACATGGGACTTCTGGCTGCTATGAGTTTTGTTCTGGCCTTCATGGTGAGGACATTACCTGACATATTTAATGAGGCGAAATACATCACCTTCAGCATGCTGGTGTTCTGCAGTGTCTGGATTGGAGCCATCCCAGCCTACCTGAGCAGTACGGGGAAACAAATGGTCATTGTGGAGATATTCGCTATACTGGCCTCAAGTATTGGAATACTGGGCTGCATATTCTTCCCTAAATGCTACAATATATTGCTGAGGCCTGAAATGAATGACAGAAGAAATTTATTTTATAAAAACTCGTTGTAGGTTAAATATTGTCTCTTTGCTTTATAAAATAAAATAAATATTGAGTAGTGAATATAACACTTTACTTATTTGAACTAACAAATTGTGTTAGGGTTGACTTTCAAGAGTTCCTTTTGAGAATATAGTTCAGATATAAACAGATGTATGCTTATATCTGCACTTTATTCTCATGTTGGAGTGGATTCAGAAAACATTTTTCTTGAATCATCTCTCCATTAGAGATGTCACGAGCATCAAATTTTGGGTTTGTGAACGGCGAACCCGAACGTCCGGAAAAGTTTGAGTTTGTGCGAACTGGCCGATCCGCCATAGACTTTAATGGGCAGGTGAAATTTGAAACCTACAAAGACTGTTTCTGCCCACAAAAGTGATGGAAAACTTGTTTCAAAGGTTCTAACACCTGGGCAGGGGCATGCAAGTTAGCACAGGTGTGGCTCTGTGCCAGTGGACTCTGTCTGTGGAGTATCAGACAGACACTGAGATATGCAATAGGTTAAAACACAATACAGTGATAACAGAGGCCCTGGAGTACTATTCTGTTTGTGTCTAATGTGACAGACAATTATAGTAGTGGGCACTGGGCACAGCTGTGGGTGGGTGCCTACGGGCTGTGAAGTGTCGCCAGCAAGGCTCATAATAAACAAGCCTAGCTAATGCTTTCCCTATCTCCAGCAAGCTTTGTCCCTTCCTCTCACTATTCCAGCCAAAGACAGATTGGAACATGGCGGGCGCTGCAGCGTTTTTATAGGGAGCGTCCGTGAGGGAGTGCAGGCTGATTGGCTGCCATGTGTCTGCTGACTGTGATGTAAGGGGTCAAAGTGTAGCCCAATGATGTGTATGGGGGCGGGTCGAATAGTGCCATGTAAATTTTAATTTACCACTCCATAAAAGCTGAGCATGTTGGTGAGACAAGACCTGTCTTTAGTAAAACCATGCTGTTGAATTGAAATAAGATTATTCTGTGCTACATACTTTTGGAAGGCTGCAGGGGGTTGTTAGAAGCCCCAGGAAAGTAAAACTGATTTTTTTATTCCTAGCTTAAGAGTCCCTTTAAGTGGAGTTGTCAGCCATACTATCTCAGAAAAAAAAACAAAAAAAAAAAAACAAACCCACATATATAAGTAGATAAATACTTGCAATACTTACATAACATATGTATTGCACTGTCCACATTTTGATTTTAGTGATTTTTCTATAGTAAAACCAGAAAATCCTTCTTAGGATTTTCCATTTTGTCTGTGTATATCTTGAAGCCTATCCTAACATCATTTCCTCCCTTACCTCCTCTGTGTATCTTTGTCCACCCCCTCCCAATATTTTCAGACACTCCCACCCAGCTCTGCAGTAGAAAGTGCATGGAGAAATATTGGCCAAACAGAGAAAAAAACAGAGGTGTGAGAGGGGAAAACAGGAGGGAAAGAGGCTTCAGCCAATAAGGCTCCATTAGTTAAGTCTGAGGGCAAAGTAAAGAAGAAAAAAATAAAACCCATCATGCACTGCAACTTCCTTTGTGCGGCAGATGCACCAAATAAGAGCCAGGGAAACTGGGGAATGAAGTTTTATGGAGAAGAAAAATAAGAGTGATTTCTAACTTTTGGATTGCCTGGTTAGCAACCTTATTACTTGTTTACCAGATAAAAATAAAGAATTGATTTTTGATATTGTGCCCGATGGTTACTCTTTAATCACTTAGCAACTTCTGCCACGCTTTTCTACGTCCTTGTTTACAAACACCTATAAACACATATAAATATTTGGTTCTGTTTTCTATTTTTAGAAAACTGAGTACGTATAGCACCATCTTGTGGCCAAAAAGTAAAACTACTTCCAAATACACCATTATTCACTTACCATAGGAACATTAAACACATTTTCATTATTTTTGAAACTCCTTCACCCCTAACCCAAAATAAAATATGTTCGCCATACTTTGTACTAGGGACACAATTTAAACATTGTAAAAACTGGGACAAATGGGCAAATGAAATGTGTCTGTTTTATCTACAATAGAACAATTTATTTTTAAACTACAATGGCTGAAAGCTGAGAAATGGTGATTTTTTTTTCATTTTTTTCTTCTTCTTCCCTGTCAAATCCATATAAAATATAATTTTTAGCAAAAAGTACTGTCCAAAGAAAGCCTAGTTTTTCCTGTAAAAATAATGTATAGATCAATTCAGTGTGATAATTAGTGATACAGTTATTACCAAATGAATGGGAAGAGCTTTTGAAGGGAAAAAAAACTGTGGTAGAGAAGTGGTTAAAGAGACATTCAGGCAAAAAAAAATTATGATATAATAAATTGGTTGTGTAATATGGATAATTAATAGAATTTTAGTAGCAAAGAAAATATTCTAATATTTTTATTTTCAGTTATATAGTGTTTTTATAACATTGCATCATTCTCTAATATTTGCAGTTTAGACACTACTCAGCATTCTAAATGGGTTCAAAAGTTCACTAGCCTGCTCTGTAAAATCATCTCAGCAGAGGAAAAAAATATGCATTGTCTTTTAAAGCTTATTATCTCAAGTTCTCTGCAACATTGAAACTTGCGGAGTTCAATGGCCAATTTGCATAGATAGCAACTGGAGTTTCTTAACTCTTCCTTTACTGGAAACAATATTAGACTTGTGTCTCTACTGCTAATGTTTTTTTTCTTGGCTGTACTACACATACAAATCATTATATCATCGTTTTTTTTTTTCGCTTCAGTGTCTCTTTAAGCTTACTGGTCTTGGTTTGTAGTTTCCTGGCTCTGATTTTTTTTTACCTTCTTAAATAAGGGGAAAACATCAGCTCTATGCGAGTCATAAGGAACTGATCCACCTGAAAGAGAATCACAGAAAATAAGATAAAGTGGCTTATCGATAACTGAACTCAACTCCTTTAATACCCGGGGGTGGATGCCATCTGGGCCAGGTGCCTTGTCTATCTTAATCTTATTTAATTGTGCCTGCACACATTCCAGTGTTAGGCACTTCATACTGATTGAGGAAGACTGGGAACAACCCAGGGCCATATTATGAGCTAAAAGCATCACCTTGGTGAAGACAGAAGCAAAGCAAGCATTTAAAATGTCCGCTTTAGCCCCAGTCACATTTTCACAAAGGGGGGCAGTGTTGGGAAGCTCTACCAAAAGTCTAGACTCCTTTAAAATAGCACTTAGAGCCCATAAGCTGGTGGCTATATGAAGGTTCTTCAATAGAAATGCATGAAATTACACATTCTTCAGTTTATAACTCATACGCAAGATTGGATCTACTTGTGGTTCCTCGAATCAGCTCTTGGAGGTATTAGACATAAAGACAGAAAATGTGACTATGTTCAATCATACTCCAATTACACCTTTAATTAAATGGACAGGGAGAGCAATTTGCAAATTAGACATAGCAATTTAAAAAAATAAATAAAAATAAAAAAATTAGAGGACAAGAAAAGAGATGATTTAATTTGAAAACAATGAAACTGGGAATACATCACATAAAATATTATGGGGGGCATTTAAATGTATACTCAGTAATAGCCTAATTAGAATTCAGTCCAGAAGGGCAAGGGAAGAGAACGTAGCATGTCTGATAGACGTATTGCTGAAATTGGAGGACAAACACAAAGTTGCATTACCAGTAACACAAAAAGCTTTAAACGAGATAAGAGTGAAAATCAGCTCCATTTTGGACAAATAGACAATATATTAAAGGACAATATTAAAGTTAGCTAAAATTCTAAATGTCCAGTAATTACTAGCAAATAGCAATACAAAGGCTTTCTTTCATCTTTTCATTTGTGTGAAGAAAAATGACAGTGAAGAGTCACTGTGGGCATTCCTATGGAGGACTGAGCCCAGGACATCCAGCATACAGAGACAGTCCTCAATAGCAGTAATACTGTGAGGAAAATGTGTTCAGAATGTTATAAAGCAGAAATATAACTTTAAATAGTGTGTAAATAATCATCATCTGCAGCTCTATGTGTCCCTGCCTGTGTGTCTCTCTGCCATGCAGTGTAAAGTAAACAGCCAGAGAGAAGAGTAACCTAGCTACATAGTACAGCTCTGACTCCCCCACCCCCGATGCCGACTCAACAAATGTGTTAAACTCAGCTGGTATAAAGAAAGGTTAGTTTTGTTTTTTTCACACACGCTGTGCTGAAAGGGTTTCTAGTGTTTAATGTGAAGAGGCTGTTAAAAACTTAGCTAAAGCCAAAGCCCCTGGCCCAGACGGATATGTTATGGAATTTTCGTTTATAATGACATTTACTGACAAAATACAACCATAAAAATCACAGAACATTACAAATATTTTGGATATTATGCCTCGAAGGGAAATAACCAGTCATGGTACAGAATGAAGTTGGTTGCATGTCAAAGGAGGTAAAGAGAAAACAAACAAAACTGAAGAGAAACAAAGGAACTCAACAAAAAAAACTTGCTCCATACCGGTAGCATCCAGTATAGATTGTACATAAAATAACAGTCAGAGTAATGCATCCAATTTCCAGAGAGTGGCAGAGACTATACATTTAAACTTCATTACCCCTATAAACCAGCCATTCATCCCATATTGTGTAAAACTTATCAGATACGTCTAAGCTAGCGTAATGCATTTTCTCTGTGAGAATAATGACATCCACCCTTTCCTTAAAGGGAAGGTTCAAGCAAAAAAAAAAAATGAGATTCACTTACCTGGGGCTTCTACCAGCCCCATGTAGCCATCCTGTGCCCTTGTAGTCACTCACTGCTGCTCCAGTCCCCCGCTGGCAGCTTTCTGACCTCGGAGGTCAGGGCCGAATTGCATACATTTTTACACATTCCCGCTAGTGCAGGAACAAAAATGTACGCGTTTCACCACTAACGCGTAAAAATATATGTGTTAATGTTCCTGCACTAGCGGGAATGTGTAAAAATGTACGCAATTTGGCCCTGACCTCCGAGGTCAGAAAGCTGCCAGCGGGGGACTGGAGCAGCAGTGAGTGACTACGAGGGCACAGGATGGCTGCATGGGGCTGGTAGAAGCCCCAGGTAAGTGAATCTCATTTTTTTTTTTTGCTTGGACCTTCCCTTTAACAAGCTGCAAAGAAAGAGAACTAGACTTCCACTGCCGGGCAATAGCCCATAAGGCCCCAATCAACAGAAATCTATACAGTTTGTGAAAAGCCCTCGGAACATCAGAGTTAGGGGACAGTAGCAAGGCCTGCTGTATATTGAGAGAAATTGGGAAGGGGAAGATTAATGCCAACATATATTTCCAGTCTTACCAAAATTGTTGCGCCACCCTGCATGACCAGAAGATGTAGGACAAAGTCCCTTCCTCTCGACAGCCCCTAAAGTATTCGGAGGAGGTTGAGGGGAACATCTTCTGCAAGCGGGAAGGAGTATAGTACCACCTAATCATTAATTTGACACAAGTATCTTTTAATATGTTAGACCTAGTCACTACACTCACATTCCTCCATATGGCGGACCAGGACTTAGAGCTAATGGGTAATCCTAAGATTAAGGGCAGGAACGTAATAAATTGAAATGTATATTATAGATCACAACAATATTGAAAATGTCACAGCAAGGATGCTATATACTGTATATACACATTTGGTGGAGCTGCCCTGAAATTAGCAAATTTAGGCAGAAAATTGGAAACGTTTTAAATAAGAATCCGGATGCTCATAGATAAATACAGATACAGATAAAAGTTGTCCTGTACTTAACTTGATCCGTCTGGGTACATTGATAGTAAGGAAATGATTAGCAAAGACATGGGGGAAAGCCTCTTTACCGACATTAGAAGAAGGAGAACAGAGATTGACCATGATGCAAAGAAAGGAAGCAGCCGAATATACTATAAACTTGTGTTTATCCCCCCAAAAATGGCTGAAACTTAATGGGAGGCTGTAGTCTTTATGTAAAAGGGTCTGTCGGGGGAGATGGATGATACAGAGAATTATGTATTGAAGGTATATAGATGTGATTATGAAGGATTAAAATGTATTTAGATGGACTCGGTTGGTTACCCACTCTGCGACTGCCACAGAGTGGCTTCCTAGTTCCTCCACCATGCACCGGCGCGTGATCTCGAGATGCGTGAGATTAGCAGGGAATGAGGGCTCACGCAGCCATGGGTTACCTGCAGAGGGATAGAGCAGATGGCAGCGAACAGCCTGCGAGCTGCGATTGGAGCTGCAGGCTGTAAATTGTTAAAAAAAAAAACAAAAAAAAAAACCTTAAGGAAATTATTTGTACAGCACTGCGATCTACTGCAGCGCTGTACGGGGAACAGCTCTGTCACTGAGCTGTCCCAAAGAGAGGCACACAATCGAGTCCCTCTCATAGGCTAATGCCTATTAGAGGTGATTCTAGTGGTGGATCTTGATTTTTTTGTAAAAAATAGCGTTTTTTATTCAAAATAAAATAACATTAAAATTGATTAAACAAAAAGCTCTGTTGGTTGGAAGAAAAGTAAGCAAGATTCATTTGTGTGGTAAATTGTATGGCCGCAATAAATCATTAAGGCTGCAGTGTCCCGAATTGTCAAAAATTGCCTGGTCACTAGGGGGTGTAAGCCTGTGGTCCTCAAGGAAACAGAAGATATGGAAGAGCTTCTGTTCAGCGGGTTGGTGGAGGCCAGAAACTAACCTCTTGCCCAGGGGCGTCGCTACGGTTTTTGATCCAGGGCACCGGCCTGGAACCTGTTGCCATGGTGCCCCGGATCTATTGAGTGGCAGGAGGGGGCACTGGGTGGAGTGGCGGGGGAAAGTGAGCAGTTAAAAACTCACCTGTCTTCAGATTGCCGCAGGCACAGCTTCCATGTGCTTCTGACTTCCTTCCTGCAGTGTCCGTCATCTTGGTTACAGGTAGTGTTGGGCGAACAGTGTTCGCCACTGTTCGGGTTCTGCAGAACATCACCCTGTTCGGGTGATGTTCGAGTTCGGCCGAACACCTGACGGTGCTCGGCCAAACCGTTCGGCCATATGGCCGAACTAAGAGCGCATGGCCGAACGTTCCCCGAACGTTCGGCTAGCGCTGTGATTGGCCGAACGGGTCACGTGGTTCGGACCCGAACGCGCTCTGATTGGCCGAACTGTCACGTGGTTCGGGTAAATAAATACCCGAACCACGTCATATCTCCGCCATTTGTCTGTGGGTTTAGCTTTGGGTAGGCAGGCAGGGTAGTTCGCGCTCCAGCCACGCTAGCCAGGGTCCCCCCCAGTCATTGTGTGTCGCTGCTGGGAACAGTAGTACACCGCTCGTTCAGCCACACTATATAGCATTCTGTGTACTGTTCTGTGTCTGCTGGGAACAGTAGTACACCGCTCGTTCAGCCACACTATATAGCATTCTGTGTACTGTTCTGTGTCTGCTGGGAACAGTAGTACACCGCTCGTTCAGCCACACTATATAGCATTCTGTGTACTGTTCTGTGTCTGCTGGGAACAGTAGTACACCGCTCGTTCAGCCACACTATATAGCATTCTGTGTACTGTTCTGTGTCTGCTGGGAACAGTAGTACACCGCTCGTTCAGCCACACTATATAGCATTCTGTGTACTGTTCTGTGTCTGCTGGGAACAGTAGTACACCGCTCGTTCAGCCACACTATATAGCATTCTGTGTACTGTTCTGTGTCTGCTGGGAACAGTAGTACACCGCTCGTTCAGCCACACTATATAGCATTCTGTGTACTGTTCTGTGTCTGCTGGGAACAGTGGTACACCGCTCGTTCAGCCACACTATATAGCATTCTGTGTACTGTTCTGTGTCTGCTGGGAACAGTGGTACACCGCTCGTTCAGCCACACTATATAGCATTCTGTGTACTGTTCTGTGTCTGCTGGGAACAGTAGTACACCGCTCGTTCAGCCAGACTATATACCATTGTTTACTGACACTATATAGCAGACTATATAGCATTGTGTGTACACCGCTCAGCCAGACTATATACCATTGTTTACTGACACTCTGTGTACACCGCTCAGCCAGACTATATACCATTGTTTACTGCCACTCTGATTCTGCTGGGAACAGTAGTACACCGCTCGTTCAGCCACACTATATAGCATTCTGTGTACTGTTCTGTGTCTGCTGGGAACAGTAGTACACCGCTCGTTCAGCCACACTATATAGCATTCTGTGTACTGTTCTGTGTCTGCTGGGAACAGTAGTACACCGCTCGTTCAGCCACACTATATAGCATTCTGTGTACTGTTCTGTGTCTGCTGGGAACAGTAATACACCGCTCATTCAGCCACACTATATAGCATTCTGTGTACTGTTCTGTGTCTGCTGGGAACAGTGGTACACCGCTCGTTCAGCCACACTATATAGCATTCTGTGTACTGTTCTGTGTCTGCTGGGAACAGTAGTACACCGCTCGTTCAGCCACACTATATAGCATTCTGTGTACTGTTCTGTGTCTGCTGGGAATAGTGGTACACCGCTCGTTCAGCCACACTATATAGCATTCTGTGTACTGTTCTGTGTCTGCTGGGAACAGTAGTACACCGCTCGTTCAGCCACACTATATAGCATTCTGTGTACTGTTCTGTGTCTGCTGGGAATAGTGGTACACCGCTCGTTCAGCCACACTATATAGCATTCTGTGTACTGTTCTGTGTCTGCTGGGAACAGTAGTACACCGCTCGTTCAGCCACACTATATAGCATTCTGTGTACTGTTCTGTGTCTGCTGGGAACAGTAGTACACCGCTCGTTCAGCCACACTATATAGCATTCTGTGTACTGTTCTGTGTCTGCTGGGAACAGTAGTACACCGCTCGTTCAGCCACACTATATAGCATTCTGTGTACTGTTCTGTGTCTGCTGGGAACAGTAGTACACCGCTCGTTCAGCCACACTATATAGCATTCTGTGTACTGTTCTGTGTCTGCTGGGAATAGTGGTACACC
This sequence comes from Hyperolius riggenbachi, assembly GCF_040937935.1. Classification (NCBI taxonomy): domain Eukaryota; kingdom Metazoa; phylum Chordata; class Amphibia; order Anura; family Hyperoliidae; genus Hyperolius; species Hyperolius riggenbachi. The sequence goes on from NC_090646.1 coordinate 48,399,799, forward strand.
GCTCGTTCAGCCACACTATATAGCATTCTGTGTACTGTTCTGTGTCTGCTGGGAACAGTAGTACACCGCTCGTTCAGCCACACTATATAGCATTCTGTGTACTGTTCTGTGTCTGCTGGGAACAGTAGTACACCGCTCGTTCAGCCACACTATATAGCATTCTGTGTACTGTTCTGTGTCTGCTGGGAATAGTGGTACACCGCTCGTTCAGCCACACTATATAGCATTCTGTGTACTGTTCTGTGTCTGCTGGGAATAGTGGTACACCGCTCACCCGTCACTGTATAGCATTGTGCTCTGTGTCGCTGCTGGGAATAGTGGTACTGTATAGCATTTCTGTACTGCCACTGTACTGCTGCCAGTCAGCGTGTACTGTAAGGATAAGTGAAATGAGGAAGAAATCCGGTGAAAGAGGGAGGGGCAAGGGAAGAGGTGTTTCCCCTGACGGTTCACGTACAGGCCACAGGGGAGCACCCAAGAAAACCCACTCAATACCGCCCATGTTGTCCAGGACAACAACCCTCACAAATCCAAAAGAACAGGACCAGATAATTACTTGGATGACCTCTCAAGCGTCCAGCAGTGGGTTAAGCAGCACCAGCACATCACGCACGAGGTCCGAGTCCTCAGCCAGTTACAAGGAGCCAGTGGGCACAAAGCTGACACAACCGGCAGCGACACCACGCACACAACTGCCAGATAACCAGTCCGATGAATTACCTCAGGACACAATGGGGTATTCGCAGGAGCTATTCCCAGCCCAACAAACTTCCACCTTTCAAAGGTCAATGGAGGAACAGCCAGAAATGTTGTGCCTGGATTCACAACCGTTAACTGTGGGAAATGCACCGCGCACTGAAATACAAGGCGAGTCCGAAGAGGACTCGGAAACCCAAATCCCAGAGCAATTTGGGCAGGAGGGGTTGCAATTGCAGGAGGTCGGCCGACAAGATCTGGAAGACGACGTTGGAGTGTGCTGCGCAGAGGTTGTTGTGGGGAGCTCTACTCCACGGCGGTGGCCCACAATGACATATGACGAGTTTGAGGAGATGGAAGAGGAGGGTATGGACAATGTGGACAGAGACCCAGATTTTGTTTGTGAACGAGAACATCGCCGTCGTAGCAGCAGCACAGATGAGTCTGTTGAAGAACACACTGCTGCACGAGTTCGCCTTGTGCCACAAGGTAGGCGGCGCGCAATTTCAGGCACCACAAGCGTGGAAGTTCAAGTGAGAGGCAAAAGAGGAGCAAACAGAAATCGCCAGCAAGGAGGCAGGTGCTCCAAAGTCTGGGCTTTCTTTGAAGACTGCACTGAGGATGTTACCATGGCGATTTGCAAGGTGTGCAAGACCCGCCTGAGCAGGGGGAAAAATATTAACAACCTCTCCACCACCAGCATGAGCCGTCACATGCTATCCAAACATCCCACTCTTTGGGCAAACGCGTCAGGACAGGGTACCAGAAACAACACTGCCTCCCTTGGGTTCACCAGACCCGCCTCAGCAGCAGCAGTAGCCCAGCCATTGCGTGGTTCACAACATTCACAAACATCAGACGACGCTGACACTGTCACTTTCCGGAGTAGTGCTCTTGAGGTCTCCCAGTGTTCATCAAACACAACAACCAACAGCCCTTCCGTGTGCAGCGCTACGGTTCAGTTGTCTGTGTCGGAGATGTTTGAGCGCAAGAGGAAATTGCCAGCAAATGACCCCCGGGCCGTGGCAGTAACAGCCAGCATAGCCAAGCTTCTGGCCTGCGAAATGCTGCCATATCGATTGGTGGAGACAAACAGCTTCAAGGGCATGATGTCAGTGGCCATCCCACGTTACGTGGTTCCCAGCCGCTACCACTTTGCACGCTCTGCAGTGCCTGAGTTGCATGAGCACGTGGTCAGCAAAATAACCCGAAGCTTGAAGAATGCCGTTGCCTGCAAGGTTCACCTCACCACTGACACCTGGACGAGTGCGTTCGGCCAGGGTCGATACATCTCCCTTACCGCGCACTGGGTGAACCTTGTGGAGCCTGGCAGCGATTCCTCACCTGCTACGGCACGGGTGTTGCCCACGCCACAAACAGCTGCACCGCCGTCCCTCCCACTGGATAACAACAGCAGCACCTACCTCTCTGACTCCTTCTCCTCCAACGCATCTCAAAGCTGTACCTCATCCGGAAACGCTAACCCAGCAGCAGTAGGATCGTGGAAGCAGTGCAGCACAGCTGTTGGCATGCGTCAGCAAGCGTTGCTGAAGCTAATCTGCCTTGGGGATAAGCAGCACACAGGGGAGGAAATTTGGAGGGGAATAAAGGAACAGACGGATTTGTGGCTGGCACCGCTGGACCTGAAACCGGGCATGGTTGTGTGTGATAATGGGAGTAATCTCATTCGCGCTTTAAGGTTGGCTAAGCTGACACACATCCCTTGCCTGGCGCACGTGATGAACCTAGTAGTTCAGCGGTTCCTGAGGACATACCCAGGCGTGCCCGATCTGCTGTTGAAGGTGCGTCGAGTGTCCAAACATTGTAGAAATTCCAGTACTGCTTCGGGGGCACTCGCCAAGATGCAGGAGCGCTTCAATCTCCCCCACCATCGCTTGCTGTGTGATGTCCCTACGCGCTGGAATTCTACGCTGCACATGCTAGCCCGCTTTTGCGAGCAGAAGAGTGCAGTGGTCCAGTACATGACGGCGCAGTACCGAGGCGCATCCGGCCAGCTGCCAAGCTTCTGTGGATCCGATTAGGCCAACATGTTGGACCTCTGCCAAGTCCTCCAAAATTTTGAGCAATCCACGTTGCTTGTGAGCAGTGACAACTCTTCAGTCAGCATTACCATACCACTGCTGTGTTTACTGAAGAGGTCGATGTTAAAAATCAAGGAAACAGCTGTCATGATGCAACTGGGGGAATCTGAAGGAGAAAACGATCAGCGTGATGGTACCAACATCAGGCCATCCGCCTCAGGGAACGCTGGCCCCAGCAGCTATGACGAAGAAGAGGAGGAGGAACAGCTGGAGTTGGAGCAGGAATTTCATGCCACCACTGACGAGGGCCAGAGCGGTGCACGTTGGACTTCCACAATTCAACGCGAATGGTCAGCAGAAGCAGACCAGGAGGAAGGTGACGACTATGATGCATCACAACAACTATCACAACGCTCACAAGAGGATGATGAGGATTCTGGTAGGACTCTGGCACACATGGCTCAATTCATGCTAGACTGCATTGAACGTGACCCACGCATTGTGCGCATTCTGGACAACACCAATTACTGGGTTTATACCCTTCTGGATCCACGGTACAAACACAATGTTCCAAAACTGCTTGAAGAAAGAGTCAGACAGGTCAAAATGGAAGAATACCAGCAGGCCCTTGTGGAGACTTTAGAGAGGAGATTGACATCCTCCCCCTCCTCTAGCCAGTTGTACGCAGACAGACTGACTTCCGCAAACCCAGGACGACCAGGAGGGCAGCAAACAACGCAAGCCGCAGCTAGTACCCAAAAGGGAATGGTATCGGCAGTGTCCTTGGAGTGGGAAAATTTTCTGACACCCATGCAGCCGCAGCCCACTGAACAGCAAGCGTGCAGATCCACCTCCAACACCGATCGCCTGGAGAAGATGGTCAAGGACTACATGTCAGATGGCGTAGCTGTGTCGAACCATCCATCTGCACCCTTCAACTATTGGGTATCGAAGCTAGACACCTGGCACGAACTGGCAATGTACGCAATAGAGGTGCTGGCTTGCCCGGCAGCCAGCGTTATGTCGGAACGCTGTTTCAGTGCTGCCGGAGGCATCGTCACAGATCGGCGTATCCGCCTCTCTACAGAAAATGCAGACCGTCTGACTCAAATTAAAATGAATCAATCCTGGATTGGAAATGACTACGCAACACTCCAGGACCCCAACCAAGTAACATGACCAATGAACATCTGGGATGGTGTTGCGTTTCCGGGCCCTGTTTATTGAACCTCTCATCTGTATTACATTTATGACTGCATGGCGGCAAAAAGCATTGCTGCTATATCCGCACGCTTTTTGTCCACATGCAAGGCCTGGGTTGTTGTGTCTCACAAAGCGTGGCCTTCTCCTCCTGCGCCTGCTCCTGTTCCATCACGTCTGCTGCTGCTGGGTTAGCGTTGCCGCGTGGTCCCTGTTTATTGAACCACTTATCTTTATTACATTTATGACTGCATGGCGGTACAAAGCATGCTATCCGCACGCTTCTTGCCCTCATGCAAGGCCTGGGTTGTTGTGTCTCACAAAGCGTGGCCTTCTCCTCCTGCGCCTGCTCCTGTTCCATCACGTCTGCTGCTGCTGGGTTAGCGTTGCCGCGTGGTCCCTGTTTATTGAACCACTTATCTTTATTACATTTATGACTGCATGGCGGTACAAAGCATGCTATCCGCACGCTTCTTGCCCTCATGCAAGGCCGGGGTTGTTGTGTCTCACAAAGCGTGGCCTTCTTCTCCTCCTGCGCCACCCTCCTCCTGTTCCATCACGTGTGCTGCTGCTGGGTTAGCGTTGCCGCGTGGTCCCTGTTTATTGAACCACTTATCTTTATTACATTTATGACTGCATGGCGGTACAAAGCATGCTATCCGCACGCTTCTTGCCCTCATGCAAGGCCTGGGTTGTTGTGTCTCACAAAGCGTGGCCTTCTCCTCCTGCGCCTCCTCCTGTTCCATCACGTCTGCTGCTGCTGGGTTAGCGTTGCCGCGTGGTCCCTGTTTATTGAACCACTTATCTTTATTACATTTATGACTGCATGGCGGTACAAAGCCTGCTATCCGCACGCTTCTTGCCCTCATGCAAGGCCGGGGTTGTTGTGTCTCACAAAGCGTGGCCTTCTTCTCCTCCTGCGCCACCCTCCTCCTGTTCCATCACGTGTGCTGCTGCTGGGTTAGCGTTACCGGTCCCTTTTCCTGGAACCTCTTATATGTATTACATTTATGACTGCATGCCGACAAAAAACATGTTACCTGTGCAAAGAAAACAGACATTTCCCGCATTTAAAAGACAGTTTTCCCTTTGAAACTTTAAAATCGATTTTCTCAAAAACTATAAGCTCTTTTTGCTAATTTTTTTTTCCTCTTGTACCCACTCCCAAGGTGCACATACCCTGTAAATTTGGGGTATGTGGCATGTAAGGAGGCTTTACAAACCACAAAAGTTTGGGTCCCCATTGACTTCCATTATGTTCGGAGTTCGGGTCGAACACCCGAACATCGCGGCCATGTTCGGCCTGTTCGGCCCGAACCCGAACATCTAGATGTTCGCCCAACACTAGTTACAGGCTCCCCCCTGTGATGACATCACAGGGGGCGCTGTTACCAATGTGAGGAAGTCGGAAGCACATGAAAGCTGTGCCTGCGGCGATCTGAAGACAGGTGAGTTTTTAACTGCCCGCCGCTCCGCCCAGTGCCCCCTCCTACACTAGGGGAAGCTGCCTATCTAATCTACGCTGGGGGGACCTACCTATCTAATCTACACTGGGGGAACTTACCTATATAACCTATACTGAGGGAACCTACCTACCTATCTAATCTATACTGGGGGAATCTACCTATCTAACCTATACTGAGGGAACCTACCTATCTAATCTATACTGGGGGAAGCTACCTAGATAACCTATTCTGGAGGAATCTACCATCTAATCTACACTGGGGGAAGCTATCTATATAACCTATACTAAGGGAACCTACCTACCTAACCTATGCTGTGGGAACCTACCTATCTAATCTACGCTGGGAGAACCTACCTATCTAACCTACGCTGGGGGAACCTACCTATCTAACCTACGCTGGGTGGATCTACCTATCTAACCTATGCTGGGGGAACCTACCTATCTAATCTACGCTGGGGGAACCTACCTATCTAACCTACGCTGGGGGAACTTACCTATATAACCTATACTGGAGGAAGCTGCCTATCTAACCTATACTAGAGGAAGCTGCCTATCTAATCTATACTGGGATACTGGTGGAAGCTGCCTATCTAATCTATACTGAGGGAAGCTGCCTATATAATCTATACTGGGGGAAGCTGCCTATCTAATCTATACTGGGATACTGGTGGAAGCTGCCTATCTAATCTATACTGAGGGAAGCTGCCTATATAATCTATACTGGGGGAAGCTGCCAATCTAACCTATGCTGGGGGAAGCTACCTATCTACAGCCAAGCAAAGCCCGAGGGCCCCAGCCCTGCAAAGCGGAGTCCTCAGCAAAGCAAACCCCCCAGCCTAGCAAAGCCTCCTGGTCCCAGCCCAGCAAAGCATACAGCCAAGCAAAGCCTAGTAAAGCCCCCAGCCCAGCAAATTGCCCAGCCCAGCAAAGCCCCAGCAAGTCACCTAGCAAAGCCAGGCCGGCTCAACATCACCACCAGCCAGGCCAGCACAGCATCACCACCAGCCAGACCAGTACAGCATCACCACCAGCCGACTGAGCCGAGTACAGCGCACAGGCCAGCCAGCCGAAGGCAAGAAAGAAGCCAGGTGAAGGGCTTATATATGTGAAATATTGCCTACTAGCCAACCCACGGCGTAGCATACACCGCATAAGAGGGTAGAGGGCAGCAAGGGGATATTGGGCACAGCGGCGGGGAGGGGGGTTGGACCCCCACTCAACTGGGTCCCCCATGTGTGCTCTACCTCCAGCTTAAGCTCACCTGGGTCCCCCTTGTGCACTCCCCCTCCAGCTCAGCAGGACCCCGCCCTCACCTGGGTCCCCCATGTGCACTCCTCCTCCAGCTTAAGCTCAGCAGGAACCACCCCCCCTCACCTACGTCCCCCATGTGCGCTCCCCCTCCTGTTTAAGCACAGTAGCAGCCGCCACTATTAGTAAGAGGCAGCGGGCGGGGATGACTCACCTCTTCCACATTCCAGCGTGCGTTCCACTGTCGTCACTTCCTGCAATGCCGCACACTGTATTGGTGTAACTTGCCTTTTAAAAACAGAAGGAAATCTGCAATAATTCAGCTATAAATGAACATTTGTTGTTACCCACAATGCACTGCTACTAAATATACAAATTACCCCTTTTCCCCCTTGGTAAGCCAAGCAAGCGTGCAGCTTTAAATTTTACACAGCCATATCAAACCCACATGTGACCGCCTGTTTCAGACTTTTGGTCCTCATCAGTACATAGCAGAGATTGATATGGCTGTAAGAGATAGGACTTGGACCAGCACAACAGAGTAACCAAGCAGCTCAGGGTGACCCAAACCACTCGGAATGTATAGGTGGATAAAAGGGACCAAAAAGACCTTCTACTAAAAAAATCAAAGCTTGGTGTAATTTGCCTTCTAAAAACAGAAGAAAATCTGCAATAATTCAGCTATAAGAGAACATTTGTGATTACCCACAATGCACCGCTACTTAATATGCAAATTATTCCTTTTCACCCTTGGAAAGTCAAGCAAGCCTATAGTTTTAAGTTTTACACATTCATATCACACCCACATGTGACAACCTATTTCAGACATTTGGTCCTCATTAGTACATAGCAGGGATTGATAAGACTGTGTGAGATAGGGCTTGGACCTGTACAACAGAGTAACCAAGTAGCCCAGGGTGACCCACACTACTAAGAATGTATAAGAGGATAAAAGGGACCAAAAAGCCCTCCGACTAAAAAAAGCAAAGCTTGGTGTAATTTTCCTTCTTAAAACAGAAGTAAATCTGCAATGATTCAGCTATAAGTAAACATTTGTGGTTACCCACAATGCACTGCTACTGAATATGCAAATTATCCCTCTCTGCCCTTGGTTTGATATGACACTACTTCTTCTTCTTGCTTGGACCAGCCCCTTCTTCTTGCTTGGACCGGCCCTGGGGGCAGGACGCTACTTCTTCTTCTTGCTTGAAGGTTGAGGCACTTACTCTATTATATATATAGATTGAACATATTTAAGTTACACCACTGCTATGTTCAAGTACATTTGGCCCCAACTATGACCACGCCCACTTTACACTTTATGGCCACGCCCATTTTTCACTGTGGCGCATTGAGCGTGCCTCACATTCGTTCCCTCTTGGTGCCCAGGGGTGCCCTGGATCTCCCAGGAACCTAGAAACGCCCCTGCTCTTACCCACAGTTGTTTATTATCTTAAAATGTCTTTTAATAATATTTGTATTTTTATATTTTGTGGTTTTGCTTAGGTTACAAACAATAAAGATAAGCGGACTATGATGCAATTTAAGCTTAAAGCCACAGGAGCACAGCGATGAAGTGCATGTCTTAGGCTGGGCACCAGTGTTGCTCGTCAGGATCTCGTGATCATGGATTACCCGTGATCACGAGTAGTTTTGCATGAATCTGGACTTGAATTTGAATTCGCAGATGGATACCGATCATTAATTTGAATTCGAATGTATCCGGATCTTCACACTCAAATTCGGCTGTGATCACGGGTTAACAGGGGATGACGTCATTTGGCCAATTAGAAGGCCCCCAGCCGAGGCCCTAGCAACCAATCAGAGGAGGGGAGCCTGGCCCTCCCCTCCTCTATATTAGGCGGCATCCATCTTGAGGAGCTCGTCCTTGCTTGTGACTCTGTGGTACTGAGAGCATCTCCAGTGCTGCTGTTCATCAGAGCAAGTGCTTTCCTACTGTTTAGCACAGCGTTTTTGCTATTTTACACCTCCTGAACACATTTATTGTACTGATTAATAGATAGTTAGTGATTTAATTGTTATAGTTAAGTCAGCTAGTGTAGTGTATATACTGTATACTGTGCTAGGCTAGTGTTAGGTCTGTGTACAGGCTAGGCCTGCTAGCCTAGGTAGCCTTAGCCTACTAGCTGTAGGTAGGTTAGGGATTATAGTTAGTACTTAGTAGTTGTATACTAGTTTAGTTAATTTGTACTGTTAGTGTGTGAGTTGATTTAGTGACGCAGCTTAAGTACTGTGTTTAGCAGGCAGGCCAGCATGTGATTTGTGACCAGCATCTGCCTGACTGTATTGTTTGTGTGACAGACTTTTATTGTCACTGTCTGTCACACTAGTTATCGACTACTTTAGACTACACTACTACTAGGGATTATAGTTAGTTTTTGTGGACTAGTTTAGTTAATTTGTACTGTTAGTCTGTCAGTTGATTTAGTGCCGCAGCTGCATTGCTGTTAGTTACTTAGCAGTCAGGCCAGCATCTGTTGTGATTTGTGACTGGTGGCATCTGCCTGTCCCTGACTGTATTGATTGTGTGACAGACTTTTATTGTCACTGTCTGTCACACTAGTTAGTTATCGACAGAAGCAGCATCTCCCACCACCAAGCGACCCAGCCTCAGCAACAGTGTGAAGGCCTGCCACTGCCAAGCACTGCTGGAGATGGTCAGCCTGGGGAAAACCAGTTTGAATGCACCCAACGTGCTCCGCTACCTGAGGCAGTAGGAGAAGACGTGACTGACCCCCAGAGGCCTCAAACTCGGATTGGTGGTGTCCGACAAAGCGGCCAACCTGCTGGCTGCCATCACCAGAGGACACTTGACCCATGTCCCCTGCTTGGCACACATCCTGAACCTGGTAGTGCAGAAGTTCATGCACACCTACCAGGGGATGGACAATCTGTTGGAAGAGGCTTGGAAAATTGTTCGCAGTTTCCGCCGCTCAGCCACTGCCGCAGCAAACCTTGCCGACATGCAGCAGCACGAGGGCCTGCCATGACACAGGCTTGTCATCGGTGTGCCAACTCGCTGGAAATCCACCCTGGTTATGTTGAAGCAGCTGCGTGAACAGAGGAGGGCTATCCACCGCTACATTGCTGAGGCCACTCTCGCCGGCACCACCAAACTCCAGCTCCACTCCAACGCACAGTGGGGGCAGATGCAGCAGGTCTGCTTGGTGTTGGCTCCCTTCCTGCAGTGAACCAACCTGGTGAGCCGCACAGACCCCAGGGTGAAGCAGATGCAAGTTTAAGAAGGCGAAATTGGGTCAGTTCCTGCTTGCTGGAGACCCTGAGCTGCGAACAAGGGAGTTGCAGTAGATTCTTGTTTGGCAATTGGAGGTAGCCTTCCCCCAGCCTTATGCACCCTCTGTCCCTGTCCAGCTAGCACAGCAGACAGTGCCTGCAGCCAGCAGCAGCAGCATCAGGTGCCCAGGAGACCTGCTGTTGTTGACTACGACACTCTACATGACGGTAGAGCTGCTGAGAGAGGAGGTGCATGCAGCAGCATCCTCCTCTCAAATTTACAGCCAGTGCCTGACCCGGATGGTGGACAACTACATGGGGTCCTTCAGCAGGCTTGACACTGGCGAGGAGCCTGTGAACTCCTTGGAGTACTGGGTCGAGCGCTTGCAGATCTGAATTGAGCTGGTGCAGTATGCCCTGGAAGTCCTGGCTTGCTCCCCTTCCAGCGTGCTGTCCGAGAGGTGCTTCAGTGCAGCCGGTGGCGTGATCACCGAGAAGCACTCTCATCTGTCCCCAGTGTCCGCGGACAGACTTACGATCCTGAAGATTAAGCAGGCCTGGATTGAAGGCACGTTCCAGGCCCCTGTTGTCGGCGACAGGAGGACATGAGGTTCTTGGGAATTATTTTTTGAGAACATCAACCTTCAGACCCCTGCTAATTTTGCCTTGTTTTTCTTTAGGTGCTGGGGTACCACCACTAGGTGCCATGGCCTAGGCTGCCTGATGCCATGTATGTCCTTCTGCTGCTGCATTAAAACTCCTGCTGTCTGTGTTCCCACCACCACCAGGGTCCACTCCATTATGCGCTGCTGCCACTGGCTATTTTACACACCCTCAAAATAGCTAGTACAGTTCTTGTGTAAAAAAAAAAAAGAAAAAAGTTTGAGGTGTCTGGGATGCAAACTGTGCTGTCCGAGTTGTGGGGAGGACCCAACTGCAGCTGTACGACCAATTCCTGGAACCTCACGGTTGTTTGTTTTTGTTTGTGTTGTGGTATCTCCAGTAGGCCTCCTCCTCCTCCTGCTGCTGCTTTAACCTCTTGCTGTCTGTCTGTGCTCCCACCACCAGGGTCCACAGAGTTATGTGCCACTAGCTATTACGCCACTACAATAGCTTTCTTTTGTTGTAAAGAAAATTAAATAAATTCTGAGGTGTCTGGGTTGAAAACTGTGCTGTCCCAGTTGTGTATTGGACAAAATGTGGGCTTCACGATTGTTGTCCGGAGCCTCCTGCTCTTTTGGTGTTTATTACAGCCGTGGTACCAACGCTAGGTGCCATGGCCTGTTACAGTGCCTGCTGCCACACATTACTCCTCCTCCTCCTGCTGCTACTTTAACCTCCTGCTGTCTGTGCTCCCATTGCCAGCGTCCACAGAATTATGCGCAGCTGCCATGCGCCACTAGCTATTACGCCACAAATTTAGCTATGCTGTTGAAGAAAACATTTTAAACAATTCTGTAAGGGAAAAAAACATTAAGTTGGGTGCAAGGAGGAAGAATATGAACAAAAAAAATGAAGAAGAAGAAGAACCAGGAAAAGAAGATGAAGTAGAAGATGGAGAAGAAGAAGAACCAGGGGGTGAAGAAGAAAAAGAACCAGGGGAAGAAGAAGAAGAAGAACCAGGTGAAGAAGAAGAAGAGCCAGAGGGTGAAGAAGAAGAAGAGCCAGGGGGTGAAGAAGAAGAAGAACCAGGTGAAGAAGAAGAAGAACCAGGTGAAGAAGAAGAAGAAGAAGAAGAAGAAGAAGAAGAAGAAGAAAAACCAGGGGGTAAAGAAGAAGAAGAAACAGGTGAAGAAGAAGAAGAAGATGAACTAGGTGAAGAAGAAGAAGAATGTAACGACTGGGTGCTGCAACTCAGACGTCTGATTATTTGTGATCCGCAGAATCACCAATAATACAGACCTTGCCAGAGGATCTGGGAAGGTACTAGCAGCACAAATGACGGAATAGTTTAACTAGACCTTGCCAGAGGAGCTGGTAAGGTACTAGCGGCACAAATGACTGAATAGTTTAACTAGACCTTGCCAGAGGAGCTGGCAAGGTACTATCAGTCACTGGAGCTATGCAAGTAAGTCTGAACCTGAGCAAGGTTCGATAACAGGCAGGTAGAGATAGTACAAAAACGAGAGAGTAGTTAATATCAGGCAGAGGTTCAGCAACTTAAGTCAGAAAGGCAGAGGTACAGAATCACTTTAGCAACAGCAGTCAATAGCAAGGTCAGAGAGTAGCGAGAATCATACACAGGTTATTAGAGTACAATGTAAAAATAACTAACTATAGATAGATGTATATCGCAAACACTGCATATACATCTATCATCAACAGGAACCTCACTAGGTCTGAGTGCTAACACGAGTGTATTCGCAACAGCAGACAAGTTGCCAATGATCTGTGAAGGCTTAAGAAGCCAAGTAGAGCCCAGAGCCATGCCCCCTAGCAATCAGCCAATCCCAGCGGCGCGAGTCACACCTGACGTCAGCCGACCGGCAGGTCAGCTGACGCGCCTTCTTCCAGCATAAAGGTCCTGTCTCCGCGCACGCGATACAGAGACCCTATGAGCAAGAGACAATGCCGTTTTCAGCGTGCTGGACGCTGCCGGGATGGATAAGGCCGGTCAACAGGGAACAAAGGCGGCTGTGGGAATAGCCTGCATATCCACAGCCGTCATAGTTTCAGATGTTACAGTACCCCCCCCCCCTCTAGACGTGGACTCCGGACACGAACCACCTGGTCTATCAGGGTGAAATCTATGAAACTCCTCCCTGAGTTCTTCTGCATGCATACGAGAAAGTGGTATCCAAGATCTCTCCTCTGTACCATACCCTCTCCAGTGGACTAGGTACTGTATGGAGTTACGCACCACCCGAGAATCCAAGATCTGCTCTATCTCGTACTCTGCTTCTCCATCAATCACCACAGGGGGGGAAGAGGAATCCACATGCACAGCAGGTTTCAAGAGAGATATATGAAACATTCTACCACCCCTGAAGCTGGGTGGGAGTGAGACAACATAGGTAACATTGTTGACCATTTTGGTCATGGGGTATGGCCCTATGAATTTGGGACCCAATTTAGCAGAGGGTTGCTTTAGGGCCAAGTGTTGAGTAGAAACCAACACTAAATCTCCTGGGAGAAAATTCCACTCCACAGAACGTTTCCTATCCGCCTGTTTTTTCTGGGTAGAAAAAGCCTTTTTCAAATTCTCTTTGACTTTTCCCCATATCTCTTTCAATGTCCCTTGCCACTCCTCCAAGGCCGGGAAAGGTGATGACACCAAAATGTGACGGATAAAGAGCCCTGCCAACTCTTGTGCAGTGGGGAGTCTGTCCAAGGGAATAAAATGGGCCATCTTACTGAACCTAGCAAGGAAATGAGCAACGCTACTTAAAAACAGACTAGTGCCTACCTGCAAAAGAGTGCAAGCCCCATTTGTGGGGTGGAATACACACCGAGCATACACATGACCTGTCTACCACTGGAGGAGGATGTTGGTTTCCTGTAACAGCTTGCATGCAACCTATCAAGTACTCTGATTGGAGGCTATTCGGAGGCGGCCTGGTGTTGCGCTGATCCACCTTTTGCGCAATCTTACTGAACCTATCGACTACCACCCATATGACTGTTTTACCTTCTGATCTAGGCAGTTCGCCCACAAAGTCCATGGACACATGGGTCCAGAGCTGCTCAGGCACTGGAAGTGACTGTAAGGTACACACAGGAGCCCGTCTAGATGACTTACTCCTAGCACAAATGGAGCAATTATTGACAAATTCCTTACAATCTGACACTAGCGAAGGCCACCAGACACAACGGTCCAGCAACTCCTGTGTGCGAGCAATCCCTGGATGACCAGCATTTTTATGAGTATGGAATGCGTGAAGAATTTTAAATCTGAACTGCAATGGAATCAATAGAACCCCATCTGGTTTCCCTTCAGGGATGTCCTGTTGGAATGGGCTTAACGTAGGTACCCAATCCATTTAGGAATCCATCTCAGGGGTTTCAGAGGACAACTTATAAGTCCCCTCACTTGAATTTCAGTAGCGGCTAAGGTAAAATTCTCCAGACAATGATGATGACAATAAGGAGACCAGCTTAACAACTGTCTGGAACTCCAGTCGATCTGAGGAGAATGTTTTTTAAGCCAGGGCATACCCAGAATGACGGTAGAGGTGGACATTTTGAGTACCAGAAACTGTATTTGTTCCTTATGCAAGACTCCTAATTGACACAACAACACAGGATTCTGGGTGATGGACTGTTTAATTGGTAATGGGGAGTCATCCACTGTGGTAATTTGTACCTGACGTCCCACAGGAGTTAAAGGAAAACCAAATTTGACAGCAAAATCATAAGCCATGACATTCACAGCCAAACCCGAGTCTATAAACGCCTGAGTGGAGTGAACCTGCTCCCTCCAGGTGATAGAGCACGGGAGTAATAAACGTTTGTTTAGAGGTAAGACTGGATCGCTTTGGGTAGTACCTCCAGCTACTCCTAGGCGATAGAGTTCCGCCTTCTTGGGACAGCTAGACACCATATGCCCTTTCTCAGCACAGTAAAGACATAATTTTTCGTTGCGTCTTCTGCTTTTCTCGGCCTGTGTGAGCTTGGTTTGCCCAATCTGCATTGGCTCATCACAAGGTGGAGAGGAAGAGACTGGAGCCGAGAAAGCACCAGAAGCAAATTTCCCGGGTACTTTACCCCGAACCCGCCTCTAATAGCGAACTCGCCGATCAATTGTAACAGCCAGTGAGATGGCCTCGTTCAATGATTTAGGTTCGGGGTGTCCCAACATCAAATCGGTCACTACGTCTGACAATCCCGATAAAAAGAAATCAAGCAAAGCATGCTGCCCCCATCTGGCCATCACTGCCCACCTTCTAAACTCTGCTGCATACATCTCAACAGTGTTAAGGCTTTGTCTGAGGGTCTTTAGCTTCCTCTCTGACATTATTGCTAAATCGGGATCATCGTATATAACTGCCATTGCTTTAAAGAAATCCTGCACAGAAGCTAAAGCCTCATGGTTATCTGGAAGACTATAGGCCCATGACTGTGAGTCTCCTGATAATAACGTCTTTATTAAAACGACCCTCTGACTTTCTGACACTGATGCCGTAGGACATAACTCAAAGTATGAAAGGCACTGATTTTAAAATTCTGAAAATCAGCCTTATGCCCAGAAAATCTCTCAGGAAGAGGTAGTCTGGGTTCCAGAACAAGAGGGGATGACACTGATGTAGTATGTTTTGGAATGCTTTGTAGGGCCTCAGATAGTTGGTAAATCTGAGTCTGCTGGGTGCTAACCGTGAGAGACAATCGATCAACAGCCTTAATCAACACTTCCACATGACTAGCCAGTGTATCCATGGTATTTCTGGTCTGCTGTTCTGTAACGATTGGGTGCTGCAACTCAGATGTCTGATTATTTGTGATCTGCAGAATCACCAATAATACAGACGCTATACCTGATTATGTGGTGATCTGCAGTATCACCAATAATACTAGTATAGCTAGCTGAGAGTAAGGTGTGGTGTTTGGTGCAACAGTATATACTCCTCCAGAGGAGCTGGAGGGTCTACCAACACAAATAACAATACCTTTACCAGAGGAGCTGGCAAAGTACTAATAATGAAAGAATTAACGAAGTTTGGCTAAACCTTACCAGAGGAGCTGGTAAGGTACTAACAGCACAAATGAGTGAATAGTTTAACTAGACCTTGCCAGAGGAGCTGGTAAGGTACTAGCAGCACAAATGGCTGAATAGTTTAACTAGACCTTGCCAGAGGAGCTGGTAAGGTACTAGCAGCACAAATGACTGAATAGTTTAACTAGACCTTGCCAGAGGAGCTGGTAAGGTACTAGCAGCACAAATGACGGAATAGTTTAACTAGACCTTGCCAGAGGCGCTGGTAAGGTACTAGCAGCACAAATGACTGAATCGTTTAACTAGACTTTTCCAGAGGAGCTGGCAAGGTACTAGCAGCACAAATGACTGAATAGTTTAACTAGACCTTGCCAGAGGAGCTGGCAAGGTACTATCAGTCGCTGGAGCTATGCAAGTAAGTCTGAACCTCACCAGTGGGGCTGGTAGGTTCTAATAGCTAGAGCACCTCACCAGTGGCAAGGGCCCACTGGTGAGTAGAGTAGTCAGACAGGCAAGGTTCAATAACAGGCAGGTAGAGATAGTACAAAATCGGCAGGCGAGAGAGTAGTTAATACCAGGCAGAGGTTCAGCAACTTAAGTCCGAAAGGCAGAAGTACAGAATCGTTTTAGCAATAGCAAGGTCAGAGAGTAGCCAGAATCATACACAGGTTATCAGAGTACAATGTAATAATAACTAACTATAGATAGATGTATATCGCAAACACTGCACATACATCTATCATCAACAGGAACCTCACTAGGTCTGAGCGCTAACACGAGTGTATTCGCAACAGCAGACAAGTTGCCAATGATCTGTGAAGGCTTAAGAAGCCGAGGAGAGCCCAGCGCCACACCCCCTAGCAATCAGCCAATCCGAGCGGCGCGAGTCACTCCTGATGTCAGCCGACCGGCAGGTCAGCTGACGCGCCTTCTTCTAGCATAAAGGTCCTGTCTCCGCGCGCGCGCGTGATACAGAGACCCTATGAGCAAGAGACAATGCCACTCCCGGCGTGCTGGACGCCGCCGGGACGGATAAGGCTTGTGAACAGGGAACAAAGGCGGCTGCGGGTCTAGCCTGCGTATCCGCAGCCGCCATAGTTTCAGATGTTACAAAGAACCAGATGATGAAGAAAAAGATGAAAAACCAAGTGAAGATGAACCAGATGAAGAACAAGAAGAACCAGGTGAAGAAGAAGAAGAAGAACAAGGTGGTGAAGAAAAAGATGGTGAAGATGATGGTGAGAAAAAAGAGGGTGAAAAAGAAGACGGTGAAGAAAAAGATGGAGATAAGAAAAAGAAGAAGGTGAAGAAGGTGAAGAAGAATAAACAAAAAAATACAGAAAAAAAAGTTTTCCATGAATTTTTTTTTAATTACACCTCCACATATATTTAATTGTGGTTTCCGTTTAAAAAAACAAAAACAAGATGCTTTAAGTCCATTCGTGATCACGACTTGTGATCTGGATTCAATTTGTGATCACAGCTCAAATTCAAATCGAATTCTATGGTCGTGATCATGGCCAAATCCGGATTTGACCCGGATCCGGATTCAAATGCACTCAAATTGAATTTGGGTACATTCGAGCAACCCTGCTGGGAATTACACTAAGCTGAGGTCCTAAAAAATAAATCCTACTAACATTATAAATGGGAAAGTTCAGATGTTTGGACGTTTGTTACTCGATCACACAAAAATGGCTGAACAGATTTGAATGAAATTTGGCACACACATAGTACATTACCTGGAATAAAGTATAGGATACTTTTTATTCCCATAACTGAAAAGTGGGCGGAGACAAATACACATTTCACTGGGAAATGTAAACAGCAGCCATTCTTACACTGTTAGTGGTAGGGTTCTCAAACTTTGCACAGTTGGTCATTGGGTGACTGGGATTAATATTCAGAAAAGTGGGTGGAGCCTACAAAAGGCAATCAAAATTCACCTATTGATTTTCAAGGGGAATATTTAATTGCTGTCATTCTTGCACTGGTAATGGCACAAGCCTCAAACCTGGTATAGTTGCTCATTGGGTGACTGGGGTTACAGATTCAGAAAAGGGGTGGATCCCCAAACAGCCAATCTGATTTTGTTTCATTTCAATGCAAATTATTGCTGCCAAAGACCGCAAAGCTCACAAACTTGGTCATTGAGTAACTGTGTGCTAGGGTTAGAAAAAGTAGGCGGAGCCAACACCAGCCAAATACGTACCCGGGCAACGCTGAGTCATCAGCTAGTAAATAAGTAAATGATCTGCCTTCCATTTATCTATCTGCAATGCTGTGTCGTATCTACAAATGAAGTCTCCCCCAGCAAAACTATGATGGGGCCCCCTCAATTTTCACAACTGTCCTCTTGCCTCCCATTGGTGACTCTCACAGCCTGGAGGGAGGGGGGGGGCATTTTGCTAAGGTCATAAAAAAATTGTAGACATAAGGATCTCGACACCCATGACATGCATAGCCACAAAAACACCTGATCTGGAGGCTGGAAGAGAGGGTAGGTTAGGAGGTGGAGCTCTCCCACACACCTTTGCCCCCCCTCCCTGCAGTCACATGGACTGCTCCCCTGTTGTTACACCCCTGCCACATTGTATCCATTTCTCAGTTATCAATCACTCACCATCCTTCACTGCTTTACCAAGGATTTATCTATCTGCTACTCATCCATCTACATCCCATCTGCTTGACATTTATCAATCTACAAATCTAGGCCACACTACAGGAGGAAGCAGAAAGCGGTGGATAATTATGGAAAGCACTTGAGAGCAGATAGAATACTTGTACCACTGGAACGTTGCCTTTTGAACTTTGGGCCACTCTCACCGCACACCATTTTCCCTTCATATTCAGCAAGGAACATTGATTGTCTCTGCCCCAAAGCCATATTTTTCTAGCCCTACTTTAAACATACAGTGGTTTGCAAAAGTATTCAGCCCCCTTGAATTTTGTCATATTACTGCCACAAACATGAATCAATTTTATTGGAATTCCACGTGAAAGACCAACACAAATAATCTACCTCACTTGTGCAATACAGCCCACACATAGATTGTTCCACTGGGCTCATATTTATTTCACAGCTAAAAGAAATAGCCATACATGTAGCCATACGACTGATCCATGACTAACTATTTGTTTCTAATGTGGCACTTCTGGAGACTAGATCACAGCATAACACTATACCCTACACTGAAATTAGATGCATGTTGACACCAGAAAATGTATGCTTGTTGATATCTATAATAATCATGTGTATATAGAACATACTGTACATATGCAATTGTACCACAATTAGTATTCTGATGATTGCTACGTATCTCTGTCATTCTTCCAGTGTATTGCTCCTGTCCCTATTGCCTGAAGAAGCGGGTTCTAGCCTGCGAAACGCGTTGCGACTCTTGTACCGGGAGTAATTGAATAAATTGTTATATGTTTTGAAATTTGACAGCTCTTGTCCGTTTATGGTTGGTTGGTCCACCACCTCAACCACAACAATTTTAAACCTTTTAGTTCTTTTTATCCTACCGGCGCCTCTGTACACCTCAACGTATCCTGAAGTCCACCCTTGGTGGAAGGGTGTTTTACCCTACTGTTTCCTTCTATCCACGGAGAGCGACGTTTTAACCCTGAGTGGGGACAGGCTTGTTCTCCCCACCTGCCTGAACAGTGGTTGCTTTGGAGGCAACCCTGGTTTGTGAGTATATTACTTACAGTTCACAACACATCCCACCTTTTTTAAAGAACATATTACACTATATTGGGCTCTCGGTCTTCTTTTCCATATATCCCTGCAAGTACGCTTGGCCAAGTCTCTTGACGACTACACGGCAACACAGACTTGATTGCAGCCCACGAAAAATGGATTTCCTCGAGGAACACACCTTACACAGAAATGTTCTTTTGGCGCAATTCAAAAAGACTGATTCACCTGCAGTAGTTCTTACAAATAATTCTATGCCTCCTGATATCACTCCTAATATTGATTTAAAACCTACTTTCCAAAAATTAGAGTCGGCCCTTAAAGATGAATTTTTCAATTTAGCTGATGTCGCCATGCAGGAAACGTATATTAATGAAAAAATTTCCCCAGACGGCATACGCATTAAAACACTGTCCGCATTTCCAAAAGACACAGTGTTTACCACAGAATTCTATAACTATTTAGAAATATGCACCCAGGGCATCATGGAGAGGATTATCAAAAAAAGAAAATCCCTAGTCATGGAATTACAACCGAATATCACTGAATATAAAGAACTCATAGCCCAACATAAAACAAACCCTCAGTATTACCCACTCCTATCCAACCTTACCTCGAGACTCAAACGATTTGAGCAAGACACCACCGAAACAAAACTTAAGAAATTGAACCGTGATAGGTTGGCGTATGCCGAACACAGAGAACGGGAACGCAAACCACGGTTCACACCTAACCCAGGAGCCCCATCAGCACCAAACACCGGCCCAAACATACCACCGCCCCCATTAATGAGCCTATCCATACCCAAACCCACACATATCCAATATCCACCGTATCCCCCTCCCCCCCTCACATTCACGGCACCAGCAGCTGTCCCAACACAACCACCACCATTACACAACCCGGCACCCACAAACACCACCAACCAACCGAATCTCACAGCACCACCACCACACAGCTTCAATTACACAAAACCCATCCAAGAAAAAAATACACCCAAAACACAACGCCCTGCACTCCCAAAATCACGCCCATTTTCCACCAAGCCCCTACACACACCCATTATTCACAAGAACTCACATACTGGAGCTGAGCAGGATAAAAACAATACTGGTACTCTCCCCTCCACTTCCAGTTTCAGTTTCAAAAAATGGGTCATATGCGAGACTCCCTCTGAGAGACCCCCTGTAGATGACAGCCCATCCCCACCGTCTCTCAATACAGATCGAAACCCTTCCCAAAATGATCTAAGGTTGTCTCAAATTAGCACATACACATCTGACCTGGACCTAACTACATCAATAAGTCAACCTACTACACCACCCAGTCTCCCAGACCCCACATCCACCACCTTAAATCCAAAACAGACAATTAACAATAAAAATCCTGAAATTACCGACTCAACCCCAACAGAGGTGACACAAAATATCAACATGTCCTCGTCTTTTTTAGACTTACCAGCCTCCCTATCACAGAACCTCCTATCCACCCAACTACCCAGCCCCATCCCAAACCGCACCATTTTGCAGCCACCTCGGAAAATGAAACGCCAATTATCAGACACAGAAAACGAGGATGCCGAGGGAAAAGAAAAAAGAAACAAACGGTAATGATCCCCAACCCCACCAACCCCACCACTAATCCATCCGACAACAAAACAAGTATCTTTAATTTATCCAATCATATCCTGACAAAACAAGAGTACAACCTCTTAGAAAAAGGCCTGTCATTCTGCCCCACTAACAACTCAGACCTCTTTGAATTATTCAGTGACCTAAATACCTATATTCGGAAAATGACCCTGAAACGACATTTTGCCATAAAAAAACTCCGAGATGCACCACCTATAGACCCAGCGAACCTAATTATCACAAATAACGATTCGATTCCACTAGTCTCAGTATCCCCTACAGCCATGGCCACAGAAAAATTCGTCAATACCAATCTAAAGGGCCGATCAAGGTTCTATCCCACGGCCTCCAAGGGAAGTTTCATTGATACCTTTTATGCCCTGGTCCTCAATGACCTACAGGGACTACTTACCGACGACATTCGCCCTCATTCCAACCTTACATCACTAGAAAAAGTTGCCCTAAAAAACCTACGTAATAACACCAGCATTGTCATCAAACCAGCCGACAAAGGGGGAGGGATTGTCATCCTCAACAGAACAGACTACCTCGAGGAATCCGCCAGATTATTAAGCGACTCCAGACACTATACCTTACTTGCTGCAGATCCCACATCAGAACTCAACAAAACCCTAAAAAATTTTATTAATACCGCCTTTTTTAATAACATTATCACTAAAAACGAAAGAAATTTTATTATCAATCACCACCCCAAAACTCCATTCTTTTATTATCTTCCTAAAATACACAAAAACGTCCATAAACCTCCAGGAAGACCCATCATCTCAGGAATAGACTCAGTCACCAGCAACCTATCCAGATTCATAGACACACATCTACAGGCCCATGTCCAAGCCCTCCCCTCATACATCAAGGACTCACAACATCTCATTAGTTTTCTACAGTCTACACCTTGGCAGGACGACTACATTTGGCTGACCTGCGACGTAACATCCCTCTATACTAACATACCACACCAATTTGGACTCACAGCCCTTCAATACTACCTGCAAACCAATACCAGTATGCCCATAACACAACAAACATTTCTGATAAACTGTGTTGAATTTATTCTCCACAACAACTTCTTCACATTTGGCGAGGACGTATACCAACAGGTCAATGGGGTTTCGATGGGAAGCTCGTTCTCCCCTTCATATGCAAACCTAGCAATGGGCTATCTCGAGCAGATAAAAATGTACAACGACAACCCCTTCATCAGCAACATCATGTTTTACAAACGATACATTGATGATCTAATCTTCATATGGAAAGGCCCTAGCAACTTGATTCCGTCCTTTGTAGATTTCCTCAATTCAAATCCAGCAGGTCTACAGTTCACCTTCCACCAAGACCCTAGTTCCATAGAATTTCTAGATCTGGTATTATACACAAACTCAGCCCGTATATTAACCAAAACCTTTTTCAAACCAGTGGATGCCAACAATTACATACATTACCATAGTTTTCATCACCGCCCTTGGACAAAAAACACCCCTTATAGTCAATACAGAAGAATATATCGCAACTGCACAGAAACACAGATATTTAGTGCCCAATCAAAAATACTTACCAAAAAATTCATAGACCGTAGATACCCCAAAAAATTACTGATTGATGCACAACAAAAAGCAAAGATTCAGAACCCCCCTCGCTCCACCTCCGAATCTCAGACCAATGCTACACCCCGGTTCATTACGAAATATAGTGCCCAACATTCATCAATTCGCAATATACTGAATAAGAGGTGGGAAATCTTATTACAGGATCCCCACCTCCGCCCTATCTTGACCCCAAAACCAGCAGTCACCTACAAACGGGCACCCAATTTGCGGGGAATACTGGCCCCGAGCAAGCTGCGTACACCCCGTCCCGACCTCACCCCAATCCCAATCGATTCCCCTATGGGTTCTTACCCCTGCAATCATAAAAAATGCCTGGCCTGCATGTTCATCCACCAGACCACAAATTTCCAATCCCAGGTTACCAAAACAGAGCACCAGATTAAACACCATATTAACTGTGAATCCAAATATATCATTTATATCATCACATGCCCTTGCCAGCTCCAGTATGTGGGCCGAACTACCCAACCTGCAAGATCCAGAATTGGACAACATAAAAGGAACATACTCAAAAAATACCCCCTTCACAGCGTATCACGACACTTCACCACCCACCACGACAGCAATCCGGAACTCTTTCACATCACACTGATTGACACCATCCCACAGAATCAGTTCAACTCGTTTGAGCTTCTCAAGTCACGAGAGATGTATTGGATCCAAATCCTCAAGTCCCTTACTCCAGGGGGCCTTAATGAACAACTGGAAAAAATCTATTAATGAACCATCCCTTTAAAGATTACAATTTTTTTATCCGTCCTCTCCTTTTAGAATATGAGATCTTATTTTATGGTGTACTATAAATGCATGTCTATGTTATATTACACTGTTTTAGTCATATCTAAACATTTTGTTCAGGTAGGACAGAAATAGTCTGAACACGTTTTTTTTATTCTTTATTTTATTGTCTTATTATTTTTTTATTATATTTTTATATATTTTTTTTATTTTTTATTCTATATTACATGATTACAAACTGTTATATGTAATTTTTATATATACCCTTGTACAGACTCATATTATCCAATGCACGTGTTTTAAGGTATTTGTTTACTGAACGAGATTGCTTTATCTCAACAAAAATAACACTGTCCGATTGGGAACTTAACTCCTGCTAAAACAGTATATATAAATGATAGTAAAAATCGTTGTTCTGTCTCTATGTAAACTCTGACAATGTTCTGCACATATAGTCCAGTAGAGGGCAGCAGAGCCTTTTGGTAAACAGAACTTAACATACGAATGGCCATACCACAGAATACTTTATAGTAAACAAATATATGTGTCCAATTTTTAGCCACACACTGTATTGATGGACATGGCCCATCATACCGAAACTTGCTATGCTTTTACACTCTTTTAAAAAAAAGGTGATCTAACTTTTCATGACTCCCCCACCCTTCCCTTATCCAAAATGCCCGCTTTGGTTGCGGAAGAGCTCGGTGCGCATCACACTGCCCACATACGCAGCGCGCACATGCGCAGAATACCTGGACCATAACAGACCCGCCCCACTGCCCATTGCGTGCGCACGTTCTATACGACGCAGCGCTCTGAACTTAGCCGCCCTCCAGACCCCGCCTATTCCCTCCACAGTGACCAAGCAAACCTGGCCGCTCGGGCACGCCTACCTCATCGCCCCGCCCACACCACGTTGTCCTCCACGTCCTCAGTTCCCTTTTTAAATCCCACATTAGCAGTATACCGGCACAGAGGTGCCAAGCCTTATTCAGACTACACGCTGGTAAGTCCTTATTCCTTCCCCTCAGATTCTTCACACATTGACACAATGGTTGATATACTGCTAGCAATTTAGCCTGATCACTAATAATCTACCTCACTTGTGCAATACAGCCCACACATAGATTGTTCCACTGGGCTCATATTTATTTCACAGCTAAAAGAAATAGCCATACATGTAGCCATACGACTGATCCATGACTAACTATTTGTTTCTAATGTGGCACTTCTGGAGACTAGATCACAGCATAACACTATACCCTACACTGAAATTAGATGCATGTTGACACCAGAAAATGTATGCTTGTTGATATCTATAATAATCATGTGTATATAGAACATACTGTACATATGCAATTGTACCACAATTAGTATTCTGATGATTGCTACGTATCTCTGTCATTCTTCCAGTGTATTGCTCCTGTCCCTATTGCCTGAAGAAGCGGGTTCTAGCCTGCGAAACGCGTTGCGACTCTTGTACCGGGAGTAATTGAATAAATTGTTATATGTTTTGAAATTTGACAGCTCTTGTCCGTTTATGGTTGGTTGGTCCACCACCTCAACCACAACAATTTTAAACCTTTTAGTTCTTTTTATCCTACCGGCGCCTCTGTACACCTCAACGTATCCTGAAGTCCACCCTTGGTGGAAGGGTGTTTTACCCTACTGTTTCCTTCTATCCACGGAGAGCGACGTTTTAACCCTGAGTGGGGACAGGCTTGTTCTCCCCACCTGCCTGAACAGTGGTTGCTTTGGAGGCAACCCTGGTTTGTGAGTATATTACTTACAGTTCACAACACATCCCACCTTTTTTAAAGAACATATTACACTATATTGGGCTCTCGGTCTTCTTTTCCATACAACACAAAGTGGTGTGCACGTGAGAAGTGGAACCAAAATCATACATGATTCCAAACGTTTTTTTTTTACAAATGAATAACTGCAAAGTGGAGTGTGCGTAATTATTCAGCCCCCTTTGGTCTGAGTGCAGTCAGTTGCCCATAGACATTGCCTGATGAGTGCTAATGACTAAATAGAGTGCACCTGTGTGTAATCTAATGTCTGTACAAATACAGCTGCTCTGTGACGAACTCATAGTTACATAGTTACATAGTTATTTTGGTTGAAAAAAGACGTACGTCCATCGAGTTCAACCAGTACAAAGTACGACTCCAGCCTGCTCCCTCACATATCCCTGTTGATCCAGAGGAAAGGGAAAAAAAACTACATGGCATGGTCCAATTAGCCCCAAAAGGGAAAAATTCCTTCCCGACTCCAGATGGCAATCAGATAAAATCCCTGGATCAACATCATTAGGCATAACCTAGTAGTTGTAGCCATGGATGTCTTTCAACGCAAGGAAAGCATCTAAGCCCCCTTTAAATGCAGGTATAGAGTTTGCCATAACGACTTCCTGTGGCAATGCATTCCACATCTTAATCACTCTTACTGTAAAGAACCATTTCCTAAATAAATGGCTAAAACGTTTTTCCTCCATGCGCAGATCATGTCCTCTAGTCCTTTGAGAAGGCCTAGGGACAAAAAGCTCATCCGCCAAGCTATTATATTGCCCTCTGATGTATTTATACATGTTAATTAGATCTCCTCTAAGGCGTCTTTTCTCTAGACTAAATAAACCCAGTTTATCTAACCTTTCTTGGCAAGCGAGACCTTCCATCCCACGTATCAATTTTGTAGCTTGTCTCTGCACCTGCTCTAAATCTGCAATATCTTTTTTGTAATGTGGTGCCCAGAACTGAATTCCATATTCCAGATGTGGCCTTACTAGAGAGTTAAACAGGGGCAATATTATGCTAGCATCTCGAGTTTTTATTTCCCTTTTAATGCATCCCAAAATTTTGTTCGCTTTAGCTGCAGCGGCATGGCATTGAGTACGATTATTTAACTTGTTGTCGATGAGTACTCCTAAGTCCTTCTCCAAGTTTGATGTCCCCAACTGTATCCCATTTATTTAGTATGGTGCTAGACCATTGGTACGACCAAAATGCATGACTTTATATTTGTCAACATTGAATTTCATCTGCCATGTATGTGCCCATATAGCCATCCTATCCAGATCCTGTTGCAATATGACACTATCTTCCTGAGAGTTGATGATTCTGCACAATTTTGTATCATCTGCAAAAATAGCAACATTGCTCACTACTGCATCTACTAGGTCATTAATAAATAAAATGAAGACCACTGGACCCAGAACAGACCCCTGTGGGACCCCACTGCTAACAGTCTCCCATTTTGAGTACGATCCATTGACCACAACTCTTTGTTTTCTGTCCATTAGCCAGTTCCCTATCCAAGCACACAAACTCTCCCCCAGTCCTTGCATCCTCAACTTTTGCACCAGACTTCTGTGGGGAACAGTGTCGAAGGCCTTTGCAAAGTCAGAGTATATCACATCTACAGCATTCCCAATATCCATATTAGCATTCACTACCTCATAAAAGCTGAGCATGTTAGTCAAACAGGACCTGTCTTTAGTAAACCCATGTTGATGCTGAGAAATAAGATTATTTTCTACTATGAAGTCATGTATAGTATCTCTTAGTAACCCCTCAAATAGTTTGCATACAACTGATGTTAAGCTTACAGGTCTATAATTTCCGGGATCAGATTTTTTGCCCTTCTTAAATAATGGGAAAACGTGGGCTGTACGCCAATCCACTGGGACTCTGCCAGTTTGCAAGAGAGTCACAAAAGATAAGATAAAGGGGTTTATCTATAACTGAACTTAATTCTCTTAGGACCCGAGGATGCATGCCATCCGGGCCAGGTGCCTTGTCTATTTTTAATTTATTTAGTCTTGCCTTTACTTCTTCCTGCGTTAAGTATTTAATATTACAGTTAGAAGATTGAGACTCTTCTGCCTCTGTAATTTGCAACAGTGCTGTTTCCTTTGTGAAGGCAGAAGCAAAGAAAGCATTTAATAACTCTGCCTTACCTTGGTCATCCACCATTGAGTTCCCACCCTCATCCTTTAGGAGTCCTATACAGTCAACCTTTCTTTTTTTAGAGTTGATGTACTTGTAAAACTTTTTTGGGTTAGATTTGATATCCTTAGCGATTTGACTTTCAGCTTCGATCTTTGCCAGCCTAATTTCTTTTTTACAATTTTTATTGCACTCCTTATAATTGATTAGTGCAGCCTCGGTCCCCTCCTGTTTTAGGACCTTATAGGCATTCCTTTTCCTCTTCATTTTATCCCTAACCTTTCTATTCATCCATAGAGGCCTTTTTTATTACTAGACATTTTGTTTCCATATAGGATATACATACTACAATATTGATTGAGAATAAGTTTAAAAGCTTGCCATTTCCCTTCAGTGTCCTCCCCTTGTAGTACATTATCCCAGTTCACCAAACTTAGTGCCTGTCTAATTTGATTGAACTTTGCTTTTCTGAAATTCATAGTTTTAGTGGTCCCGCTTAGTGTTGGGCGAACAGTGTTCGCCACTGTTCGGGTTTTGCAGGACATCACCCTGTTCGGGTGATGTTCGAGTTCGGCCGAACACCTGATGGTGTTCAGCCGAACTAAGAGCGCATGGCCGAACGTTCCCCGAACGTTCGGCTAGCGCTGTGATTGGCCGAACGGGTCACGTGGTTCGGACCCGAACGCGCTCTGATTGGACGAACGGGTCACGTGGTTCGGGTAAATAAATACCCGATCCACGTCATTTCTCCGCTATTTGTCTGTGGGTTTAGCTTTGGGTAAGGCAGGCAGGGTAGTTCTCTCTCCAGCCAGGCTAGCCAGGGTCCCCCCAGTCATTGTGTCGCTGCTGGGAACAGTAGTACACCGCTCACCCACACTATATAGCATTGTGTTTACTGCCACTCTGTGTCTCTGCTGGGAACAGTAGTACACCGCTCACCCGCCACTGTATAGCATTGTGCTCTGTGTCGCTGCTGGGAATAGTAGTACACCGCTCACCCACCACTGTATAGCATTGTGCTCTGTGTCGCTGCTAGGAACAGTAGTACACCGCTCACCCACCACTGTATAGCATTGTGCTCTGTGTCGCTGCTGGGAACAGTAGTACACCGCTCACCCACCACTGTATAGCATTGTGCTCTGTGTCGCTGCTGGGAACAGTAGTACACCGCTCACCCACCACTGTATAGCATTGTGCTCTGTGTCGCTGCTGGGAACAGTAGTACACCGCTCACCCACCACTGTATAGCATTGTGCTCTGTGTCGCTGCTGGGAATAGTAGTACACCGCTCACCCACCACTGTATAGCATTGTGCTCTGTGTCGCTGCTGGGAACAGTAGTACACCGCTCACCCACACTATATAGCATTGTGTTTACTGCCACCGCCCTCCTCCTGTTCCATCACGTGTGCTGCTGCTGGGTTAGCGTTACCGGTCCCTTTTCCTGGAACCTCTCATCTGTATTACATTTATGACTGCATGCCGACAAAAAGCAAATTGCTATCTGCACGCTTCTTGTCCGCATGCAAGGCCTGGGTTGTTGTGTCTCAAAGAAGCGTGGCCTTCTCCTCCTGCGCTGCCCTCCTCCTGTTCCATCACGTGTGCTGCTGCTGGGTTAGCGTTACCGGTCCCTTTTCCTGGAACCTCTCATCTGTATAACATTTATGACTGCATGCCAACAAAAAGCAAATTGCTATCCGCACGCTTCTTGTCCTCATGCAAGGCCTGGGTTGTTGTGTCTCAAAGCGTGGCCTTCTCCTCCTGCGCCGCCCTCCTCCTGTTCCATCACGTATGCTGCTGCTGGGTTAGCATTACCGGTCCCTTTTCCTGGAACCTTTCATCTGTATTACATTTATGACTGCATGCCGACAAAAAGCATGTTACCTGTGCAAAGAAAACAGACATTTCCCGAATTTAAAAGACAGTTTTCCCTTTGAAACTTTAAAATAGATTTTCTCAAAAACTATAAGCTCTTTTTGCTAATTTTTTTTCCTCTTGTACCCACTCCGAAGGTGCACATACCCTGTAAATTTGGGGTATGTAGCATGTAAGGAGGCTTTACAAAGCACGAAAGTTCGGGTCCCCATTGACTTCCATTATGTTCGGAGTTCGGCTCGAACACCCGAACATCGCGGCCATGTTCGGCCTGTTCGGCCCGAACCCGAACATCTAGATGTTCGCCCAACACTAGTCCCGCTGCCCCGTGGCCTAACAGTCACCAGATCAAACGTTATCATGTTGTGATCACTATTTCCCAAATGTTCTTGAACCTGCACATTTGATACATTATCTGGTCTATTAGAAATGATCAGATCCAGTAACGCATTCCCCCTAGTTGGTTCCGTTACCATTTGAATCAAGTAATTGTCCTGTAGTGCTGCCAGAAATCTGCTGCTTTTCCCAGAATGGGTAGCCTCAATACCCCAGTCAATGTCTGGAAAGTTGAAGTCGCCCATAATTATGACCTCATTTTTACTTGCAGCTTTTTCAATCTGCTGTAGTAATCGCAGTTCTGCAGCTTCATTAATATGAGGTGGTCTGTAGCATACCCCAATAAGCAATTGGCAACTTTTATTTCCACCATGAATATTTACCCAAACGGACTCCACATCTTCACAATCTTCTTCCATCTCATTGTTGAGGACAGCTGTAAAAGAATTCTTAACAAAGAGACAAACTCAGAGGTGGTCTAAGAGAATTGTGGGCGCAACAACCCCATGAAGTCCAAAGAACACACCAGACAGGTCAGTGATAAAGTTATTGAAAAATTTAAAGCAGGCTTAGGCTAGAAAAAGATTCCCAAAGCCTTGAACATCCCACGGAGCACTGTTCAAGCGATCATTCAAAAATGGAAGGAGTATGGCACAACTGTAAACCTACCAAGACAAAGCCGTCCACCTAAACTCACAGGCTGAACAAGGAGAGCGCTGATCGGAAATGCAGTCAAGAGGCCCATGGTGACTCTGGGCGAGCTGCAGAGATCTACAGCTCAGGTGGGGGAATCTGTCCAAAGGACAACTATTAGTCATGCACTGTACAAAGTTGGCCTTTATGGAAGAATAGCAAGAAGAAATCCATTGTTAACAGAAAAGCATAAGAAGTCCTGTTTGTAGTTTGCCGCAAGCGATGTGGGGGGCACAGCAAACATGTGGAAGAAGGTGCTCTGTTCAGATGAGACTAAAATGGAACTTTTTGGCCAAAATGCTAAACGCTATGTGTGGCGGAAAACTAACACTGCACATCACTCTGATCCCCACTGTCAAATATGGTGGTGGCAGCATCATGCTCGGGGGGTGCATCTCTTCAGCAGGGACAGGGAAGCTAGTCAGAGTTGATGGGAAGATGGATGGAGCCAAATACAGGGCAATCTATGGAAGAAAACCTCTTGGATATTGCAAAAGACTTGAGACTGGGGCGGAGGTTCAGCTTCCAGCAGGACAACGACCCTAAACATAAAGCCAGGGCAACAATGGAATGGTTTAAAACAAAACATATCCATGTGTTAGAATGGGCCAGTCAAAGTCCAGATCTAAATCCAATCGAGAATCTGTAGCAAGATCTAAAACCTGCTGTTCAAAAATGCTGTCCATCTAATCTGACTGAGCTGGAGCTGTTTTGCAATGAAGAATGGGCAAGGATTTCAGTCTCTAGATGTGCAAAGCTGGTAGAGACATACCCTAAAAGACTGGCAACTGTAGTTGCAGGTAAAAGGTGGTTCTACAAAGTATTGACTCAGGGGGCCGAATAATTACGCACACCCCACGTTGCAGTTATTGATTTGTAACAAGTGTTTGACGATTTTCGTTCCACTTCTCACATGTACACCACTTTGTGTTGGTCTTTCACGTGAAATTCAAATAACATTGATTCATGTTTGTGGCAGTAATGTGACAAAATGTGGAAAACTTCAAGGGGGCCGAATATTCCTGCTGCTCAGACCCATAGTGTCAAGAAGTGAAGATGTAGTTCGCACAATATCGAGTGGAGAATAAAAATACTTTATTTAATCAAGCATATATTATGATTGACATCCATACACCACATGCACATTAGTAGTTGGCTACTGATAAGCTTATCCTGGACTGTGGTAGGAACATTGGATTGTGAGCTCCTTTGAGGGACAGTTTGAAGAAGTATTGCTCAATGTTCTCTGTAAAACACTATGAAAAATGTCTCAGTGCTATGAAAATACACAATCATAATATTACCACATGATGTCTTTATGTTTGAAAGGTAAATTAACACCTGAAGTTATTCTTTCAAAGTGTTTGTTAATATTGCATTAAATGTAACTTGCAAAATTAGTCTGATGGTCTTCTGTGAGTTGTCTTTTTCATGTCTTTCTTTTTTCACAGTAAACGTATATTCTTTGTCTTTCTGCTATGAATGTCCCATTCTACATTATATAATCCCCTCTGCAGACAGGCAGAGGATGTCACTGGCACTCCTGTCAGCACACATTGCTCATCACCTGTGCAGTGTTAGCAACGAGGCATCGAGACAAAGATACTGATATGATTCAAGACTTCTCCAGCAAGTTGATTTCCACATTATTCCGGATGCTGATCCTGTGTGTCTCTCCGGCCTCATCTAAGCTGCAGAGCTCTGCTGAGCAGTGTCATCTCACTATGGTGGATTACACATTTGAGTACAAATATTCCCAGGATGGCGATATCATTATCGGGGGGATTTTTGCTGTAAACAATGGTGTAATACGGTGGCATTGGGATAGCCCTTCAAAATCTGTACTCATCAAAAATATATGCATTGGGTAAGTCATTCTTGTTATAGATAGATTTTATCATTCCAGGGAGTAAAGAATGAAAAGAGGAAATCAATTCAGAATAAATGTGTAAAATACAGGTCAGAATTGTTCACCCTCTTGAGGACCGCAGTGCTAAACTACCCTAGGGACCAGGCCATTTTTCTGCAATTGGGCCATTGCAGCTTTAACCATTTCAGCCGCCCAGGCATGATCCTCACATCCAGGCGGATGCTCTGCTGTGGTGCCGTGCTTCGGCGCGCCCCGTGCTGTCCCCCAGTAGCCCTGGGATCAGTCAGCGGGAACATGGTTCCCGATCACCGATCCGTGTCCCCAGCAGAAAAACCGAAGCACTCTTACTAGAGGCTTCAGTCTTTCTGCACGTAAAAATGTCTGCATCCCCCTTGTGCTTCGGCTTAGCGAGAAGCACAAGGAGAAAAAAAAAACTCAAGGTGGCCATCTTGTGGCCAAATAGTAAAACTACATCTACATACATTTTACATTAAATTTTACATATATAATAACATTAAAAAATAACTGTTTATTTCCCACACCAAAATATTATCCAAATAACATTTTTAATGGAAAAAAATTACAATAAAAAAAACCAACATAAATAGTTACCTAAGGGTCTGAACTTTTTAAATATGCATGTGAAGGGGGTATACTACAAATTGTTTTTAAATTATAAAGTGTAAATAGTGATGGGCGCAAAACGGAAAAAATGCACCTTTATTTCCAAATAAAATATTGGCGCCATACATTGTGATAGGGACAAAATGTAAATGGTGTCATAACCGAGAGAAACTAGCAAATAAAATACATAGCAAATACATAGTACCTCCTGCTACTTCCATCTCAAAAACATTTCCAGAATCCGTCCCTTCCTTTCACAAGAACCAACTAAAATGCTTGTGCATGCCCTAATCATCTCCCGTCTTGACTACTGCAACACCCTACTCTGTGGTCTACCAAAAAGCAGACTGGTACCTCTCCAATCCATACTAAACTCTGCAGCCTGTCTCATCCACCTCTCTTCTAGATCCTCTGAGGCAGCCCCTCTCTGCCAATCCCTCCATTGGTTACCAGTTGCCCAAAGGATCCAGTTTAAACTTCTCACACTTGCATACAAAGCTCTACACAAGCTATCACCTCCATACATTTCCTCTTTAATCTCCAGATACCTGCCCACCTGGACCCTCCGTTCCTCACAGGAGACACTTTTGTCCTCCAGCCTAGTCACCTCCTCTCACTTTCGCATCCAAGACTTCTCACGGGCTGTCCCTCTCCTTTGGAACTCTCTCCCTCAGCCGGTTCATCATGCCACGAGTCTGGAAACCTTCAAACGCACTCTGACAACACACCTGTTCAGACAAGCCTATAATTTGCTATAGGCAGCACTGAAGGCACACTGGCTCACCCACTAATCCTTGTGTTTCCTTCCCTTTTGTTTCCTCCCCACTACCCTCTAGATTGTAAGCTCGCAAGGGCAGGGACCTCCTCCTAGTGTTTCTCATACTGCTGTAATTTTAACATATGTACATGTACCAACTACATATCAACTATGTATGTATCTGTATTTATTCTATTCAATGTCATGACTGAACAGTGTCTTGTATTTCTTATGTATATTTGTTCCCCATTATTTGTTTGTACTATGTACAGCGCTACGGAAGATGTTGGCGCTATATAAATAAATAAATAAATAATAATAATAATAATAATAATAATAATAAAATAATAATAATAATAATAATAATAATAATAATAGGTTTTAATTAGGGTAGCATGGATTATTTTAAAGCTATAATGGACGAACACTGAGAAAATGATTTTTTTCCATTTTTTCTTATTAATCCGGTTAAAATGCATTTATAAAAAAAATAATTCTTAGCAAAATGTACCACCCAAAGAAAGCACAATTAGTGGCAAAAAAAACAAGATATAGATCAATAAATTGTGTTAAAGCGGAATATAACCCTGCATTTCAACTTTGCTCTAAAACATTATTTACAGCATATTATATGCAAAAAGCATTTTTTTTACTAGACCAGCATTGGAAGGGTTAAACACAGACGTTTCAAGTTTCGTGGAGAGATATGCAGAAGTTCAGATTGTTACATTCTATGTATCTATTGATAAACAGTTACACACTCTGGCTGTCCTCCAAGCTCCTTCTCAGTGAGAGAGATGAGTCACATTCAACACTTAGATACATTTATGTAAACAAAATGTATCTTTTTCAGGTTCGGATGCGTCTGCAGAAATCTCAAGGAACTTTAAGCACTGTGTAACCCTTCCAATGCTGGTCTAGTAAAAAAAAAAATGCTGGTTGCATATAATATACTGTAAATAATGTTTTAGAGCAAAGTTGAAATGCAGGGTTATATTCCGCTTTAAGTAGTGATAAAGTTATTAGCGAATGAATGAGAGGTGAAAATTGCTCTGATGCATAATGTGAAAAATCCCCGCAGGCTGAAATGGTTAAGGGCTCCCTGCAGGGCTGCACAACTCAGCACACAAGTGATTCCCCCCACCCCCAGCCCTTTTCTCCTCACCAACAGAGCTCTCTGTTGGTGGGGTCTGATCGCTCCCAGGGTGTTTATTTTTTTTTAATAAATATTTTTCTTCTTTTTTTAAAAAATAAAACAATTTCTTTAATATTTTTCCTTTCCTCCCTCTCCCCGCCAGCCTATCACTGCGATTGGCTGTGATAGGCTTCAGCCTATCACCGCAGATCGCTTCTGTGTCCCCCAAGGAGACAGCCGTGTCACATGTCTGTCCCCAGTACAGCGCTGCCTTAGATTGCATTTCACCATCTAACAGTCTCGCCGCTTGGAGACTGAAGGTGGAGCTGTGATCCGCCTACCAAGCGGAGATGTGCGCGCCGCACAAAACAAGCCCCAAGGACTTTACACCAATCGGCATTAGGCGGTCCTGGGGCTGCAGCCGCGGCCACGCCCATCAGCGTGACCTGAACTGAACTCTTGCACAGGACAAGGAAAACATGGAGAATTGTACCCTGTATGTAATCAGAGAGTTTAGCTTGTCTAATTCCCCCTCATCTGTGACTAACTACAAGTTGTAATTTGTTATATCTGATGAGTCAGCTGGTCGCTAGGGTTAGTCGGAAATACCCATTTCCGATTACGCAAAAATTCCGATTTCCGCCTTTCCGATTTTTTGACTTTCCAATTTTCGATTTTGAGGACTATTTTATTATTATTATTATTATTATTATTATTATTACTATTTATTTATTTACTTTTTTTTTGCATCACAAAATGCAAAAAAAAGGTGAAAAAATGGAAAAATGGAAATTGGAAAACGGAAAAACAGAAAATCTTGAAAGAAGTCTTGTGATTGGTCTGATATATTAAACTTTTCTCTGATTCATCCAAGGCTTCTGTGATTCTGTGATTGAGCAAAACTTACGGAGTTGCAGTAAATACGATTTCCAAAGAATTCTGATTTCCATTTTCATTTTCTGAATTCCGATTGGAAATGCGGATTTCCGACTGGAAATGCGGAAATTTCAAATCTGCGGATTCTGAATGAGTATCCCTACTGGTTGCCACGGCAGAGATCTAACTGGTAAACGCAGGATGTTAACAATATTTCTACTTCCAGAAAAGAAGAAAGTAGACAAACTGCAGAATTTTTTGTAGGATTTGTTTCAGTCGTAACAAAGAAAAATGTTTTTCCTTAAAGGAATCATCAGCCAATTTATAGGAAAGCCTATTTACTTACCTGGGGCTTTCTCCGGCCCCTTGCAGCTGACATGTCCCACGCCGCAGCCCCGCTCTCCACCGCTGGCAAAGGAGCGGAATATATGAGAGTTGAGCAGAGAATGGAATGGCTAATAGATCACGTGGAGAATCGAACGCAAAAACGTAACGTGTATTCCCAGCATAGTGTTATGAAATAAAAATTTTTGCTTGAAAACTCTAATCACAGCTAAAAATCAATAGGAAAACAAAAAGACTTCTCAAGACATTATGCACACTCCAGCTAACTGATAAGTTTGCTAGTAGCAGGACACTTTATCAGATTGTTGTGTATTTAATTACTGAGCAGATAAAAAAGAGAAAAGGGGGTCATACACTTAAGGCGCATACACATGTCCAACTTTATGCTTGATTTCCGTTTAAACTGGTGTTTGAACGACTTGAAGTGCAAGCAACAAGTCATTCAAACGTCATGTACACACTAAATAACAAAGTGGCTGCTATGCTAATTTACCTAATTTACATGTCTTTTAACCAACTTGATAATGGACAATGAATGGACTGGACAGAACAATGGACCAGATTATATGACTGATCAAACGACTGTATGTTTAAATGTCTATTAGTTGGACAAATGACTAGAAGTCATTTGTACACACGTACGGACCTGACTGTCGTTTGAACAACAGTTGGTCTAACAGATCCGCTGAGCGGATCGGGCAAACCGGCTGTTATCTGTCTCTCAACAACACGTGCACACATCCAACTTGTTGTTCAAACGACAATTTGGAACGACAAATTAGTCGAAAAAGTTGGACCTGTGTACGTACCTTTAGCAATTTTTCATTGATATCTGATTGATTCAATGTTATTTATCTCCGACATATTTCATTAAATCTGTGAGACATCAAAACTGCAAATGATTTTCGTAGATTGATTCTGTCAATCGCGCGAGAGGGAACATTCCAGTTAATCAGTGGTGGGTCGGGAGTGAGATGTAGCAGAATTCGATTCAATGACTGATGAAGCTACTCTCACATGTCCATGGCATGGCTCAGGTTCATTGTCTCCCCACTGACTGCTTCTTCATTTTTTCACTCCTGACTCGTGGGTCAGCTGTGTGACTTCCCAAATGCAAGAGGCCAAACATCAGAGGCCTCTAATGGTCATGTGAGGTAAATGGTGACACAGTTCCCCTATTGTTTGTCCTCTACGGCACAATGGGCTTGATTCACAAAAGAGCGCAAATATGCGCAAGTTAAAAACAACTTAGAAGCAGTATGAACGCTACGTGCGATCATGCTGCATATTGTGCCTTCCTTAGTTAGCTGTTTACATAGCAATGCTCCTTGAAATGCTGACCGAGATACTTCACTAGTGCGGCCGCTATTATGTTAATTAACATAGTAGCGGCCATGCCAGTGAAGTATCGTGGTATGACTGCAGCATGACCGCGCATAGCGTGCATACCGCTCCTAAGTTGTTTTTTAGTCGCGCTGCTACAGCAGCCCTCTTTTCTGAATCGGACCTTATGTCACACGTGTGTCGCGGGACTCTGTAGTGAGGATACAGCGGCTTGTGGGGAAAGTAGAGATCAGGACAGAATGGTGGACAGGTGAGGAACTTTGGTTACGTAATAAAACCTGGGAATACTTCTGTGTGAGGAGAGATCTGAGCAGATAGACACCTCTCTGGTCAGATAATGATTGGAAAGGGATCTGTCTGTTGGCCATATTGACCAGTGTATAGCCACATTAAGTTTTCTGATTTTTGCATTGTTACTGCCTGGTACATACCATGCAAATTCCCTACAGATTTCTTGTAAAATCGATCATTTTTGACAGGTCCAATCTGATTTCTGATTTTGTTTTTCTGATCACTTCTGTACAAAATCGATCAAAATCGATCAAAATCGATCAGAAATCAGATCAGACCAGTTAGAAATTATTGATTCGACACCAATCTGACAAGAAATGGTGTGGTGTGTACCAGGCATTAGACAACATAGTAGTAGCTGAACGCAATATGATAATTTCAGTTTAGCAAGGGCACTCCTATCAATAAGCACCTGAATGAAGTAAGTCATTTC
Organism: Hyperolius riggenbachi; assembly: GCF_040937935.1. Classification (NCBI taxonomy): domain Eukaryota; kingdom Metazoa; phylum Chordata; class Amphibia; order Anura; family Hyperoliidae; genus Hyperolius; species Hyperolius riggenbachi. Next base: position 48,437,580 of record NC_090646.1, read on the forward strand.
AAAACAATGTACCATATATCCTTGGCTATAAGTCAAGAAATGTATGTCTAACTTACTAAGGCAAAACATAGGGGTCTCCTTATATGCGAGTCACATCTAAATCTCCTAACTTATAGCCAGGGGTCGGATGCCTCTAACTCTGATCTGTGCTGAAGCTCTCTCTCTCTTCCTCCTAGTGTTTAGAGTGTGGTGGGCTGTGTTTCGCTTCTAAATTTCCCCATTCCTAGCTGCCAGGGTGCCTGTCTCTCTCTCCCCCCTTTGCCGGCTGCCCCACCTGCCTCTCTCTCTCCCGTGAGCTATGTATGCCGATTGATGAAGCATTGTGGATATACTTCACCTAGACCACCTCTGGGCCCCTAGTCCTCTGATCTCCTTTCCCTCATGCCGGTGAGCATGCGATAGCGTCTCTTTGGTTCCTAGCGTCAGGGTGACATCGGGAATCACTTGATACAGAGTTTGTCTGCAATGCTTCATCAGGGGGCAACAGTATGGTATTGAGGCTATACAGACATCTCTAGCCTTTATGGTAGGGGATTATAATGGACAGGTGAAGGGTACAATTAGGTACCAAGATGGATTAATCTCTGGACTTGAGGGCCAGGAGGGGTTTTTAGCTGCACTTCGTTACCAGGAGCGGTTAACGGCTGCAGTACTTTATGCAGTACAGTACCCCTCCTGGTGACCAAGTGCAGACATCAAGCCTTCTTGGTCCCCAAGTACAGAGCCAGTAACCCTCACGGTCCCCAGTTGCAGCCATTAACTTTCCTAGGCCGACTTATACTTGAGTCTTCAAAAAATTGCTGCTTAAGGGGGCTAAATTTTGGGGTTGACTTATACATTAGGTTGACATGTCTCCGAGTATATACGTTAATGACTAGTAATGAGAATTTTGCATAATCATAATTTTGCATATAAATTTACAGTTGTGAATATGAAATGTTTACTTCTTGGTTTGCTGGGAGCACAGAAGAGGTTAAACTCCTGTATTTACATATTAGCTCAGAACTTGGTAGAGTGGTCAGACAGCTGGGAGCTCAAATTACAGTAGCTAATTACTTACTGAGAAGGGAGAATTAGATAGGTTCCTCTCTATAAACATGCAGGATGGACAAAGGGTGAATTTCTTTGTGTTCTCCTTCTCTCCCATGCAAGAGTTCAGGTCTGCTTCAATTGCCTGTAAGCATACAAAATTGTATCAATTATATTGAAATCAATCTTCTGACTTTAGAGGTTAATATAAAGGACCCCATACATGCTATTGTCACCAGAGGCGTAGCAATAGGGGTTGCAGAGGTAGCCACCGCATCGGGGCCCTCCCTCAACTGCAGTATTAGTTCTCTATTGGTCCTGTGCTCATAATAATCACTTCTATAGATGCTTTGAATAGTGGTAATTATTAACAAGCTGTTCCCCATCCCCTTCTTGCACCTCTGACACTGTAGTTGCCATTGGCAGGTTTTGGTGCGCAGTATCAATTGCAATGTATAGAGTGCTTGGGGTGCCCCATTGTAAAACTTGCATCGGGGCCCACAACTTCTTAGCTACGCCACTGATCGTTACCATAGCAGTGGTGCTCATCAGAGCTAGGATATCCGAGGTACTCGGATAATCCTAGCTCTTTTTCACTATTTGAGCTCGAATACCGAACTCGAATAGTATTAGCTATCCGGGCTGTGCTATCCGAGCGCACTCGGATAGCAAGCAGCTATCCGGAGATATCCTAGCTATCCGAGCTTGGATAGCGTCACGAGCTCGGATAGCGTTACGACAGACGTCACCTCGAGTCCTCACAAGCGAATCAGAGGGCTCCCAGGCCTCTGACTGCAGCCAATCACAGAGAGGGGAGCCTGGCCAAGCCCCCCTCTATAAATAGCGGACGCCATGTTGCCTCACTCGTCCTGCTTGCGACTTACTGTCTGATAGTACTGAGAGAACTGCTCCAGTGCTTTTTGTCTGTGTGCAAGTGCATTTCCATTGCTCTAAGCCTAGCGTTTTTACACTCCAACACTTGATCTTCAACTGTATTGCTTTGTATTGTAGATAGATTGTATTTTAGGCAGTTTAGTTAGTGTGATTAGGGACTAGGGAGGGAGACTGTCACTGGTGCTGCTGCAGGCCTGCAGCCAGCAGCTAGGCCCTGTGCCTGCCCTGCTCTGTGCTCTAGTCTCTACCTTACCTGTGCTCTCACCTGTCCTACTCTACTCCTGTACTACTACTTCTGTGTTTGATAGAATATTGTACTATTTTTTAGTTAGCAAGGCCCAGCTTTACTGCTATACCTGTCCGGCTGTATCTGCCTCTCAGTAATCTAGTCACACCTGTTGTACTATTTAGCTCGATTCTTGTATTGTTTAGTTAGTACTAGTAGTAGTACTGTGTGTACTCACTCACTGTACTCTAGTCTGTGTTTAGGGACCGTCAGTCAGCGTCAGCTAGGGTCTTAGTGTGCGTGCGCACGCACCCTCCAGTTAGTGCTACACCCGTCCTCCTATTGTTTATATATATACTACTTCTATTGTGTCTTAGCTGAATTGTACTGTAGTCTGACACCGTCAGTCAGCGTCAGCTAGGGTCTTTGTGTGCGCAGTGCGCACTCTCTCATTAGCGCTACACCGATCTCTGCTGTAGAGTACACCTGTCCGTCACCTCACACACCCACCACCACCAGTCCCACCGCATTAAAGTACCCCACTTGTCCCACCCGCCTTTACATACATATGTTTTTTTTTCATTTGTATAATATTAAAAATATACAATGTCTGGCACTGGCAGCCGCGGTCTGGGCAGGGGCAGCAAGGGCAGCAAGGGCATCGCCAAGAGAGGAGGTTGTGGGCGTGGCAGCCACACCACCACCACCATGCGCAGTTCTGCGTCTGCACCAGTGGCTATTCCGCCATTAGCCTTGGCCGCCCAACAGCTGGGAGTCACGCTGCAGAGACACAGCAGCAGCAGCATGTGGCCCAGATGTTCCTCCCACCGCCAGGTCGTAGCCGTCCTATTGAGGAGAAGGACGCAGACGCTGTGGTGGAACTGATGGTGGATGAGCAGGCCACCATTAGCTCTGGAACAGAGTCCTCCACCCCCGCCACCACTCCTGTTCGCAAGAGCAGCAGCAGCTGCCCAGCACTGCCTGGGGAGCAGGAGGAGGAGTGCAGTTCTCCAGCCCCAGCGGGCGACACCAGCACCCTGTCACTCAGCACCTTCTTATGGACCCCAGGCACAGAGAAGGTATGGAGTGCTGTTGCGGAAGAATTGGCAGAGGAAGGAATGCTCATGGGCACTTTAGGGGATGATGCTTTGGACAGTCAGACAGTGGTGACTGTCCATCCGTTCATGCATGCAGAAGGGGAGTTTGGGGGATCCCAGCAGGACATGTTTGTGGAGGGGGATGATGATGATGACATTGTGAAGGACAAAGACTGGTTGCCACCAGGTCCTAGGAGTGGGGATGTCATCAGCTCTGAGGAGGAGGAGGAGGATGCGTCTGCGGGCCTTGCTAGAAGGATCAGCATCGCAGGCATGGGCAGGATCACAAGTGGGAGTGGTATGCAGGCCACACAGCGTGATGATCAGGAGACGAGTTCTGCCAGTGCCACACCAAGAACCACCCCCCCCCCCCCAACCACCACAGGGAGACCAGCGGCAGCAGCACCTTCCAGCCGAAGGGGCAACTTCACCTCCCCAATATGGAATTTTTTCACCCTTCCATATTTGGAGTGCAAGTATGCCACCTGCAACCAGTGCCGCAAGCAGCTCAGCAGAGGGAAGGAGCCCTCTGCGTTTGGCACCACCTCTCTGGTCAACCACCTTGCAGGGAAACACTTTCACGAGCATGAGGAGTTCGTGTAGTTGAAGGAAGCTGGCAGCGGCAGTGGCAGACCCGCCACCACTGCGAAGCCATCGGCAGCAGGAGTGCGTCAGCAACGCACTGCTCCTCCTCCCTCTGCAACTCCTGCCGCCGACACTGAGGCCTGTTCTGGCAGCCAGTCCTCAGTGGCCTCCTCTGCTCCCTCCACTGCTTCCCGTGCCAGCAAAAGACCTCGCCAGACAATCTGCTCAGCGACACCTTCCAGGGGGTGGTCAGGGTTCTGCCTCCCAGCAGCCGTCGCGTGCGTCAGCTGAACGGCTTGCTGGCATGGGCCATGTGCTCCCAACTCCTGCCTTATTCCCTTGTGCAGGAGGGGAACGACATGCGTGCACTCCTGATGTGTGCAGCCCCCGATTGGCCAATCCCCAGCCGACATTATTTCGCACGCACGGCCATCCCTGCACTTCACCGCTCTGTGATGGCCAATGTCGGGAGAGGGCTGGAGCACGCGGTGGGTCAATGGGTCCACGTCACCATGGACTCGTGGAGCAGCCGGTTTGGGACAGGCCGCTATCTGTCCTTCACCGCGCATTGGGTCAGCTTGGTGGAAGGGGGTGAGGAGGGGGGAGCAGCATCGGCCGGCACTGCCAGAGCAGCAGCAGCACCAACAACGCAGTGGGTGGTGCCACCATGCAGGGTCAGCGGAACAGCAGCAGGTTCCTCTGATCCGCTTCCATCCTCCGCCACACCAGCCCAAACCCCCCGCCTCAGCAGCAGCGTGAAGCCCCGCCACTGCCAAGCGCTGCTGGAATTGGTCAGCCTGGGGAAGACCAAACTGACGGCAAACCACGTCCTGGCCAAACTCCGAGAGCAGGAGAGGAATTGGCTGACCCCCAGAGGCCTCAGAGTCGGAGAGGTGGTGTCCGACAATGGGGCAAACCTGGTCGCTGCCATCAGCAGGGGAGACCTGACCCACATCCCCTGTCTGGCGCACGTCCTGAACCTGGTAGTCCAAAAGTTCCTGTGGACCTACCAGGGGATGGACCGACTCCTTGAGGCGGCAAGGAAGGTTGTGCGTCACTTCCGGCACTCGCCTGCAGCCGTGGCGAGCCTGGAAGAGGTGCAGAAGGAGCTGCACCTGCCACAGCACCGGCTCATGCTTGATGTTCCAACTCGCTGGAACTCCACCCTGGCGATGTTGGAGTGTCTGGTTGAACAGAGGCAGGCTGTCAGCCAGTACGTTGCACAAGCAACAGTTGCCTCCCTCACTGCAACTGGGCGTGCCACCCCCAACCTCCCATCCATCATCTCCACGGAGGACTGGGGGCTCATGCAGCAGGTGTGCTCAGTCCTGGCACCCTTCCTGCAGGCTACCAACATGGTGAGCAGGGACCATGCAATGGTGTGCGAGTGGGTCCCCTTGGTGTGTGTGCTGGACAGGGCCCTGTATGCACTGGTGGAAGAGGGAGCGGCAGCCTTGGACCAGCAGGAGCTGCAGGCAGCTTCACAGGCCACCTCTGAGGAGGAGGGCTCGGAGTTGGTGGAGGTCCCTGACCTTGCTGCTGATGAGGGGGAGCAGCAGAGCGCAGCTGGACTGGTGCGGGGGTGGAGAGAGGATGAGGTGGAGGAGGACAGCAATGTCGGCTCTGGGGCTGCTGATGATGTGCCAACAGACGTGGCCAGACTGTTCCCAATGGCAGCGCACATGCTGAGGTGCCTGCGCAAGGACCCAAGGGTGATCCAGATGAAGCAGAGGGAGGACATCTGGATCTGCATGATGCTGGACCCACGTCTGAAGGGGAAGCTCAGCCAGTTCCTGCCTGCAGGAGGAGACCGTGCACAACAAATGAGGGATTTGCAGCTATCCCTTGTTGAGCGCTTGCAAGAAGGCTTCCCTGAGCCATCCACCCCCACTGTCCAGCCAGCACAGAGGCAGCAGCAGGTGCCTGCATCCACCAGCAGCAAGCGCTCGCGCACCACAGACCTGCTGTCTCTGACCCAAGAGCTCTACATGAGTGTAGAGCTGCCAAGGACTAGAGAGGAGGTGACTGCAGCAGCATCCTTCTCCAGTCACAGGCAGCGCTTGACCCGCATGGTGGCTGACTACATGGGGTCCTTCAGCGGGCTTGACAGCGTGGCCCCTGTTGATCCCATGGAGTATTGGGTCAAGCACCTGCCGATCTGGAGCGAGCTTGCGCAGTACGCCCTGGAAGTGCTCTCCTGCCCCCCTTCCAACGTACTGTCAGAGCGTTGCTTCAGTGCAGCTGGTGGAGTCGTCACTGAGAAGCGATCTCGTCTGTCTCACAAGTCTGTGGACAGACTGACGTTTCTCAAAATGAACCAGGCTTGGGTGGAAGGCGAATTCATGGCCCCTGTTGTCGGCGAGAGGGGTACATGAAGTGACGACTGCCACACTCACATACACCTGCTGCTGCTGCTGCTGCTGCTGCTGCTGCTGTTATATTTCATCCTGCTGTCTGTGTGTTTCCACTGCCAGGAAACACATTACAAGGTGCTGCTGCCCAAGCGTCACCAGCTATTACGCTCAAAAATAGCTGCATTATTTTGAAGAAAAAAAAAAAATTGTAATTATTTTAGAGGTGTCCGGGTTGAAAACTGTGCTGTCCCAATTGTGTATTGGACACAATTTGGGCTTCACGACCGCTGTCTGGAACCTCATGCTGTTCATTTACAGCCCGGGGACCACCGCTAGGACCCAGGGCCTACTATGTCTCGCTGCCTGCCCTCCTGCCTGCTGCCAAATGCCAGTCCGCCACACACACTTATCCTCCTCACGCTGCCTGCTGTTATATTTCCTCCTGCTGTCTGTGTGTTTCCACTGCCAGGGAACACATTACAAGGTGCTGCTGCCCAAGCGCCACCAGCTATTACGCTAAAAAATAGCTGCATTATTTCGAAAAAAAAAAAAAAAAGAAATTGTAATTATTTTAAGGGTGTCCGGGTTGAAAACTGTGCTGTCCCAATTGTGTATTGGACACAATGTGGGCTTCACGACCGCTGTCTGGAACCTCATGCTGTTCATTTACGGCCCTGGGACCACGACTAGGACCCAGGGCCTACTATGTCTCGCTGCCTGCCCTCCTGCCTGCTGCCAAATGCCAGTCTGCCACACACACTTATCCTCCTCACGCTGCCTGCTGTTATATTTCCTCCTGCTGTCTGTGTGTTTCCACTGCCAGGGAACACATTACAAGGTGCTGCTGCCCAAGCGCCACCAGCTATTACGCTCAAAAATAGCTGCATTAATTTGAAAAAAAAAAAAAGAAATTGTAATTATTTTAGAGGTATCCGTGTTGAAAACTGTGCTGTCCCAATTGTGTATTGGACACAATGTGGGCTTCATGACCGCTGTCTGGAACCTCATGCTGTTCATTTACAGCCCTGGGACCACCACTAGGACCCAGGGCCTACTATGTCTCGCTGCCTGCCCTCCTGCCTGCTGCCAAATGCCAGTCTGCCACACACACTTATCCTCCTCACGCTGCCTGCTGTTATATTTCCTCCTGCTGTCTGTGTGTTTCCACTGCCAGGGAACACATTACAAGGTGCTGCTGCCCAAGCGCCACCAGCTATTGCGCTCAAAAATAGCTGCATTCGTTTGAACAAAAAAAAGAAATTGTAATTATTTTAGAGGTGTCCGGGTTGAAAACTGTGCTGTCCCAATTGTGTATTGGACACAATGTGGGCTTCACGATCGCTGTCTGGAACCTCACGCTAGTGATGCTCAAATACCCCTTTTTAAAATTCGAGTTTGGTCGAATTCGAATAGTAAATTATTCGAGGTCAGTCGAATATTCGAGTCGAATAATTTTTACTATTCGATTCGACCTCGGACTTCGAGCTCACTATTCGAGTCGGTATTCGAGCTAACTATTCGAGCTGACTATTCGAATTGGCCTTAAATAGCTTCCAACACTTGTTTTGAGGGTGAATGATGCAAGAAACCTCTTTTTTTCCAAGTAACAACAGCAAGTGATTATGTGGGGATGTTCCTTTAAAAAAAAATGTGGAAAGAGAAGTTGTGTCCTTAATTTTGTTCAGTAGTGTTACTGTATATACTTGTTCTTCTTCTTCTTTATCTTTCTTCTTCTTCTTCTCGATCTTCTTCTTCTATATCTTCTTCTTCTTCTTCTATATCTTCTTCTTCTTCTTCTATATTGTCTTCTTCTTCTTCTTCTTCTTCTTCTTCTTCTTCTTCTTCTTCTTCTTCTTCTTCATCTTCATCTTCATCTTCTTCTTCTTCTTCTTCTTCTTCTTCTTCTTCTTCTTCTTCATCTTCTTCATCATCTTCTTCATTTTCTTCTTCTTCTTCTTCATCTTCTTCTTCATCTTCTTCTTCTTCTTCATCTTCTTCTTCTTCCTCTTCTTCATCTTCTTCTTCTTTTTCATCTTCTTCTTCATCATCTTCTTCATCTTCTTCTTCATCTTCTTCTTCTTCTTCATCTTCATCTTCTCCTTCCTTTTCAATATCGTCTTCTTCTTCTTCACGTATTTCTCTTTTCAATTTTTTTTTTTAAGAAATGCAGCTATTTTTGAGCGTAACAAATAGCTGGTGGGCGCACGCATGTTGGAAGCGCCATTGTATGTGCTCCCTGGCAGTGGAAACACAAAGACAGCAGGAGGTAAATTCAGCAGCAGGAGGAGGAGGATGAGTGTGTGGCAGCAGGCAGTCAATGAGGCAGGCAGCTCGCCGTGACATAATAGCCCTGGTACCTAGCGGTGATACCAGGGCTGTAAATAAACACAACAGGAGGTCCCAGACAGCGGTCGTGCAGCCCACATTGTGTCCAATACACAACTGGGACAACACAGTTTTCAACCCGGGCACCTCAGAAAAATTAAACCTTTTTTTTTTTTTAATGGTTTGTTTGGTTTTGGTTTTGCAACCAATATAGCTATTGTTTGACGTAATAGCTGGTGGCAGAGTGGCAGCAGAAGGTAATTCTGTGTACCCTGGCAGTGGGAAACACAGACAGACAGCAGCAGCAGGAGGAGGAATGGAGGAGTAGGCGAGCAGCTATTGTTTGACGTAATAGCTGGTGGCAGAGTGGCAGCAGAAGGTAAATCATCTGTGTACCCTGGCAGTGGGAAACACAGACAGACAGCAGCAGCAGGAGGAGGAATGGAGGAGTAGGCGAGCAGCTATTGTTTGACGTAATAGCTGGTGGCAGAGTGGCAGCAGAAGGTAAATCATCTGTGTACCCTGGCAGTGGGAAACACAGACAGACAGACAGCAGCAGCAGCAGCAGGAGGAGGTATGGAGGAGCAGTGTGAGTGTGGCAGCAGGTAGGCAGCGTGACATAATAGCCCTGGTACCTAGCGGTGATACCAGGGCTGTAAATAAACACAACAGGAGGTCCCAGACAGCGGTCGTGCAGCCCACATTGTGTCCAATACACAACTGGGACAACACAGTTTTCAACCCGGGCACCTCAGAAAAATTAAACCTTTTTTTTTTTTTTAATGGTTTGTTTGGTTTTGGTTTTGCAACCAATATAGCTATTGTTTGACGTAATAGCTGGTGGCAGAGTGGCAGCAGAAGGTAATTCTGTGTACCCTGGCAGTGGGAAACACAGACAGACAGCAGCAGCAGGAGGAGGAATGGAGGAGTAGGCGAGCAGCTATTGTTTGACGTAATAGCTGGTGGCAGAGTGGCAGCAGAAGGTAAATCATCTGTGTACCCTGGCAGTGGGAAACACAGACAGACAGCAGCAGCAGGAGGAGGAATGGAGGAGTAGGCGAGCAGCTATTGTTTGACGTAATAGCTGGTGGCAGAGTGGCAGCAGAAGGTAAATCATCTGTGTACCCTGGCAGTGGGAAACACAGACAGACAGACAGCAGCAGCAGCAGCAGGAGGAGGTATGGAGGAGCAGTGTGAGTGTGGCAGCAGGTAGGCAGCGTGACATAATAGCCCTGGTACCTAGCGGTGATACCAGGGCTGTAAATAAACACAACAGGAGGTCCCAGACAGCGGTCGTGCAGCCCACATTGTGTCCAATACACAACTGGGACAACACAGTTTTCAACCCGGGCACCTCAGAAAAATTAAACCTTTTTTTTTTATGGTTTGTTTGGTTTTGGTTTTGCAACCAATATAGCTATTGTTTGACGTAATAGCTGGTGGCAGAGTGGCAGCAGAAGGTAATTCTGTGTACCCTGGCAGTGGGAAACACAGACAGACAGCAGCAGCAGGAGGAGGAATGGAGGAGTAGGCGAGCAGCTATTGTTTGACGTAATAGCTGGTGGCAGAGTGGCAGCAGAAGGTAAATCATCTGTGTACCCTGGCAGTGGGAAACACAGACAGACAGCAGCAGCAGGAGGAGGAATGGAGGAGTAGGCGAGCAGCTATTGTTTGACGTAATAGCTGGTGGCAGAGTGGCAGCAGAAGAAGGTAATTCTGTGTACCCTGGCAGTGGGAAACACAGACAGACAGCAGAAGGGCAGTACACAGCAGCCCACTGTAGGTGTAAAATGTGTGGCTGCAGGCGACGTAATAGTCAAAGTGAACCAGGCTGGCTTAGTGAGCAGGAGCCAGGAGGTGGTAAAGGGTGGTAAGGCACATTAACGATGGTTCCGGAAGCCAGTTCATGTCCCCCTCTCGCCGACAACAGGGGCCAGGAACTCGCCTTCCACCCACGCCTGGTTCATCTTGAGAAACGTCAGTCTGTCCACAGACTTGTGAGACAGACGTGAGCGTTTCTCGGTGACCACGCCACCAGCTGCACTGAAGCAGCGCTCGGACAGCACGCTGGAAGGGGGGCAGGACAGCACTTCCAGGGCGTACTGCGCCAGCTCGCTCCAGATCTCCATGCGCTTGACCCAATACTCCATGGGATCAACAGGGGCATCGCTGTCAAGCCCGCTGTACGACCCCATGTAGTCAGCCACCATGCGGGTCAGGCGCTGGCTGTGACCGGAGGAGGATGCTGCTGCATGCATCTCCTCTCTAGTCACTGCTGCCGGAGCCTCTACAGTCCTGTAGAGCTCGTGGCTGAGAGACAGCAGGTCTGTGGGGCGCTTGCTGCTGCTGGATGCAGGCACCTGCTGCTGCCTCTGTGCTGGCTGCTGGACAGTGGGGGTGGAAGGCTGGGGGAAGGCTTCCTCCAAGCGCTCAACAAGGGCCTGCTGCAAGCTCCTTATTTGTTGCGCTGGGTCTCCTCCTGCAGGCGGCAGGAACTGGCTCAACTTCCCCTTGAGGCGTGGGTCCAACATCATGCTGATCCAGATGTCCTCCCTCTGCTTCATCTGGATCACCCTGGGGTCCCTGCGCAGGCACGTCAGCATGTGCGCTGCCATTGGGAAGAGGCGGGCCACGTCTGCTGGCACATCGACGTCAGTGCTGTCCTCATCCTCCTCCTCTGCCGCCTCATCCTCTCTCCACCCCCGCACCAACTCAGCTGCGCTGTGCTGATCCCCCTCATCAGCAGCCAGGTCAGGGACCTCCACCAAGTCCTCCTCCTCCTCCCCCTCAGAGGTGGACTGCGCAGCTGGTTGCCGCTCCTGCTGGTCCAAGGCTGCCGCTCCCTGTTCCAGCAAAGCATCGAGGGCCCTGTTCAGCAGAGAAACCAGGGGCACCCACTCGCAGACCATAGCATGGTCCCTGCTCACCATGTTTGTGGCCTGCAGGAAGGGAGCCAGCACTAAGCACACCTGCTGCATGTGCCTCCAGTCATCATCGGGGACGATGGACGGGAAGTTGCTGGTCTTGTCCCTTCTCTGAGCTGCGGAAACAGTGGCCAGGGCAAGGTACTGTTTGACAGCGCGCCTCTGTTCAACCAGACGCTCCAACATCGCCAGGGTGGAGTTCCAGCGAGTCGGAACGTCAAGGATCAGCCGATGGCGTGGCAGATCCAGCTCCTTTTGCACGTCTTCCAGGCTCGCACAGGCTGCAGCCGAGCGCCGGAAGTGACGCACAACATTCCTTGCCGTTTCCAGCAGTTCGCCCATCCCCTGGTAGGTGCGCAGGAACTTCTGCACCACCAGGTTCAGCACGTGGGCAAGACAGGGGATGTGGGTCAGGTTTCCCCTGTCTATTGCGGCAACCAGATTGGCCCCATTGTCGGCCACCACCTCTCCGACTCTGAGGCCTCTGGGGGTCAGCCAAATCCTCTCCTGCTCCTGGAGTTTGGCCAACACATGGGTTGCCGTCAGCTTGGTCTTCCCAAGGCTGACCAAGTGCAGCAGCGCTTGGCAGTGGCGGGCCTTCACGCTGCTGCTGAGGCGGGGGGTTTGGCCAGGTGTGCCGGAGGATGGCAGAGGATCGGAGGAACCTGCTGCAGTTCCCCTGAGCCTGCGGGGTGGCACCACCCACTGTGTTGCTGCTGCTGCTGTGCCCGCTGCTGCTCTCCCATCCTCACCCCCTTCCACCAAGCTGACCCAGTGGACAGTGAAGGACAGGTAGCGGCCTGTCCCGAAGCGGCTGCTCCAGGAGTCCATGGTGACGTGGACCCTTTCACCAACCGCGTGCTCCAGCCCTCGCTCCACATTGGCCATCACAAAGCGGTGCAGTGCAGGAATGGCCTTGCGGGCAAAGAAGTGTCTGCTGGGGAGCTGCCAGTCTGGGGCTGCGCAAGCAAGCAGCGCACGAATGTCGCTCCCCTCCTGCACGAGCGTGTACGGCAGGAGTTGGGAGCACATGGCCCGTGCCAGCAAGCCGTTCAGCTGCCGCACGCGACGGCTGCTGGGAGGCAGAGCCCTAACCACCCCCTGGAAGGACTCGCTCAAAAGGCTCTGGCGTGGCCTTTTGCTGACACGGGAATCAGCAGACACAGCAGAGGAGGCCACTGAGGACTGGCTGCCAGAACAGGCCTCAGTGTCGGCGGCAGGAGTTGCAGAGGGGGGAGGAGCAGTGCGTTTCCGCACTCCTGCTGGTGCTGCTGGAGGAGCAGGAGGGCGGGTGGCTGCTGTTGCTGCTGCTGAAGGCTGTGCAGTGATGGGTGTGGTGCCACTGCCAGCACCAGATGCCTTCAGCCTCTGGAACTCCTCATGCTGGTGGAAATGTTTAGCCGCAAGGTGGTTGATGAGCGAGCTGGTGCAGAACTTTAAGGGGTCTGCACCTCTGCTCAACTTCCGCTGACAGTGGTTGCAAGTGGCGTACTTGCTGTACACAGTGGGCATGGTGAAATATCGCCAGATTGGTGACTTAAACATCCCCCTACGGCATGGAAGCACTGCTGCCTGTCTCCCTGTGGTGGTTGGGGGGGGGGCTTGGGGGGCTTGGGTGCGGCTGGTGGTGGTACTGGCAGATGCTGCTGCTGCTGCTGCTGAGCCTGAGACACCAGCAGGCTGTGGGACCTGCCTACTGCTGCTGCCAATGCTTGCAATGATGCGCCTCCTTGCAAGGCCCACAAGAGCATCCTCCTCCTCCTCCTCAGAGCTGCTGAGGACGACATCCCCTGGAGGTGGTGGCACCCAGTCTCTGTCTGTCACCGGGTCATCATCATCCTCCCCCTCCTGAAACATGTCCTGCTGGGATAAGGACCCCCCAAACTCCTCTCCTGATGCATGGATGGGCTGCTTGACTGTCGCCACAGTCTTGCTGTCCAATCCCTCATCCCCCAAAGTGCCCATCAGCATCTCCTCCTCAAGATCGCCAACAACAGCAGACAATTTACTCATGATGCCTGGGGTCAAAAGACTGCTGAATGACAGGTCGGCGAGTGACGGTGAACTGGCCTCCTCCCCAGACCCTGCTGGGCGGCTGCTGCGAACAGGGGTGGTGGTGGTGGTGAGGGTGGAGGCCTCGGATGCAGAGCTGATGGCGGGCTGCTCATCCTCCGTCATGAGTTGCACCACAGTGTCTGCATCCTTTTCCTCAATGGGACGTTTCCGACCCGGCTGGAGGAAAATGGGAGCAGGTGCTACACGCTGCTGCTGCTGTGTCTCTGCAGCGTGAGTTGCAGATGCTCCTGCTGGGCGGCGCCCAAGGCGTCCACGGCCAGTGGCTATGGGAGGAATGTTAGCCACTGACGCTGCTGCTGCTGCTGCGGAACTGTGCATGGTGGCGCGCCCGCGGCCGCGGCTTGCCACAATGCTGCTCCCTCTCCTCCTGATTCCTTTGCTGCCCTTCCCCTTGCCCAAACCGCGCTGGCTGCCACTTCCAGACATCTTAAATGTTTTGGGCGTATAGACAAAAGTTTTGTAAAAGGGCGGGTGAAAAGTGGGGTACTTTAATGGAGTGGGTTGGTTGGTGAGGTGACTGAGTGAGTGTCCCCTAGTACAGTAAGTAAGTAGTAACAGTCAGGAAGTACAACTAGCAGTTACAATAATCAGTAGTAATCACAAGTAAATTTAGTGTGTGTACACTCAGACAGTGAGTGCACGCACGCAGGAGCTAGTAGCCTATGAACACAGTGACTGAGTGTCCTAGACTCCTAGTACAGTAAGAGTAAGTAGTAACAGTAAGTAGAACTAACTAATTACAATAATCAATCAGCGATCAGAAGGAAATGGAGTGTGGGTGTGTGTACACTCAGACAGTGAGTGCACGCACGCAGGAGCTAGTAGCCTATGAACACAGTGACTGAGTGTCCTAGACTCCTAGTACAGTAAGAGTAAGTAGTAACAGTAAGTAGAACTAACTAATTACAATAATCAATCAGCGATCAGAAGGAAATGGAGTGTGGGTGTGTGTACACTCAGACAGTGAGTGCACGCACGCAGGAGCTAGTAGCCTATGAACACAGTGACTGAGTGTCCTAGACTCCTAGTACAGTAAGAGTAAGTAGTAACAGTAAGTAGAACTAACTAATTACGATAATCAATCAGCGATCAGAAGGAAATGGAGTGTGGGTGTGTGTACACTCAGACAGTGAGTGCACGCACGCAGGAGCTAGTAGCCTATGAACACAGTGACTGAGTGTCCTAGACTCCTAGTACAGTAAGAGTAAGTAGTAACAGTAAGTAGAACTAACTAATTACAATAATCAATCAGCGATCAGAAGGAAATGGAGTGTGGGTGTGTGTACACTCAGACAGTGAGTGCACGCACGCAGGAGCTAGTAGCCTATGAACACAGTGACTGAGTGTCCTAGACTCCTAGTACAGTAAGAGTAAGTAGTAACAGTAAGTAGAACTAACTAATTACGATAATCAATCAGCGATCAGAAGGAAATGGAGTGTGGGTGTGTGTACACTCAGACAGTGAGTGCACGCACGCAGGAGCTAGTAGCCTATGAACACAGTGACTGAGTGTCCTAGACTCCTAGTACAGTAAGAGTAAGTAGTAACAGTAAGTAGAACTAACTAATTACAATAATCAATCAGCGATCAGAAGGAAATGGAGTGTGGGTGTGTGTACACTCAGACAGTGAGTGCACGCACGCAGGAGCTAGTAGCCTATGAACACAGTGACTGAGTGTCCTAGACTCCTAGTACAGTAAGAGTAAGTAGTAACAGTAAGTAGAACTAACTAATTACGATAATCAATCAGCGATCAGAAGGAAATGGAGTGTGGGTGTGTGTACACTCAGACAGTGAGTGCACGCACGCAGGAGCTAGTAGCCTATGGACAGTGACTGAGTGTCCTAGACTCCTAGTACAGTAAGAGTAAGTAGTAACAGTAAGTAGAACTAACTAATTACAATAATCAATCAGCGATCAGAAGGAAATGGAGTGTGGGTGTGTGTACACTCAGACAGTGAGTGCACGCACGCAGGAGCTAGTAGCCTATGAACACAGTGACTGAGTGTCCTAGACTCCTAGTACAGTAAGAGTAAGTAGTAACAGTAAGTAGAACTAACTAATTACGATAATCAATCAGCGATCAGAAGGAAATGGAGTGTGGGTGTGTGTACACTCAGACAGTGAGTGCACGCACGCAGGAGCTAGTAGCCTATGGACAGTGACTGAGTGTCCTAGACTCCTAGTACAGTAAGAGTAAGTAGTAACAGTAAGTAGAACTAACTAATTACAATAATCAATCAGCGATCAGAAGGAAATGGAGTGTGGGTGTGTGTACACTCAGACAGTGAGTGCACGCACGCAGGAGCTAGTAGCCTATGAACACAGTGACTGAGTGTCCTAGACTCCTAGTACAGTAAGAGTAAGTAGTAACAGTAAGTAGAACTAACTAATTACAATAATCAATCAGCGATCAGAAGGAAATGGAGTGTGGGTGTGTGTACACTCAGACAGTGAGTGCACGCACGCAGGAGCTAGTAGCCTATGAACACAGTGACTGAGTGTCCTAGACTCCTAGTACAGTAAGAGTAAGTAGTAACAGTAAGTAGAACTAACTAATTACAATAATCAATCAGCGATCAGAAGGAAATGGAGTGTGGGTGTGTGTACACTCAGACAGTGAGTGCACGCACGCAGGAGCTAGTAGCCTATGAACACAGTGACTGAGTGTCCTAGACTCCTAGTACAGTAAGAGTAAGTAGTAACAGTAAGTAGAACTAACTAATTACAATAATCAATCAGCGATCAGAAGGAAATGGAGTGTGGGTGTGTGTACACTCAGACAGTGAGTGCACGCACGCAGGAGCTAGTAGCCTATGAACACAGTGACTGAGTGTCCTAGACTCCTAGTACAGTAAGAGTAAGTAGTAACAGTAAGTAGAACTAACTAATTACAATAATCAATCAGCGATCAGAAGGAAATGGAGTGTGGGTGTGTGTACACTCAGACAGTGAGTGCACGCACGCAGGAGCTAGTAGCCTATGAACACAGTGACTGAGTGTCCTAGACTCCTAGTACAGTAAGAGTAAGTAGTAACAGTAAGTAGAACTAACTAATTACGATAATCAATCAGCGATCAGAAGGAAATGGAGTGTGGGTGTGTGTACACTCAGACAGTGAGTGCACGCACGCAGGAGCTAGTAGCCTATGGACAGTGACTGAGTGTCCTAGACTCCTAGTACAGTAAGAGTAAGTAGTAACAGTAAGTAGAACTAACTAATTACAATAATCAATCAGCGATCAGAAGGAAATGGAGTGTGGGTGTGTGTACACTCAGACAGTGAGTGCACGCACGCAGGAGCTAGTAGCCTATGAACACAGTGACTGAGTGTCCTAGACTCCTAGTACAGTAAGAGTAAGTAGTAACAGTAAGTAGAACTAACTAATTACAATAATCAATCAGCGATCAGAAGGAAATGGAGTGTGGGTGTGTGTACACTCAGACAGTGAGTGCACGCACGCAGGAGCTAGTAGCCTATGAACACAGTGACTGAGTGTCCTAGACTCCTAGTACAGTAAGAGTAAGTAGTAACAGTAAGTACAACTAACTAATTACGATAATCAATCAGCGATCAGAAGGAAATGGAGTGTGGGTGTGTGTACACTCAGACAGTGAGTGCACGCACGCAGGAGCTAGTAGCCTATGGACAGTGACTGAGTGTCCTAGACTCCTAGTACAGTAAGAGTAAGTAGTAACAGTAAGTAGAACTAACTAATTACAATAATCAATCAGCGATCAGAAGGAAATGGAGTGTGGGTGTGTGTACACTCAGACAGTGAGTGCACGCACGCAGGAGCTAGTAGCCTATGAACACAGTGACTGAGTGTCCTAGACTCCTAGTACAGTAAGAGTAAGTAGTAACAGTAAGTAGAACTAACTAATTACAATAATCAATCAGCGATCAGAAGGAAATGGAGTGTGGGTGTGTGTACACTCAGACAGTGAGTGCACGCACGCAGGAGCTAGTAGCCTATGGACAGTGACTGAGTGTCCTAGACTCCTAGTACAGTAAGAGTAAGTAGTAACAGTAAGTAGAACTAACTAATTACGATAATCAATCAGCGATCAGAAGGAAATAGAGTGTGTGTTGTGTGTGTACACTCAGACAGTGAGTGCAGTGCGCACACGCAGGAGCTAGTAGCCTATATGAACAGTGACAGTGAGTGTCCCTACGGGTACAGTAAGAGTAAGTAGTAAGTAAGTACAACTAACTAACAATAATCTATCAGTAATCAGAAGGAAATAGAGTGTGTGTACACACAGACAGTGAGTGAGTGCACACACGCAGGAGCTAGCTAGTAGCCTATAAACAGTGACAGTCAGTGAGTGTCCTACTCCTAGTACAGTATAACTACAATACTATTAGTAAAGGACAGCAGAAATACTGGTATAGATGAGAGAAATAAACAGAGGACAGCTGCCCACAGAGGCAAGGCCCCCCTGAGGCCTAAACCTGTAAGCTTGCAGCAGCTGCCTGTCTCTAATGTAACACACAAGCTACTAACTAAAATACAATGTCTATCTAACTAACAACAATATAGGTGTATATGGCAGGTGTAGGTGAGCAAAAACGCTAGGTAAATGATCACAATAGAGCACTTGCTAAGCCAAAGCACAAAGGAGCAACTCTCTCTCAGTACAAGTCTCAGGCAAGCATGGAGAAACGGAACATGGCGGCCGCTATTTATAGGGTAGGGGCTGGCCAGGGTCCCCCTCTGTGATTGGCTGCCGTCAGAGGGCCTGGGAGCCCTCTGATTGGCTCTAAGGACATCAATCTGGGCTGTGACGCTATTCGAGCTCGGTACCGAGCTCGAATAGCGCCGAGTTGCTCGAATAGCTCGAATAGTGAATGGGCTATTCGAGTGTACTCGGATAGCCCATTCGAATAGCTCCAGCTATTCGGAGCTCGAATACCGAGCTCGAATAGCTGAAAAAGAGCTCGAATATTCGAGCTACTCGAATATTCGAGCTCTGCTGAGCACCACTGCCTCACGCTGTTCATTTACGGCCCTGGTACCACCGCTAGGTACCAGGGCCTATTATGTCAGTCACATCACACTCTTTATCGAATAATCTGGAGGTACGATCCTTTATATTGTGAAGGATCAAAAACACAGTCCTTTTTCAGGGTAATCCACCTTACCCACCGACACTTATTTATAGCTTTAGAAAAGGACTATATAAACTGATGCAATCTCAAAAACGGCAAAAATATCTTGAAAAATATTTATTAACACATATAGAAAAATATCAAAAGCACATGATTCTTCAGTATCACAATGATTGGTCTTGGGAATACATGAAAAAGATTTTAATTTGACAAGTGGTTGCAGCTT
This sequence comes from Hyperolius riggenbachi, assembly GCF_040937935.1. NCBI lineage: Eukaryota > Metazoa > Chordata > Amphibia > Anura > Hyperoliidae > Hyperolius > Hyperolius riggenbachi. The sequence goes on from NC_090646.1 coordinate 48,456,428, forward strand.
GGCAGGTATTGAACTTCAAGGCAACGACACATGTTCGTTTCGGGCTTTTATGTAAAATTGTATGTGCCCTTCATCAGGCCGTAATACCAAATTCTGTGTAGCTCAACCAGAGGGGGGACCAATCAGGCAACAAAGGCCAATTGCTGGGGGGTGTCTGAGCTCACCAGACACACAACATCTTCCCAACGGCTGGATACAAGCGCTGTAAGGTGGGAACCCCTTACAGCGCTTGTATCCAGCCGTTGGGAAGATGTTGTGTGTCTGGTGAGCTCAGACACCCCCCAGCAATTGGCCTTTGTTGCCTGATTGGTCCCCCCTCTGGTTGAGCTACACAGAATTTGGTATTACGGCCTGATGAAGGGCACATACAATTTTACATAAAAGCCCGAAACGAACATGTGTCGTTGCCTTGAAGTTCAATACCTGCCAAGCTGCAACCACTTGTCAAATTAAAATCTTTTTCATGTATTCCCAAGACCAATCATTGTGATACTGAAGAAGAATCATGTGCTTTTGATATTTTTCTATATGTGTTAATAAATATTTTTCAAGATATTTTTGCCGTTTTTGAGATTGCATCAGTTTATATAGTCCTTTTCTAAAGCTATAAATAAGTCACATCACACTGCCTGACACACATTACTCCTCCTCCTGTAGCTGCATTGAGCTTCTGCTGTCTGTGTGCTGCTACCACTGCCAGGGAGAACAGAAGAAGAACTATTTTCTAATGCCACCTGCCCACCCACTCTCCTACCGAGTACCGGCCGACTATTACCACACACTACAAATAGCTGCAAGCCTGCAACTACTACTTCCTCCTCCTGCTGATGTCTGTGTTTTACCACCGCCAGGGTACACAGAAAAAGGCGCTGTGGCTTGCAATGTGCCACTACCTACCTATTATGCCATCAACACAAATATAACTATGGTGTTATTACAATAAAATATTTCCAAAAATGAACCAAGACACATAATATAATGATAGAGAAGAAGAGGAAGAAGAAGAAGAAGATGAAGAAGAAGAAGATATAGAAGAAGAAGATATAGAAGAAGATATAGAAGAAGAAGATATAGAAGAAGAAGATATAGAAGAAGATATAGAAGAAGATGATATAGAAGAAGATGAAGAAGAAGAAGAAGAAGAAGAAGAAGAAGAAGAAGAAGAAGAAGAAGAAGAAGAAGAAGAAGAAGAAGAAGAAGAAGAAGAAGAAGAAGAAGAAGAAGAAGAAGAAGAAGAAGAAGAAGAAGAAGAAGAAGAAGAAGAAGATATAAAAGAAGAAGAAGAAGAAGAAGAAGAAGAAGAAGAAGAAGAAGAAGATATAGAAGAAGAAGATATAGAAGAAGAAGATATAAAAGAAGAAGAAAAAGAAGAAGAAGAAGAAGAAGAAGAAGAAGAAGAAGAAGAAGAAGAAGAAGAAGAAGAAGAAGAAGAAGAAGAAGAAGATATAGAAGAAGAAGATATAAAAGAAGAAGAAAAAGAAGAAGAAGAAGAAGAAGAAGAAGAAGAAGAAGAAGAAGAAGAAGAAGAAGAAGAAGAAGAAGAAGAAGAAGAAGAAGAAGAAGAAGAAGATGAAGAAGATGAAGAAGAAGAAGATGAAGAAGATGAAGAAGAAGAAGAAGAAGAAGAAGAAGATGAAGAAGAAGAAGAAGAAGAAGAAGAAGATGAAGAAGAAGAAGAAGAAGAAGAAGAAGAAGAAGAAGAAGAAGAAGAAGAAGAAGAAGAAGAAGAAGAAGAAGAAGAAGAAGAAGAAGAAGAAGAAGAAGAAGAAGAAGATATAGAAGAAGTTATAGAAGAAGAAGATATAGAAGAAGAAGAAGAAGATATAGAAGAAGAAGAAGATATAAAAGAAGAAGATATAGAAGAAGAAGAAGAAGAAGAAGATACAGAAGAAGAAGATATAGAAGAAGAAGATATAGAAGAAGAAGAAGAAGAAGATATAGAAGAAGAAGAAGATGAAGAAGAAGAAGAAGAAGAAGATATAGAAGAAGAAGATATAGAAGAAGAAGATATAGAAGAAGATGAAGAAGAAGAAGAAAAAGATATAGAAGAGGGAGAAGAAGAACAAGAAGATATAGAAGAAGAAGAAGAAGAAGAAGAAGAAGAAGAAGAAGAAGAAGAAGAAGAAGAAGAAGAAGAAGAAGAAGAAGAAGATATAGAAGAAGAAGATGAAGACGACGTAAATGAAGACTTCCAACAACCATTTTGGACACACCTTCTCATGCAAACACTTTTCATGAAGTTAATTAACTTTTTTGAGACCTTTTTTATAACTACTACATCACCACATAATCACTTGATGTTTTTCTTCATAAAAAAGGTGGTTTCATGCATCATTGACCTCCTATACAAGTTTTACAAGCTATTTAAGGCCAGCTTGAATATTTTACTCGAATACAGACTCGGATAGTGACGTCGGATATCCGAGGTCGAATCGGATATTCGATTACATCGGATATCCGACTTCGAGTGAATTTGGATAGTTTACTATCCGAATTCGACCAAACTCGAATAGGATAATGAGGTATCCAAGCAACACTGTACCATAGTAATGACAATAGGAAGTTGTGGAAATTAGGTTTTTTTTTTTTTTTTTTAATTGATCTTGAAGTCTTTGAGAAAATTGATAAAAAATAATCAAAGAAAAAAAAGAAAAATGGTACAATTACATTTTGCTGCAGTACACGTTATACATTTTAAAAAAATGGACAGCATGGGGTCTCCCCCCCCCCCCCCCAAGCCTCTTTAACCCCTTGTCACCTGTGCAGGCTAGGATAGCCAGAACAAATTTAGGAATATAGCCACTGGAATCTCCACACCCTAAGATATACCAGCTTGTATGCCCCATGATGTATGGGGCTTTGGAAAAGAGGGGTAGCAAAGCCTTCCTCTCTTCCCCAAAGCCCTTGTCTCTACCATAGACAAAGGGCTCTTTCCACTTTTTCCATTCCAGTACATAGCTTTAGACCAGGGGTGTCAAACTCAATCACTTAAAGCAAGGATACCAGAGCTGACGATAGTTGGAGAAACTGGGGTGCAGGCATGTATGGGAAGCTGTCCTGCTGCACCCCCTGTTCTCTCTCCAACCACCTCCTTTCCTACCTAAATTCCACCCTGGCAGTTTCTTCTGGGTCAGCTTGGTCGGGATATAGTGCATGAGTGCATGCGCATGATGTCACCATTACGTCATGCACGGTGTGCTCCTAGCCATGGGCAAAGAGTAGAGATGGGCCGAATATCAAATTTTAGGTTTGCAAATTTCAAATCCGAATCTCCCATAAACATTTGTGAATCTGGCGAATCTGCAAATCTCCATAGACTTCAATGGGCAAGAGGATTTTAAAACCTACAAAGACTTTTTTGGGCACAAAAGTGATGAAAAAGTTTTTTCAAGGGGTCTAACACCTGAACAGGGGTATGCCAGAGGGTGATCTATGCCAAATGTCCAACCAAAAATTATAGAGTTGATGCAGAGTCGTGTTTCCATCGCTAAAGGGCAGAAATCACACTATATTCCTAAATTTGTTGAATAAAGTGCTTTAAAACATCCGCCACGTGTACATGTCGATTAGGTAGTGTAAGGGTTACACCCGCTACACACTGACAGACGAAACTCTGTGTTTAACGCACCACCGTAAGCAAGGAACTGCAAAGACCTTTAGTCATTACGTCAGGTGACCATATCTGTGTTTTTACCAGTTGACACGTCCAGGACATAAATGTTACTCCTCTCAGTGGCATCTTTGTGTAGTGATGTGTAGTGGCCACAGTGCTTGTGCACACAATCGTGGGAGTGCAGGCGATCACGGTTTTCCAGCCTCTGTGGTCAGGCTGATAGTTCAATGTCAGTTAAGTGACCAAAAAAAAAACACTGATTCTGCACTGAAGTCTTATATAGGGGGCAGTAGTGGATATTAGATGCCAGTGTGAAAGATTATTGGGTTATGGTCTGTGCACTTCTAGGACCAGCAGAGCAGACCTGTCTCATACAGCACTGAGGTTTTACCCAGGGGCCAGTGGGTACTAGATGCCAGTAATGGTGTGAAGGTGTTAAGCTTGGGGGTGTAATCTCCACAGTCAGCATACAACACATAAGCTGACGTGAAGGAGATACACACACCAGCACAAGGGATCAGGATATCCCCAGTTTAGTGGAGGAGAGGACTGACTCCAATAGGAGATTGTGGTGCACAGAGCCGGTGCAGATCTGAACAGCCACAAACACTTTCGTAATAACGTCTCAGCGCAAAGTAGCGCTGAGCGCATAAACCAGGACTGAGGAGATCAGGACAGGTAGACAGAATGAACGCTTGCTAGCTAGCGATTACTTAGCGACAGCAAGCGTCCAAGACCAGACAGACTGGAATGAGGCAGCCAATGCGTTGCGGCGATGGCGTGCCTCACAAAGACAGGACAGGAGAGACAGGAAATAGCAGGATCGAGATAGATGAACGTAACACAGATAAATATACAATAAGTATGTTTTCCTAGCGTATTACAATTACAGCTATCAATGAAACTATTCGTAACGTCTGACTAACATATGTATATATTGGCAATGAACCGATATATGACATAAGCAGGAACTCTGACTAAGACTGAAGTAATACAGGGAACAGGACTCAGAAGGATTCGTTATCTCTTCGCAGAGATGAACGCAATCCACAAACAGGACCAGGAACAGGATAACTAGCTCAGCACGGGTGTTCACGATACGCGCAAACTACCAAAACGTGCTGGAAAACTGACTAACTGAACACAGGAAATAAACAGTTCGTGTACGTATATATCAGCGACACTGATATATTAACGTAACACGAATACAAGGAAAATAACAAAATGCGCAAGTATGCGTATATATTGGCGATGAACCAATATATGACACAAGACAAGCAAGTAGCAACTTCTAGAACAAGAGCAGAACTAGGAGGACTCGCTGACCCCTTCGCAGGAGTCAGCGCAGTCCACACGGACCAGGAACGAGGTGGGGCACGAGCAGAGTAACAGATAGAGTCTGAAACTATGATAGCCCATGAGGCATTGCAGGAAGCAGTTCTTTATACTGAGGTCATCCAATGGGAGCAGACCTGCAGATTCCCACACAAGTGAATGGTAATTAATCACAGGCTGATAGCAGGAAAAGGCAGACAATGATATGCAGCCTGCAGGAAAGGGACCGCCCCTCCACTGCAGCAGACAATGTTTGTTTACACAAAAGCATATTAAACTGTCATAAACTTCAGAGCGACTGCAGATGGAATCAGCAACTAGTTTAAGTGCAAACCAAACTATGCAAGCAAATGCATGTAATGACATTAGAACTGCTTGGTTTGCAATACCAGTGCAGTCAGCAGTAAACGCTGCAGAAGCGATCATAACAGTACCCCCTCCCTTAAACGCGGCCTCTGGACGCCTATGAAAACTGACATATTTCTCCTGAACCACCCAAACCAAAAAATCAGAAGTGGGAAATCCAGCAAACTGATCTGACTGAAAATTCATGAAGGTCGGATCCGTCCGACAAAACCAAATTCCCGAATCAGTCTCACCAAAACTAGACCAATTGGAACCAGAACCTACCGAACCATGCCCGTCAGCACTACAAGCCTCAGTGTGACACCCATCAGAACCACGACTTCCAGAAAACAACCCCAAGAAACTCTCTGCGCGATACCCACCGCCTTCCAAGGACTGTCCAAAAACGCCAAAGCCTTTGCAATGCCCACCGGAACTGTCCCTACCAACACAAAACCCACCGTTGAACCAGTCCAAGGTACCAGGACAAGTTTCCTCAGAGATCTCCCAGAACACTTGGAAGCTCCAAAGAGATCCCCACAGGTCAGAACGCCCCTTAGGCTCACATGGAGAACTATCAAGAACCCCTATGGAACCCAGGGCAACTCCAGAGTCAGGGTCACAAGGACAAACATCAAGATCAGGGCTTTTAGGGACCAGAACCATCTCCGGGCATGCAGGCCAACCGGCAACATCAGAACATGTCTCCACTAGGGAAGCACGTGAGCACGCTAACACAGACACATCTGGGCAGTCTGGCATACGAAGCACATCTGGGCACACCGGCACAAGAGAAACCTCTGGGCATGTCAAGGAACTGCGAACCTCAAAGTCAGTCAAGACAGGACCGAAACCAGAACTGGGCAAAAAAAATTCATCATGACTAGACTTCATAGTTACTGGATTCTCACTAAAAACTGCAGGATCAGACTTAGATGTCGCTGATTCCAGCAGGGTTATTAACAAATCATGTTCAGGGGCATTTACAAGACAGGGCAAATCTTCTGATGTATGCACTGAACTAGACAGGGTTCCCATAGCTTCTTCTGGACTAGACAGAGACTCATCAAATACACTGGACTGGAGCTCATGAAGGGCTGCAAAACAAGTCAATATTGTAGCAATCCCCACTGAACTAGGCAAAACTGAGTAACTCACTGGACAGGAAGGGGGCTCTGGAACTTCTGCCACACCGGCCAGAGAACCAGAATTTTCCAGGATACAGGGCTGGGTTTCAGAAACACTCATTAACCCGGACTGAAATTCTGAGATTTCTATTATTTTTTCCAGCGAGTCAGAATTATCCATGTTACAGGGCAAGACTTTTGAAACATTCAGAGGACAGGGCTGGAGTTCCTCGGCTGTTACAACACTGGAGAGGGACTCAACAACATTGGTTAAATCAGACTGTGTACAGGGCAAGGTATCTAACACACTTGCTGACGAGGACAATATTTCAATGGCTTCTGCTTCGCTGGGCAGAAATTCATCAAGTTTTATTAGAGCAGACTGTAATTCCAAAACAGCTGCTAGACAAGTGAATATTACTGCAACACCAACTGAGGTAAGCAGTGCTTCAGCCTCCTCTGCTAAAGGGTTTAAAGTATCCAAAGTACTGGGTGAAGCATAAGACTCTGCGACCACAGCTTCACTGGACAGGATCACTGAACAGTCCATATTGCAGGGCAAAACCATGGAAGCACCTGCTGGACAGCATAATGATTCTGTGACCTGAGTTTCATTGGAGAGATCTACTGCACAATTCATGGTACAGGGCAAATTTATTGGAAAATTTTCTGAACAAGGTAATAATTCTGTGATTTCAGGTTCACATAGCAGATGCTCTGAGCTATTCACGAAACTAGAGCGAGGTGTAGAAACAGGAAGATCAAGACACAATGTTTGCGCATCTGAATCACCATTCATTTGTAAAATTGGAAAATTCAGATGCTGGGGTTCTGAGTTTACTAGACAGGATTGCTGGGACTCGGAAACTGATGTAGTGCATCTATTGGCATCTGCTGGATCAGACAGGAGTTGAACTTTATTAACACAGGTAATTTCTGCAGAAGTGTTTGCAGAGACAGGCAAGATTTTTCTGGTGTCTGTTTCACTAAACAAAGAGTCATGAGTACTGGCTAGGCTGGACTCGAAAGTCAGCAGGACCTCTGGGTCCTCTGCTGAGAAATTTGTGCAGGGCAAGATTAAGGAAGTATTAGTAATTTCTGTCTTACTGGGAAGTAACACTGAGTTATCCATGGTACAGGGTGGAATTACAGGAACTTCAATTTCACACAAAAGGAGCTCAGAATCACTCGCTGACTCAGCCAAAGGTGCTGAAGCAGGCGAGTCCTCAGGAACTGAGGAAGTGGAACAATCTCCACTTGACAGTGTGTCTTCCCTGGTATCAACTGATTGAATTGCATAAAAATCGTCCAGAATCATTCTCCACACATCGATCAATGGAGCCACAAAGTCATACCCACACACACCAGTTTTTATTAGGTTATAAGCAGACTTAATGCATGCATTCAATACTAATTCACTTTTTGCACTGTAAAACTGACAAAATGAACTTGCATCTTTCTTCCATTCATAGACCAGAGCTTCCATCTCTCCTTTCTCAAATGGAGGATCCCATGCATAATTAACAGCTGAGCATTCCGGCTGATCATAGTTTGCAAATGTGTTAGTGGCAGAAACATACATTGGGTTATTTAGCAGGTGATTGGCCGATTTCTTATTCCTAAGGATCTCCAATACCTGTAGCAAGTATTGAACTGTAGTGTATGCAAATTTCCCTTGCTGCACGAATAAATTGATCTGTTCAATACTCTGTAATATATCTTCATAATCATATTCAGATAATTCATTTAAACAAGAACCTTTATTTTCCCTGGCTAGCAATGAAAGTTCATTAGTAGTTTCATAGGTCCATTTGACTCCCCTGAATGGTGACTGAATTTCATTATCTGCTAATGGTGGAGTCTCGTTACAGATCTGATGCGCAGTCGCCAAGGGCAACGACTCCGCTGATTGTAACGCTTTTCTTTTGGAGCGTTTACGTTTGGCTTTAGACCCTGCTGCCTTAGCAGAAGAAAAGTTATCAGAACAATTATCTGCTTGTTGATTATTTTTGTAGGCAGTAGAAGGAGCAGCTGATTGACAAGCTGCCAGGAGCTTATCAAAAGGGCTAGGCAAATTGGTTTTGCGCAGCCAGTTATGGATCACAAACGCTAGAAATTCCAGTGGCCTTTCTTTTAAATTGGTATGATCCAAGACATCGTAGGCCCACTGAAACAATCTTCCCTTAAATAAAACATAAACTAGCTGGGGGGCCCACGTTGAAACAGGAGTAGCCTGGAGCTCAGGATTGGCCAGGAACCTGGCACATTCAGAAAAAAACTCATTTTCTGTTTCAGAATTGAGCTTCTCAAATTTCTTAAAGGAACAGGAACCATAACAAACAGTGTCATTTTTGCTGGGAACCCCCCCCACAATGGGGATTGGTAATGGGGCTATCATAATGTTAAGCTTGGGGGTGTAATCTCCACAGTCAGCATACAACACATAAGCTGACGTGAAGGAGATACACACACCAGCACAAGGGATCAGGATATCCCCAGTTTAGTGGAGGAGAGGACTGACTCCAATAGGAGATTGTGGTGCACAGAGCCGGTGCAGATCTGAACAGCCACAAACACTTTCGTAATAACGTCTCAGCGCAAAGTAGCGCTGAGCGCATAAACCAGGACTGAGGAGATCAGGACAGGTAGACAGAATGAACGCTTGCTAGCTAGCGATTACTTAGCGACAGCAAGCGTCCAAGACCAGACAGACTGGAATGAGGCAGCCAATGCGTTGCGGCGATGGCGTGCCTCACAAAGACAGGACAGGAGAGACAGGAAATAGCAGGATCGAGATAGATGAACGTAACACAGATAAATATACAATAAGTATGTTTTCCTAGCGTATTACAATTACAGCTATCAATGAAACTATTCGTAACGTCTGACTAACATATGTATATATTGGCAATGAACCGATATATGACATAAGCAGGAACTCTGACTAAGACTGAAGTAATACAGGGAACAGGACTCAGAAGGATTCGTTATCTCTTCGCAGAGATGAACGCAATCCACAAACAGGACCAGGAACAGGATAACTAGCTCAGCACGGGTGTTCACGATACGCGCAAACTACCAAAACGTGCTGGAAAACTGACTAACTGAACACAGGAAATAAACAGTTCGTGTACGTATATATCAGCGACACTGATATATTAACGTAACACGAATACAAGGAAAATAACAAAATGCGCAAGTATGCGTATATATTGGCGATGAACCAATATATGACACAAGACAAGCAAGTAGCAACTTCTAGAACAAGAGCAGAACTAGGAGGACTCGCTGACCCCTTCGCAGGAGTCAGCGCAGTCCACACGGACCAGGAACGAGGTGGGGCACGAGCAGAGTAACAGATAGAGTCTGAAACTATGATAGCCCATGAGGCATTGCAGGAAGCAGTTCTTTATACTGAGGTCATCCAATGGGAGCAGACCTGCAGATTCCCACACAAGTGAATGGTAATTAATCACAGGCTGATAGCAGGAAAAGGCAGACAATGATATGCAGCCTGCAGGAAAGGGACCGCCCCTCCACTGCAGCAGACAATGTTTGTTTACACAAAAGCATATTAAACTGTCATAAACTTCAGAGCGACTGCAGATGGAATCAGCAACTAGTTTAAGTGCAAACCAAACTATGCAAGCAAATGCATGTAATGACATTAGAACTGCTTGGTTTGCAATACCAGTGCAGTCAGCAGTAAACGTTGCAGAAGCGATCATAACAGAAGGTGGGTTATAGTTGGTGTACTACTAGGACCAGCAGACCTGTCTCCAACAGATAACTTGTGTACTGGCCACAGAAGAACAATACAATAGCAAGAAAAACAATGTAACAGCCCTAAGAAGGGCTTAGCTGTTTAGGACAATGTGGTAGCAGCAAGAATCTGCAATGAGGACACAGAACACAGGCCCACCTAACTCTCTCCCTGTCACAACACAATGGGCTCGATTCACAAAGCGGTGCTAACCCAGTTAGAGACTTTAGGGGCTCGATTCACAAAGCGGTGCTAACCCAGTTAGAGACTTTAGGCATGATAACCATTGCACCACTCTGGTGAAAAGCCAGTTTAGGTGTGATAAGTTTAGGCATGATAAGTTTAGGTGTGATAAGTTTAGGCATGCTAAGTTTAGATAAGTTTAGATCGCTTGCAAAGTCCCGCATGCAAAGCAGCGCCATTAAACTTTATACGAAGTGCACCAGACTTTGCTAGCGCAAAACTTTTGATCAGCTGTGCACTGCGGTGCTAACGCAGTTGGCGCTTAAACTTATCATGCCTAAACTTATCACACCTAAACTTATCATGCCTAAACTTATCACACCTAAACTTATCACACCTAAACTTATCATGCCTAAACTGAGTTTAGGCATGATAAAGGGCTTTTCACCAGCATGATAACTGTTAGCACCGCTTTGTGAATCAGGCCCTAGGTGTGATAACCATTGCACCACGCTGGTGAAAAGCCAGTTTAGGCGTGATAAGTTTAGGTGTGATAAGTTTAGGTGTGATAAGTTTAGGCATGATAAGTTTAGGCGTGATAAGTTTAGATAAGTGTAGATAGCGTGCAAAGTCCCGCACGCAAAGCAGCGCCATTAAACTCTATGCGAAGTGCACCGGACTTTGTTAGCACAAAACTTTTGATCAGCTGTGCTCTGCGGTGCTAACCCAGTTGGTGCTCAAACTTATCACACCTAAACTTATCACACCTAAACTTATCATGCCTAAACTTATCATGCCTAAACTGAGTTTAGGCGTGATAAAGGGCTTTTCACCAGCGTGCTAACTGTTATCACCGCTTTGTGAATCAGGCCCAATGTCTCTCATCTGCCTAGCACGGAAGCCAAACACAGACTGCAAAATGGCTTCTTTGCTGGCTTTCTGTTAGGTGTGGGGGGAGGTGTGTGTGTGTGGGGGGGTCCAGGTGAGAGGGATAGCTGATTGCAGGGCTGGATTTCTACTTACCAGTGCCCTAGGCCTGCTGTCACCAAGCCTTCCCCCCCCCCGCCACCACCACCAAAAACATTCTGTCCAACCGGGCAGCACGGTGGCGTAGTGGTTAGCTCTCTCGCCTTGCAGTGCTGGGTCCCTGGTTCGAATCCCAGCCAGGGCACTATCTGCGAAGAGTTTGTATGTTCTCTCCGTGTCTGTGTGGGTTTCCTCCGGGCACTCCGGTTTCCTCCCACATTCCAAAAACATACAGATAAGTTAATTGGCTACCTCTAAAAATTGGCCCTAGACTACAGTACTTACACTACATAATATAGACATATGGCAATGGTAGGGATTAGATTGTGAGCTCCTTTGAGGGACAGTTAGTGTCAAGATATATATATATACACTGTACAGCGCTGCGTAATATGTCGGCGCTATGTAAATACTAAATAATAATAATAATAACTATCTAACTAGCGATCACTGGTTTGAATGGGCTCATTTCAGTTGTGCTGCTGACTGCTGTGCCCCTCATTGAACAAACAATCAGTGGATGCTCTGTCCTCTCTCGATTCCTGGAATTTGCGCTCCTGCTCGAATGTGCACAGCAGCCAATAGTGCTCTGGGAATGCATACTTGAGAAATTACGGTGATGTATGATCGGTACTCGTCAAGAATGCATAACACTGTACCGGCCTCGATTGCTGTGCACATCTGGACAGGAGCAGGAAATTACAGGGAGCGTGAGTGGCCAGAGCACGTGCTACTTCTTTGTCCTCTGTGTGTGGCTGGCTGCAGTCAGAGCCACAAACAGGGGGCAGGGCAGTGCAATGGAGAGAAGCACATCCAAAACAGAGAACAGGTAAGCAGCAAACATCCTGTCTAGACCCACTTTGGATGTTTGGTTGTAATAATAGTGGCCCTGAACTCAAAACTACCTCTCTGCTCTAAAAGATATGCAACAACATAACCTTTAAATAAAAACCTTTCTTTGTTACAGCTGATACAAATTCTGCAATAAATCGGCAGTGTGTCTAATTCCTACTTTCATGGAAGCAAATATATTAACATCTTGTGCTTTAAAATAAGCTTATATGCTGTGGCAGTCAGGTGACACAGGGAAAATATCAAATTAAAACTTGTGATTAGACACAGATGTGGAAGAATTCGAAAGACTCTCTAAATACATACAGGGTGCATTTCTCTGTTTTCCTTCTGTCCTGTGCAAGAGTTCAGCTCCACTTTAAAGCATCTGAATGACATTTATTTATAGTTGCTGAAAAATCTACGTATCTCTTTTGAATGCTGAATGTACATATGGTGGTGTGCTCTAACATATTGACAGTATACAGGAACACAGTCTGAAGAAGGCTTATTAGCAGAAAGCTTACTCTTTTTCTTTTAAGCCAATAAATGGAATCATCCTGATTCAAAAATCTCTGCTTTTGCTGATGGCTAAGATGGTACAATGCTCTACTGCTACAGGAAAGCAGAAGGATGCCAAACCATAAACACCAGCATAGAGGTAGCAACAGCTCAGGTGACAGTGACAGTTTAGCAATGAAAGGGAAGCATACAGCATTTTTATTCCAGGCTGCAGCAGTTCTCATAGATGGTCGGAGCTGAAGGACAGAAAATGAGTCAGGAAGGAGTTAACTGAAGCAGAGAGGAGATCACTGGCTAGGAAGAAAAAAAAAAGCAATAAATTAGGCCTAGATAAGAAAGTGTAATTTACAACTGCTGGGGTCAGTGTCACAGCTGTAAAAAAGAAGGCGAATAAACTACCAGAAATGTATGTGAATGCCTGCATTAGAACTCAGCGGAACTTCGTTTTATCTGCTTTGTAATATAAATCCCTGGTATTTCTCACATCCACTTGTACTGTATGTCGATCATATAGATAATTGGATCATCAGGTGACAGTTATGATTGATCCTGATTGTAGTAACACATCAGGAAGTGAGAGGTGCATGGATTGAGGAACTCTGGAATTCAGCTATTACTGCAGAGCAGGGCGCTGGCTGGCTGTGCTGCGGGAACAGAAGAGATGATTTACTTTGACATATGACCTCTTCTCTCTCCAAGTCATGCCACCCTTCTGATCTTATCTGATTTTATCACCCTAGGCCATGGCCTTTGTGGCCTTTGCAGAAATCCGGGCCTGGCTGATTGGCTGCCATGTGTCTGCTGACTGTGAGGTATGGGGTCAAAGTTTAGGGGGCGGGTCGAACACGCCATGTATTTGCCTGAGGGGGTAAACATGAACACCCCTTGTTCACCGGGTGAATAGTTTGGCCCATCTCAAGCGCAGAGTAGCGCAGTGGAGGAGTTTAATATTTACCTGGTCCAATGTTGCTTCCCGACATTCCTTCAGGCTCCTGAGGAATGTCACATGATTGGGAGAAGTGGGTACAGAAGCACAGATTGTGCAGCTTTCAGGAAGAACACAGGAAACACAACGCATCAATATATTGCACTGCTCCACTGCGTCACTCTACGATGCAGGGGGGGGGGTGGATCCCAGGAGGGAGGCACATGCTTTTGTTGGGGGTTGTTGCTGCACCTCAGCTCAACCTGACAATGTATTAACCAGAAACACTGTCCCTAGTGTGCTCCTCTGGATGGGAAGGCAGTGTGCTGTCATTCTGTTACCATTTACAATTATGGGCATCTGAAGCTCTTGAAGGCCACATACAATGGCAAGGAGGGCCTCATTAGGCCCACAAAGTGCTAGTACAAGGTCCTCCAGCACTCAAGGCTAAGACATCAAAGTGCACCCCTCCATCACTCCCACCCCAGCCAACACACTGATTGCTAATAGACCAAGAGGCGCCTCAGGGCCCCCAACACCTTAATCTCTAGTTATCTGGCTTGCAGTCACTGCCATGTTCCCCTTTTCTTATTTCTCTCTGCTTAAAACACAAAAGAGGAGTGATAGCTGAGTGAGTTTTGCACCTCCCCCCCACACTGCGCCCTGAGGCTGGAGCCTCTCTAGCCTCTGCCTCAGCCACGGCCCTGGGCCCACGGCATTGTGTTTGACACCTGTGCTTTAGATGATCTCTCTCTCTTTCTTATCTAAGCCACTGTTTGCTCTCTGTGCACTGAAAGTTGTAAACGGATTTACAGTATGTTTTGAAAAATGGATGATAAGTCAGTGTTGTACCCTGAAGCGGATATTGTCTTTGGGGTGGGGGAGTTTTACAATATTCCCATTGTCCTACGTTGCACAGCTAGTGTGACAGTATGATATTTTACAGTGTCAACAACAGAGAATACTGGCATCTTCTTGCATTTATATATGCCATTGATGAGATGAACAGGAACCCGGACATTCTGCCCAATATGACTCTGGGATATCATGTGTATGATTCCTGTGGAAGTGTGAATAAGGCTATAAAAGATGTTCTACAGATCCTGTCTGGGCACAAGATGGCGGCTCCTAATTACTCCTGTATGGAACATGGAATAGTGGCTGGATTTATTGGTGATCGCTTATCTGCTACAACTCTACGGATAGCACAGTTACTGAATTTATATAGATATACGCTGGTAAGTGTTACTTGGTGTCTATAGGATAACTGTTAGGACTCTAACCTCTGCCCCAACACACAGACGCACACACACACGCATGCACACACAGTTTCCCCTAGAGATGAATAACTGGACCTGATACATGTAACCTTATATACAAGAGATGGCCACACACCATGATTTAGATTCAAATATTATGATTTTTTTTCTATAGATTGTAACTTTTGAAACATCTAATCAGTGTATCACACATGTGTTCAAATTTCCCAGGTTATGGGGGGCACCTTGGGGAATGTAGGGTGTAAGGTGCAGGGTGAGTGCTGTACGTCTGAACAACCTGCTTCAGTAAATATGTCCATGGGTTGGTCAGTTTTATCACTTCCACGTAAAGAGAAGACTTGTTGGAGTGCCGGAGTCTGTTTCAATTCTTGTGGGAAGATTGCATACTCTGTGTCATGTGACTCCTGAGCACCGGGCTGGCGTACCTGCTTGGAGTGATGCGCATACCTCGGCAGTGAGGGATATCGGTTCTGCAGACTCTCCAAGGAAAGTTCTGGGATCTATCGGCTGGCCTGCGGGACAAACCCAGAAGCGTACCGCTTCGCGCTACGTCAGAGGGGAACTCCCGCTGGACGAACTTCCGCCCAGAGACCCAAGACCTGAGCAATCGATAGCGGAGCCGCTGATCTAGTAAAGAGGATCCGGACACAGCGTGCAGCGTGTCTGTGACGGCGTCTCCGCGGTATTTACTGTGTCTGTGGATGAACCGAGTGTCAATAGCCTACCACACAACAGAATCTTCTGGCCACAGCTTTTGACCCCTACGATATCCAGGGGTGGTGAGTGAGTGCCCCGCTTTCTTCTCTTTTGTGAAATGAGTGACTTGGGAAGTCTGTCTGCATCTGCTGCGGTTGAGCACCCTGATCCACCTGGTAATTTAAGTATGGAAGCAGATGCTTCATTGGATGAGGACAATATTGATGTCATTATCGAAGGGGTCTCATCTTTGTTTATTAGCACGAGAGGCGATGGTGGATCTGTTGCCTGCTGGTAATTCGATTGTTACAGAGTACAAGTTCTGTAGTATTAAAATTCTGGAAAAGATCTTGTATGACCTGTCTGAACAAGAGGTTAAGTTGTACTGGACTGTACAAACTCTCTCCAGATATAAAGAGCTTCAGTACACTACTAGGGGCTTCCGTAAATATTCAGAGCCTGCACAGTATCAGGACGATCCAGTGTTTATGAAGGAATGGCATGAGGAACATGTCCGCCATTCTCAAAGGAAAATGGAAATTGTGTTGTCACGAACTGAGTAAGAGTATAATCAGGTGGTGGAGAAATTGAGTGCCTTAAAATCAGAGCTAAAGACTCGGATGAATGAATCCCGGTTTAAAAGTCTAATGGAAAAAATAGAGAAGCGTTTAATTCCGGTTCAAAATGAAATTCGGGACAGGAAACAAAGAAAGTTCATCCGAGACAAGGAGGACTATTTCAGCAACAAAGTTTTTTGTTGGGGTAAAAGTGTACCCAAAAAGATCTGGCCCAAACTCAAAAAAACGGGTATACCTGAACACCCTCCCAAACCCAACAAACCCCAGGGTAGACCTCGCAAGGGCCCTAAGGGTGGTGGGTGGACTACAGGTTCAGGGTCAGAGGGGAGTGATGGTGGGGATGAGGCAGCACCCAACAATGGTGCAAATGGTAGTGGTAGCTTAGGACCCCAGGGGGTAAGGGGGGCACTCGCCCTTTAGGCGGAGGCAGAGGAGGGGTAGGGGGAGCCGTAGGAGGTCTACCCAAGAAAAGGAAGCAGATTCAGTGGAAGGGCCAGGAATAATAACCAAAAATATACCTAGGACACCGGAACTGTGTGAGGTTAATGAAAAAGATCTCAGAGTGATTCATTTGTCAGAGGTGGAGTTGTCTAAGGACTGCCGCACGTTGCTGTCTAAAGGACCTAATTATTGTATTACTAGTAATTTCGACACCTGCCGATTTGAAGTTGATTTGTTGGAGGCCGTCAGAAAAATAAATGTGCATAAATTCTTTAAGAGCAAAGATGAAGCCAATGTGTTGAGTTCTAGAGTGGGCCCTCTGGGCTTCAGCACCAGTGCTACCTTTAACGCCAAAGATGAGGAGACGTTGGAGATCTTAAGAGAACTCCTGGAAGAAGGGGAAGGCATGGTAAGGGAGGGGGAGGAAAGTGAAGGGATGACTGATAGGGGACCTAGGTCCTTTCGTAAGTCCACCTTTAATCCGCCCATTACTCCGGGAAGTCCCATTGATTTATTTCATAAGGGGGTCCTTCACAAAATTAAGGCCTGTATTTATCCCAAAGATAATATGAACATCACAGAAGGCGAGAGGAAAGCACTTGGTTGGCTGAAGTCCAGAACTGATATTGTTTGCAAACCCGCGGATAAGGGCGGAAATATGGTCATTCTATCCAGGGAAATGTATCTCCAGGAAGCTTACAGACAGCTGGGGGATGAGGCCACCTATATGGAACTGAAGGCCAGTCCTATAGAAAGGGATAAGATGAGGTTAAGGACTCTACTCAGAAAGGGTGTGGAACAGGGCTTTTCAAGTCGCAAATTAGGAGAAGACCTGTTTGTGGATAAGCCCAGGTTTCCACTCTGGTACTATCTACCAAAGGTGCACAAAACGTTGGAGAACCCACCGGGGAGACCGATTGTCTCCGGAGTGGGTTCTCTAACGGAGGCACTATCCAGGTACCTGGACTATAGACTGAGACCGTGTCTCAGGATGGTGAAGTCCTTGGTCCAGGATACTGTGGATATTTTGAATGTCTTGGAGAAATTTGAATGGAAGGTTAACTATCATCTGGGCACAATTGATGTGGTCAGCTTGTATAGCTGAATTCCACATACGGCGGGCCTCACAGCATTGCGCAGCGTGTTGGATAAATACGGGAAGACTGATGAATTCTCTGAGTATCTATGTGAATGCATGGCGTTCATTTTAGAACAGAACTCATTCATGTTTAATGGGAAATGGTACACACAGGTGTCAGGTACGGCGATGGGGACCCCTGTGGCCCCTACGTATTCTAACCTTTTCTTATCAGTATGGGAGGATGAGACTATCTGGTCACCTATCAACCCCTTCCATAGTAAACTTCAATTGTGGCGCCGTTACGTGGATGACGTCCTTGTGGTCTGGGACAGAGACGAATTTGCTCAATTTATGGAGTGGATTAATTCCAACCAAATTAATATGAGCTTTACGTCACACTTTGGGGACAGGGAAGTGGAGTACCTGGACCTCAAGGTGGTGATTGAGAATCACAGGATTGTGACTAAAGGATATAGGAAAGAGACTGCTACTAACAGTTTGCTCCATGCCTCAAGTTACCATCCCAGCCACGTCAAGGACGCCATCCCGTATGGGCAGTTCCTGCGCCTTAAGAGGAATAATCAGAACAATGTGGATTTCGAGACACAGGCAGCAGACCTATGTGAACGTCTTGTGAATAGGGGGTATGATACCCAATCTATTCACAGAGCCATGGATCGTGCCCGGGGGGTCCCTAGGGAACAGCTACTTTTAAGGAAAAATCGGCTACGTCCTAGTGTTAATCGGTGTAACTTTGTCTTTGACTTTTTACCCCTTTCTGAAAGAATCAGGCAAGCCATTCGGAATCAGTGGCGGATTCTTAAATTAGATAGGACCCTTAATGATATAACCACCGCTCCACCAAGGGTTAGCTTCAGACGGGGAAATACTATTAGGAAAGCATTGGTAAATAGTGATGTTAGGCTCAAAGAGGAAGGGCAGCAGAATTGGCTATCTGTAACGATCGGTGGGCGCAGAGAGTATCTGATTACCGGTGATCTGCAGTATCACCGGAAATACAGATATATACCAGATTATAAGTGATCTGCAGTCTCACCGATAATCCGATATACAAACTAACCTCTGTTCGCCTGAGTAGAGTGTAGTGTTTTGGTGTAACAGTAACACTAGGAGGCCTAGGCCTCAGTGCAGCAAGGAGAACTGCACGGATTCCTTTCGCAGACCTGAGCTCTCCAAGACGGGAGGAGTCAGACTGACAGTAGGAAGGAAAGTCCGAGAGTGACACTCAGGAAGAAGTGTCACTAACAGGACTAGGAACCGCCTCCAATCGTGAGGTCGGTTCTCGAGGTCGGACAAGCCAGGTCGTACACACACGGACAGATAAAGTACAAATACAGTAGGCAAAGGCGGAGTCAAAGTACAGGCAGGGTTCGGCAACGGGGTATCAGATATATCGGGGTACAAAATCAGGAGGCAGAAACAGAGTCTAGGAACGAGCCGAGGTTCGGCAACAGAGTATCAGAAATATCGAGGTACAAGGTCAGAGTTCAGGAGGATAGTCGAGGCAGGCAAAAGTCATAACAGATAATCACAATCAAACTAGTACTTTAGCTATCAATAATCTAGCTAAGTGTAGGATTACAGCTCCAGCTGGTCCCGGCACACTTAAGGATCTGACTACGGATCTGGGTGCTCCCACATATGTGATCGCACGCCAGACAAAGAGCAAGTGAACAGCCAGCAGTATATATACTCTAGGACCTTTCCAGGACCTCCCTAATTGCTGGTCCAATGAGAGCAGTGGAATTTGTCAGCTGACCCAGCTGGTCAGCCGACACCCTTCTAACTGCTATTTAAACTCTGCCTCTCTGCTCGCGCGCGTGTAAGTCTGAATCTTGGTGGACTATCAGTCCCAGCCACACCAGTACTGTCATGCAATGTATCTAGTGCGGGGGCCGCCTCTGATGCGGATTCTGCCGTTCCCAATGCGGATTCCGACGCACTGCCTATGCGGCATGCAGCGTTTTTTCCGCGTTGTGACGCCATGCTGGACGCGGAAACAGCCGCCTCACCTTGAGAGACGGCGGCATTTCCGCGTTTCCTTACAGTACCCCCCCCCCCCCCGAGGAGTGGACTCCGGACAACTCCTACCAGGTTTCTCGGGATGTAAGGCATGAAACTCCCTCCTTAACTCGTCTGCATGCATGCGTGAACCCGGTACCCACTGTCTCTACTCAATGCCGTACCCTTTCCAATGTACGAGGTACTGTACCGAATTCTGTACCATGCGTGAATCCAATATCTTTTCTACCTCGTACTCAGGTTGGTCATCCACCACCACAGGAGTAGGAGGAGTGGGACCCACATGGACTGCTGGTTTAAGCAGGGATACGTGGAAGGACTTTACCCCACGCATGCTGGCGGGAAGATCAACGGAATACGTAACGTTGTTGATCTTCTTGGCCACTGAAAATGGACCCACAAACCTGGGGCCCAGTTTATCTGAGGGCTGTCTCAGGGTTAAGTGACGTGTGGACACCCAGACCAAGTCTCCTGGCTGGAACTTCCACTCCAATGAGCGTCTTTTGTCAGCCTGACCCTTTTGACTCTGGAATGCCCTTTCCAGATTACTCTTCACCTTCCCCCAGATGACTTTAAATGCCCTGTGCCAGGCTTCCAGGGTTGGAAACGGAGAGGAGGCAACTGGCAAGGGGGAAAACTTGGGCGATCTCCCCGTTACCACCTGAAAAGGCGAAAATCCGGAGGAGGAATTTCTCAAGTTATTTTGAGCAAATTCTGCGAAGGGCAAAAATCTGACCCAGTCGTCTTGTGTCTCCGCAACATAACATCTCAAAAATTGTTCTAGAGACTGATTTATCCTTTCAGTCTGGCCATTAGTCTGTGGGTGGTAGCCGGACGAGAAAGACAGCTTCATGCCCATTTGGTGGCAAAATGCCCTCCAGAATCTAGAAATGAATTGGACTCCCCTATCCGACACTATGTTTTCCGGAATGCCATGCAGCCGGAAAATGTGGATGATGAATAGGTCGGCCAATTCCTGAGCCGAGGGGAGTCCTTTCAAGGGCACGAAATGGGCCATCTTGCTGAAGCGGTCGACTACCACCCAAATGACCGACATGCCTTCAGACCTGGGGAGCTCACCCACGAAATCCATGGACAAGTGGGTCCATGACTCACTCGGGGCGGGCAAAGGCTGTAAGGTACCGACAGGTGCCAGCCGGGAGGGTTTACTCTTAGCACATACTGCGCATTCCCTAACAAATTCCCTGCAATCAACAGACAGGGAAGGCCACCAGGCACACCTGGCTACAAGATCCTGTGTTCTGGCAACTCCAGGATGTCCAGCATTTTTATGTGCGTGGAACATTTCAAGGATCTGAAGACGAAAGGGCAAGGGAATAAACATGACCCCTTCAGGCTTCCCTTCCGGGATGTCCTGCTGGAAGGGGCTCAACGTCTCCTTCCAGTCTTCCCAAGTCTCAATTGCAGCCAGCACCAATTTTCGCGGAACAATTGTCTCCGGGACGGAGGCCTGTGCTGTTTCTGGCTCAAAGCACCTGGATAGCGCATCTGCCTTAGTATTCTTACTGCCCGGGGTGTACATAATCACGAATGTGAACCTTGAAAAAAACAGGGACCATCGAGCCTGACGAGGGCTTAACCTCTTAGCCCCCTCGATGTATTCCAGATTCTTGTGGTCGGTAAAAACCGTGATAGTATGCTCCGCTCCTTCTAACCAATGACGCCATTCTTCAAAGGCTAGTTTAATGGCTAAGAGTTCCCTGTTGCCTATATCGTAGTTTCTCTCTGCTGGAGAGAATCTCCGAGAAAAATAGGCACATGGGTGCAATCTACCCTGTAAGCCTGAACGTTGAGACAGCACAGCCCCCACCCCGACTTCTGAGGCGTCTACCTCAACAATAAAAGGGAAGGAAGTGTCTACGTGTCTTAGTATGGGTGCTGTGCAGAACAGCTCCTTCAAGGTCGAAAATGCCTGTAGGGCCTCAGGCGACCAGTGAGTAGTATCCGCCCCTTTCCTAGTGAGACTGGTGAGAGGTGCAATAACGGTGGAGTACCCCTTTATGAACCTCCTATAATAGTTTGCAAAACCCAGAAAACGTTGCAACGACTTTAACCCCACCGGCTGAGGCCACTCCAGAACAGCGGATACCTTGGCAGGGTCCATAGACAGGCCCGAGGTGGAGATTATGTACCCCAGAAAGGCGACAGATGTAACTTCAAAAATACATTTTTCCAACTTGGCGTACAGCAGATTTTGTCTCAACTTGTTTAGCACAAATCTGACATGGACCCTGTGCTCGGAGAGGTTGTTGGAGTAAATTAGTATATCGTCAAGGTATACAAGCACAAACCTACCCAACACCTCCCTGAATACCTCGTTAATCAATTCCTGGAAGACGGCTGGCGCATTGCACAACCCGAAGGGCATCACTAAGTACTCGTAATGCCCATCGGGTGTGTTGAAGGCCGTCTTCCATTCATCGCCCTCTCTAATGCGGATCAGGTTGTATGCACCCCTCAGATCCAATTTTGAAAAGATCTTAGTGTCTGTGACCTGCGTGAATAAATCGTCTATTAATGGCAACGGATAACGATTCTTCACCGTGATTTTATTTAGGCCCCGATAATCGATGCAAGGTCGAAGACCTCCGTCTTTTTTCTTAACAAAAAAAAAACCGGCCCCTGCAGGCGAGCGGGAGGGGCGAATGAACCCCTTGGCCAGATTGTCACGGATGTACTCCTGCATAGCCACCTTCTCTGGTCCAGACAAATTATACAGGTGACCCCTAGGGGGCATACAACCGGCACGGAGATCGATGGGGCAATCGAAAGGGCGATGAGGAGGTAACCTATCAGCAGCCTTGGGACAGAATACATCCGAGAACTTGGAGTATTGCTCGGGAACACCCTCCACATGTACCTTGGTCTGACCTAATACCACTTTTCCTAGGCACTGTTGGGAACAGAAGTCTGACCAACTGGTTAATTGTCCTGTCGCCCAATTAATCTGTGGCGAATGAAGCTGCAGCCAAGGCATACCTAGGACAATGGTGGAGGTGGTCATATGTAACACAAAAAAACGTAAACTCTCCCTATGCAGTACCCCAGTAATGACTTCCACCTCTGGTGTCTGGGACAGCGGACGGTCCCTTTGTAACGGGGAGTCGTCCACGGCAGTAACCTGGATAGGTGGTTTTACTGGGGTGAGAGGAATGTCCAACTTCTTTGCAAATTCGGAACTCATGAAGTTAGCCGCGGAGCCTGAATCAATAAAGGCCTCCGTGGCTTCAGATTTGTCCCCCCATGTAATCGTACAGGGGAGGAGCAATCGTCTTTCTTTCAGGGGTGCGAGCTGGGCGCCTAGGGTGTCACCCCTTATCACTCCTAGGCGGTAGCGTTTCCCGGCTTATCCTTATTAGGCTTAATGAGACAGTCTCGTACCCTATGCCCCCCTTCACCACAGTATAAACATAGTTGTTCCGACAATCTCCGTCTTCTCTCCACTTGGGTCAACTTAGACCGACCGATCTGCATCGGCTCAGGTGGAGGCAAGACCGGAGATGATGAGACAGAAGGAGACGGAGTTACTAGGGGTGCAGCGGGAGGCACTGTGTAAGAGGTCGGCCTAAGCCGATGACTGCCCCTAGTCTGTCTCTGATGGCGTAGCCTACGGTCGATTCGAATGGCCGATGAGATGGCCTCGTCGACTGTTTTGGGTTCGGGTTGGCTTAACATTAGGTCGGAGACCTCATCCGACAACCCAGACAGGAAGTAATCTAACAGGGCATAAGTGCCAAACCTGGCCGTAACTGACCACCTACGAAATTCGGCCGCGTAATCCTCGACTGGACCCCTGCCTTGCCGTAAAAGTTTGAGCTTCCGCTCAGAGGATGCAGCAAGGTCAGGGTCATCGTAGATTACGGCCATGGCCTTAAAAAATTCCTCTACCGAGGTCAGAGCAGTATCGGTAGAAGGCAGGTTGTATGCCCATGACTGGGAGTCACCAGACAGCAAAGTTTTAATAAAGGTGACCCGTTGGGTCTCAGTACCCGAGGATCGGGGTCTCAACTCGAAATACGATAACACTCTACTCCTGAAATTCCGGAAGTCAGACTTGTGGCCGGAAAATTTATCAGGTACAGGCATACGTATGTCAGTACTAGGAGAGGATCGCACTGAATCAACTGACGTCTGGAGGGTTTGCACAGAGCCTGACAGGACATCAATCATAGTCTTGTGGCTACCCAGCACTTGGTTGATGTTTTCCACCGAAGTGGCAAGTGCGCCCAGACGGTCAGTATGTGCGTCCATTTGCATTTTTTGGGTCTGGCGTTCTGTAACGATCGGTGGGCGCAGAGAGTATCTGATTACCGGTGATCTGCAGTATCACCGGAAATACAGATATATACCAGATTATAAGTGATCTGCAGTCTCACCGATAATCCGATATACAAACTAACCTCTGTTCGCCTGAGTAGAGTGTAGTGTTTTGGTGTAACAGTAACACTAGGAGGCCTAGGCCTCAGTGCAGCAAGGAGAACTGCACGGATTCCTTCCGCAGACCTGAGCTCTCCAAGACGGGAGGAGTCAGACTGACAGTAGGAAGGAAAGTCCGAGAGTGACACTCAGGAAGAAGTGTCACTAACAGGACTGGGAACCGCCTCCAATCGTGAGGTCGGTTCTCGAGGTCGGACAAGCCAGGTCGTACACACACGGACAGATAAAGTACAAATACAGTAGGCAAAGGCGGAGTCAAAGTACAGGCAGGGTTCGGCAACGGGGTATCAGATATATCGGGGTACAAAATCAGGAGGCAGAAACAGAGTCTAGGAACGAGCCGAGGTTCGGCAACAGAGTATCAGAAATATCGAGGTACAAGGTCAGAGTTCAGGAGGATAGTCGAGGCAGGCAAAAGTCATAACAGATAATCACAATCAAACTAGTACTTTAGCTATCAATAATCTAGCTAAGTGTAGGATTACAGCTCCAGCTGGTCCCGGCACACTTAAGGATCTGACTACGGATCTGGGTGCTCCCACATATGTGATCGCACGCCAGACAAAGAGCAAGTGAACAGCCAGCAGTATATATACTCTAGGACCTTTCCAGGACCTCCCTAATTGCTGGTCCAATGAGAGCAGTGGAATTTGTCAGCTGACCCAGCTGGTCAGCCGACACCCTTCTAACTGCTATTTAAACTCTGCCTCTCTGCTCGCGCGCGTGTAAGTCTGAATCTTGGTGGACTATCAGTCCCAGCCACACCAGTACTGTCATGCAATGTATCTAGTGCGGGGGCCGCCTCTGATGCGGATTCCGCCGTTCCCAATGCGGATTCCGACGCACTGCCTATGCGGCATGCAGCGTTTTTTCCGCGTTGTGACGCCATGCTGGACGCGGAAACAGCCGCCTCACCTTGAGAGACGGCGGCATTTCCGCGTTTCCTTACACTATCCAAGTATAAATGGGAGGGTAATTATGGGTGCGGGCATTGTAGTGCCTGTCGATCGATGAGAAAGGGAAAAGTGGTCCAGATCGGTCCAATCACCTGGAGAATCAGAGAATTCATCAATTGTCGCACTAAATATGTTGTGTACTGTGTATGGTGCCCGTGCGGTCGGTACTACATTGGTAAGACCGTTCAGCCACTGAAGGAACGCTTTCTCCAACATAAGAGATCTATCGGGAACGGTGTAGGTGCTACCCGTCTGATAGAGCATGTGAATGAGGCCCATTCCGGTGATGCGGAGTGCCTTTCCTTTGTGGGCTTGGAGGTCATGCAGGGCGACCCGAGGGGAGGTTGGAGGGATGATAAGCTCTCCAAAAGGGAGGCTTGGATGATATCTCGTACTGAGGCTCTGGGAAATCTGGGTTTTAATGAGAGGGATGAGGTGAATACCTTTTTTAAATGAGGATCTAGGAAGGGATCTAGAATTTACTGCACTGTCACCTATACATCTTACTGGGAGTGCACCCCCTCCCCCACCCCTCCGTGAGAGAGAGGTTAGGTGGTGGGTGGAGTTACCTGTATATAGGTGGGGAAGGAATAATGGGTGCCAGGCCCCACGTGTCCTGAAGAGGCGTGTGATACACGTGAAACAGCTGTAGACCAAGGGGCGCTTTTTGTACTTGTAACATGTGGCGTAAATAAAGAGAAGACTTGTTGGAGTGCCGGAGTCTGTTTCAATTCTTGTGGGAAGAATTTATATAGATATACGCTGGTGAATGTTACTTGGTGTCTATAGGTTAACTGTTAGGACTCTAACCTCTGCCCCAACACACAGACGCACACACACACGCATGCACACACAGTTTCCCCTAGAGATGAATAACTGGACCTGATACATGTAACCTTATATACAAGAGATGGCCACACACCATGATTTAGATTCAAATATTATGATTTTTTTTCTATAGATTGTAACTTTTGAAACATCTAATCAGTGTATCACACATGTGTTCAAATTTCCCAGGTTATGGGGGGCACCTTGGGGAATGTAGGGTGTAAGGTGCAGGGTGAGTGCTGTACGTCTGAACAACCTGCTTCAGTAAATATGTCCATGGATTGGTCAGTTTTATCACTTCCACGTAGTATAAGAGCTTACCTACCAGGACTGAGCAGCCCAAATTCCTGAATTTGATCTTGCAGCAAAAGTTGTTAATTTTCATAAAGTGTTAGCCAAAATTTGCTTTTTATTTTGCAATTGCATTGATGTGTAAGAGGTTGATGTTCGTGGTTGATTGCAAAGTCCAGGAGAGTGATGAAATTGTCCAGGCGGGAGATGATGAGGGCATGGATGAGGAGTATAGCAGTGTCTGTGGTCTGGAAGGGGCGGATCTTGGAAATATTACATTAATAGAAATTGCAGGCCCTAGTAATGGTTTGAATGTGGGGGGGGGGGGGGGGGGGAAGGAGAGGGCCGAGTCCAGGGTCACACCAAGGCAGCATGCCTGTGCGCTTGGGTATATGATTGTACCATTGACAGTGACATAGATGCCTGTGGGGGTAAAATTGTATAGGGCATGACATTAGTCCTGTTTTATCCATGTTTCACCCCTTGAGGACCGTGGTCTTAAACCCCCCTAGTGACCAGGCCATTTTTAATAATGGGGCCACTGCAGCTTTAAGGCCTCACTGCAGGGCCATACAACTCAGCACAAAAGTAATCCCCCCCCCTTTTCTGCCCGCCACCAACAGAGATTTCTGTTGGTGGGCTCTGATTCCTGGCAGCATGTTTATGTTTTTTTATTTATTTATATATATATATATATATATATAATTTTATAAATATTAAAAAACATTTTATGATTTTATCCTAACCTCCCCCTCCCTCCCCCTGCTAGCCAGTGACAGCGATCAGCTCCTGCATCGGCGTGTGCGATCCCCTGCACTCTCCTCCCCCAGCACTTCATGCCAATTAGCGTGGAGTGGTCCTGGGGCTGCAGCCACGTTCACGCTAATCGGCGTGGAGCGGTGGGCAAGCAGTTAATCTCCTTAGCGGTATAAATATTTCAATATTTTAGGGTCTTAAAGCATTTTTTTGCAAGCTTTTAGTTCCTAAATGCAGGGGAAAAAAATCACACTACAGATAGTCCGCAGCAGCCCCTGCACTTTACTCACCTTCCCGGGATCCAGCACTGCAATTCTACTTCCTGTCCTCCAGGTGGTGATCTACCACTATAGTGAGATTGCCAGCTGTCGTCATGTGACAAACAGTGATCTTACCCAAGGGATCGATAGCCCCTGAGGACATCGAAGAAGACGTGCAGCAAGTGTTCACATCCCGGGGAGGTTAGTTACAAATCCCAGCTGCGGTGTAGTCTCTGCATACATCTCTTGGCAGTCACCCTGAGCCAGGCTCGGGATCACCACTCCCAACATGCGAAGGAGGCCCCCTTTAAGAATGGGATTTCCAAATGCCACCCCCCCAGGAGAAATGAGTATAAGGGTACATAGTATAATAGTTTCCACAAAGCGTTACATAAAATAAAAACACAACAGCAAGAAAAGTCCTTTACTATTCTTATTTAACCATAAATACTTACCTGTACCTTTAAAAAAAAAAAACGTTAACACACCAATATCCTCGGAAATAACCCCATGCCAATATCCTCTAATGTTGCACCAAACCGCCAGGGCCGGACTTATACTTTTTTTTCATAAAGAGGTATGCGCTCTCAGATCAAATTAAAATACCAATAGGCAGTCTACCTCCTCTTAGGTGTGTAGCATAATCTATTCAAGGTGGCGCTCATGGCTATCCTACTAATCCTACTAATATAATAAATGGTAAAGTTCGGATGTTTGGATGTTTGGATGTTTGGATGTTTGTTACTCGATCACGCAAAAATGGCTGAACGGATTTGAATGAAATTTGGCACACACATAGTACATTACTTGGAATAAAGTATAGGATACTTTTTATTCCCATAACCCAAAAGGGGGCGGAGACAAATGCAAATTTCACTGGAGAATGTAAACTGCAGCTATTCTTACACTGTTAATGGTAGGGTTCTCAAACTTTGCACAGTTGGTCATTGGGTGACTGGGATTAATATTCAGAAAGGTGGGTGGAGCCTACAAAAGCCAATCATAATTCACCTATTGATTTTCAAGGGGAATATTTACATTGCTGCCATTCTTGCACTGTTAATGGCACAAGCCTCAAACCTGGTACAGTTGATCATTGGGTGACTGGGGTTAAATTTCAGAAAGGGGGGTGGAGCCACAAACAGCCAATTAGATTTGTTTCATTCCAATGCAAATTATTGATGCCAAACACCGCAAAGTTTACAAACTTGGTAATTGAGTAATTAATTAATTGTGTGTGAGGGTTAGAAAAGTGGGCACAGCCAACACCAGCCAAATACATAAGTGGGCAACACGGGGTCATAAGTGGGTGGAGACAAATACAAATTTTACTGGGAAAATGTAAACTGCAGCCATTCTTACACTATTAATTGTAGGGATCTCAAACTTTGCACAGTTAATTACTTGGTGACTAGGATTAATATTTAGAAAAGTGGGTGGAGCCTACAAAAGACAATCAAAAATTACCTATTGATTTTTCAGGGGAATATTTCATTGCTTCCATTCTTGCACTGTTAATGGCACAAGCCTCAAACCTGGTACAGTTGATCATTGGGTGACTGGGGTTTAAATTGATAAAAGGGGGTGGAGCCACAAACAGACAATCTTATTTGTTTCATTTTAATGCAGGTTATGGATGCCAAAAACCGCAAAGTGAATTGAGTAATTGTGTGTTAAGGTTAGGAAAAGTGGGAGCAGCCAACACCAGCCAAATACATAATCGGGCAATACCGGGTCATCAGTGGGCGGAGACAAATACACATTTCACTGAGAAAATTTTAACTGCAGCCATTATTACAATTTTAATGGTAGGGTTCTCAAACTTTGCACAATTGATCACTGGGTGACTGGGAATAATATTCAGAAAAGTGGGTGGAGCCTACAAAAGACAATCAAAATTTACCTATTGATTTTCAAGGGGAATATGTAATTGCTGCTATTCTTGCACTGTTAATGGCACATGCCTTAAACCTGGTACAGTTGGTCATTGAGTGACTGGGGTTCAAATTTAGACAAAGGGGTGGAGCCACAAACAGCCAATCAGATTTTTTTAATCTCAATGCAAATTATTGATGCCAAAGACCGCAAAGCACACAAACTTGGTCATTGAGTAATTATGTGTAAGGGTTAAAAAAGTAGGCGGAGCCAACACCAGCCAAATACATACCCGAACAATGTCAGGAAATCAGTGGGTGGAGAAAAATACACATTTCATTGTGAAAATGTAAACTGCAGCCATTCTTACACTGTTAATGGCAGGGTTCTCAAACTTTGCACAGTTGGTCACTGGGTGACTGGGATTAATATTCAGAAAGGTGGGTGGAGCCTACAAAAGCCAATCATAATTCACCTATTGATTTTCAAGGGGAATATTTACATTGCTGCCATTCTTGCACTGTTAATGGCACAAGCCTCAAACCTGGTACAGTTGATCATTGGGTGACTGGGGTTAAATTTCAGAAAGGTGGTGGAGCCACAAACAGCCAATTAGATTTGTTTCATTCCAATGCAAATTATTGATGCCAAACACCGCAAAGTTTACAAACTTGGTAATTGAGTAATTAATTAATTGTGTGTGAGGGTTAGAAAAGTGGGCACAGCCAACACCAGCCAAATACATAAGCGGGCAACACGGGTTCATAAATGGGTGGGGACAAATACAAATTTTACTGGGAAAATGTAAACTGCAGCCATTCTTACACTATTAATTGTAGGGATCTCTGGCTCAAAACATCTGGACAGGGCATCTGCTTTAATGTTCTTGCTACCTGGAGTGTACGTAATTATGAATCTGATCCTCGAGAAAAACAAAGACCATCGAGCCTGACGGGGGCTTAATCTTTTAGCTCCCTCAATGTATTCCAAATTTTTGTGATCAGTGAAAACTGTGATTGTATGTTCTGCTCCTTCCAACCAATGAAGCCATTCCTCAAAGGCTAACTTAATGTCCAGGAGCTCCCTGTTGCCTATGTCGTAGTTTCTCTCTGCTGGAGAGAACCTACAAGAAAAATAGGCGCATGGGTGTAATCTACCCTGCAACCCTGATCGCTGCGACAGCACAGTCCCCACCCCGACCTCCGAGGCGTCCACCTCAACAATAAAGGGGTAGGAAGTGCCGACGTGTCTCAGGATGGGTGCAGAGCAAAACAAGTCTTTTAATGTGGAGAATGCTTGTAAAGCTTCTGGAGACCAGTGGGTAGTATCTGCCCCTTTTTTAGTGAGACTAGTGAGGGGTGCAATGACTGTGGAGTACCCCTTTATGAACCTTCTATAGTAATTGGCGAATCCTAAAAATCTCTGGAGAGATTTTAGTCCCACTGGCTGAGGCCATTCCAGAACAGCAGAGACCTTGGCAGGATCCATAGAAAGGCCCGAGGTGGAAATTATGTACCCCAAAAAAGTGACGGATGTTACTTCGAAGATGCATTTCTCCAACTTAGCGTAAAGCATGTTCTGCCTTAGTTTGTCCAAAACAATTCGGACGTGTGTCCTGTGCTCTGAGAGGTTGTTAGAAAAAATAAGTATATCATCCAGGTATACTAATACGAATTTGCCCAACACCTCTCTGAATACCTCATTAATTAGTTCTTGGAAGACGGCCGGGGCGTTACACAGCCCGAAGGGCATCACCAGGTACTCATACTGCCCGTCGGGCGTGTTAAAGGCCGTCTTCCATTCATCGCCCTTTCTAATCTGCACCAGGTTGTATGCACCCCTTAAATCTAATTTTGAAAAGATTTTAGCGTTGGTAATTTGTGTAAACAGGTCATCTATCAGGGGCAAGGGGTAGCGATTCTTTACCGTGATTTTATTCAGGCCCCGGTAATCTATGCATGGCCGCAGACCTCCGTCTTTCTTTTTAACAAAAAAGAACCCTGCGCCAGCGGGCAACCGGGAAGGTCGAATGAACCCCTTGGCTAAATTCTCACAAATGTACTCTTGCATGGCCACTTTTTCTGGCCCAGACAAATTGTAAAGATGACCCCTTGGAGGCATACAACCAGATCGGAGATCGAAGGGGCAATCAAAGGGGCGATGTGGAGGTAACTTATCAGCAGCCTTGGGACAGAACACATCTGAATACTCGGAATACTGTGCTGGTACCCCCTCCAAATGAATCCTGGTCTGGCCCAATGTCACCTTCCCTAAGCACTGCTGGAAACAATGTGTTGACCAGCTAGTTAACTGCCCAGTGGTCCAATTGATCTGTGGTGAGTGAAGGTGCAACCATGGCATGCCAAGGATGACTGTGGAGGTGGTCATGTGTAATACGAAAAACTGTAATTTTTCGGTGTGTAGTACCCCTATAGTGACTTCCACCTCTGGTGTCTGAGAGAGTGGATGATTACCTTGCAGGGGGGAATTATCTACTGCCGTAACCTGAATGGGTGGTTTTACCGGGGTGAGCGGAATACCTAATTTCTTTGCAAATTCAAAATCCATAAAATTTGCTGCCGAGCCTGAATCAACAAAGGCCTCGGAAACCTCGGTTTTATCTTCCCAAGTAACAGTACATGGAAGAAGTAACCGTTTATCTTCTAGGGGTAAGAGACGCGCGCCTAGGGTGTTACCCCCTACAACTCCTAGGCGGTAGCGTTTCCCGACTTAATGGGACAATTACGCACTCTGTGACTCCCCTCTGCGCAGTAAAGGCACAGCTGCTCAGACATCCTACGTCTCCGCTCCACTTAAGATAGTTTTGACCAACCAATTTGCATGGGTTCGGGTGGAGGCGAGACAGGAGGAGGTGGAGTTACTGGAGGCGCAGCGTAGGACACCATTCTTACATGACTACTACCCCGGGTCTGTCTCTGGTAGCATAGCCTGCGGTCGACTCGAATGGTCGATGAAATGGCCTCATCGACTGTTTTAGGTTCAGGCAGACTTAGCATGAGATTGGAAACCTCATCTGACAACCCTGATAAGAAACAATCTAAGAGGGCATAAGTGTCCCACCTGGCTGAAACTGACCACCTCCTAAATTCGGCTGCGTAATCCTCGACCAGACCCTTGCCTTGACGCAAAAGCTTGAGCTT
Organism: Hyperolius riggenbachi; assembly: GCF_040937935.1. NCBI lineage: Eukaryota > Metazoa > Chordata > Amphibia > Anura > Hyperoliidae > Hyperolius > Hyperolius riggenbachi. The sequence continues at coordinate 48,488,802 of NC_090646.1, forward strand.
CCGCTCAGAAGTCGCGGCAAGGTCTGAGTCATCGTAAATTACTGCCATGGCTTTAAAAAATTCATCCACAGAGGTGAGGGCTAAGTCTCCGGTGGGCAAACTGTACGCCCACGTCTGAGAATCGCCAGATAACAACGTCTTAATAAATGTGACCCTTTGGGCGATTGTTCCAGAAGTTCAGGGTCTTAACTCAAAATAAGATAACACTCTACTTCTAAAATTTCGGAAGTCAGATCTGTAACCAGAAAATTTCTCAGGTACAGGTAAGCATATATCAGAACTAAGAGGGGATCGCACCTCATCTACTGCTGTCTGGAGGGTTTGTAAAGAACCTGACAAGGCTTCAATCATAGTCTTGTGAGTACCCAGCACTTGATTGATGTTGTCCACCGAAGTGGCAAGTGCGCCCAGAAGGTCAGAGTGTGCGTCCATTTGGATCTTGGTCTGGCGTTCTGTAACGATCGGTGTAACACAGAGAGGGTCTGATTACCGGTGAACTGCAGTATCACCGAGAATACAGAATATACCCGATTATTGATGATCTACAGTTTCACCGATAATCAGATATATCTACTAACCTCTGGACACCTGAGATAGCAAGTGAGTGTTAAGTGCAACAGTAATATGTTGAGTATAGCACAGTAGTAGTTCCTTCTGTAGGCCTAGACTCTCCCGAGGGAGGAGCTAGACTGTGAGTAGGAAGGACAGAGTGTGAGTGACACCAGAGAGAGGGTGTCACTAACAGGTCTGGGAACTGCCTCCAACAGTAAGGTCAGTTCTCGAGGTCGAGCAATCCAGGTCGTTAACACACAGACAGATACGGTACAGTTCAGGAGACAGATACGGAATCCAATATACAGGCAGGGTTTGGCAACGGAGTATCAGAATAGCGAGGTACAGAATCAGGATGCAAATACAGAGTCCAGGAACGAGCAGAGTTTGGCAACAGGATATCAGAAATAGCAAGGTACAGAATCAGAGTACAGGAGGATAGTCAGGCAGGCAGAAGGTCATAACAAATAATACAGTTCAATATTCCTAACGCTAAGGTGTGAGGTCCGTGATTGTCAACACCTTTGGAAACTATGCTAGAACACAGATACAGACAAGGCCTGAGTGATCGCAACGCCAGACACCAGAGGAATGCCAAGCACCCAGTATATATACACCAGTGCTCTCCAGCACCTCCCTTAAGTGCTGGACCAATGAAAGTTGTTGCAATTGTCAGCTGACCGGCCTGGTCAGCTGACCCTCCTCTGACTGCCATAAAGGCCCTGCCTCTCTGCGCGCGCACGCGTCCTCCTAAGCCAGTGTGGACTATCAGTCCCAGCCACACCAGTCATGTGTTGTAATGTTGTTGCTGTATGGGATGCGGAATCCACCGCCACGCTGTCTGAGCGTGCAGCGTTTCCCTCCACATCCCGCCTTACTGAGAGAAGCAGGCCTATGCGTACAAACCGTCGGACGCGGCGGTTTCTCCGCGTTCCGCAATGCCAGCCGCGGAAACAGCCGCCTCATCTTGCGTCCATGCGGCGGCTTTTCCGCGTTTCTTCACACAGTGTTCTCAAACTTTGCACAGTTGGTCACTGGGTGACTTGGATTAATATTCAGAAAGGTGGGTGGAGCCTACAAAAGCCAATCATAATTCACCTATTGATTTTCAAGGGGAATATTTACATTGCTGCCATTCTTGCACTGTTAATGGCACAAGCCTCAAACCTGGTACAGTTGATCATTGGGTGACTGGGGTTAAATTTCAGAAAGGGGGTGGAGCCACAAACAGCCAATTAGATTTGTTTCATTCCAATGCAAATTATTGATGCCAAACACCGCAAAGTTTACAAAGTTGGTAATTAAGTAATTAATTAATTGTGTGTGAGGGTTAGAAAAGTGGGCACAGCCAACACCAGCCAAATACATAAGTGGGCAACATGGGGTCATAAATGGGCGGAGACAAATACAAATTTTACTGGGGAAATGTAAACTGCAGCCATTCTTACACTATTAATTGTAGGGATCTCAAACTTTGCACAGTTAATTACTTGGTGACTGGGATTAATATTCAGAAAAGTGGGTGGAGCCTACAAAAGCCAATCAAAAATTACCTATTGATTTTACAGGGGAATATTTCATTGCTTTCATTCTTGCACTGTTAATGGCACAAGCCTCAAACCTGATTGATCATTGGGTGACTGGGATTTAAATTGATTAAAGGGGGTGGAGACACAAACAGACAATCTTATTTGTTTCAAGTTAATGCAGGTTATGGATGCCAAAAACCGCAAAGTGAATTGAGTAATTGTGTGTTAAGGTTAGGAAAAGTGGGAGCAGCCAACACCAGCCAAATACATAATCGGGCAATACCGGGTCATCAGTGGGCGGAGACAAATACACATTTCACTGAGAAAATTTAAACTGCAGCCATTATTACAGTTTTAATGGTAGGGTTCTCAAACTTTGCACAATTGATCACTGGGTGACTGGAAATAATATTCAGAAAAGTGGGTGGAGCCTACAAAAGACAATCAAAATTTACCTATTGATTTTCAAGGGGAATATGTAATTGCTGCTATTCTTGCACTGTTAATGGCACAAGCCTTAAACCTGGTACAGTTGGTCATTGAGTGACTGGGGCTCAAATTTAGACAAAGGGGTGGAGCCACAAACAGCCAATCAGATTTTTTTAATCTCAATGCAAATTATTGATGCCAAAGACCGCAAAGCACACAAACTTGGTCATTGAGTAATTATGTGTAAGGGTTAGAAAAAGTAGGCAGAGCCAACACCAGTCAAATACATACCCGAACAATGTCAGGAAATCAGTGGGTGGAGAAAAATACAAATTTCATTGTGCAAATGTAAGCTGCAGCCATTCTTACACTGTTAATGGTAGGGTTCTCAAACTTTGCACAGTTGGTCACTAGGTGACTGGGATTCATATTCAGAAAGGTGGGTGGAGCGTACAAAAGCCAATCAAAATCCACCTATTGATTTTCAAGGGGAATATTTAATTGCTGCCATTAATGTTAATGTTAATGGCACAAGCCTCTTGCACTGTTAATCACCTGTACCTGGTACACTTGGCCATTGGGTGATTTAGGTTCAAATTAAGAAAAGGGGTGGAGCCACAGCCAATCAGACTTATTTTATTTCAACGCAAATTATTGATGCCAAAGACTGCAAAGCTCACAAACCTGGTCATTAAGTAATTAAGTAATTGTGTGTTGGGGTTAGGAAAAGGGGGCGGGGCCACTGGTGTAACAATAGGGAAAGCGACCTCTGCCGCCGCGGGGGGGGGCCGGGGCTTCCCTAGGGCCCCCGCTCAGGGACTTTTGTGGTGCAGGAGGGGTCGCAGCATAAGAGGAGAGCAAGGCCACAGATCGGTGGGGAAGGGGGTCATTCCCCCCTCCCTCACCTCGGGCTCTCCTCTCTGCGCTCCCCCTCCTGCAATTATTGGTAGCAGCGGGCAGCATCGGCAGGCAGGCTGAACACATACCTCCTTCTCGCCGGAGGTCTTCCGATCACTAAGTGCTTTATTGAACTTCCTGTGTAAACAGGAAGTTCTATGAAGCACTTCCTGTGTAAACAGGAAGTTCTATGAAGCACTTAGTGATCGGAAGACCTCCGGCAAGAAGGAGGTATGTGTTCAGCCTGCCTGCCGCCGCTGCTTGCTGCCACCAATAAATGCAGGAGGGGGAGCGCAGAGAGGAGAGCCCGAGGTGAGAGAGGGGGGGATGACCCCCTTCCCCACCGATCTGCGGCCATGCTCTCCTCTTATGCTGCCACCCCTCCTGCCCCACAAAAGTCCCATAGCAGGCCCTAGGGAGGTGGTGGGGGGCCCAGATTTTTTTTGCAGGGGGCCCGTGGATTTCTAGGTACGCCCCTGGGCGGGCCAACACCAGCCAAATATATACCCGGGCAACGCTGGGCGTCCAGCTAGTGTTCTAATAAAACCATTATAAGAACCATATACACACATAACTTAGTGTTTTGCACATGCCCAATATGAGCCAACCTATAAGCATACATGTTATTTCCACACACTTCAAACAGTTCAAGATTTCAACATTTTAAGTCCACAGTCCAATATGATAAAAAAACAGCAACCAACTGTGCAAAGATTGAGAACTCTACCATTAACAGTGTAAGAATGACTGCAATTTACATTCTGCCTAGGGATGCTCGCTGGATTCCGCGGAATTCTCAATTCCGTGATTCCAGATGGAATTGGGCCAATTCCGATTCCGCCGGTTGGAACGGAATTGCTATACCTCCAAAACGGATTTCCACGGAAAATGTTTTAATTCCGCAGAATTTTACGGAATTAACATTTATTTCCTCGCCTATCTATTTTCTTTCTCACTTTCTCCCTCCTCCCGGAGGAAGGGTCTCATCTTCCAGGGAATTGTAGGATTTCAAAATCCAGCTTATTTACCGTGGCTGGGAATTGAACCCAGGTCGCAGTGTGTGGTAGGTATCTGACTTAACCCCTATACCACCAACCACACTACATGCTGAAGCCAGCCTAGCATGTACCATTATGATCAATCCAATAGAAAAAGTAGCATACTTAAGGATTTGTAGTATTTCAAAAGCTAGCTTACATACCTTGGCTGGGAATTGTACCCAGGCTGGGCTGGGAATTGAACAAAAGTCTCAGTGTGTGGTAGGTATCTGACTTAACCCCTATACCACCAACCACACTACATGCTGAAGCCAGCCTAGCATGTACCATTATGATCAATCCAAGAGCAAAATGAGCTCTCTCTCTCTCTCTCTCTCTCTCTCTCTCTCTCTCTCTCTCTCTCTCTAGGACTTGATGCCATTGAACTGAATTTTCAGCTTAAAACTATCAACAGATACCGGCAGAATTTCACAGGCATGTTCAGAATTCCGTAATCAAGGACAATGAATAATGGTCTCAAGTGTAATAAAAATACAAAATACTTTATTTTATCAAAAAGGGGGGGATAGAATAAAACAGGAATAAAAACAAAGGAAGGAATGTTGCGGAGTCAAAAAAGATTATTCATGGCCGGCCAATCAATCAGAACAACTCACTCACGCCACTCATACCAATACCCCTCTATTTAACTAATTGGGTCTCAGCGCTGAGATATGTAGATCAAAAAGCAAGGCATAATGCAAAAATATAAGTCCTCAAAAGTGGATCCAAGAGATTAACTGCTGGCCATGCACTCAATTCATGAAGCAAAGTCACTGTATAAGGCACTTAATTGTCAGCAGAAAAAGCATGCAAAGCACTTAGCGGTAGCTTGATTTCAGCAAACTTTTGTGTCAGCACATCGCCATGCATATACATAGGAAACAGTCCAGTTTCAGCAGGTACCAGCAAGCAGCATATAAGCAAGCATGTCATAACATTGTTAGGTAGATCTCACCAGACCGGATTCAGACTTCCACAGCGCTGTTTCCGATACCCATAAGCTGAGTGGGCATGTAGGTATTTATCGTTGGGGGCCCCCCTCGGATAGGATGCCGTGTGTTGCGGATAGGCAGCAGGCAAACTTTCGTGGGATTAGAGCTGGCGTCCCAGCTCTGTTGCGTTGACGATCTCCACGCTGTGTCAATTAGACCGCCCGCTCAACAATCCGCAAGGGCTCCTGGGTAAGGTAGTTCCCTGTGAGGCGTAGTCAGGACGGCCAGACGTAAGTATTGACTCCGCCCACCGACGCGTTTCACGCCGTGGGCGTTTCTTCAGGGTGTGATTCCCTCCTCCCTTGTGCAGTCATTTATATTACGCCAGGGTTTCCTCCTCTTTCAAGTCAATTCCTCTGCTATTGGTCAAGCCACAGACCAAGCGGCCATCAGCAATCAGCGGGGACAAGTATAACTTATACAAGGATAGGAGACTTCTGGCATGAGTTGTACGATTAAGGGTGGCAATAAAATATCAATCAAAACAGCTTGAATATTAGTTCCACATATGCCACATATACTTTTCATCTTAATAAGCAGTTTGTCAGAGATGTAAAAAATTGTTTCCAAAACAGGGACACTGTGCCTTAGCGATTCAAGGGGTCATCTCAGATATGCATCCATTGTACATCACTCATTTTAAAGGGGGGGGGGGGCCCTTTACATATAAGGGTCCAGCATTGATTCCAGGGCCAGAGAGGGAAACCCTCTCTATATAGTACAAGAGTTAGTACAAAATGCTCTCTCCTCACACACACACTAGCATCCATATGCATTTAAACGCAAAAAGGCCCTCAGATCTAGCTCCCTATTGAGGCCATGTGGATACAAGGTATTAAGCTTATATATCCACATGGCCTCCTTACAATAAAGCACATCATCATAGTCCCCTCTTCTACCTGAGATGTTCAACTTATAGATGCCTTTTACCTTGGTTCCAGTTAGATCACTATTATGAAATTGGGCATAGTGTACTGCTAGAAAACTCTTTTCCTCATTGTTGTCTTCAATTAGGTGTAGGTGCTCCAAGACCCTGTCTTTCATCATTCTTTTTGTTTTCCCTATGTATTTTAGTCCGCAGGGACATTCAATCATATATATGACTTTCTCAGTCTGGCAATTTATATGCGATCTTATTTCATATACATTTTGGCCTGTACTGTCATAGAAATTTTTATTGTCCCTACGTTCTATAAATGGGCATAATTTACACTTAGAGCATCTATAGGTCCCATTGGGAATATGTTTATCCAGCCAAGTAGCTGTGTCTCTCTTGTATTCACTTTTTACCAATTTATCACGAAGATTGGGTGCGCGTTTGGCTGTCATAAGGGGTCTAGGCCCAACTACCTTCAAGATTTCCGGGGATGCAGTTAGGATATTCCAATTCTTTTCAAAAATATTGCGTAAGGATTCCCAATGTGACCCAAAGGTGCTCGTCAGGCGCAAATAGTTATCATCTTCTCTTTTTATAGTTTCTCGTCTATTTAGAAGGTCAATTCTATCCACCTCCCATGCCTTCCGCAGAGCCCTGCGCAAGGTACGGTGTGGATATCCTCTTTGTCTGAAGCGATCATACATTGATCTAGCTTCTGTCCGGAAAGTTTCGTCATTAGAACAATTTCGTCGTAGTCGAATGAACTGTCCATAAGGTACCCCCCTAATTAAAGGGGAGGGGTGATGACTGGATGCATGAAGCAGGCTATTGCCTGCTGTTGGTTTGCGAAAGGTGGAGGTTGATAATCTATCTCCCTCCACTCTCAATTGCAAGTCTAGAAAGCTCAATGTGTGGCCATCCATTGTATACGTTAATTTGATATTTTTATCATTTTGATTAAGTCTTGACATGAAGTTTTTAAGTTCCTCCTCTTTTCCAGTCCAGACCAGGAGCACGTCATCTATATAGCGAAGCCATAGGGCGGCATGCGCTCGGAAACCCGGGTCACCATACACATTCCGATGCTCCCAGAGCCCTAAATGGAGGCAAGCATAGGCCGGAGCACACGCCGCCCCCATTGACGTGCCCCTGGTCTGCCTGTAGAAGGTTCCATCAAAGGAAAAACAGTTCAGATGTAGAATCAAGTCCACTGCATCAAAGATAAATTGGTTAAAATCTACAAATTCTGGATAGTGACCCTGCAGAAAAAATTGTATAGCCCGGAGCCCCTCCTCATGTGGAATCGACGTGTATAATGATTCCACGTCGATTCCGACAAGGAGGGACCCCGGGGGGATCACCAAGTCTCTAATCACATCCAGGAGATTTTTAGTGTCAAGTACAAAGGAAGGTAATTGACTCACCAATGGTTTTAATCGTTCGTCAATATATTTACCCAAGCGTTGTGTGGGGCCGCCTATACCTGCTACGATTGGGCGGCCCGGGGGTTTTGTCATGTTTTTGTGAACTTTTGGTATTGTATAGAAAGTAGGGATGTTGTAAGTGTCAACCCTCATATAGTCCCGTTCATCCTCAGTCACGACACCCTTCATCCATGCGTCGTCTACCAAGGAATTGACCCTTTGGACTATTAGGGGAAAGGGGTTTACTGTCAATTTTTGATAAGTACTCTGATCTCCCAAAAGACGTCTGCATTCAGCAACGTAGTCCCCCTCATCTAGGAGGACCACGTTTCCCCCTTTGTCACCTGGCTTTATAATCACGCCCTTGGCTTCCTGGAGTTCTTTAAGGGCCCTTTGTTCATCTCTCGTTAAATTAAATCTCTGCGGCCTCTTTGTCCAGTCAAATGTTTCCAAATCTTTTTGAACTGTCTCCAAGAAGACAGCTATGTATTTATTGTTTGACAAGGGAGGCATCTTTGTGGACTTCTTTTTTAACTTAGTCGGAACTAGAGGGGCATCTATTTGGGGATCCATTGGTACAAAATCATGCATCCAGTCATCACCCCCACCACTCCCAGAATTAATACACCCCACTGAGTGAGCTTCAAGGGGCCCATATTGATCGTCTTGTGTGGGGATAGGTCGGTCAGTTCCATTTGGGTCAAGAGACAGGTCATAGTCAGGTCCTTCAAGATGGTTATTTTGATCTCTAGTTTGATGCCAGAGTTTTAGTGTCAATTTGCGCAAAAACAGATTTATATCTTTGAACACTTCAAAACAGTCCCCGTTTGTAACTGGGGAGAAGGATAAGCCTCTCCTTAGTAGGGACAGATGGTGTTTACCTAGTTGGAACCTGGAGAGATTTATAACTGTTAAATCATCGGGGCCTACTTTTTCCACTGATCCATTTTGCTCCGGGTTATCATCCCCCCTGTGGCACCCTGTCTCTCCTCTCTGTCCCTTCTTTGTCTGCCATCTTCCTCTTCTCTCACTCCTTCTTTCTCCCAATTCTGCCATCTCCTCTGTCTGCTTCTGGTCCTTTTGTTTCTTTCTTTTCTTGAAAGACTCCTCCCCCTCTGACCTTTTCTTTCTTCTTTGTCTAAAAAAGTCACCGATTTTTTGGAACTAGCACCCGAACCCACTGAGGTATCAGTTTCTCCTCCCGATCCCTCATCTGAGGTCCTATTTCCTCTCCGTCTCCTATTGTAATCTCTTTTTTTATTTAATCTTTCTATTGGGTTGAAGGCTCTATCTACATCCCATTTAGCTAAGTCTTTTGCAAATTTTGCCTGTTTATCTTTTTTGATCTCTATCTGTATTTTTTCCATTTGTTGCTTCAGCTGTTCATTGAGGGGAGCAAAATGTTCATTATTTTGGAATAGATTCAAGACGGACACACTTTCCTGGGCCGTCACTGTAATTTCCTTTAATTGTTCCTTCTCTTCCTCTGCGAACAGCTGAACAATTTCCAAACCACGTTTTAATGCACTTTCTTTCCATTTTTTAACAAATTCAGTTAACAAATTCTCTGCAGGGATAATTCTCTCCAGTATTCCCTCTGGCACCACACCTGCTTTGTGATATGATTCTAACAATGAGGAATTCCATTTACGTTTTAATTGTTTAATCAATATTGCCTTATGAATTTTAAAATGTCCCTTGATTTCCTGGTAGGCTGATTGGTCTTTAATCACCGTTTCTTTAAAGGAAGTACCAATCTCATCCTCCAGGCTATCTGGTATACAATAGGCCATTTTAATTTACCAATAAATTATTTTATACTCTGCTATGTTCAGAATTCCGCCAGATTGAAAAAGCAATTCCATTCTGAACAAACCGAACGGAATGACCAATACAATTCCGCGGAAAGCGGTGACCATCCCTATGAGAGAGAGAGAGAGAGAGAGAGAGAGAGAGAGACAGAGATATGAATCTACCTGGCTATCTGGCGTTCTCTTCGGACAACTGTTGAACACAAAAGGCAAGGCCATGTCTGGCTACAAATCCTTAGAGAGAGCTCATTTTTCTCTTGGATTGATCATAATGGTACATGCTAGGCTGGCTTCAGCATGTAGTGTGGTTGGTGGTATAAGGGTTAAGTCAGATACTTACCACACACTGAGACCTGGGTTCCATTCCCAGCCATGGTATGTAAGCTGGCTTTTGAAATACTACAAATCTTTAAGCACATTACTTTTTCTATTGGATTGATCATAATGGTACATGCTAGGCTGGTTTCAGCATGTGATGTTGTTGGTGGAATAGGGGTTAAGTCAGATACCTACCACACACTGAGACCTGGGTTCAATTCCCAGCGCCGGTATGTAAGCTGGCTTTTGAAATACTACAAATCCTTAAGCATGCTACTTTTTCTCTTGGATTGATCATAATGGTACATGCTAGGCTGGCTTCAGCATGTAGTGTGGTTGGTGGTAAGGGGTTAAGTCAGATACCTACCACACACTGAGATCTGGGTTCAATTCCCAGCCACAGTATGTAAGCTGGCTTTTGAAATACTACAAATCCTTAAGCACGCTACTTTTTCTCTTGGGTTGATCATAATGGTACATGCTAGACTGGCTTCAGAATGTAGTCTGGTTGGTGGTATAGGGATTAATTCAGATACTTACCACACACTAAGACCTGGGTTCAATTCCTAGCCCAGCCTGCGTTCAATTCCCAGCCACGGTATGTAAGCTGGCTTTTGAAATACTACAAATCCTTAAGCATGCTACTTTTTGTCTTGGATTGATCATAATGGTACATGCTAGGCTGGCATCAGCATGTAGTCTGGTTGGTGGTATAGTAGTTAAGTCAGATACCTACCACACACTAAGACCTGGGTTCAATTCCCAGCCGAGCCTGCGTTCAATTCCCAGCCACGGTATGTAAGCTGGCTTTTGAAATACTACAAATCCTTAAGCATGCTACTTTTTCTCTTGGATTGATCATAATGGTACATGCTAGGCTGGCTTCAGCATGTAGTGTGGTTGGGGGAATAGGGGTTAAGTCAGATACCTACCACACACTGAGACCTGGGTTCAATTCCCAGCCATGGTATGTAAGCTGGCTTTTGAAATCCTACAATTCCCTGGAAAATGAGACCCTCCTCCCTCCGGGAGAAGGGAGGAAAAGGGAAAAAAGGACTAAGTGAACAGTTAATAGGGACTATGGGCTACCATATAGGATAAACAAGGTCACTTAAGCGATTTTTTAAATTTTTCCGACGGAATCCGGAATTCCGCGGAATTTCGTACAAATCCGGCGTAATTTTCATAGCGACGGAATTTAACACTGACGGAATCCGTGATTTCCGGCGGAACGGAATTTTCTGGTTCCGATCATCCCTTATTCTGCCAGTGAAATTTGTATTTTTCTCCGCCCACTGATGTCCTGACATTTTCTGGGTATGCAATTGGCTGGTGTTGGCTGTGGCCACTTTTTCTAACCCTAACACAATTACCCAATGACCAAGTTTGGGAGATTTGTGGTCTTTGGCATGAATCATTTGCATTGAAATGAAAGAAATCTGATTGGCTGTTTGTGGCTCCACCCCCTTTTCTGAGTTTAAACCCCAGCCACCCAATGATCAACTGTACCAGGTTTGAGGCTTGTGCCATTAACAGTGCAAGAATGGCAGCAATGAAATATTCCATTTGAAAATCAATAGGTGAATTTTGATTGGCTTTTGTAGGCTCCACCCACTTTTCTAAATATTAATCCCAATCACCCAGTGACCAACTGTGCAATGTTTGAGAACCCTACCATTAACAAGAATAGCTGCAGTTTACATTTTCCAGTGAAATTTGTATTTGTCTCTAGAGATGACTTGAACCTCCAATTTTTGGTTCACGAACCGGGTTCGTGAACTTCCGCGGAGGGTTTGGTTTGCGCGAACTTTCGCAAAACGCAATAGATTTCAATGGGGAGGCAAACTTTGAAAACTAGAAAATTTATGCTGGCCACAAAAATGATGGAAACGATGTTTGAAGGGGTCTAACACCTGGAGGGTGGCATGGCGGAGTGGGATACATGCCAAAAGTCCCGGGGAAAAATCTGGATTTGACGCAAAGCAGCGTTTTATGGGCAGAAATCACATTGAATGCTAAATTGCAGGCCTAAAGTGCTTTCAAACATCTTGCATGTGTATACATCAATCACAGAGTGTAATTAGTGTACTGTTTCACACTGACACACCAAACTCACTGTGTAGCGCACCACAAACAGCTGTTTGCGTAGTGACGGCCATGCTGGACTGGTGCGCACCATGGCGAGATTGCTCTTCCTCACTCAGTGATGTCAGGTAATGTCTGACTGCCTTATCAACTTTCAATGGTTCTTTCTCTACCATTGTTAAAGCTTACATCTATTTTTTTAAATACTTGTTCTGCTTGCTGTTCAGTACCTGCAACAAGAATCTTATGGAGGGCAAGTCTACCATTGCGAGTGACCACGGGTAATGGCCGGGGAATCCTGGTTCGATTCCGGTCCGGAGTGGGAGCCTAAGAAATGGCTACCACCCCTGCACATACAAGGAAGGCAGCAGGCATGGCATGCACGTCCTGAGGTAGTGACCAAAAATAACAATACAGGAGGACTTTCGAGGCCCTGCTGTATATGTGAAATGAATCAACTTTAAATCCTTTAATGAGAATCTGTTCTGGAGGGCAAGTCTAATGATGCCTTCACTGTGACTCACCAGGTTGGTCACCCCCTCAAGGAGGCGAGAATCTGTTATGGAGGGCAAGTCTGCCATTGTGAGTGACCACAATTAGCACCTCTGTGACCTTGAGACTATACTGTGTACTCCTATCTGTTTATTGCCTGAGGAAGCTGGAACATACCCGTGAAACACGTTGCACTGTTTGTTTTGGAGTATATTAATAAACCTGTTGTCATAAAACTGACGATATCTTGTCTGCTTCGGGGAGGCGAGTCCACCACCACCTCCTGAGGGATTTTAAGCCTTTTAGAACCTTTTATCCTGCTGACACCTCTGTTCACTCTTACAAACTCTTACAAAATCTGATTGGCTGTTTGTGGCTCCACCTCCCCCTTTCTAAATTTGAACCCCAGTCACCCAATGACCAACTGTACCAGGTTTGAGTCTTTTGCCATTAACAGTGCAAGAATGGCAGCAATGTAAATATTGTGATTGGCTTTTGTAGGCTCCACCCACTTTTCTGAATATTAATCCCAGTCACCCAGCGACCAACTGTGCAAAGTTTGAGAACCCTACCATTAACAGTGTAAGAATGGCTGCAGTTTACATTTTCCAGTGAAATTTGTATTTGTCTCCGCCCACTTTTTGGTTATGGGAATAAAAAGTATCCTATACTTTATTCCAGGTAATGTACTATATGTGTGCCAAATTTCATTCAAATCCGTTCAGCCATTTTTGCATGATCAAGTAACAAACATCCAAACATCCAAACATCCAAACTTTCCCATTTATTCGTAGGATGTCTATACATTATTTGTAGACATTCAGATGTCTATATACACGATGTTAAAGTATAGCTCAATATGTTAGTGCTATATAAAGACACAATAATAAGCACAATCAAACATTGGCGTAGCTAGGATATTTGACACTTGGTGCTGATAATTTACTGATTGCCACCCCCTCCCCCAACACCCCCCCCCCCCCCCCCCCAAAAAAAAGAAGGACGAGCAGATGGTCCCTAATCAAAGTATGACAGTAAAGAGAGGTCTTACAATTATTCTATATTGTATATTTTATGTACAGCTTATTTAGCCTTGTAATTGAGTAGCTTCAGAGGGCTTCTAGCAAATCATGTTACACTCATTTCACACGATGACCTGTCGCTACAGAGCTGAGAAAAGGCTAAAATACAACAGGTAGCCTAATCTCTGTCTAAAGGCACATATAAGATAATGATTGCAGCTGAACTGTGCAGTGTGCTGTTTACCTTCTGCTGCTGCTGCTGGCTGGCAGAGCTGAGTTTCATCCTTATAGACTCAGAGCCTCTGCAGCACAGATCAGGCTGGAGTGACTTGTGCTTTGATCTGTCACAGGGGCACTCCTGCAGCAGCAGCACAGCCTGGGGCTGCTGTGTGTGCTGTCTGTGGGAAGTTTGGTTTGGAGCAGCAGGAGTTGTCGCGTAAGCCATGGGACCTAGAGGTGGTTCCACGGCGGTCATTACAAGTTTGGTTTGGAGCAGCAGGAGTTGTTGCATAGGCTATGAGACCTAGAGGTGGTTCCACGGCGGTCATTCATTTACAATTACAATTGGTGCTGAAATAATTCTGATTTTCATGCAGAAATCCTGTTGGTTGTTTTTTTTCAAGCCCCTAATTGGTGCTGAATATCCGATTTTCATGCAGAAATGTTGTTGTTTTCACTTTAAGCTTCTTCTAGGGTCTTCCTTGTGATTTGCTTAAAAGAATCCGCATTCCGACGGAATTACGCATAAGAATTCCAGAATCCCATCAGAACTGTATAGCAATTCCGAACGGAAATACCAATTTCCGACCGGAATCGCAGGGAAACGGAATTCCACGGAATGCGGTGAGCATCCCTAGTGGATTTCTACAAAACATGCACTGTTGTTGGGCCTTGAGGACAGGGTTGGGGAACACTGCCTTAACTCACAGTCAGCAGACAAATGGCAGCCAATCAGCTAGCACCCCTTCCTGGACCCCTCATCCCCCCTATCAAAAAGCAGTTGTGGTGACCATATTGGATTAATTCTCTGCTGGCTGCTGACTGTTAGTGAGAGCAGGGTCAGACTTGCTGCAGAGAGGTAGGGAAAGCATTGACTAGGCCTGTGTTCTTGTTTCTCACTTGCTGTGAAAGCACTCCAAACAGCCCTTTTGAGGGCTAGCACATCTCCTGTGTTTTCTTTGTGTGTGTGTGTGTGTGTGTGTGTGTGTGTGTGTGTGTGTGTGTGTGTGTGTGTGTGTGTGTGTGTGTGTGTGTGTGTGTGTGTGTGTGTGTGTGTGTGTGTGTGTGTGTGTGTGCGACAGCCCACTGACACCCAGAGCTGTGTGCACACTACTGCTGTTGCCTCATTTAGTTGCAGACACAGAACCACTCCAATGCATTATTATTTCACTGTATTCTGATAGTACTATTGCATTTCTCTGTATGACACTACACAACCCACTGACACCCAGAGCTGTGCAAAATGTGATTTCTACCCATTAGGGTTTAAAACCCAACTTTGCATCAACTCTGTAATTTTTGGTGAGGCTTTTGGCGTGGATCCCTCTCTGGCATGCCCCTATCCAGGTGTTAGACCACTTGAAACAACTTTTTCATCACTTTTGTGGGTCTTTGTAGATTTTAAAATTCTTCTGCCCATTGAAGTCTATGGCTGTTCGCCAGATTCGCCTGTTCACGAACATTTTGCGGACGTTCGCGAATAGAAAATTCTATGTTTGCGGCATCTCTATTGTAGAGCAGGTCAAGTGGAGGGAAGGGTTTCCCCATAATTCTCTCTGTTGATCTAATGACCATCTGGAGTTTGTGTCTGTCCCTGGTGGAGGAGTCGGCGTACCAGTCCAGGATAGAAGATCAGAGGATAGATTCTGTGGTGGCAGAGTAAAATCTTGTCAGAACCTGATGGGGCATGCCGAATGTTCTCAGTTGGCAGAGGAAGAAGAGTCTTTTCTGGGCCTTTGCCAGTGTGGAGCTGGTGTTAGCCTTCCAGTTTAGGTCATTTGAGATGGTGGTGCCCAGGAGGCGCACACAGGGCACTCTCACCACTTCAGTACCGTCAATGTGTATTGGTTGTGGGGGCAATCTTCCTGAAATCAATAATCATCCTCCAGGAGGAGGATTCTGGCATATGAGTTCAGCCTGTCCAGGGGATCACTGATGAACTCCAGGCAAATATTTATGGCATCATCAGTGGATCTATTTGCTCTGTATGCAAACTGGAATGGGTCTTGGAGGGGCAAGGTGGAGGACTTCGGGAAGGATAGGACAACTCTTTTGAGGGTCTTCATGATAACAGATGTTAGTGCCACTGACCTAAAGTTGTTGAGGTTGGTGACTCCCTGCTTTTTGGGGACAGGTATGATGGTGGCCCTCTTTAGGCAAGTGGGGACTTTACCCTCCTGAAGTGACTTGCTGTATATAGCAGTGAGAATGGGAGCAAGTTGCCATGAACAAGACTTCAGGCAGGCTGGGGACACGCCATCAGGGCCAGAGGCTTTGCTGGCGTTCAGTGTTGACAGGTGGTGCATGACGTCAGACTTGCACACATCCAGGAGAGGTGAGCTTAGACTCGAGTCATGGTCTGCTGGGGCCAGGGGGTGACAGACAGTGCAGATGCTCCCCAGGTACAGCCTGGCCCTTGAACCTGCAGTAGAAATTATCAAGTTCCTTAGCAAGTTTGATGCTACGTGGGTCATGTTGGGGGGAACACTTGTAACTGGCAGCAGCTTTGAGTCCTATCCAAACAGCTGGTGAGTCATTCGAGCATAGGTTTTGTTTCATGCTCTCAGGGAACTCTCGTTTGGTGACCTTCAGTTAATGATTAGGGTAGTTTCTTGCCCTCTTATATTCAAATTAGTTGCCTGTTTTGTGCACAGCTTTTTTGCACTTCCACAGTTGTCGTAGCTTATTGGAAAACCATGGCTTGTTGTTTAGGAAGACTTTGTAAGATTTGAATGGAACCCAGGAGTCCTTCCAGAAGCTGATGTACAAAGTGACACTCTCCACCCACTCGCCCAGGTTTGGTGCTTCCAGAGCCTTCCAGCCGGAACAGTCAAGGCAGGCTTGAAGTTGGAGCTTGGCCTTATTTGATGATACTTTGGAGGACTTAAGGACCAGCTTTGCAGACTCCAGCCGTCTCTTGTAGGTCGGTCAAAGATGGATGATGCTGTGGTCAGAGGAGCCCAGTGCTGCCCACAGGACAGCTTTGTATGCATCCTTCAGGACCGTGTATCAGGGATCGAGTGTGTTTGAGACTCTAGTGGGGCAGGCAACATGCTGGTGGTTGCGGGAAGGTCATGGCAGAGGTTGGCTTTATTGAAGTCACCCATAACAATGAACAAAGAGTCTGGGAGAGATGCTTCCCACTGCGAAATTGAGTCACTCGGGTTGAGCAAGGAGGATTTGACGTTGGCATATCGAGGGATGTACACTCCGACAAGGACATAGGAGGAGAACTCCCTTGGTGAGTAGACGGCCTGCAGATAACAAGAAGGAGCTCTAGGTCTGGGAGCACTTCCTGGATAGAACTGATGTGTTGGGGCACCATGCAGAGCCAATGTAGAAACAGAAGCTGCCGCCTCTCTTTTTCCCATACAGAGCAAAGTCACAGTCAGCTTGGATGAGGCTGAATCAGAACTATGCCGCAGCCTCAGCTAACATGGTGGTGAAGCACATGAAGCAGCAGCAGGCTTACCAGATTGATTGTACAGCCAGGGTGACTGGGATGGTGCAGGCCATAGACTGCCAAGGAAGAAAGAGCAGGAGTCCTTATGTCCACGGTGGGCTGCTGGCTGAGAGCTTATGCCAGAGGAACAGTCCATGTGCTGATGCAGTGGAGCAGGTGAAGCAGGAAGGGTCGATCCATCCTCACCGGTGTCCAGTTGGGGGGCAATGCCACCCACATGGTGAGTGCATCGCTGGCTGCTGATTTGCTCTTGGGGGGCTGGTGGCAATGCAGGCCCCCTGTAATGTTCTGCTCTGCTGTCTGCACAGGCAGACAGCTTTTTGACCATTTTTTAGGTCTGAATGCTGCAGGTCTCTGGAAAAGAGACCTGTCTTCACTCTGTGAGTTTCAGAGCTGCTATTCTGGTGAGGAATTTGCATCCACTTGTCATGCAAATTGCTTAGCTGCTTCCTGTGATGGCTTGCAGTATAAATACCTTTTCCTCCCAGAATTCCCTGCTGGTCATGATGGTTTGTTCCTGCTAACTTACCTGGAGTCTCAGCCCTCTGCTCATTGTAGGCTATTATTGTTAGCTTACAACCAAGCAGTCCACTGCGCTCAGTCCATGAGGAAAAGTTAATAGTTCTAGCCTCCAGTGCATGCAGCTCCAAAGTCTTGTGGGAAAAACAAGCGTGTATCTAGAAAGCAAGCAAAGTATAGGAGCGCTCCCTGGTGCATTAAACTTTTTAATCGGGGCGTGGCCTGGCTATGGTGCTGTGAGGACGCGAGGCTCCTGAGCTCCTCCGAACAGGCATTCCTCTGTAAATATCCTGACCCCTACGCCTGCAATTTCTTTCCCCATCAATCTCCTCAGAGTCAGTGGACCGAAGCTGCACCCTTACCATGCCGAATCCGACAGAGAAAAAGTCTTCAGCAGTAGCGTCTGGCTCAGTATGCACATGGGGCTGCTAAAGATGGCAGCCCCCCCTCCTCCAGCGAGAAGAGCTTGCCGCCGGACGCTATGGATGACACACTGCCGTTAGAAGAAGATGGGACTGATTCCCCTGTACAAGTTACTTCAAAAGCTTCACACAGTGAGTACATCTCTCCCCCACAAAAGGGATCTGGAAGCAGCTCAGACATAGCGAGTGCTGCCCACGTGAATGCAGGGGAAGAGGAAGAGCCCTCCAGATTACAGCTATTAGAGGCCATATAAGAGCTTAAAACATTCATCACAGGCAAATTTGACACAGTTCAAACTGAACTATCGTTTGTCAAAGCAGACTTACAAAAAATGAGGGAGCGGGCAGGGGAGGCAGAAAAGAGGATTAGTGATCTAGAGGATGAAGTAAGGCCTATGCATTCTGAAATAACTTATCATAATAAACTGGCTAATGCACACACTGCTAAGCTAACTGACCTTGAGAACAGGTCTAGAAGAAGCAATTTAAGATTTGTTGGATTCCCTGAGAAAGCGGAGGGCTTATGTCCTGAAGACTTTTTAGAGCAATGGATTACATCTGCACTGCCTGATTTTAAGCCTTCACGCACTTTTTCCGTTGAGTGCGCACACAGAATCCCAGGAAGATCCCTTAAACCAGGACTCCCTCCATGTCCTCTGATTGTTAAAATGCTCAATTATAGACACAAATAGTGATGCTCGGATACCCCTTTTTATTATTCGAGTTTGGTCGAATTCGAATAGTAAATTATTCCAATTCAGTCGAATATTCGAGTCGAATATTTTTTACTATTCGATTCGACCTCGGACTTCGAGCTCACTATTCGAGTCGGTATTCGAGCTCATTATTCGAGCTGACTATTCGAATTGGCCTTAAATAGCTTCCAACACTTGTTTTGAGGGTGAATGATGCAAGAAACATCTTTTTTTCCAAGTAACAACAGCAAGTGATTATGTGGGGATGTTCCTTTAAAAAAAAAAAAAAGGTGGAAAGAGAAGTTGTGTCCAGAATTTTGTTCAGTACTGTATATACTTCTTCTTCTTCTTCTTCTTTTTTATCTTCTATATCTTCTTCTTCTTCTTCTTCTTCTATATCTTCTTCTTCTATATCTTCTTCTATATCTTCTTCTATATCTTCTTCTTCTTCTTCTATATTGTCTTCTTCTTCTTCTTCTTCTTCTTCTTCATCTTCTTCATCATCATCTTCTTCTTCATCTTCTTCTTCATCTTCTTCATCTTCTTCATCTTCTTCTTCTTCTTCTTCTTTTTCTTCTTCTTCATCTTCTTTTTCTTCTTCTTCATCTTCTTCATCTTCTTCTTTTTCATCTTCTTCATCTTCTTCTTCATCTTCTTCATCTTCTTCATCTTCTTCTTCTTCATCTTTTTCTTCTTCATCTTCTTCATCTTCTTCTTCTACATCATCTTCTTCTTCTTCTTCTTCTTCTTCTTCTTCTTCTTCTTCTTCTTCTTCTTCTTCTTCTTCTTCTTCTTCGTCTTCTTCTTCTTCTTCTTCTTCTTCTCCTTCTCCTTCTTCTTCTTCTTCTTCTCCTTCTTCTTCTTCTTCTTCTTCTTCTCCTTCTTTTTCTATATCGTCTTCTTCTTCTTCACTTATTTCTCTTTTATATTTTTTTTTTTAAAGAAATGCAGCTATTTTTGAGCGTAATAAATAGCTGGTGGCGCACGCATGTTGTATGTGCTACCTGGCAGTGGAAACACACAGACAGCAGGAGGTAAATTCAGCAGCAGCAGCAGGAGGAGGCGGATGATTGTGTGGCAGCAGGCAGTCAATGAGGCAGGCAGCGAGACATAATAGGCTGTGTGGTACCTAGCGGTGGTACCAGGCCATAAATACACAGCATGAGGTTCCAGACAGCGGTCGTGAAGCCCACATCATGTCCAATACACAACTGGGACAACACAGTTTTCAACCCGGACACCTCTAAAAATAATATCACACAGTATTAATAAAAAGTATATATAATTTTTTTGTTTTTTTAAAGAAATGCAGCTATTTTTGAGCGTAACAAATAGCTGGTGGCGCACGCATGTTGGAAGCGCCATTGTATGTGCTCCCTGGCAGTGGAAACACACAGACAGCAGGAGGTAAATTCAGCAGCAGGAGGAGGAGGATGAGTGTGTGGCAGCAGGCAGTCAATGAGGCAGGCAGCGTGACATAATAGCCCTGGTACCTAGCGGTGATACCAGAGTGTAAATAAACACAACAGGAGGTCCCAGACAGCGGTCGTGCAGCCCACATTGGGTCCAATACACAACTGGGACAACACAGTTTTCAACCCGGGCACCTCAGAAAAATTAAACCTTTTTTTTTAATGTTTTTTTGGTTTTGTTTGTAAAACAAATTACACAGATATATAGCTATTGTTTGACGTAATAGCTGGTGGCATAGTGGCAGCAGAAGGTAAATCTGTGTACCCTGGCGTTGGGAAACACAGACAGACAGCAGCAGCAGCAGGAGGAATGGAGGAGTAATTATGTGAGCAGCTATTGTTTGACGTAATAGCTGGTGGCAGAGTGGCAGCAGAAGGTAATTCTGTGTACCCTGGCAGTGGGAAACACAGACAGACAGCAGCAGCAGCAGGAGGAATGGAGGAGTATTGTGAGTGTGGCAGCAGGCAGGCAGCGTGACATAATAGCCCTGGTACCTAGCGGTGATACCAGGGCGTAAATAAACACAACAGGAGGTCCCAGACAGCGGTCGTGCAGCCCACATTGTGTCCAATACACAACTGGGACAACACAGTTTTCAACCCGGGCACCTCAGAAAAATTAAACCTTTTTTTTATGTTTTTTTGGTTTTGTTTGTAAAACAAATTACACAGATATATAGCTATTGTTTGACGTAATAGCTGGTGGCATAGTGGCAGCAGAAGGTAAATCTGTGTACCCTGGCGTTGGGAAACACAGACAGACAGCAGCAGCAGCAGGAGGAATGGAGGAGTAATTATGTGAGCAGCTATTGTTTGACGTAATAGCTGGTGGCAGAGTGGCAGCAGAAGGTAAATCTGTGTACCCTGACAGTGGGAAACACAGACAGACAGCAGAAGGGCAGTACACAGCAGCCCACTGTAGGTGTAAAATGTGTGGCTGCAGGCGACGTAATAGTCAAGGTGAACCAGGCTGGCTTAGTGAGCAGGAGCCAGGAGGTGGCAAAGGGTGGTAAGGCACATTAACGATGGTTCTTCAGTTCATGTCCCCCTCTCGCCGACAACAGGGGCCAGGAACTCGCCTTCCACCCACGCCTGGTTCATCTTGAGAAACGTCAGTCTGTCCACAGACTTGTGAGACAGACGTGAGCGTTTCTCGGTGACCACGCCACCAGCTGCACTGAAGCAGCGCTCGGACAGCACGCTGGAAGGGGGACAGGACAGCACTTCCAGGGCGTACTGCGCCAGCTCGCTCCAGATCTCCAGGCGCTTGACCCAATACTCCATGGGATCAACAGGGGCATCGCTGTCAAGCCCGCTGTAGGACCCCATGTAGTCAGCCACCATTCGGGTCAGGCGCTGGCTGTGACCGGAGGAGGATGCTGCTGCATGCACCTCCTCTCTAGTCACTGCTGCCGGAGCCTCTACAGTCCTGTAGAGCTTGTTGCTGAGAGACAGCAGGTCTGTGGGGCGCTTGCTGCTGGATGCAGGCACCTGCTGCTGCCTCTGTGCTGGCTGGACAGTGGGGGTGGAAGGCTGGGGGAAGGCTTCCTCCAAGCACTCAACAAGGGCCTGCTGCAAGCTCCTTATTTGTTGCGCTGGGTCTCCTCCTGCAGGCGGCAGGAACTGGCTCAACTTCCCCTTGAGGCGTGGGTCCAACATCATGCTGATCCAGATGTCCTCCCTCTGCTTCATCTGGATCACCCTGGGGTCCTTGCGCAGGCACGTCAGCATGTGCGCTGCCATTGGGAAGAGGCGGGCCACGTGTGCTGGCACATCGGCGGCAGTGCTGTCCTCATCCTCCTCCTCTCCCTCCTCAGCCTCATCCTCTCTCCACCCCCGCACCAACTCAGCTGCACTGTGCTGATCCCCCTCATCAGCAGCAAGGTCAGGGACCTCCACCAAGTCCTCCTCCTCCTCCCCCTCAGAGGTGGACTGTGCAGCTGCTTGCCGCTCCTGCTGGTCCAAGGCTGCCGCTCCCTGTTCCAGCAAAGCATCGAGGGCCCTGTTCAGCAGACAAACCAGGGGCACCCACTCGCAGACCATAGCATGGTCCCTGCTCACCATGTTAGTGGCCTGCAGAAAGGGAGCCAGCACTAAGCACACCTGCTGCATATGCCTCCAGTCATCATCGGGGACGATGGACGGGATGTTGCTGGTCTTGTCCCTTCTCTGAGCGGCGGAAACAGTGGCCAGGGCAAGGTACTGGTTGACAGCGTGCTTCTGTTCAACCAGACGCTCCAACATCGCCAGGGTGGAGTTCCAGCGAGTCGGAACGTCAAGGATCAGCCGATGGCGTGGCAGCTCCAGCTCCTTTTGCACGTCTTCCAGGCTCGCACAGGCTGCAGCCGAGCGCCGGAAGTGACGCACAACGTTCCTTGCCGTTTCCAGCAGTTCGCCCATCCCCTGGTAGGTGCGCAAGAACTTCTGCACCACCAGGTTCAGCACGTGGGCAAGACAGGGGATGTGGGTCAGGTTTCCCCTGTCTATTGTGGAAACCAGATTGGCCCCATTGTCGGCAACCACCTCTCCGACTCTGAGGCCTCTGGGGGTCAGCCAAATCCTCTCCTGCTCCTGGAGTTTGGCCAACACATGGGTTGCCGTCAGCTTGGTCTTCCCAAGGCTGACCAAGTGCAGCAGCGCTTGGCAGTGGCGGGCCTTCACGCTGCTGCTGAGGCGGGGGGTTTGGCCAGGTGTGCCGGAGGATGGCAGAGGATCGGAGGAACCTGCTGCAGTTCCCCTGACCCTGCGGGGTGGCACCACCCACTGTGTTGCTGCTGCTGCTGTGCCCGCTGCTGCTCTCCCATCCTCACCCCCTTCCACCAAGCTGACCCAGTGGTAGTGTTGGGCGAACAGTGTTCGCCACTGTTCGGGTTCTGCAAAACATCACCTTGTTCGGGTGATGTTCGAGTTCGGCCGAACACCTGATGGTGCTCGGCCAAACCGTTCGGCCACATGGCCGAAATAAGAGCGCATGGCCGAACGTTCCCCGAACGTTCGGCTAGCGCTGTGATTGGCCGAACGGGTCACGTGGTTCAGCCCGAACGCGCTCTGATTGGCCGAACGGTCACGTGGTTCGGGTAAATAAATACCCGAACCACGTCATATCTCCGCCATTTGTCTGTGGGTTTAGCTTTGGGTAGGCAGGCAGGGTAGTTGGCGCTCCAGCCACGCTAGCCAGGGTCCCCCCAGTCATTGTGTGTCGCTGCTGGGAACAGTAGTACACCGCTCACTCAGCCAGACTATATAGCATTGTGTGTACTGCCACTGTGTACCTCGCTCAGCCACGCTATATATAACATTGTTTACTGCCACTGTGTGTACACGGCTCAGCCAGACTATATAGCATTGTGTGTACTGCCACTCTGTGTACACCGCTCAGCCAGACTATATAGCATTGTGTACTGCCACTGTGTGTACACGGCTCAGCCAGACTATATAGCATTGTGTGTACTACCATTCTGTGTACACCGCTCAGTCAGACTATATAGCATTGTTTACTGCCACTGTGTGTACACCGCTCAGCCAGACTATATAGCATTGTGTGTACTGCCACTCTGTGTACACCGCTCAGCCAGACTATATAGCATTGTGTGTACTGCCACTCTGTGTACACCGCTCAGCCAGACTATATAGCATTGTGTGTACTGCCACTCTTTGTACACCGCTCAGCCAGACTATATAGCATTGTGTACTGCCACTGTGTGTACACCGCTCAGCCAGACTATATAGCATTGTTTACTGCCACTGTGTGTACACGGCTCAGCCAGACTATATAGCATTGTGTGTACTGCCACTCTGTGTACACCGCTCAGTCAGACTATATAGCATTGTTTACTGCCACTGTGTGTACACCGCTCAGCCAGACTATATAGCATTGTGTGTACTGCCACTCTGTGTACACCGCTCAGCCAGACTATATAGCATTGTGTGTACTGCCACTCTGTGTACACCGCTCAGCCAGACTATATAGCATTGTTTACTGCCACTGTGTGTACACCGCTCAGCCAGACTATATAGCATTGTGTGTACTGCCACTCTGTGTACACCGCTCAGCCAGACAATATAGCATTGTTTACTGCCACTGTGTGTACACAGCTCAGCCAGACTATATAGCATTGTGTGTACTGCCACTGTGTGTACACCGCTCAGCCAGACTATATAGCATTGTGTACTGCCACTGTGTGTACACCGCTCAGCCAGACTATATAGCATTGTTTACTGCCACTGTGTGTACACGGCTCAGCCAGACTATATAGCATTGTGTGTACTGCCACTCTGTGTACACCGCTCAGTCAGACTATATAGCATTGTTTACTGGCACTGTGTGTACACCGCTCAGCCAGACTATATAGCATTGTGTGTACTGCCACTCTGTGTACACCGCTCAGCCAGATTATATAGCATTGTGTGTACTGCCACTCTGTGTACACCGCTCAGCCAGACTATATAGCAGTGTGTGTACTGCCACTCTGTGTACACCGCTCAGCCAGACTATATAGCATTGTGTGTACTGCCACTCTGTGTACACCGCTCAGCCAGACTATATAGCATTGTGTACTGCCACTGTGTGTACACCGCTCAGCCAGACTATATAGCATTGTTTACTGCCACTGTGTGTACACGGCTCAGCCAGACTATATAGCATTGTGTGTACTGCCACTCTGTGTACACCGCTCAGCCAGACTATATAGCATTGTTTACTGCCACTGTGTGTACACGCTCAGCCAGACTATATAGCATTGTGTGTACTGCCACTCTGTGTACACCGCTCAGCCAGACTATATAGCATTGTTTACTGCCACTGTGTGTACACCGCTCAGCCAGACTATATAGCATTGTGTGTACTGCCACTCTGTGTACACCGCTCAGCCAGACTATATAGCATTGTTTACTGCCACTCTGTATACACCACTCAGCCAGACTATATAGCATTGTGTGTACTGCCACTCTGTGTACACGGCTCAGCCAGACTATATAGCATTGTTTACTGCCACTGTGTGTACACCGCTCAGCCAGACTATATAGCATTGTTTACTGCCACTGTGTGTACACCGCTCAGCCAGACTATATAGCATTGTTTACTGCCACTCTGTGTACACCGCTCAGCCAGACTATATAGCATTGTGTTTACTGCCACTCTGTGTCTGCTGGGAACAGTAGTACACCGCTCACCCGCCACTGTATAGCATTGTGCTCTGTGTCGCTGCTGGCAATAGTGGTACACCGCTCACCCACCACTGTATAGCATTTCTGTACTGCCACTGTACTGCTGCCAGTCAGCGTGTACTTTAAGGATAAGTGAAATGAGGAAGAAATCCGGTGAAAGAGGGAGGGGCAAGGGAAGAGGTGTTTCCCCTGACGGTTCACGTACAGGCCACAGGGGAGCACCCAAGAAAACCCACTCAATACCGCCCATGTTGTCCAGGACAACAAACCTCAC
The DNA here is from genome assembly GCF_040937935.1 of Hyperolius riggenbachi. NCBI lineage: Eukaryota > Metazoa > Chordata > Amphibia > Anura > Hyperoliidae > Hyperolius > Hyperolius riggenbachi. The sequence continues at coordinate 48,514,500 of NC_090646.1, forward strand.
AGATCCAAAAGAACAGGACCAGATAATTACTTGGATGACCTCTCAAGCGTCCAGCAGTGGGTTAAGCAGCACCAGCACATCACGCACGAGGTCCGAGTCCTCAGCCAGTTACAAGGAGCCAGTGGGCACAAAGCTGACACAACCGGCAGCGACACTACGCACACAACTGCCAGATAACCAGTCCGATGAATTACCTCAGGACACAATGGGGTATTCGCAGGAGCTATTCCCAGGCCAACAAACTTCCACCTTTGAAAGGTCAATGGAGGAACAGCCAGAAATGTTGTGCCCGGATTCACAACCATTAACTGTGGGAAATGCACCGGGCACTGAAATACAACAAGGCGAGTCCGAGGACTTTGAAACCCAAATCCCAGAGCAAGTTGGGCAGGAGGGGTTGCAATTGCAGGAGGTCGGCCGAGAAGCTCTGGAAGACGACGTTGGAGTGAGCTGCGCAGAGGTTGTTCTGGGGAGCTCTATTCCACGGCGGCGGCCCCCCACAATGACATATGACGAGTTTGAGGAGATGGAAGAGGAGGGTATGGACAGTGTGGACATAGACCCAGATTTTGTTTGTGAACGAGAACATCGCCGTCGTAGCAGCAGCACAGATGAGTCTGTTGAAGAACCCACTGCTGCACGAGTTCGCCTTGTGCCACATGGTAGGCGGCGCGCAATTTCAGGCACCACAAGCGTGGAAGTTCAAGTGAGAGGCAAAAGAGGTGCAAACAGAAATCGCCAGCAAGGCAGGTGCTCCAAAGTCTGGGCTTTCTTTGAAGACTGCACTGAGGATGTTACCATGGCGATTTGCAAGGTGTGCAAGACCCGCCTGAGCAGGGGGAAAAGTATTAACAACCTCTCCACCACCAGCATGAGCCGCCACATGCTATCCAAACATCCCACTCTGTGGGCAAACTCGACAGGACAGGGTACCAGCAACACTGCCTCCCTTGGGTTCACCAGACTCACCACCAGACCCGCTTCAGCAGCAGCAGTAGCCCAGCCATTGCGTGGTTCACAACATTCACAAACATCAGACGACGCTGACACTGTCACTTTCCGGAGTAGTGCTCTTGAGGTCTCCCAGTCTTCATCAAACACAACAACCAACAGCCCTTCAGTGTGCAGCCCTACAGTTCAGTTGTCTGTCTCGGAGATGTTTGAGCGCAAGAGGAAATTGCCAGCAAATGACCCCCGGGCCGTGGCAGTAACAGCCAGCATAGCCAAGCTTCTGGCCTGCGAAATGCTGCCATATCGAGTGGTGGAGACAAACAGCTTCAAGGGCATGATGTCAGTGGCCATCCCACGTTACATGGTTCCCAGCCGCTACCACTTTGCGTGCTCTGCAGTGCCTGAGTTGCATGAGCACGTGGTCAGCAAAATAACCCGAAGCTTGAAGAATGCCGTTGCCTGCAAGGTTCACCTCACCACTGACACCTGGACGAGTGCGTTCGGCCAGGGTCGATACATCTCCCTTACCGCGCACTGGGTGAACCTTGTGGAGCCTGGCAGCGATTCCTCACCTGGTACGGCGCGGGTGTTGCCCACGCCGCAAACAGCTGCACCGCCGTCCCTCCCACTGGATAACAACAGCAGCACCTACCTCTCTGACTCCTTCTCCTCCAACGCATCTCAAAGCTGTACCTCATCCGGAAACGCGAACCCAGCACCAGCAGCAGTAGGATCGTGGAAGCAGTGCAGCACAGCTGTTGGCATGCGTCAGCAAGCGTTGCTGAAGCTGATCTGCCTTGGGGATAAGCAGCACACAGGGGAGGAAATTTGGAGGGGAATAAAGGAACAGACGGATTTGTGGCTGGCACCGCTGGACCTGAAACCGGGCATGGTTGTGTGTGATAATGGGAGTAATCTCATTTGCGCTTTAAGGTTGGCTAAGCTGACACACATCCCTTGCCTGGCGCACGTGATGAACCTAGTAGTTCAGCGGTTCCTAAAGACATACCCAGGCGTGGCCGATCTTCTGTTAAAGGTGCGACGAGTGGCCAAACATTGTAGAAATTCAAGTACTGCTTCGGGGGCACTCGCCAAGATGCAGGAGCGCTTCAATCTCCCCCACCATCGCTTGCTGTGTGATGTCCCTACGCGCTGGAATTCTACGCTGCACACTCTAGCCCGCTTTTGCGAGCAGAAGAGTGCAGTGGTCCAGTACATGACGGCGCAGTACCGAGGCGCATCCGGCCAGCTGCCAAGCTTCTGTGGATCCGATTGGGCCAACATGTTGGACCTCTGCCAAGTCCTCCAAAATTTTTAGCAATCCACGTTGCTTGTGAGCAGTGACAACTCTTCAGTCAGCATTACCATACCACTGCTGTGTTTACTGAAGAGGTCAATGTTGAAAATCAAGGAAACAGCTGTCATGATGCAACTGGGGGAATCTGAAGGAGAAAACGATCAGCGTGATGGTACCAACATCAGGCCATCCGCCTCAGGAAACGCTGGCCCCAGCAGCTATGACGAAGAAGAGGAGGAGGAACAGCTGGAGTAGGAATTTCCTGCCACCACTGACGAGGGCCAGAGCGGTGCACGTTGGACTTGCACAATTCAGCGCGAATGGTCAGCAGAAGCAGACCAGGAAGAAGGTGACGACTATGATGCATCACAACAACTATCACAACGCTCACAAGAGGATGATGAGGATTCTGGTAGGACTCTGGCACACATGGCTCAATTCATGCTAGACTGCATTGAACGCGACCCACGCATTGTGCGCATTCTGGACAACACCAATTACTGGGTTTATACCCTTCTAGATCCACGGTACAAACACAATGTTCCAAAACTGCTTGAAGAAAGAGCCAGACAGGTCAAAATGGAAGAATACCAGCAGGCCCTTGTGGAGACTTTAGAGAGGAGATTGACATCCTCCCCCTCCTCTAGCCAGTTGTACGCCGACAGACTGACTTCCGCAAACCCAGGACGACCAGGAGGGCAGCAAACAACACAAGCTGCAGCTAGTGACCAAAAGGGAGTGGTATCGGCAGTGTCCTTGGAGTGGGAAAATTTTCTGACACCCATGCAGCAGCAGCCCACTGAACAGCAAGCGTGCACATCCACCTCCAACACCGATCGCCTGGAGAAGATGGTCAAGGACTACATGTCAGATGGCGTAGCTGTGTCGAACAATCCATCTGCACCCTTCAACTATTGGGTATCGAAGCTAGACACCTGGCACAAACTGGCAATGTACGCAATAGAGGTGCTGGCTTGCCCGGCAGCCAGCGTTATGTCGGAACGCTGTTTCAGTGCTGCCGGAGGCATCGTCACAGATCGGCGTATCCGCCTCTCCACAGAAAATGCAGACCGTCTGACTCAAATTAAAATGAATCAATCCTGGATTGGAAACGACTACGCAACACTCCAGGACCCCAACCAAGTAACATGACCAATGAACATCTGGGATGGTTTAGCGTTTCCGGTCCCTGTTTATTGAACCTCTCATCTGTATTACATTTATGACTGCATGGCGGCAAAAAGCATTGCTGCTATATCCGCACGCTTCTTGTCCTCATGCAAGGCCTGGGTTGTTGTGTCTCAAAAAGCTTGGCCTTCTCCTCCTGCGCCTGCTCCTGTTCCATCACGTGTGCTGCTGCTGCTGGGTTAGCATTGCCGGTCCCTGTTTATGGAACCTCTCATCTGTATTACACTTATGACTGCATGGCGGCAAAAAGCATTGCTATATCCGCACACTTTTTGTCCTCATGCAAGGCCTGTGTTGTTGTGTCTCAAAAAGCTTGGCCTTCTCCTCCTGCGCCTGCTCCTGTTCCATCACGTCTGCTGCTGCTGGGTTAGCGTTACCGGTCCCTGTTTATGGAACCTCTTCTCTTTATTACATTTAGGACTGCATGGCGGTAAAAAGCATGCTATCCGCACGCTTCTTGTCCTCATGCAAGGCCTGGGTTGTTGTGTCTCAAAAAGCGTGGCCTTCTCCTCCTGCGCCTCCTCCTGTTCCATCACGTGTGCTGCTGGCTGCTGCTGGGTTAGCGTTACCGGTCCCTGTTTATGGAACCTCTTCTCTTTATTACATTTATGACTGCATGGCGGTAAAAAGCATGCTATCCGCACGCTTCTTGTCCTCATGCAAGGCCTGGGTTGTTGTGTCTCAAAAAGCGTGGCCTTCTCCTCCTGCGCCTCCTCCTGTTCCATCACGTGTGCTGCTGCTGCTGCTGGGTTAGCGTTACCGGTCCCTGTTTATGGAACCTCTTCTCTTTATTACATTTATGACTGCATGGCAGTAGAAAGCATGCTATCCGCACGCTTCTTGTCCTCATGCAAGGCCTGGGTTGTTGTGTCTCAAAAAGCGTGGCCTTCTCCTCCTGCACCTCCTCCTGTTCCATCACGTGTGCTGCTGGCTGCTGCTGGGTTAGCGTTACCGGTCCCTGTTTATGGAACCTCTTCTCTTTATTACATTTATGACTGCATGGCGGTAAAAAGCATGCTATCCGCACGCTTCTTGTCCTCATGCAAGGCCTGGGTTGTTGTGTCTCAAAAAGCGTGGCCTTCTCCTCCTGCGCCTCCTCCTGTTCCATCACGTGTGCTGCTGCTGCTGCTGGGTTAGCGTTACCGGTCCCTGTTTATGGAACCTCTTCTCTTTATTACATTTATGACTGCCTGGCGGTAAAAACCATGTTACCTGTGCAAAGAAACATGACATTTTCAGCATTTAAAAGACAGTTTTTCCTTTGAAACTTTACAATCAATTTTCTCAAAAACTATAAGCTCTTTTTCAAATATTTTTTTTCCTCTTGTACCCACTCCCAAGGTGCACATACCCTGCTAATTTGGGGTATGTAGCATGTAAGGAAGCTTTACAAAGCACGAAAGTTCGGGTCCCCATTGACTTCCATTATGTTCGGAGTTCGGCGCGAACACCCGAACATCGCGGCGATGTTCGGCGAACGTTCTCGAACCCGAACATCTAGGTGTTCGCCCAACACTACCCAGTGGACAGTGAAGGACAGGTAGCGGCCTGTCCCGAAGCGGCTGCTCCAGGAGTCCATGGTGACGTGGACCCTTTCACCAACCGCGTGCTCCAGCCCTCGCTCCACATTGGCCATCACAAAGCGGTGCAGTGCAGGAATGGCCTTGCGGGCGAAGAAGTGTCTGCTGGGGAGCTGCCAGTCTGGGGCTGCACAAGCAAGCAGCGCACGCATGTCGCTCCCCTCCTGCACGAGCATGTACGGCAGGAGTTGGGAGCACATGGCCCGTGCCAGCAAGCCGTTCAGCTGCCGCACGCGATGGCTGCTGGGAGGCAGAGCCCTAACCACCCACTGGAAGGATTCGCTCAAAAGGCTCTGGCGTGGCCTTTTGCTGGCACGGGAATCAGCAGACACAGCAGAGGAGGCCACTGAGGACTGGCTGCCAGAACAGGCCTCAGTGTCGGCGGCAGGAGTTGCAGAGGGGGGAGGAGCAGTGCGTTTCCGCACTCCGGCTGGTGCTGCTGGAGGAGCAGGAGGGCGGGTGGCTGCTGTTGCTGCTGCTGCTGCTGCTGAAGGCTGTGCAGTGATGGGTGTGGTGCCACTGCCAGCACCAGATGCCTTCAGCCTCTGGAACTCCTCATGCTGGTGGAAATGTTTCGCAGCAAGGTGGTTGATGAGCGAGCTGGTGCTGAACTTTAAGGGGTCTGCACCTCTGCTCAACTTCCGCTGACAGTGGTTGCAAGTGGCGTACTTGCTGTCCACAGTGGGCATGGTGAAAAAGCGCCAGATTGGTGACAAAAACAACCCCCTACGGCATGTAACCGCTGCTGCCTGTCTCCCTGTGGTGGTTGGGGGGGGGGGGCTTGGGTGCGGCTGGTGGTGGTACTGGCAGATGCTACTGCTGCTGCTGCTGAGCCTGAGACACCAGCAGGCTGTGGGACCTGCCTACTGCTGTCAATGCTTGCAATGATGCGCCTCCTTGCAAGGCCCACAAGCGCATCCTCCTCCTCCTCCTCAGAGCTGCTGATGATGACATCCCCTGGAGCTGGTGGCACCCAGTCTCTGTCTGTCACCGTGTCATCATCATCCTCCCCCTCATGAAACATGTCCTGCTGGGATGATGACCCCCCAAACTCCTCTCCTGATGCATGGATGGGCTGCTTGACTGTCGCCACAGTCTTGCTGTCCAATCCCTCATCCCCCAAAGTGCCCATCAGCATCTCCTCCTCAAGATTGCCAACAACAGCAGACAATTTACTCATGATGCCTGGGTTCAAAAGACTGCTGAATGACAGGTCGGCGAGTGACGGTGAACTGGCCTCCTCCCCAGGCCCTGCTGGGCGGCTGCTGTGAACAGGGGTGGTGGTGGTGGTGAGGGTGGAGGCCTCGGATGCAGAGCTGATGGCGGGCTGCTCATCCTCCGTCATCAGTTGCACCACAGTGTCTGCATCCTTTTCCTCAATGGGACGTTTCCGACCCGGCTGGAGGAAAATCGGAGCAGGTGCTACACGCTGCTGCTGCTGTGTCTCTGCAGCGTGAGTTGCAGATGCTCCTGCTGGGCGGCGCCCAAGGCGTCCACGGCCAGTGGCTATAGGAGGAATGTTAGCCACTGACGCTGCTGCTGCTGCGGAACTGTGCATGGTGGCGCGGCCGCGGCTTGCCACAATGCTGCTCCCTCTCCTCCTGATTCCCTTGCTGCCCTTCCCCTTGCCCAAACCGCGCTGGCTGCCACTTCCAGACATCTTAGATGTTTTGGGCGTAAACACAAAAGTTTTTTAAAAGGGCGGGTGAAAAGTGGGGTACTTTAATGGAGTGGGTTGGTGGGTGAGGTGACACTAATCACTAAGTGATTAGATCGCTAACTGATTAGTACAGTACAAATACAAAATACAATAATCGGTAATCAGTAAGTGTGAACAGTGAACAGTGAGTGTGTCCCCTAGTACACTAACTAGAAATTACAATAATCAGTAGTAATCACAAGGAAATAGAGTGTGTGTACACTACAGACAGTGAGTGCACGCACGCGCACACACGCGCAGGAGCTAGCCTATGAACAGTGACTGAGTGAGTGTCCCTAGTACAGTAAGTAAGTAGTAACAGTCAGGAAGTACAACTAGAAATTACAACTTAATCAGATTCAGTAATCAGTAGTAATCACAAGGAAATAGAGTGTGTGTACACTACAGACAGTGCACGCGCACACACACGCAGGAGCTAGCCTATGAACAGTGACAGAGTGAGTGTCCCTAGTACAGTAAGTAAGTAGTAACAGTCAGGAAGTACAACTAGAAATTACAATAATCAGTAGTAATCAAAAGGAAATAGAGTGTGTGTACACTACAGACAGTGAGTGCACGCACGCACACACACGCGCAGGAGCTAGCCTATGAACAGTGACTGAGTGAGTGTCCCTAGTACAGTAAGTAAGTAGTAACAGTCAGGAAGTACAACTAGAAATTACAACTTAATCAGATTCAGTAATCAGTAGTAATCACAAGGAAATAGAGTGTGTGTACACTACAGACAGTGCACGCGCACACACACACAGGAGCTAGCCTATGAACAGTGACTGAGTGAGTGTCCCTAGTACAGTAAGTAAGTAGTAACAGTCAGGAAGTACAACTAGAAATTACAATAATCAGTAGTTATCACAAGGAAATAGAGTGTGTGTACACTACAGACAGTGAGTGCACGCACGCGCACACACGCGCAGGAGCTAGCCTATGAACAGTGACTGAGTGAGTGTCCCTAGTACAGTAAGTAAGTAGTAACAGTCAGGAAGTACAACTAGAAATTACAACTTAATCAGATTCAGTAATCAGTAGTAATCACAAGGAAATAGAGTGTGTGTACACTACAGACAGTGCACGCGCACACACACGCAGGAGCTAGCCTATGAACAGTGACTGAGTGAGTGTCCCTAGTACAGTAAGTAAGTAGTAACAGTCAGGAAGTACAACTAGAAATTACAATAATCAATAGTAATCACAAGGAAATAGAGTGTGTGTACACTACAGACAGTGAGTGCACGCACGCGCACACACGCGCAGGAGCTAGCCTATGAACAGTGACTGAGTGAGTGTCCCTAGTACAGTAAGTAAGTAGTAACAGTCAGGAAGTACAACTAGAAATTACAACTTAATCAGATTCAGTAATCAGTAGTAATCACAAGGAAATAGAGTGTGTGTACACTACAGACAGTGCACGCGCACACACACGCAGGAGCTAGCCTATGAACAGTGACTGAGTGAGTGTCCCTAGTACAGTAAGTAAGTAGTAACAGTCAGGGAGTACAACTAGAAATTACAATAATCAGTAGTAATCACAAGGAAATAGAGTGTGTGTACACTACAGACAGTGAGTGCACGCACGCGCACACACGCGAAGGAGCTAGCCTATGAACAGTGACTGAGTGAGTGTCCCTAGAACAGTAAGTAAGTAGTAACAGTCAGGAAGTACAACTGGAAATTACAATAATTAATCAGTAATCAGAAGGAAATAGAGTGTGTGTACACTACAGACAGTGCACGCACACACACACACGGTCACACGCAGGAGCTATGAACAAACAGTGACAGTGAGTGTCCTAGTTAGTCCTAGTATAGTTATATAACTACAGTACAAAATACAATCACTCAGTAGTACTAGTAAAGGACAGCAGAAATACTGGTATAGATGAGAAGAAATAAACTAACAGAGGACAGGAGAGAACAGCTGAGCTGCCCACACAGGCAGGCCCTGAGGCCTAAAGTTGTGTAAGCTTGCCTGCAGCAGCTGGCTCTCTAGTAATACACAAGCTACTAACTAAAATACAATGTCTATCTAACTAACAACAATATAGGTGTATATAGGAGGTGTATGTGAGCAAAAACGCTAGGTGATTGACCACAATAAAGCTCTTGCTAAGCCAAAGCACAAAGGAGCAGATCTCTCTCTGTACAAAGTCAGGCAAGGACGGAAAAACCGAACATGGCGGCCGCTATTTATAGGGTAGGGGCTGTCCAGGGTCCCCCTCAGTGATTGGCTGCCGTCAGAGGGCCTGGGAGCCCTCTGATTGGCTCTAAGGACATCAATCTGGGCTATGACGCTATTCGAGCTCGGTATTCGAGCTCGAATAGCGCTGTTAGCTCGAATAGCGCGAATAGTGAATGTGCTATTCGAGTTCACTCGAATAGCCCATTCGAATATCTCCAGCTATTCGGAGCTCGAATACCGAGCTCGAATAGCTGAAAAAGAGCTCGAATATTCGAGCTACTCGAATATTCGAGCTCTGCTGAGCACCACTGGACACAAAAATGGCATTCTGAAGGCTGTGTGCCAGTTAAAGGAGCCCTTGTAGTTTAATGATTCCCAGATTCATATATACCAAGATTTTTCTGTTGAAATACAGAAACAAAGGCTGGCTTACTTTAATGTCAAGAAAATTATTTGTGACAAGCAAGTAAAGTATAGCATGATGTTCCCAGCTAAGCTACGTGTGGTACATGAGGATAAGATCCTTTTTTTCTCGACTCCTAAAGAAGCTACAAACTGGCTGGTAGGTTTGGGTACAGATCGCTCTCAACAACGGAAATCTCCCAGACGTTAAGGCTGCCTATATTTTACTTGCACTCCTTCCCAGTGTCATAAGGGCCTGACGACTGTTTAATAATGCCATCTGTGTTCTTTCTACATTGAAGTGGAGGACAGCACTTTTACTGTGTGTCAGCCTTGCACTACTACCTGATTATCTCAGGATCAACCTTCTGATTTTTTTTTCTCCAGATGTTGTTGAATGTTAACATAGTACAGTTCAAGATGTTGGTAATCTAATATATTGATTCATTCTAGGTTGGACTGGAACTCCTTATTATGGGCTAACTTGCATTTGTTATTCTGGTTTGGTTTCCTCCTCATGTCCTTTTCCCCTTTTATATGCCTTACTAACTGATTGCCCGGCGTTGCCCGGGTATGTATTTGGCTGGTGTTGGCTCCGCCTATTTTTTCTAACCCTAATACACAATTACTCACTGACCAAGTTCGTGAGCTTTGCGGTCTTTGGTATCAATAATCTGCATTGAAACACAAATCTAATTGAGTGTGTGTGGCTCCACCCCCTTTTCTGAATTTGAACCCCAGTCACCCAATAACCAACTGTACCAGGTTTGAGTCCTGTGCCATTAACAGTTCAAGAATGGTAGCAATTAAATATTCCCCTTGAAAAGCAACAGGTGAAGTTTTATTCACTTTTGTAGGCTCCACCCACTTTTCTGAATATTAATCCCAGTCACCCAGTGACCAACTGTGCAAAGTTTAAAAACCCTGCCATTAACAGAATGGCTGCAGTGTACATTTTCCCAGTGAAATTTGTGTTTGTCTCCACCCACTGATGACCCGGCATTGCTCGGGTATGTATTTGACTGGTGTTGGCTCCGCCCACTTTCTAACCCTAACACACAAACACTCAATGCCCAAGTTTATGAGCTTTGGAGTCCTTGGCATCAATAATTTGTATATTCCCATAGAAATTAAACGAATCAGATAGGCTGTTTGTGGCTCCACCCCTCTCCAGCATTTGAACCCCAGTCACCCAATGACCAACTGTAGCAGGTTTGAGGCATCTGCTATTAACAGTGTAAAAATGACAGCAATTTAAATATTCCACTTGAAAATCAACAGGTGAATTTTGATTGGCTATTATAGGCTCCACCCACTTCCCTGAATATCTTAGTCACTCAGTGACTATCTGGGCAAAGATTGGGAACCCTGAAATAAACAGTGTAAGAAGGGCTGCAGTTTACACTTTCCCAGTGAAATTTGTTTTTGGCTCCGCCCACTTTTTGTAACCTGGACACAAAGTCACTACTCAATGCCCAAGTTTGTGAATTTTGGGGTCCTTGGCATCAATGATTTGTATTTTCCCATGAAATGAAACAAATCTGATTCACTGTTTTTGGCTCTGTCCCCTTTTCTGAATTTGAACCTCAGTGACCCAATGACCAACTGTACCAGGTTTGAGGCTTGTGCCATTAACAGTGCAAGAATGGCAGCAATTTTAATATTCTCCTTGAAAAGCGACATGTGATTTTTGATTGGCATTTTAGGCTCCACCCACTTTTCTGATTATTAATCCCAGTCACCCAGTAACCAGCTACAGTGGTGTGAAAAACTATTTGCCCCCTTCCTGATTTCTTATTCTTTTGCATATTTGTCACACTTAAATGTTTCTGCTCATCAAAAACCGTTAGCTGTTAGTCAAAGATAACGTAATTGAACACAAAATGCAGTTTTAAATGATGGTTTTTATTATTTATTCAGGGAAAAAAAACTCAAAACCTACATGGCCCTGTGTGAAAAAGTGATTGCCCCCCTTGTTAAAAAATAACTGTAGTTCATCACACCTGAGTTCAATTTCTGTAGTCACCCCCAGGCCTGATTACTGCCACACCTGTTTCAATCAAGAAATCACTTAAATAGAAGCTATCTGACACAGAGAAGTAGACCAAAAGCACCTCAAAAGCTAGACATCATGCCAAGATCCAAAGAAATTCCGGAACAAATGAGAACAAAAGTACTGTAATTGAGATCTATCAGTCTGGTAAAGGTTATAAAGCCATTTCTAAAGCTTTGGGACTCCAGCGAACCACAGTGAGAGCCATTATCCACAAATGGCAAAAACATGGAACAGTTATGAACCTTCCCAGGAGTGGCTGGCCGACCAAAATTACCCCAAGAGAGAAAACTCATCCGAGAGGCGACAGAAGACCCCAGGACAACATCTAAAGAACTGCAGGCCTCACTTGCCTCAATTAAGGTCAGTGTTCACAACTCCACCATAAGAAAGAGACTGGGCAAAAACGGCCTGCATGGCAGATATCCAAGGCACAAACCACTTTTAAGCAAAAAAAAAACATTAAGGCTCGTCTCAATTTTGCTAAAAAAAACATCTCAATGATTGCCAAGACTTGTGGGAAAATACCTTGTGGACCGCCGAGACAAAAGTTGAACTTTTTGGAAGGTGCGTGACCTGTTAAATCTGTCGTTGAAGTAACACAGCATTTCAGCAAAAGAACATCATACCAACAGTAAAATATGGTGGTGGTAGTGTGATGGTCTGGGGTTGTTTTGCTGCTTCAGGACCTGGAAGGCTTGCTGTGATAGATGGAACCAGGAATTCTACTGTCTACCAAAAAATCCTGAAGGAGAATGTCCGGCCATCTGTTCGTCAACTCAAGCTAAAGTGATCTTGGGTGCTGCAGCAGGACAATGACCCAAAATACACAAGCAAATCCACCTCTGAATGGCTGAAGAAAAACAAAATGAAGACTTTGGAGTGGCCTAGTCAAAGTCCTGACCTGAATCCTAATGAGATGTTGTGGCATGATCTTAAAAAGGCGGTTCATGCTAGAAAACCCTCAAATAAAGCTGAATTACAACAATTCTGCAAAGATGAGTGGGCCAAAATTCCTCCAGAGCGCTGTAAAAGACTTGTTGCAAGTTATCGCAAACGCTTGATTGCAGTTATTGCTGCTAAGGGTGGCCCAACCAGTTATTAGGTTCAGGGGGCAATTTCTTTTTCACACAGGGCCATGTAGGTTTTGAGTTTTTTTCTCACTAAATAATAAAAATCATCATTTAAAACTGCATTTTGTGTTTAATTATGTTATCTTTAACTAATGGTTAACGGTTTTTGATGAGCAGAAACATTTAAGTGTGACAAACATGCAAAAGAATAAGAAATCAGGAAGGGGGCAAATAGTTTTTCACACCACTGTATGCTAAGTTTGAGAACCCTGCCATTAACAGTGAAGAAGGGCTGCAGTTTACAATTTCCCAGAAAAATCTGTTTTTAACTCCACCCACTTTTTGTAACCTTGACACACAGTCACTACTCAATGACCAAGTTTGTGAGCTTTTGGGTTCCTGGCATCAAAATTGTGCTAATGGAAGCAGTTTAACCAGCAAAGAAATCTGGCTGTTTTTGGCTCCGCCCCTTTACTGAATTTGAACCCCAAACACTTAACGACTGACTGTAGCAGGTTTGAGGCCTCTGCTATTAACAGTGTGAGAATGGCTGCAGTTTCAATATTCCCCTTGAAAATCAATAGGTGAATTTTGATTGGCTCTTGTAGGCTCCACCTACTTTTCCGAATATTAATCCTAGTCACCCAGTGACCAACTGTGTGAAGTTTGAGAATCCTGCCATTAACAGTGTAAGAAAAGCTGCAGTTTACATTTCCCCATGTAAAAAGTTAGTTGTTTTTGGCTCTGCCCACTATTTCTAATTTTGACATACAGTCACTTAATGACCAAGTTTATGAGCTTTGAGGTCTTTGGCATCAATAAGTTGCATTTTACCATTGAAATTAAACAAATTTGATTGGCTGTTTTTGGCCCGCTCCCTTCAGAATTTAAACCCCAGTCTCCCAGTGACTGACTGTAGCAGATGTTAGGCCTCTGCCATTAAGAGTGCATGAATGGCAGCAAAGTAAATATTCCCCTTGAAAATCAAAAGGTGAATTTTGATTGGCTGCTGTAGGCTCCACCCACTTTTTTGAATATTAGTCACAGTCACCCAGTGGCCAACTGTGTCATGTTTGAGAACCCTGGCAATAACAGAATGGCTGAAATCAATCTAACAAATCTGATTGGCTGTTTGTGGCTCCACCCCTTTAGTGAATTTGGATCCCAGTCACCCAATGACTGACTGTATCAGGTTTGAGGCCTCTGCCACTAACAGTGTAAGAATGGTAGCAATGTGAATATTACCCTTGAAAATTAATAGGTACATTTTGATTGGCTGTTGTAGGCTCCACCCACATTTCTGAATATTCATCCCAGTCACCCAGTGGCCAATTGTGTAAAGTTTGGGAACCCTGCAATGTAAAAAATGAAGTTGTTGGCACCGGCCACTTTTTCTAACCTTGACATACAGTCACTCAATTATCAAGTTTATCAGCTTTGGGATCCTTTGTATCAATACTTTGTATATTCCCATTGAAAAATAAACAAATCTGGCTGTTTGTGGCTCCGCCCCCTTCCTGAATTTGGACCCTAGTCACCCAGTGACCAACTGTACCAGGTTTGAGGCATCTGCTTTTACCAGTATAAGAGAATGGTAGCAGATGAAATATTCCCTTTGAAAATCAAAAGGGGAATTTGTATTGGCTGTTGTAGGCTCCACCCACCTTCCAAAATCTTAATCTGTGACCCAATGACCAACTGTGCAAAGTTTGAGAACCTTGCCATTAACGGTGTAAGAATGGCTGCCGTTTATATTTTCCCAGTAAAAGTTATTTTGGCTCCGCCCACTTTTTTGTAACCTTGACACACAGTCACTCAATGACCAAGTTTGTGAGCTGTCAGGTTCTAGGCATCAAATATGTGTAAATGGAAGCAGTTTATCAACCAAGGAAATCTGATTGGCTGTATGTGGCCCCGCCCCTTTAGTGAACTTTGACCCCAGTCACCCAATGACCGACTGTAGCAAGTTTGAAGCCTCTACCATTAAAAGTGTAAGAATAGCAGCAGTTTAAATATTCCCCTTGAAAATCAATAGGTGAATTTTGATTGGCTGTTGTAGGCTCCACCCACTTTCTTGAATCTTAATCTCATTCACCCAGTGACCAACTGTGGCAAGTTTGAGAACCCTGCGATAAACAGTCTAAGAATGGCTGCAGTTTACATTTTCCCATTTAAAATGAACGGCTGAAATTTGATTGGCTGTTTTATGCTCCACCCACTTTTCCTGGATTTGTAACCTCGGTCACCAAGTGACCAACAGTGCAAAGTGTGAGGACTGTGGCTCGATTACTGTGAGAATGGCAGCCTTTTACATTTTTACCATTGACTTGAATGGGTGGGACACACACACACACACACACACACACTACACACACACACACACACACACACACACACACACACACACACACACACACACACACACACACACACACACACACACACACACACACACACACACACACACACACACACACACACACACACACACACACACACACACACACACACACACACACACACACACACACACACACACACACATCCGATTTTATATATATAGAGTGTATTGCATACCAATCTGTGTTTCTCCTGGTAATAATTTATAGATCACAAATAACTATTCCTTTCTATTTTAAAGTATTTGACACGGGTATTTCAGTGTATAGTGACCATACGCTGAACTAACTCTAATCTAGCATCCTATGATAATATTCGGGGATTGTATCTGTGGGTGTTGGGATGTTTTTTCCTTGCATGGGTTCAGGAGGGTTCCCTCTGGCCTCATGTCCCTTTAATGCCGCAGATGTTTGGGTATAAGGCGGGTTGTGGTTTGGGACAACTTGCGGGGTGGGTTAGGGTGGGCCTGGGTGGGTGTTTTTCAGTTGACCATGTTGATCTCGCAATTCCAGGGCTGTGCTATGCTATAATTCATGAGGAGTGCCAATATTTACGATTTTTAGATAATGGCTGATCTTAATATTATCTCGTGGAACGTCAGGGGACTGAACCACCCTATAAAGAGACGTTTAGTATTTGATTACTTTAAAAAACTTAACCCCCCACATCATCTGCTTGCAGGAAACGCACTTGGTGGGTTCCAAATTAACGGCGTTGAAAAAACCATGGATAGCCAATGTTTATTCATCACAATACTCCACATACTCTAGAGGCATGGTTATTCTAGTTTCTAAAAATGCCCCGATAAAAATTTTAACAGTTTATTCAGACCAACTCGGTCGTTTTACAGTCATTCAGTTCTCATTTAAAGGTCAAACTTTCACGGTGGCGTCCGTTTATGTACCTCCCCCTTTTCAAGTTAGTGTCTTGGATAAACTAATTGCTCATATTCAGGGGCTTTCGTCTGCTCCCACGCTAATCTGTGGAGATTTCAATGCTGTTTTAAATCATTTGCTGGATAAATCTATCCCTGGTGAACATAGAAGCCAGTCTGCATTTGGGGAATGGGTTCAAAAGTATAATCTATACGTTATTTGGAGATGGCAGAATCCAAATAAGAAAAAATTCTCATGTTTCTCCGATTCATGTAATTCCATGTCTAGAATTGATATGATTATTGGTTTACAAGGCTCTCTTACTAAAGTTTAGAAACTTTAATACAAGTCCCATGGTATCTCGGATCACTCCCCTTTATGTTGTTCACTGGCCTCTACTTCTCGGGGTAAATTGGGGTGTTGGAGAATGGGTCAATTATGGCTACAGGATGAAGTGGTGGTTAATCATTGTTTGTCTATGATGGAAGAATACTGGCGGTTAAACAAGGGTACAGTGTCTAAAGATATTTTATGGGATGCCTCTAAGGCAGCACTGAGGGGGCACTTTGGTCACATTAAGGGGATTACATTGGGGAATGATGAGGCTTACATAAACAGGACTGGTAATGTTATGAATACTATTAAAGCTGAATATTTAAAATGCCCCACACCTGAGAATTATTTGTTATGGGCGAAAGCTAGACGTGATCATGAATTAGTATTGCTTAACAGAGCAAAGCGTCTGGAATTTATTGCTCATCAAAGAATGTGTGAATGTGGTAATAAATCAAGTAAAATCCTGGCTTCTATGCTAAGTGCTCAGCATTCCCCAGTTGCTATACCCAGGATTATTTCTGAGTCAGGTCAGGAATGCTGCACATCTGAGGAGATACTAGAAGCTTTTAGAGGCTTTTATAGTAATTTATAAAAACAAGCCCCTAGGTGTGACCAATCCTCTCTGACCCGTTTTTTGTTGGACTGTCAATTACCTAGTTTAGATGATCTGCATAGACAAATTATTGATGCCCTTTTAACATTGGGAGAGATTTCTGATGCTATTAAGGATCTGAAATCTAACAAAGCCCCAGGACCCGATGGTATTCCCTCTGAGTGGTACGTCAAAAGCAGATCTCTTACTGCTCCTGTCCTGTTACAAACTTTTAATAATGCGCTGGAGATGGAAACTTTACCGGACTCTATGTGTGAAGCCCATATTACTCTTTTACTTAAACCGGGGAAAAATCCTGATTCATGCGACTCATATCGCCCTATTTCTTTATTAAATACCGATGTTAAGGTACTTGCCAAAATTTTGGCGGGTAGGTTAAAATCGGTCATTGAAAAATTGGGATCCCCAGACGGGATTTATCCCCTCCAGATCTACTAAGTTTAATTTAAGACGTCTGTTCTCTAACCTTCAGCACTCTCATAGCAATGCGGGCTCCAGAATTCTACTTGCACTGGATACAAACAAAGCGTTTGATACCGTTTCCTGGCAGTATCTCCTAGAAACTCTCTCTGCTTTTAGATTTGGAGATGCCTTCAGGAAATGGGTCAAACTTCTGTATACTAACCCACGTGCAAGGCTGCGAGTAAACGGTCACCTGTCGGCTCCCTTTGGTATCGGTAGAGGCACAAGGCAGGGGTGCCCATTATCACCGCTGCTTTTTGCATTAGCTATGGAACCCCTCGCAGCTTATATTAGAAATGACCAAAGATTGGTGGCTGGATAATTAAACGGGTACATGAAAAAATTTCGTTATACGCGGAGAGTGTTGTGGGCTTATAATCTTTTTGGGGACTTATCTGGGTTACGGGTAAATTGGTCAAAATCGGTTCTGCTTCCCATTGATTCTCTCCCCCCGGACGCCCTTCCTACTAATCTTCCACTACAAATATGCTCTTCCTTTAGATATTTGGGCATTACTGCTCGTAATGATCAATTCATTCTAAACAACCTTCTCCCCGTTATGGCTTCTATTGAAGAAAAACTTAAAAGGTGGTCATCCTTACCTCTGGATCTACTAGGCCGTGCGAACACCATTAAAATGATTGTAGCAACTAAAATTCTATATGTGCTACTTACTGTATGTCCCCGATATGGATTCCTAGTAAACACTTTAATAAATTAAATTTGCTGGTTCTAAGTTTTCTGTGGGCTAATCGTCCCCCCAGATTATCTATTGATACTTTAAGGCTACCAGTGTCCAAAGGGGGGCTTGCCCTTCCCCATTTTCAATTATATTATCTTGCAGCACAACTCACCTACGTATATCGGTGGCTTCATAATATAAGGGATGATGCCTCCATGGATGCTGAGGCGGCCATGGCATTTTCCTATGAAACCTTATGTAATATTATATATAGAGGAGAAATGTTTGCGGAAAGGGGCGTTAATATTCTGAAATACTCCCCTTAAGATATATTACAAATGTCAGAAATTAGTGGGGGATAATAAATATAATTACTCGCCTAGTGCACCTCTGTGGAGTAATCCGAAACGTTCTGAATTTTCATGTCGAGGGGAAGCTAGTTTTGGGGTTAAAAGAGGAGTAAAATATGTCAATCATCTTTTTCATAATGACAAATTTAAATTTTGGCCTCAAATGGTGCTCGAATTCTCTCTTCCAGCCCATTCAGATTTAGATACTACCAGCTTCGCCACGCAGCTAAATCTCAATTTGGTAATCTCAATGTTGTTCTATCTGCTGTGGGCAGCACGGTGGCGTAGTGGTTAGCTCTCTCGCCTTGCAGCGCTGGGTCCCTGGTTCGAATGCCAGCCAGGGAACTATCTGCAAAGAGTTTGTATGTTCTCTCCGTGTCAGCGTGGGTTTCCTCCGGGCACTCCGGTTTCCTCCCACATTCCAAAAACATACAGATAAGTTAATTGGCTCCCCCTAAAAAAAAAAAAAAAAAAAAAAAAATTGGCCCTAGACTACAGTACCTACACTACATAATATAGACATATGGCAATGGTAGGGATTAGATTGTGAGCTCCTTTGAGGGACAGTTAGTGACAAGATATATATATATATATACTGTACAGCACTGCGTAATATGTCGGCGCTATATAAATAATAATAATAATAATAATAATCTCCAGGTATTATTGAAAGGTGGTTGTTAAATAAAGACTCTTCCAAACTTATCTCTAAATTCTATTCCAATTTAATGGAAAATAAATATAATTCTAAAATCTCTAGGATTCGGTTGAGATGGGAGGAGTGGGGGGAAGAGTTTTGATTATCGGATTGACAAGATTTTGAGGATCATATATGAAAACTGTTGTATGCTCCAGAGACAAACTTATACAGATACGTTGGTATCACCAGATTTACTATACCCAGTTAAAATTTCCAAATTTGCAAAGGACTCCAATGATGCATGTTGGAGGTGTGGGCATAGTCCAGGCACATTTAAACATACGACTTGGGAGTGTGACAAAATACGTTCCTTTTGGGATAAAGTTTTACGATTTATGGAGGTGGAGCTCAGTTTGCATATATTCTCCTCTTACAAGTATTGTCTCCTGGTAATGGTGGACGATCTTCCTTTGAGTAAAAGTAAGAAAATACTGGTAAGGTTGCTGCTGGTGACTCCTTCTGTCTGTCTTGTTGTGCGGATCGCACTCGCTCTTGCGGAAGGGCAGTGGATACCTTTCTCACTCGTTCCTGTTGTCTGTCTATTTGTCGGTCTGAAGTAAACGCTTGCTGTTGCCTGAGGTAAGGCAACCGATTAGCAAGCGTTTATGTTATTTGTTTGTTTGTGCTTCCTGTGTTCCTTTGTTAGTCAGGGTTGGCGTGTTTTGTCTCTGTTGCGCTTCTCGTGCGGAGACCGCGCAATTAACGTGTTTTGTCGCTGTTGCGCTTCTCGTGCGGCGACCGCATTTAGCGAGTGCGTTTGTTATTTTCCTTGGCGTTCTGGTTGTTATTGTTTGCTCTGCATTGCTTCCCCTCGTACAATTCCTATCTGGCATCTGTGGCAGTTCAGAGGGGTATTCCTCTGCACTCCACAGCTCCATCTGCTGGTGGGAATTCCCCTCTACTGGTGCGTTGCACCAAAGCTGGGTTCTGTTGTTCAGATGCTTGTGGAGGATTTCCGCAGTGTCAGCGCACCTCTGAGATAATTCCCCAATCGTTACACCCCCACACTCTACCAGACGAGGAAGGCTGTCCAGTGTGCATGAGCCAGGAGACGAAGGGCTGTATGTATGGAGAGAGACCAGGATGGAGCCTCTCCCCATGGTGATCAAATGGAGAACCCATGGTGTATGGAGAGGGGTGGTGAATAGAGGAGCAGCGGGTCTCTATGGTGATGGGCATGTGGTGCTGCAGTACAGCAGCTCCTTCCTGGTAGCGGAGGGGGCTGTTTTGTAAGTCCAGCACAAGCAGTGAGTGGCTGCAGAGGATTCTCCGAGTGTGTGAACAGATGAATGGACTCAGTACCAGCACTGGAGATCATGGGTTCTCTCTTGCGGCGGCGCGGGCGGTTAGAGCTAAAAACGATTAAATCAAAAGCTAAAAACTATTACTAAACCAACTAAAAGACTGCTAAAAAACACTCCTAGAAAACTGCTAAAAAAGAAAAGTAAGGCGAGTGCAGGAGCTTCGTGCCAAGGCAGTCGTCTTGGCGCCATCTTGGTCAGGAACAAATTGACAATTACTGGGAAAAATTAGGGGAATGGGCAAAGAAACACGAATGCTAAACCCCAAAATATTGTTTTTCTTTTTAGTTTACAGTAAATAAGTAAATGAAAACTGGATAAATCACTGAGATGCAGACTCTAACACTCACCTGTAGAGACAATACCAAATTACCTAATAAACCATTTGTATTTTTCCCTTTAAGGCCCCGTTTACACTTAATCAGTTGGTATACATTAAGTGCGTTAGTACGTGTTAGCATAGCATAGCAGTGCATTGGGAAGAACATTTCAGTTAAAACGCGTTAAGTGTGAAAGGTGCCATAGGAAAACATGGGCATTACTTTGAAAATCAGATTTCTTTCAGTTATAACTGAGAGCAACTGATTGAGTGTAAAAGGGCCCTAAAAGTTATAGCTGCATACATTCTTTTCTTTTCTTCAGGTCTTAACTAGAGATGGGCCGAACGATTCGCCGGCGAACAGTTCCAGGCGAACTTTGGTGGTTCGCGTTCGCCTGGACCATGCGAACTTTTGCGAAAGTTCGATTCGCCCCATAATGCACTATGAGGGTCAACTTTGACCCTCTGCATCACAGTAAGCAGGCACATTTTCAAACTCCTAGAAAACTGCTAAAAACTGCTAAAAACTTTTAGGGCCTGCTAGCCTGCTAGAGACAGACTAGGGACAGCTGCTGCAGACTTGTTCTTCTAGGGACACAGAAACTGGCAAGAAACAAGCACAAAGAAACACCCGGCCACCGGGAGCCCGATCTGGTGTGATACCCTCTTGATAAGTTCAAAGTACAGAATTTCAGTGAAACTATACTCACAAAGGTGGGTTGCTCTAAAGAGGCAACCACTCGTGTATGCAGATGGAGAAATGCCGTCTCCACTCGGCCTTTTCCCGTGGTTTCTTGGTCGCAACTCCAAAATGAAAAGATATTTTCAACTCTCATGTTGGGAGAGAGTGAAAAGACTCCTACCAGGTAGGATATAATAGATAAATTTGGAAAGTTTAGGAGGCGCCTAATTTGAGTTATATGTAAGTTATCAAATTGAAAAGTTAAGTCTGAATAGATTGCGGACAGCACTTGTCCCAGTGCTGTCCACAATTAATAAATGAAATCATATTTTATCATACTGTCGAGGAAAGTTTATTTCATTCTCTCTCTTACAGGAGAATCTATTCAGACTTAACTTTTCAATTTGATAACTTACATATAACTCAAATTGGGCGCCTCCTAAACTTTCCAAATTTATCTTCTAGGGACAGATTAGTTAGGTTCTTGGCTGTTTAGCTTGCTCCTGGCTGATTATTATTGCTTTTATAGCACCCCTCAACAGCTCTTTTCAGAGCTCATCCTGTACTTTTTTTTGTGTGTGTGTGTCAAACTGACACTTTTGTTGCATGCACAACCTTGCTAATTGATAGTGTGTGTGCCACTGCCAGCAGCCCAGCACATTCAGTGACTACCTGTGTGTGTGACAGAGAGCTGCACATTGTACTACCCAGTACTGCATATACCCAGTACCTGTTGTGTTTACTTAACCCACCTCATCACTGCATATACCTAGCTTTGTGTTGAGTGAACCCAGCTCACTGCATCTAAGTACCTTTACTGTTCAGTGAATCCACCTCACTACATCTAACTACCTGTTGTGTTGAGTGAACCCACCTCACTGCATCAAAGTACCTTTACTGTTCCGTGGACCCACCTCACTGCATCTAACTACCTGTTGTGTTGAGTGAACCCACCTCACTGCATCTAAGTACCTTTACTGTTCAGTGAACCCACCTCACTACATCTAACTACCTGTTGTGTTGAGTGAACCCACCTCACTGCATCTAAGTACCTTTACTGTTCCGTGGACCCACCTCACTGCATCTAACTACCTGTTGTGTTGAGTGAACCCACCTCACTGCATCTAAGTACCTTTACTGTTCAGTGAACCCACCTCACTACATCTAACTACCTGTTGTGTTGAGTGAACCCACCTCACTGCATCTAAGTACCTTTACTGTTCAGTGAACCCAGTTCACTGCATCTAAGTACCTTTACTGTTCAGTGAACCCACCTCACTGCATCTAACTACCTCTTGTGTTGAGTGAACACACCTCACTGCATCTAAGTACCTTTACTGTTCAGTGAACCCAGCTCACTGCATCTAACTACCTGTTGTGTTGAGTGAACCCACCTCACTGCATCTAAGTACCTTTACTGTTCAGTGAACCCAGCTCACTGCATCTAACTACCTGTTGTGTTGAGTAAACCCACCTCACTGAATATACCTAGCATCCCCCCGAGATAGACAAAATGGACAAACCAGGTAGAGGAAGAGGTAGAGGTAGACCTAGAGGAAGACCACCAGGCAGCGGCAGGTCTGTGCGAGGTGGTGTTGCTGTGATTTCATGCGGACCTGGCCCAAAATACAGTGCTCAGAAGAAGGCACTTCCCAAAATTGTGAGGACGTGCTTGAGTATTTAACACAGAACACCTCATCTCCCGCAGCCACCAGCGCTACAACAAGCACCACATCCACTGCATTTGACACTTCCCAGGAGTTATTTGGTGGTAGTGGTGAAATCACTGATTCCCAGCCACTACTGCAACAACAAGAAGAAGGCACAGGTACACCACCTCATACGTCTGAGATAGGTGGCGATAGTATGGACGTAACGTGTGAGGAGGGGGATGATGAACCACCTGAAGTTGGTGCAGTTGAGGAGGTGTCTGAGGAAAGTGAAGCTGGCCAGGAGGATAATGATGACGATTATACGGATGCCACGTATGTTCCCAGTAGAGGAGATGACCAGGGGGACAGTTCAGAGGGGGAGTCAGAGAGGAGTTGGAGGAGACGACACTATAATAGAAGCAGAGGGAGCTCGTCCTCAGAAACAGCTTGGGGCAGTGTCCGGCGCCATGTATCGCCAGCTATGGACAGCCAGCCAACATGCCCTTCAACGTCAGCTGCTGATGACACCGTAGCGCCATCACCCCAGGGGGGCTCAGCGGTTTGGAAATTTTTTAACATGTGTGTCTCAGATCGGAGCAAAGCCATCTGTTGTCTCTGCCAGCAAAAATTGAGCTGCGGAAAGGACAACTCTCACGTAGGGACAAGTGCCTTACGAAGGCACCTGGAGAGAAGGCACAAACAGCTATGGCAAGAACACCTGAGGAAAAGCAGCACCCAAAAGACAAGCCACCCTCCTTCTCCTCTTCCTCCTTCAGGTGCATCGTCTTCATCCGCTTTCTCCCTTGCACCTTCACAGCCACCCTCCACACCGCCTCTTCCCTTGAGCGGTTCCTTCTCCTCTGCCCACAGCAGTACCCAGCTGTCCATAAAGGAAGTATTTGAGTGTAAGAAACAAATGTCTGCCAGTCACCCTCTTGCCCGGCGTCTGACAGCTGGCGTGGCGGAACTATTAGCTCTCCAGCTATTACCATACAAGCTGGTGGAGTCAGAGGCTTTCCGTAAATTTGTGGCCATTGGGACACCGCAGTGGAAGATACCAGGCTGCACTTATTTTTCACGAGAGGCCATACCCAAACTGCACCATGCAGTTGAGAGACAAGTGGTGTCATTTATTACGAAGAGCGTTGGGTCAAGGGCCCACCTGACCACGGATGCCTGGTCTGCCAAGCACGGGCAGGGCCGCTACATTACGTACACAGCCCATTGGGTCAACCTGGTGACCGATGGCAGCAAGCAGGGAGTACGTGGCTGCACAGCAGACCAACTTGTCACACCTCCACGGCTTGCAGGCAGGCCTCCAGCCACCTCCTCTCCGCCTGCTACCACCTCTTCGCTGTCGTCATCCTCCTCCTCCTCCTTGGCTGGTTCCGTGATCTCCTCTCCAGCTACACAGCCCCTGCACCCCAGGGCCTATGCTGCATGCCAGGTACGATGGTGTCACACAGTGTTAGACATGTCTTGCCTCAAAGCGGAGAGTCACACTGAAGCAGCTCTCCTGGCTGCTCTTAACAAACAGGTGGAGCAATGGCTGACCCCGCACAAGCTTGAGATTGGCAACATGGTGTGTGACAACGGCAGCAATCTCATTTCCGTGTTGAACTTGGGAAAGCTGACACACGTACCCTGCATGGCACATGGGCTGAATCTGGTCGTGCAAAGATTTGTGTCCAAGTACCCAGGCTTAGAGGACGTCCTGAAGCAGGCCAGGAAGTTGTGGGGGCATTTCAGGCGCTCTTACATGGCCATGGCACGCTTTGCGGACATTCAGCGTAGAAACAACTTGCCGATGAGACGCCTTATTTGCGACTCGCTGGAATTCCACCCTGCTGAGGTTCTCTCGCCTGCTAGACCAGGAGAAAGCCGTCACCCAGTACCTGTATCATTACAGTACATAGACACAATCTGGGAGGATGGGGATGTTGTGGCCCAACAACTGGACACTGATGCGAAATGCATGCAGGGTCATGGAGCCCTTTGAGGAGGTGACCAAACTGGTGAGTCGCGCTGAGGGCACCATTAGCGACTTGATCCCCTACACCTACTTCCTGGAGAGTGGTGGATACAGCTGTGGAGAAGCGTGATCGAGAACAGTTACGGAAGCAGGAGTCGTGGGAGCGATTTACATCTGAACCACAACACCTGCGGCAGCACAGAGGGGGGAGGAGAAGGAGGAAGAAGAGGAGTCGTGTGGGGAAGGAGAGGAGTCAGACTCTGATGATGATGATGAGGAAGGTGTTTCTGTGGAGAAGGGAGAGGCGGCGGAAGAAGAACAACTGCGGCAGCCGCCACAGGGGGCTTCTGCTGCTCCACGTTCCCGTGGTATTGTTCGTGGCTGGTGGGAGGAAGAGGAGTTGCGTCCTGTCACTGAGGAAGAGCAAGAGGAGATGGAGAGTACGTCTGCATCCAGCTATGTGCAGATGGCCTCTTTCATGTTGTCCAGCCTGTTGAGGGACCCTCGTATCAAAAAACTCAAGGCGAATGACCTGTATTGGGTGGCCATGCTACTAGACCCTTGGTACAGGCACAAAGTGGCGGACCTGTTACCAACTCAACACAAGGCGGAAAGGATGCAGCACTTGCAGAAGAAGCTGTTGATGATGTTTTACAATGCGTTTAAGGGTGATGTGGCTGCACAACGCAATCAAGGTACCACTGGCAGTAACCCTCCTCCTCCCAAGTCCACGCAGGCAAGGACAGGACGCTCCAGCAATCTCAGGGTGATGTCGGACATGCGGACATTTTTTAGTCCAACTCCTCTCCATAGTCCTTCCGGATCCACCCTCCACCAACGCCTGGAACGGCAGGTAGCCAACTACCTGGCCTTGAGTGTGGATGTAGACTCTGCGAGCAGCGACGATGAACCTTTGGACTACTGGTTGCGCAGGCTTGACCTGTGGCCAGAGCTGTCCCAATTTGCCATACAACTTCTCTCTTGCCCTGCCGCAAGTGTCCTGTCAGAAAGGGCCTTCAGTGCAGCTGGAGGCATTGTCACTGAGAAGAGAAGTCGCCTAAGTCACGACAGTGTTCAGTACCTGACCTTTATCAAAATGAATAAGGAATGGATCACGGAGGGCTACTGCATGACCGAAGACTAAGTCAGTCCCCACACACAGCATCTCTGCCTGCAGGCCACTTGCCTTCTCCGCCACCACCAACAGGGTCCAGGACTCTAGGAGGATTCCTGAATTTTTAAGGCCGCTGCTAGCAGTGGCTGCTACACTAATTTTTCTGGTGTGTGTACATGCCTGCCTAATTTTTCTGGCTGCACTGCGGGCGGCTGCAACAAAAAAACAAAAGGCATGTACATGTGCCCATCCCCCTTCGTGATCATTACCTTGCCGCGGTGAAGGGGCTTGCGTATTACAATGAAGCAATTACCGCCGGCTATTTGAGTGTCTCGGGTGGGGGTGGGACACAAAAGATAATAAGGTCATTGCTTCATTGTGGTCAGACCAAATTTGATCAGCTGGACAGTCACTGTTGTTCTATCATTGAGCTACCACAACCCGGTGGCCATATGGGCTTGAAAACCGCCACGGCCTACAATCTCGCCATGGTGCGCACCAGTCCAGCATGGCCGTCACTACACAAACAGCTGTTTGCGGTGCGTTACACAGTGAGTTTGGTGTGTCAGTGTGAAGCAGAACTCTAATTACACTCCCTGATTGATATATACGCATGCAAGATATTTTAAAGCACTTTAGGCCTGCAATTTAGCATTCAATGTGATTTCTGCCCTTAAAACGCCGCTTTGCGTCACAACCAGATTTTTCTCGGGACTTTGGGCATGTATCCCACTCCGCCATGCCCCCTCCAGGTGTTAGACCCTTTGAATCATCTTTTCCATCACTTTTGTGGCCAGCAAAATTTTTTCTATTTTTCAAAGTTCACATCCCAATTGAAGTCTATTGCGGTTTGCGAACTTTTACGCGAACCGAACCTTCCGCAGAAGTTCGCAAACGGGGTTCGCGAACCGAAAATCGGAGGTTCGGCCCATCTCTAGTCTTAACTGCTCCAATGACTACAAAAAAACAGAGCAGGGAACCCTCTTTCTATTTCACTGCAGAGGGTTGGCCTATTAATGACTGGTTGCTAGGACTTATTTGGGGGTAGAGGCCAGGTGTGAGTGGTCGAAAGTGACATGTCAATCTAACATGGGAAACTCCGTATTTTCTGCATTGAATTCTGGCCTTCTATATCCCAGATCCGTACTGTATTGTTTTTGCTGAAATGCAGGAAGCATAAATTCTATCTGCCACATCTCCAATAATCAATGTTAATTTGCTTTTTCAGGTCAGTTATGGAGCCCGGGATACCTTGCTAAGTGACAGAAGACTTTATCCCAACTTTTTCCGAACAGTACAAGATAACCAGATTCAGTACAGGGCAATGGTAAAGCTGCTGCAGGCATTTAAGTGGAATTGGGTGGGGATTGTGACATCACATGATGATTATGGAGAGAGGGAACTCCAGCAACTGAGCAAGCATTTGGCCAATCACAGAATTTGTGTAGAATTTAAGATTTTTGTGTCCGAAAAAAATTATGATAAAGTACCTCAAGAATTTCAAACATCAACCACTGACATCATAATTATTTGTGGCACCTATGGCAGAAGGTTTGCTGGATTTCTGTATCATTTATTCAGCTATTGTAAAAGAAAAACATTAATTTTTCCAGTTAATTGGTCATGGGACAGTGACTTTGTCCACTACACTAATTGCAGTTTGGGGTTTGCACCTCAGAGATTCTCTGTTCCTGGAATTGAAGAATTCTTCATCACTTTTGTGTCAAACACTAGCAGGGAGGACCCATTGCAGGAAGATCTCTTGCTAACTTATTATCACTGTCTATCAGGAAATGAACTGAAGAACAAGATCTTCCCAAAGATAACTAGACACACACTTCATAACTGCACCCAAATAGAGACTGTTATAAATTTTAAGAATTTTGTGGATACAATTCAAGATAGAGTGTACCTTGCAGTTGAAATGATGGTTCAAGCTTTGGATGATATATATAAGTCACTACATACACATGGATCGAAAGACAGATGGAATCTGAAAAAATATAAATACAAAACAAAGGTAAATGTTTAAAAATATGTTTGATAAACAGATTTTGAATGAGATGGGTAAATTTGGCACCTGATCGACACCAGGAATGCACCATTTTGTTAAATATACAGCAGCGCTGTGTACTTTGGGCTGGCAATAGCCACATCCGAAATTATGATAGAATCACCATAATTCAGGTTCGTCAATGTCCACACCTCAAATTACATGCAAAAAGGAATAAATTAGGCGATCGGTGCAGGGATAGTTATCTTTTGGCTTCTCCCTGAATCTAAATTTCACACAGCCGGAACATATGTAATCGATTTAGGATACATGGGGCTTGATTCACTAACCGACGCTAAGCCAGTTAGTGAGCCTTAACACTTTGTGAGCACAAACCAGGGAGCTAGGGGCTTGATTCACTAATACAAATTCACTAAGACAAATAGCGTGCCTTATTAGAATTAAGGGGCCTTATCAGAGTTAGCGTGGCTTATCAGAATAACATATGCTATTCTGATAAGGCACACTAACTCTGATAAGGCCCCTTAACTATGATAAGGCACCGATAAGGCCCTTTATCTCTGTAAGGCACACTAACTCTGATAAGGCCCCTTAACTCTAATAAGGCACACTAAGTGGCTTTTCACTTCGGCGCTAACACTTAAGGTCCGTACACAGGCCGGACTGCAGGAAACAACGGGTCCGTCGTCACCTCCTGCTGGGTGTATTTTCAGCAGACAGTCCGGCGTGTGTACAGTCTGTCGGCAGACTGATACGGCTGTTTCTGAGCGATCCGCCGGGCGAATGGGAGGTGTGACGGACCCGTCGTTTCCTGCAGTCCGGCGTGTGTACGGACCTAAAGTGATGGTTAGTGAATCAAGCCCATTGTACCTTATGTCAGGACTTTATTGCTGTCTCTATCTGCTAGGTGACACCCAGGGCATTGTTGGGAACCTAACAATGACAAGGTAAGCTGAAGTTACATTCTGAAATACCTATAGCTGTGAATATTGTACAGTATCCTACTAATATTATAAATGGGAAAGTTTGGATGTTTGTTACTCGATCACGCAATAATGACTGAATGGTTTTGAATAAAATTTGGCACACACATAGTACATTACCTGGAATAACATATAGATTACTAAAAAGTGGGGGGAGACAAATACAAATTTCACTGGGAAAATGTAAACTGCAGCCTTTCTTACACTGTTAATGGTAGGGTTCTCAAACTTTGCACAGTTCGTCACTGGGTGACTGGGATTAATATTCAAAAAAGTGGGTGGTGCCTACAAAAGCCAATTGAAACTCACCTATTGATTTTATAGGGCAGGGGTAGGGAACCTTGGCTCTCCAGCTGTTAAGGAACTACAAGTCCCACAATGCATTGCAGGAGTCTGACAGCCACAGTCATGATTAATAAAGGCAAATGCATGCTGGGATTTGTAGTTTTATCACAGCTGGAGAGCCAAGGTTCCCTACCCCTGTTATAGGGGAATAGTTAATTGCTGTTATTCTTGCACTGTTAATGGCACAAGCCTCAAACCTGGTACAGTTGGTCATTGGTTGACTGGGGGTCAAATTCAGAAAAGGGGTGGAGCCACAAAAATCCAATCAGATTTGTTTCATTTCAATGGAAATTATTAGTGCCACAGACCGCAAAGCTCACAAACTTGGTCATTGAGTAATTGAGTAATTGTGTGTTAGGGTTAGAAAAAGTGGCCACAGCCAACACCAGCCAAATACATTAGCGGGCAAAACTGGGTCATCAGTGAGCGGAGACAAAATACACATTTTCCTGGGAAAATGTAAACTGCAGCCATTCTTACACTGTTAATGGTAGGGTTCTCAAACTTTACACAGTTGGTCACTAGGTGACTGGAATTAATATTCAGAAAGGGGGTGGAGCCTACAAAATCCAATCAAAATTAACCTATTGATTTTCAAGAGGGATAGGTAATTGCTGCCATCCTTGCACTGATAATGGCACAAGCCTCAAACTTGGTAAAGTTGGTAATTGGGTGCAGAGCCGGGACAAGGTCCTCCAGCACCCAAGGCTGAGACACCAAAGTGCGCCCCTCCATCCCTCCACCCCAGCCGTCACACACTGATTGCTCTTAGACTAAGAGGCACCCCAGGGCCCCCAACACCTTAATCTCAAGTTATCTGGCTTGTAGTCATGTCCATGTATCACCTTTTCTTATTTCTTTCTGCTTCAAACACAATTAGGAATGACAGCTGAACGAATTGTGCGCCCCCTCCTGCACTGCGCCCTGAGGCTGGAGCCTCTCCAGCCTATGCCTCGGCCCGGCCCTGATTGGGTGACTGAGGTTCAAATTGAGAAAAGGGGTGGAGCCACAAACAGCCAATCAGATTTGTTTAATTTCAATGCAAATTATTGAGCTCAAAGACCGCAAAGCTCACAATTGAGTAATTGTATGTTAGGGTTAGAAAAAGCGGCCGCAGCCAACACCAGCCAAATACATACCCGGGCAACGCCGGGTCATCAGTGGGCGGAGACAAATACAAATTTCACTGGGAAAATGAAAACTGCAGCCATTCTTACACTGTTAATGGTAGGGTTCTCAAACTTTGCACAGTTGGTCACTGGGTGACTGGGATTAATATTCAGAAAAGTGGGTGGAGCCTAAAAAAAAAATCACCTATTGATTTTCAAGGGGAATATGTAATTGCTGCCATTCTTGCACTGTTAATGGCACAAGCCTTAAACCTGGTACAGTTGGTCATCGGGTGACTGGGGTTCAAATTTAGACAAAGGGGTGAAGCCACAAACAGCCAATTAGATTTGTTTCATTCCAATCCAAATTATTGATGACAAACACCGCAAAGCGCACACACTTGCTAATTGAGTAATTGATTAATTTTGTGTGAGGGTTAGAAAAGTGGGCACAGCCAACACCAGCCAAATACATAAGTGGGCAACACGGGGTCATAAGTGGGCGGAGACAAATACAAATTTTACTGGGAAAATGTAAACTGCAGCCATCCTTACACTATTAATTGTAGGGTTCTCAAACTTTACACAGTTAATTACTGGGTGACTGGGATTAATATTCAGAAAAGTGGGTGGAGCCAAGAAAAGCCAATCAAAAATGACCTATTGATTTTTCAGGGGAATATTTCATTGCTGCCATTCTTGCACTGTTAATGGCACAAGCCTCAAAACTGGCAGTACCGGGTCATCAGTGGGTGGAGACAAATACACATGTAACCTAGAAAATGTAAACTGCAGCCATTCTTATACTGTTAATGGTAGGGTTCTCAAACTTTGCACAATTGGTCACTGAGTGATTAATATTCAAAAAAGTGGGTAGAGCCTACAAAAGACAATCAAAATTCACCTATTGATTTTCAAGGGGAATATGTAATTGCTGCCATTCTTGCACTGTTAATGGCACAAGTCTTAAACCTGGTACAGTTGGTCATTGGGTGACTGGGGTTCAAATTTAGACAAAGGGGTGGAGCCATAAACAGCCAATCAGATTTGTTTAATCTCAATGCAAATCATTGATGCCAAAGACCGCAAAGCGCACAAACTTGGTCATTGAGTAATTGTGTGTTAGGGTTAGAAAAAAGTAGGCAGAGCAAACACCAGCCAAATACATACCCGAACGATGTCAGGAAATCAGTGGGTGGAGAAAAATACAAATTTCATTGGGAAAATGTATTATAAGGGGACTATTTAATTGCTGCCATTCTTGCACTGTTAATAGCACAAGCCTCTTGCACTGTTAATCACCTGTACCTGGTACACTTGGCCATTGGGTGATTTGGGTTCAAATTCAGAAAAGGGGTGGAGCCACAGCCACTTATTTTATTTCAATGCAAATTATTGATGCCAAGACCGCAAAGCTCACAAACTTGGTCATTAAGTAATTAAGTAATTGTGTGTTAGGGTTAGGAAAAGGGAGAGGGGCCAACACCAGC
This sequence comes from Hyperolius riggenbachi, assembly GCF_040937935.1. Lineage (NCBI taxonomy): Eukaryota > Metazoa > Chordata > Amphibia > Anura > Hyperoliidae > Hyperolius > Hyperolius riggenbachi. The sequence continues at coordinate 48,546,339 of NC_090646.1, forward strand.
CAAATACATCCCGGGCAACGCCGGGCGTCCAGCTAGTATATATATATATATATATATATATATATATATATATATATATATATATATATATTTGAATTTACATCAGATATATAGGCATACATGATTAGCAACCTAGACTTCACCCTCCACGAACGCACAAACCCCCACCCCCCTGGCCCGAGCTTTCACCCCCTACTTCCCAACCTGGCATAGGTAGCCACAGTACAGTCTGTAATTATGGCTCATAATTATGGATATCAGTAAATTATGCCCAACACTACTCTGCAGAGGAAACATGCCTGTGAGTAGTGATGATAGTAATGCGCAAAGTGAAAGTAATGATCAGTACACAAAATTTTGTTTAAAATGTCACAAATACAAAATTGATCATGTCCTCATAACTACCTCTACTGTACCGGCCCTAGCTTATATCAGACATATTCCAACTCCTTTATCTAATCATGAGATAATTCTGACTTGTCTCCACCTTAATGTTGATTGGGCACGGATGAAAACGTGGATGTACAACAAATCATTGCTCCTTAATTTGCATTTTAGATCCGAGACTACAAATCAAATTCAACAATATTTCTTGGAAAACAATAAACCTGATGTGAACCCTTTAACGTTATGGCTAGCCCATAAAGCTGTCATGCACGGCAAGCTAATTCAGTTAGCAGCCAATAAGCAAGGCGCTGAAGAAATAACTAATCTAAGCTTTAAGTTCCAATGTCTGCACTCTCTCCACCATGTGGACCAATCCCTCTTCCTGCTAAAACAAATAAAAGACACAGAAATGCAACTAAATGTGCTCATATCTAACCAAGTGGAGAGAGCCCTGACCTGGACTAAAGCAAAATACTATAAGTATGCTAATAAGCCGGATACTTGACTAGCACAAAAACCTCCAGAGCTGTAATACTGTATATATAAACTTAGAACCAAGGACAGTCAAATTACAAGTGATCCCAACAAAATTTTACACACGTTTGGGTACCACTACCACCACCGCTACTGCCACTGCCCCACCTCAGGCCAATAAAGACTTCCTTCACTCTGTTAACTTCCCTAAATTAACCCCATAAGCCATTAAAGAATTAAACACACCCATAAATGTGACAGAACTCTCTAAAGCCATAAGTAAATTGAAGATGTAACAAGCATGGATCTGGCGGCTGCTGACTCGCACGGGGGGTCTGCAGCCGCCTCTCTCCCTGGCTCTCAAGCGTTATCCGTTACCTTGTGTTATCTCCAGCTCATAGGGTTTTTGTCTCGTGGAGACAGGACCTTTATGCGGGCAGAAGGCGCGTCAGCTGACCTGCCGGTCGGCTGACGTCACTGATGACTCTTGCCGCGCTGATTGGCAGATTCCGTGGTGGGAGTGGCTGGAAGCGTGCCTCCGCTTCTTAAGCCTCCAGTCTTCATTCTTTCCCTGTCTGCTGTTGTGAATACTTTGTGTGAGCGCTCAGACCTTAGACTAGTGCCAGGTGTTGAAACCAAGGACTTCACACCAAGACTAGGATTGTTGTTATATTGTATTTGATTACCTGTGTATGATTCTAGCAATACCTCTGACCTTGCTTCCTGCTTAACGCTTCTGTACTTCTGCCTATCTGATTAGTTGCCGAACTCTGCCTGATTACTGATTACTCTTCTGTCTCACGATTCTGTACTGATACTTACCTCTCTGTTGCCGAACCTAACCTATCTGACCTCTCTACTCACCAGTTGGCCCTCGCCACTGGTGAGGTACTATTGTCTCACCAGCTTCTCTGGGGAGATAGTTTCTTATTGCTCCATTAGTGACTGATATCACCTTTCCAGCTCCTCTGGAAGTTATACAGTCACTTTCACTACTAGTACCTGGCCAGCCCCTCTGGTGAAGGACTAGTCTGTATTTTCCTATTCTCTCACTGTTTGTACCTATTCCAGCCCTTTGTAAAGGCCTGTGCTAGTATATACAGCCAGAGTACTGATAGTACTCTACCAGCTCCTCTGGTAAAGTTCCTCTCTACTATTAAAGTTACGGTTGCACTAATACACAACTCTGTCAGTATCTCTACCAACTATACTTGCATTATTGGTGATTCTGCAGATCACCACATAATCAGGTATAGTGTCTGTATTATTGGTGATACTGCAGATCACCTATAATCAGGCGTCTGAGTTGCAGCACCCAACCGTTACAGAACAGCAGACCAGAAATAATATGGAGACACTGTGCAATCGTGTAGATCTGCTGGCTACCAATGTTAATGAACTCATTAATACCGTTAACAAGCAGCAGACCCAGATCGATCAACTTATTCAAACAGTTAACCGTTTGAAAGACCTGAATGCACAAGTGCCCTCTCCACAAATCATAGAACCCAGGGTGCCACCTCCTGAAAAATTCTCAGGGCACCCCTCCGATTTTCAAAATTTTAAACACAGGTGTTTATCATATTTTGAGCTACGGACAGTTTCCTGAGGGTCAGAGGGTCACTTTCATTAAAACTTTATTATCCGGTGATTTTCAGTCCTGGGCCATCAGTCTCCCTACGGGGCACGAGGCTCTGACCTCAGTTGCGGAATTCTTTAAAACTATGGCAGTGATTTATGATGATCCCGATTTAGCAGCAACCTCAGAGAGAAGATTAAAGACCCTCAGCTAAGGGCACACTCCCGTTGAAACTTACGCGGCTGAGTTTAGGAGATGGGCAGTGTCAGCCAGGTGGGGGCAGTATGCACTTTTGGACTGCTTTTTGTCAGGGTTATATGATGCGGTAGCTGATCTCATGTTGGGTCACCCCGAGCCCAAATCATTGGATGAAGCTATATCATTAGCAATAAAGATTGACAGGCGAGTTCGCTATCAGAAGCAGACTCGGACTAATGTTTTAGGGAGATTTGCTTCATGTACGTTTTCTGCTCCTATGCCTTCCTCTCCACCGTCTGACGAGCCAATGCAAATTGGGCACGCCAAACTTACTGAGGTTGAGAGAAACAGAAGACGGATGGAGAAATTATGTCTGTACTATGCTGACAAAGGGCATATAGTTTCTGCTTGTCCCAAGAAGGCGGAAAACTCTATCGCCTAGGAGTAGCTGGAGGTACTACCCTAGGCGATCCAGACTTACCTCTAAATAACAAATGTTTATTGCTCCCGTGCTCTATTACCTGGGAGGGCCAAGTTCACTTCACCCAGGCGTTCATAGATTCGGGTTCAGCGGTTAACATAATGTCACAAGATTTTGCCGATCAGTTTGGTTTTCCGTTGACTTCTGTGGGACATCAGGTCAAAATTACAGCCGTGGATGATTCTCCACTACCTATTAATCAGACCATTTCTCAGACTCCTATATTGTTGTGTCAGATTGGGGTCTTGCATAAGGAACAGATACAGTTTCTGGTGCTCAAGATGTCCACCTCCACTATCATTTTGGGTATGTCATGGCTAAAGAAACATTCTCCTCAGATAGACTGGAGTTCCAGAAAGTTATTAAACTGGTCTCCTTACTGCCATGATGCCATCATCATTGTTTTGAGAAGGTTACTATAGCCGCCACTGAAGCCCAAGTGGAGGGAACCTCTGAGCCCAGCTCTGAACCCCCTGAGGTAGATACCTGGGTGGATTGGGTGCCCACGTTAAGCCCATTCCAACAGGAGGCTCCCGAGGGGAAGCCAGAGGGGGTTCTCTTTGTGCCATTACAGTTCAGATTCAAAGTTCTACATACTTTTCATGCCCATAAAAATGCTGGTCACCCCGGGATTGCCTGCACACAGGAATTGTTGGACCGCTGTGTCTGGTGGCCCTCGATAGTTTCAGATTGCAGAGAGTTTGTGGGTAGTTGTTCCATCTGTGCTAGGAGTAAGGCATCTCGGAGGGCTCCTGTGGGTACTTTGCAGCCACTTCCAGTGCCTGAGCAGCCATGAACCCACGTGTCCATGGATTTTGTGGGCGAATTGCCTAGCTCTGAGGGTAAGACAGTCATATGGGTGGTAGTCGACAGGTTTAGTAAGATGGCCCACTTCATTCCCTTGAACGGACTCCCCACTGCCCAGGAGCTGGCAGAACTCTTTATACACCCCATTTTTAGACTGCATGGGATTCCAGAAAGTGTGGTGTCAGATAGGGGAGTCCAGTTCATCACCTTTCCCGGCCTTGGAGGAGTGGCAAGGGACATTAAAGGAGATCTGGGGGAAAGTCAAAGGGAACTTAAAAAAGGCTTTTGCTACCCAGAAAAGACAGGCAGATAAGAAACGTTCTATGGAATGGAATTTTGTTCCAGGAGATTTAGTGTGGGTTTCTACTTGACACTTGGCCTTAAAGCAACCTTCTGCTAAACTGGGTCCCAAATTTATAGGGCCATACCCTGTGTCCAAAAGGGTCAACAAGGTTACCTATGTTGTCTCACTCCCACCCAGTTTCAGGGGTGGTGGAATGTTTCATGTGTCCCTCTTGAAACCTGCTGTGCATGTGGATTCCTCTCCCCCCTGTGGTGATTGATGGAGAACCAGAGTACGAGATAGAGCAGATCTTGGATTCTCGGGTGGTGCGTAACTCCATACAGTACCTAGTCCACTGGAGAGGGTATAGTGCAGAGGAGAGATCTTGGGTACCTGCTTGTCGCATGCATGCAGAAGAACTCAGGGAGCAGTTTCATAGATTGCATCCTGACAGGCCAGGTGGATCGTGTCCGGAGTCTACGAATAGAGGGGGGGGGGTACTGTAACATCTGCAACTATGGCGGCTGCGGACATGCAGGGTATACCCGCAGCTGCCTTTGTTCTCTGTTCACAGGCCTCATCCATTCCGTCGGCGTCTACCATGCCGGGAACGGTACTGTCTCGTTCTCATAGGGCAATTCCTTAGATGTTACGTGGCTGAGGCCCAGACAGATTGGGCCAAATTTTTGCCTTATGCTGAGTTTGCTCATAATAATTTGAAAAATGCCTCTTCGAGATTCTCCCCCTTACAGAATGTTACAGGGAGATCACCGAAATTCTCACCACTACCAGTGGTGTCCTCACCATTTCCAGCTTTGGAACAATGGCAAGGGACTTTAAAGGAAATTTGGGGAATGGTGAAAGAGAATTTAAAGAGAGCTTTTTCCACACAAAAGAAACAAGCGGATAACAAGCGGGCACTGGAGTGGGAATTCGCACCGGGTGATTTGGTGTGGGTTTCTACTCGACATCTGACATTGAGACAGCCTTCTTCCAAGTTGGGTCCCAAGTTTATAGGACCATACCCTATTTCCAGAAAAGTCAACAATGTTGTCTATGTTGTCTCGCTCCCACCCAGTTTCAGGGGTGGTAGAACTTTTCATGTGTCTCTCTTGAAACCTGCAGTACATGTTGACTCCACTCCCCCCCCCCTCCCTGTGGTAGTTAATGGGGAACCAGAGTATGAGATAGAGCAGATCTTGAAATCCAGATTGGTGCGCAATACTGTGCAGTACTTGGTTCTTGGCGGGGATATGGTGCAGAGGAGAGATCTTGGGTGCCAGTCTCTCGCATGCATGTGGAGGAACTCAGGGAGGAGTTTCATAGGTTGCATCCAGATAGGCCGGGTGGTGCGTGTCCGAAGTCCACGCCTAGAGGGGGGGGGGTACTGTAACAAGCATGGATCTGGCGGCTGCTGACTTGCACGGGGGGTCTGCAGCCACCTCTCTCCCTTAACGTTATCCGTTCCCTTGACATCTAGCACGCCGGGAACGATGTTATCTCCAGCTCATAGGGTTTCTGTCTCGCGCGGAGACAGGACCTTTATGCGGGCAGAAGGCGCGTCAGCTGACCGGTCGGCTGCCGTCCCTGATGACTTTCGCCGCGCCGATTGGCAGATTCCATGGTGGGAGTGGCTGGAAGCGTGCCTCCGCTTCTTAAGCTTCCAGTCTTCATTCGTCTGCTGTTGTGAATACTTTGTGTGAGCGTTCAGACCTTAGACTAGTGCCAGGTGTTGAAACCAAGGACTTCACACCAAGACTAGGATTGTTGTTATATTGTATTTGATTACCTGTGTATGATTCTGGCTATACCTCTGACCTTGCTTCCTGCTTCACGATTCTGTACTTCTGCCTATCTGATTAGTTGCTGAACTCTGCCTGATTGCTAATTACTCTTCTGTCTCTCGATTCTGTACTGATACTTATCTCTCTGTTGTCGAACTTAACCTGTCTGACCTCTCTACTCACCAGTGGGCCCTCGCCACTGGTGAGGTACTATTGTCTCACCAGCTTCTCTGGGGAGATAGTTTCTTATTGCTCCATTAGTGACTGATAGCACCTTTCCAGCTCCTCTGGAAAGGTCTGATCAAGTTATACAGTCACTTTCACTACTAGTATCTGGCCAGCCCCTCTGGTGAAGGACTAGTCTGTATCTTCCTATTCTCTCTCTGTTTGTACCTATTCCAGCACTTTGGAAAGGTTTGTGCTAGTATATACAGTCAGAGTACTGATAGTACTTTACCAGCTCCTCTGGTAAAGTTCCTCTCTGCTATTAACGTTACGGTTGCACTAATACACAACTCTGTCAGTATCTCTACCAGCTATACTTGCATTATTGGTGATTTTGCAGATCACCACATAATCAGGTATAGTGTCTGTATTATTGGTGATACTGCAGATCACCTATAATCAGACGTCTGAGTTGCAGCACCCAACCGTTACAGAAGACCAAGAAAGCTCTGGAACCACATGGACTTACTGCCCAGTACTATAAAACATTTCAAGGACTCCTGATCCCTGCATCCATATGCATTCGCCACCGGGAGACTTTGGAGCAGGATAAAGCCAGTATATGGTTTATCCTGCTGCTGCACAAGTCCCAGCGCCGTTAATTACTATTCTCCCTCTAGGTCCGAGTGGATGGTGGGGAATGATGTATTTTGGCTTTCGGCTATTGTTGGTGGCTGAATTATAGTGTTTCAAAAGTAATTTCATCTCCACCTTCTGACGGCGCCGAAGTTACTCAGTGAGCGCCGCTATAGCCATAACTCCTATTACGGTCTTTGGTGGCACCAGCTGCGCCCAAATCTCCTGTGCTGTAATTACAGTGCTCGTGATCCCTCACTTAGTAATGTGAATGCGGATATCCAGACGCATTACCCGCGGATATCCGACCTATTCGGATATCTGGATAGAAAAACCAGAAGTGCCCTTGAAAATTCTTCCAAAACGTTTTGGAAGGTAAAAAACGCCTCCTCCACCCTCCTCCTCCTCTGCGCGAACGCGGATATCCGGATGCATTATCCACGGATATCCGACCTATTTGAATATCTGGATAGAAAAAACGGAAGTGCCCCTGAAAATGCTTCCAAAACGTTTTGAAAGGTGAAAAACACCTCCTCCACCCTACTCCTCCTCGTTCATGGATCTTGTCTTCCAGGGATTTGTAGGATGTCAAAAGCGAGCTCACGTACATTGGCCAGAGATCGAACCCAGGTCAACTGCTTGGAAGGCAGCTATGCTCACCACTATACTGCCACACAGTGAATGCTTTGCTGTAGGAAAAAGTGGTGTTAAACTTCTTGGAGCATCCCATAATACGGCCTTAATATCTAATGCCAATAGGACAATAAGAACCCTTATGACTCTTTCTTTAGATATAGAAAAAACTTTCAATATGATTCCTGGCAATACATGGTTAGAGTCCTGTCACATTTGGGTATTTCAGGTTCTTATACAGGTTCAAATACAAATACAAATACTGCAATTATTATTCTTACATGAGCTGACTTGCTTAAATCTACTCTGACCCTCAAGCTACCTTAAAATTGCCTGGCTTACCCAATCGTGCACTTAAAATATGTTGGGGTACTAGACAGGGATGCCCCCTATCACTAGCAATGTTTGCTATAGTTATTGAACCTTTGGCCTCTCATTTACGATTTAACAAGTATAGAAGGTAGAGAATGAAGAATTTAAAATCAGCCTTTTTGTTGACAATATCAAACAAACAAACACAGAACATTTATATTGCGCTTTTCTCCTGGCGGACCCAAAGCACCAGAGCTGCAGCCACTAGGACGCGCTCTATAGGCAGTAGCAGTGTTACGGAGACTTGCCCAAGGTCTCCTACTGAATAGGATCAGGCTTACTGAACAGGCAGAGCCGAGATTCAAACCCAGGTCTCCTTTGTCAGAGGCAGAGCCCTTAACCATTACACTATCCAGCCACTTCACTATCATTATGACTCTCACAAATCCCCATATCTCAATAACTAATTTAATGATAGCTTTAACAGACTTAGAAAATCTACCCAGCCCCAGTCTCAATTATGATAAATAAGAGGCTATGTACTGTAACTATAGCAAACTTCAAGCTGCAAACAGGCCTGGATTTACATCACAGGAGCCTATAGGCACAGATGTCCTGGCACCCTACACTTCACCCTCCATGAATCTAAAAAACACCTGCCGAACAACACCACAAGTGTGCTGGTTGGCCCAGCTGTCATTTCTCCCTTACGTCCCTTTCCTGGCATGGTTAGCTACAGGTGACCCTTAGCATTAGCTAGCCAGAGGCACCCTCAGTGTTAAGTATCTAAAGGTGCCCACAAGTATTAGGTAGCTAGATGTGGACAGTGGAATGCTGAGACTCGGGTGAATAACATCTCATTTAAACTCAGTTCAGGACTCAGCATAGGGAAGGAGGGAGGAAGGCACTTGGGGAGCGGAGGGAGCTGCTTTTCCATCTTCAGGCGCCTGTTGGTATGTGCCTACAGTACCTTATGGTAAATCCGGCCCTGGCTGCAAAGATATCTCTAACACATAACTTTCAATATCGAGAACATTATACCCAATACTTGTGCATTAAACTCACTAATGATTATGGTCAACTGTATCTTTGAAATTATGAACCCCTTTATAGGGACCTTATTGCCCTGCTCAGGTGGTGGAATGACCATGATATTTTCTGGGCGGGTAGGATTATTAATGTAAAAAGGATGCTGCTGCCTAAAATCCTATGCTTCTTCAGGGTTCTTCCAGTCCCAGTTAAGAAAACTGTCTTCACCCGGGATGTCAAATGCCCTAGCATACCCCTAAAGGTGTTATATTTGCACAAGAAAGACAGGGGGCTATCACTCCTAAACCTTATAAAATATTATAAGTCAGCTCAGTTGGCAATTATACCTACATTCTATGGTGAAGAACATGCTCCAAAGTGGGTAGGATTGGAGAATTTACTCATAAACCCGATTACGTGGAAGGGTGTTCTATGGTCCAATTTGGATGTCCTGTCTATCCTTCGGGATAAAAGTATAACAACTTACCATACTGAGAAGCAATGGTGGCAATGCCATTATCTAGGCCCCCTGCCATCTAGACCATCTCCAATGACCAAATTAATACAGTATATAACCCTGACTTTATAGAGGGCCATCATTTTCCAAATTTACATGGTGGCTTTCTAGGGGACATAAAGAACTTTGGTCCTTTTTGATTCATGGGGCGATCCCTTTTTGGGCCCAGTTTTTAACTAAACCACCAACTCTTCAATGGCTTTGAGCATGTCAAATCCATCATTTTTTAATAACACTAGCAAAACCTGGAAGGTCAATCAGGCCAACCCATTTTGAGAGCATGTGCCAAAATGATCCTATGATCCTATGCAGAAGAGAGTCCTATAACAGTATACCCAACAATTTTATTCACCCATATCAAAAAGCATGGGAATATAATATGAGGCTTACATTGGACTCCAAACGGTGGGCACAATGCATGGAATCATTAGCCAAAAGTAGCATGCAATCAACGAACATAGAAGTGTCCATTAGATTTAGATTACTGCACAGGGTTTACTTAGTTCCATACAGACTGAATAAAATAGTCAGTACCAGGAGTTTGCACTGTTTCAGAGGATGTGGACTCCCGTAAACTATGTATCATACATGGTATTCTTGCCCTAAAGTCACACATTTATGGAACAAAATTCAACAACTCGTAAACCCAGTGCTCCATTGCCATATCCCACTTGACCCTAGGATCTTATTATTGGACTTAAGAGACTTTACCCCCCTTGCCCAACACAAACTTATCCAATTTGTAGTTACTGGATAGCAAGGCAGTTTGTCCGCAACACTGGCAAAAAACGAGAGCGTGCTAAGGGCCCAACTAAAGGAGCAAATTTGGTAGAGAACGAAGGCCCATGTATACAGCACCACTCAAAAATAGGTATAAGATATAACAATTTATTTCACATAATCATAATAATTGACATAATGGGAGATTCAGATATGAATAAAAACAATTAAAAAGACCTCATAGTCCTAAATAACCAGCTGCAATAATCCATGTAATCTATGCATATATAAATAATACACACACATATAGCGAACAATATGTATTTATTATCACTTAGCACTTTATATAGGTACTGAACCCGGGTTCTACCACTGGTGGGCTCTCATTTGTAGCCCACCAGCTTGGCTTATTTGTACAGGATTGTTCGCTATATGTGTGTGTATTATTTATATATGCATAGATTACATGGATTATTGCAGCTGGTTATTTAGGACTATGAGGTCTTTTTAATTGTTTTTATTCATATCTGAATCTCCCATTATGTCAATTACTATGATTATGTGAAATAAATTGTTATATCTTATACCTATTTTTGAGTGGTGCTGTATACATGGGCCTTCTTTCTCTACCAAATTTGCAATTTATAGTTACTGCTGTTAAAACTCATATAGCACCAAAATGGCATTCTCCTCACCTTTCATACTCTGAGGTAGTTGACAAAATGTATCATACTCTTGTCTGTGAGCGCATCAATGCCATTATCAAAAAGTTTGGGTCCCATGAATTGCCCATTCCCTTTCTTAAGGAGCTCACTCCCAGGTAGTCTGCTCATGGCACCTTCATTATTATTACTGAATATCAGCTGGGACTATATCGTTTTGCACGGTGGATACAGGAGGTTCTCTGCACCAAATGCTACATACTTGTCATTCCTTAGCACTGCTGAAATATTTTGCATATGTGAGTGTTATCTGTTATTGGAACATTCCTTCTACCATTGACCGCATTGGTACTGCACAACCACTGTAATGTTATTTCTGTATATTTTTTTATATGTTATACTACTGTTCTGTAGAGACCATGTTAGGCCTCTGTTTCTTCATGACTGTATGTTTACAATTACGGTCCCAAATGTCACAATTACGGTCCCATGCAACTAAAATTTAGAAATTCAATAGATTACAAGTAATCAATTAGCTATCTGCATGTAATTACCTGTAATTTACATCAAAGTCAATATCGTTAACTTTAGCGGTTAATAGCAAAGCCCCCCTACCTGCTATCATCACCAACATTTTTTGGTATGTTAAGTGAAACAGTGGAAACAAAGTGAAACAAAAATATTACAAAAGACTTTGTTAATTTGGAGAAAATTAATTTTAAAAACTTAGAGGAAAAATGTTTTCTAAACTCAATAAAATTACATTTTGCTGTAATACACTTTAACCACTTATGTGGTTATAGACGATATATATAAGCCCTGCTCAGGGATGTAGATATTAGTCTGCTGCAGCTGAGGGCGGCTGATCACTCCTGCGCGGCTAGTTGTCGCCACCCAGCTATAGAGGAGATCAATGAATGGGAATGCTGTCCCCGTGTCAATGATTAACGGCATCAATGAGATGCCTGCATCTTTAATTCTGAAGTAACATGTCCACAAATTACTTCCTGTTCGCGTATTGATAGTACGCTAATAGGAAATAATATGTGAGGACATCTTCTGGCCAAATAGTAAAATTACACCTACATATATTTATTTTAATAAAAAGACCCACACTTACACTTAAAATTAACTCCTTTCCTCCCACACTCTCCCATAGTACCCAAATATTTTTATGTTTTTTTTTTTTGCATAAAGAAATGACAATTAAAAACATTTATAAATAGTTACCTTAGGGTCTTAACTTTTTTTATTATGTATGCCAATAGGTATATTACTGTTACTTTTTAATTTATGGACTTGTAATTAGTGATAGATGCAAAACTGAAAAAATGCACCTTTACTTCCAAATAAAATATTTGTGCCATACATTGTACTAGGGAAATAGTCTAAATGTTGCAATAACCGGGACAAATGGGCAATTAAAATGTGTGGGTTTTATCCACAGTAGGACTTTTTATTTTAAAACTATAATGGCTGAAAACTGTAAAATATTTTTTTTTTCCATTTTTCTTATTATTTCCATTAAAATGCATTTAGAATAAAAAATTCTTAGCAAAATAATATGACAAGAAGAAAGCCTAATTGATGGTGAAAAAGCAAGATATAGATCATGTCATTGTAATAAGTAGTAATAAAGTTATAGGCGAATGAATGGAAGGCAAAAATTGTTCCAGTCCAGAAGGGGAAAAAACCGTCAGTAGTGAAGTGGTTAATATACACTAGTTTAGGTTCAGAGCTCTGTTTACACATTTTAAGAAAACAGACAGCGTGGGGGTCTCTCCTTCCAAGCCTCTTTAACCACTTCAGCCTTCAGTGTTTTTTTCAATTTATGCATCATTTCAGAGCTCCTCCCATTCATTTGCCATTTACTTTACTGGGAGAATATTAAGAAAATAATGGAAAGTCTACCTAACAAACTACAATCTCCAAATGGAGAAAAACCTGCACACAGCGAACAACAACACCCATAATACAGACATTGACACTGACATAAACTGGCAGAACATACTGCCACACCTCTCCGGCCACCAATTCTCCTCTAGATCTTAAAATCAACACCACAATTCTTTGCCACTTACCTTCATAATTAAACCACAACTAACAAACACTCCCCCCCTCCTTAACCCCTCCCCCACCCTGCTCACTGAGATAATAGGTTCACACAAGGACAGATGGGTCTGGACAAGATAAAGTCTGCAGACTCATGTTCCTTCTTTAAGGGAAAACAGTTGAAAGTTCTACTTTCCCTCTAGTTCTTGTGTTGAGATGTATTCTCACTGTTATTGTTATTGTATTGCTAGAATGTTATAGTCCTACAACCGGATATTTGCTGCACCCTCCTAAATATCTGTATATTCTTATTGTACAACTCCCTATTGTTATAATAATTTTGAAGTGTCCACTGCATTCACAGCTTATTGTAATGTCTAAAACATATCGCAACATGTTAACTGTTTGATAAAATACTTGATTCAATAAAAAATATTGAAACTAAAATAAAAAAAATAAAAAAATAATGGAAACATTTCATGATTTCTCAGTTTTTGGCCATTATAGTTTTAAAATAATACATGCTACCATAATTAAATCCAATGTATTTTATTTACCCATTTGTCCCAGTTATTACACCACTAGCTGATTGCCTGGCGTTGCCCAGTTATGTATTTGGCTGTATTTTCCAAGTGAAATGAAAGAAATCTGATTGGATATTTGTGAATCCACCCTCTTTTCTGAATTTCAATCCCCAGTCACCCAATCACCAACTGTACCAGGTTTAAGGCTTGTGCCAGTAACAGTGCAAGAATGGCAGCAATAAAATATTCCCCTTGCAAATCAATAGGTGAATTTTGATTGGCTTTTGTAGGCTCCAGCCACTTTTCTGAATATTAATCCCAGTCACCCAGTGACCAATTGTGCAAAGTTTGAGGACCCTACCATAAACAGTGTAAGAATGGCTGCCATGGCATTTACCTTTCCCTAGTGAAATTTGTATTTGTCCCACCAACTGATGAACCAGAGTTGCCCAGGTATGTATTTGGCTGGTGTTGGCTGTGCCCACTTTTTCTAACCCTCACACACAATTATTCAATCACCAAGTTTGTGAGCTTTGCCATCTTTGGCATCAATAATTTGCATTGAAATGAAACAAATCTGATTGGCTGTTTGTGGCTACACTCTCTTTTCTGAATTTGAACCCCAGTCACCCAATGACCAACTGTACCAGGTTTGGAGCTTGTGCCACTAACAGTGCAAGAATGGCAGCAATGACATTTTCTCCTTGAAATTCAATAGGTGAATTTTAATTGGCTTTTGTAGGCTCCACCCAATTTTATGAATATTAATCCCAGTCACCCAGTGACCAACTGTGCAAAGTTTGAGAACCCTGCTAGTAACAGTGTAAGAATGGCTGCAGTTTACATTTTCCCAGGGAAATTTGTATTTGTCTCCGCCCACTTTTGGTTATGGGGATTAAAAGTATCCTGTATGTTATTCCAGGTAGTGTACCATGTGTGTGCCAAATCTCATTCAAATCCGTTCAGCCGATGTTGGGTGATCAAGTAACAAACATCCAAACATCCAAACTTTTGCATTTATAATAAGAGTAAGATGATTGTGTGAAAAGTGACTTTTGCAGAACTGTACTGTTTTATTAAGCTACAGATTTAATCTTCTTGCCAGTTATCCCGAGCTCAGCTCGGGGTAACCTGCGCAGAAGGATTTTTCCGGCCCCGCTGGGCCGATTTTCAATTTTTTTTTTGACTGCACGCAGCTAGCACTTTTCTATCTGCGTGCATATTCCGATCGCCACCGCATGGCATTTGCTTATTATTTATAATGTTTGTTTATAAATTGTTTAGTCAGCTTCTGCTTTTTGTAGGTTTTTTTGCACACTCTGATTTACATTCTGATATTTATTACAGTTGGCGACATCTTTAGTCCTGTCAGGTGAAGCTCTATAGAATGTTTATTTACTGAGAGTCCCAAAGCCAGTACAAAATATACCTAGCCTCCCAGAAAGTTCTGGGAGTAGAATTCCACATAGGTAAACAGCCTAGGCTGTACATCACTGGGGCGGCACAGGTAGATACCAATATAAAGCATTATACTGCACTGTACTGCTACCTCTTTAAAACACTATTTCACAATTATTTTCTACTGGCTGGTCGCCCGGCGACTGTGCTATTTTTACTACAGGTCCTCTTTCAGTGCAGTTCTGTCAAAAACCCGAGTGGTTTTTGCCTTTTTCATGATTGCTAACTCAGTAAAGGACCAGCCCTTAAAGCGTTGCTATCATATAAATCCGGCATAGTGGGGTCTGAACCCTCTATAACAGTAATTATAGATTGACGGTATACGTTGAAATGAATCAGAGTACTCAGTATATGATTTTATATAAAAAATTGTATTTGCTTATCATACAGCATATATACAAAATATGAACAGTTCCAAGTAGTGTTTCCTTCTAACAGTATTCCATCTCATCAAGGCTTTATAGCCAAGCGATCATCAATCTTCTAAGTACATTCAAAAAAGAATATAACAAAGAGTTGTAGTCAATGGATCGTACTCAAAATGGGAGACTGTTAGCAGTGGGGTCCCACAGGGGTCTGTTCTGGGTCCAGTGCTCTTCAATTTATTTATTAATGACCTAGTAGATGCAGTAGTGAGCAATGTTGCTATTTTTGCAGATGATACAAAATTGTGCAGAATCATCAACTCTCAGGAAGATAGTGTCATATTGCAACAGGATCTGGATAGGATGGCTATATGGGCACATACATGGCAGATGAAATTCAACGTTGACAAATGTAAAGTCATGCATTTTGGAAGTACTAATGGTCTAGCACCATACAAAATAAATGGGATACAGTTGGGGACATCAAACTTGGAGAAGGACTTAGGAGTACTCATTGACAACAAGTTAAATAATCATACTCAATGCCAAGCAGCTGCAGCTAATGCTAACAAAATTTTGGGATGCATTAAAAGGGAAATAAAAACTCGAGATGCTAGCATAATATTGCCCCTGTTTAACTCTCTAGTAAGGCCACATCTGGAATATGGAATTCAGTTCTGGGCACCACATTACAAAAAAGATATTGCAGTTTTAGAGCAGGTGCAGAGACGAGCAACAAAATTGATACGTGGGATGGAAGGTCTTACTTATCAAGAAAGGTTAGATAAACTGAGTTTATTTAGTCTAGAGAAAAGACGCCTTAGAATGGATCTAATTAACATGTATAAATACATCAGAGGGCAATATAATAGCTTGGCAGATGAGCTTTTTGTCCCTAGGCCTTCTCAAAGGACTAGAGGACATGATCTGCGCATGGAGGAAAAACATTTTAGCCATTTATTTAGGAAAGGGTTCTTTACAGTTAGAGTGATTAAGATGTGGAATGCATTGCCACAGGAAGTCGTTATGGCAAACTCTATACCTGCATTTAAAGGGGGCTTAGATGCTTTCCTTGCGTTGAAAGACATCCATGGCTACAATTACTAGGTAATGCCTAATGATGTTGATCCAGGGATTTTATCTGATTGCCATCTGGAGTCGGAAAGGAATTTTTCCCTTTAGGGGCTAATTGGACCATGCCTTGTAAGGGTTTTTTCGCCTTCCTCTGGATCAACAGGGATATGTGAGGGAGCAGGCTGGTGTTGTACTTTATACTGGTTGAACTCGATGGACGTATGTCTTTTTTCAACCAAAATAACTTTGTAACTATGTAACTATGTAAGATCAAAAGTAGTCTCATCTGTATCCATAGCTGTGTATCTAGTAGCTGTGTAAAACTTGTAGTAATCTTCTTAAAGAAATAACATAAAAAATAGCTTCTAAAAAACTTCTTGCTAACATCTTAATAAAACTTAATGCTGAAAAATTAATAAAGTAAATCACCAGAATATTAAGCATATTACCCCTTCTCTGTCATCTCTTCAGCATCTAGAACCACTTGTGGGAAGGTAGCTTCTGCCTCATGTGTCTTCTCAGGAGATTGTTGGGCTTCTGCAAACTATGAGCTCTCAGCCCCTACCTTTATAGGGGTAGGAAGCAATATGGCTGCCTAATCTGGACTTTCCCTGAATCCCAGACTCTGATTGGCTAAAACTGCGTGCGTCAATGCTTTATCATGTTTTAATTTCCTAAGTCACAATATTATTGTTTATAAATTCTTAATTACCTTATCTTGTGGGAATTTACGTCATTTGGAGTGCTTGACATTTGATATAGGGTCATTTCTGACGCACTTAATTAAAAATAGACGTCAACAGCCATCTTGTCTGTTGGCTGACCCAGACATGGAGACTAAACAATGTCATTTATGATGCATTTCTGATAAAGTGTTCGCTACTAATTCGTTTTTGGAATGTGTCTGTACTTTCCCAGGTCAGGTTGACCCTATACACAGACCTGTAAGAGCCTTCAGCAATTTAATGCTTATTAAAACATACAAGGCTTCTAATATACTCATTTAAATATAAAGCTTAGTATATAATTCTTCTTAAAACAATTAATCATATAAGATATAATTGCATATTAAATCTTAATAATATAAAATCATTTTCTATATATTTGTCTTTCTGATGAAGAAATAAATGTAATATTTTTCCACCGGCAGGGGTCATCATTTCATAACAAATAACAAACAGTATTAATAATGTTGTGGCATCATTGAATCATCTTTAACTAATTGGGAAAAAACCCTTGTTTTATATTTTATATCTTTCATATTTTGACTTTCTCTGTCTGGGAAACTTATCTTTTCTTGCTGGCTGTAATGGCCTTCAACCAAGGAACATGTAAACAAAATTGTCTAGAACCAAAACAATCCCACAAGAGTGTTTTACTGTCTCAAATTATCACTAGCTTTTAAATATATTTCACAGTATTAAAGTATATTATATAGGGTTTAACAATAACTATTTCTTTCTTTGGAAGGACTGTATTGATTATTAATATTTATATATACATAAACATATGACAGTTTTTCCTGCATAAATAAAACCGCTAGAATTCTGACATCCCCCCTTGCAGGAAAATGATGGCAGATGATTAGCGATCTCCGTAGTTGTTATATTTCTCCGGGGGAAAAAAAAATTCTATAATCAAAATTAAAAGACCAGATACATCTGGGGAGCCAAGCCCTCTAGACTCAAAAGCTCTAAGCTCTGCTATCCAAAAAATAGGGGGGGTCTGGGTCTTCCTGACCTTTGGTCCTACTATCAGGCTGCTATCCTCTGCAAAATTGCAGATTGGCATTGTAACCTCAACTCTAAGGACTGGGTACACTTGGAAAATGAATTTTATAATAGACCAATATGGTGGTTACCTTGGTGCCCCAATACCAAGGCATACTCTGAGGCGAATTCAGAGATTAATCTACACCCTTTAATAGAATCAACCTTGAAGAATTTTAAGACTCTCTGTCAGGGAACCTCTGTTTCCTCTGTTCCAGGTCCATTTACTTCTCTACGATACAACCCTGATTTCCCTCCTGGGCAACATCCTCAATTTGTGCCCTCATTCGCACTGTCATCCAACTTACTGATCGGAGAACTGATGGCTGATGGGACCCTCCCTGACTACTCTGCATTGATAGCTAAATCACCAGATAAAATACCATTCTGGGCATACTTGCAAATAAGAAGCTATATACAACACTTGGCTAAAACTGGGGTTCTGTCGAGACCACTCACTCTTTTTGAAACCTTTTGTAAGCAGGCCACCCCTCATAGACATCTTCTATCGTGTATTCACAAAATTATCCTAGAACAAATTCAGAATCCCAGATTCCTTTTTAAAGAGATATGGGAAAAAAATTTAAATAAACAATGCGCAGATGAAGATTGGTCCAAAATATGCTCACTAACTTTCAAAAGCTCCCTGAATATTGTTATGCAGGAGTGTAATTTTAAACTGCTTTCTGGTTGGTACAGAACCCCAGAGACCTTACATAACATGATCAAATCAATCTCTAACATTTGTTGGAGATGCAACTCAGAAGTTGGAGACTTGCTGCATATCTGGTGGCATTGCGATGGGATCAAGGGGTTCTGGGAAAAGGTACAATTCTATATTAAGAAAATCACGACCGTAAATTTGCAACTGTCTCCAGACCAATACTTACTACACCTGAGCCAAGATGCACCATATCGATATAGGTCCTCATTAACATGCCATATGATCAATGCTGCTAAGGCCTGCATCCCATTAATGTGGAAATCTCCCAATCCTCCCTCACTAAAACTTTGGTTTGAAAAAATCAATCAAATACATGAGATTGAGGAATTGATAGCTCTGAAAGCATACAAAGGGGACAAATTCTACAACACATGGGCACTATGGATTGACTTTTTGGATAGCGACGATTATAAACATATATTTAGCTCCACCTCGCACCACTAGCTGATAGTAAATGCTTATAGCTTATTATGACCGAAACGCCCTTTATCTCCTGGCTCCCCTGCCCAAATAGGGAACATGTGCACCATCCTAGCCACAACTAGCAATATCACTCGCTCACTCGCACCCATATGGATGTGACAGGGTACTTACTCCCCAAGATCCCTGAGATGTCTAAAGAGTTCTACCTGTCAAATAATGTCAAATAATGCAAAAATTGTTGACTCACACGCACTCTACTCTTCGATAGGGATGTCTCTGCCTTGGTACCCTTCTATTAAAGATGCCTGAACAGTAATATGCAATATGAAACATGTAATATGCAATATGTTTTCTTGTCCTGTATACTTCTGTATGAGTCTGCTGCTGTATAACTGTTAACTAAGTTCTGCTCTGTATATCCTAATGTGTTATTTTTTTTGCCATATTATATGACAGAGATCCTCCTAGCGAGGACTTTTTGATGTTGGATCTTGTATTTCAATAAAATGTTTCAAAAAAAAAAAATTAAAAGTAATGCAATCTTTCATTCATGCAAGACCTTGCTCATTAAGTAGCGTTGTCAGCTGTGTTGCCTGCCTGACAATAGACTCAATAGTAAGATTAAGATCTTCTCCAATAAACATATTTTGCTGGTCTAGATATGGCTGTAGTCTTTGTATATGACATATGTATGGATTCACCCTTGAATTTGTAGTTTCTATCACTGTGGTAGCTTGTGTAAATATGTAGGAAAATTCTAGGCATATTTGTCACCCATTTTAAGACGTGGTAAAACTTAAAGTTCAAAAATGTATAAACAAAAATGTAGAAACAGGAATTATACCATTCATGTGACCCCTAGGTTCTTTTGGAGCACAATGCATTCAAAATATTATTGTTAGCTTACAACAGGTTAATTAGTTAGTTGGTTAGTATTATGTATTAATACAGTTAATTACACCTTTCTTATACCACAAGGTTTCTTTCACAAATGGTATGTAGTAAAATAAAGTATGTGTAGTTTGCCAACAGAATCCCATAAAATAATGTCATCTTTCTATTTAAATAATATAGATATCATATAAAAAATGTAGGCATGGGAAAGTTCTTTAGCAATTCAAATTGCAAGCTAGCTAGTTGCAGTAGCTGTTTTCAAATATATTCTCAATAAAACATATATATTAACATCTCATTGTTGAAGTTGCTTCTCCACTTCATGTTTCCAATATTTAGGAGTAATTCTCTCTCTTGAATTGATCAGGATCTTTACTGTTGAATTAAAAGTCTCTTGAAACTTATGTTGTAGACTGTCAGCATTCTTGTATGTAAATCTTTGCATGTTTACTTCCGCAAAAAGTCAAATGTGATAGATTATTCTGTAGAGTAAGTGTGATATACGATTATTTTCTTGTTAAGCACAGTCTCCTCTCATGGCAATATTTAATGCAGTTACACACTTGATCCTGGATATGTCATGTGTAGATCGTCTCTCTGATTGAAGTAGTTCTCCGCACTAATCATTCATTAGTATTGGAATCAGTAGTCATTCAGAATTTCTTTTCTGGTAACTTCTTTTACAGGTATCATATGTTTCATATGGCTTTCAGTCAAGTGTCTGTAATTCTTGTATACAACATGCAGTTCTCATGATAACATGATAGGATCCCCCCTTGTGCCGCTTTATAGCAATCTAGTATCAGTCCAGTGTTTTACTAGCAGTTAAGTCTGCCACTTTAACACATTATTGATGGTTCAGGTTGTTTAGAACATTTCATCTGTAATATTATCAAATAGTCTCGCATTTAACTCTATATTTTCTGAGTTGACTATGGTTAGACATCTTGCATCTTTACGTCTAGTGTGTAGGACAGTCTTTGCACACCATGGCACTTGAAGACGTTTCACTCTCTTAGTTTCTTCAGTACTTTTTTTGTATATATACGGATTAGGTATTTAATTGATATTTGAGCTGTTCTTGCTCTTTAAGTCTTGTAGTGGGTGTTCCTATTATTATGGTGCATATTCTTTTCCACCATCAGGCAATAACTTGTATGCTAGAACCAGTCATAGGGCAATTTTATTTGTCCCAGGATGCTTTCTTGAAACTTGAAAAGGATGAGTAACAACGGTCATCTACAAGTTGTATTATTAAACAGAACGTTGTATTATTTTCATTATCAGTCGTGTTGAAATTTAGTACAGTTTCATTCACTATGCAGAGCTGTGTGCAGATTTACGATAGTCCCTTGCTGAACATATCTTTTCACCATTTAGGATATTTTCATCTCTTGGAATTAAAACAAATGTTACACTGTCCTTTATTCTGGTGAATTGGATTTTCTCTTTTAATTGTCCATGTATTGCATATTTGAACATTTCTGAAGAATATTTTTCTTTAACTTCATGTGAACAGCGCAGTGGCTTAGGGGTTAGTGCTCTCGCCTTGCAGTGCTGGGTCTGAGAGGAGTTTGTATGTGCTCTCTGTGTCTGTGTGGGTTTCCTCCAGACACTCTGGTTTCCAACTCTTCAGATAGTACTGGAATGGCTAGGTTGGGCATCATCTTCAAGGATAAAGGCTGTATGAGCAAATCCAGCAGTCACTCTTGTTCAGGCACTGGGCATACTGTTGATGCATCAAGTTCAATTTATTTTTGAAACAAAAAGTTACACACTTCGCGCTGACTAGGAACACAATAACTCAACCCGCACTGGCTCGCCCCTTTGTTTGCAATAGTAATTAACACCAATATCAGAGGTTGGCGCTCACAATGCCACCTACCCTCCCTCCTTAACTAAATAAATGCAATATTTCCCCTTTAAAAACCAAATATATGCACAATGTCCACTTCACAGTTGTACAACCCGCTGCATTTTAAACAGATTCAAATTCCAACATCGACAGTCTGTGTATACTAGGGGGTCCTATTACAGTCTGTATTCAATCATAGGTCACACATTTCTTAAATTGCTAGCAAATTCATATATCCAAAAGACAAGGCCCGTCACCACACCTCTGTGAGATACACTCACCAGATGCTGAGACCTGCTGATAGGTCAGATGGCGCTTTGGGACAGTCACAGGGTCGTCCCTCACCCCACTGGCAAGATCCGACAGACCTCCGGAAATCCAATATATTCTATATCCTCCTCAATGAACCTCAATAAAAATACTCCACATAGCGTAATACTGTCACTTTAATTTAAAACTTTAAAATCAGTTACACTTACAATTTCCACAATAACATCTCGCACAGAGTGATTTATCCTGCGGGGCCTAACGCGGAAGAGACAGCAGGACACACATGGCTACGGCGGGATCCAGGACGCTATAGGAGGGCAAAACTGACTGAGCGCGCGGCGGTCGGAAGTCCACCAGAGGCGAAGGGAGACCCAAGCCAGCCGGCCACCTTAGCGGGGTAGAGCCCGCAGGATAAATCACTCTGTGCGAGATGTTATTGTGGAAATTGTAAGTGTAACTGATTTTAAAGTTTTAAATTAAAGTGACAGTATTACGCTATGTGGAGTATTTTTATTGAGGTTCCAAAGCGCCATCTGGCCTTGTCTTTTGGATATATGAATCTGCTAGCAATTTAAGAAGTGTGACCTATGATTGAATACAGACTGTAATAGGACCCCCTAGTATACACAGACTGTCGATGTTGGAATTTGAATCTGTTTAAAATGCAGCGGGTTGTACAACTGTGAAGTGGACATTGTGCATATATTTGGTTTTTAAAGGGGAAATATTGCATTTATTTAGTTAAGGAGGGAGGGTAGGTGGCATTGTGAGCGCCAACCTCTGATAGTGGTGTCAATTTTTGAAGTCTTCCTTGTAAGATGCAAACTTCAGCTTTTGTAGTCAATAAATGTATCAGGTACAGCAAACCCCTTTTGTATGGGTATTTTTGCGGATAATTAGTATTATTCTCAGCACCTATGAGAAAAATAAAAAGGAAGAGGAGAGAAGGGAAAAACACAAAAAGTAATATGCAACATTCTGGTGAATTTTCAGCATAAAAAAACTAAACTAAACTCACTACTACCTTCCCACTTGTGGTTCAAAAAGAAAAATATGATTGATGCTATATGGTGCTGGGTGCATTCTTACTAGTTTGCTCTAGTGTTCAAACTTATAACAGCAGTTTCCTTCTCTTCTTGCTTATGCCTTTTCTTAAGTTCATCTTAGTTTGTCTTTTAAAAATCAAAGTAGTATTATCCATTTTCTGTAAATGTTGAGATATGTCTTCTCTTTGAAAAGTGTTCATTTTCTTCTTCTGAAATAAAAAAACTTTCTTTTAAGCTGTGTATTAAAATCGTTCAATAGCATATCATACATGTCTTCATTGGTTGCTTCATGTGTGTCGTGGCTTTTATCATAGCTTGACATCAGTAAGTCCTTGTCCATGTACAAAAACATTTTCTCTTGTTATCTGTTCATCACTTTAGTTAACTGTTGTCCTCAGCGTCACACTTCTTGAATAGAGTATTCATCTTGAAACTGTTCTTCTTGAACTTCGTCAATCGATTACCTAAGGCATGGATTTCTCTTCCAGTCTCTTGGTGTACATAACTTCTTTTCTCCTTCATGTATTTAAAAGTCTTCATCAATCTAGGCTTCAATCTTCACATTAGGCCTTTAATCATCTTGTACATATAATGTAGTTTAGTGCAGTCTTCTATAGAACCAGCTTGATTGCTGTATGTCATTATTGTGAATAGTTATCTCCTTGTTTCTCCTGTAGTATGGCTTTCTTCCTGTAACTTCTCATAAGTCTTTATTGCATCTGCTTCTGTATTTGTAGCATGGCAGTATATCGCTGCATGGATAGAAAAATCTATATCTTCCACATCTTCTTCATATACGGAATCAAAAATAGAATATCTATCAGTCTTTTTCAAAAACTTCTACATTGGCTGTCTTCTTCTAAAACTGGATAATCTTGACATCTTAGTCTTGATCTTGAAATCTTGATATGATGTAACAGTCTCTATTGTAGTTTCAAATGTCTATCAAAACCTTCTTTCACTCAACTTCTGCTATTTTCTATGTCAAAAATCTTGTCCTCTTATAGTTCATCAGATTTATCTGTAAAAACTGAATATTTTCATCTTCTAATGCTCTCTCTTCACCCACCTGATAATCTCATTTATCTTTTAACCTGATGTTTTCTTCTGTCTGGTTTTCTTTTCTTGTATTCCTTCAGGCCCACTTTTCTCTTAGTTTTGTCTCGATCTTCTCTCAGCTGGTGCATCAACCAGTGGTTGGAGTTGTTAAAGAAGTAAAAGTACTTTTTAGTCCTCACACTTCTCTGGTTACTCCAGTTCCAATTGTTTCTTCTTCAGCTGTTTTCAGATCAGAGCTTCTTATAACATAGCCTCATCAAATGGCTTGTCTTCATGTTGATGTCTTTGCATAGTCTTCTAGCATGTAGCTTTCATCGCTTATCTTAGCGGGTTTCTTCTGGGTGCCTGCAAGGAATGCTTGTTTGGAGTCTTCTTTGGTTCAGACAAAAGAGATTATCTTGTGAGTCTTCCAAGCTTCAATAGCAACATTTTCAATTCTTCTTTAGTGAAACCTTCTTAGTATAATGTCATCACAAAAATAGAGTCTCTCTTGATGCTTCTTAATAGGATCTAGCCTCAAAAATGAGTAGAGATTTCCCCCCTTGAGGCTAGGACTATAAAAATTATAAACCTTGTTTAACGGTCACTTCTGTATATTCATCTGTTACGTCTAAACATGGCAGCTGCTATATCTGAGTCTTCATTACTCCTTTAGCTTCTCATGAAAAAAACTTAAAAACAAAAAATAATAAAAAAAACTTGAATCTTCACTAGTGCATTCTTCTTCTATTTCCTTCTAGGCATAATAGCTTATTAATGTCTGTATAAAAAGACTGTAGTAGTTTTTTTTTTTTTTTCTTCTTCAACCAAAAAACTGAGATCAGTGGTCATAAAAAAAAGTCTGAGAGAAAAAAAAATCAAGTGGCAATCCTCCATTTGGAGGATTGTCTTGTCTTCTCCTGTGTCGGCATCTGGTAGTGCTATCCACACACTAAAGATTCTTGTTCTCATAAAAATAATAAAAAAATAAAAATAAAAAAAACATTTCTTCTTACATCTCATTTATGTCAGCTGTAACTTGTCTTGTATCTGTAGTCTTCTACATTTAAAGAGCCATACATCTTTAAAACAGGATTTTTCTCTTTTTTTTTTCAAAAAAATTATTTATAGGAGCTTTTGCTTTCATCACAAAGTCTGTTCAATTCTCTAGTATAAAAAAAAAATAATGTTAATTCTCTTGATAGCAGAATCTCCTCATATATTAAAAAAAATGTTCTTTGTTTGACAAAAATTGCTCTCTCCCTCTTCTTTTTCACTGAGCTTGTCTCAAAAAAAAATGTCTGCACTTCTAAGGTAGCCATCTTCATAATGTGTAGCTATATACTCTGCTTCAGTATGCTGCTCCAATATAATCTGCTTCATTTTGACAGAAAAATACATGTAGCGCTATTCCTTTTCTCAGGTTTAATAGGCCAAAGTATTTATTTTTTCTTCTAAGTCTTTTCATAGACTATAAACTGAGTGTGCTCATTAGTAATTCTCTTCTGTGAGATTTTAAAGTATAAGAATATCTTCCTTCTTTGCTTCAGATTTTGGATGCTTGATATGCATATCCAACTCTATATATGAGTATATAAGTACTTTTTTATTCTCGTATCGCGATAGAAAACTATGGTCTATATTTCCACCATAGAAAGTATACTTCAAGATAACAATCAAGATAACCATCTCGTTACAGCAGTCTGCCAAGGGGCAGACTGCTGTAACGAGAAAGGGAATAGGAGTGCAGCTAAGGCTAGACAGGTACTGGTGGTAGGGGATTCAATTATTAGGCGCACAGATAGGGTAATCTGTCGAAGAAACCGTGAATGCCGTACAGTCTGTTGCCTCCCGGGTGCTCGGGTTCGGCATGTAGCGGAAAGAATTGACAGATTACTGGGTGGGGCTGGGGAAGACCCGGCTGTCATGGTACACATTGGCACCAATGACAAAGTTAGTGGGAGATGGAAGGTCCTCAAAAATGATTTTCAGGTACTTGGAGATAAACTTAAAGCAAGGACCTCCAAGGTGGTGTTTTCTGAAATGCTGCCAGTGCCACGTGCTACATCTGAGAGACAGAGGGAGCTTAGGGAGTTAAATAAGTGGCTGAGAAATTGGTGTAGGAAGGAAGGGTTTGGGTTCCTGGAGAACTGGGCAGACTTTGCAGTCGGCTACAGGTTCTACAGCAGGGATGGGCTGCACCTTAATGGGGAGGGTGCAGCTGCATTGGGGGAGAAGATGGCTAAACGGTTGGAGGAGATTTTAAACTAGGATCTGGGGGGAGGCGGGAGGATAAAGTCTCAATACATAGACAAGATGAGGTAAAAAGACAGTGGGAACCTATCATTATGGAGGGTAGAGAGGGGGGTGGGGACAGTGTAAAGATTAAGGAGGTTGGTAAAAATTCAAGTAGTCCATTTCATGTAAACAAAATTGGTAAATGTGGTGGTAAAAATATAAAGTGCATGGTAACCAATGCTCGGAGCCTTGCAAATAAAATAGACAAACTAGAGTTCATTCTGAATGACAAAGGCTATGACATTGTGGGAATAACCGAGACATGGATGGATGAAAGCCATGACTGGATAGCTAATTTAAAAGGATACAATGTGTTTAAGAGGGATAGAACAGGGAAAAAAGGTGGAGGGGTTTGTCTCTTTGTTAAGAATTCTCTTACAGCTGTTCTCAACGATGAGATGGAGGAAGATTGCGAAGATGTGGAGTCCGTTTGGGTAAATATTCATGGTGAAAATAAAAGTTGCCAATTGCTTATTGGTGTATGCTACAGGCCACCTCTTATTAATGAAGCTGCAGAACTGCGATTACTACAGCAGATTGAAAAAGCTGCAAGTAAAAATGAGGTCATAATTATGGGCGACTTCAACTTTCCAGACATTGACTGGAGTATTGAGGCTACCCATTCTGGTAAAAGCAGCAGATTTCTAGCAGCACTACAGGACAATTACTTGACTCAAATGGTAACTGAACCAACTAGGGGGAATGCGTTACTGGATCTGATCATTTCTAATAGACCAGATAATGTATCAAATGTGCAGGTTCAAGAACATTTGGGAAATAGTGATCACAACATGATAACGTTTGATCTGGTGACTGATAGGCCACGGGGCAGCGGGACCACTAAAACTATGAATTTTAGAAAAGCAAAGTTCAATCAAATTAGGCAGGCACTAAGTTTGGTGAACTGGGATAATGTACTACAAGGGGAAGACACTGAAGGGAAATGGCAAGCTTTTAAACTTATACTCAATCAATACTGTAGTATGTATATCCCATATGGAAACAAAATGTCTAGGAATAAAAAAAGGCCTCTATGGATGAATAGAAAGGTTAAAGATAAAATGAAGAGGAAAAAGAATGCCTATAAGGTCTTAAAACAGGAGGGGACCGAGGCTGCACTAAGCAATTATAAGGAGTGCAATAAAAATTGTAAAAAAGAAATTAGGCAGACAAAGATTGAAGCTGAAAAACAAATCGCTAAGGATATCAAATCTAACCCAAAAAAGTTTTACAAGTACATTAACTCTAAAAAAAGAAAGGTTGACTGTATAGGACTCCTAAAGGATGAGGGTGGGAACTCAATGGTGGATGACCAAAGTAAGGCAGAGTTATTAAATGCTTTCTTTGCTTCTGTCTTCACAAAAGAAACAGCACTGTTGCAAACTACAGAGGCGGAAGAGTCTCAATCTTCTAACTGTAATATTAAATACTTAACGCAGGAAGAAGTGAAGGCAAGACTAAATAAATTAAAAATAGACAAGGCACCTGGCCCGGATGGCATGCATCCTCGGGTCCTAAGGGAATTAAGTTCAGTTATAGATAAACCCCTTTATCTTATCTTTTGTGACTCTCTTGCAACTGGCAGAGTCCCAGTGGATTGGCGTACAGCCCACGTTTTCCCATTATTTAAGAAGGGCAAAAAATCTGATCCAGGAAATTATAGACCTGTAAGCTTAACATCAGTTGTATGCAAACTATTTGAGGGGTTACTAAGAGATACTATACATGACTTCATAGTAGAAAATAATCTTATTTCTCAGCATCAACGTGGGTTTACTAAAGACAGGTCCTGTTTGACTAACATGCTCAGCTTTTATGAGGTAGTGAATGCTAATATGGATATTGGGAATGCTGTAGATGTGATATACTTGGACTTTGCAAAGGCCTTCGACACTGTTCCCCACAAAAGTCTGGTGCAAAAGTTGAGGATGCAAGGACTGGGGAAGAGTCTGTGTTCATGGATAGGGAACTGGCTAATAGACAGAAAACAAAGAGTTGTGGTCAATGGATTGTACTCAAAATGGGAGACTGTTAGCAGTGGGGTCCCACAGGGGTCTGTTATGGGTCCAGTGCTCTTCAATTTATTTATTAATGACCTAGTAGATGCAGTAGTGAGCAATGTTGCTATTTTTGCAGATGATACAAAATTGTGCAGAATCATCAACTCTCAGGAAGATAGTGTCATATTGCAACAGGATCTGGATAGGATGGCTATATGGGCACATACATGGCAGATGAAGTTCAATGTTGACAAATGTAAGGTCATGTATTTTGGTCGTACTAATGGTCTAGCACCATACAAAATAAATGGGATACAGTTGGGGACATCAAACTTGGAGAAGGACTTAGGAGTACTCATTGACAACAAGTTAAATAATCGTACTCAATGCCAAGCAGCTGCAGCTAAAGCTAACAAAATTTTGGGATACATTAAAAAGGAAATAAAAACTCGAGATGCTAGCATAATATTGCCCCTGTTTAACTCTCTAGTAAGGCCACATCTGGAATATGGAATTCAGTTCTGGGCACCGCATTACAAAAAAGATATTGCAGTTTTAGAGCAGGTGCAGAGACGAGCAACAAAATTGATACGTGGGATGGAAGGTCTCACTTATCAAGAAAGGTTAGATAAACTGGGTTTATTTAGTCTAGAGAAAAGACGCCTTAGAGGGGATCTAATTAACATGTATAAATACATCAGAGGGCAATATAATAGCTTGGCAGATGAGCTTTTTGTCCCTAGGCCTTCTCAAAGGACTAGAGGACATGATCTGCGCATGGAGGAAAAATGTTTCAGCCATTTATTTAGGAAAGGGTTCTTTACAGTTAGAGTGATTAAGATGTGGAATGCATTGCCACAGGAAGTCGTTATGGCAAACTCTATACCTGCATTTAAAGGGGGCTTAGATGCTTTCCTTGCGTTGAAAGACATCCATGGCTACAATTACTAGGTAATGCCTAATGATGTTGATCCAGGGATTTTATCTGATTGCCATCTGGAGTCGGGAAGGAATTTTTCCCTTTAGGGGCTAATTGGACCATGCCTTGTAAGGGTTTTTTCGCCTTCCTCTGGATCAGCAGGGATGTGTGGGGGAGCGGGCTGGTGTTGTACTTTGTACTGGTTGAACTCGATGGACGTATGTCTTTTTTCAACCAAAATAACTATGTAACTATGTTGGGCGCCAACTGTCAAAAACCCGAGCGGTTTTTGCCTTTTTCATGATTGCTAACTCAGTAAAGGACCAGCCCTTAAAGCGTTGCTATCATATAAATCCGGCATAGTGGGGTCTGAACCCTCTATAACAGTAATTATAGATTGACGGTATACCTTGAAATGAATCAGAGCACTCAGTGTATGATTTTATATAAACAATTGTATTTGCTTATCATACAGCATATATACAAAATATGAACAGTTCCAAGTAGTGTTTCCTTCTAACAGTATTCCATCTCATCAAGGATTTATAGCCAAACGATCATCAATCTTCTAAGTACATTCAAAAAAGAATATAACAGTTGTGTTATGTAGAATAAGATCAAAAGTAGTCTCATCTGTATCCATAGCTGTGTATCTAGTAGCTGTGTAAAACTTGTAGTAATATTCTTAAAGAAATAACATAAAAAATAGCTTCTAAAAAACTTCTTGCTAACATCTTAATAAAACTTAATGCTGAAAAATTAATAAAGTAAATCACCAGAATATTAAGCATATTACCCCTTCTCTGTCATCTCTTCAGCATCTAGAACCACTTGTGGGAAGGTAGCTTCTGCCTCATGTGTCTTCTCAGGAGATTGTTGGGCTTCTGCAAACTATCAGCTCTCAGCCCCTACCTTTATAGGGGTAGGAAGCAATATGGCAGCCTAATCTGGACTTTCCCTGAATCCCAGACTCTGATTGGCTAAAGCTTTCGTGCGTCAATGCTTTATCATGTTTTGATTTCCTAAGTCACAATATTATTGTTTATAAATTCTTAATTACCTTATCTTGTGGGAATTTACGTCATTTGGAGTGCTTGACATTTGATATAGGGTCATTTCTGATGCACTTAATTAAAAATGGACGTCAACAGCCATCTTGTCTGTTGGCTGACCCAGACATGGAGACTAAACAATGTCATTTATGACGCATTTCTGATAAAGTGTTCGCTGCTAATTAGTTTTTGGAATGTGTCTGTACTTTCCCAGGTCAGGTTGACCCTATACACAGACATGTAAGAGCCTTCAGCAATTTAAGGCTTATTAAAACATACAAGGCTTCTAATATACTCATTTAAATATAAAGCTTATTATATAATTCTTCTTAAAACAATTAATCATATAAAATATAATTGCATATTAAATCTTAATAATATAAATCATTTTCTATATATTTGTCTTTCTGATGAAGAAATAAATGTAATATTTTTCCACCGGCAGGGGTCATCATTTCATAACAAATAAGAAACAGTATTAATAATGTTGTGGCATCATTGAATCATCTTTGAATCATCTTTAACTAATTGGGAAAAACCCTTGTTTTATATTTTATATCTTTAATATTTTGACTTTCTCTGTCTGGGAAACTTATCTTTCCTTGCTGGCTGTAATGGCTGTAATGGCCTTCAACCAAGGAACATGTAAACAAAATTGTCTAGAACCAAAACAATCCCACAAGAGTGTTTTACTGTCTCAAATTATCACTAGCTTTTAAATATATTTCACAGTATTAAAGTATATTATATAGGGTTTAACAAGAACTATTTCTTTCTTTGGAAGGACTGTACTGAATATTAATATTTATATATACATACACATATGACAGTTTTTCCTGCATAAATAAAACCGCTAGAATTCTGACAGTTCCTCCTCTGCATGTGTAGAGGTCTGCTTATAGGTGCACTCGTGTAAATTAACTGGCATGTCCTGTGAAGTGTGACGAATATTTAGCTCACAGGTGACCTATTCCTTTGCATGTTATCCAGGTAGTTCTCCCTCAGGTCCTCTACTGTGGCTCCTCCCTCTCCTCGCTCAGTGATTGTTTTTTTTTTTGCTGGTGACTGGGTGTGGCCTAATGGTATATAAGCTGCAATGGTGTTGTGTTTGACTTTGTGACTTGATGCAGGTTAAAGAAGGACATTAGTCCGAAACAGCGGTCTGTCGCTGCTATGGTCTGCTGTATGTTTGGGGAATAAAATGTAATTGCGCTATATACTATCTGGTGGTGATGACCCTTTTTTTGGATTTATCATTAGAGATACAGGCTAACTAAGACCAGGACTTTTCTTCATAAGAATGATTATGCATCTTTAATGGGAAATATAGTTCCATTCTCTGGTACCATATGTGGCTGTGACACAGCCTGTGATACGACCTGTGCATGAGAGGTCATGGAAAAGTCAATGAGAAGACGAGTCTGCAGGCCATGTGATGAATGCATCAGATGTATTTCTTGTAACACAATGCTGACCTCATGGATGATCACATGATGATCAGTTTGATCAGATGACAGATTTGCATGGCTCTGCTTTGCATATATCACTTCCTCCTTTACCACATGATTTTATGAGCAGCAAATCAGAGCCTAACAAATCTATCACCTGATCAAACTGATCACATGCTTACTTCTCACAACTTATGAGATAAATATGGTAAACATGTTTACATTCTCTCCCACTTCTTGTCAAGCTCACTCGGTACCTCAGAAAAATTACCTACATAGATCAAAACAATAAGTACATCATTCTTAATGAGAAGGGAGAATTACCCGGTCCTCTCCAGATTGAGAATTGGATATCATATGTAAGACCCGAAAATTATTCATATAATCTTCTAAAAGTCGGTTTATTTGATGGAACGGCACCTGATGATCAGCAGCTGAATATTTCAATGCAGTTAATTGCATGGAAAAATAACAGGGTGAGTTACAATCCTGGAAGCTGGGGACATTTGCTGTGGGCTTTAGCTGTGAATGATTATAGTCAGAGGTGTGACTAGGGATATCAGCCCCTGGTGACAGAGAGTTTTGTGCCCCCTCTGCACTGCGCCAATAAAATAGGTGTAACCATGCAGTGAAATGTGGGTGTGGTCGTGGAACAAATGCTGCAGAAGATGTCAATATAGGTAGCCAGATGATCCACCCTTCCCCCTCACTGTTTAGATAGCCAGATATGCACCATTTCTTCATTTAGATAGACAGATATGCCCCCTTTCCTTGTTAATATAGCTAGATATGCCCCCTTCTTATCACCATAGATAGATAGATGTGCGCCCTATGGATAGCCATATGTGCCCCCCTCCATCCCTATGCACAGATGTGCCCCCGCTTCCCTCCTTCTGCAGAGTCCGAGCAGAATCCACAGCAGAGACTCACCGGCTCCCATGTTCCAGCGATGGATGACATCATCTCTCCTCTGCAGCACGCCCAGTGTTCTCTCCTTGGTAACAACGATGTCTCTTGTTATATGATGCAGCTGTAACCAAGGAGAGGATGCTGGGCATGCTGCAGAGAAGATGACGTCATCCGTCGCTGGAAAGTTGGAGCTGGTGAGTCTACTGCAGTTTCAGAGGGAAGAAGGGAGAGAAGCAAGGTTACTTTGAGCTGCCTCTCATGTGCCCTCACGGTGCTGCTCCCAGGAACATATGCCCCCCTTTGCCCCCCCCCCCCTATCAAGCTATGCCTTTGATTATAATTTGGTAAGTGAACCTGTCTTTCTATTGGTGGAAGCTAACATGCCCAGCAGACACTTAAGGCTCATACACACATCAGACTATAGTCTTTAGAAAATGAATGATCACAGACCAATCTTACCACCCTTCATGTAGTATGAGAGCCATATACTCTACACAGTCTTTTCTATGGAGCTGAACTCCACATCAGAAAAAAATGTTTGCAAGAAGCTGCACACAGAGATGCTGTACATACACAAAAGATCAGTATCTGCAAAAGATCTGTTCCTGCCAAAAATCCATTCCTGCAAATTGCCTTCATAGTCTATGAGATCTGCAGATCATCATACACACCTTGTTTAACTGACATTCATCTGCAGATCAGACAATCATCTGCAGATCTGAAAATCCATCCTGGTGGATCTGATCTGCAGATGATTGTCTGTTAAGGTGTGTATGATGATCTGCAGATCCCATAGACTATGAATGCAATTTGCAGGAACGGATCTTTGGCAGGAAAAGATCTTTTGCAGATACTGATCTTTTGTGTCTGTACAGCATCTGTGTGTGCAGCATCTTGCAAAGATTTCTACCTGATGTGGAGTTCAGCTCCATAGAAAAGACTGTGTAGAGTATGGCTCTCATACTACATGAAGGGTGGTAAGATTGGTCTGTGATCTTTCATTTTCAAAAGACTATGGTCTGATGTGTGTATGTGGCCTCAGGCCCACATGTAATTAACTTTCTCGCATGAGTTTGCTCCTAGGTGATCTTTTCACACCTTGTCAATAAAATGGCCTTGATTCATAAAGCCTTACCGCATTCGGTAATGCCGAAAACAGCTGACTTTACCAAGCACTTAGGAAAATGTCAATTCATAAAGACTGCATGAAAAACTGTAGTTACCGAGCAGTTAGGTAGATTAACGGCTTGTTCGGTAAATACCTCATCAAATATCAATAAATGACAATTCATAAAGAATAGATCATGCCGCAAAAGCCTGACATTTTACTGGCAGGTCTGGTGCAGAGACTTTGCGATACTGTGGGAAGCCAGCATGACTCAGACAAGCAGAGAGGGATAAGCTATGACTGACAGGAGCAGAGCCAATATAAACAGCCCCTGTATCCTGCACGTCAGAATTATGCATTTTGATAGGACCCGCAGGCTTTTCTGGCAGGTCTAACTTCTACCCCCAGGGAGTGAGCAGGGAGAATGGAACAAAAGCGCTTCCCCTGCCTCCCTTTGGCGGTTTAACCTCTTAGGTTGCTGTTTGAAGATGCAGAGTAGCTAGTGGGGAAATCACCTAAGCAGGGCATGTGTAATGTCCCCTGGAAGTTCATCTAAGCTGTGGCAATTATTATTTTTTTTAAGAAAGACTAAAATACAGATTCAGAGCAAGCAGAGGCAGTTCAATCAAGTTATAGAAGGTCACAATAATAGAGGATATTGGTGTGGGACCTTTCTGAGGAACATTTTTTAAAGGTACAGGTAAGTATTTCTGGTTATTAAGATTAATAAAGGACTTTTTTCATTGTGTTTTTATTTCATTTAACCCTTTGCGGAAATGGGTATATACTTATTTCTCCTGGGAGGGCAGGCATCTGGGGTCCCCTTCTTAAAGGGGACTCCCAGATGCCACCATAACCCCCGCCCCCCTCCAGGGAGTCATCGCCCCCACCTCCTCCTGGGGCACTGGAGGTGGGGAAGAGCCCCTTGGATTGGACACGGGCCCTGGGGGGGAGGGGAAGTCTTGGTCGCCCATCTCCCCCGGAGCTCCACCATACCATGGACCATGCAGGCTGGTATAGTTCAGGATGCGAAGCCCCAGTCTGCCTGGGCTCCACTTTCTGGCTATCCCAGCCTGCATTGGGGACAAGAGGTTAAAGATGCTCAGAAGGGGGACCCCACGTCATTTATTTTTTATTTCCCACCCTCTAAACATAAAAAAATAAAAATAAAAAATAGTAAAAGATGTCAGGGATCTTTATACAGCCATATTGCGGCTGTATAGTGGTCCCTGGCTAAAGTGTTGCTGCTCCGGAGGGAAACCCCGTCATGAAATGCATTGCTCTTTCTTTTGATATATGTACATTTACACTAGCTTTAGGTTTGCTACATTAAATGACATTTTCCACATTTAGATGTATATTTTTTTTCCGTTAAAACTTTAAAATCGATTTTCTCAAAAACTATAAGGTCTTTCTGAAAAAAAAAAAATCCCTCTTGTTCCCACTGTTCTTCTTAAGATATCTTGCAAATTTGGTGTGTCAAGCATGTAAGGGGACTTTGCTATTAACCGCTAAAGTTGGCGATTTTTTAATTACTAATACCGACTTGTGATCCCGAGTAAGTCGTTAATGAGTGCAATCACAAGTGCATTCATGATTGAGAGCCAATCACTAGTGCCGATTACCAACTCGTGATTGCAAAAAAACCCCTCATGATCATGAGTTACTCGTGAACACGAGCTCGTGATAAGTACCACTGTGATCGTACACTCTCCTCCCCGTACAGCTCCAGGCTACTGTTTACAGTACAGGGACATGGCTTGATGACAGTAAACAGTAGCCCAGAGCTGTACGGAAGAGAAGAGTGCATGGTGATCGCTGGAGAGAGAGCCTCGGTGAGTAGTACCCCCGCTTATCTAACAGCACCAAGGGAGGTTCACCAGGGAGGGAGGGTGGACCAGAATGAATGGAGGGAGTGGAGGGAGGGGGATAGGCTTACCTATACTGGGGTCACATACCTGGATTACCTATACTATGGCACCTATAACTGGATAACCTATGCTGGCGACACATAGTTGGCTTACCTATACTATGGCACCTATAGCTAACTTACCTATACTGGGGACACTCATACCTGGCTTAACTATACTATGGCACCTATAGCTGTCTTATCTATGCTGAGGAACCTATAGCTCATTAACCTATACTGGTGCTTATACTCACCAGTGCCATGCTGATCCCTCATTGCGTACCACTGATACCTTCCCCAGTGTCCTCTTCCATGTCCCTCGGCAGATTTGCTTTTCCCTCTGCGATGACATGTTCCCAGGCGATTGGTGGTGATGTAGGTTCACGCAGCGTCATCAACATCTGGCAGCATACTAATTTTTTTTTTGTATTGAATTCAATAATTAAAATTAAAAAGTAAGTAAAAAAAATGCTTGAAAATTATTTGCAATTAATTGAACCACTTTTTGAACATGAATCCTGGGGAAATTGAATGCAGGGAGGTTAACATACCCTGTATGATTGGTGATACTACCATGTATGGGGGCTTTGCTATTAGCCCAGCGCTGGGCAAGCCTATGGTGCGCGGCCGCATATGGCCTGTGTGCACTGTACATCTGGTCCACCAATTCTCTTTCCCAAGTCCCACCCTGCAGAGTCACGAGTGTGGGATTAACAGGGGTTAAAACTCACCATTTCATGCATCAAGTCTCTATGGCAACAGGGTGTCACATGACGTGCCGTTGGGACGTGCCAGTGTACTGCATGCTAGTTGCCAGTGTGTGATATGCTGGCATGACATGTGACGTGTGTCATGTGATGGCCTGTTGCCATGGAGATGCGATGCAGGAAGCGGCAAGTAGGTGAGTTTTAACCCTACTAATCGCCCACTCATGACTCTGCAGGGAGGGAGGGGAGAAAGAGGCCTCAAATGCGGACCAGGCGGTGAAAAGTTTGCCCAGGTCTGTGTTAACTGCTAACGTTGGTGGCCATTGACAATTCATAAAAAAAAAATTAAAAGCATTTATGAAAAATGCATATTTTTTGGTAACTACAATATTTTGCCGTTGATTCCCCTCCATCATGCTGGTGCCCGAGTTTTTGTACATCTTTTTTTAAACAAATTGTGACTGCACATATGCCCTGAAAATTTTCAAACATGTACCTGTCAGTAAAGTCAATGGAGCTTGCCGTGAAAGACTGGTCCACAAATTTTCATGGTAACATTTATGCAAGTGAAATCGTAATGTTCCACACCTACACAGTGTACTGCGGTCTGTTGTATAATGTGTGCAATGTACAGTGGGTTGCAAAAGTATTCGGCCCCCTTGAAGTTTTCCACATTTTGTCACATTACTGCCACAAACATGCATCAATTTTATTGGAATTCCAGGTGAAAGACCAATACAAAGTGGTGTACATGTGAGAAGTGGATCGAAAATCATACATCATGCCAAACATTTTTTACAAATAAATAACTGCAAAGTGGGGTGTGCGTAATTATTCGGCCCCCTGAGTCAATACTTTGTAGAACCACATTTTGCTGCAATTACAGCTGCCAGTCTTTTAGGGTATGTATCTACCAGCTTTGCACATCTAGAGACTGAAATCCTTGCCCATTCTTCTTTGCAAAACAGCTCCAGCTCAGTCAGATTATATGGACAGCGTTTGTGAACAGCAGTTTTCAGATCTTGCCACAGATTCTCGATTGGATTTAGATCTGGACTTTGACTGGGCCATTCTAACACATAGATATGTTTTGTTTTAAACCATTCCATTGTTGCCCTGGCTTTATGTTTAGGGTCATTGTCCTGCTGGAAGGTGAACCTCCGCCCCAGTCTCAAGTCTTTTGCAGTCTCCAAGAGGTTTTCTTCCAAGTTTGCCCTGTATTTGGTTCCATCCATCTTCCCATCAACTCTGACCAGCTTCCCTGTCCCTGCTGAAGAGATGCACCCCCCGAGCATGATGCTGCCACCCCCATATTTGACAGTGGGGATGGTGTGTTCAGAGTGATGTGCAGTGTTAGTTTTCCGCCACACATAGCGTTTGGCATTTTGGCCAAAAAGTTCCGTTTTGGTCTCATGGTTGCTGTGTCCCCCACATGGCTTGTGGCAAACTGCAAACAGGACTTCTTATGCTTTCTGTTAACAATGCCTTTCTTCTTGCCACTCTTCCATAAAGGCCAACTTTGTACAATGCATGACTAATAGTTGTCCTATGGACAGAGTCTCCCACCTGAGCTGTAGATCTCTGCAGCTCGTCCAGAGTCACCATGGGCCTCTTGACTGCATTTCTGATCAGCACTCTCCTTGTTCGGCCTGTGAGTTTAGGTGGACGGCCTTGTCTTGGTAGATTTACAGTTGTGCCATACTCCTTTCATTTCTGAATGATCACTTGAACAGTGCTCCGTGGAATGTTCAAGGCTTTGGAAATCTTTTTGTAACCTAAGCCTGCTTTAAATGTCTCAATAACTTGATCCCTGACCTGTCTTGTGTGTTCTTTGGACTTCACGGTGTTGTTGCTCCCAATATTCTCTTAGACAACCTCTGAGGCCGTCACAGAGCACCTGTATTCGTACTGACATTAGATTACACACAGGTGCACTCTATTTAGTCATTAGCACTCATCAGGCAATGTCTATAGACAACTGACTGCACTCAGATCAAAGGGGGCCGAATAATTATCCACACCCCACTTTGCAGTTATTTATTTGTAAAAAATGTTTGGAATCGTGTATGATTTTCGTTCCACTTCTCACGTGTACACCACTTTGTGTTGGTCTTTCATGTGGAATTCCAATAAAATTGATGTTTGTGGCAGTAATGTGACAAAATGTGGAAAACTTCAAGGGGGCCGAATACTTTTGCAAGCCACTGTATATTGTGATTTAACCAAACGTGGCTTCTTTTATAAACCCTTACGCCTGTTTTACACTGTTGTGGTGCACAGATTGTGGAGCCTGCAGCAACATGACCACCACAGGGTCATATGTATAGCCCCTCCCCCCCTCCCAAGCAGGAAGTATGTCACTGGGATTCCCATTGGTTCGTACATGCGCACTGCACCGCACTCCCCTGCTTACACTGGCTGTGTCACCCATTCATTTGCATTACTGTATGATCCGTGTGGTAGGCACAGTTCATGCGGTAACACACTGCTGACTTTGCAGCAGCATTGCGGCAAAATCAACACTTTCATTGCACCGCGTCGCATTGCATAAGCATGCAATAATCTTCACTTTATTGATATCATATCATTATCCTAGGTACCACAAGGCCGCTGTTCTGAACCATGTCCCCCAGGGACCAGGAGAGCACTGAGAGAAGGATATCACATCTGTTGCTATGACTGTGTGCCGTGTTCAGATGGAGAGATATCTGTCATTTTGGGTAAATGTCTGCATTTGGTTTATAATGTACCGGTTACTGTTTCTGCAATGTATGCACTTTGTTACACTGAGGCTTCCTTAGCTTATCCTATTCCCCCTCCCCCAAACATGTCAGGGACACTATTTAGGCAGTGATGGTAGATGGGGCATTAGGCAGCCTCCACACTTATTCCTCCAATTTCTGGCCACAGTTTTGCATATTTGCATTTTTGCGTCTTGCAATTTTTTGGTCCTTAATCTGACTTTTTGTGAGCATTTTGTACATACCAATTAATGTACATGAAATTGAATGTAGTAAACTTCAAATTTAATTCAAAAATGTTAATTACTACTGCAGAAGTTGTAATTCACATTGACTTGCATTGATGATAGACAAACCTAAAATAAAAAAGAAATAAAATAAAAAAACACGCTGGCAATTTATTTGAAAGAGATTTTGCATTCACAATATCAGGAATCAGGGATTCTTTATTTCGCCAAGCATGACTCGGTCATGCCCGGAATTGGGTTTGGCACAGTACATATAGCTCAGGAAGAGACAACGATAGGTAGCATAGAACAGCAGAACAGAAGGTACACTCAACTTATATACAGAGGGCAAGCAATTACATTCACATTATATTGCACTAACATTTGCATTCCATGCCAGAGCAACAGTTATACTGCCCCGTAACAGTTCGAAAGTCCTAGAATGGCTTGTTCTTAATTAGTTATTGTGTGCTGATGGGAGTATGTGGAGGGAATTTAGGAGGCTGACGGCCGAGGGAAAGAAGAGTTACTGCGTCTGGCAGTCCTTGGGGAGATGGCCCGAAGCCTCCGTCCCAGTGGGAGCTTACAGAAGTAGCGGTGACCCGGGTGAGCAGGATCGTTAGCGATCCTCATCGCCCTCGCTCTCAGCCTTCTCTTGTGTAGGAGGTCAAGTGGAGGAAGAGGTCTTCCAATGACCCTCGTATCGGGCATCAAGCCCAATACAATGGGCTTGATGCACAGAGCTGTTAGAACTCTTATCACGCCCGCGGTAGCGTTTTGGTTGCGCTATCACGTGCGTAACGTTTTCACGCGCAAATGTCCGTTCTCACACAAAATTTGAATTTTGCGCAAAACGCCTGCAATTTTGCACGCAAAAAACGTTACACGCGCTATAACGCTAGCGCGACCATGATAAGGGTTATCGCGGCTTTGTGAATCAAGCCCCATGTATTAGTAGATGGGCATTAAATACAAATTGAGAGAAATACAAATTGCACATGAATTCTGTAACATGTGAAATGGCCGTAGAGGTAAAAAAAAAAAAAAGTGGTTGCATAATAAGGATGAGTGGGGAAAACGAGATTCAGAGTCACCTGATGAGAATCGGAACCTCTGGCCACAGCGCTCCATGACACTCCGCACCCTCCCGATACTTTCTCTTTCTGGGAATGAAGCAGGAAGTGTTGGGAGGATGAAATGTAGTGTAGAGTTCTGCGACAAGCAGCAGCAAACTAGGTGAGTAAACTCTCCTCTGCCGCAACACCAGGGCCGGGCCGAGGCAGAGGCTGAAGAGGCTCCAGCCTCAGGGCGCAGTGTAGGAGGGGGCACACAATTCATTCAGCTGTCATTCCCAATTGTGTTTGAAGCACAACAAAATAAGAAAAGGACATACTGTACATAGCAGTGACTGCAAGCCAGATAACTAGAGATTAAGGTGTTGGGGATGTTGGGGGCCCTGGGGCGTATCTTAGTCTGATAGCAATCATTGTGTGACGGCTGGGGTGGGAGGGACGGAGGGGCGCACTTTGCTGTCTCAGCCTTGGGTGCTGAAGGACCTTGTCCCAGCTCTGCGCAACACTAACACTCAAGTTCAGACTGAATTCCTGCAAATCTGAATTACACTCTTGCATGCTAAATTGATAATCATTAGTGCAAAATAGGCTTCACTGAAAGAGCAGCAGCTGAAGATGGGGTGGAGTCTTGGGCAGTTATGATTTCTAATGTAATTACAGGAGAAAAGATATAAATACTTGTATAATTAACCACTTAAGCCTATCTGGATGAATATGTTCATCCAGATAGGCTGTGCTGCTGTCAGTGCGCGGTGCGCACGATCGCATGCGCTCCAGCGCGTCCTCCGTTAGCCCCCCGATCAATGAAAGGGAATATAATTCCCATTCATCAATCTAAGTCCCCTGCCGAATAACTCTCTTATCAGAGGCTGCAGTCTTTCTGAGTAAAAACAAGTTTCCCATCCTCGCTCTATTCCCTGACTGTGGCCATCTTGTGGCCAAATAGTAAACTACACCCACATACATTTTTTAATAAATAAATACATTATATTACATTTAAAATTAGCTGTTTTTCCCCACACCAAAAATTACCCAAAGAAAATTTTTTATTAAATTTTTTTTAAAAAAATTACAACTAAACAAAAACCAAAACAAAACAAAAAAAAATACCTCAACATAAATAGTTACCTAAATATGCATGTGAAGAGAGTATCCAATCCTACTAATATTATGAATGGGAAAGTTTGGATGTTTGGATGTTTATTACTCGATCACGCAAAAATGGCTGAACGGATTTGAATGAAATTTGGCACACACATAGTACATTACCTGGAATAAAATATAGGATACTTTTTATTCCCATAACCAAAAAGGGGGCGGAGACAAATACAAATGTCACTGTGAAAATGTAAACTGCAGCCAGTCTTACACTGTTAATGAAAAGGTTCTCAAACTTTGCACAGTTGGTCACTAGGTGACTGGGATTAATATTTAGAAAAGTGGGTGGAGCGTACAAAAAACAATCAAAATTCACCTATTGATTTTTAAGGGAAATATGTAATCGCTGCCATTCTTGCACTGTTAATGGCACAAGCCTCTAACCCGGGACAGTTAGTAATCAGGTGACTAGGGTTCAAACTCAAAAAAGGAGGTGGAGCCACAGCCAATCAGATTTGTTTTTTTTTCAATGCAAATTTTTGATGCTGGCCGAAGTACTGGACACTCATGCAAAATGCCTACAGGCCCATGCGGCCGTTTGAGGAGGTGACAAACCTGGTGAGTCGCAGTGAAGTTGCCATCAGCGACTTGATCCCATATGCTTTCATCCCGGAGCATGTCATGCGTAGAGTGGTGGATCAAGCTGTGGAGGAGCGTGAACAGGAAGAGGCGGAAGAGTGGGAACAATCATCAACATAACCAGATGTTTCCTCAACACCTGCTACAGCACAGAGGTGGGGGGAGGAGGAGGAAGAGTCATCTGGGGAAGAGGAGTCAGATGAGGAACGTGTTTTTTTTTTGAGGAGGAGGCGGAAGAACAACCGCAGCAGGCGTCACAGGGGGATTGTGCTGCTCACCTTTCCCGTGGTAATGTTCATGGCTGGGGGAGGAGGAGAACTTGCCTGACATCACTGAGGAAGAGCAAGAGGAGATGGATAGTACGTCGGCATCCAAGTATATATCCTTCTCAGTTTAGATTCCCTTTAATGGTAGGTTTTTTAAACTTTCCACAGTTGGACACTGGTTGACTGGGATCAATATTCAGAAAAAATGAATGGAGCCTTCAAAAGCCAATCAAAATTCACCTATTGATTTTCAAGGGGAATATTTAATTGCCTACCATTCTTGCACTGTTAATTGCACAAGCCTCAAACCTGGCACAGTTGGTCATTGGGTGACTGGGGTTCAAATTCAGAAAAGGGAATGGAGCTACAAACAGCCAATCAGATTTGTTACATTTAAATGCAAATTATTGATGCCAAAGACCGCAAAGTTGACAAACTTGGTCTTTGAGTAATTGAGTGATTGTGTGTTTGGTTTAGAAAAAGTAGGCGGAGCCAACACCAGCCAAATACAACACCAGGGAATCAGCTAGTTGTTTATAACTATTACTACTACTCAGTGTTGACATACTTAGTGCAATGATTACATCTTCTCTAGAGTATTTGCAAGTGTTAAAAACGTATTGTTTCTGTATGTCAGATTTTAACGTCTTTAACGTTTTTGTAACGTCATACATGCTTTTTCTTTTCAAAATTAATAAAAATTTGAAGTTTAAAAAAAAATGTTATTCAATAAAAATCTGATCAGATTTAAAAATAATACAGAAATATACGAAAACTGAATGTTTTAGTTGATTGTACTTTTGTTGACTTTTATTAAAAAAAAAATAATCATAAGGGAACTGTATTGACTCAATGTTTTTCAAATTATTAGATTAAGCAGGAAATTGATCAGATTACTCCAGTTCCCATCCCCCCCCCCCGGGCCCCCCAACACCAAAGAAAAAATCATGCATGAATAACTTTACATGTATTGTATTTTATTTTATTTTAGACAGTGAGAATTGCCAAAAATGTCCTGATAATGAGTGGCCAAATGAAGCAAAAAATAAATGTGTTCCCAGACATCAGGAATTTCTATCTTTTCAGGACAATGTGGCCTTATTGTTTATTTTAAGTTCCGTGTTATTTTCTGCGGTATCAGCCTTGATAACTGGATGTTTTGTTGTTTTCCGGGACACTCCCATAGTCACTGCTAACAATCAGAACCTCAGTTTTGTTATTCTCCTGTGCCTTCTGCTGAGTATATCAAGCATATTTATTTTCCTTGGTTGCCCAGTGGATATAACCTGCTTGCTACGCCAATTGTTCTTTGGAATATCCTTCACTATTGTTCTGTCATCAATTTTGGCAAAGACTATTATGGTTTGCATTGCTTTCAATGCCACCAAACCTGGTTCAATATGGAGAAAGTGTTTGGGAGTCAGATTTCCCAATACAGTTATGATAGTCTGCTCATCTGTTCAGGTGATCACTGGAATTACTTGGCTGTCAGTTTCTCCACCATTTCTAGAGTATGATTTTCACTCTTTGCCTGGGAAGACCATTGTTCAGTGTAATGAAGGCTCTGTTCTGGCTTTCTATATTATGTTGGGTTACATGGGACTTCTGGCTGCTGTGAGCTTTGCTCTGGCCTTCATGGTGAGGACATTGCCTGACATATT
Organism: Hyperolius riggenbachi; assembly: GCF_040937935.1. NCBI lineage: Eukaryota > Metazoa > Chordata > Amphibia > Anura > Hyperoliidae > Hyperolius > Hyperolius riggenbachi. The sequence continues at coordinate 48,590,553 of NC_090646.1, forward strand.
TAATGAGGCCAAATACATCACCTTCAGCATGCTGGTGTTCTGCAGTGTTTGGATTGGTGCCATTCCGGCCTACCTGAGCAGTAAGGGGAAACAAATGGTCATTGTGGAGATATTCGCTATACTGGCCTCAAGTATTGGAATACTGGGCTGTATATTCTTCCCTAAATGCTACAATATATTGCTGAGGCCAGAAATGAATGACAAAAGGCATTTATTATATAAACACTCATTGTAGGTTACATTTTGTCTCTGTGCTTTATAAAATAAAGATTGCGTAGAAAATATAACACACTTTTCTTATTTGAACTAACAAATTGTGTCAGGGTTAACTTTCAAGAGATCTTTTTATTACAACATCAAAATCAGCAGAGGAATGCAATACATGAAAGTACATAGAAAAACTTTTATTGTTCATTGTGAGAATTTACTTCAGATATAAACAGATATATGTTTATACATGTAATTTATTATCATGTTGGAGTAAAAAAAAAATATTGAATCATCTCTCTATACTAATTTTTCACTTCAACTACACAGTAAAATATCTTTTAACCACTTGCCGACCAGGGGATGTTACACTGATCGGTGCTGCGTGGGCTCTACAGCCCGCAGCACCGATCAGCAGTGCAGCAGGGCGATCAGACTACCCCCCTTTTTTCCCCACTAGGGGGATGTCCTGCTGGGGGGGTCTGATCGCCGCCGGCTGCAGTTGCTTAGCGGGGGGGGCTCTTCAAAGCCCCCCTCCGCAGCGCTTTCAGCCCTCTCGCCAGCTCCCTCCCTCTCCCTTTCCCTGTGTGCTGCGCAGGACGGATTTCCGTCCTGCGCATTGAAGGATAGGCTTCAGCCTATCATATGCCGGCGATCCCCGGCCAATAAGAGGCCGGGGATCGCCGATCTGCCTTACGGCGCTGCTGCTGTTGCTGTTCACGGAGACACCCTCTGTGAACTGACATGGAAAGGCCGCTCGATCGAGCGGCCGTTTCCATGGTAACCCGCAGACGACCAGTTTACGCCAATCGGCGTTAGCTGGTCGTCAAGAGGTTAAAAAAATGACCATAGAAACCTCAATATTACGTTGTCTTATTTTTATTTTAAGTATTTTATTTATTAAATCTTTAGTGATTAAAAGGTTGAAAAGGAGAAGAAGATACAAATATAAGGACACATAATTCAAGGATTGATTGATAAAAGAAAAAACAAACAAACCTCCTTTTAATAAACTAATAAAAGAGTTAAAAAAAAGATCAGATCGGAGATCATCGGCCTCCATTCTGGCAAAATTGCACATTTTAAAAATCTAATTAGATTTTGAAATTTCTGAAAGTCAAAGATTGCTTATTTCCTTGTTTTGGTAACCCCATATATTTTTGCATTAAACCTTCAGGCACGCTAGTATCAACATCACAAATGAAATAACACTGGGAGCAGGGTCAGATTTCATCAAATTTCCACTCAATGCCAATGTCCCCCGTGCTTTAATCTATAATGATGTTTTTATTTAACAAGGTGACCCCTAGATGCCCGCTCCCCAGATGAAATGCATATAGAACTGATGTACCCCTTACCCATTTTCACAAAGCGTTAAATAAGAAATAAAAACACAATGACAAAATAAAAGTATTTTAATATTCTTAACAATCAGAATTATTTAGTGTAAAACCTTGCCGCATATGGCGGCAGAATGCCGGGACCCATGCTGAGGCACACGCCTCGGGGTCTTGGCGAAGCTCTGATGTCAGTGGAGCGCATGGCGCTCCTTCCCTATTGGCCAAGTGACGGACGCGGTTCTCAGTACGCGGTCCGAAGCTGTAAACTACAGCAGCATGCGTACCGGCGTGTCAGCTGAGTTGCTGACGTGCCGCAGAATGATTGGTCAGTCCTAGAATAAGAGATAGATGAGCGCCCTGAGTCTTCGCCCGTGATAGCCTATGCTGGGTTTGTAGCTGAGATTGTGCTCACACCAAGTGCCTTGTCTTGTTGTAGATTTATTTTTGTCTCTTGACCAAAGCTGCTGGCAGATTTTGATTACCTGTTGCTGACCCGGATTGTACCTGACCTTGCATCTTACTGGATTTCCTGTTGCCAACCTCGGATTGTTAAAGAACCTTGCATGAACGCTGCCTGCCCTGATCCCGGCCTGTTTTTGACTATGCATCTGTATTGTGATTACACTTTTATCTGGATTGCCTCAGCCTATAGGCCTCAGGTGACTATTTAAGTATACTGTGTCTGCACTACCTTGCTGTGTTTGGTAAATGCTATGTGCCAGGTTGTATGCTACATCTACCTGCAGGGTTGTGTAGTATGTTGTTAGGCAGGAGTGTACGCAGGTGTAAGGGCTGGGTTATAGGTCAGTCATATGAGCATACAGTCTGACCTATAGCAAGTAGTCAAACAAGCCTGACTTTTAGCTTTAACTAACCCCACACCAATATCCTCAGAAATATCCCCTGCCAGTATTCTCTTGTTATCTTGGTTGAAGATCTCTGACAAACAACGTCCACACACATCGCCATACTTAAGTATAGCATTAGCAAGCCATGGCAAACATCTTTAAAGGAACCCTGGAGCTCCCCATTGTTCTTTTAACAGACCAATGGGAATTTGGATGCCTGGACCCACTGCCTTCTCCTCTGCCAACACGTATCACACCCACAACCCATGGCACCCATAGCTCCCTTCCCTGTCCTCCCTGGCAGCCCCTACACACACACCACATTGCTGCATGCTGAAGGCTCCCATTTTTACAGTAACAAAGCCTTCAAACTTGGCACAGTTGGTCACTTGGTGACCAAGGTTAAAAATTCAGAAAAAAATAAAAAAGACAATCACATTCTTACCATTTATTTTTAATGGAAAAATTTAAACTGCAGCCATTCTTAGACTGGTCATCAAAGGGGTCTTAAACTTGGCACAGTTAATCACTGGATGACTGGGACTAATATTCAGGAAAGTGGGTGGAGCCTACAGAAGCCAACCAAAATTCAACTATGGATTTTCAAGGGGAATATTTAAACTGCTGCCATTCTTACACTGTTATTTGTAAAATTCAATTAAAATTCAAAAAAGGTGCAAAGCCACAAACAGCCAATCACATTTGTTTGATTCATAAACTGTTTCCATTCTAATTTTATTGATGCCCCAATCTCACAAACTTGGTCATGGAGTGGCTGTGTGCTACGGTGGCAAAACATTGGTGGAGCCATCAACAACAAAATACATACTTGCAATGCTAGGTCTGCATGTGTATGTGTTTATATGTGCACTGTGATCACTCAAAAACACTTTAAAAAATAAATCGGTATACAGATTCCTTACTACTACCTGGAAATATAGGTTCTGGGGGTCTCATGTTCCCCCTATCCCCCCCCCACACACACACACCCACACACACACACACTCATACACACACACTCGGGTGGAACCACTAACAGCCACAGCTGATTATTGGGTGACTGGGGTTTAATTAATGTAAAGGGGCAGAGATTCAAATGGTCTATCAGATTTATTTGATTGATTTTAATTTGAAAAAAATTGAACTGCTTCCATTCTCGTATTATTGATGCCAAGGACACCAAAGCTCACAAACCTGGTCATTGATTGACTGTGTGTCAAAGTTAGAAAAACTGGGAGGAGCCAACAACAACCAAATGACCCCGGCAAGCCTCGCTCCCTCCTATATGCATAGTGCTGCAGTCTGCACTTCTTCTCTCCTACATGCCCAGTGCTACTGCCTGCAGTGATCAGCGTTACTCATTCACTCATGCTCTGTCCGGGAGAGTGGTGGCTTTGCTCGCTATACCCAAAGTCTTTTTCTGTACTTTAGCTTAGGGTCCCTTGCTTGATCACCTCATCAAGCGAGGGGCTCTTAAAGCCAGAGTATGGAAGAAGGCTCCTGGTATAGCGTGCAGAGCCATGGCTCTCCTGGACAGAGTGTGAGCGAGTAAGGCTGATCACTGCAGGCAGTAGCACTAGGTATATATATAAGGGAGTTAGGGAGAGCAGACTGCAGCACTATGCATATCAGAGGCAGGGAGGGAGTCTTGCTGGGGTCATTGTGCAAATGGCACAACACAGCAAACGGGACACAGGGCGACACAACAGGGGACAGAGGAGGACAAAACAGTGGAAACAGGACAACACAATACAGGAGGACACGTGTATAGCCAGCATAGTCACTGTACGGGATACACAGGACCACTAGACTGCCAGGGATTTGGAGAGGCAGGCCTGTGGGGGCACATGCGGACCATAAAACACACCAACATTTTGCCCCTCTTTTGGGGGAAAAAATGGTGTGAATAACATTGGTTCTCAGCTTACCTGTGCAGAAAATGAGGGGGGAGGGCATCCAAAGTTTTGCGGGGGGGGGGGGGCAGTGATTTCTCGTTATGCCCCTGTCCATATCAATATCCTCAGAAATACCACATGTCTATCTGTTCCTGTTATCTTGATTGCCAGGGATCTCAGTGCAAAGATATAAAGATATGTGGGTGCCCTGGGTGCTGGTGGGAAGGTGGGCTCAATATGTGTTTGTGGAGGGGAGCCATAGTGGCACTTCTGCCCCATCTACACTTTGATTCCGCTTGTGTAGTAATACTGCATGTGCAGAAGTAAGCTCCAAGGGCATCTTGTGGCCAAATAGTAAAATTACATATGGAAATAAACGTTTCCAGATAATGACATTTTTACTATTAAATTAGTCCCTTACCTCCCACACTCCCCAACAGCTACACACAAAAAAAATTGTAAAAAAAAAAAAAAAATACATAAATAGTTACCTTATGGAATAAACTTTTCTAATAGGTATGTAGTAATGTGTATTACTGTTATTTTTTAAATTATGGGCTTGTAATAAGTGATAGAGGCAAAACTGAAAAAATGCACCTTTATTTCCAAATAAAATATTGGCGCCATACATTGTGATAGGGGCACAATTTAAACAATGTAACAACCGTGACAAATGGGCAAAAAAATACATGGGTTTTAATTACGGTACCATGTATTAATTTCAAACTATTATGGCCAAAAACTAAGAAATAATGAATTGATTCCATTTCTTTCTTAATATTACTGTTAAAATGGATTTAGAATAAAATAATTCTTAGCAAAATGTTCCACCCAAAGAAAGCCTAAATGGTGGCAGAAAAAAACAAGATATAGATCATTTCAGTGTGATAAGTAGTGATAAAGTTATTGGCAAATGAATGGGAGGTGAAAGTTGCTCGGATGCATAAGGTGAAACAACACTGTAGGCTGAAGTGGTTAATGGGAGGTTGTAGTCATTATGTAAAAGGGTCTGTCAGGGGAGATGGCTGATACAGAGAATTATGTATGGATGGATGTGATTATGGAGTGTTAAAATGTATGTAGATGGACTTGGTAGGTTAAAGGAGACAAGGAGATCTGGAAGAGCTTTTGTTCAGCTGGTTAGTGGAAGCCAGAGACTAACCTCTTACCTCCAGTTGTTTATTCTCTAATAAGATTTGTATTTTTAAATTGTGTGGTTTTGCTTAGGTTACAAATAATAAAGATGAGGGGACTATGATGCCATTTAACCTCCTTGGCGGTATGGACAAGCTCAGCTCATCAATGACCGCCAGAGGGCGCCGTTCAGGCCCTGCTGGGCCGATTTTGATCATTAAAAAAAAAAACATGCAGCAAGCACTTTGCTTGCTGCGTGTTTAGGTTGATCGCCACCGCTCGCCGCCGATCCGCCGCCACCCAATGCAAAAGAGCCCCCCCCCCGCAGACCCCGTGCGCAGCCTGGCCTATCAGTGCCAGGCAGCGCTGAGGGGTGGATCGGGACTCCCGATGACGTCATCACGATCCTCGCCATGGCGACGGGGAAAGCCCTAAAGGAACGGGATTTCCGGATGGGCATACGTGCCGGGCGGCGATCGGAGGGGTGGGAGGGACGCCGCTAGGCTAGCTACATGATTTTAAAAAAAAAAATCATCAAAAAATAGTGCTGCCCCGCCACCCTGGCGATCTTAATAGAATTACATTAGTACATAGCAAGGAAATAAGCAGCACTACTTAAAAACAGACTAGTGCCTACCTGCAAAAGAGTGCAAGCCCCACTTGTGGGGTCGAATACACACCGAGCATACACATGACCTGTCTACCACTAGAGGAGGATGTTGGTTTCTATTAACAGCTTGCATGCAACCTATTAAGTACTCGTCCCTCCCACTACGAATAAGTCAATCCTCCATGGGAGGGGCCTAACACTAACTAAATCCTAACCTATGTATATGCATAGCCTGGGTGCGGCTAACCAAATAAAATCGAAAATTGAAAATTGCGCAAAAGGTGGATCAGCGCAGCACCAGGCCGCCTCCGAATGGCCTCCATCAGAGATGCGCTGAGCCCCCCCAGGAACTACAAACGCACCTTGAACCCAAACAGAAGCTCTGAATATACACCAAAAGCATGGCTGTTAAGTGGGAGCAGCTGACCAAAAACGAATTACATTCGTACATAGCAAGGAAATAAGCAGCGCTACTTAAAAACAGACTAGTGCCTACCTGCAAAAGAGTGCAAGCCCCACTTGTGGGGTCGAATACACACCGAGCATACACATGACCTGTCTACCACTAGAGGAGGATGTTGCTTTCTATTAACAGCTTGCATGCAACCTATTAAGTACTCGTCCCTCCCACTGCGAAGAAGTCAATCCTCCATGGGAGGGGCCTAACACTAACTAAATGATGGAGGCCATTCGGAGGCGGCCTGGTGCTGCTCTGATCCACCTTTTGCGCAATTTTCAATTTTCGATTTTATTTGATTAGCCGCACCCAGGCTATGCATGTACATAGGTTAGGATTTAGTTAGTGTTAGGCCCCTCCCATGGAGGATTGACTTCTTCGCAGTGGGAGGGACGAGTACTTAATAGGTTGCATGCAAGCTGTTAATAGAAACCAACATCCTCCTCTAGTGGTAGACAGGTCATGTGTATGCTCGGTGTGTATTCGACCCCACAAGTGGGGCTTGCATTCTTTTGCAGGTAGGCACTAGTCTGTTTTTAAGTAGCGCTGCTTATTTCCTTGCTATGTACTAATGTAATTCGTTTTTGGTCAGCTGCTCCCACTTAACAGCCATGCTTTTGGTGTATATGCAGAGCTTCTGTTTGGGTTCAAGGTGCGTTTGTAGTTCCTGGGGGGGTTAAGCGCATCTCTGATGGAGGCCATTCGGAGGCGGCCTGGTGCTGCGCTGATCCACCTTTTGCGCAATTTTCGATCTTAATAGAATGCCAGGTTGGTTAAGCCCAAAGCCACAGGAGCACAGCGATGAAGTGCATATCTTAGGCTGGGCACTAAGCTAAGCTGTGGTCTGAAAAAATAAATAATCCGCCTTCATGTTCTTACCTACAATGCAGTGGCATAACTACAAATCATGGGCCCCCCAGCAAAACTATGGTGGGGCCCTGTCAATGCTCACAACCATCCTCTTGCCTCCCCTCGGTGACTCTCATAGAATGGCATTTTGCTTGGGTCATAAAACAAGTGTAGCCATAAAGATCTTGACAACTATAACATGGGCAGCCACAAAAATATCTGATCTGGAGTATCATTTAAAGGGAAGGTTGGTAGTTGGGGCCCTCCCACACCTCCCTTTGCCCCTCCTGCAGTCACAAGAACTGCCCCCCTGTAGTTACATCTCTGTTACAATGTATCCATTTCCCAGTTAGTAATTACTCACCGCCCTTCACTGTTCTACTTACTATTTCCCTCTCTGCTGCTCATCCACCTATATCTCATCTGCATGCCATTTATCGGCCTACAAATCTAGGCCACACTACGAGAGGAGACAGAAGCTGTGGGACAGTATGGAGGGCACTGGGAAGCAGACTGATTACTGGTACCACCAGAGCTTTTTCACTTTGATCCATTCTCATTACACACCCTTCATATTCTTCAAGGAACATTGATTGCTTCTGCCCAGGGGCATATCTGGGTAATATAGCGCCTATGGCAAACATTGGAATTGCGCCCCATATGCATACTGGAGATTTTTTTCTAGTATGGATATCCAGAGTTGTGTCCACACCAGTATAGGTAGCCAGAGGTGCCCCCCCTCCCAGCATAGGTATTTAGAAGAGTCCCCCCTCCCATGTAAGTAGCTACCACAGTACATAGAGTTAGCCCGCCAACTATAAGTAACAAGCGGCATCCCTCAGTATGGTAGTGGAGCACGAGAGAGGAGGGGGCAGAGGGGACAGCCATGGCGCCCATGGTGCTGTGGCACCCGGGCCATGAGCCATGCCTGCACCCCTCTAGATATGCCTCTGTCCCCAAAGCCATACTTTTACAGCCCTCCTCTGAGCAGATTTCTATGAAATATGTTGCTGCTAATATGTACATGGAGATTGTATGTTATATCCATGTGTGTGACTGAGTTTCCTCTGAGTGCTGTGGTTTCCTCCTATACACCAAAATATATTAGTAGATTAGTGGTTGGCTGCTGATAAACTTATCCTGGACTGTGGTAGGAACATTAGATTGTGAGCTCCTCTGAGGGACACCTTGAAAAAGTATTGCTCAATGTTCTCTGTGATACGCTATATAAAATATCTCATAGTACAATCATAGTATTAAAGGATACCCGAAGTGACGTGTGACATGATGAGATAGACATGTGTATGTGCAATGCCTAGCACACAAATAACTATGCTGTGATCCTTTTTTTTTTCTTTCTCTGCCTAAAAGTGTTAAATATCAGGTATGTAAGTGGCTGACTCAGTCCTGACTCAGACAGGAAGTGACTACAGTGTGACCCTCACTGATAAGGAATTCCCCATTTTATCTCTTTCTTGCTCTCAGAAGCCATTTTCTGCTAGGAATGTGTTTAATAGTTGGAATTTCTTATCAGTGAGGGTCACACTGTAGTCACTTCCTGTCTGAGTCAGGACTGAGTCAGCCACTTACATACCTGATATTTAACTCTTTCAGACAGAGAAAGAAAAAAAAAGGATCACAGCATAGTTATTTGTGTGCTAGGCAGTGTACATGCACATGTCTATCTCATCATATCACACGTCACTTCGGGTATCCTTTAATAATGTTGATCTTCTTTATGTTTGAAAAGGTAAATTAACACCCGAAGTTATTCTTTCAAAGTTTTTGTTAACATTGCAGCAAATGTAACATGCAAAATTAGTTTGATGGTCTTCTGTGAGTTGTGTTTTTCTTGTCTTTCTTGTTTCACAATAAATGTGTCGTATTTGTCCTTATGCTGTGAGTGTCCCATTTTGCATGATATAATCCCCTCTGCAGACAGGCAGAGGCTGTCACTGGCACACATTGTTAGCAGACTGCAGCACGCATTGCTCATCCTGTGTGCAGTGTCAGCAGTGATGCTCTTGGACGAAGATGGGTATAATTCAGCAATTTCACAACTATTCACTTTCCATATTATTCTGGCTGCTGATCCTGTGTGCCTCACCGGCCACATCTAAGCTGCAGAGCTCTGCTGAGCAGTGTCATCTCACCATGAAGGATTACACATTTGAGTATAAGTACTCCCAGGATGGTGATATCATTATCGGGGGGATTTTTGCTGTAAACACTGGGGCAGTACGGTGGGATGACCCTACACGATCTGTACTCACCAAAGATATGTGCTTTGGGTAAGTCATTCTTGTTGTAGACAGACTTTATAATTCCAGGGGGTAAGGCCCCATTCACACTTAGAAACGCAAAACGCCGGAGTTTTTTTCCGGCGTCTTGCAGGAGTGATTTTCCACAATTTCACGCGGAAAAATCGCTGAACACTACGGCGATTTTGCCGCAATCGCGTTTAGCACTTCTATAGCACTGAAACGCGATCGCTGGGAAAACGTCTGAAAATGGTGCAGGCGACACATTTGCGTTTTGTGTTTTTGGCCGCATTTGGGCGATTTGCTGCGTTTTTTGCAAATCTCCCAAGTAAGAACAAGCCCACAGGGTTTAATTAGCGTTTGAGCGTTTTTCCGAAATCGCGGCAAAACGCTGTAGTGTGAATGGGCCCTAAGGCCTTGTACACATTGCGTTGCTATTGCCCACGCTGAGTGATTATGATTTTTTTTTCTAATCACTCTGCTCTGCATGTTATAAGCACTTGTAATCGCTTTAGCAGAGCAATTATTTAAATCACTTCCTGACGTCATTTAGAAAGTGATTACTTTGCCCCCGGAAATGAATAAATACAATGTATTTATTCATTAAAGAGGAATTGTCGCAAAAATCTTAACATTAATAACACATACAAATAAGAAGTATATTTCTCCCCAAGTAAAATGAGCCATACATGACTTTTTTCCTGTGTTGCTGTTACTTACAGTTAGTAGTAGAAATCTGACATTACTGACATATCATGGGCTAGTCCATCTCTTCATGGGGGACTCTCAGCGTGGCCTTAATTCTTTATAAAGATATTCCCTGGAAATGATTAATACAAAGATGCTGGCCGGCCTCCCTGCTCGCTGCACACTATTTTGCTAGTTGGACGGAGCAACTTCCATTCACTAAGTGCTTTTAAAAATAAAGAAAACCCTGAGAACTTTAAAGTCAATGGGCAGTTAATAGCAAAGCCCCCATATGTGCTAGAAACACCAGATTTGCAGGGTATGTGTAAGGAATAGCGGAGATGCCGCCGCAGCAGTGAGCGGCATGGCGGCGGTCTCCGCCGGTGGATTCCGCCACGTTGTTACATGATGGACGTTTGCCTGGTCCTTCAGTTGCACATAGACTGAGGGCTACGCGCGCACGCCAGGTGACAGGACCTCTATGCGCATAGAAGGGGAGTCAGCTGATCGGCCGGTCAGCTGACTCCAACAGTGCTCCTGATTGGCTGAGTGACTGGGGCAGAGTTATGGACGCTCCCAAGTATATATAGGACCTGCCTGTCAGTGGCTCCTCATTAGTGTTGGGCGAACATCTAGATGTTCGGGTTCGGGCCGAACAGGCCGAACATGGCCGCGATGTTCGGGTGTTCGACCCGAACTCCGAACATAATGGAAGTCAATGGGGACCCGAACTTTTGTGCTTTGTAAAGCCTCCTTACATGCTACATACCCCAAATTTACAGGGTATGTGCACCTTGGGAGTGGGTACAAGAGGGAAAAAAATTTAGCAAAAAGAGCTTATAGTTTTTGAGAAAATTGATTGTAAAGTTTCAAAGGAAAAATTGTCTTTTAAATGCTGAAAATGTCATGTTTCTTTGCACAGGTAACATGGTTTTTACCGCCAGGCAGTCATAAATGTAATAAAGAGAAGAGGTTCCATAAACAGGGACCGGTAACGCTAACCCAGCAGCAGCAGCAGCACACGTGATGGAACAGGAGGAGGCGCAGGAGGAGAAGGCCACGCTTTTTGAGACACAACAACCCAGGCCTTGCATGAGGACAAGAAGCGTGCGGATAGCATGCTTTTTACCGCCATGCAGTCATAAATGTAATAAAGATAAGAGGTTCAATAAACAGGGACCGGTAACGCTAACCCAGCAGCAGCAGCAGCACACGTGATGGAACAGGAGGAGGCGCAGGAGGAGAAGGCCACGCTTTTTGAGACACAACAACCCAGGCCTTGCATGAGGACAAGAAGCGTGCGGATATAGCAGCAATGCTTTTTGCCGCCATGCAGTCATAAATGTAATAAAGAGAAGAGGCTCAATAAACAGGGACCGGTAACGCTAACCCAGCAGCAGCAGCAGCACAGAGCACACGTGACGGAACAGGAGGAGGCGCAGGAGGAGAAGGCCACGCTTTGAGACACAACAACCCAGGCCTTGCATGAGGACAAGAAGCGTGCAGATAGCATGCTTTTTACCGCCATGCAGTCATAAATGTAATAAAGATAAGAGGTTCAATAAACAGGGACCGGTAACGCTAACCCAGCAGCAGCAGCAGCAGCACAGAGCACACATGATGGAACAGGAGGAGGCGCAGGAGGAGAAGGCTACGCTTTGAGACACAACAACCCAGGCCTTGCATGAGGACAAGAAGCGTGCGGATATAGCAATGCTTTTTGCCGCCATGCAGTCATAAATGTAATACAGATGAGAGGTTCAATAAACAGGGACCGGTAACGCTAACCCAGCAGCAGCAGCAGCACAGAGCACACGTGATGGAACAGGAGGAGGCGCAGGAGGAGAAGGCCACGCTTTTTGAGACGCAACCCAGGCCTTGCATGAGGACAAAAAGCGTGCGGATATAGCAATGCTTTTTGCCGCCATGCAGTCATAAATGTAATACAGATGAGAGGTTCAATAAACAGGGACCGGTAACGCTAACCCAGCAGCAGCAGCAGCACAGAGCACACGTGATGGAACAGGAGGAGGCGCAGGAGGAGAAGGCCACGCTTTTTGAGACGCAACCCAGGCCTTGCATGAGGACAAAAAGCGTGCGGATATAGCAATGCTTTTTGCCGCCATGCAGTCATAAATGTAATACAGATGAGAGGTTCCATAAACAGGGACCGGAAACGCTAACCCAGCAGCAGCAGCACACGTGATGGAACAGGAGCAGGCGCAGGAGGAGAAGGCCATGCTTTTTGAGACACAACAACCCAGGCCTTGCATGAGGACAAAAAGCGTGCGGATATAGCAGCAATGCTTTTTGCCGCCATGCAGTCATAAATGTAATACAGATGAGAGGTTCAATAAACAGGGACCGGAAACGCTAAACCATCCCAGATGTTCATTGGTCATGTTACTTGGTTGGGGTCCTGGAGTGTTGCGTAGTCATTTCCAATCCAGGATTGATTCATTTTAATTTGAGTCAGACGGTCTGCATTTTCTGTGGAGAGGCGGATACGTGAACCTTGCAGGCAACGGCATTCTTCAAGCTTCGGGTTATTTTGCTGACCACGTGCTCATGCAACTCAGGCACTGCAGAGCGCGCAAAGTGGTAGCGGCTGGGAACCACGTAACGTGGGATGGCCACTGACATCATGCCCTTGAAGCTGTTTGTCTCCACCACTCGATATGGCAGCATTTCGCAGGCCAGAAGCTTGGCTATGCTGGCTCTTACTGCCACGGCCCGGGGGTCATTTGCTGGCAATTTCCTCTTGCGCTCAAACATCTCCGAGACAGACAACTGAACCGTAGGGCTGCACAACGAAGGGCTGTTGGTTGTTGTGTTTGATGAACACTGGGAGACCTCAAGAGCACTACTCCGGAAAGTGACAGTGTCAGCGTCATCTGATTTTTTGGAATGTTTTGAACCACGCAATGGCTGGGCTACTGCTGCTGCTGAGGCGGGTCTGGTGGTGAGTCTGGTGAACCCAAGGGAGGCAGTGTTGCTGGTGGTACCCTGTCCTGCCGCGTTTGCCCACAGAGTGGGATGTTTGGATAGCATGTGGCGGCTCATGCTGGTGGTGGAGAGGTTGTTAATACTTTTCCCCCTGCTCAGGCGGGTCTTGCACACCTTGCAAATCGCCATGGTAACATCCTCAGTGCAGTCTTCAAAGAAAGCCCAGAATTTGGAGCACCTGCCTTGCTGGCGATTTCTGTTTGCGCCTCTTTTGCCTCTCACTTGAACTTCCACGCTTGTGGTGCCTGAAATTGCGCGCCGCCTACCTTGTGGCACAAGGCGAACTCGTGCAGCAGTGGGTTCTTCAACAGACTCATCTGTGCTGCTGCTACGACGGCGATGTTCTCGTTCACAAACAAAATCTGGGTCTATGTCCACATTGTCCATACCCTCCTCTTCCATCTCCTCAAACTCGTCATATGTCATTGTGGGGGGCCGCCGCCGTGGAGTACAGCTCCCCAGCACAACCGTCAGGGGAAACACCTCTTCCCTTGCCCCTCCCTCTTTCACCGGATTTCTTCCTCATTTCACTTATCCTTACAGTACACGCTGACTGGCAGCAGTACAGTGGCAGTACAGAAATGCTATACAGTGGTGGGTGAGCGGTGTACCACTATTGCCAGCAGCGACACAGAGCACAATGCTATACAGTGGCGGGTGAGCGGTGTACTACTGTTCCCAGCAGACAAAGAGTGGCAGTAAACACAATGCTATATAGTGTGGCTGAGCCGTGTACACAGAGTGGCAGTAAACACAATGCTATATAGTCTGCTATATAGTCACCCCGAACGGGGTGATGTTCTGCAGCACCCGAACAGTGGCGAACACTGTTCGCCCAACACTACTGGGAACGCAGATTTTAGTACCTAAACACACGATACAACATGTTTTCCGGGGTCGGACTCTGAGGCACATACAGATGGTCCCGATCATCATCCTCATCATACAACTCTTCTCCTGAGTCTGACCCACCCACCACCTCTGCCACCCCAACATCCCCAGACACAGTCACAGACCCCTCATCGTCCTCAACATTAACTTGGGATGCTGGCCTGAGCCCGACCTCCTCCTCCACATCAGGCCCCATCATCCCCTCAATGGCAGCCCTCATTAATCGCTCTGGCGCCGGACCGATGGACACAACGTTCTCCTCCGGGGAGGGCTGCTGCTGACCACTGGCTGCTGGGGTGGATGTTATAGCTTGCGTGGGGCGTTGGCTGTTGCTGTTGTTGGGAGTGCTGCTCACAGCGGAGGTCTCTGAGGAACTCATGGTGAGCTCATATAGTGGTTGACGGTGAGTGGAGTATTACTGATCCCAGCAATATACACACTGACTGGCAGAGTACGCAATGCTATATAGTCTGGCTGAGCCGTGTACACAGAGTGGCAGTGAACAATGCTATATAGTCTGGCTGAGCGGTGTACACAGAGTGGCAGTACACACAATGCTATATAGTCTGGCTGAGCCATGTACACAGAGTGGCAGTAAACAATGGTATATAGTCTGGCTGAGCGGTGTACACAGAGTGTCAGTAAACAATGGTATATAGTCTGGCTGAGCGGTGTACACAGAGTGTCAGTAAACAATGGTATATAGTCTGGCTGAGCGGTGTACACAGAGTGTCAGTAAACAATGGTATATAGTCTGGCTGAGCGGTGTACACCGAGTGTCAGTAAACAATGGTATATAGTCTGGCTGAGCGGTGTACACAGAGTGTCAGTAAACAATGGTATATAGTCTGGCTGAGCGGTGTACACAGAGTGTCAGTAAACAATGGTATATAGTCTGGCTGAGCGGTGTACACAGAGTGTCAGTAAACAATGGTATATAGTCTGGCTGAGCGGTGTACACAGAGTGGCAGTACACACAATGCTATATAGTCTGGCTGAGCGGTGTACACAGAGTGGCAGTACACACAATGCTATAGAGTCTGGCTGAGCGGTGTACACAGAGTGGCAGTACACACAATGCTATGTAGTCTGGCTGAGCGGTGTACACAGAGTGGCAGTAAACACAATGCTATATATAGCGTGGCTGAGCGAGGTGCACAGTGGCAGTACACACAATGCTATATAGTCAGGCTGAGCCGTGTACACAGAGTGGCAGTACACACAATGCTATATAGTGTGGCTGAGCGAGCGGTGTACTACTATTCCCAGCAGACACAGAACAGTAAACACAATGCTATATAGTGTGGGTGAGCGAGCGGTGTACCACTATTCCCAGCAGACACAGAACAGTAAACAGAATGCTATATAGTGTGGCTGAACGAGCGGTGTACCACTATTCCCAGCAGACACAGAACAGTAAACAGAATGCTATATAGTGTGGCTGAGCGAGCGGTGTACCACTATTCCCAGCAGACACAGAACAGTGAACAGAATGCTATATAGTGTGGCTGAGCGAGCGGTGTACTACTATTCCCAGCAGACACAGAACAGTAAACAGAATGCTATATAGTGTGGCTGAGCGAGGTACACAGAGTGGCAGTAAACAGAATGCTATATAGTGTGGCTGAGCGAGCGGTGTACTACTGTTCCCAGCAGCGACACACAATGACTGGGGGGGACCCTGGCTAGCGTGGCTGGAGAGCGAACTACCCTGCCTGCCTACCCAAAGCTAAACCCACAGAGAAATGGCGGAGATATGACGTGGTTCGGGTATTTATTTACCCGAACCACGTGACCGTTCGGCCAATCAGAGCGCGTTCGGGCCCGAACCACGTGACCCGTTCGGCCAATCACAGCGCTAGCCGAACGTTCGGGGAACGTTCGGCCATGCGCTCTTAGTTCGGCCATGTGGCCGAACGGTTTGGCCGAGCACCGTCAGGTGTTCGGCCGAACTCGAACATCACCCGAACAGGGTGATGTTCTGCAGAACCCGAACAGTGGCGAACACTGTTCGCCCATCACTACTCCTCATCTGCTGTTGCAAATGCTACGTGTTAGCACTCAGACCTGAGTCAGATCCCAAAGTGTGCCTAGAACCAGCAGGAGCTGGGGATCCACACTTAGTCAGTCTCTGTTGATAGCTAAAGTACTGATTGAATTGTATTATTTGATATGACCGTCTGCTAGCCTTGACTATTCTTCTGCTTACTGATTCTGTGCTTCTGCCTATCTGATCATGTTGCCGACTCAGCCTGAACACTACTCTGATTTAGCCTTCTGTCTTTGTACCATATCTGTCCATGTGTTGCCGAATCTGCCTGTCTGACTCTCCTACCCTCACCAGTGAGCCTAGTCCCTGGTGAGGGATTTTCTGTACAGCTTAATCACCTGCTACTCAGGTGACCAGTAGCTGCAGTACAGTCTGAATCACCTGCTCCTCAGGTGACCAGTAGCTGCAGTACAGTCTGAATCACCTGCTCCTCAGGTGATCAGTAGCTACATTACATTCTTAGTCACCTGCTCCTCAGGTGACTAGGAGCTTCAGTATAGTGTTAATCACCTGCTTCTCAGGTGATCATCGGCTGCAGTGCAGTCTGAATCACCCGCTCCTCGGGTGATCATTATACATTGAATTACTGTTGCACCAAACACCTATCTTTACATCTCGTTGTCCTGTGTCTCGCTATTCTTGCATTATTGGTGATTCTGCAGATCACTACATAATCAGGTATAGCATCTGTATTATTGGTGATACTGCAGATCACCAATAATCAGAAAATCTGTTCTAGATTTTCCAGAATAAAAATCCAGAATATGGCTGTATAAGAATCCCTGGCAACTTTTTGACTGTTACATTTTTTTTGTTCAGAGTGTGGGAAGTTGCTATGCCCCCCCCCCCCCCCCTCCCAAGTCTCCTTAACTCCTTGTCTCCATGCATGCTGGGATAACCAGAATGTGGAGCCCCAGACACGTGGGGCTTCGTACCCTGAGCTATGCCAAGGTATTTTTTCCTCTTGTTCTCACTGTCCTCCTTAACATACCCTGGAAATTTGGCATTTGCAGCCTGTATGGGGGCTGGGGGGCTTTGCTATTAACTGCTAAAGTATGTTTCAGCCACTTCCAATACTCTGAACATGAAATTTAAAATAAATTTTCTCCAAAACTGTAAGATTTTTTAAGGCATTTTTCAAAAAATTATGTTTTCTATTGTTCCAACTCTTCTCTCTTCCATACCTTGCAAATTTGAAGATTCTAGCTGGTATGGGGGCTTTGCATTTAACCACTAAAGTCAACAGCCATTAAAATGTCTTTAAAAAGTACCCATTAAAAAAGTGTTTGCGCAAAAAAACATTTTTTTGACAACTTTTTCACACTTGATGCTCCTCCGCAGTGCCACTGTCTGGGGTTTAGCACACTTTTTGCACATTGTGGCTGTAGAAACGCCCTGAAAATTGTAAAAGTTCACCTGCTATTAAAGTCTATGGAGCTTGCCACAAACAGTCCATTAGCAAAATGTTGTGGTGAATTCCGGAACGCTAAAATTTTATGTACGTCCATCACTACTGGCTGCCACAGCAGAGATCTAATCGGTAGACACAGGATGTTAACAATATGTCTGCTTTCATGAAAACAGGAAGTAGACAACCTTCAGATTTGCAGTTTTTCCTGTTGCAGCAGTAGGTTTTTTTGCATTGTTAAAGGACACCTGGGGCGAAAATAAACAAATGAAATAAAACATTGTATCTATCTTCCTTCTCCTAAAAATGACTTTTTAACATATTCCAGAGTTTTAGTTTATGTTTAAATCTACTTTTTAAGTTTTAACTGTTTTATTGTTTTTGCTCAATTACACATTCATTAAAGTATGCCAGGGCTAAAATCTATTAACTATTGACCCTTTTTATCTCTTTTCTGCTCTCAAAAAACATTTTCAGGACTGAGTCAGCCACTTACATACCTGATATTTAACTCTTTCAGGCAGAGAAAGAAAAAAAGGAACACAACATAGTTATTTGTGTGCTAGGCACTGTACATACACATGTCTATCTCATCGTGTCACATGTCACCTCGGGTATCCTTTAATGCCTGGTACATACCATGCAAATTCCCTACAGATTTTGGGTCAAATCAATCATTTCGGACAGGTCCAATCTGACTTGGTTTTTCTGATTAATTTTCTAATCACTTCTGTACAGAATCAATCAAAATGTTTGGAAATCAGATGGGACCTGTTGGAAATTATTGATTTGATAAAGTAAACAGTTGGAAATGTCGCGCCCCTCCTTAAGCTGCTGATACTGATCGAGGTGATACCAATACCTAAAATCAAAATAATGTATAAAAAATCAGATAGCGCTACTGATGACCTGGAAAACAAGAGATCCTAGAAACCCTTGTAGTTATAAAAGAATACAATGCTACTTTAATAAAACTTCAATTGATCATTAAAAACAATGCATATCAATATGAATCAATAGAGGTCCTGAGCTGTGCGGTCACAAACTCTTATTAATCTCCCAATGGGGGTATGACAGAATGGTAAGGTGCTTGCTAATAGTGCAGCCTGAAATCCAATATAATGCTGGAATAAAATAGAAAACCCTAGATTAAGATATTGCAATTTCGTGCTCCTTATTGTGATTGCGTTTAAGCAACTTGCAAAGTTCCAATAGGAAAAGATCCTGGATGAGTGACATCAGAGGCAATAGGGTCCTCTTCACTAAGCTTAGCGTGATGCTGAATCTTTCAAACACTGTATCACTTTGTGCATATAGCGTACTCACGATCCTCACATGATCAAAGGCAGAAACCATGCAGTGTGCAGAGGTCCTCTGGGGGAGCCGCTCGATCTCATTGGCCCCGGCCGGCAGCGCAATGAAAGAGTCTAAACCGGCTGCTAGATGTTCGTAGCAGGGTCGGGCAGGGTGCCCGGCTCCAGGAAGGGATGCGGAAGCGCTGTGCGGTGGATAGTACAGCCCTCACCGCTGCGTGGTGGTTCAAAGCAGCCGCCCACTTCCGGACTGTGTGACGTCACACGTGATGCCTGATGCTAACGTTTCGGGAGGAACGCCTCCCTTTCTCAAAGCGGGCAACTAGGGAAACAGGGCAGGCTGTCTTTTATCCTATATGCGCACGTGGGCTGCCTTTTGATAGTAGAGTTGTCATTCAAAAGCGAACAGCTCCAGTTCACTATTCAAACCATATGGTAATAAAGTGTGTAGATTGTATATCCAGTTGCCCTCTCTCCTGGACATTTGCTGAATATAATCTCCTCCCCTCCATGATTTTATAACTTTTTCCACTGCCATAAATTTCGTTCCCTTAAAGGAACAGTGGTGATATTCTTTATAATGGGCTGACAGAGGGTGTTTCATATTCCCTTTAGCTATATTTGCACAATGTTCTCCCAGCCTCTCTCTAAGTGGGCGCTTGGTTCTCCCCACATACTGTCTGGAGCACGGACAGGTTAAAACATAAATGACCCCTAATGTGTCGCAGTTCATCACTTCATTTATGCGAAACGTGAGGTGAGGACAGGGTCTTCTCTTAATAGCCTCCAATGTCTATCAATTATGTTCCTAACCTTCTTCGCCTGTGCTGAGTAGTTCATAATCAGACCTAACTGCTGATTGTTTGCTATAGTAGGATGGGTCTTTTCCTCCAGCAGAGTCTCCCTATCTGTAGTTCTTGCTTACCATTCTGTCATACCCCCATTGGGAGATTAATCAGAGTCTGTGACCGCACAGCTCAGGACCTCTATTGATTCATATTGATATTCATTGTTTTTAATGATCAATTGAAGTTTTATTAAAGTAGCATTGTATTCTTTTATAACTACAAGGGTTTCTAGGATCTCTTGTTTTCCAGGTCATCAGTAGCGCTATCTGATTTTTTATAAATTATTGATTTGACCCAAAATCTGAAGAGGAATTGCATGGTGTGCCACCAGGCATTAGACAGCAGAGTAGTAGATGAACACCATGTGATCATTTCAGTTTACCAAGGGCACTCTTATCAATTGGCACCTGAATGAAGCGAGTAGTTTTTAAACAATGTCAGGACTATTGATGTGGTCAAATTTTGCATAATCATAATTTTGCTTAGACATTCACAATTATAATGCAGAATTGCAATGTGACATTTCCAGCAAATTTATAATTAATTTTGCTCATAACTGAACTTAGGATCCTTAAAGTGGACCTGAACACAGAACTTTCTCTCTGCTCTAAAAGATAAACAACATCATAATAGCCTTTACAGAAAAAAAAAAAAATTCACAGCTTATAGAGCTCCTTCAGAGATGCAACAGTATAGTTATTTTATGGTTCGCTGGGAGCCAGAAAGGGTTAACCTCCTATGATTAAATATTAACTCACAACTTGGCAGACAGCTGGGAACTCAAATTACAATAGCTCATTACTTAATGAGAAGGTAGGACACATGCTGGGTGGGCACAGGGTGGATTTCTATGTGTTTTCCTTCTCTCCAAGAGTTCATGTCCGCTTTACTTTCATGTAATCACACAAAATTGTATCATATACATTGAAGTCAATCTTTAGCAGTTAATATAATCCCCCCCCCCCCCCCCGCGCACACACACACACACACACACACACACATAGGGTCAGACTGGAACATTAAGGGCTCACCAGGGAAGTTTGAGCCTGGGGCACATGTGCCTCCAGATTTGGAGCTCACATACTCATGTACTCTGTAAATTTTGCACATATGTCAGTGCTCTATAAATGAATAATAATTAGGTAGGACATTAGACTATGACTATGGAAGGAAATAGAATGTGAGACTATGCAGGGGCTGCTCCAGAACATGTTTTGTGAGGGCAGCATGGGGGCTGTGCAGGTGCTGGAATCACTGGAATGGGAGCTCGGTATATACGGCACGCACATCACATCGCAGCAAAAAAAGGGGGTATGGCCATGCACTGGAACATGGGAGTGGTCATGATGAGTCATGTGCAGAACCAAATGTACATGAAATAAGTAGCGGTGTTATTCACAGAGAATGGGTCTGCCCAGATAAACTTCGGATAAAATAATCAAGTAGTTACATACCTTATGATAATTCATCAAGTAGTCATGCTAAATAAAAATATTAAATAGTCACATCCAGATAAAATAATTAAATATCCAGGTGTCTTACAATGAACAAGTTAAATAGCCAGGTGTGTCACAATAAAATGATTAAGAAGCTGAGTGGGCCCTGTACACATAAATTTAGTAGCCATTGTTCCCCAGAAAACAGAATTAGGTAGCCATGTGCTCATATATTATATTAAAATGCTGGGCAATTTGCTGGGTGCTGGGCTGAGGGCTTTGCTGGGTGCTGGGCTGGGCTATTTGCTGGGTGTTTTGCTGTGCAATTTGCTGGGTGCTGAGCTGGGGGCATTGTTGTGCAATTTGCTGTGTGCTGGATTGGGGGTTTTGATGCGCTATTTGCTAGATGCTTTGTTGTGCAATTTGCTGGCTTTGGGGCTTTGCTGGATTGCTGGGTGCTTTGCAGTTTGCTGGGCTGGGGGCTTTGCTGGGCGCTGTGCAATTTGCTGGGCTGGGGGCTTTACTTGGTGCTGTGCAATACGTTGGGCAGGGGGCTTTGCTGGGTACTTCTTTGTCAAATTTGCTGGGCTGGGTCTTTGTTGAGTGTTTTGCAATTTACTAGGCTGGGGGCTTTGCTGTGGAGGGGGGGGCAACATTATTCCATCCTCCCTCTCCGTGGGCTCCCTCCTGTGTCCCCCTGCAGAGCTAGCACAGTGCGGGGTTGGAAGGCGTGATCAGCTCCATGCAATGTCCACTCCAGCTGCCAGCTTCTCTCTTGCCACCTGATCACTGCATGACACATTGGCAGAGAGGAGTTGGCAGTGGGAGCCGACATTGCACGGAGCCAAGCAGGAAAGTCAACGCACTGCTGCTCTAGCTCTACAAGGAGACAGAGGAGAGAGCCCATGGAGAGGGAGGGTCAAAAGATGTCGGCCCCTCTCCTCCCTTCTCCTGTCAGGTGCCGTTGTCACCCCTTCCTACCCCGCACTGTAACCCCACCTCACACGCGAGAGGCCCCATAAGAGGCCCCATAAGAGAGCGGTGCCAGAGCCATGGCACCATTTTTAAAAAAGCAAGAGGACCTACTGGGGATTCTCCCAGCATCCCACCGGGCCAGTCCGACCCTGCCCATACTTGCTATTTTCACCATAGTAGTGAATAATCCTACTAATCCTACTAATATAGTAAATGGGGAAGTTCGGATGTTTGAATGTTTAGATGTTTGGATGTTTGGATGTTTGTTACTCGATCACGCAAAAATGGCTGAACGGATTAGAATGAAATTTGGCACACACATAGTACATTACCTGGAATAAAGTATAGGATACTTTTTATTCCTATAACCAAAAAGTGGGCGGAGACAAATAAAAATTTCACTGGAAAATGTAAACTGCAGCCATTCTTACACTGTTAATGGTAGGGTCCTCAAACTTTGCACAGTTGGACGTTGGGTGACTGGGATTAATATTCAGAAAGATGGGTGGAGTCTATAAAAGCGAATCAAAATTAACCTATTGATTTTCAAGGGGAGTATTTACATTGGTGCCATTCTTGAACTGTTAATGGCACAAGCCTCAAACCTGGTACAGTTGATGATTGGGTGACTAGGGTTCAATTTCAGAAAGGGGGTGGAGCCAAAAACAGCCAATTAGATTTGTTTCATTTCAATGCAAATTATTGATGCCAAACACCGCAAAGATCACAAACTTGGTAATTGATTAATTGTGTGTTAGGGTTAGAAAAGTAGGCACAGCCAACACCAGCCAAATACATAAGCGGGCAATGCCGGGTCATAAGTGGGCGGAGACAAATGCAAATTTTACTGGGAAAATGTAAACTGCAGCCATTCCTACACTATTAATGTTACGGTTCTCAAACTTTACGCAGTTGGTCAGTGGGTGACTGGGATTAATATTCAGAAAAGTGGGTGGAGTCTATAAAAGCCAATCAAAATTAACCTATTGATTTTCAAGGGGAATATTTCATTGCTGCCATTCTTGCACTGTTAATGGCACAAGCCTCAAACCTGGTACAGTTGATCATTGCGTGATTGGGGTTTACATTCATAAAACAGGGTGGAGCCACACACAGCCAATATGATTTGTTTAATTTTAATGCAGGTTATTGATGCCAAAGACCGCAAAGCTCACAAACTTGGTCATTGAGTAATTGATTAATTGTGTGTTAGGGTTAGGAAAAGTGGGTGCAGCCAGCACCTGCAAAATACATATTCGGGCAATGCCGGTCATCAGTAGGCAGAGACAAATGCAAATTTCACTGAGAAAATGTAAACTGCAGCAATCCTTACACTTTTAATGGTAGGGTTCTCAAACTTTGCACAATTGGTCAGTGGGTGACTGGGATTAATATTCAGAGAAGTGGGTGGAGCCTACAAAAGCCAATCAAAATTCACCTATTGATTTTCAAGGGAAATATGTAATTGCTACCATTCTTGCACTGTTAATGACACAAGCCTTAAACCTGGTACAGTTGGTCATTGGGTGACTGGGGTTCAAATTCAGACAAAGGGGTGGAGCCACAGAGAGCCAATCAGATTTGTTTAATCTCAATGCAAATTATTGATGCCAAAGACCGCAAAGTTCACAGACTTGGTTATTGAGTAATTGTGTGTTAGGGTTAGAAATAGTAGGCGGAGCCAACGCCAGCCGAATACATACCTGAACAATGTTAGGAAATAAGTGGGTGGATAAAAATACAAATTTCATTGCGCAAATGTAAACTGCAGCCATTCTTACACTGTTAATGGTAGGGTTCTCAAACTTTGCACAGTTGGTCACTGGGTGACTAGGATTAATATTCAGAAAAGTGGGTGGAGCCTATAAAAGCCAATCAAAATCCACCTATTGATTTTTAAGGGGAATATTTAATTGCTGCCATTCTTGCACTGTTAATCACCTGTACCTGGTACAGTTGGCCATTGGGTGATTGGGGTTCAAATTCAGAAAAGGGGTGGGGCCACATCCAATCAGATTAATTTTATTTAATTGCAAATTATTGATGCCAAAGACCGCAAAGCTCACATACTTGGTCATTAAGTAATTGTGTGTTAGGGTTAGGAAAAGTGGGCAGAGCCAGCACTAGCCAAATACATACCCGGGCAACGCTTGGCATCCAGCTAGTATTATAAATGGGAAAGTTTGGATGTTTGGATGTTCGGATGTTTGGATGTTTGTTACTCGATCACGCAAAAATGGCTGAAGGGATTTGAAGGAAATTTGGCACACACATTGTACATTACCTGGAAATACATATAGGATACTTTTTATCCCTATAACCAAAAAGTGGGTGGAGACAAATACAAATTTTACTGGGAAAATGTAAACAGCAGCCATTCTTACACTGTTAATAGTAGTGGTAGGGTTCTCAAACTTTGCACAGTAGGTTACTGGGTGGCTGGGATCAATATTCAGAAAAGTGGGTGGAGCCTACAAAACCCAATCAAAAATTACCTATTGATTTTTCAGGGGAATATTTAATTGCTGCCATTCTTGCTCTGTGTGAGGAAACGCAGAAAAGCTGCCGCAAGGGCTCAGAGTGAGGCGGCTGTTTCGCATCTAACATGGCGGCACAACGCGAAGAAACCGCCGCATGCCGCATGGGCGGAGTGGTGGAGTCCGCGTTGGATGCGGCGGATTGCACGCATGGCAAAGCAGCTGACATTGCGGCTGGACGCGGGGAAACCACTGCTCGCTTAGAGAGCGGGGCGGCGGTTCCCGCACCTGAATCAGTGGTCACATTACAAGACATGTCTGGTGTGGCTGGGACTGCTAGTCCACACAGGTTCAGAAGGATGCGCGCGCGCTGAGAGGCAGAGCTTATATGACAGCCTGGCATTTTAGGGGCCCTAAACCATGAGGAGTAGTCTAGAAACCAAATGCCTCAAAATGACCTGTGAATAGGACGTTGGGCCCCTTAGCGCACCTAGGCTGCAAAAAAAGTGTCACACATGTGAAATCGCCGTACTTAGGAGAAGTAGTATAATGTGTTTTGGGGTGTATTTTTACACATACCCATGCTGGGTGGGAGAAATATCACTGTAAATAGACAATTGTGTGTAAAAGAAAAAAAAGAATCAAAAAATTGTCATTTACAGAGATATTTCTCCCACCCAGCATGGGTATGTGTAAAAATACACTGCAAAACACATTATACTACTTCTCCTGAGTACGGTGATACCACATGTGTGACGCTTTTTTGCAGCCTAGGTGCGCTAAGGGGCCCAACGTCCTATCCACAGGTCATTTTGAGGCATTTGTTTTCTAGACTAATCCTCACGGTTTAGGGCCCCTAAAATGCCAGGGCAGTATAGCAACCCCACAAGTGACCCCATTTTAGAAAGAAGACACCCCAAGGTATTCCGTTAGGTGTATGGTGAGTTCATAGAAGATTTTATTTTTTGTCACAAGTTAGTGGAAAATGACACTTTGTGAAAAAAAAATCAATTTCCGCTAACTTTTGACAAAAAATAAAATCTTCTATGAATTTGCCATACACCTAACAGAATACCTTGCAGTTTCTTCTTTCTAAAATGGGTTCACTTGTAGGGTTCCTATGCTGCCCTTGCATTTTAGAGGCCCAAAACCGTGGGGAGTAATCTGGAAACCAAATGCATCAAAATTACTGTTCAGGGGTATAAGCATCTGCAAATTTTGATGACAGGTAGTCTATGAGGGGGCGAATTTTGTGGGACCAGTCATAAGCATGGTGGCCTCTTACATGACAGGTTGTATTGGCACTGATCTGATGGATAGTAGTGCTAGGGGGGTGACAGGAGGTGATTGATGTGTGTCTCAGGGGGTGGTTAGAGGGGAAAATAGATGCAATCAATGCACTGGGGAGGTGATCGGAAGGGGGTCTGAGGGGGATCTAAGGGTTTGGCCAAGTGATCAGGAGCCCACATGTGGCAAATTAGGGCCTGATCTGATGGGTGGGTGTGCTAGGGGGTGACAGGTGGTGACAGGAGGTGATTGGATGTCTCAAGGTGTGATTAGAGGGGGGAATAGATTCAAGCAATGCACTGGCGAGGTGATCAGGGCTGGGGTCTGAGGGCGTTCTGAGGGTGTGGACGGGTGATTGGGTGCCCTAGGGGAAGATAGGGGTCTGATCTGATGAGTAGCAGTGACAGTTGGTGACAGGGGGTGATTGATTGGTGATTAGTGGGTGATTAGATGGCAGAACAGATGTAAACAATGCACTTTGGAGGCGATCTGAGGGTGGGTCTGCGGGTGATCTGATGGTGTGGGTGGGTGATCAGATGCCCGTAAGAGGCAGGTTAGGGTCTGATCTGATCTGATGGGTGGCAGTGACAGGGGGTGATTGATGGTGATTGACGGTTGATTGAAAGGCGATTACAGGGGAGGATAGATGTATACAGTACACAGGGGGGGAGGTCTGGGGGGGGGGGGGTCTAAGGGTGTTCTGAAGGTGTGGGCGGGTGATTGGGTGCCCTAGGGGCAGATAGGAGTCTGATCTGATGAGGAGCAGTGACAGGTGGTGACAGGGGGTGATTGATGGGTCATTGATGGGTGATCAGTGGGTGATAAGATGGCAGAACAGATGTAAACAATGCACTTTGGAGGTGATCTGAGGGTGGGTCTGCGGGTGATCTGAGGGTGCGGGCGGGTGATCAGATGCCCGTAAGAGGCAGGTTAGGGTCTGATATGATGGGTGGCAGTGACAGGGGGTGATTGACGGGTGATTGACGGGTGATTGACGGGTGCTTGATGGGTGATTGACAGGTGATTACAGGGGAGAATAGATGTATACAGTGTATACAGTATACAGGGGGGGTCTGGGGAGGATCTGAGGGTGTGGGGGGCGTGATCAGGAGCCCCCAGGGGGCAGTGTTAGTGACAGGGGGTGATTGATGGGTGATTGATAGGTGATTGATGGGTGATTGACAGGTGATTGACAGGTGATTAGTGGGGAGAATAGATGTATACAGTACACGGGGAGGGGTTGGGGGGGGTCTGGGGAGGATCTGAGGGTGTGGGGGGTGATCAGGGGGATCAGTTTAGGACCCGATCTGACATATAGCATTGATAGATAGTGACAGGGAGTGATTGATGGGTGATTAGGGGGTGATTGGGTGCAAACATGGGTCAGGGGGTGGGCAGGGAAGGGGTCTGAGGAGTGCTGTGGGCAATCAGAGGGCAGGGGGGGGCAGATCAGTGTGCTTGTGTGCACATTAGGGTGGCTACAGCCTGCCCTGGTGGTCCCTTGATCACTGGGACCACCATGGCAGGAGGCAGCCTGTATAATATGCTTTGTATATATTACAAAGCGTATTATACGCTTCCTATGCGGCGATCATCAGGTTAACAACCCGCCGGCACTTCCGATTGGCCGGCGGGTTGACGTTGTGGGTGGGCGGCGCCTATTGCCGGAGGATGCGCGCGCATAACAGCGCACGATCCCTGGTCAGCAGCCACATAATGACCAGCCGCCGATGGGCGTATTGCGCTCGTTTAGGCCCAGCTTTTGCCGCCATCCATTGGCTGTAGGCGGTCATTATGTGGTTAAAGTACAGTTGGTCATTGGGTCTGGGGTTCAAATTCAGTAAAAGGGGTGGAGCCACAAACAGCCAATCAGATTTGTTTAATTTCAATGCAAATTATTGATGTCAAAGACCGCAAAGCTCACAAACTTGGTCATTGAGTAATTGTGTGTTAGGGTTAGAATAAGTGAGCAGAGCCAACACCAGTCAAATACATACCTGAGCAATGTCGGGACATCA
Organism: Hyperolius riggenbachi; assembly: GCF_040937935.1. Classification (NCBI taxonomy): domain Eukaryota; kingdom Metazoa; phylum Chordata; class Amphibia; order Anura; family Hyperoliidae; genus Hyperolius; species Hyperolius riggenbachi. Next base: position 48,618,550 of record NC_090646.1, read on the forward strand.
GTGGGTGGGAAAAATACAAATATACACATTTCATTAGGAAAATGTAAACTGCAGCCATTCTTACACTGTTAATGGTAGGGTTCTCAAACTTTGCACAGTGGGTGGAGCCTAAAAAAGCCAACCATAATCCACCTATAGATTTTCAAGGGAAATATTTAATTGCTGCCATTCTTGCACTGTTAATGGCACAAGCCTCTTGCACTGTTATTCACCTGTACCTGGTACAGTTGGCCATTGGGTGATTGGGGTTCAAATTCAGAAAAGTGGTGGAGCCACAGCCACAGATTTATTTCAATGCAAATTATTGATGCAAAAGACCGCAAAGCTCACAAACTTGGTAATTTAGTAATGAAGTAATTGTGTGTTAGGGTTAGGAAAAGTGGGCGGAGCCAACACCAGCCAAATACATACCCTGGCAACGGGTTTTTCAAATAGACCTTACATTTTTAGAGAAAATTGATTAACCCCCCTGGCGGTATGAAACATTCCGCCAGGGGGCAGCGCAGCAGTTTTTTGTAATTTTTTTTTTTTTTAAATCATGTAGCGAGCCTAGGGCTCGCTACATGATAGCCGCTGCTCAGCGGCATCCCCCCAGCCCCGCCGATCAAAGAACGGGATTTCCTGGAGGGCTTCCCCCGTCGCCATGGCGACGGGGCGGGATGACGTCAGCGACGTCGGGACGTCATTGGGACTCCAGATCTACCCCTCGGCGCTGCCTGGCACTGATTGGCCATGCAGCGCACGGGGTCTGGGGGGGGGGGCGCGCCGCAACGAATAGCGGCGATCGGGCGCGCGGCGGCGGCGATCGGGGTGCTGGCGCAGCTAGCAAAGTGCTAGCTGCGTCCAGCAAAAAAAAAATTATTTAAATCGGCCCAGCAGGGCCTGAGCGGCACCCTCCGGCAGCTTACCCCGTGTCACACACGGGGTTACCGCTAAGGAGGTTAAATAAAATCAAAGAAAAAAATTGATTTTAAACTTGGTACATTTACATTTTTACTGCAGCACCCTTTAAAATGTATACTAATCCCAAGCTCTGTTTGCACTTTTTATACATTTTAAGGTAATCAAAGAAAATTAATCAGCAAAGCTTTTCTCTCTACCCCAAGGCCCTTGTCCCTGCCATAGACATAGGGCTCTTCCCACTCCCAGTGCCCAAGAGATGGCAGTGTAGGCGGTACTAATGCACACCTTTCACATTTTCACAAAGGGTTAAAAATAAATAAAAATGCAGCAACAGGAAGATGATTTTGTTATTCTTATTTCACCACAAACACTTACTTTTAAATAAATTACTTTTAAATAATTTCCCCATCCCAATATCCTCAGAGATGCCTCATGACAAAATCTTCTAAATTGATTCAGTGACGGTCGCCAGGAGGAGGATTTCTATTGGTCTGTTAAATGGACCAGTGGCAAGCCCCAGTAATACAAATGCTTTGCCAGTGCTTAATATATTTTAGCATAGAAATCCCTGCCCTACATAATTACCACCAGAACTGGCTCCCATCCTGCCCATGGGGGTATGGACAAACAGGGCCGGATTTACCATAAGGTGCCTGTAGGCACATGCCTACAGGCACCTTATGATTAAAGGGCGGCTCACTCCTCTCCCAGAGCGCCCCTGCCCTACTTTCCTATGCAGCTTCCTGGTGAGAGTGTAAATTGAGAGGTTACTCACCCTGCTCTCTGCACTGACGAGATCTCACTTCAGTCAGGGGCACCTCTAGCTATCTAATACTTGAGGGCACCTCTAGCTACTTAATATTGAGGGTACCTCTGGCTACATAATACTAAGGGGCACCTGTAGCTAGCGATAATGGGCAAGGGAAGTAAGGGAGAAGTGATAGCTGGGCCAGCCAGCACACTTGCGGTGCAGTTTGGTGGTGGTTGAGGGGGGTGTAGATTCATGGAGGACGAAGTCAAAGGTGCCAGGACATCTGTGCCTATAGGCTACTGTGATGCAAATCCGGGCCTGTGGACAAAGCTCTAGGTGAGAGGTGGGGACTTTGATAGCCCTCTCTTCCTGAGCCCCCCACAGATATCATAGACCATATGAGCTAATACAGCTCAGGGTGTGGAGCTCCATGCAGACCAGGATCCACATTCTCAAAGTGCACACAGTTTACAAATTCATCTGAAGGGAAGGTTTGTTTAACAATTTTTCTGAAGCTAGAAGCACACAGGTGTTCAGTTGTCTTTCTGAGATTGGGCACATATTTTACAGTCTAGATGTACAAACGTAGTACAGAAACATCCTAACATACATAAAGGACAACCATCCAGAAAAATTGTAACATTTTAAATACATTTAAACATATACCTCCTTTGATGTACAACAGACTAGAGATGGCCCGAACCTCCGATTTTAGGTTCGCAAACCCGGTTCGAGAACCTCCGCAAACGTTCGCGAACTTGCGAACATTCGCAAACCGCCATAGACTTCAATGGGGAGGCAAACTTGAAAAATTTGAAAAAATGATGGTGGCCAGAAAAGTGATGAAAAATATGTTTCAAGGCATCTAACACCTGGAGGGAGACATGGTTGACTGGGATAGACATCAAAAGTCCCAGAATTTTTTTTCACTTTTCACGCAAAGCAGTGTTTTTAACCACTTGATGACCCACCTTTTACCCCCCCCTTAAGGACCAGCGCTGTTTTTAGTGATCTGTGCTGGGTGGGCTCTGCAGCCCCCAGCACAGATCAGGGTGCAGGTAGAGCGACCAGATCGCCCCCCCCCCCCCCTATGGGGATGATGTGCAGGGGGGGTCTGATCGATCCTGCCTGCCTGAGGTTTGCGGGGGGGGGGGGCACCTCAAAGCCCCCATCCACAGCGAAATTCCCCCCTCCCTCTCCTACCTGTCCCCTCCCCGATGATCCGGGCTGCAAAGGACGCTATCCGTCCTGTGCAGCCAGTGACAGGACGTCCCCTGTCACATGGCGGCGATCCCCGGCCACTGATTGGCCGGGGATCGCCGATCTGCCTTACGGCGCTGCTGCGCAGCAGCGCCATACAATGTAAACAAAGGAGACATATGTCTCCTACGTTTACATTTAGTCTGCGAGCCGCAATCAGCGGCTCGCAGGCTATTCATGGAGACCCGCTCCGTGATCTGACAGGAAACGCGGCCTTTCCTGATTAATTAGGGAGGCACCTGGCGACGCAGATCTGCATCGCTGGTCCTCCAGCTACCACTTTGCCGCCGCACGGTATGAGTGTGCGGTCGGCAAGTGGTTAAGGGCAGAAATCACATTCAATGCTACATTGCAGGCCTACACTACTGCATGTGTATACATCAATCAGGGAGTGTAATTCTCCCTCCTCCTCCGGAGGAGGTGGAGCATCTTGTCTTCCAGGGATGTCAAAAGCACACTCACATACATTGGCTAGGAATTGAACCCAGGTCAACTGCTTGGAGGGCAGCTATGCTCACCACTATACCACCAACACTACAGGCTGAAATCAGCCTAGCTGGCCTGGGAAGGATGAAAAGCTAGGTGGCCATGCAACCATTCCTGCTAACCTAAAGCTTACTTGTCTCTTACAACTCATTGGCTTAAGACTTTACCAAATCCAATGCTCCAATATAGGGAAGCTTCTCTGTTTGCAGTTTTTATTTTTTTTAAGGGTGGTGTCTCAGTTCACTCCTCTCTTCAACTACAAGAAAGGCCCAGGAGTAGTCTTAGCTACCGTAGTATCTATGTTATGGCAGGGCCCTTATTACACTTTCTCTTACAGGGCTATGGAAGCTGTTTTGCCCATGCGATAAAGCGAGGTACAAAAATAAAATAGATATTACGGTAGCTAAGACTACTCCTGGGCCTTTCTTGTAGTTGAAGAGATGAGTGAACTGTGACACCAAAAAAAAAAACAGCAAACAGAAAAGCTTCCCCATATTGGAGCATTAGATTTGGTAAAGTCTTAAGCCAATGTGTTGTAAGACACAAGTAAACTTTAGGTCAGCAGGAATGGTTGCACGGCCACCTAGCTTTTCATCCTTCCCAGGCCACTTAGGCTGGGTTCAGCCTGTAGTGTTGGTGGAATAGCTGCCCTCCAAGCAGTTGACCTGGGTTTGATTCCTGGCCAATGTATGTGAGCTTGCTTTTGACATCCTACAAATCCCTGGAAGACAAGATTCTCCGGAGGAGAAGGAGGGGAGCTGTTGTGGGGTGCTATATAAGGAATAACAATCAGCCAGGAGCAAGCTAACAAGCCTACAAGAGCCTAACTAAGCTTCCCTAGCAGAGTCTGTCAGTAGCTGTCCCTTCACTAATTACTGTAGGCAGATGAGTGAGTAAAACGGCCAGAGAACCTTGCCTTTTATAAGGGGGGGGTGGGGCTCTAGGAGTGAGTTTAGTCTGATTGGCGACAATGTGACTGCTGACTGTGATGTAGAGGGTCAAAGTTGACCACAATGGAGCACTATGGGTGTGAACCGAACTTCCTCAAAAGTTCGCCTTCGCTGGCAAATGCAAACCACCCAAAGTTTGCCTGGAACCGTTCGCAGGCGAACCGTTCGGGCCATCTCTACAACAGACCTACATATTGTAGTATAAACCTTTAAATTCCTTTACTTCAAACAAGTATTTCCTGCAGCTGTTATTGCCATCAACTAGTAGTTTAATTCCTGAAAAAACTGCTCAAGCTTTGTCAGGTGAAAGGTGTAATCTCCAGACTGCATGTTTTGTTTCCCCATAATATTTTATAGAATTCAAATGAGGGTTCATAGAAGCCCTCTTTCACCTAGTTCAGTATTTGTTGTTACCTATTGTTTAGAGCTTTCAGTGTATTTTGAGTCATTATCCTGTTGCAGGATCCATGACCACGACTTTCAGCCAAAACAAAGACCTCTGAAACTAGTTTGTAAGTTTCACTCCAGAATGTGAAAGAGAATGAGGGTTTCAGTCTGAATGCTCCAGGGTCCCAAATCACATTGTTTCTGTCCTGTTCAAACATGGCCAGGACCTTGTACAGCGTCTCCATCAGAAGCCACTGGTCACTGGAGAAATGGGCCAGTTGTCTGGCTGTACCATGGGCGCCGGTGCTTCCATGCTTCATGCTGACTAAGTAATGATGAATAGCTAGCTTTTTCTCACACATATGGCCAGCATGTACTTGGTGGAGTTTCACCTAATCACAGTCTATGCAGTGGCAGCCTCTGTTGGCACCGGAATTTGATAAGTGCCATTTCAGCAGTAGGGGATCGTTGAGAATGGCTGCAGATGGAGTGAGCCTGTCTCAGTAACTCCTCCAATCCTGGGTTCCGGCAGAGTAACTTCCAAGTTTAGAAGGCCAGAAGGTGGGCCCCATTATCACACACTACATTGCCTGAGGGCTTCAGCCAAGCCTAAAACACTTTCTGAAAAGAAGACAAGCTCTCTGGCTGGGTGGCTTTTCTCTCCCATGGAAACCAGTAGTACTGCTTGGCAACATGTGTGCTTGAGGGAGGTGTAGTGTCATACTCGCTTTACCACACTTTTCTCCACTACTGGCCTTTTGGAAGAGGAGGAAGGGGTTGTTAAAAAGGGGGTGCAAAAAATGCAAGAAGAGTGGGGTGGCCAATGCTTTCCCACCACAGCCTTTGGTGGGGGTACCAGGTGTTGTGATGCCACTTTCAGAATACAACCCACAGAGCAATGCCAGATCACTCAATGGGCTTGATTCACAAAAGAGTGCTAACTGTTAGCACGTCCATTTTCGCGCGAATTTTCGCATTGCGCGCAAACATGAATTTTCATGTGAAATCAATATCTTTTTCGCATGAAAATTCCCGTTTTCACGTGAAAACGTTATCGTTACGCATGAAAATTTGCGATCGCGCGCAATGAGAAAATTTGCGTGAAAACGGCCGTGCTAACAGTTAGCACTCTTTTGTGAATCAAGCCCAATGAGTGGTGAAAGACATGTAGCATCCCAACTGGTTGTCCCGCCATCCATGGCGATGTGAATTTAGCTAGACCCTGAGAATGCTAATGCATCACCCATCTCCTCCTCCTCCCTCTGAACCTACAGAAGCGGGGTGGCCCAGCAGGTGCTATAATGCCATATATATTATATATTATATATTATTATATATTATAGCAGGTGCTATAATGCCAGTGTCACTTGTTGAATTTCCGCTTGTCAAGCTGTCCATGGCAATAAGGACCTATTTGGACAGGTTCTCCATAACATGTTTATATATGGAGGGAACAGCAAAATAATGCCTGCTGGGTACTGCCACTTAGCACAGGCCATCAGGTCATGAGGGGGACTGAGTTCACAATGCATTCAGGGCAGTAGCTTCAAAGTCAGTACTGTACTTTGGTGTGAGGAGCATTCAACTTAATTGCTACCTGGTTCTTGGTGCCATGGTCTAAAATCTTTTTGCAGACCACTGGTAGAGTGACTATAAATGTTAGAGGTGCCTGGTATGCACTTCTGAAAGCCTATATATTAACAGAGGCACATTTTTACATATACTGGAGAATTAAACTAGTTTAACTGGAAATAGATTTTATGCAAGCATAAAGCAAGGCAACACATTTTCACAGGTACTTACCCTCTTCCTCAGGTCAGTTTAAAAATCAACAAGAGCCCAGAATACAAATGTAATGCATGCAGGGTCGGACTGGACCACAGTAGTACAGTTTTTTCCCTCGGTGGGCCCCCCCTCCAGGTCTCTGGTGGGCCCCCCTTCTTTGTCTGAGAGAGCTCCAATTGCTGCCTGCAGCACAAAAATTTTCTTCTCAGTGCTGTAATCACTCATGCTGAGAGCAGTGGCATAGCTAAGGAGCTGTAGGCCTCGATGCAAATTTTACAATGGGGCCCCCCAAGCACTCTATACATAACAATTGATATGACGCACCAAAACCTGCCAATGGCAACTACAGTGTCAGTGGTGCAAGAAGGGGATGGGAAGCAGTGTGTTAATGATTACCACTAGTCAAAGTATCTATAGAAGTGATTATTATGAGCACAGGACCAATAGAGAGCTAATATTGTAGTTGAGGGAGGGCCCTTCGGGGTCCCTTTGGCCCGAGGGCCCCGATGCAGTCGCAACCTCTGCAACCTCTGCGGTCGCAACCTCTGCAAAGTAGGACATTACTTTATATTAACCACCCTGACGTTCTGATAAGATCGCCAGGGAGGCTGCGGGAGGGTTTTTTTTAAATTAAAAAAAAACTATTTCATGCAGCCAACTGAAAGTTGGCTGCATGAAAGCCCACTAGAGGGCGCTCCGGAGGCGTTCTTCCGATCGCCTCCGGCGCCCAGAATAAACAAGGAAGGCCGCAATGAGCGGCCTTCCTTGTTTTGCTTACACCGTCGCCATAGCGACGAACGGAGTGACGTCATGGACGTCAGCCGACGTCCTGACGTCAGCCGCCTCCGATCCAGCCCTTAGCGCTGGCCGGAACTATTTGTTCCGGCTGCGCAGGGCTCAGGCGGCTGGGGGGACCCTCTTTCGCCGCTGCTCGCGGCGGATCGCCGCAGAGCGGCGGCGATCGGGCAGCACACGCGGCTGGCAAAGTGCCGGCTGCGTGTGCTGCTCTTTATTTGGTGCAAATCGGCCCAGCAGGGCCTGAGCGGCAGCCTCCGGCGGTGATGGACGAGCTGAGCTCGTCCATACCACCATGATGGTTAAAGGAGGGGACTCTATGCAAAGTTTTGTTGGGCAGCAGTGTCTCTGAATTACAATGCTGCTAAGATCATGTACATTTGGCCCTGTCCATAATACATCATGACCACGCCCACCTTCCGGTGCATTTTTTCACCGCAATCATCGGATGTGTGGGCCCCAGGTTGAAATTTATTTGGTGGGCCCCCGGTGTCCCAGTCCGACCCTGAATGCATGTTTCTTCAAAACTCACATATAAACATAACAGCCCTATCAATTTCACAAAATATTTTTCTTGTTTTAAACTTTAGTGGTTTGATACCCCCAAATCAATAACATTCCAAATTTCATAATAACCAGCTATAACATGGTTGATCTTTTAAACATCATATATTGCATATACTGTATCCAATTTCTTCCACGTGTCCAGGAGCACTCACAGTGGCTTCAATGCAGAAAGGTGTGCCTAGGTCCTCACCCCAGTACCAAGGGGTCACCACATAGAATCTCGCCAAAGGACCGGCACCACTCGATGTATTTAGAAGCTCTTTATAACTTTATTGGCATCAATATGATAGCAACGACAGACGCTGTTTCGGCCCCCATGGGCCTTTATCAAGTTGCACAGGATCATCAAATGACAACATCAAAACTGCACATATATATATATAGTCAAACACAGTAACCCATGATTCCTCCATCAGACAATCACCAACACCACATAGCAGAGGACCTGATGGAAGACTCATGCCAAAAATACCCCACCAATACAAACACAGTATTCAAATTTGAATCTCACCACTCAGAGATCAAGAGGAGTTTCCACAATAACATGTAACTGTGGCAACAGTCCCTAATAGGCAAAATAACGTCATGATCACATGATAAATCACATGCCTTGTCAGCTGACCAGCACCGAACGGAGCGCAACGCGTACAAAAAGCCGCATCGCCGCATCAACATGCGACGCATAAAAAACGCTGCATCGCCGTACCAGCGACGCGTACAAAAAGCCGCATCACCGCAACAGCAACACGTACAAAAAGCCGCATCACCGCAACAACGTGCCACGCGTAAAAACGTGCAACGCGTAATAAATGCCGCATCGCCGCAACAAAGCGCAACGCGTACAAACGCCGCGTCGCCGCAAGAAAAGGCAACCGGCGCTACACGTAACCAGTGGTATATCCATGCGTAAAATAACGCATATAGACATGTAAAGCGCCGCATGGCTGCGAAACAACACAAAAGGCGCTAAAAAGTGGTCAGCTACAAGACATGCGCAATCCAAACGTATAAGCGCTGACAAGTAGACGGTACCAAACAGAAACCAATCACGTGTCAAAGCGCATAATATCAAAAAATACATGGATGGGCGGAGCTGGAGGCGGCTACCAAATGACAAATATATGAAGCGCAACAAATAACGCTAGAAAAAATATAGCCAAGCCAAAACTCAGCACTCACCCATCCACGATGTTAAAAGGGAACTCCTCGACCCCTGAAATCCTAGATGTGCGAGATCTACAATAAATAAAAACAACAGTAAGCCCAATCAAGTATAAAAAGATCATATACATCAAAAATTGCACAGTACAATAAATGTGAATACCATAATCATAAACAGAAACCCAGGTCCAACTCACGATTAAGTCCCGCCCTCCCCATGGCATCCAATCGTTTAATCCATGCTGCTTCTCTCCGCAGCAGTTCTTTCTGTTTATTACCTTTCCATTGTGGGGGTACCCCATCTATAGCCATTATCCTCAGCTGGGAAACATTATGTCCACAATCTCTAAAATGTTCTGACACTGCCTGACCTACCGTTTTATTCCTAATTGCAGATTTATGTGATGAAATTCTCAACTTAAGGCACTGTGTCATCATACCTACATAAATAAAACTGCATGGGCACTTGAGTAAATAAACAACATGATCAGAATCACATGTGTAGTGCTCCCTGATATGATAAACAGTGCCCAAAGTAGGATGTTGAAAAGTATTCCCACGTATTACGCTATTACACATGTGACATGATAGGCACAGTAACATGCCAACCCTACGTGAGCGAGCCTGTTCGCGTGGTGTCACTTTCACGCGCAACTTGTCGCGCAAAGTGGGGGCACGGCGAAACGACATCATTGGAGGGTACCGAAACTCCGGCACCCTCGGAAAACCATCCCGCAACAAATGCCAGTGTCTCCGAATGACCCTAGCAATTCTGTCACTGCAGGTGTTAAAATTAGATACAAAGGGGATACGTGGCATCCCATCATGATTCCGTCGGCGCCGTGACCTATACCTATGTAACACTTCAGAGGGATAGCCCCGCATACGAAATTTTTGCGATAATTCTTCCCGACGATCAATACGCAAATCCGGCTCACTCACAATACGGTCAATCCGGGTAAATTGACTTTCAGGAATGTCATCCTTAACCACAATGGGATGAAAACTCCCATAATGGAGGGTGAAATTCCTGTCGGTAGCCTTCACAAATAGGTCAGTAGACAATGCTCCATCACCTTTTTGAACAAGAACATCCAAGAAAGGAATCTGTTCAAGGTCCCAGTTAACTGTTAATCTAATTGCGGGGCACTGCTGATGGACTGAAAGGATGAAATCATCCAAAGTGTCACGTGGCCCCCTCCATATGCAAAACACATCGTCGATGTAACGCCACCAACAAAGCACATATTTACGAATAAGGGGATTTAAGTAGACAAAAGTCTCTTCATATAATCCCATAAATAAATTTGCATAGGAGGGGGCCACGTTGGAACCCATAGCAGTCCCCCGCAACTGTCCATAATACCGCCCTTCAAATTCAAAATAGTTCTCTGTGAGCACAATCTCCAATAGTTTAATCAAAAACTTTCTCTGTGGTACAATACAATCGGACTGTGTCATTAAATACCAGTCTACAGCCTCTACACCCCCATCATGAGGGATGGAGGTGTAGAGGCTCTCGACATCCAAGGTCACTAGAGCTACCTCCTCATCCAACACAGGTAGTGACCTTAATCTGTCTAGAAACATATTAGTCTCTCTTAAATATGAATCAAGACTGCACCATGGGCTGCAGGAGTTTATCAAGATATCGTGCCAGAGGAACAAAGACCGATCCGACTCCCGCCACAATCGGCCGCCCCGGACGGCAGACCAAAGTTTTATGAATTTTTAGTAGAATATAAATATGCGGCGTAGTCGGATCGGTCTGTTGTAAATAGGTGAATAAAGATTCATCTATAACATTTCTGGCAAGAGCCTCCCTTAGTATTCCCAAAATGAGTCTCTGAATCCGAGGCAGAGGATCACCCTGTAAAATAGAATATACACATTTATCGGATAGCTGTCTTTCAATCTCAGACACATACTGGCAGCGGTCAAGTACCACAACAGCTCCGCCCTTATCAGCTGGGCATATAATGATGTTATTATTATTGTGCAGAGCACTAAGGGCAAGCTTATCTTCCCTGGACAAATTATGGGACACTCGAAAGAGTCCGCTCTTAAAGTCTCGCTCAATACTAGCAACTTCTTCACTGACACGAGTAACATAAGTATCAATCAATGAGTGACTGGGTGGCTTGAAGGTACTTTTATTACGTAGACCAGTGTCCTTCAAGCATAAAGCACTGTTCTCACTGTTATTTGTTATCTGTGGATAAAAAACTCCAGGAACATCAGAAAATTCAAGAAGAAGTCAAGCACTCAAAATTTAATCGTGATAAATCAGATTATACTGATGGTTACGTGTATCCATGGCAAAAGCAAGTTACACCATCTCCTAATAGACCACGCCCCAGGAGGACACCAGGGAGAAAGTATCCTACTGGTGGAGGTTCAGGAGTTGGGTTATCAGGTTCGGAGGATGTTGTTATATCTAGAGAGAATTCTCCAAACCGCCCCCAAGAACAAGGCCGAGGAGAGGGGGTAGGAGGCAGGCATGGTCGGAATAGCCCATTTCTGTTTCCGGCACAATTCCGCCATATAGAAATTCCGTTACCGTTCCACTCCGAAAGTATACCGGGGCAGTTCTGCGGAATTCCGACTTATACGGAATTCCGTCGGAAAAAATTTAAAATCTCTCTCCGCTCCTCCTCCTCCCATCTCTCTTCCTCCTCTACATGCATATCATGCAGTAGGTAATTGCAGATTTTCAAAACAGCTTATATACCATAGCTGGGATTTGAACCCAGAACCTAGTGTGTAGTAGGTATCTGTCTTAACCTCTAGACCATGACCCACACTACATGCTAAAGCTGGCGGTAGCATAAACCATACTTCCATTATGATCAATTCGATAGAAAAAGTAGCATGATTAAGGATTTGTACTTTTTGAAAAGCATGCTTATATACCATAGCTGGGATTTGAACCCAGAACCTAGTGTGTAGTAGGTATCTGTCTTAACCTCTAGACCATGACCCACACTACATGCTAAAGCTGGCGGTAGCATAAACCATACTTCCATTATGATCAATTCGATAGAAAAAGTAGCATGATTAAGGATTTGTACTTTTTGAAAAGCATGCTTATATACCATAGCTGGGATTTGAACCCAGGACCTAGTGTGTAGTTGGTATCTGTCTTAACCTCTAGACCATGACCCACACTACATGCTAAAGCTGGCGGTAGCATAAACCATACTTCCATTATGATCAATTCGATAGAAAAAGTAGCATGATTAAGGATTTGTACTTTTTGAAAAGCATGCTTATATACCACAGCTGGTATTTGAACCCAGGACTTAGTGTGTAGTAGGTATTTGTCTTACCCTCTAGACCATGAACCACACTGCATGGTAGTAGGTATCTGTCTTACCCACTAGTAAGGCTGAGGCTGGAGAGGCTGCAGCCTCAGGGCGCAGTATAGGAGGGGGTGCACAATTCATTCAGCTGTCATTCCCAATTGTGTTTGAAGCAGACAGAAATAAGAAAAGGTGATACATGGCAGCGACTGCAAGCCAGATAAGTAGAGATTAAGGTGTTGGGGGTGGGGGGGGGGGGGGCTGGGGCACCTCTTAGTGTAATAGCAATCAGTATACAAACAATAGGAATCAACTTCTCACTGTGCATATAAATTTATTGATCCAAATTACATAGAAACCCCTTCAAAACCAACCTCCCTCCCCCTTAAAAACATGCCAGCTTATAGAGGAGCGCTCCTTGCATTTCTCAATCCACATCCATACACCCATACATACTCTGCCCTTGGCCAGGGACTGGTTAGTTGAGTAGCTTAATTTAGCGTGTCTGCCGGGAAAACAGTCCTTAGTGTGAAAAAGCCAGTCTCTTGGTAAGGCATTCCTACTGCTGTGCTTATGAAACGCCGCCAAATCACATCAATTCACATAGGTATCAATTCCCTGTTAATAATCCAATACTTTTCTTGTTTGTACTGCGCTATCACAGCGTGAATGCACGCACTTGCTATTCAATCAGTGTCCATGGATTAAAACGCTGCTATGCAGCACTCACCACCTCTTCATTCCTCGTAACTTCTCCACTTTTTCAAAAAGGCTTGTATCTGCGGCGTCCCGCAGTTATACGCTGCCACACAGATTTGTGTTATGAAGTCCGTGGGAGTCTTCCCTGGCCGGCCAGATGATCAGTGTAGACGGGCGAGAGGACGCTAGGTTTCCATGCTCACTCTAGGATGGCTGATGGCCACGCCTGCATACGCGTTACGCCCACTACGTCACGTGGGCTTCCTCAGTGCCACAGCATTGGCACTGAGGAAGCCCACGTGACGTAGTGGGCGTAACGCGTATGCAGGCGTGACCATCAGCCATCCTAGAGTGAGCATGGAAACCTAGCGTCCTCTCGCCCGTCTACACTGATCATCTGGCCGGCCAGGGAAGACTCCCACGGACTTCATAACACAAATCTGTGTGGCAGCGTATAACTGCGGGACGCCGCAGATACAAGCCTTTTTGAAAAAGTGGAGAAGTTACGAGGAATGAAGAGGTGGTGAGTGCTGCATAACAGCGTTTTAATCCATGGGCACTGATTGAATAGCAAGTGCGTGCATTCACGCTGTGATAGCGCAGTACAAACAAGAAAAGTATTGGATTATTAACAGGGAATTGATACCTATGTGAATTGATGTGGTTTGGCGGCGTTTCATAAGCACAGCAGTAGGAATGCCTTACCAAGAGACTGGCTTTTTCACACTAAGGACTGTTTTCCCGGCAGACACGCTAAATTAAGCTACTCAACTAACCAGTCCCTGGCCAAGGGCAGAGTATGTATGGGTGTATGGATGTGGATTGAGAAATGCAAGGAGCGCTCCTCTATAAGCTGGCATGTTTTTAAGGGGGAGGGAGGTTGGTTTTGAAGGGGTTTCTATGTAATTTGGATCAATAAATTTATATGCACAGTGAGAAGTTGATTCCTATTGTTTGTATACCTTTTTATCGGTTTAACTGCTCCCCCTCAGGGGTTTGTGCCATAGCAAGTACCTGTTCACCGGTTATTTCTAATATTCCTAATAGCAATCAGTGTGTGACAGCTGGGGTGGGGGGGATGGGGGGGCGCACTTTTCTGTCTCAGCCTTGGGTGCTGAAGGACCTTGTCCCACCTCTGACCACACTACATGCTAAAGCCTGGCCCTGAGTGTGGTTGATGGTCTAGAGCAGTGGTCCTCAAACTAAGGCCCACGGGCCGAATGTGGCCCCCTAAGGCTTTCTTACCGGCCCCCCACACAGAAAATGTATTGCTTATAAATGCAGTCAGCTACATCTTTAAATATTGGTGGTCCACATATGGAATAGCAGTGCAGCACCCCCCATCCACATGGAAGCCAGAAAGCAGAAATTTTGCTGGTTTCCAATCAAATTCCACATCAGGTGACACTGCTGTCCAATTGGCTTGCAGATTGTCACCTGGGTATGCTTCACTGTCTGGTCCGCAAAGACTTCTACATCATTTTATGTTTACTCCGGCCCACCAGCGGTCTGAAGTATGTTGACCCGGCCCTCAACCCAAAAATGTTTGGGGACCCCTGGTCTAGAGGGTAAGACAGATACCTACTACAAACTAGGTCCTGGGTTCAAATCCCAGCTATGGTATATAAGCATGTTTTTTCAAAAAGTACAAATCCTTAATCATGCTACTTTTTCTATCGAATTGAGCATAATGGAAGTATGGTTTATGCTACCGCCAGCTTTAGCATGTAGTGTGGGTCATGGTCTAGAGGTTAAGACAGATACCTACTACACACTAGGTCCTGGGTTCAAATCCCAGCTATGGTATATAAGCATGCTTTTCAAAAAGTACAAATTCTTAATCATGCTACTTTTCTATCGAATTGATCATAATGGAAGTATGGTTTAGGCTACCGCCAGCTTTAGCCTGTAGTGTGGGTCATGGTCTAGAGGTTAAGACAGATACCTACTACACACTAGGTCCTGGGTTCAAATCCCAGCTATGGTATGTAAGCTGTTTTGAAAATCTGCAATTCCCTACTGCATGATATGGATGGATGGATGGATGGAGGAGAAGTAGGAGAGACAGAGATAGATTTTTTTGTGCTATTCTGGAAAATTCCGTCGGAATTATAAAATTTCCGCGGAATTCCGTTTGAGAGGTATAGGAATTCCGATTTGACTACCGGAATCGGAATTAACCTAATTCCCGCCGGAATCACGGAATTCATAATTCCGCGGAATTTTCTGAGCATCCCTAGTAGGAGGCACAGGCGGAGGACCCAAAAACAAGCCTCCCAGGAATCTTATGAACCTATGACCCAGGAGGGGCAGAATGTGACTTCCAATTTGGTGGTAAATATCTCTTCCTACACATTATCTGAAACTGAGGAACATATACTTAATTTTGGTTTATCCTTTAGTCCCACTTTTTTACCTGATTTTTTTCTACTTGAACAGGACTTGTATCGCTTTTTTCGCTCCATTAAATTGAAACATTTTTTTCAGTACTTTACCACAGGGCACTGTATCAAGAAATTTGGAGGCTGTTGAGAACAGTGCTTTATGCTTGAAGGACACTGGTCTACGTAATAAAAGTACCTTCAAGCCACCCAGTCACTCATTGATTGATACTTATGTTACTCGTGTCAGTGAAGAAACTGCTAGTATTGAGCGAGACTTTAAGAGCGGACTCTTTCGAGTGTCCCATAATTTGTCCAGGGAAGATAAGCTTGCCCTTAGTGCTCTGCACAATAATAATAACATCATTATATGCCCAGCTGATAAGGGCGGAGCTGTTGTGGTACTTGACCGCTGCCAGTATGTGTCTGAGATTGAAAGACAGCTATCCGATAAATGTGTATATTCTATTTTGCAGGGTGATCCTCTGCCTCAGATTCAGAGACTCATTTTGGGAATACTAAGGGAGGCTCTTGCCAGAAATGTTATAGATGAATCTTTATTCACCTATTTACAACAGACCGATCCGACTACGCCGCATATTTATATTCTACTAAAAATTCATAAAACTTTGGTCTGCCCTTCGGGGCGGCCGATTGTGGCGGGAGTCGGATCGGTCTTTGTTCCTCTAGCATGATATCTTGATAAACTCCTGCAGCCCATGGTGCAGTCTCTTGATTCATATTTAAGAGACACTAATATGTTTCTAGACAGATTAAGGGCACTACCTGTGTTGGATGAGGAGGTAGCTCTAGTGACCTTGGATGTCGAGAGCCTCTACACCTCCATCCCTCATGATGGGGGTGTAGAGGCTGTAGACTGGTATTTAATGACACAGTCGGATTGTACTGTACCACAGAGAAAGTTTTTGATTAAACTATTGGAGATTGTGCTCACAGAGAACTATTCTGAATTTGAAGGGCGGTATTATGGACAGTTGCGGGGGACTGCTATGGGTTCCAACGTCGCCCCCTCCTATGCAAATTTATTTATGGGATTATATGAAGAGACTTTTGTCTACTTAAATCCCCTTTTTCATAAATATGTGCTTTGTTGGTGGCGTTACATCGACAATGTGTTTTGCATATGGAGGGGGCCACGTGACACTTTGGATGATTTCATCCTTTCAGTCCATCAGCAGTGCCCCGCAATTAGATTAACAGTTAACTGAGACCTTGAACAGATTCCTTTCTTGGATGTTCTTGTTCAAAAAGGTGATGGAGCATTATCTACTGACCTATTTGTGAAGGCTACCGACAGGAATTCCACCCTCCATTATGGGAGTTTTCATCCCATTGCGGTTAAGGATGGCATTCCTGAAAGTCAATTTACACGGATTGACCGTATTGTGAGTGAGCTGGATTTGCGTATTGATCGTCCGGAAGACTTATCGCAAAAATTTCGTATGCGGGGCTATCCCTCTGAAGTGTTACATAGGGATAGGTCACGGCGCAGACGGAATCATGATGGGATACCACGTATCCCCTTTGTATCTACTTTTAACACCTGCAGTGACAGCATTGCTAGGGTCATTCGGAGACACTGGCATTTGTTGCGGGATAGTTTTCCGAGGATGCCGGAGTTTCGGTACCCTCCAATGATGTCGTTTCGCGTCACTTTGCGCGACACGTTGCGCGTGAAAGTGACACCACGCAAACAGGCTCGCTCACGTAGGGTTGCCATGTTACTGTGCCTATCATGTCACATGTGTAATAGCGTAATACGTGGGAATACTTTTCAACATCCTACTTTGGGCACTGTTTATCATATCAGGGAGCACTACACATGTGATTCTGATCATGTTGTTTATTTACTCAAGTGCCCATGCAGTTTTATTTATGTAGGTATGATGACACAGTGTCTTAAGTTGAGAATTTCATCACATAAATCTGCAATTAGGAATAAAACGGTAGGTCAGGCAGTGTCAGAACATTTTAGAGATTGTGGACATAATGTTTCCCAGCTGAGGATAATGGCTATAGATGGGGTACCCCCACAATGGAAAGGTAATAAACAGAAAGAACTGCTGCAGAGAGAAGCAGCATGGATTAAACGATTGGATGCCATGGGGAGGGCGGGACTTAATCGTGAGTTGGACCTGGGTTTCTGTTTATGATTATGGTATTCACATTTATTGTACTGTGCAATTTTTGATGTATATGATCTTTTTATACTTGATTGGGCTTATTGTTGTTTTTATTTATTGTAGATCTCGCACATCTAGGATTTCAGGGGTCGAGGAGTTCCCTTTTAACATCGTGGATGGGTGAGTGCTGAGTTTTGGCTTGGCTATATTTTTTCTAGCGTTATTTGTTGCGCTTCATATATTTGTCATTTGGTAGCCGCCTCCAGCTCCGCCCATCCATGTATTTTTTGATATTATGCGCTTTGACACGTGATTGGTTTCTGTTTGGTACCGTCTACTTGTCAGCGCTTATACGTTTGGATTGCGCATGTCTTGTAGCTGACCACTTTTTAGCGCCTTTTGTGTTGTTTCGCAGCCATGCGGCGCTTTACATGTCTATATGCGTTATTTTACGCATGGATATACCGCTGGTTACGTGTAGCGCCGGTTGCCTTTTCTTGCGGCGCCACGGCGCTTTGTTGCGGCGATGCGGCATTTATGACGCGTTGCACGTTTTTACGCGTGGCACGTTGTTGCGGTGATGCGGCTTTTTGTACGCGTTGCTGTTGCGGTGATGCGGCTTTTTGTACGCGTTGCTGTTGCGGTGATGCGGCTTTCTGTACACGTCGCTGGTACGGCGATGCAGCGTTTTTTATGCGTCGCACGTTGATGCGGCGATGCGGCTTTTTGTACGCGTTGCACTCCGTTCGGTGCTGGTCAGCTGACAAGGCATGTGATTTATCATGTGATCATTAGGGACTGTGCCTATTAGGGACTGTTGCCACAGTTACATGTTATTGTGGAAACTCCTCTTGATCTCTGAGTGGTGAGATTCAAATTTGAATACTGTGTTTTTATTGGTGGGGTATTTTTGGCATGAGTCTTCCATCAGGTCCTCTGCTATGTGGTGTTGGTGATTGGCTGATGGAGGAATCATGGGTAACTGTGTTTGACTATATATATATATGTGCAGTTTTGATAAAGGCAACTTGATAAAGGCCCATGGGGGCCGAAACAGCGTCTGTCGTTGCTATCATATTGATGCCAATAAAGTTATAAAGTTATAAAGAGCTTCTAAATACATCGAGTGGTGCCGGTCCTTTGGCGAGATTCTATATACTGTATCCAATGAATAATTTCCATAGTAGTCATATCATAAATTGTGGCATTTTGGCAATATAATAATCACGGGACATATGTGTGGTTATTATATGACTACCGTGGTACAAAAATATGTACCCAATATGCACACTTCATTTTCCAACTGCTGCTCATGCATTCACTCAATTAAAAAAAAAAAAAAGTCTCACAGAACATTAATTCCCACACAGTCCAAGACAATTTCCCCAATACACAAATGATTTCCCTCACTTAGAACAACAATTTCCTGCCCAAACACATGCCTTACAACACTTCAAACATATGTTTTCAATATGCACACTTCATTTTTCAGTTGTCGTACATTCATTTATTCCCTTTTGGAAAAAAATAAAATGACTTGTCCCCACTATTACCCTTAAAGCGGAATATAACCCTGCATTTCAACTTTGCTCTAAAATATTATTTACAGCATATTATATGCAAAAAGCATTTTTTTTTACTAGACCAGCATTGGAAGGGTTAAACACAGAGGTTTAAAGTTCCGTGGAGAGATATGCAGAAGTTCAAATAGATACATTCTATTTAGTTACATGTATCTATTGATAAATGTTACACACTCTTTGGCTGTCCTCCAAGCTCCTTCTCAGTCAGAGAGATGAGTCACATTCAACACCTAGATACATTTATGTAAACAAAATGTATCTATTTCAGCTTCGGATGCGTCTGCAGAAATCTCCAGGAACTTTAAAGCCCTGTGTAACCCTTCCAATGCTGGTCTAGTAAAAAAAAAATGCTGGTTGCATATAATATACTGTAAATAATGTTTTAGAGCAAAGTTGGAATGCAGGGTTATATTCCGCTTTAAAGTGGTTTAAAACCTTGACATAATATTCAATAAAAACTTGTTTTCCTACTATTTATATGCAATACGGTTATCATATTTGCTTTTGTGCATAAGTATTATTATTAATTTAGAAATTACAAGTTTCCAAAGTAAATTGCATTTTATTCATAACTGGTTTATTAATCTTATAATATAATCAGAAATACTTTCTGAGTGTCTGACTGTGTTCAGGAGTGTCTGCACAGTCAGAGAAGTATTTACTTAATTGTATCAAGCGAGGAATGTAAACACAAAATAATATTATCTCCAGTTTGGATGCATCCAGCTTTCTCTGCAGGGAACTTGTAAGTCCTGTGTTTAACTAATTAAATGCTGTTCTAGTAAAAAAAAATGGTGGTAATATATAATATGCTGTAAATAATCTTTTAGAGCAAAGAAAAAATGCTGGGTTTCATTACGCTTTAACCTACCAGTTGATTTTTTTTTAATCATTTAAAACTTTATTACAACATTTTAGTTTAGTGTTTACTTTAGTGTTACTTTATTCTCATTGCCTTACATTACACAACTAGTGTGACAGTCTAATATTTTACAGTGTCAACAGCAGAGAATACTGGCATGTTCTTGCATTTATATTTGCCATTAATGAGATGAACAGAGACCCGGATATTCTGCCCAATATGACTCTGGGATATCATGTGTATGATTCCTGTGGAACTGAGGATAAAGCTATAAAAGATGTTCTGCAGATCCTGTCTGGGCACAAGATGACGGCTCCTAATTACTCCTGTATGGGACATGGAATATTGGCTGGATTTATTGGTGATCGCCAATCTGGTACAACTCTACGGATAGCACAGTTACTGAGTGTATATAGATATACGCTGGTAAGTGCAACCTGGTGTCTATAGCATAACTGCTAGGACTCTAACTCCACACACACACACACACACACACACACACACGCACACACACACAGGCACACACACACACACACACACGCACGCACGCACGCACGCACGCACACACACGCACGCACACACACACAGGCACACACACACACACACACAGGCACACACACACACACTCACACACTCACACACACACACGCACGCACACACACACACGCACGCACACACACACACACACAGGCACACACACACAGGCACACACACACACACTCACACACTCACACACACACACACACAGGCACACACACACACACTCACACACTCACACACACACACGCACGCACACACACACACGCACGCACACACACACACACACACGCACACACACACACAGGCACACACACACACACTCACACACTCACACACAAGCACACGCACACACACGCACACACAGACAGGATGAATAACTGGATCTGATACATCTAACCTGAAATACACAGTCACTCACCATCATTTTTTATATATTTTATGACTCAAATTTTATGATCAATTTTCTCTATAGATTGTGCATTTTGAAACATCTAATTAGTGTACATTCCCCATGTTATAGGGGGCACCTGGGGGGGGGGGATGTTTAAATATGACACCGAGGCAGCAGGCCTTAGCTTGGTTCACCTCATACCTATACAATTGTTTATTTAAGACCTCCTTTAATGGTTCCTACTCAACCTCCACCCCCCTCTCAGCCAGGGTCCCACAAATCTCTGTTCTTGGCCCCCTGCTGTTCTCAATTTACATCACCTTTATCTGCAAACTTATCCCCTCTCAGGGCTTCAACTATTACCTATATGTAGACGACACTTAGATCTACCCACATACCATGGATCTCTCCACCACTACTATGGAAAAGGTATCCTCCTGCCTCACAGCCATCTCATCCTGGATGTCAGCCAGGTTCCTAAAGTTAAACCTGGATAAAACAGAACTCCTAATTTTCCTGCCCCATGCAGTCTCAACCCCCAAGGACATATATGTCAATGTCAATGGTATAGCCATCCACCCAACCACACAAACATGCTACCTGGGCATCACCCTGGACTCAGCCCTATCTTTCACCCCCCACATTCAAACCATTGCTAGGGCCTGCAATTTCCATTAGAGATGGTCCGAACCTTTGATTTTAGGTTCGCGAACCTACCGCAAAAGTTTGTTTCGCCCGAACTTTTGCGAACCGCAATAGACTTCAATGGAGAGGCGAACTTGAATATTTAGAAAAAAATTATACTGACTAGAAAAATGATGGAAAAGATGTTTCAAGGTGTCTATTATCTCATCAAATCCCATCAAATATCTCATCAAAAGTGCCAAAAAAAATCTGGATTTGACACAAAGCAGTGTTTTAAAGAGAATCTGTATTGTTAAAATCGCACAAAAGTAAACATACCAGTGCGTTAAGGGACATCTCCTATTACCCTCTGTCACAATTTCGCCGCTCCCCGCCGCATTAAAAGTGGTTAAAAACAGTTTTAAAAAGTTTGTTTATAAACAAACAAAATGGCCACCAAAACAGGAAGTAGGTTGATGTACAGTATGTCCACACATAAAAAATACATCCATACACAAGCAGGCTGTATACAGCATTCCTTTTGAATCTCAAGAGATCATTTGTGTGTTTCTTTCCCCCCTGAGGGGGGAGTGCATAGCAGAACCACAACACTGAAGAACTTGGCAGCCTTCCAGACACAGGCTGACAAGTCTGACAAGGGAAAGATACATTGATTTATTACAGAGACTGTGATAGTACAAAGTGCTGCAGTAAGCCAGAACACATTAGAATAGCTTTTGGAACTTGTAGGATGATAAAAAACAGGATGCAATTTTTGTTACGGAGTCTCTTTAAGGTCAGAAATCTCATTCGATGTTTAATTGCAGGCCTACACTACTTTACAACATCAGGAAATATAATCCTCCCTTCCTCACTCCTCCCCCGCCGGAGGAGGAGGGTCTTGTCTTCCAGGGAATTGTAGGATTTCAAAAGCCAGCTTACATACCTTGGGCAGGAATTGAACCCAGGTTTTAGTGCTTGGTAGGCAGCTCTCTTCACCACTAGACCACCACCAACACTACATGCTGAAGCCAGCCTAGCATGTACCATTATGATATATCCAAGAGAAAAATGAGCTTGCTTAGGGATTTGTAGGATTTCAAAAGCCAACTCACATGCATTGGCCAGGAATTGAATGCAGGCCTTCTGCGTGGTAGGCTGCTATCCTAACCATTGTACCACCAACACAACACACTACAATGCTACATGCTGACAATTATATGCATCAATGGATCCTGGCAGTGGGAAGGCAGACTTTAGTAGCGACTGAGTCAGGAGGACTAAGTAGTCAGTGCGGCAGCACAGAACGACCATGGTACCTCACTGGTAGTGCCACAGCCAAAAAAATGAACCAAGGAAGGCAGGTTCTAATTTGCTTTGGAAAGGCATGCATGGTTAATTTGAAGCAGCCATCTCATGTACCCCTGTGGCCGACAATAGGGGCCAGGAAGTCACCTACCACCCAAGCCTGGTTTATTTTCAGGAAGGTGAGTTTGTCCACAGAGGTGTGGGACAGCCAGGAGCGCTTCTCAGTGACCACGCCACCAGCTGCACTGAAACATCTCTCGGAGAGGACACTGGAAGGGGGGGGCAGGACAGGACTTCCAGGGCGTACTGGGCAAGCTCACTCCAGATGTCCAGTCTCTTGACCCCAGTATGCCATGGGGTCCACGGGGCTGTTGTCGGTGGTAAGCCTGGTGAATGACCCCATGTAGTCAGACACCATGCTGGTCAGTTGCTGGGGGTGGTTGGAGGAGGATGCTGTGTCTGCTGACACCTCTGTTCTGGGCATCTGCACTGCATACAGGTTCTTGCTTAGGCTCAGCAGGTCTCCAGCATCGTCTGCTGCTGATGCTGGTTTTTGCTGCTGCTGGTTGTGGTCTCAGGCACCTGTTGCAGGGTTGGCAGAACAGCAGCAGTGGGGGTGGAAGGCTGGGGGAATGCCAGTAGTCTGCGCACAAGGGCCTCCTGCAACTCCCTGTGCATTGCTCGGTGGTAGATGGCATAAAGATTTCTCCCAGATTCCCTTTCAGACACGGGTCCAGCATCAAGGTGATCCAGATGTCCTCCCTTTGACGCATCTGGTCACCCAGGATCCCTACGAAGGCAGCACAACATGTGCGCAGCCATGGGGAATACGTGGGCATTGGCAAACACATCATCATCACCTTCGTCGTCATCCAATATGACATACCTTTCATCTTCCTGTGCCGTGTCCTCCCCCCAATTAGGAATATTGTTACCTCTGCAGCAGGGAGCGGCGCGGCCGCCGCTCCCGCGTCTGACGTCACGCCGGATCCCGCCGTGTCCTCTCGCTCATCTCTTTCCGGCAGAACAGGTCTCTCCAGGGTGCATCAGGACAGAATAGTGCACGCGCGTACCCGGAGACAGGACCTTTATGCATTAAGGAGGCGGGTCAGCTGACCGGCTGGTCAGCTGACAGCAATGGAAAAGAAGAAAGTTGCTGGGTCTCCACCTGGAATTTTAAGCCAAAAAGGCTATATTTATTTAATCCATAGTACAAGGTACACACGACGTTTCGGCCTGCGGCCTTTATCAAGTGATAAAAAACACTGAGCAAGTGCTCACATATAAATTACATACACCTTAATAAAACACACCCCTTTCGGGGCGGGCACAATCTTAATTAGAGAGATCAAGGAACAGCTTAAAGAGACAGTGTCTAAATTGACATATATCATAAAAAACATCTCAAGCTGAATTCTTCATTGAGTCCATTGGGGACCAAAGTCTCCAGCCTGCTGATCCATCTGCTCTCCCTTCGTAAAAGGGCCGTTTCATTATCCATTCCTTCTGCTGCTACCACCTTCTCCAACACACACCATCTTAAATCACTGACCGTATGATTACATTCAAAGAAGTGTTTTCCTACGGGGGAATCAATATTTTTATCAGGATTATTAAAATATTTCCTGTACAACCTTATATCACTACGATGCTCATTAATCCTAACTCTTATGGGTCTAGATGTCTGACCAACATAGCCCAACCCACAAGGGCACTTCAAAAGATACACTACATTACTCGTAACACAGGAAAAATTCCCATTAATCCTAATCTTTGTGCCCCTTCTGGGATGGGCTATGCTGTCGCCCCTGATAATACTTGAACAGTTTTGACAGCTTAAGCACGAAAATGTGCCATGTTTCTAAGAAAGAAAAGTGGCCGCCTGTTTTGGGTTCTTTTTGAGATCTGCCTTTACCAACGCATCCCTAATACTTCTCCCTTTTCTATAGACAAATGTAGAGGGGGCCCGGAATACCCTAGACAGAAGCGGATCCGCCTCTATCAGTGTCCAATTATCCAATATACTTTTCCTCAATAATTGAGCATGGTTGTCATATGTGGAAATAAATTGTATACCCTCACTGCGTTTTTCCTTATGCGTTTTCTCTCTCAAAGCTTTTCTTTCCAATTTTTTCACCTCAGATGCCGTCTGTGACACCTCCTTTCTTGTATAGCCTCTTGCAACAAAATTCTCTACCAACTTATCCGCCTGTCTATGATAAGCCTCATCACTTGATGTTATGCGTCTGGCACAAACAAATTGGCTCTTAGGTAGTCCTTTGAGTAATGGACGGGGGTGACAGCTACTGGCCAATTAAGCATTATTACGGTCGGTGTTTTTTCTATATAAATCTGTGCAAAAAGCCCCATCCTTCAAAGAAATGTCAACATCCAGAAAATGTAAGCAAACGGGGTCAAATTCCAATGTAAATTTAATGGATCCATGGCAGAGATTTAAACCTGAGAAGAATTCAATCAAGCTCTCCTCCGGGCCTGTCCAACAAAAAAATAAATCATCAATAAAACGACAGTAGCCCCTCCCAAATCTTACAAAAATTTCATTTGTGAGGATATATCTCTGTTCAAAATCTGCCATGAATACATTAGCTAACGTAGGCGCATAAGGTGCCCCCATTGGTACTCCTCTCACCAGCTAAAAGAAATCTCCCTGTACCCTGAAATAATTAGATTTTAAACATAATTCTAACAGATCGTAGACAAAAGATGTATTAATCTCACGATTTTCCAAAGTTGCCAGAGCTCTCTGAATAGAATCTAACGCCTCCTGATGAGGGATGTTAGTATACAAGCTCGTTACATCCAAACTTACAAGATATGTGATATCTTTGATGTCAACTGTCTCCAGATAATTAAGGAAATGTGTCGTATCCTGTAAACAGAATTGATTGGTTTTCACAATTGGCTGAAGGACACTATCTATATAAATTCCCAATGGCTCCACCAGGGAGTTCACTGCAGAAACAATAGGTCTCCCCGGTGGATGCACAGGGTCCTTGTGAATTTTGGGTAACATGTACATTACAGGTACCCTGAATTGTTCCCTGACCAACACAGCCATCAATGATCGAGATATTAAACCAGCATCATATGCTTCTGTAACAACATTCCTAATTTGCTCTTTGACCCTTTGTGAAGGATCACCTGGTAATGCAGAGTAGGTATTCACATCACTGACGTCTCCTCAATTCAAAAATATAATCTTCCCTATTCTGCACCACCAGGGATCCCCCCTTGTCTGCTTTTTTAAAAACCACTGAATCATCTCTCTGCAATTCCTTAAGTGCCCTCCTTTCCTTATTGGGCAAATTATGCACATTTTTATACTTCAAAAGATCCCAGTCTTTCTTCATTGCGTGCATCACCATGTTCTCAAAGACATCCAAAACAGAATTGTCAATAGGGGGATCAGTCTTATTCCTTACTCTTAATTTAGCTGGGATATCACTGTCCTCATTGTGCTCAGTTCTATCTAAACTGTTACTGGGTTTCCTCAAAAAATGCCAGAGTTTCCATTTCAACTTCCTCAAAAATTTATACATATCAACCTCGATGTCAAAAATATCCTGATAAAAACTGGGCACAAAGCTCAGGCCGCGATCCAATACTGCTAATTCCGTAGAGTCAAAGTTCCTATCTGCTATATTAATGACAAGCCCCTCCGTCTGAACATCAGTCCTGCTGGAAGAAGCCACTGTTTGTCCCTCCTCGGGGGGACTGCTAGCCAATATACCTGTCCCCTGATAGACTCCCCTCATCGCATCTGATAAATTCTCCATTGTACTCACAGTTAATTGAACGTGCGATGGGTCTGCGGCTGACGGCTCTGACTTCTGGTTACTCTTTTGGATGTCCCCTGTGCGGCGTTCCATTTCCTGGGATGTGGCTTGTCTCTCCTGATACGAGGCTTGGAATGCACCGCTGCTGCGCCTGCGTCTATGATGTCGGCGCTTCCTCCACCTCGATCTGTAGCGGGTGCCCTGGGAAAAAAATGCTGAGCGCCCCCTGGCTGCTCCTGCTCTGAGTCGGACTCTCCTGCACCTCTATGTGGCGGCAAACCTCTATTTCCAAAGCCTCGTCTGACTTGTCTTTGAGCTCTATGGATCAAACTCCAGGTGTAGACCTGATTGTTGGCGTAGTCCTGAGCGTCCCTCTGGAACTTCTGCACTTTTGTCTTCAGCGTAAGTTCCTTAGTTTCCTTGATGACTTCATCTAATTTACACTTGAACTGAGCATACATATCAATGGTATCCTTTGCCAGCAGTTCATTCTTTAGTCTGTCTATCTCCGATCTGATCTTATCGAGTTGAGGATGTAAATGTTGTATTGTTAAATACATGAGGTACATAAAGCATTTATTTAGAATACCATTCCATTTCTTAATGAACTCTGGGTCATCTTTGCAAAAGATTGGAGTGATGGTGACTCTCAAACCCCTCGGGATTCTTTCCACACGTAGGTATTCTGTGAGTGTGGAGACATGAAGTGAGAGGTTCACTTCTTTTAAAGATAGGTTTTCAATTTGCTTTTTCAAGCTATCAATCGGATCAGATTCCTCGGATGTGAAGGTGTAGCGAACGGACCCTCCTAACGCAAGGATAGCAAGTCTCTCTTCATCTGAAAAACTATGGTAATCAATAGATGCATTTCCATCTGATGCCACATCCTCCTGTGACATAATAGCTTAGATGCTTGGATAGGCAGGAGCGTGTATGACCTAGGATCCAAGTCCACACCAACAAGAAAAAATGGCCACACGCTCAAACTGCAATACTTTTGTATATACCAGGGAGACAACCAGTCCGCACCTGGATCCAAACGAGGTACAAAGATTCACTGGAAAAGAAGAAAGTTGCTGGGTCTCCACCTGGAATTTTAAGCCAAAAAGGCTATATTTATTTAATCCATAGTACAAGGTACACACGACGTTTCGGCCTGCTGCCTTTATCAAGTGATAAAAAACACTGAGCAAGTGCTCACATATAAATTACATACACCTTAATAAAACACACCCCTTTCGGGGCGGGCACAATCTTAATTAGAGAGATCAAGGAACAGCTTAAAGAGACAGTGTCTAAATTGACATATATCATAAAAAACATCTCAAGCTGAATTCTTCATTGAGTCCATTGGGGACTAAAGTCTCCAGCCTGCTGATCCATCTGCTCTCCCTTCGTAAAAGGGCCGTTTCATTATCCATTCCTTCTGCTGCTACCACCTTCTCCAACACACACCATCTTAAATCACTGACCGTATGATTACATTCAAAGAAGTGTTTTCCTACGGGGGAATCAATATTTTTTCTGTACAACCTTATATCACTACGATGCTCATTAATCCTAACTCTTATGGGTCTAGATGTCTGACCAACATAGCCCAACCCACAAGGGCTATATCACAAGGGTGATATAAGGTTGTACAGGAAATATTTTAATAATCCTGAAAAAAAAAATATTGATTCCCCCATAGGAAAACACTTCTTTGAATGTAATCATACGGTCAGTGATTTAAGATGGTGTGTGTTGGAGAAGGTGGTAGCAGCAGAAGGAATGGATAATGAAACGGCCCTTTTACGAAGGGAGAGCAGATGGATCAGCAGGCTGGAGACTTTGGTCCCCAATGGACTCAATGAAGAATTCAGCTTGAGATGTTTTTTATGATATATGTCAATTTAGACACTGTCTCTTTAAGCTGTTCCTTGATCTCTCTAATTAAGATTGTGCCCGCCCCGAAAGGGGTGTGTTTTATTAAGGTGTATGTAATTTATATGTGAGCACTTGCTCAGTGTTTTTTATCACTTGATAAAGGCCGCAGGCCGAAACGTCGTTTGTACCTTGTACTATGGATTGAATAAATATAGCCTTTTTGGCTTAAAATTCCAGGTGGAGACCCAGCAACTTTCTTCTTTTCCAGTGAATCTTTGTACCTCTTTTGGATCCAGGTGCGGACTGGTTGACTCCCTGGTATATACAAAAGTATTGCAGTTTGAGCGTGTGGCCATTTTTTCTTGTTGCAGCTGACAGCAATGGTCTGACTCTCGCCACTGATTGGCTGAGATCAGCTGGGTGGAACCATTGGTATAATCATCTGTATTTAGGCCCTTGGCTGTCAGTGGCTCGTTGTCTGCTGTTGCTGAAACTTTGCAGTGAAAGCTCTCAGACCTTAGTCAGATCCGTGTGTGCTTGATCCGGCAGGACCCCGGGGATTCACACTTAGACTAGGAAAAACATATCATTGTATATTTATTTATGTGTATGACTCTTTGTTTGAACCTCTGATTACTCTTTCTGCCTCTCGATTCTGTACCTTGCCAATCTGATCTGCTGCCAACCTCGGCCCGAC
The DNA here is from genome assembly GCF_040937935.1 of Hyperolius riggenbachi. NCBI lineage: Eukaryota > Metazoa > Chordata > Amphibia > Anura > Hyperoliidae > Hyperolius > Hyperolius riggenbachi. The sequence continues at coordinate 48,647,789 of NC_090646.1, forward strand.
CTCCACTCTGATTTAAGCCTTTTGATTCTGTACCGTTACTCATCTGATCTGTTACCGACCTCGGCCTGTTTACTGACTATGTATTTGCCTGACGATATTGTACCACTGCCTGACCGACCTGTTACCGACATTGCCCGTACGACCACTCTATCCAGTGATAGTCCCTACAGCCAAGGGCTATCACATAGGAGTACTCCTGTGTTATTTACTGTGCACAAAAGTCACGTGTGATCACACTCTGAATAAAATACTGACTACTGAGCTGATAGAGCCTGTTCTGATCATCATATACGTCACTGATCATTACACTCCCCAAGCCACCATCCTCATACAATGGCAGCGGTGCTCTGCTGCTCCTCCTCCTCATTCAGGTTAGGGACCTCAAACTCCTTCACCTCCTCCACTACCTGTAAGCCCTCCTGTGAACTGGACTGTGCTGCCAACTGCTCCTGATCCAGCTGGCTCAGAGCTGTCTCCCGCTCTTCCATCAAATCGCACATTGCCCTGTCCAGCAGGCAAATCATGGGCAACATGGAAACCCGCTCCTGGCTGTCTATCTTGGTTCCCTGCAGGAAGGGAGTCAGCACCAGGCACACTTGCTGCAACAGTGTTCACTGATCTGCAGTGATCATGGGGACTTGCTGGTTGCTGGAGACGCGTTGGTCAAAATGTATGCGCTGAGAGCCACCCTGTGCTGACACAGCTGCTCCAACATCTCAACCAAAATAACTATGTAACTATGTAACTATGTAACATGTCCAGAGTCGAATTCCACCGAGCTGGGACATCAATAATTAAGCAGTGTGATGGCTGGCCTTTTTTCTGCTGTAGGCTGGACAGGATTGCAGAGGCAGTGGCTGAGCGGCCGAAATAGCTCACCACCCTCCGGGCATCTTGCAGCAGGTCGCTCATGCCCTTGTTGGTGGGCAGGAAGCACTGTACCACCAAATTGAGAACATGGGCCAAGCAGGGGATGTGCTGGAGGTTTTCTTGCTGCACAGCGGCCACCAGGTTGGCCCCATTATCGCACACCACATAACCCACTTTCAGGCCTCTGAGGGTAAGCCACCTCCGCTCCTGCAGCCTGAGGGTGGCCAGAGTGTGGGCGGCCGTCAGTTTGTACTTCCGCAGGCTGACCAATTTCAGCAGCACTTAGCAGTGGTAAGGCCTGGCGCTACTGCTGCTAAGGCGGGCTTGCTTGCTGTGGGGTGTGGAGGGAATAGGATCAGAGGAGCCTGCTGCATTCCCCTTGATCCCGCATGTTGGCACCAGCAACTGGGCTGCTGGTGCTGCTGTTGTCCTCCCCCCTCCACCAATATCACCCAGTGCGCCGTGAAGTACAGGTAGCGGCCTGCCCCAAATTGGCTGCTCCACGAGTCCATGGTGATGTGGACCCGGTCACCCACGGTTTAGTACACCGAATGAGCCACATTTGCCACCACAACCTTGTGGAGTGCAGGGATTGCGTTCTTGGAGAAATAGCAGCGGCTGGGGATTTTCCACTCAGGGATTCCAAACTGGAGCAGCGTGAGCATATCACTCCCCTCCTGCACCAGGGAGTAGGGAAGGAGCTATGATGCCATGGCCTGGGCCAGCAAGCTATTTAATTTCCTGAATTGCCTGTGAGAGGTTGGTAGAGGCTTGGTCAGACCATGAAAGTGTCGCTCAGCAGGGTCTGATGCTGATTTGCTGCAGGGGAAACAGAGGAGGCCAAGGGGGACTGGCTGGCCTCAGATTCAATGTCTGTGTCATCTACTGAGGGGTGTAGTCTGCTTGCGTGCTGCGGCGGGGGTTTCACGTTCCTGAGGGAGGGATGATGCTGCGGTGGTGGGCCTTGTGCTCTGAACACCCCCTGCTTGCTGTCCCTGCATCCTCTTGAACTCAGCATACTCATTGCAATATGAGCTCTTCAGGTGGCCCTGGAGGGATGAGGTACCCACCTTGGACACATTGCGCCCACGGCTCATTTTTTTCTCGCATGATTTACATATAGCATATGTTTTTTACTGGCTTGACACTTCAAAAAATGACCTGTGGCCCTGGCCACTACGGCAAGCAGAGGGTGCAGTGCCAGCAGCTCTCTTTGTGGTTGGGGTTTGCGTGGTGGTGGTAGTAGTGGTGCTACTGTTGGTGGTGGTACCAGCTGAAGCAGTGACCTGTCTTCTTCCATGCCCACTTCTGAACCTGCCCCTGCCTGACATATGGCAATGTCCTTGTCTAGGTGACTCATCATTCTGCTCTGAGCTTTCTTCCGGGGACTCAGGCTGCACATAGGGACACTCCACCACATCATCATCATCATCATCATCATCTTCCTCAGGATAAAGCTCTTCCTCTGACTCCTCCACCTCCTTCTCCGCCCCTACATCCACAGACACAGGCCCCTCTTCATCATCAAAAAAGACTTCTGATCCTGGCCCGAGCACAATCTCCTCCACACATCAGTCAGACTGAGGGACAGAACGCTCTTCTCCGGGGAGAGGTGCTGACCACTGGCTGCTGGGGTGGATGTCACAGCAAGCGTGGGGCATTGGCTGCTGCTGCTGCTGGGAGTGCTGCTCACAGTGGAGGTCAGGTCTGGGATGAAGTCATGATATCCATCAACACCTCAGGTTCAAGCTGCTCAACCACCACACAGGGACCCAAAGGTTTGAAAAATTGTGATACCAGCATCGGCTGACTCGGTCACTGGCTAACGAGCTGAATATAAGCAATCAGTGATACAGTAACATAAAATAATAAAAAGCACAAACAGTAGTGGACAGCGGTCTGCATGCACTATGCGCACAGCAAACTAAACGGTTGCACGCTAGGAGCACAGTACAATGTCACTGACTTGACTTAGTGACTGAACAACAGTGGCAATGACTGTCTGCAAGTAGTAACTGAAGATTATCACTGGCTAATGTGCTGAATATAAGTGATCAGTGATACAGTAAAATAAAATAATAAAGAGCACAAACAGTAGTGGACAGCGGTCTGCATGCACTATGCGCACAGCAAACTAACAGCCAGGCTGCACACTAGACTAGTACCACACAGTAGAAGGTCACACAGTAAACTTAGTAACTGACCAGTGACAGTAACTGCAAATAACTGAAGTTGATCACTGGCTGGCTGGCTCAGCTAGCTAACAAGTATACAGTACAGCAGTATAAGCAGTCTGAACCTGCCTGCCTGCACTAAGCACAGTAATCAGTAGTACACTCTCTCACTATGACTACACTCACTGACTACAGTTTACTGAAGTCCAAACTCACTAACAGGCTAGCTAGCTAAATACAACTTACAGTATCAGTGCAATGTTAGTAGTAAATCGCTATGTTTTTCCCACTATAACGCACTTGCTGAAGTAACAATGGCCCGGAGATGATCTCAGTGCCACAGTCTAGCAAGGACGGAGCTGGCTTCAATAGCTTCTGCTTTATATACAGGACCTCCTATGATTGGTTGCTAGAGCCCTGGCTGTGGGCCTCTGATTGGCCCAGGGAAGTAATTTCCACTAATCACAACCTAGACAAGACAAGACAAATAACATTTATATCTCACTTTTCTCCTGGAGGACTCAAAGCACCAGAGCTGCAGCCACTAGGGCACACTCTATAGGGAGTAGCAGTGCTAAGGAGACTTGCCTAAGGTCTCCTACTGAATAGGTGCTGGCTTACTGAACAGGCAGAGCTGAGAGTCAAACCCTGGTCTTCTGTGTCGGAGGCAGAGCCCTTACCCATTACACCATCCTAACCACAGCTTTCCGCCGTGTTCACAATCCTGAATGAATTCCGGATACACAAAATCACGGCCTGTCGTGGCCGTGTTCCATGGTTCAATTTCAATTCACAGGTCCGGATTTCGAAGCCGAATAGTCAATAAATGCTTGTGAATCACAGGTAATCACTGGCGTAACAATAGGGGATGCGACTCCTGCCGAAGAGGGGGGGGGGGCCCGTGGCCCCTCTAGGGCCCGCTCAGGAACTTTTGTGGGGCAGGAGGGGTCGCAGCATAAGAGGAAAGCATGGCCGCAGATTGGTGGGGAGGGAGGACATCCCCCTCCCTCACCTCAGGCTCTCAGCCCTCTCCTCCTGCAATCACTGGTGGCAGCGGGCAGCAGCAGTGGCATCGACGGCAGGCTGAGCACATACCTCCTTCTCACCGGAGGTCTTCCAATCTCTAAGAGCTACATGTTACTTCCTGTTTACACAGGAAGTGACATGAAGCACTGAGATCGGTTACATAGGAAGTGACATGAAGCACTGAGATCGGAAGACCCCCGGCGAGAAGGAGGTATGTGCTCAGCCTGCCGCCACCGCCGCTGCTGCCCGCTGCCACCAATGATTGCAGGAGGGGAGGGCTGAGAGGAGAGCCCGAGGTGAGGGAGGGGGGGGAATGTCCCTCCTCCCCACCGATCTGTGGCCACGCTCTCCTCTTATGCTGCGACCCCTCCTGCCCAACAAAAGTTCCTGAGCGGGCCCTAGGGAGGGGGGTGCGTTTTTTTTTTTTTTTTGCAGGGGGGCCCGGGGATTTCTAGGTATGCCCCTGCGGGTAATCCATGATCACGAGTTTGTGGTGAGCACCACTAGCTATTAGTGCATTTGATTAAGTAAAACAAAAAAAAGTAAAATAATTGGGAACAGATTGACATTAACTGGTAAAAACTAGAATAGGCAAAGATACGAATGATAAACCCCCAAAAATATTATTTTTCTTTTTAGATTTCAGTAAATGAAAACTAGATAAATCTCTGAGATGCAGACCCTAACACTCACCTGTACAGACAATAGCAAAATGACCTAATGAAACATTTTTTCCCCTTCTTTAAAAGCTATAGCTGTGTACAATCTTTTCTTCAGGCCCTAGCACAGCTCTAATGACTGGTGACTGCAACCTACAGAGCAGGGAACCCTATTTATTTTACACTACATGGGGTTGGCTTATAATGACTGGTTGCTAGGACTTGTTTTGTGGTAAAGGCCAGGTGACAGGTCTATATAACCTGAGAAAGCTTAATCTTTTAAGTTGAAAGCTGCATTTTCTGCATTGAAGTCTGGCCTTCAGTATCCCAGATCCGTATTGGGTTGTTCCTGCTGAAATGCAGGAAGCAGGAATCCTACCACATCTCTTAACAATCAATATAATTTTCTGCTCCCAGGTCAGTTATGGAGCCCGGGATACCTTGCTAAGTGACAGAAGGCTTTATCCCAATTTTTTCCGAACAGTACAAGATAACCAGATTCAGTACGAGGCAATGGTTAAGCTGCTGGAGACATTTCATTGGAATTGGGTTGGGATTGTGACATCAGATGATGATTATGGAGAGAGGGAACTCCAGCAACTGAGCAAGCATCTGGCCAATCATGGTATTTGTATAGAATTCAAGATTCTTGTGTCTGTTAAAAATCATCGTAAAATACCTCATGAATTTCAAACATCAACCACTGACATCATCATTATCTGTGGCACCTATGGCAGAACTTTTGCTGGATTTCTGTGTCATTCTTCCAGCTTTTGTAAGAGAAAAACATTAATTTTTACGGTTCATTGGTCATGGGATGTTGACTTTATCTACTACACTAATTGTAGTTTGGCGTTTGTAACTCAGAGATTCTCTGTTCCTGGAATGGAAGAATTCTTCATCACTTTTGTGTCAAATGCTAGCAGGGAAGACCCATTACAGGAAGATCTCTTGATAACTTATTATCACTGTCTATCAGGAAATGAACTGAAGAACAATCTGATCCCCAAGATAACTAGACAGACACTTCATAACTGCACCAAAAGAGAGACTGTTAGAAAATTAAAGAATTTTGTGGATACAATCCAAGATAGAGTGTACCTTGCAGTGGATATGGTGGTTAAAGCTTTAAATGATATATATAAGTCACTACATACACATGGAACAAAAGACAGATGGAATATGAAAAAACATCAATACAAAACAAAGGTAAATGTTAAAATTTGATGAACAGATTTTGGACGAGTCAGGTAAATTCAGCCCCAGCACTGCACCACATTTGTGTAACCTCCCTGGCGGTAAGCCCGTGCTGAGCACGGGCTATGCCGCCGGGAGGCACCGCTCAGGCCCCGCTGGGCCGATTTGCATAATTTTTTTTTTGCTGCACGCAGCTAACACTTTGCTAGCTGCGTGCAGTGCCCGATCGCCGCCGCTACCCGCCGATCCGTCGCTATACGCGTCGCCGCAGCTGCCCCCCCCCCCCAGACCCTGTGCGCTGCCTGGCCAATCAGTGCCAGGCAGTGCTGTGGGGTGGATCGGAGTCCCCTTTGATGTCACGACGTCGATGACGTCGCCATGGTGACGGGAGAAGCCCTCCAGGAGATCCCGTTCTTTGAACGGGATCTCCTGATCTCTGATCGCCGGCGGCGATCGGAGGGGCTGGGGGGATGCCGCTGAGCAGCGGCTATCATGTAGCGAGACCTCGTCTCGCTACATGACATTTTTTTTTTTTTTTAAACGTATTTGCTGCCCCCTGGCGGATTTTGCCAAACCGCCAAGAGGGTTAATATGGCTATAGCGGCACTGAGTAATTTGGACATCGGCAATAGCCACACCCAAAATTATGATGAAATTATGATGATGAGAGACATTTTCTGGCTTCTCTCCGCATCTAATTTTTAACACAGCCAGAACATATGTAATCGATTTAGGATGCATTGTACCGTAAGTCAGGACTTGATTGCTGTCTCTGTCTGCTAGGTAGAGAAGCGTTGGAGGCTGGCACTTCCAAAAGTAGAAAAAGCTCTTTATCGAAGCATAAAATCAGTGTAATACAGCGCCAACCCGCGGTTTCAGGTATTAGCCTTTCTTCAAGCTGTTTCAAACAGTTGAAACAGCTTGAAGAAAGTCTAATACCTGAAACAGCGGGCTGTTGCTGTATTACCACTGATTTTATGCTACGATAAAGAGCTTTTTCTATTTTTGGAAGTGCAAACCTCCAACGCTTCTTTACTACATGGGTTGGATCTAAAGGTGTGAGGATCCTTTGAGGCTTGGGCACCCTTATCGCTGCTTTCTGCGAGTGCCACTCTTTTTATCAGTGTTTCTGTCCGCTAGGTGACACCTAGGACAGTGTTGGGAACCTAACAATGACATAATAAGCTGAAGTTACATTTCAAAATACCTATGTGAGCTGTGAATATTGTTCAGTATTATGAATGAGAATATTTTCGCACAACCAGACACAGTCACTGTTTCATATACTTGCAGCAGGTATGCCTCTACAGTAGGGTTGGCCATAATAGCCAATTATGACTATGGATAGCTATGCAATAATTGCCATAATTATAATTATCATCATAATCATAGTTACAAAAAGAAATTCAAATTATAATATGATTGCAGGTCATTATTACAGCTACAACTGATATGCATGCATACATACTGTACATACATTAAAACAAGAAAAAAATGATATACTAGCTGATGGCCCAGCAATGCCCGGGTATGTATTTGGCTGGTGTTGGCTCCGCCAACTTTTTCTAATCCTAACACACAATTACTCAATTACTCAGGGACCTAGTTTGTGAGCTTTGCGGTCTTTGGCATCAATAATTTGCATTGAAAATAAACAAATTTGATAGCCTGTTTGTGGCTACAGCCACTTTTCTAAATTTGAACCCCAGTCACCCAGTGACCAAGTGTACCAGGTTTGAGGCTTGTGCCATTAACAGTGCAAGAATGGCAGCAATTACATATTCCCCTTGGAAATCAATAGGTGGTTTTTGATTGGCTTTTGCAGGCTCCACCCACTTTTCTGAATATTAATCCCAGTCACCCAGTGACCAACTGTGCAAAGTTTGAGATCCCTACCATTAACAGAGTAAGAATGGCTGCAGTTTACATTTTCTCAGTGAAATTTGAATTTCTCTTCGCCCACTGATGACGTGGCATTGTCTTGGTATGTATCTGGCTGGTGTTGGCTGTGCCCACTTTTTCTAACCCTAGCACACAATTATTTAATTACTCAATTACAAAGTTTGTTAGCTTTGCAGTCTTTGGCATCAATAATTTGCATTGAAATGAAACACATCTGAATGGCTGTTTGTGGATCCACCCCCTTTTCTGAATTTCAACCCCAGTCACACAGTGACCAACTGTACCAGGTTTGAGGCTTGGGCCATGAACAGTACAAGAATGTCAGCAATACAATATTCCCCTTAAAAATCAATAGGTGAATTTTGATTGGCTTTTGTAGGCTCCGCCCACTTTTCTGAATATTAATCCCAGTCACCCAGTGGCCAACTGTGCAAAGTTTGAGGACCCTACCATTAACAGTGTAAGAATGGCGTCCGTTTACAATTTCCCAGTGAAATTTGTATTTGTCTCTGCCCACTTTTTGGTTATGGGGATAAAAAGTATCCTACATGTTATTCCAGGCAAGGTACTATGTTGGTGCCAAATTTCATTTAAATCTGTTCAGCCAGTTTTGTGTGATCGAGTTACAAACATCCAAACTTTCCCATTTATAATACTAGCTGGACGCCCGGCGTTGCCCGGGTATGTATTTGGCTGGTGTTGGCCCCGCTCACTTTTCCTAACCCTAACACACAATTACTTAATTACTTAATGACCAAGTTTGTGAGCTTTGCGGTCTTTGGCATCAATAATTTGCATTAAAATAAAATAAATCTGATTGGCTGTGGCTCCACCAATTTTCTGAATTTGAACCCCAATCACCCAATAGCCAATTAACAGTGCAAGAATAGCAGCAATTAAATATTCCCCTTAAAAATCAATAGGTGGATTTTGTAGGCTCCTCCCACCTTTCTGAATATTAATCCCAGTCACTCAGTGACCAACTGTGCAAAGTTTGAGAACCCTAGCACTAACAGTGTAAGAATGGCTGCAGTTCACATTTTCCCAATGAAATTTGCATTTTTCTCCACCCACTGACATTGTTCGGGTATGTATTTGGCTGGTGTTGGCTCCGCCTACTTTTTCTAACCTTAACACAAAATGGCAGCAATTACATATTCCCTTTTAAAATCTATAGGTGAATTTTGATTAGCTTTTGTAGGCTCCACCCACTTTTCAGAATATTAATTCCAGTCACCCAGTGACCAATTGTGCAAAGTTTGAGAACCCTGCAATTAACAGTGTAAGAATGGCTGCAGTTTACATTTTCCCAGTAAAATTTGTATTTTTCTCTGCAAACTTATGACCCCGTGTTGCCCACTTATGTATTTGGCTGCTGTTGGCTGTTCCCACTTTTCTAACCCTCACACACAATTAATCAATTACTCAATTACCAAGTTTGTGAGCTTTGCGGTGTTTGGCATCAATAATTTGCAATGGAATGAAACAAATCTAATTGGCTGTTTTTGGCTCCACCCCCTTTCTGAAATTGAACCCCAGTCACCCAATGAAAAACTGTACCAGGTTTGAGGCTTGTGCCATTAACAGTGCAAGAATTGCAGCAATGTAAATATTCCCCTTAAAAATCAATAGGTGAATTATGATTGGCTTTTGTAGGCTCCTCCCACCTTTCTGGATATTAATCCTGGTCACTCAATGACCAACTGTGCAAAGTTTGAGAGCCCTACTATTAACAGTGTAAGAATGGCTGCAGTTTACATTTTCCAGTGAAATTTGTATTTGTCTCCACCCCTTTTTGGTTATGTGAATAAAAAGTATCCTATACTTTATTCCAGTAGTGGTGAACAAGTGGTTACAGGCAGCACCCAACCATCTAGATGCGACGTGCTATTGGTCGTTGTCCCTCTGTCTCCAGGAACAGCAAGCAGGAACTCCAAGAGAAGAGACCCAGCACCGTCTTCAAGTGTATTATAAGCTCTTTTATTTATTTAAGGCATCAAAAAGACAAAAAGGGCAAGTCTGTGCGACGTTTCGAGAGGCGACTCCTCTCTTTCTCAAGCTGACAAGCCCTCTGAATACATAGGACAAAATCAGCCTTAAATAGTCCTTGCTCCACTAGGGAGCCAATCAAAATGGTCTGGACGCCCTGTCATCAACCAATTAGGTTAAGTTCCTGCTTGCAGGCCCTCCCATCTGATGGAGGACCTGATGGGAAACTACATCTATTTATACACTCCAATCATTTTAAAATGGCCGCTAGAGGGCCGACCAATGGGGGTAGAGCATGTTCTAAATGGAAAAAACGTCATTCAACCGTCATGCGGAAATCCGCATTGAAAATCCGCATGTGGTTGCGTTCAATGCGTATGCGTAAAAACGTACGCGTAAAAACCATATTCCAATACTATGACCACGCGGAAATCCGCATTGGATATCCGCATATGGTTAAAATGAATGCGTATGCGTAAAAACGTACGCGTAAACACCCGGAAGCAAAAAATCGTCTAAACCATAGACGTTTCAATCCAATCGCCTATACCGGTTACGCATAAAATTGATCTTTACCGATTGAAAAATGTACATGCTCCTAACCCTAATAGGAATGAGTGTCAACAATATGTAATATATAATAAGAGAAATCTGAAAAAAATATAAAAAGGAAAAAATTACAAAACTCACGCTAGGTGTCTGGCGGCCACCCACAGCGGCGGCCAGACACCGAACGTCACGATAAAAATAAATATAAACCACATCTCACCCTCCCAGACTGGCGTCCGTCTTAATCGCGGCGGCCAGTCTGGGCTAGCGAGAACAAAAATACCAATTCTGTCCCGACTGGCGTCCATCCCTGGCGGCCACTCGGGAAAGAAACAGGCAAAAAAAATCAAAAAATATATGCTTTGAAGGCCAGCCCGGACTGGCGGCCACATATCAGCGGCGGCCAGTCCAGGAGAGCCAACAAATCAACATAGTCAATACATTTATTTTTACAAAACAAATAATAAATTATAATAAGTTATGCTATAAGTTCCTCTCCCCCCCCCGACCGGCGGCCACCAATTGTGGCCGCAGGTCGGGAAGGATCGGGAAAAAAAGAAAACAGAACCAACCCAAAAAGAAGACTCCAGGCGTCCAGACCAAACAATAAACAACAAGACATCTATCTATAAACACATGGACCCAACTCGCACTCCCGGTTAAGACCCCCTGGACCAAGGGCATCCAGCTTCCTAATCCAAAACAACTCCCGTCTCAATAATAATTTGACCCTATCATCCCCCCTGCGTGGTGGGGGGACAGAGTCAATCACCTGGACCCTCAACTGGCTAACATTATGGCGACAGGCAGAAAAATGGCTAGCAACCGCTTGTTCAGATGTGCCCGAGCGGATAGCTGACTTATGCGCAGAGATGCGCATTTTAAGTATCTGTGTGGTCAGATTTGTTGGCTCTCCTGGACTGGCCGCCGCTGATATGTGGCCGCCAATCCGGGTTGGCCTTCAAAGCATATATTTTTAGATTTTTTGCCTGTTTCTTTCCCGAGTGGCCGCCAGGGATGGACGCCAGTCGGGACAGAATTGGTATTTTTGTTCTCGCTAGCCCAGACTGGCCGCCGCGATTAAGACGGACGCCAGTCTGGGAGGGTGAGATGTGGTTTATATTTATTTTTATCGTGACGTTCAGTGTCTGGCCGCCGCTGTGGGTGGCCGCCAGACACCTAGCGTGAGTTTTGTCATTTTTTCCTTTTTATATTTTTTTCAGATTTCTCTTATTATATATTACATATTGTTGACACTCATTCCTATTAGGGTTAGGAGCATGTACATTTTTCAATCGGTAAAGATCAATTTTATGCGTAACCGGTATAGGCGATTGGATTGAAACGTCTATGGTTTAGACGATTTTTTGCTTCCGGGTGTTTACGCGTACGTTTTTACGCATACGCATTAATTTTAACCATATGCGGATATCCAATGCGGATTTCCGCGTGGTCATAGTATTGGAATATGGTTTTTACGCGTACGTTTTTACGCATACGCATTGAACGCAACCACATGCGGATTTTCAATGCGGATTTCCGCATGACGGTTGAATGACGTTTTTTCCATTTAGAACATGCTCTACCCCCATTGGTCGGCCCTCTAGCGGCCATTTTAAAATGATTGGAGTGTATAAATAGATGTAGTTCCCCATCAGGTCCTCCATCAGATGGGAGGGCCTGCAAGCAGGAACTTAACCTAATTGGTTGATGACAGGGCGTCCAGACCATTTTGATTGGCTCCCTAGTGGAGCAAGGACTATTTAAGGCTGATTTTGTCCTATGTATTCAGAGGGCTTGTCAGCTTGAGAAAGAGAGGAGTCGCCTCTCGAAACGTCGCACAGACTTGCCCTTTTTGTCTTTTTGATGCCTTAAATAAATAAAAGAGCTTATAATACACTTGAAGACAGTGCTGGGTCTCTTCTCTTGGAGTTTATACTTTATTCCAGGTAATGTTCTATCTGTGTGCCAAATTTCATTCAAATCCGTTCAGCCATTTTTGCGTGATTGAGTAACAAACATCCAAACATCCAAACTTTCCCATTTATTATACTAGCTGGACGCCCGCCGCTGCCCGGGTATGTATTTGGCTGGTGTTGGCCCCGCCCACTTTTCCTAACCCTAACACACAATTACTTAATTACTTAATGACCAAGTTTGTGAGCTTTGTGGTCTTTGGCACCAATAATTTGCATTGAAATAAAATAAATCTGATTGGCTGAGGCTCCACCACTTTTCTGAATTTGAACCCCAATCAACGAATGGCCAAGTGTACCAGGTACAGGTGATTAACAGTGCAATAGGTTTGTGCCATTAACAGTGCAAGAAGGCAGCAATTAAATATTCCCCTTAAAAATCAATAGGTATATTTTGATTGGCTTTTGTAGGCTCCACCCACCTTTCTGAATATTAATCCCAGTCACCCAGTGACCAACTGTGCAAAGTTTGAAAACTCTGCCATTAACAGTGTAAGAATGGCTGCAGTTTACATTTTCCCAATGAAATGCGTATTTTTCTCCACCCACTGATTTCCTGACATTGTTCGGGTATGTATTTGGCTGGTGTTGGCTCTGCCTACTTTTTCTAACCTTAACACAAAATTACTCAATGACCAAAATTGTGCACTTTGCGGTCTTTGGCATCAATAATTGGCATTGAGATTAAACAAATCTGATTGGCTGTTTGTGGCTCCACCCCTTTGTCTAAAATTGAACACCAGTCACCCAATGACCAACTGTACTAGGTTTAAGGCTTGTGCCATTAACAGTGCAAGAATGGCAGCAATTACATATTTCCCTTGAAAATCAAAAGGTGAATTTTGATTAGGTTTTTTAGGCTCCACCCACTTTTCTGAATATTAATCTCAGTCACCCAGTGACCAATTGTGCAAAGTTTGAGAACCCTACCATTAACAGTGTAAGAATGGCTGCAGTTTACATTTTCTCCGTGAAATGTGTATTTGTCTCCGCCCACTGATGACCCGGTATTGCCAGATTATGTATTTAGCTGGTTTTGGCTGTGCCCACAATTACTCAATTGCTTAATGACCAAGTTTATGAGCTTTGCGGTTTTTGGCATCAATAACCTGCGTTAAAATTAAACAAATAAGATTGGCTGTTTGTGGCTCCACCCCCTTTTATCAATTCAAACCCAAGTCACCCAATGATCAACTGTACCAGGTTTGAGGCTTGTGCCATTAACAGTGCAAGAATGGCAGCAATAAAATATTCCCCTGAAAAATCAATAGGTAATTTTTGATTGGCTTTTGTAGGCTCTACCCACTTTTCTGAATATTAATCCCATTCACCCAGTAATTAACTGTGCAAAGTTTGAGAACCCTACAATTAACAGTGTAAAAATGGCTGCAGTTTACATTTTCCCAGTAAAATTTGTATTTGTCTCTGCCCACTTATGACCCCATGATGCCCGCTTATGTATTTGGCTGGTGTTGGCTGTGCCCACTTTTCTAACCCTCACACACAATTAATCAATTACTCAATTACCAAGTTTGTGAGCTTTGCGGTGTTTGGCATCAATAATTGCATTGGAATAAAACAAATCTAATTGGCTGCAGAAAACAAAGCAAGCGCTCACCAATATGGGCCGCATCTGAATGACTCACCACCTCATATGCACCGCTTAAATAGCTCAAATACACACTCAGCAATCAGACAGATGCAAAACATATGCAAAACTAAACTAAATACTTACCATGCAAAACAGGATAGCACAATGGGTGCTGCTAGCCTGGTAGTTACAGAACTGTGGATACAAAATATAGGTAAAAGGCTGCGCATCCCTGACCCAATACTATACAATTGAATGGTTAATCGCTGTGGCGCACACCGCCCCCCCTGGACTAAAATGTACGCCCGCATCCAAACAATGCAATACTGGTCTATGGAGAAATTTTAGCTTCCATCATAGTTTTGCATGCAAAAATATAGATATACTGGACATCTGCACCAACGTTGAGGTAAATCTCCAGAGCAGATGTCCTAACACTAAACTGACTTAAGTTAAAAGCACATGTCTTTACCCTGGCAGCAGCTTCGCTAAAATGTGTAACTTACATTCAATACAGACAGCAGAAAACAAAGCAAGCGCTCACCAATATGGGCCGCATCTGAATGACTCACCACCTCATATGCACCGCTTAAATAGCTCAAATACACACTCAGCAATCAGACAGATGCAAAACATATGCAAAACTAAACTAAATACTTACCATGCAAAACAGGATAGCACAATGGGTGCTGCTAGCCTGGTAGTTACAGAACTGTGGATACAAAATATAGGTAAAAGGCTGCGCATCCCTGACCCAATACTATACAATTGAATGGTTAATCGCTGTGGCGCACACCGCCCCCCCTGGACTAAAATGTACGCCCGCATCCAAACAATGCAATACTGGTCTATGGAGAAATTTTAGCTTCCATCATAGTTTTGCATGCAAAAATATAGATATACTGGACATCTGCACCAACGTTGAGGTAAATCTCCAGAGCAGATGTCCTAACACTAAACTGACCTAAGTTAAAAGCACATGTCTTTACCCTGGCAGCAGCTTCGCTAAAATGTGTAACTTACATTCAATACAGACAGCAGGAAACAAAGCAAGCGCTCACCAATATGGGCCGCATCTGAATGACTCACCACCTCATATGCACCGCTTAAATAGCTCAAATACACACTCAGCAATCAGACAGATGCAAAACATATGCAAAACTAAACTAAATACTTACCATGCAAAACAGGATAGCACAATGGGTGCTGCTAGCCTGGTAGTTACAGAACTGTGGATACAAAATATAGGTAAAAGGCTGCGCATCCCTGACCCAATACTATACAATTGAATGGTTAATCGCTGTGGCGCACACCGCCCCCCCTGGACTAAAATGTACGCCCGCATCCAAACAATGCAATACTGGTCTATGGAGAAATTTTAGCTTCCATCATAGTTTTGCATGCAAAAATATAGATATACTGGACATCTGCACCAACGTTGAGGTAAATCTCCAGAGCAGATGTCCTAACACTAAACTGACCTAAGTTAAAAGCACATGTCTTTACCCTGGCAGCAGCTTCGCTAAAATGTGTAACTTGCATTCAATACAGACAGCAGAAAACAAAGCAAGCGCTCACCAATATGGGCCGCATCTGAATGACTCACCACCTCATATGCACCGCTTAAATAGCTCAAATACACACTCAGCAATCAGACAGATGCAAAACATATGCAAAACTAAACTAAATACTTACCATGCAAAACAGGATAGCACAATGGGTGCTGCTAGCCTGGTAGTTACAGAACTGTGGATACAAAATATAGGTAAAAGGCTGCGCATCCCTGACCCAATACTATACAATTGAATGGTTAATCGCTGTGGCGCACACCGCCCCCCCTGGACTAAAATGTACGCCCGCATCCAAACAATGCAATACTGGTCTATGGAGAAATTTTAGCTTCCATCATAGTTTTGCATGCAAAAATATAGATATACTGGACATCTGCACCAACGTTGAGGTAAATCTCCAGAGCAGATGTCCTTCAATTGTATAGTATTGGGTCAGGGATGCGCAGCCTTTTACCTATATTTTAAATCTAATTGGCTGTTTGTGGCTCCACCCCCATTCTGAAATTGAACCCCAGTCACCCAATGATCAACTGTACCAGGTTTGAGGCTTGTGCCATTAACAGTGCAAGAATGGCAGCAATGTAAATATTCTCCTTGAAAATCAATAGGTGAATTATGATTGGGTTTTTAGGCTCCTCCCACCTTTATGAATATTATTCCCAGTCACTCAATGACCAACTCTGCAAAGTTTGAGAACCCTACCCTTAACAGTGTAAGAATGGCTGCAGTTAACATTTTCCCAGTGAAATTTGTATTTGTCTCCACCCCCTTTTTGGTTATCGGAATAAAAAGTATCATATACTTTATTTTAGGTAATGTACTATGTGTGTGCCAAATTTCATTCAAATATATTCAGCCATTTTTGCGTGATCGAGTAACAAACATCCAAACATCCGAACATCCGAACGTTCCCATTTATTATATTAGTAGGATTAGTAGGATAAGAGATATATCCTATCCTACTAATATTATAGAAGCTGTTGAGTGTTGTACCGTGGTAGCCATGAGTAAAAGCAAGGAGTTTTGAATCAGGATGATACCATTTATTGGCTAACTTAGAGATGGATAAACAGTGAGCTTTCGGCTTATAAAAGCCTTCGTCGGACTGGTTTCTGACCAGAACTGAAAAACACAGACATACAGAGGAGAAACATTCTTTAGCAAACATAAATGTAATTAGATGCCTCAACTGTTACTGAGGAGGCTTTCCCAGGCATCCGGGCTAAATTGATAAGATCAATATCAACATGACACAAAGCAGACTCTGGTGATGGGGAGACATTGTAAATTCCGAGTTCA
Organism: Hyperolius riggenbachi; assembly: GCF_040937935.1. Taxonomy (NCBI): domain Eukaryota; kingdom Metazoa; phylum Chordata; class Amphibia; order Anura; family Hyperoliidae; genus Hyperolius; species Hyperolius riggenbachi. The sequence continues at coordinate 48,664,592 of NC_090646.1, forward strand.
AATTGTAACTGGGCTGGTTACATGCACCATTAATTCTAAGCTTAATGGCCCATACACACGGGCTACAACTGTCGCCGCAACCACATGGCACGCGCGTGTTGCGGCGACAGGTCACCCATGTGTATGACGTGCGCACTCCGAACCGTCGCCCGTCGGAGCTGTCGCCAGGCGATTGGCGCGGTCAATCGCCTGCTACAGCTGTCGTCGCAACTTCACCGCAACTGTCGCTAGTCCGCCATGTGAATGTGGACTAGCGACAGCCGACAGCAACACTCTTACCATCGACGGAGCTTCTGGCGGGGGGAGGAACCTTCAGCGACAGCTTCCGCCGCATCTCTGTCCCTTTGTGCGCCGTGTGTACGGCTGCAGCACAGAGGGACCTGGCGACGAGCTGTCGCTGCTTTTTTTGTTGTTGTTGTGACTGGCAACATTTGTGCCTCGTGAGTATGAAGCTTAAAGAGAATCTGTATTGTTAAAATCGCTCAAAAGTAAACATACCAGTGCGTTAGGGGACATCTCCTATTACCCTCTGTCACAATTTCGTCGCTCCTCGCCACATTAAAAGTGGTTAAAACCAGTTTTAAAAAGTTTGTTTGTAAACAAACAAAATGGCCACCAAAACAGGAAGTAGGTTGATGTACAGTATGTCCACACATAGAAAATACATCCATACACAAGCAGGCTGTATACAGCCTTCCTTTTGAATCTCAAGAGATCATTTGTGTGTTTCTTTCCCCCATACACTGAAGTTTCAGGCTGCTCTTTTCTTCCTGCAAACAGCTTTGCCCTTGTTTGTAATTCCTCAGTATGTGAAAGCCCAGCCAGCTCAGAGGACAATTTATCCAGCTTGTAAAAGATAAGAGAGAGAAGAGAGAAGCTGCTCTAATCCTAAATAACACACAGGCAGTGTGCATAAAGGGGAGTTCATAGCAGAACCACAACACTGAAGAACTTGGCAGCCTTCCAGATACAGGCCGACAAGTCTGACAGGGGAAAGATACATTGATTTATTACAGAGACTGTGTTAGTAGAAAGTGCTGCACTTAGCCAGAACACATTAGAATAGCTTTTGGAACTTGTAGGATGATAAAAAACAGGATGCAATTTTTGTTACGGAGTCTCTTTAAGAGAATTGTGGCATTTAAAGCCAGCACATAAAAAAGCAAATAAAATGAATAGTGACAGTGAACACCATCTTACACAGCATATGGCACAAATATGAATGAAAAGATGGAAAAATTAAAAGAATTGTGGCATTTAACCCTTTCTGGACCAGCACCCTCTGCCCCCTTAAGGACCAGAGGGTGCTGGTCCCGTAAATCGCCGCTTCCCGACGAATCGCCGCAATGATCCGCCGCTCCCGATGAACACGCTGCTCTGTCCCCGCCGCAGGCTGCTCTCTCTGCCGTCGCTATGACGGCAGAGCGCTGTGCGCCGGTCAGGAGCCGCTTTCATTGGCTCCTGACCCTGTCACTCCATGTAAGCCAATGAGAGCGGCTTACATGAATGACAGGGCCAGGAGCCAATGAAAACGGCTCCTGCCCGGCTCACAGTGCTCTGCCGTCACAGAGGCGGCAGGGCAGCAACAAGCGGCGGGGGCAAAGCGGACCGAGCGGCGGAGACAGGCAGGGGCGCGCGGTCAATGGGACGTAGAGTTTACATCCTGTCAGGACCGCAGCGCCCCCTGCCCGACGTAGATTCGCACTCGCTCGGTCCGAAAGTAGTTAAAACCCTTCGTACTAGCACAAGAAGTTAGAGTCCTTGTTTAAACCATCTTCTACAGTTTTGAACCAATGTATAAACTTTGTTTCTTGTGTTAGTCTCATGTTTCCCGATTTGAAGCCACCCATTGATACAGTGACGGAAAAATCGTTTAAACTGTGTCCAGGTAAACAAAAGTGTGTTGGTATCGGGAGATCAGTATATTTTGTAATATCCTTTTTTCTGCTGTTAATAATAGTGGACCTGTGGTGTGTCATGCGATCACGCAGTGGTTGACTTGTTTCTCCCACATAAATTCCTTTAGGGCATTTTGCACACATGATCAGGTATACCACATTAGATGAGTCACAGGAAAAGGTGCCTTGTACTTTGTATTCCTGTTGTGTACCTGGTATTAGTATCCTGTCAGTGGAATGGATGTGTTTACAGGTCCCACACCTTTTCCCTCGGCAGGGGAATGCTCCATTGTGTTCTGGCATATTTAAGACACTCCTCACTATCATCTGCTTAAGATTAGGTGGCTGTCGGAACGCTAGGAGGGGAGGTTCAGGGAATATCTTTTTCAGTCTCTGATCCTTGTGTAGAACAGGATGAAGTTCTTTTGCAATCTTTCTTAAGATTTCCAGGCGTGGGTTCTAGGTGACCACCAGTGTGACAGGGCTCTCTTCCTGGTTCTGCTTGTACTCCAGGAGCTGAGTCCTAGAGATGTTGTTAGCTTTCCTGAATTGGGTCTCAGACATTGGAGGATTGTATCCCTGTTTAATGAAATTCTTCTTCAGGTAACCCAGGTGTTTGTCTTTGTCATCTCTGTCAGAACAGATCTGATTGCATCTTATTGCCTGGCTGTTAAGTATGGAATTCTTTATATGTTTGGGGTGGAAACTGTCATACCTGAGGTATGTGGGACGATCCGTCGGTTTGCGGTACATGGACGTTTGTAAGCTGTTCTCTCTGATGTATATGGTGGTGTCAAGAAAGTTAATCTCCCTGTGAGAGTAGCTCAGTTTCAGTCTGATTGTGGGATGGAAGGCATTGAAGTTCCTGTGAAATTGGATAAGATCCTCCTCACTTGCAGACCAGATGATCAAGATGTCGTCTATAAAACAGAAGTAGGCCATGGGTTTTATATGACAAGTATCCAGGTATTCTTCTTCAATCTTTGCCATGAAGAGATTTGCGTACTGCAGTGCAAACCGTGAGCCCATTGCCACTCCTATTTGCTGTAAATAGAGGTCCTCCCCAAAAGTGAAATAATTGTGGGTGAGAACAAATCTCATCAGTCCAGCAATTGGCATTATAGGTGTGCCCAAACCTTGAAGATATTTGTGACAGGCCGCAATACCATCGTTATGGGGAATGTTAGTGTACAGAACAACACCAATTAGGAAGGAACAATGAATAGTGGATGGTATGGACCAAAAAAATCCCCAAACAGACAATTAATGAAAAAACTGTATACATTTTATTAGTAGAAAAAATAATAAAAATTATTGCATTAAAACTGCCGAGACAAATGTTCCCAATCAATGCACCTGCAGCCACTGCTTCAACTGCCCCCTTAACTCACTAGACCAATCATCCAACCAGCCAGGCACACCAAGCAAATGCACATTTTAATTAGACAAGGCCTTGTCAATATTACCCTCCTGAATCCACACATGGAAGCTGTTTTGTGCAGCAGTATAGTCCAGGAGCCTGTATAGTTGTAAATCCAAGCAATGGGTTAATATAGTTCCATACTGTCCGGTGAGATCAGACGGAGGTTGCGTTAGTTAAGTGCGGTATAAAGCCATGCAAAGCAGAGTCCCAGCACACTCCTATCCCAAGCAGCAATGTAGCGAAAACAGCATAAGCAAAATAGACAAGCATGTACCCAAAGCATAAGACCCAATTCTGGCTTGCATGAATATGCACCACCTGTATATGCAATTGTGGTTATACTGTTCCAACTAGAGTGCTGTATGCCAGCAATGGGAACATATTAATGACAGCGTCAGTGCTGAGACCTTGTGCAAAACTGCTCACCCGCAAACCCTTATGCTGTTAGCGGTGTTCAGCCAGGCATGGATAAGAGCAGGTCAGAAAGTCCCCAGGTAGAGTCGTTTGGACCAGGGGTCATGCAGTGGGACAGGAGGCACAATGTCTCTGGTGCTGCAGGGATGATCAGGCGGCTCGGCAGACACACGGTGACGCCACTGGTAGCCTCGACATGTTTCACGAGCGTCTACTCGTTTCCTCAGGAGGCGTGGCTCACCGTGTAACATCCGCATGACATTTACATACGTACATATGCCCAATCAGGGCACAGCAAGCTGGCCCCGCCCACACACAACCCCGCCGGCCAACGGCTGCGCGCGCCAAACCCCTTTTCCCACTCCAGCCCCGCCCACAGCAATCCGGTAGGCCGGGGAGGAGAGGGGAGGCACGCACCGCCGTCAGCAGCGTCCACCCAACACCAGGTCTCCCAGGCAACACACCAGGAAGCACAATGGCGGAGAGCGGACAACAACAAGCAGGGAGGTACGTACGCGGGGGGCAGCATCACATCCCCATTCAACAGTCATTCTCATCTATATGTTATATACTTAGACTTAATCTAAACTCTACTCTTCTCCAAACCGCTATAAAGCCAGAGTAACTAATCGATCAAATGCCAACATGCATAAATATATGCAGTATCCCGTTAGTGGCAGGTTACCCTGCACATATATACATACAAAAAAGAAGAACATGGTTCTGGAAGTCAATGCGGGCATGAAGCAGCAGGACGCACAGGCCGCCAAGCGGAAGCAGGACACGTGCATCAGGCACACAGGAAAAGCAGCAGGTCACACTGGTAAGAATGCAGCAAAACCCTCCATTTCATTTAAACCCGGGGGTGAGGTAGCTTTTAAATCAAAGATCCACCGGCATTCCCTTTGCATCAATAGCCTATCTGGGTTTCCACCCCTTATAGACCCATGGATGCGATCAATGCCGATGAATTTAAGACCCCTCGGGTCTCCATCGTGGTACCGTCTGAAGTGCACCCCGACTGGGGCAGTGGAGCTCACACTCTTTATACTCTTAACGTGCTCAGAGATCCGCTCCCTGAGTTCACGTGTCGTCTTACCAACATAAAAGGCACCACAAGGGCACTTGAGTAAGTAAACGACAAACTTTGTTGCACAGTTAACATAGTGTGAAAGACTCCACTGCCTTCCGTCAGGGAGCAAGACAGAGGCACCAACAAACATGAACCTACAAAAAGTGCACCCGCCACAGGTGTATGTCCCTGGGACACAACAATGTGGCTTTGGGGTACCCAGCCCCTCAAAATGACCCCTAACAAGGGTGTCCCTCAAAGAGGGGGCTCTCCTGTAGGTAATATTAGGTCTTGGTGGAACCAGCAAGGACAACCGCAAATCATTAACCAGAATGTACCAGTATTTATCTAATATACGTGTAATTTCATTATGTTCCGCACAGTAACGCGTACAGAATCTAGTCTGTTGTCTAGAAGGAGCAGTCACTTTATTTGGATTAAGTAATTTATCACGGTCGCTGTTGAGCGCTCTTTTGTACGCCTTTTTTAGGGTCGTATCCCTGTATCCCCGTGCCTGAAACCGGGCACGTAATATGTTCCCCTCATGTGCAAACATCTCTTGGTCACTGCAATTACGACGGATCCGCAGATACTGGCCTATAGGGATACCCTGAATTGTGTGCTGCGGATGACAACTATCTGCCTGCAATAATGCATTTGTGGCAGTCTCCTTCCTGTATAATCGAGTGCTGATTTTGCCTGAAGCATCACATACCACCTGCAAATCCAAAAAAGGAATTTACTGATGGTGATAATTCATAGTGAACTTTAAATTACGACAATTTACATTTATGCGTCCAACAAATTCGATCAATTCCATAAGTTCACCAGTCCACAGCATGAAGATGTCATCTATGTACCTGTGCCAGACTAAAACCCGGCACAGGTACACAGAGAGACCCTCATCTGAGAATAGCTCCCGTTCCCACTCCCCCAGGTACAGGTTAGCGTACGACGGGGCACAAGTCGTCCCCATTGCCGCTCCCTGCACCTGGAGGTAGTGGACACCATCAAAGATCAAAAAATTATTAGTTAGTAAAAATTGCAGGAGTGTCAGCAAAAACCTGTTGTGTGTAGCAAACTCCAGGCCCAACTCACTCAGAAATGTGCTCACTGCTGAGAGCCCCAACTCGTGGGGGATGCTTGAGTATAACGCTTCGACGTCCAAGGTGACAAGCCAGGTGCCGGGGGAAACACACAAACCATCAATGGCTCTCAAGAAATGGGAGGTGTCTCTAATGTAAGAGGGTAAAGCCTGTACATGGGGCTGTAGATATTTATCAATGTAAACACTAATTTTCTCAGTAAGAGAACCACACCCCGAAACTATGGGGCGACCCGGTGGTTTATCCAGCCTCTTATGCACCTTAGGAAGCGCATAAAAGGTCAGTGTCACCGGGTGTAAGACCTTCATAAACTCATAAGAATCACTTGAAATTATATTATTCTGCAATGCCTCATCAAGTATGGTATAGAGCTCATCCCGACACCGTGTCACCCTGGACGCCGGAACCCTCTTATAACAATCAGAACGGGACAGAATCTCCAAGCACATATCCCTATAGGCCAGTCTCGACATTACCACGACATTGCCGCCTTTATCAGACGGTTTAATGACCCAATTGTCCCGCTTTCTCAAATCATCAATTGCCTGAGTCTCTTCTGCCGTCAAATTATTAAATCGTGTGACTGTATGCAATTGCATGAATTCCTTCTCCACAGAAGCCACAAAGGTCTGTAGATGTTAGAGTACAGAGACTCCACATCCATATTGGCAAGAATGGTGCCTCCAGGCACTACTTATATTATAAATGGGAAAGTTCGTATGTTTGGATGTTTGAATGTTTGGATGTTTGTTACTCGATCACGCAAAAATGGCTGAACGGATTTGAATGAAATGTTTTAGGGTGAATATGTAATTGCTGTCATTCTTGCACTGTTAATGGCACAAGCCTCAAACCTGGTACTGTTGGTCATTGGGTGACTGGGGTTCTAATTCAGAAAAGGGGTGGAGCCACAGCTAATCATATTTGTCTAGTTCCTTCTCATTTGTCTCTAATCACAAGTTGTAATTTGATTTCTCCCCCCTCTCCATGGCATAGATGGCAGATAAGCTCATTTAAAAACTCAGGATGTTAACAATTTAGCCATTTGGTTCCCACTTGCTTGTGCACAAAGTGCTTCTCCCTTACGGTTACTGGTTTTTGCTTGGATTTTGACTACTCTCAACCTGCTGCCTGCACTGACTTCTGCCTGGATTTTGACTACTCTCTTCCTGCCACCTGCACAACCTCTGCTTGGATTTTGACTACTCTCTGCCTGCCGCCTGCACTGACCTCTACCTGAATTTTGCCTACTCTCTGCCTGTCGCCTACACCGACCTCTGCCTGAATTTGGACTATTCTCTGCCTGCAGCCTGCACTGGCCTCTGCCTTGATTTTGACTACTCTCTGCCTGCCGCCTTTACCAACCTCTGCCTTGATTTTGACTACCGTCTGCCTGTCGCTTGCACCGACCTCTGCCTGGATTTTGACTACTCTCTGCTGCTGCATGCACCGACCTCTGCCTGGATTTTTCTACTCTCTTCCTGCTGCCTGCTCCGATGTCTGCCTGGATTTTGACCACTCTCTGCCTGCCGTCTTCACCAATCTCTGCCTGGATTTTAACTAGCGTCTGCCTGTCGCTTGCACCGACCTATGCCTGGATTTTGACGACTCTCTGCCTGCCTTATTTGTACAGTTCCATTTTTTTTAAGTTTATTCATAAATGTAATTAAATCAACACATTTGTGTTCTAGTCTTTTATTTATATACAGAATGTCTACCAGGCTTTTATTTCGGCATATTTCAGTGAGTGTTATGACTTAAGAATTGGAGGCCTAAAATTCTTGAAAAAAATTTACCACTTTTGACCAGACAGAAATGCACCGCTAGGTAGGTTAACTGCAATCATAGAAAATAAAGGTGAAAGAATGTTTTAAAGCGGTAGCAGTAGAATGCAGTAAATTACTCAGGATACCCACTTTCATGGGCGTCCGCACGTCTGGCAAAATAGGGCATTCGCCCTCCCCTAGCCAGCTGCGGCCCCCCCCTAGATTGCCCAACCCGGAAGTATGAGGCCACGGCCGCCGGCCAGCCACCAAGCTGACAATCCGGCTGCTGCACTGCCTTGAGTCTCTCTCTCCCACTCTGACTCAGGCTGGGCTGCAGCTGGGCACCGGGCGGGCTGGCGGCTGGCTAATGATCGGCGATAGCCGATTGCGGGGGACGGGCGGGAGGCATGGCAACGGCGTGGTGGAGTCACGTGGTGGAGCCTGGAGGAGGTGGTTATCATGGTGTCACGAGCAGGGCAGCAGCCGCCTGCATCCGCAGCACGATCTGATGCTAGGCTGGCCGCTCTGCTCCTCCTCCTGCCTGCTCCAGTGAGTCCCGACCGAGTGACTGAATCTGACGTGACGTCAGTCAGTCACACACAAACACCACTCTCTCGGGGAGGGGGATCATGCGGCCAGAGCCCAGCCCACAGACAGACATAATGTCAGCAAGGAGGCGGGCATAGCCATGGAGCTGAGGGAGGAGGAGGGACTGTCTGCTCTGCAGACTGAAAAATGAGTCGGTCCACCTGCAACTGTTGGGGGGGGGGGCGGAGTAGAGTGGAACTGTCTGCGTGTACCTACTGCTGTGGTAAGTTCTGCCCAGACTCCCCCCCTCCCCATTTTAACATTGGTGCTGTCAGTGTTCTAGAAATTTCCAGGCCAGCCTTATCCAGTTTTAGCTGGTCTGGTCAAGCTGCGCACACATGCTGGCATTGGAGAGTGAGCTGAGCGACAGGCTGATTATGTAAGTTGGTTTCTTTGCCTGTTATTTGTGTGAGTGACCCTCATAGTGTGACACCCCACTGGGGTGTCAGTCAGTGTTACTGTCCCCACCATTTGTTAGTGCCAGACCCCACTAGGCCTGAGTCCAGGCCACACCATTTGCCCTCTCCTACCTGGCAAGTTGTGTCTGTTGCAGTTTCTGGAAGTGTGAGAGAGACTGCCGCAGTACGATTGCGTAATGGAGACACGCTGCCTCAGTACAATTGAGTAATGGTGACCCGCTGCCTCAGTACGATTGAGTAATGGTGATCCGCTGCCTCAGTACGATTGCGTAATGGTGACCCGCTGCCTCAGTACGATTGCGTAATGGTGACCCGCTGCCTCAGTACGATTGCGTAATGGTGACCCGCTGCCTCAGTACGATTGATTAATGGTGACCCGCTGCCTCAGTACGATTGCTTAATGGTGACCCGCTGCCTCAGTACAATTGCGTAATGGTGACCCGCTGCCTCAGTACAATTGCGTAATGGTGACACGCTGCCGCAGTACGATTGCGTAATGGTGACACGCTGCCGCAGTACGATTGCGTAATGGTGACACGCTGCCGCAGTACGATTGCGTAATGGTGACACGCTGCCGCAGTACGATTGCGTAATGGTGACACGCTGCCGCAGTACGATTGCGTAATGGTGACACGCTGCCGCAGTACGATTGCGTAATGGTGACACGCTGCCGCAGTACGATTATTTTCATAGGAAGCATGAGGGGAGGGGGGTTGACACCGGTTTTCTTTCCTGAAGTGACAAAATGGCTACCTCCAAGTATGTTCACCACACCTGCTCCACACTCCACAGGCTGGAACTTGCGTTCACTTTTTTAATAACAATGTATTGCTATTAAAAAGTGAATGCAAGTTCCAGCCTGTGGAGTGCCTCCTTAAGTGGACCTGAACTCTTGCACAAGACCGAAGGAAAACAAAGAAATGCACCCTGTATGTATTTAGACTTTAACCCTGTTTAATTCCACCTAATTTGCATCTAATCACAAGTTTTAATTTGATCTCTCCCCTGTGTCACCTGAATGCCATGGCATGGATGGCAGAAAAGTTAATTTGTAAGCACAGATTGTTAATGTCTGCTTCCATGAATCAGGAATTAGAAACACTGGATTTTAGGATTTGTATCCGCTGCAACAAATGGTTTTGGTTACAGGTTATTATGCTGTTTCCATGTGGCTGTGGCATATCCTTAAAGGAGCTACCAGCTAAAAAATGAAAAATGAGCTTTACTCACCTGGGGCTTTCTCCAGCCCCTTGCAGCCGACAGTCCCATGCCGACCGCTCTGCTCCCTGCTGCCGTCCCGGTCTCCGTACTCGGTGCGGAAGCCGACCCAGAGGTCGTCCGCGCTGCGCCTGCCCTAACCGCCGCTGTCAATGAAGCCCACGTTGTACGCGGCTTACTGCGCAGGCGCAGTAGTCCTGCGCAGTAAGCCGCGTACAACGTGGGCTTCATTGACAGCGGCGGTTAGGGCAGGCGCAGCGCGGACGACCTCTGGGTCGGCTTCCGCACCGAGTACGGAGACCGGGACGGCAGCAGGGAGCAGAGCGGTCGGCATGGGACTGTCGGCTGCAAGGGGCTGGAGAAAGCCCCAGGTGCAGGGCTAACCGCCGCAGCCCTGCCCCACGCGCGTCTGTCAGCGCGTATCTCCGCCTCTCCCCCGCCCCTCTGTCTTCCTTCACTGGGAGAGGCGGCGATGCGCTGCTGATAGACGCGACTGGAGGCAGGGCTGCAGCCGTTAGCCCTGCCTCTAGGAGCAGCAAAATCTACGACCAATTTGGTCGTTGATTTTGCAGGGGGTGGGTTTGGGGGTGAAGGGACCCCGTTTAGCCGCGGGATAGCGGCGTTTTAGCAGGGGCACGTGAAGCGAGAATTATTCTCGCTTCAGTGTCTCTTTAAAGCCTCATCTACACTGTACAATTTTCCATCAGATTGGATCTATTAGATAATTTCCAGGCAGTCCACTTGTATTGCGATAAATTTAGCAATAGATTTGGGTACTTATCAATGCAAAATCTATTGCAATATTGATCGGAAGCAATTTGCACCTCTACACACGATACAATCTATCAGATCACCATTTGATCTGATGTAAAATATATATTACCGTGTAGATGAGGCTTTAAGGTAGCCGTACACACACCCGCACCCTACTAGACCACGTGGGGCTTGCATGTATGGCGAAGAGGAGAATATGCTCAGAAGCCAGCGGGGGTAAAGTGGACGCCGCAGATCACTTTGGCACAGCGGTGAGGCAGCGCACGGGGCCAATTCCATATCTATTTCAGCATGAAATTGATCAGGAATCGGCCTGTGGTGTATGGGCAGGCAACAGATCTCTCTCATCAGATTCAATGAGAGAGAGTTGGCTGTTGGGCGAATCTGCCCATACATCACTAGATGTATGGCGACCTTTAGAGCAGAGAGGACGTACTGAGTTCAGGTCCGATTTAACATCAACTTGGCTTAAGGTAGACCTTTACATGGCCCAAACTGGTGTCAGAAGGCTCCTGATAGCTGGATGTGGTTAGTACCATTACTGATGGTGGATGGCTGAAAGATAATTTACTGTCAGTACTGAAGGAGAAGTGGTATTATATGTGTAAACCAGCAGATTTGAAGCTTGGGAAGGTGACTATTCTACTTTTGGTATAATATTGGCTGTCATAATCAAAACTTGTGATAATCATGTTTGGCTCCACAGATGGCTTTCGCTTTCCTGAACTACTCCACCAGCCTGCTGTACAACCCTACTTCTACAAGAAATTTCCAGATTGCTAGGACCAACTCAACTGTTGTCCTCATTGCCTGCTACTACTTTCGGTAAGTCTGCCTAGTTTCCTCAGTGAGGCGAAAAATTGCAAAATGATGCAAAAGTTCACAAAACTATGTGGGAATGGATGATCAAATGCTTATGCCTACTCTATCTATAAGCTTATAATCAATATATTGCAAATTGAAAAGTAAAGAAAAAAGGAATAGAACAAGAAGCAATCGCAAATTGTAATTCAGTCATTCATGCTGTTTGATCACAATGAGTCTGCAGGTCTTCATCTTTACTACTAGCAGACTAGTTTAGCCCATAACAATACAATGGGCTAAAATGTTATATTTAGATAGACATATGTAGAGGGAGATGCTAGTTGCTTGGCATTTGGAAACAGACGAACCTGTCAGAACCATGGTCCTGACTAGTGATGGGCGAACACCTGGATGTTCGGGTTCGGGAAAGTTCGCCGAACATGGCCGAGATGTTCGGCATGTTCGGGCCGAACCCCGAACTTTCCGAACATCCAGCTTTTGGGGGCCCTATGGGGTCGCAGGCATAAGGGGGGAGCATGCCCCGATCGCGGGGGGGGTCGGAAATTCCCCCCACCCCCTCCGCTAGCGCTCCCCCCTCTGCCCGCTTCCCCATAACAAAGTTTCAAAAAGTACCTGGTGTGTCCGGTGGTAGTGTGGGCGGCTGGCAGTGGGCGGCACTATGCAGTGACTTAATGAGGAGGAGGAGTCCGGAGAGTGACGCGTTGAGGGAGGCCGGGCAGCGGGCGGTTCAGCAGTTCAGTACTGCTGAACCGCCCGCTGCCCGGCCTCCCTCAACGCGTCACTCTCCGGACTCCTCCTCCTCATTAAGTCACTGCATAGTGCCGCCCACTGCCAGCCGCCCACACTACCACCGGACACACCAGGTACTTTTTGAAACTTTGTTATGGGGAAGCGGGCAGAGGGGGGAGCGCTAGCGGAGGGGGTGGGGGGAATTTCCGACCCCCCCCCCCGCGATCGGGGCATGCTCCCCCCTTATGCCTGCGACCCCATAGGGGGGCAGTATTCGGCCGAACAGGGCCCTGTTCGGCCGAACAGGGGCCCTGTTCGGCCCTGTTCGGCAGCCATTAGAAGTTCAGGGCGAACCCGAACTTAAAAGGCCGAACACCATTAGGTGTTCGGCCGAACATCACCCGAACAGGGTGATGTTCTGCAGAACCCGAACAGTGGCGAACACTGTTCGCCCAACACTAGTCCTGACATCACACTGTGGGAGGGGTTTCACCACAATATCAGCCATACAGAGCCCCCTGAAGATCCGTTTTTGAAAAGGTAAAGATTACTCAAGGAAAAGGGGGCATCAGATTGGGATGAAGTTCAATCCTTGGTCACGGTTTCTCTTTAATAACCACTTAAGGACCGGGGCTGTTCTGTGTGATCTGCGCTGCGTGGGCTCTCCAGCCCGCAGCGCAGATCGTGTGCACGGCAGGGCGATCAGACTTCCACCCCCACCCTTTTTTCCCCACTAGGGGGATGACCTGCTGATGGGGGTCTGATCGCCGCCGCTCCGTGTGTCCGAGCCGGGGGGTTCTTCAAGGCCCCCCTCCGAAGCGATATTGCGCGCCCCCTCCCCTTACCTCCCTCTGTCTTCCCCTCTGATGTGCGCAGGACGGATATCCATCCTGCGCCGGATAGGATAGGCTTCAGCCTATCAAATGACAGCGATCCCCGGCCAATCAGAGGCCGGGGATCGCCGATCTCCATAACGGCGCTGCTGCGCAGCAGCGCCGTATTGATGTAAACAGCTGGGATTTCTTCCCCGCGTGTTTACATTATGCGTGCGAGCCGCGATCGGCGGCTCGCACACTGTTCACGGAGACAGTCTCCGTGAACTGGCATGGAAAGGTTTCCATGCAAAACCACAAACGACCAGCCGCCGCCTATCGGTGTTAGCTGGTCGTTAAGTGGTTAATGTTAGGAATGCAAATTGTTTAATCCTAACACTGAGCTTTTTTTTTTTTTTTTTTGCAGAGCTGACAATGTGAGCAACAACGCAATCAAGCCAATATGGTCGCCATTGAGCATCGCCATCTCACCAGAAGAGAAGTTGTCCTTTAACTTGCTGCTTATCACTGGTAAGTGGAAGTAACTCACGAGAAAATTAACCAGGTACAAGCTTAGCCTCTCCTAATATTTTTTTGTTGCCTCTACAGAGAACTGGTCAAGCCCCAGAAATTGCATCGTCTATCAGCTGGGAGAGCATTTCAGCATAGAGGCCTCTGTGGAAACTCCGATACATGTCGGTCTGATCCTGTTCATTGACCGCTGTGTGGCCACCCCATCTCCTGATCCCACCTCCGTGGCAAACTATACCATTGTCGTCTCAGCAAATAGGTACGTTCTAGGCAAGAACTATGTTGGTCACAAAGTACTACATCTGTTAATGCAGAAAACAGTGAAGTTTCTACAAGATAGTCAATTAAGCTAAGGCTTCCCCATGGAAAAGTAAAATTACTGACTAGTGTAGTAAATTCATGAAATGTAATATTCAAAGATAAGAGCATATAGTGAGATGTCTAATTTCTGCCCTCCAGCCTGTAACTGTCAGTAAATAACAATCAGCTAGTCATTAAAATGGACAGGCAAAGAGGTGGCCCATAAGTGCGACTTAATCCATTGATGCTTTCTGATGTCCCACCAGCAGCATGTAGATGTAGGGCACATTCATAAAGGCCTCTATAATGGCTGGATAGTGTACTGGTTTAGGGCTCTGCCTCTGACACAGGTGACCTGGCTTTGACTCTCAGCTATTCCTGTTCAGTAAGCCACCACCTAGTTGGTAAGGAGACCTTGGGCAAGACTCCCTAAATAACACAGCTACTGCCTATAGTGTCCTAGTGGCTGCAGCTGTGATTTTGGGTCCACAGGAGAAAAACGCAATAATAAAATGTTCTGTCTTGTCTAGATTGAGGCAGAGTTAAAGCGAAGCTGGGGATTGAATTTATTGTATGCTTTGCAAGCAACTCTTGGAAAGTAACAGCTCAAGTGTTATGCTTGGAATATCCCATGCAATTTTCCATCAGATAGGTTGACATTTCCACCAGGTCTGATCTCACCTTAATTGTTTTTCAGATCACTTCACAATCAGATCAGACTTGTTGGAAGTCATCGACTCATCTAACTGATGGGAAATTGCATGTTGTATTCCCAGCATAAATCAGTACAACTCTGGCCAGAAGTGGGAGAAAATCACTTTACCACCACTACAGCTTGTTAACAAGACATACTCCACAGCTGGTTGCAGGTCTTGGTGAACTGAAGGCACATCCTTGAGTAAATTACAAACCATTACATGTTTGGAAATCTTAGCAAATGCAGAAAATTCTAAAATGCCAAATGCAGCTTTTTACTACAACAGGTCTTGGTGAATTTAGCCCTAGTTCTGCATTTAGCTACAATCTTTCTATCTTCTGCAGGTGCCTAGTGGATGGGATCCTGGATGACTCCTCTTCAGCCTTTCTATATCCAATAAGCCAAGCAGAAAAGCTGCAGTCCACTGTGGATGCATTCCGCTTTGTAGATACTGCTCAATCTGAGGTAAGGACCGGCCTTGAATTTTCCTGTACTGGGGTTTACCTCAAGGTCTAAGATAAGACTTCCTAATGCTACAATCCCTCTTAGGTCTACATCAATCCACCCCAACCCCCCCCCCCCCCCTCATCACTGCTGACTTAGGCTACCACTAGGCCAGGCCAGCCGCAGTATAGGTAGTCAGGGATCGGAGTAGCCAGTAATAGGTGGCCAGTTATAGGTGTAGGCAGTAATAGGTGGCTGTAGGTAGCCATGGATAGGTGGTGCAGCCAGTGTATGTAGCTAGGAATAGTTGCCCGCAGTAAAAAGAGGCTGGGGAGGCGTACGAGAGAACGGTGCTGGAGACTCTAGCGCAGGACACAGCTGGTATGTGGCTGATCCTGCTGCCGTACAAGTCCAGGCCGTGTTAATGCCCCCCCCCCCCCAGGCTGCCATGAATAGTGGGGAATGAAATAATTCTGCTTCCAGCAATTTCTGGTGGACGAAATATTGTGTTTTTTAAGCAACTTTGGCTCCGTCTTCTGACGGCGCTGAAGTTACTCCCTGTGCGCTGCTATTCCTATTACGGCCTATGGTGGCGCCGGCTGTGCCCAAGTCTCCTGCGCTGCTGCACCCAAGTCTCCAGCACTGGATTCAGCGTGTTCGCTGGGGAGAGGGGACAGAGCAGTGGGGGTAAACAAATACTCACTTTTCAGGTCCTTCATGCTTGTACTTCTATCTTTCTGTCCTTGCCTTCCAGCTTACTGTAACAGCATCCAGGGGCATTGTAACAGGGAGAAGGAACTTAAGAGGAAGTAGTAAGAAGTATGTAGTACATGTTCTGGACCCCCGGGGAAGTGAGTATCTGTTTACCCCTGCCGCTGTTCATGTGCCTGCCGTTACGCTGCCCTGGTCTCACTTTATTTATTGTATTTATATTTGTTCTTAATCATTATAACTCACAGCAGAAGTGAATGTGATATCGAGACTGACATCTATTTTTTCTTTTAATTACACATTGCCTTGCTGCCCTGCTGGTCTGTTTGGCTGCAGTAGTGTCAGAATAACACCTAAAACAAGCATGCAGCTAATCTTGTCAGATGTCAGAATCTAATTTGCTGCATGCTTGTTCATGGTCAGTGGTTAAAAGTATTAGAGGCAGAGGATCAACAAGATGGCAAGTTAACTTGTATTGTTTGAAAGGAATTAAACATGGCAGCCTGCATATTCTTCTGACTTCATTTGTCTGCATATTCTTCTGACTTCAGTTGTCCTTTAAGGGCCCTTTTCCACTGCAAAATGTAAACGCATGCATTGCGTTAGAGTTTTTTTTATCTATTGTAATGAGTCTAAACATTTTTATGTGCGTTTTTTTAATGAGTTTAGGGGCCGTTACCTCTAGAAGCGATGCGGCAACATAGCCACATCGCTCCGCGGCTGTGCTGAAACACATGCATGGCAATGTAAAAGTTTCCACTGCGTGCATGTAGTGCGGCGCGATCCGAGAATTTGCAGCATACTGCAGATTCTCGGACAGCCGCAGCTGGGTCCCATTTCCTCAATTGACTTCTGCGTCGGGAGACGCGGAAGTGATGCGATGTGGCTAGGTAGTCGCATAATTATCCCTGTGGAAACGGGCACTTACTTTTTACTAATTATAAAAGTGTCTTCATTTTTGAAAATAGGTTGATTCTACAAAAAACAAACGCATTTCTATGGATTTTAATCCGTTCCTATACTTTACATTACAATGCATCGTAATCGCACAGACATGCGTTTGAGGTTTTAAAAAAAATGTTAAGCAGTAGTGGAAAAGGCCACCTATGGTTCTTATTTTAAAATGGCTGCACTTGTGATTTGGCAAACGCATCCGTGCTGCATTTTTGCAAAAAAACGCAGCTAGTGGAAAAGGGCCCCTAAATCAGTTTTTCCTTGAATGCAGTAATGCTTTGATTGTGCATGGAGTCCATAGTCATGTCAATGTTTTCCCGCAGAGGAGCTCTATTCAGAATGTAATCCCTAGCCTCTAATCTCTCCGCAGCGGAGACGTCAACTAGAACTTGAGAACCAGCCCACCACAGTCTGTACAGCTGTCCTCCAATCAAATGGATATCCGCAAGTACTTAAGTCAGCCAAAGCGTAAACTGGACAGTTCAAAGGTGGATGCTCCGAAAGACAGAAAAAGGCTTGAAACACAAAGCTTGCATGAAGAAGCACCCGCTGAATGTAGACATGATGATTCAGATCCAGTTGTTAAGACTGACATTGGCTTATATATGCAATCATCTGTAACCATTACAGATGATCTTAAACATTCTTTGCTAACTCACTACTTTACCTCTTATGAAATGTGTAATTTAGAAAATCATTCTAAAGGCCATCGCAGGTTTAGGTTTTCATGGCTCAGTCAGTATTCCCCTTGGCTAACTTATTCAAAACATCTGAAAGGAGCCTTTTGTAAATACTGTGTGCTTTTTCCACAGCCTGTTTGTCGTGGTATACAAGGCGCATTCATCACTACTCCCTTTACAAAATACAAATACTTTCATGACAGTGCTCGAAAACATATCACTACTGCGTGGCACAGACATGCACAGGCGTGTGCAAATAATTTCCTGCATATCAGAAACAACCCTGGCACAAGTGTTGCAAGTCAAATGAATACAGCCGTACAACATAAAATACAAGAAAATCGAAAAAAGTTAGTTCCTATTGTGTCAACCATCTTATTTTGTGGAATGCACGATATTGCACTACGTGGTAAAGAGAGTTCCAGTGGTAATGTGCAAAGCCTTTATGCTTTCCGCATTGAAGCTGGGGATGAACTGTTGAGACAACATTTGGAGAGTTCGCCAGCCAATGCCAGATACACATCTGTTCGTATTGAACATGAGCTAATTAAGATTTGTGAATCAACAATAAGGGAGGAAATTGTTGCTAAGGTCAAACAGGCACCTGGCTTTGCTATTATTGCCGACGAAAGTGCTGACATTTCTGGACATGAGCAATTGTCACTTGGTGTACGTTTCATAGACATGAATAGTAGCAACACCATTATTTGTGAAGAATTTCTGGGTTTTGCACGTCTAACTGCCTTGGATGCTGCTTCTATTGCCAACACAATTCTTGAACATTGTTCAAAATTTGGCTTAAATCTAGAAAAGTTGTATGGCCAGGCATATGATGGATGTTCTACAATGGCCGGAAAAGAAAATGGTGTACAGTCCAAAATCAGAAGCAAGTTCCCAAAGGCTGCATTTGTCCATTGTGCAGCACATAAGCTTAATCTTGTAGTTCATGATTCCAATGCTGTGCCTGATATCAGAAATACTACTGGCACTGTGAAGGCTATTATCAAATACTTTCGTGACAGTCCGAAAAGGCGAAATATGATTCCTAATGTACCACTCCTAAGTGAAACACGGTGGACTGCAAAATATAAGAGTATTAGAGTATTTTCTTCTAGCTTTGTTGATATATTTGAACAGTTACATGTATTAGCTACTACTGCAGCAGGCAAAACCCGTCAGGATGCATATCAACTGCAGTGTGCTTCAAGCACAGGAAATTTTGTTGTGTCTCTTATTATAATTTCCACCTACTCAGCAATGCTGGAACCTGTAACACAAGCACTTCAAGCTGTTGAACTTGATATTCTTGCAGTATCTGGCCATGTACAAAACCTACTAGCTATATTTCGCAGTCACAGAACAGATGCAGCAAACCACTTTAAAATTATATTTGAAAAAGCTGAGGACTTGGCCAAATCTATTGGTACCGAACTACTAATTCCTCGACAGTGTGGGCGCCAAGTACATAGAGCAAATGTTGACAGTTGCAATACAGAAGAATATTTTCGCCGCACAATCTTTGTACCGTATCTGGATTCACTAATCTCTTCACTGGATAACCGGTTTGGGGAACAAAACAGAGTAAATTTTAGTCTTTTTGCTCTCTGCCCAGCACAGATGTCAAAAATGAACCGTCTAGATTTTGCCACACACATCATGGAAGTAAATAAAGTTTATGAAATTGAAAACTTAAATACTGAAGCACTCACATGGTTTGATATGTGGTCAAACAAAAATATTGCCAAAAACACAGAAAATGTACTCAAGGATGGACTTGCAGGTTTGCTGACCTACACTGATCTTTTCCCTGCTGTTCGTGAAGCTCTTCTTATTGCTTTAACATTACCAGTAACCACTTGCACAGTGGAAAGGTCATTTAGCACCATGAGAAGAGTGAAAACTTGGTTGAGGTCAACCATGACAGATGGCCAGTTATCTGGACTCTGTATGATGAGTGTTCACAGAGCTAAGATTCTGGAGCAGAAGAGTGAACTTATTGAAAAAGTTATAAACCATTTCGCACAGGATGAGCGACGGGTGCAACTGCTATTCAAGTAACAGGACTACACTGGAAGTACATGAGCTGAGGATATGATGGAGGTCACGCTCATAGATCCAACAGCTATCCTAACTGTTTTTACCCGTTGCTCCCACATACCAATTAGCTGTGCATAGCCACTTTCTTTACTTTTCTTCCTTCTGATATGCTCTCGGTATCAATCTTGCCTTGCCTATACCCCGGAGGTGCCACTGAGCGCCTCCCCGTCACTGGGCTCTCCTTTTCTTTTCATTCTCTTATCTTCATTTGCTGTCCTGCATATTGGCCTTTTCGGACTGTCCTGCTATACCTGTGTACACTGTGGTTCCTGGTCTAAGTGATTTTTTGCAGCCCACAGAACCTGCAGGTGACATACCTTAAGTACTGTAGTTACGAATGGGACGGCACGGAAATAGGGGGTAGCCTCTTTCTGGCTGCCCCCCTTTTCCCTGCCGCCTCTCTGTTGTGCATTGTGTCTTTAGCAATATTTTTGCTGTCCTGCATATTGGCCTTTTCGGACTGTCCTGCTGTGCCTGTGTACACGGTTTGTGGTCTGGTCTTGTCCTGGTCGAAGTGATTTTGTTGCAGCCCGCAGATCCTGTGGGTGACGTACCTCAAGTAGCGTAGTTACGAATGGGACGGCACGGAAATAGGGGGTGGCTTCTTTCTGGCTGCCCCCCTTTTCCCTGCCGCCTCTCTGTTGTACATTTTCTGTGTTTTTGGCAATATTTTTGCTGTCCTGCATATTGGCCTTTTCGGACTGTCCTGCTGTACCTGTGTACACGGTTTGTGGTCTGGTCTTGTCCTGGTCGAAGTGATTTTGTTGCAGCCCGCAGATCCTGTGGGTGACGTACCTCAAGTAGCGTAGTTACGAATGGGACGGCACGGAAATAGGGGTAGCCTCTGGCTGCCCCCCTTTTCCCTGCCGCCTCTGTTGTGCATTGTGTCTTTGGCAATATTTTTGCTGTCCTGCATATTGGCCTTTTCGGACTGTCCTGCTGTACCTGTGTACACGGTTTGTGGTCTGGTCTTGTCCTGGTCGAAGTGATTTTGTTGCAGCCCGCAGATCCTGTGGGTGACGTACCTCAAGTACTGTAGTTACGAATGGGACGGCACGGAAATAGGGGGTAGCCTCTTTCTGGCTGCCCCCCTTTTCCCTGCCGCCTCTCTGTTGTACATTTTCTGTGTTTTTGGCAATATTTTTGCTGTCCTGCATATTGGCCTTTTCGGACTGTCCTGCTGTACCTGTGTACACGGTTTGTGGTCTGGTCTTGTCCTGGTCGAAGTGATTTTGTTGCAGCCCGCAGATCCTGTGGGTGACGTACCTCAAGTAGCGTAGTTATGAATGGGATGGCACGGAAATAGGGGGTAGCCTCTTTCTGGCTGCCCCCCTTTTCCCTGCCGCCTCTGTTGTGTATTGTGTCTTTGGCAATATTTTTGCTGTCCTGCATATTGGCCTTTTCGGACTGTCCTGCTGTACCTGTGTACACGGTTTGTGGTCTGGTCTTGTCCTGGTCGAAGTGATTTTGTTGCAGCCCGCAGATCCTGTGGGTGACGTACCTCAAGTAGCGTAGTTACGAATGGGACGGCACGGAAATAGGGGGTGGCTTCTTTCTGGCTGCCCCCCTTTTCCCTGCCGCCTCTCTGTTGTACATTTTCTGTGTTTTTGGCAATATTTTTGCTGTCCTGCATATTGGCCTTTTCGGACTGCCCTGCTGTACCTGTGTACACGGTTTGTGGTCTGGTCTTGTCCTGGTCGAAGTGATTTTGTTGCAGCCCGCAGATCCTGTGGGTGACATACCTCAAGTAGCATAGTTACGAATGGGACGGCACGGAAATAGGGGGTGGCTTTTCTGGCTGCCCCCCTTTTCCCTGCCGCCTCTCTGTTGTACTTTTGTGTTTTTTGGCAATATTTTTGCTGTCCTGCATATTCGCCTTTTCGGACTGTCCTGCTGTACCTAGGTACACGGTTTGTGGTCTGGTCTTGTCCTGGTCGAAGTGATTTTGTTGCAGCCCGCAGATCCTGTGGGTGACATACCTCAAGTAGTGTAGTTACGAATGGGACGGCACGGAAATAGGGGGTGGCTTCTTTCTGGCTGCCCCCCTTTTCCCTGCTGCCTCTGTACATTTTGTGTTTTAGGAAAAACAAAATGGCTCCTTGCCATACCAAAAACTAATTTATCAACAGAGGTTGCCCTGGCAAATATGCTAAAGTTTGGAATCGATGGGCATTTAAACTCTGATTTAAACCTCTTGTGAATGCCATTACTACTACCTACTGTAATTATGCCTCCTATTCACTCACTCCTATTCTAATGCTTATAACTGTGTCATTTTCAAGGATACCCAAAGTGACATGAGATAGACATGTGTATGTACAGTGCCTAGCACACAAATAGCAATGCTGTGTTCTTTTTTTTTTTTTTTTTTTTTCTTACTCTGCCTTAAAGAGTTAAATATCAGGTATGTAAGTGGCTGACTCAGTCAGGAAGAGACTACAGTGTGACCCTAACTGATAAGAAATTCCAACTATAAAACACTTTCCTAGCAGAAAATGGCTTCTGAGAGCAAAAAATAGGTTAAAAAAAAATCAATTTCTTATCAGTGAGGGTCACACTGTAGTCACTTCCTGTCTTAATCAGGACTGAGTAAGCCATTTACATACCTGATATTTAAGTCTTTCAGTCAGAGAAAAAAAAGGAACACAGCATAGTTATTTGTGTGCTTGTACAAACACATGTCTATCTTATCATGTCACTTGTTCATGTTTTTTTTTTTTTTTTATTATTATTCAGGTTAATTTGTCATATTGTAATAAGACTATAATGTCCTTCAATATGTTTCCATGGATTTGCTGTTATGTACTACATAATTTTCAATAAAACCTTTGGTTGATGGAAAAAAAATTTTGGGGGGAATTTTTTGGCTGTCATGCTGTACCTAGGTACACTGTTTGTGGTTCCTGGTCTTGTCCTAGTCGCTGTGATTTGTTACAGCCCACAGAACCTGCGGGTGACACACCTCAAATAGATTAGATTATGACATATTTAGTATTTGTAAAGTGCTGTAGAAGAGGTCAATGCTATATAAATACATAAGGTAGGACATTAGACTGAATATGGTAGGATTAGATTATTAGCGCCTCTTGACTATGTATTCTATTTAGCACTGACATTTTCTGCAGCACTTTACAGAGTACATACTCAAGAGGAGCTAACAATCTTATCCTACCATATTTAGTCTAATGTCCTACCTTATTGTGTATTTATATAGCACTGACCAATTCTACAGCACCTTAAAGTTCATAGTCATATTACTGAACCTTGTCAGAGGTGCTCACAATCTAATCCCTACATACTCCTAGCCTACTGTCCCACCATTGCGAAGTTCATGTAAATTTGGCTCCTCCCAAGACCACGCCCACATCCTAGTCTATGGCCACGCCCATTTTTCGGCGCGGCGCGCTACGCGCGCCGCTAGCTTCGCGCGCCGCTAGCTTCGCCTAGTTTTGTCTTTGCCCCCCCCTGGAAAATTTCCTGCGGACGCCCATGCCCACTTTATGTTAATTATCCTTCTTTCATCATCAGAAATACTTCCTATAGCTATATTTTGCTGTATATATGTAGGTAGCCCCACACTCCCAGTGGTGTGAAGCCTAGGCTTTTTCCCTTGGTGGAATTTTACGTCCAGAGCACTCTGGGAGGCTAGGTATATTTTGTACTGGCTTCAGTACTCTCAGTAAACAAACATTCCATAGAGCTTCACCTGACAGAACTAAAGATGCTGCCACCTGTGATAAATTTCAAAATGTAAATCAGGGTGAGGGTGGGTGCACACATGGCAGAAACGCTTGTGGAGCGTAAAACGCTGCATTTTATGCAGCCATGTTAGTCTATGGGATGCAAGAGGACCAGCATTGTACTTGTGATGTACAGTAAGCATTCTGCAGACGCAGGCAGTGTTGCATAATATGCAGGCTGGCTGCCAAAACGCACATAATGAAAGTCTATGGAAACGCATACGCATTGCATTTTCCATGCGTTTTATGCAGTGTTTTTAATTAAACAGTAAAGATCCCTTACGTGTTTTCACTTCCTGTTGTCTTCCTAATATTTTGCATATATTTCATTAAAAATAACGCATAGAAAACGCATGTGCGTTTTCTATTACCGAACCGCAAACGCATACAAACGCACACAATACGCATGAAAAATGCATATGCCCTAAAAAAAAACGCAAACGCAATACAATAAATCAAACGCACCTGCGGAAAACTCCAGAAAAAAATGTTATGTTATATGTGAACCCAGTCTCAGGAAAAGGCGGGAAACATTTTTACAGTGGGCAGACACTGGCAAATTAATATACAAATATTGTAAAAAAAAAAAAAAAAAAAAGCAATATTATTCATTACTGGCCGATTGCCCGGCGTTGCCTGGGTATGTATTTGGCTGGTTTTGGCTCCGCATACTTTTTCTAACCCTAACACACCATTACTCAATTACCAAGTTTGTGAGCTTTGCGGTCTTTGGTATCAATAATTTGCATTGAAATGAAAAAATCTGATTGGCTGTTTGTGGTTCCACACCCTTTTCTGAATTTGAACCCCAGTCATCCAATAACCAACTGTACCAGGTTTGAGGCCTGTGGCATTAACAGTGCAAGAATGGTAGCAATTAAATATTCCCCTTGAAAAGCAATAGGTGAAGTATGATTCACTTTTGTAGGCTCCACCCACTTTCCTGAATATTAATCCCAGTCACCCAGTGACCAATTGTGCAAAGTTTAAAAACCCTGCCATTAACAGTGTGAGAATGGCTGCAGTTTACATTTTCCCAGTGAAATTTGTATTTGTCTCCACCCACTGAAGACCCGGCGTTGCCTGTGTATGTATTTGACTGGTGTTGGCTCCGCCCACTTTTTCTAACCCTACCGCTCAAACACTCAATATACATCAATAATTTGTATATTCCCAAAGAAATTAAACAAATCAGATTGGCTGTTTGTGGCTTCACCCCTCTCCAGCATTTGAATCCCAGTCACCCAATGACCAAATGTAGCAGATTTGAGGTATCTGCTATTAACAGTGTAACAATTGCAGCAATTTAAATATTCCACTTGAAAATCAACAGGTGAATTTTGATAGGCTATTATAGTCTCCACCCACTTCCCTGAATATTAATCTCAGTCACCCAGTGACCATCTGGGGAAAGTTTGGGAACCCTGCCATAAACAGTGTAAGAAGGGCTGCAGTTTAAATTTTCCCAGTGAAATTTGTTTTTGGCTCTGCCCACTTTTTGTAACCTGGACACACAGTCACTCAATGACCAAGTTTGTGAGCTTTGGGTCCTTGGCATCAATAATTTGTATTTTCCCATGAAATGAAACAAATCTGAATCACTGTTTGTGGCTCTGTCCCCTTTTCTGAATTTGAACCCCAGTGACCCAATTACCAACTGTACCAGGTTTGAGGCTTGTGCCATTAACAGTGAAAGAATGGCAGCAATTTTAATATTCTGCTTGAATAGTGAAATGTGATTTTTGATTGGCATTTTTAGGCTCCACCCACTTTTCTGAATATTAATCCCAGTCACCCAGTAACCAGCTGTGCAAAGTTTGAGAACCCTGCCATTAACTGTGAAGAAAGGCTGAAGTTTACATTTTCCTAGGGGAATCTGTTTTTAACTCCACACACTTTTTGTAACCTTGACACACAGTCACTCAATGATCAAGTTTGTGAGCTTTTGGGTTCCTGGCATCAAAATTGTGCTAATGGAAGCAGTTTATCCACCAAGGAAATCTGATTGGCTGTATGTGGCCCCGCCCATTTAGTGAATTTGGACCCCAGTCACCCAATGACCGACTGTAGCAAGTTTGAAGCCTCTGGCATTAACAGTGTAAGAATAGCAGCAGTTTAAATATTCCCCTTGAAAATCAATAGGTGAATTTTTATTGGCTGTTTTTGTCTCCACCCCTTTACTGAATTTGAACCCCAGACACTTAACGACCGACTGTAGCAGGTTTGAGCCTCTGCCGTTAACAGTGTAAGAATGGCTGCAGTTTCAATATTCCCCTTGAAAATCAATAGGTGAATTTGGATTGGCTCTTGTAAGCTCCACCTACTTTTCCGAATATTAATCCTAGTCACCCAGTGACCAACTGTGTCAAGTTTGAGAACCCTGCCATTACCAGTGTAAGAATAGCTGCAGTTTATATTTTCTCATGTAAAAAGTTCGTTGTTTTTGGCTCTGCCCACTATTTCTGACCTTGACAGACAGTCACTCAATGACCAAGTTTATGAGCTGTGGGGTCTTTGGCATCAATAAGTTGCATTTTACCATTGAAATTAAACAAATCTGATTGGCTGTTTTTGGCCAGGCCCCTTCAGAATTTAAACCCCAGTCTCCCAGTGGCTGACTGTACCAGATTTAAGGCCTCTGCCATTAAGAGTGCATGAATGGCAGAATTGTGAATATTCCCCTTGAAAATAAACAGGTGAATTTTGATTGGCTGCTGTAGGCTCCACCCACTTTCCTGAATATTAGTCCCAGTGGCCAACTGTGTCATGTTTGAGAACCCTGACAATAACAGAATGGCTGAAATGAATCTAACAAATATGATTGGCTGTTTGTGTCTCCACCCCTTTAGTGAATTTGGATCCCAGTCACCCAATGACTGATTGTATCAGGTTTGAGGCCTCTGCCATTAACAGTGTAAAAATGGTAGCAATGTAAATATTCCCCTTGAAAATCAATTGGTGAATTTTGATTGGCTGTTGTAGGCTCCACCCACTTTCTGAATATTCATCCCAGTCACCCAGTGGCCAACTGAGTAAAGTTTGGGAACCCTGCCATGTAAAAAATGTAGTTGTTGGCACCTCCCACTTTTTCTAACCTTGAAATACAGTCAAATTATCAAGTTTATCAGCTTTGGGGTCCTTGGTATCAATACTTTGTATAAATCTGGCTGTTTGTGGCTCTGCCCCCTTTCTGAATTTGAACCCTAGTTACCCAGTGAGCAACTGTACCAGGTTTGAGGCATCTGCTTTTAACAGTATAAGAGAATGGTAGCAGCTTAAATATTCCCTTTGAAAATCAAAAGATGAATTTTTATTGGCTGTTGTAGGCTCCTCCCACCTTCCAAAAGCTTAATCTCATTCACCCAGTGACCAACTGTGCAAAGTTTGAGAACTCTGCCATTAACGGTGTAAGAATGGCTGCAGTGTATATTTTCCCAGTAAAATTTGTGTTTGGCTCCGCCCACTTTTTGTAACCTTGACACACAATCACTCAATAGCCAAGTGTGTGAGCTTTCAGGTTCCTGGCATCAAAAATGTGTAAATGGAAGCAGTTTATCCACCAAGGAAATCTGATTGGCTGTATGTGGCCCCGCCCCTTTAGTGAATTTGGACCCCAGTCACCCAATGACCGACTGTAGCAAGTTTGAAGCCTCTGGCATTAACAGTGTAAGAAGCAGCAGTTTAAATATTCCCCTTGAAAATCAATAGGTGAATTTTTATTGGCTGTTGTAGGCTCCACCCACTTTCTTGAATCTTAATTACATTCACCCAGTGACCCACTGTGTCAAGTTTGAGAACCCTACGATTAACAGTCTAAGAATGGCGGCAGTTTACATTTTCCCATTTAAAATGAATGGCTGAAATTTGATTGGCTGTTTTATGCTCCACCCACTTTTCCTGGATTTGTAACCTCGGTCACCAAGTGACCAACTGCGCCATGTGTGGGGACTGTGGCCTGATTACTGTGAGAATGGCAGCCTTTTACATTTTTTCCATTGACATGAATGGGTGAAATGTGATTTGCTGTTTGTAGCTCCGCCCAGGTGTGCAGGGGGGCCGCGAGACCCCCAGAACATATCATCCCAGGTAGTAAGGGATCTGCATACCAAGTTTCATTCAAATCGGTCAAGCCGTTTTTGAGTGATCGCGGCACACACATACACACACACACACACACACACACACACACACACACACACACACACACACACACACACACACACACACACACACACACACACACACACACACACACACACACACACACACACACACACACACACACACACACACACACACACACACACACACACACACACACACACACACACACACACACACACACACACACACACACACACACACACACACACACACATCCGATTTTAAATATATAGATGATATTTTCACTACAGATCCAATCTCAGCACAGTTCCTCCTCTGCATCTGTAGAGATACAGGCCGAGATCACAACTTTTCTTCATAACAATTAGGGATGGTCGCTGCATTCCGCGGAATTTAAAATTCCGCGATTCCGGACGGAATTTGGTGATTCCGGTTCCTAAGCGACAGAACGGAATTGCTATAGCCGTTTTTCGGAATTCCGCTGAACAAAACGGATTTCCGTGGAATTCAAATTCCCCCCCACCCCCCCCCCCCCCCCCCTAACTGATTTCTGCCTAATAAGAAGTCTTTCTACTCAGTAGACTCCCTCCTCTACCTTCTCCTCACTCCTTCCTCCCTCCCTTTTTCATAGCGACGGAATTTAGACCTGGCGGAATCCGCAAATTCTGACGGAACGGAATTCGTTCGTTCCGATCATCCCTAATAACAATCAATGTACAGGTTTTATGGATAGAATACTTCCATTCAAAATGCTGAAAAGTTAAAACGATAATTAACAAAAATTATAATTGTCAAAACAAATTTTCAAACAATATTTTTCAAACCACTAATTCTGAAAACAAAAAAAACCTGTTTTTTTGACGGGTGCTGCGCTTGGTGCCCAAAGCATCCAGTTTTGCGCCCAATAGCCAATATTTAACATTGGAGTGAATGGTGGCACCTGATTTGTCCATTTCTCATATGTGCGCATTTTTTCTGCCTCAGTGATACTCGTGCATGCCATGCAACAAATGCATCAAATGTATATGTTGTAACACAATGCCAAAGTCATGGAGGATCACATGATGATCAGTTTGATCACATGACAGATCTGTAAAGCTCTGATTTGCAGTTATAACTCCCTCCTTTACTACATGATTATAAGCAGCAAATCAGAGCCTAATACACCTGTCACCTGATCACACGCTGGCTTCTCACACATCACTTCTCACAGCTTTAGAGATAAATATGGTAAATATGCTTCCATTCTCTCGCACTTCTTTTTAAGCTCATTCGGTACATCAGAAGAGTTAACTACATAGATCAAAACAATAAGTACATCATTCTTAATGAGAAGGGAGAATTACCCAGTCCTCTCCAGGTTGAGAATTGGATATCATATGTACGACAAGAAGGAGGTACTTATAATCTTCTAAGAGTCGGTTTATTTGATGGAACGGCACCTGATGATCAGCAGCTGAATATGTCAATGCAGTTAATTACATGGAAAGATAACAGGGTGAGTTACAATCCCGGAAGCTAGGGAAATTTGCTGTAGGCATTAGCTGGGAATGATTATAGTCAGAGGTGTAACTAGGGTTTCAGCATCTGGGGACAAAGACAGTTTTTGTGGTAAGTTACGCAGTGAAATGTGGGCTTGGTCATCTGTGGAACCAAATGAACAAATGCTTTAGAACAGGGGTCTCAAACTCAATTTACCTGGGGGCCGCAGGAGGCAAAGTCAGGATGAGGCTGGGCCGCATAAGGAATTTCACAATCACGGCGCATCGCCGCCTCTGCCCTCCCCTCTCACTCTTCCTTCACAGAGAGCTGCAAGGAGAGGCAGCGATCCGTGAGGCAATTGACGTCAGGAGGGGCAGAGCTGAAGCTGAAAGCTCTGCCCCTTCCAGGAAATGCCGGCGGATTGCCCCCCGGGCGATTTGGGGGCTCTGCAGCCCTCGTTTAGCGGCGGGGATGCAGCGGATTACTTGGGAGCACTGAAGCGAACTATAAGGAAGCTTTTGCCAGCGAGGGCCACACAATATTATATCGAGGGCCGCAAATGGCCCGCGGGCCGCGAGTTTGAGACCCCTGCTTTAGAAGATGTCAGTATAAGTAGCCAGATGTGCCCCCCTTCCCTCAGTACAGGTAGCCAGGTTCCCCTCCTGTATAGGTAGCCAGATGTGCCCCCCTTCCCTCAGTACAGGTAGCCAGGTTCCCCTCCTGTATAGGTAGCCAGATGTGCCCCCTTTCCTTGTTCTGATAGTTTGATACACCACACCTTCCTCTCCCCATAGATAGTTAGATGTGCCCCCTTCCCCCCAATAGACAGCCATATGTACCCCCCTTTTCCCCATTTATATAGCTAGACATGCCCCCTCCTTCACCCCCCCCCCCATAGATAGCTAGATGCATGTGCACCCTTTCCCATTTAGATAGCCGTATGTGCCCCCCCCCCCCCCGTCCCAATGCACAGATGTGCCCCAGCTTCCCTCCCTCTGCAGAGTGTGTGTCAGCATCCATGTTGTTGTACATATTTGCATAAATTGCATTACATTTCCGTAATTAGCATGAACATCCATACATTGGCATAAATTAGTATAGCATGCCTCATATTGCATACATCACCCATATTTTATACATATATATTGTAAACCCTCATTAGCATAAAGTAAAGTAAATTACCACATATTGCACATAAGTTAGCAGGAAACAGTACTAATAACATCTATTTCCATAAATTATACAAGTAGCTATAGATTGGCTTATATACATCATATTTCATTAGCCCCTATATATTAACACCATTTGGCCTAGATGGATACATATTATTCCATACTGGCACAATTCAATAAAAATTACCATATATTGGCATACAATGGCCTCAATTCACTAAACAGTTAAAACTAGTCTACAGATGGATTTTAGTCTGCTGATGGCTTGGTGTAATGTTTTAGACCTGTTTTTAGACCAGGTCTAATATTCAGTAATTACACAATTCACAAAGGCAAACAAGTAGTAACCACGCCCACTTTTTCTGACAGATATTACACCAGCTGATTTCTGTAGGTAAAGTAATTCTGTGAGGTATTTTAGAAGTGAGGATGGAACCTTTTGAATTAATTATGCAGGTGTTTAATTGTATGCAGAGGAGAGCTCATCAGAGGAGAAGGATGTCAGTTATAGCTACTCGTGTGTGAATTGCATCTTTTGATCATTTCCCCTGCTTTACTGACCTAATCACTGAATGGTTTAGACCAGGTCTAAAAAGAGGTCTAAAACATTTGGTAATAGTGAATTCCCTTTGATGCAACTGATCAAACCATCAGTAGACTAAAAACTGTCAGTAGACTAGTCACTATCCAGCAGTGTCTGGATGGTGTAATGGTTAAGGGCTCTGCCTCTGACACAGGAGACCAGGGTTTTAATCTCGACTCTGTCTGTTCAGTAAGCCAGCACCTATTCAGTAGGAGATCTTAGACAAGTCTCCCTAGCACTGCTACTGCCTTTAGAGCATGTCCTAGTGGCTGCAGCTCTGGCGCTTGGAGTCCGCCAGGAGAAAAGCGCGATATAAATGTTCTGTGTTTGTTTAGTCTAAACTGCTTAGTGAATTGAGGCTATTGTTATAAATTACCCCCCCCCCCCCATTGCATATCCTAATCCTACTAATATTATAAATGGGAAAGTTCGGATGTTTGGATGTTTGTTGCTCGATCACGCAAAAATGGCTGAACGGATTTGAATGAAATTTGGCACACACATAGTACATAACCTGGAATAACATATAGGATACTTTTTATTCCCATTACTAAAAAGTGGGCAGAGAAAAATACAAATTTCACTGGAGAAATATAAACAGCAGCCATTCTTACACTGTTAATGGTAGGGTTCTCAAACTTTGCACATTTGGTCACTGGGTGACTGGAGTGACCTGGTACAGTTGATCTTTGGGTGACTGGTGTTCAAATTCAGAAAAGGGTGGAGCCACAAATAGCCAATCAGATTTGTTTCATTCCAATGCAAATTATTGATGACAAAGACTGCAAAGCTTACAAACTTGGTCATTCAGTAATTGTCTGTTAGGGTTAGAAAAAGGGGCCGTAGCGAACACCAGCCAAATACATAACTGGGCAACGCCGGGTCATCAGTGGGCGGAAACAAACACAAATTTCACTGGGAAAATGTAAACTGCAGCCATTCTTACATTATTAATTGTAGGGTTCTAAAACTTTGCCCAGTTGGTCACTGGGTGACTGGGATTAATATTCAGAAAAGTGGCTGGAGCCTAAAAAAACAATCACAATTCACCTATTGATTTTCAAGACAAAAATTTAATTGCTGCCATGTTTGCACTGTTAATGGCACAAGCCTCAAACCTGGTACAGTTGGTCATTGGGCGACTGGGGTTAAACATTTAGAAAAGGGGTGGAGCAGAAAACAGCCATTCAGATTTGTTTCATTTCATGCAAATTATTCATGCCAAACACAACAAATCTCACAAACTTGGTCACTGAGTAATTGTGAGTTAGGGTTAGAAAAAGTGGGCACAGTCAACACCAGCCAAGTACATTCCCAGGAAATGCCAGGTCATCAGCAGGCGGAGACAAATACAAATTTCACTGGAAAATGTAAACTGCAGCCATTCTCACACTGTTAATGGTAGGGTTCTAAAACTTTGCACAGTTGGTCACTGGGTGACTGGGATTAATATTCAGAAAAGTGGGTGGAGCGTACAAAAGCCAATCATAATTCACGTATTGATTTTCAGGCCTCTTTCACAGTAGGATATTGTGTTTTGATGCAACGTTAAAGTCGCAATGCAAAATTACAACGCAATGCCCCAAAAAAGTTGCAACGCAATTTAATGCCCCATTATCGTTGCATACAGTAGAGCATACAAGCAATGAAAAGTATGCTTCCAAGTCATTACTGAGCATGTGCAAACAGTCTAACACAGCTAATAACATGTATAACACACTGCATGCAGTACATTCACTTAACGTGCAGCGTTAGACACCAACGCAATGTGTGCACTGTGAACAGGTCAATGATTTTTCATTGCAGTGAGTTATTCTGTGTTAAATGTTGTTTTAACGTGCAACTTTAACATCGCACGGTGAAAGAGGCCTCAAGGGGAATATTTCATTGCTGCCATTCTTGCACTGTTAATGGCACAAGCCTCAAACCTGGTACAGTTGGTCATTGGGTGACTGGGTGACTGGGGTTCAAATTCAGAAAAGGGGTGGAGCCACAAACAGCCAATCAGATTTGTTTTATTTCAATGCAAATTAGTCATGCCAAAGACCGCAAAGCTCACAAACTTGGACATTGAGTAATTGTGTGTTAGGGTTAGAAAAAGTGGCCACAGCCAACACCAGCCAAATACATACTCGGGAAACGTCAGGACATCAGTAGGTGGAGAAAAATACAAATTTCACTGGCAGCATGTAAACTGCAGCCATTCTTACACTGTCAATGGTAGAGTGCTCAATCTTTGCACAGTTGGTCACTGGGGGACTGGGATTAATATTCAGAAAAGTGGGTGGAGCCTACAAAAGCCAATTAAAATTCACCTATTGATTTTCAAGGGTAAATATTTCATTGCTGCCATTCTTGCACTGTTAATGGCACAAGCTTTAAACATGATACAGTTGGCCTTTTAGTGACTGGGGTTCAAATTCAGAAAAGGAGGTGGAGCCACAGCCAATTTGATTTATTTCATTTCAATGAAAATCATTGATGTTAAAGACCACAAAGCTCACATACTGACATTGAGTAATTGAGTAATTGTGTAATTGAGTAATTGTGTGTTAGGATTAGGAGAAGTGGGCGGGGCCAACACTAGCCAAATACATACCCAGGCAACGCCGGGCTACCAGCTAGTATTATAAATGGGAGAGTTCGGATGTTTGGATGTTTATTACTCGATCATGCATAAATGGCTGAATGGTTTTGAATGAAATCTGGCACAAACATAGTACATTACCTGGAATAACATATAGGATACTTTTTATTCCCACAACCAAAAAGTGGGCCAAGAGAAATACAAATTTCACTGAGAAAATGTAAACAGCAGCCATTCTCACACTGTTAATGGTAGGGTTCTCAAACTTTGCACAATTGGTCACTGGGTGACTGGGGTTAATATTCAGAAAAGTGGGTGGAGCCTACAAAAGATAATCAAAATTTACCTTTTGATATTCAAGGGGAATATTTTATTGCTGCCATTCTTGCACTGTTAATGGCACAAGCCTCAAACCTGGTACAGTTGGTCAATGGTAAGTGGGGTTCAAATTCAGAAAATGGGTGGAGCCACAAACAGCCATTCAGATTTGTTTTATTTCAATGGAAATTATTGATGCCAAAGATCACATGGCTAACAAACTTGGTCATTGGGTAATTGAGCAATTGTGTGTTAGGGTTAGAAAAAGTGGGTTCAGCCAACACTCGCCAAATACATTAATGGCACAAGCCTCATACCTGGTGTAGATGGTCATTGGGTGACTGTGGTTCAAATTCAGAAAAGGGGTGGAGCCACAAATAGCCATTCAGATTTGTTTCATTTCAATGCAAATTATTGATGCCAAAGACCACAAAACTCACAAACTAGATCATTGAGTATTTGTGTGTTAGGGTTAGAAAAAGTGGGCGGAGCCAACACCAGCCAAATACATACCCAGGCAATGCCAGGCCATCAGCAAGTAGTTCTATAATTTAGTAGTAGATATTGCACTTTCCTGTAGATTAGTTAGATACTATTGCAGAACCAAGCATAGGGTAATCTGTACTAGGTTATCTCCCACCACGGGTGGCTATGCATTCACATGAGCAGAAACAATGCATATGGAGGTAAGATCATTAAAGTGAACCTGGTTCATACTGCTGTATTTATAATTACATGGGGCGTCCTCCAGCCCCATGTGGTCCCTAGGCTCCCTGGCCACTACACTGTCCCGTGGTAGCCTCCAATATTTTCTTCAATTGGGTTCTTCTTCTGCACATGTGCAGCCTGCCTGCATGCATCACGAGTTACCCCTATACTCATTTCACCTTGGGAGCGAGCGGGCATCTGAGGATCCCATTTTTAAAGGGTGTTAACAGCCTCCACCTTCTCCTGGGCACCAGAGGTCCACGGATTGGACAAAAGAAGGGAAAGGTTGGCTCCCCCTCTCTTCCAGAGCCCCCCAATGCTATGGACCATTCAGGCTGGGATAGCCTAGGCCCTAGGCTATCCCAGCCTGCATGGGTGACAAGGAGTTAAAGAGGCTTAGAAGTGGGTACTCACATCATTATTCTTTTATTTAAATTTTTAATGGCCAAAGCATAGATAAATTTGCCAGGGATACCATAAAAGCAGTATTGCTGCTGTATAGAAATGTATTTTTCTTTTCTTTTTCTTTTTTTTTATATATATTTTCTTTTTTTTTATAAAATGTTCATAGCATTCTAATCAGACATCACATAAAACAGTGTTTCTCAACAATATATGGGTATGTACCCCTTTTTAAACCCTGCACTCACCAAGTACCCCCTAGCATAGTAATCATTATCACAAGTACCCCTTGACAAATTTATATTTAATTGTAGTGCATGATAATTGGTTCTAAACAATTTCCAAGCTTTTACTATTATGTTTAAATAGCTGATATACTAATTTGGTGTTGTTTAAATAAGATTTATCGTTTTATACAACTCTAAGTTTGTTTTTCTTGGTTACGTATATCAAGCCCGAGTACCCCCTGGAACCATCAGAAGTCCCCCCTGGGCTACGTGTACCACACACGTTAAGAAACTAGGACATAGAAGGCACATAACATGCATAATACAAGACGTTCTACAGAAGGTATCCAACTAATGGTATAGCAATTTCTGGCTAAAGCGTTGCCACAGTTCTATGGGCTTTCCTGGTGGTCATAGTGACCACATGGAAACCCAGGCAAGAAATTCACTGCTCTTTCTTTTGATAAATGCAAATTTACACTACTAATAGGTTGAACGTTATATGCCATTTAACAACATCTAAAAGGAAAAAAAAATGTTTCCATGCATAAAATTAACCGCGTCACAACTAAGGGATTTTACCTCTTCAGCATCCGAGCAATTTTCACCTTTCAGCGCTCCTTACATTCATTCGCCTATAACTTTATCATTACTTGTCGCAATTAAATGAACTATATCTTGTTTTTTTTTTTTCGCCACCAGGCTTTCTTTAGGTGGGACATTATGCCAAGAATTATTTTATTCTAAATGTGTTTTAATGGGAAAATGGGAAAACATTTGGAAAACAAATCATTATTTTTCAGTTTTTGGCCATTATAGTTTTTAAATTATGCATGCTACTGTAATTAAAATCCATGTAACTTAGCTGCCCATTTGTCCCGGTTATTACACCATTTAAATTATGTCCCTATCACAATGTTTGGCGCCAATATTTTATTTGCAAATAAAGGTGCATTTTTTTAAGTTTTGCGTCCATCCCTAATTACAAGCCCATCATTTATAAAGTAACAGTGTTATACCCTCTTGACATAAATATTTAAAGATTTCAGTCCCTGAGATAACTATTTATGCTTTTTTTTATTGTAATTTTTTTTTATTTATTATTACAAAAAAAAAAAATTGGTAACAATTGGCGAGTGTGGGAGTTAATCAGTTAATTTATCTTGTAAAATAATGTATTTGTATATGAAAAATGTTTTGGGTGTAGTTTTACTTTTTGGCCACAAGATGGCCACAGTAATTTTTTGTAAATGCGTCCTGCAAGCGTAGGAAGAACGCTTGCAGGAAGTTCAGGGATTTTCACAATGATCGCGCTGCTTCTCATAGAAGCAGCCGATCATTGCTGGGGGGCAGAGATCAACGAACGGGAATGGTTTTTCCCGTTCATTGATCTCAGGCCGAGCAGGTGGCAGCGTGCACGATCGCAAGAGCGCGCGCACGTGTGAGCGGGAGTGCGGACAGCGGCGGAAGCAGCGGTAGCGGCGGGGGTGCGTATAACTATGCTCCGGGCGGGGAACTGAAGTCCAAAGGAGCATAGATATACTGTACCCGTTTGGCCAAGTGGTTAAAATATTTTTTTTTCAAAAACTACAAGTTCCCTGCTATTTAAGTCAATGGAGCTCGCCGTGAAAGACCGCTTTACACATTTTTGTGGTAACATTTATGCACGTGAAATCACAATGTTCCATACCTACACAGTGTACTGTGGTCTGTTGTATAATGTGTGTAATGTATACAGTATGTGTGTAATGTATATTTAACCAAATGTGGCTTCATTTATAAACCATTAGGCCGGTTGTGGTGCACTAATTGTGTGGCATGGAAGCCTGCAGTCACATGACCACCACAGGGTCATATGCATAGGCCCGTCCCCCCCACTCAGTGATGTACTGCCTGCCGAGCATGAAGTATGTCACTGAGATTCCTGTTGGTTTGCAGATGCGAATGACACAAAACTCTGCTACTTATATTGACTGCATCACCCATTGATTTGTATTACTGCATAATCCGTGTGGTAGGCACGGTTCATGCGGTAACACACTGTTGACTTTGCAGCAGCATTGCCACAAAATCAACACTTCCAATGGTGTGCCGCATTGCGTAAGTATGAAAGTTTTCTTTTGACTTTCATCTTTGTTGCAATGAGCTTTGGGCGGGGAAGAGTATCACTAGGTGATGCAGTGTAAAAGGGGCCTCAATCAGCTGGCAATAATCTCCACTGACATTCCTTTCTTTATTTTATATCACATCATTATCTTAGGTACCACAAGGCCGCTGTTCTGGACCTTGTCCCACAGGAACCAGGAAAGCACTGAGGGAAGGATACCACATGTGTTGCTATGACTGTGTTCCATGTTCAGATGGAGAGATATCAGTCACTTTGGGTAAATGTCTGAATTTGCTTTGTGATGTACCGGTTACTGTTTCTGCTGTGTATGCACTTTGTTAGACTGAGGCTCCCTTAGCTTATCCTATTCCCTCCTCATCCTCCAAACATGTAAGGGACACTATGGGCTTGATTCACAAAAGGGTGATAAGTGTTAGAAACAACAAACTGTGACACAACAAACTGTGTATTCACAAAAGGGATATTTATTGATATACTCCAAAAGTAGACTACTTTTGGAGTATACCAATAAATATCCCTTTTGTGAATACACAGTTTGTTGTGTCTGCTTATGGTAGGTAAGTCCACCACTGCCTCCTAAGCAAAATTTTTAAGGCTTTTAAGTACTGTTTTTATTCTTTTGGCACCTCTGTTCTCTATTATAACATATATTGTATCCACCTTTGGTGGAGGGGGATACCCCTTCTTGTCTTCAAGTCTACAGAGAGCGACTTCTTAATCCTGAGTGGGGACAGGCTAATCTCCTCACCTGCCTATACAGTGGTTGCCTGGAGGTAACCCTGGTTTGTGAGTATTCAATTTATACTCGTTCCAATTATCCATTTGTCTTAACATACTACACCATATTGGGCTCTCGGTTCTTCTCTTTCTCAAAAAGCCAATTAGATTTGTTTTTATTGATGCCAAGGATCTGAAAGCTCACAAACTTGGTAATTGAGTGACTGTGTGTCCAGGTTACAAAAAGTGGGCAGAGCCAAAAACAAATTTCACTGGGAAAATATAAACTTTTCCCAGATGGTCACTGGGTGATTGAGATTAATATCCAGGGAAGCGGGTGGAGCCTATAATTGCCAATCAAACTTCACCTGTTGATTTTTAAGGGGATTATTTAAATTGCTGCCATTTTTTACACGGCTAATGGCAGATTCCTGAAACCTGCTGCAGTTGGTTATTGGGTGTATAGGGTTCAAATGCTGGAGAGGGGCAGAGTCACAAACCGCCAATCTGATTTGCTTAATTTCTGTGAGAATATACAAATTATTGATGCCAAAGCTCACAAACTTGGTAATTGAGCGTTTTTGTGTTAGGGTTATAAAAAGTGGGCGGATCTGACACCAGCCAGATACATACCCGGGCAACGCCGGGTCATCAGCTAGTTTTAAAATAAAAAAGATCACTTGCATATGAAATTGGAAAGCTTTTTTGGTTGTTTGAATGAAGAGAAAATAATCAATATTTTTAAAAATTGTATTCATTAAAAATCTGATCAGATGAAAAAATAATACAGAAATATAGAAAAACTGAATGTTTTAGTTGATTGTATTTTTTCTGACATCTATTAAAAAAATAATCATAAGGGAAAGATGTATCGGTTCATTTTTTTTTTAATTATTGGATCAAGCAGGAAATTGATTTTATTAAAAAAAAAAAAACATCAAGAGTGACTACCTTTACATGTCTCTAATTTTATTTAGACAGTGAGAATTGCCAAAAATGTCCTGATAATGAGTGGCCAAATGAAGCAAGAAATAAATGTGTTCCCAGAAATCAGGAATTTCTATATTTTCGGGACAATGTAACCTTATTGTTTATTGTAAGTTCTGTATTATTTTCTGTGGTATCAGCCTTGATAATTGGATGTTTTTTTGTTTTTCGGGACACTCCCATAGTCACTGCTAACAATCGGAGCCTCAGTTTTCTTATTCTCCTGTGCCTTTTCCTCAGTATATCAAGCATATTTCTTTTCCTTGGTCGTCCAGTGGATATAACCTGCTTGCTGCGCCAAGTGTTCTTTTGTATCTGCTTCACTATTGTTCTGTCATCAATTTTGGCAAAGACTATCATGGTTTGCATTGCTTTCAATGCCACCAAACCTGGTTCAATATGGAGGAAGTGTTTGGGAGTCAGATTTCCCAATACAGTCATGATTGTCTGCTCATCTGTTCAGGTGATCACTGGAATTACTTGGCTGTCAGTTTCTCCTCCATTTGTAGAGTATGATTTCCACTCTTCTCCGGGGAAGACCATTGTTCAGTGTAATGAAGGCTCTGTTCTGGCTTTCTATATTATGTTGGGATACATGGGACTTCTGGCTGCTGTGAGCTTTGTTCTGGCCTTCATGGTGAGGACATTACCTGACATATTTAATGAGGCCAAATACATCACCTTCAGCATGCTGGTGTTCTGCAGTGTGTGGATTGCTGCTATCCCGGCCTACCTGAGCAGTAAGGGGAAACAAATGGTCATTGTGGAGATATTCGCTATACTGGCCTCAAGTATTGGAATACTGGGCTGTATATTTTTCCCTAAATGCTACAACATATTGCTGAGGCCTGAAATGAATGACAGAAGGCATTTATTACATAACTTCTTATTGTAGGTTAAATGTTGTCTCTGTGCTTTACAAAATAAAGATTGAGTAGAAAATATTATTATTATTTATTTATTTATAAAGCGCCAACATATTCTACGGCACTGTACAATGTAAGAAAACACACAAGGGAATAATGATATAGACAATAATATACATAAAATATGAACACTGATACAAGATACAGCACTGCTGATTACAATTTGATTTAACATGATGACTAAAATGTATAAATGTCTAACAGAGTGCAAGCAAATAAATTAATAACATTTCATGACACAAAAGGGGGAGAGCCCTGCCCTTGCGAGCTTACAATCTAAAGGAATGGGGTGGAAACAATAGGTGGGGACGTATACAGTATATGTACAGGCATATGCATAATTAGGTTATTTAGTGGTTGCATGGCCTAAGCTAGAGAATATGCTTGTCGGAAAAGGTGGGTTTTGAGGGAGCGTTTAAAGATTTCCAAGGTGGGAGAGTGGCGGATGTGCTGTGGAAGGGCATTCCAGGAGGGGTGAGGCACGTGAGAAGTCTTGTACACGTGAATGTGAGGAGGTAACTGTAGAAGAGGATAAAAGAAATATAACACACTTTTCTTTTTTGAACCAACAAATTGTGTCAGGGTTTACTTTCAAGGGATCTTTTTATATTACACCATCAGAATCAGCACTGGAATGTAACGTATGAAAGTTTAGATATACAGTACAGACCAAAAGTTTGGACACACCTTCTCATTCAAAGAGTTTTCTTTATTTTCATGACTATGAACATTGTAGAATCACACTGAAGGCATCTAAACTATGAATTAACACATGTGGAAGTATAGTACATAACCAAAAAGTGTGAAACAACTGAAAAAATGTCATATTCTAGGTTCTTCAAAGTAGCCACCCTTTGCTTTGATTACTGCTTTGCACACTCTTGGCAATCTCTTGATGAGCTCCAAGAGGTAGTCACCTGAAATGGTCTTCCAACAGTCTTGAAGGAGTTCCCAGAGATACATAGCACTTGTTGGCCCTTTTGCCTTCACTCTGCGGTCCAGCTCACCCCAAACCATCTTGATTGGGTTCAGGTCTGGTGACTGTGAAGGCCAGGTCATCTAGCGCAGCACCCCATCACTCTCCTTCCTGGTCAAATAGCCCTTACACAGTCTGGAGGTGTGTTTGGGGTCATTGTTCTGTTGAAAAATAAATGATGGTCCAGCTAAACGCAAACCGGATGAAATAGCATACCGCTGCAAGATGCTGTGGTAGCCATTCTGGTTCAGTATGCCTTCAATTTTGAATAAATCCCCAGTGTCACCAGATACACCCCCACACCATCACACCTCCTCCATCATGCTTCACTGTGGGAACCAGGCATGTAGAGACCCTCCGTTCACCTTTTCTGCGTCGCACAAAGACACAGTGGTTAGAACCAAAAATCTCAAATTTGGACTCATCCGACCAAAGCACAGATTTCCACTGGTCTAATGTCCATTCCTTGTGTTCTTTAGCCCAAACAAGTCTCTTCTGCTTGTTGCCTGTCCCTAGCAGTGGTTTTCTAGCAGATATTCTACCATGAAGGCCGGATTCACACAGTCTCCTCCTAACAGTTGTTCTAGTGATGTGTCTGCTGCTAGAACTCTGTGTGGCATTGACCTGGTCTCTAATCTGAGCTGCTGTTAATCTGTGATTTCTGAGGCTGGTGACTCAGATGAACTTATCCTCCACAGCAGAGGTGACTCTTGGTCTTCCTTTCCTCGGATGGTCCGCATGTGAGCCAGTTTCTTTGTAACGTTTGATGGTTTTGAGACTGCACTTGGAGACACTTTCAAAGTTTTCCCAATTTTTGGGACTGACTGAATTTCATTTCTTACAGTAATGATGGCCACTAATTTTTCTTTACTTAGCTGCTTTTTTCTTGCCATAATACAAATTCTAACAGTGTATTTAGTAGGACTATCAGCTATGTATCCACCTGACTTCTCCACAACACAACTGATGGTTCCAACCCCATTTATAAGGCAAGACATCCCACGTATTAAACCTGACAGGGCACACCTGTGAAGTGAAAACCATTTCAGGTGACTACCTCTTGAAGCTCATCAAGAGAATGCCAAGAGTGTGCAAAGCAGTAATCAAAGCAAAAGGTGGCTACTTTGAAGAACCTAGAATAGGACATATTTTCAGTTGTTTCACACTTGTTGGTTATGTACTATACTTCCACATGTGTTAATCCATAGTTTGGATGCCTTCAGTGTGAATCTACAATGTTTATACTCATGAAAATAAAGAAAACTCTTTAAATGAGAAGGTGTGTCCAAACTTTTGGTCTGTACTGTATATAGAGGAAGTTTTTCATTGTGAGAATTTACTTCAGATATAAACAGATTTATGTTTATACCTGTATTAAATTCTCATGTTGGAGTGGATTCAGAAAAAAATTCTTGAATCATTTCTCCATGCTAATTTTTTACTTCAACGATACAGTAAAATTTCTTTTTAAAAAAGTAAGCATAGAAACTTCAATATTATTTGGTTGCTTTATTTTTATTTTAAGTGTTTTACTTGTTAAATCTTTAGTGTTTAAAATGTTGAACATGAAGGAGATAACAATATAAGGACAAATAGTTGAAGGATTTATAAAACGAAAAACGAGACAAAAAAAACAAAACTTCTAATAAACTAATAAAAGTGTTAAAAAACCCACCAGAACAGGGATCATGGGTCTCTGTTCTGGCAACATTGCACATTTTAAAAATCTAATTGGACTGGGAAATTTCTGAATGGAATTGCAATAGTCAAAGATTGCTTATTTCCTGGTTTTGGTAACACCAAATATTTTGCATTAAACTTCCAGGCACGCTAGTATCAAAATCACAAATTGGCTTCATGTATCGCATTGAACTGTGGAAGCATACCAAAAGGTCAAGTAAAAAAAAAAAAACAGTATATTTTTGGTTTCAAGGGAATGAAGTTTAAATGGAAAAAAAAAAATACACTATAAGCAGGGGGAGATTTTATAAATTTTAAAATCAATCCCATTGCTTCCCTGTTAACCTACTATGATTTTTTTTTTTTTTAATCTATGTAATTTTCCACTTTATAAAAAAAGTTTCACAAATTACATTGAAATCAATGTCCTCACCTTTAGTGGTAAATAGTAAAGCCCCCCGTGCATGCTACCATCATCCAATTTGCTTGGTGTAGAAAGGAGATCAGTGGGAACAAAAACATCTTGTAGTTTTTGAGAAAATCTATTTTGAAGTTACAGTAGAAAAATGTTTTTTAAATGTGTTTAAATGATAGATAAACGTATCCACCCATTGGTAGTAACAATGTACATATTTCCACCGAAACAGCATGAATTTTCTGCCTGACACACAGGCAACCCTATAGTTACTGCATACTGACACAGCGGCAACCTCTGGGTAGAGATGGGCCGAACCTCCGATTTTAGGTTCGCGAACCCGGTTTGCAAACCAACCACGAAAGTTTGGTTCGTGCAAACTTTCGTGAACCGCAATGGACTTCAATGGAAAGGTGAACTTGTAAATTTTGAAAAAATTATGCTGGCCAAAAAAAATGATGGAAAAGATGTTTCAAGCGGTCCAATACCTGGACAAAGACATGGTCTACTGGGATACACGTCAAAAGTCTCAATAAAAAACCTATATTTGACGCAAACCACTGTTTTAAAGTCAGAAATTACATTGAATCTTGAACTGCAGGCCTAAACTGCTTCACAACATCTTGCTTGTGTATACATCTATCAGGAAGTGTAATCCCTCCTCCTCCTCCGGAAGGAGGAGGAGAATCTTGTCTTCCAGGGATTTGTAGGATCTGCAGTCTGCTTACATTTGTATACAATCTTCAAGTTTAAGAAGGGTACATTAGCTTGCATTTTTGCACCTCGCTTTATCGCATGGGCAAAACGGTTTCCATAGATCTGTAAGAGAGAGTGTAATAAGGGCCCTGCCGTAACATAGATATTACGGTAGCTAAGAATACTCCTGGGCCTTTCTTGTAGTTGAAGAGATGAGTAAACTGTGACACCACACTTAAAAAAACAAAACAAAAAAACAAAAAAAACAGCAAACAGCGAAGCTTCCCCATATTGGAGCATTGGATTTGGTAAAGTCTTAAGCCAATGTGTTGTAAGACACAAGTAAGCTTTAGGTTAG
Organism: Hyperolius riggenbachi; assembly: GCF_040937935.1. NCBI lineage: Eukaryota > Metazoa > Chordata > Amphibia > Anura > Hyperoliidae > Hyperolius > Hyperolius riggenbachi. The sequence goes on from NC_090646.1 coordinate 48,708,277, forward strand.
CAGGAATGGTTGCATGGCCACCTAGCTTTTCATCCTTCCCAGGCCAGCTAGGCTGGCTTCAGCCTGTAGTGTTGGTGGTATAGTGGTGTCCATAGCTGCCCTCCAAGCAGTTGACCTGGGTTCGATTCCTGGCCAATGTATTTGAGTGTGCTTTTGTCATCCTACAAATCCCTGAAAGACAAGATCCTCCTCCAAAGGAGGAGGAGGGAGAAGCTGTTGTGGGTTGCTATTCAAGGAATAAGAATCAGCCAGGAGCAAGCTAACAAGCCTACAAGAGCCTAACTAAGATTTCCCTAGCAGAGTCTGTCAGCAGCTGTCCCTTCACTAATTACTGTTGGCAGACGAGTGAGTAAAACGGCTGGAGAACCTTGCCTTTTATAAGGGGGGGGTGGGGCTCCAGGAGTGAGTGTAGCCTGATTGCCGACAATGTGCCTGCTGACTGTGATGTAGAGGGTCAAAGTTGACCCTAATGGAGCATTATGGGGGCAAACCGAACTTCCATAAAAGATTGCCTTAGCCGGCGAACGTGAACCACCCAAAGTTCGCCTGGAACCGTTCGCGAGCGAACCATTCGGCCCATCTCTACCTTTGGGCAATGTAGCAAAACTTTTGCCAGGAATCACTGTGCAGCTGCAATACTGCTGTATAAGGATTTTTGGCAAATATTGTAATTTTTAACATTAAGTAAAGAGATAAATAAAAAAAATAAAAAAATGATGTGGGGTCCCCACACCATTTGTGGAGACAAGTGCTTAAAAGCACTTGTCACCCATGCAGGCTGGTATAGACAGAATGGGGAACCTGGATTGCATGGGGGCTCCTTCACCCTTAGCTATGCCAGCCTGCATGGTCCATGATATTGGATGGCAAAGCCCTTCTCTCTCTTCCAAGCTCTTGACCATACCATTGGCATGAGGCTCTTTCCAACTTCCACTGCTCAAGAGGAGAGGGGGGTACATGCCCTAACAAGGGGACCCCCGGATGCCTGCTTCCTGGGTGAAATGCGTATAGAACTGATGTATTCCTTACCCATTTCCACAAAGAATAAATAAGAAATAAAAACACAAAGACAAAAAAGGTATTTTATTGTTCTTAACAATCAGAAATACCTAGCTTAATCTAACCCCACATCAATATCCTCAGAAATATCCCCTGCCAATTGTCTCATGCTATCTTGTTTGAATATCCCTGACAGACAATGTCCACACACATTGCCATACTTAAGTATAGCAAGCCATGACAAAACATCTCTAAATGAGCCCCGGAGCTCCCCATTGTTCTTTTAACAGACCAATGGGAATTTGGCTGCCTGGACCCACTGCCCTCTCCCTATCAACATGTATCACACCCACAACCCATGGCACCCACAGCTCCCTTCCCGGTCCTCCCTGGCAACCCCTACACACACCACACTGCTGCAAGCGGAAGGCTCCTATTTTCACAGTAACAAAGCCAGAGTTCTCAAACCTGGCACAACTGGTCACTTGGTGACCAAGGTTACAAATTCAGGAAAAATGGGCGGAACATTAAACAGACAATCACATTTCAGCCATTCATTTTAAATGGGAAAACTGCAGCTATTCTTAGATTGTCTATTGCAGGGGTCTTAAACTTGGCACAGTTGGTCACTAAGTGACTGGGATTAATATTCAGGAAATGGGTGGAGCCTAAAACAGCCAATCAAAATTCACCTATTGATTTTCAAGGGGAATATTTAAACTGATGCCACTCTTACATTGTTAATTGTAAAGGCCCCAAACCTGGTACAATTGGTCACTGGTTGACTGGGGTTTAAATTCAGAGAAGGTGCAAAGCCACAAACAGTCAAGCACATGTGTTTTATTTATAAACTGCTTCCATTCCAATTTTATTGATGCCAAGGACCTCAAAGCTCACAAACTTGGTCATTAAGTGAGTGTGTGTAACAGTGACAAAAAGTTGGCGGAACCATCAACAACCAAATACATACTCAAGCAATGCCAGGTCTGTGTGTGTATGTGTTTATATGTGTGCTGCAATCACTCGAAAAACACTTGACCGATTTTAACAAACTTTGGTATACAAAATGATCCCTTACTACCTGTAAATATAGGTTCTGGGGTCTCATGCCCCCCCATCCCTCCCCCCACACACATACAAACCTGGGTGGAACCACAAACAGCCTCAGTTGATTATTGGGTGACTGGAGTTCAAATTCTGTAAAGGGGGCAGAGACACAAATGGCCAGTCAGATTTGTTGGATTGATTTTCATTTGAGAATTTTAACTGCTTCCATTCTCATATTATTGATGCCAAGGACACTAAAGCTCACAAACCTAGTCATTGATTGACTGTGTGTCAAAGTTAGAATAAGTGCCTGGACCCAACAACAACAACCAAATACATACCCGGGCAATGCCAGCTCTCCAGGTAGTATGAAATAAAAGTAAAACGGCAAGAATAGTTATCATTCAGAAAATAAAACACTCCAGACCATAAATTGCACCTAGGTTTAGAGGCCAAAAACCAGGGAAAAAATATACTAGCCCTGGTGCGTTCATGGTGTGTTCATGGTGCAGGGGTGTCTTATGGATCTTCTCCTCCCAATTATTATGTCCCTCTCGTATCTTATGTCGCTCTTTTGTCCTGCTGTGTCCCCATGTCCCATTTGTGTCCTCCTCTGTCCCCCCTGTACTTATTGTGTCCTCCTGTACCACTTGTACCTATTGTGTCCTCCTGTGTCCCCTGTTATGTCCTCCTGTGTCCCCTGTTGTGTCCTCCTGTGTCCCTTGTTTTGCCTTTCTGCATCCCGTTTGCTGTGTTGTGCCATTTGCGCAATGACCCCGGCAAGCCTCTCTCCCCCCCTCTGGTGCATAGTGCTACAGTCTTCCCTCCCTCCTTCTTATATACCCAGTGCTGCTGCCTGCAGCGATCAGCGTTACTCACTCAAACTTTGTCTGGGAGAGTGGTGGCTCTGCACGCTATACCCGGAGCCTTCTTCCATACTCTGGCTTAGGGTCCCTTGCTTGATGACCTCATCAAGTGAGGTATTCTTAAAGCCAGAGTATGGAAGAAGGCTTCGTGTATAACGAGCAGAGTCACCACTCTCCCAGACAGAGTGTGAGTGAGTAACGCTGATCGCTCCAAGCAGCAGCACTGGGTATGTTGAAGGGAGGGAGGGAATGCTGACTGCAGCACTATGCACATCAGAGGGTGGGTGGCTTGCCATGATCATTGCGCAAATGGCACAACACAACAAACGGGACACAGGATGACACAACAGGGGACAAAGGAGTACCAAACAGGTGACGCAGGACATCACAACACAGGAGGACATGTCTATAACCAGCAGAGCCGCTGCACGACATACACGGGACCACTAGACTGCCAGGGATTTAGGGGAGGCAGGCCTGTGGTGGCACATGCAGACCATAACACACAACAACATTCCTCCCTCAGCAATATACCAATAACAAGAAAAACAGCCCTTACAAGGGAGGGTTTCCTCACGTAAACCAAAAACGTATTAGCAGATTCATAGTTGGCTGCTGATAAACTTTCCTGGACTGTGGTAGGAACATCATATTGTGAGCTCCTCTGAGAAACAGTTTGACGAAGTATTGCTCAATGTTCTCCGCAGGGACGTTGCTAGGATTCTAAGCACTCCAGCTGAAAAATGGGTGTGGCCACACACCATAATGTGGGTGTGGCCATGGGTGGAGCCAAATGTACATGAACTTAACAGTGGTCTAAGTAGGCCTACCTAGCAAAATTCTGGGTGAAGGCCCCTCTCCATTCATATAAAAAAAAACAAAACAGAACAAAGTGCAGCATATCACATAACTAGGCAGAGTTACCTGGCTTCTGTGCTAGCTGGTCTGGCTTTCTGCTGGTCAGGCTTACCTGCTGCCAGTCCTCCCATATCATTCCCTGACCTCCTAGTGGACTCCCTTCCATGCTACCACGGGCCTCCCATTGAGGCACCACAACTCCCAGCATGCCCCATAGATGAACCACAGCTCCCTGCGTGCCCCCATAAAGGCATCACAGTGCCCAGCATGGCACCACAGCACCCAGTATGCCCACAAAGAAGCACCACAGCACCCTGCATGCCCTCCATTGAGGCACCACAGCTGACTCTGTCTGATGATGAAAAGATGAAAAATATCTCAGTGCTATGAAAATACACATTTATAATATTAATATTGATAATCTTCTTTATGTTTGAAATGGTAAAATAACTCCTGCAGTTATTCTTTTAAAGCTTTTGTTAATACCGCATTCAATGTAACATGCAGAATTAGTTTGATGGTCTTCTTTGAGTTGTGTTTTTCATGTCTTTCTTTTTTGCACAGTAAATGTATCGTCTTTGTCTTTATGCTATGAATGTCCCATTCTGCATTATATAATCTCCTCTGCAGACAGGCAGAGGCTGTCACTGGCACTCCTGTCGGCAGACTGCAGCACACATTGCTCATCCTCTGTGCTGTGTCATCAGTGAGGCATTGGGACAAAGTCAATGATATGATCAGTGTCGGACTGGGAGGTGGAAAAACTGAGGAAATCCACCTGCTGGCCAAGCAGCAGTCACCCTGTGTTATCAATCAGAATAGAAACCTGCAGCAAGTCTTCACTGTGAGCGGCAACACCTGATTACTCCTGCTTGGCCAGCAAGGGGATCTCTTCAGTTCTCCCAGCTCCCAGTCCAACACTGGATATGATTCAAGACTTCTCCAGCAAGTTGATTTCTACATTATTCTGGCTGCAGATCCTGTGTGTCTCCCCGGCCTCATCTAAGCTGCAGAGCTCTGCTGAGCAATGTCATCTCTCCATGAAGGAATACTCATTTGAGTATAAATACTCCCAGGATGGTGATATCATTATAGGGGGAATATTTGCTGTAAACACTGCTGAAGTGCGGTGGGATGACCCTACAAAATATGTACTCAACAAAGATATGTGCATTAGGTGAGTCATTCTTATTAAAGATGGATGTTATAATTCCAGGGAGTGAAGGAAGCAAAGATGAACTCAATTCAGAAGAAATGTGTAAAATACAGGTCAGAATTGTTTAACCTCCCTGGCGGTGCAATTCTGTCTGGAATTTTGAGTCAAAAGCGGTACATTGTTTTTCAAGAATTGTAGGCCTCCAATTCTTAAGTCATAACTTACCAAAACATGACAGAATAAAGCCTGGTAGACATTCTGCATATAAATAAAAGACTAGAACACAAATTTGTTGAATTAAATGTATAAATATACTTAAAAAAATGTGAAACTGTGCAAATAAGGCAGGCAGAGAGTAGTCAAAATCCAGACAGATGTCGGTACAGGTGGTAGGCAGAGAGTGGTCAAAATCCAGGCAGACATCGGTCCAGGCGGCAGGCAGAGAGTGGTCATAATCCAGACAGATGTCGGTACAGGTGGTAGGCAGAGAGTGGTCAAAATCCAGGCAGACGTCGGTGCAGGCGGCAGGCACTGAGTAGTCAAAATCCAGACAGATGTCGGTACAGGCGGCAGGCAGAGAGTGGTCAAAATCCAGGCAGACGTCGGTACAGGCGGCAGGCAGAGAAGAGTCAAAATCAAGGCAGACGTCAGTGCAGGCAGCAGACAGAGAGTAGTCAAAATCCAGGCAGACGACGGTGCAGGTGGCAGGCAGAGAGTAGTCAAAATCCAGGCAGATGTCGGTACAGGCGGCAGGCAGAGATTAGTCAAAATCCAGGCAGAGGTCAGTGCAGGCGGCAGGCTGAGAGTAGTAAAAATCATATGAGGAGGAATTAGAAATGTATACATGTATATACATGTATAAGTGTATATACATGTATATACATGTATACATTATACATAAATGCTGCATACAGAAATACTGTACATGTCACTGCCGCTCCTCCGCTCAGATTGGCCGCTGGGTCCCCGGAAGAATAGCGGGGACATGGGGATCCCGGTGGCCAAAAATTACTGCAGGTAGCCGGGGGAGAGAAGCCTGGGTCCCGCTGTGCAGCGTGATCGCGCACGGGACCTAGGAAAGCTGCACATGCAGCTGTTTTTCACAGCCCGACCTGAGCATGGTTCTCCTGCTCAGTAAAGATGGCCCAAACTGTTCACCTGCGGAAGAGGACCCCCAGATACCAGCCTGCTCCCCAGGAGAAGTGAGTATATAAAAAGTACCCCTTACCCATTTCCACAAAGGTTGAAAAGAACACAACAATAAAAACACAACAATGAAAAGAAGTCCTCTATTTTTCTTTATTAGAGTTGCAAGGGATCTTTATACAGCTTTGCGATCCCTGGCCAAAGCATTGCAGCTCCGGAGGGTTTTCCAGGTTTCCTCTGTGTACGTACTCCCCGGAAGCCCCGTCATGAAATTCATTGCTCTTTCTTTTGATATATGTAAATTTACACAACCACTAGGTGTGCTATATTATCTGTTATTTACTGCATTTAAGTGTATACTTTTTTCCAATGGAACTTTAAAATCAATTTTCTCAACAACTATAAGGTCTTTTTGAATTTTTTTCCCTCTGGTTTCCACTGTCCCCCTCCATATACCATGAAAATGTGGTGTTTCTAGCACATAAGGGGGCTTTGCTATTAGCTGTAAAGTTGGTGGCCGTTCGCTTGCCATATAAGTCTATGGTGCCCACTGCAAACAGCCGGTTCAGGAACATTTGAGGAAAATCACGTTTAAAAACCACGAACCCAAAATCTGATGTTTGCAACATCTCTATAGGTACTTAGCCAGGTATATACAGTGGCTTGCAAAAGTATTCGGCCCCCTTGAAGTTTTCCACATTTTGTCACATTACTGTCACAAACATGAATCAATTTTATTGGAATTCCCTGTGAAAGACCAATACAAAGTGGTGCACAAGTAAGAAGTGGAACAAAAATCATACATGATTCCAAACATTTTTTTTACAAATCAATAACTGCAAAGTGGGGTATGCGTAATCATTCAGCCCCCTGAGTCAATACTTTGTAGAACCACCTTTTGCTGCAATTAAAGCTGCCAGTCTTTTAGGGTAAGTCTCTACCAGCTTTGCACATCTAGAGACTGAAATCCTTGCCCATTCTTCTTTGCACAACAGCTCCAGCTCAGTCAGATTAGATGGACAGCGTTTGTGAAAAGCAATTTTCAGATCTTGCCACAGTTTCTCGATTGGATTTAGATCTGGGCTTTGACTGGGCCATTCTAACACTTGGATATGTTTTGTTTTAAATAATTCCATTGTTGCCCTGGCTTTATGTTTAGGGTCATTGTCCTGCTGGAAGGTGAACCTCCGCCCCAGTAGTAAGTCTTTTGCAGACTCCAAGAGGTTTTCTCCCAAGATTGCCCTGTATTTGGCGCCATACATCTTCCCATCAACTCTGACCAGCTTCCCTGTCCCTGCTGAAGAGAAGCACCCCCAGAGCATGATGCTGCCACCACCATATTTGACAGTGGGGATGGTGTGTTCAGAGTGATGTGCAGTGTTAGTTTTCCGCCACACATAGCGTTTTGTTCAATTTTGGTCTCATCTGACCATATCACCTTCTTCCACATGTTTGCTGTGTCCCCCACATGGCTTGTGGCAAACTGCAAATGGGATTTCCTATGCTTTTCTGTTCACAATTGCTTTCTTCTTGCCACTCTTCCATAAAGGTCAATGTTTTCCAGTGCACAACTAATAGTTGTCCTATGGACAGATTCCTCCACCTGAGCTGTAGATCTCTGCAGCTCATCCAGAGTCACCATGGGCCTCTTGACAGCATTTCTGATCAGCGCTCTTCTTGTTCGGCCTGTGAGTTTAGGTGGATGGCCTTGTCTTGGTAGGTTTACAGTTGTGCCATACTCCTTCCATTTCTGAATGGTCGCTTGTACAGTGCTCCATGGGATGTTCTTGGCTTTGGAAATCTTTTTGTAGCCTAAGCCTGCATTAAAATTCTCAATAACTTTATCCCTGGCCTGTCTGGTGTGTTCTTTGGACTTCATGGTGTTGTTACTCCCAATATTCTCTTAGACAACCTCTGAGGCCGCCACAGAGCAGCTGTATTTGTACTGACATTAGATTACACACAGGTGCACTCTGTTTAGTCATTAGCACTCATCAGGCAATGTCTATGGGCAACTGACTGCACTCAGACCAAAAGGGGCTTTGCAGTTATTTATTTGTAAAAAATGTTTGGAATCATATATGATTTCCATTCCACTTCTCATGTGTACACCACTTTGTATTAGTCTTTCACGTTGAATTCCAATAAAATTGATTCATGTTTGTGGCAGTAATGTGACAAAATGTGGAAAACTTCAAGGGGGCCGAATACTTTTGCAAGCCACTGTATGCGTCTGTTTAGGAAGCCAAGTATAGGTGCCCCAAATATAGGTAGATAAGTATAGGTGTCCCAAGTATAGCTAGCCAGGTATAGTTGCCTCAGTATAGATATCCAGGTATAGTAAGCAAGATCACTTCCTGTATACGCGGTCTAGCAGGGACACCGCTGACTTCACTGCAGTTCACATTGTATTTAAAACAGATGCAAACTATGCACTAAAACATGAACTCAGATGAAAACAGAATGAACTTGAAATAACAGATGGGGGCAGGTAGCCCTAAGTAAACTTACATTTCTAAACAGCAGGGGGAGGTGGCACTGCTTCCCAAGATAGGCAATGTCTGACTGACCAACAGCAAGGATGTGCAGTGCCTAATTATAGGCAGGTTACACAACCTATTAAATCAACTTGACCAGTGCTGCAGTTCACAACCTGCATTCAAAACAGATGCAACAATCTGGAGGATGTTGGCTTCCAAAACAGTTTGTGTGCAGTGTTCTGTACTAGACTCATCCACTGCATCGAGGTATCTCTCATGGAAGAGACCCTAACCTCTAATTAACAAACATCATAGTGTGAACCTGAGGACAGCTGGTATAAAATTGTTTACACCATTTTTTATAGAACAGGGAAAAATTTGCAGCACTTCTGATCAGGCCGCATCTAAAATGACTACCAACAGAGGCATGCAGGGCCCCCCTAGGGACAAATACACACCTGGGGCTTGATTCACTAAACCGTGATAACTCACATCATGGTCGTTTTTGTGCAAAAAATTGCGATTGCGCACAAAAATTCGCGATTGCGCACGAACGTGAAAACAAGCACGAAAACGGCCGTGATATGAGTTTAGTGAATCAAGCTTCTTGTATATAAAACAGATGCAAACTATCCACTTAAACCTACATTCAGATTAAAATGGAATGCAAACATGACAGAACAAATTGGTGCAGCTAGCCATAAGTAAGCTTACATTTCTATAAATTAGCAGTTTAAATTCCTTTTTAATCTGATTTTAGTTTTTAGTACATAGTTTGCATCTGACCCCTGATGTCTGAGCAATATCAATCATCCAGGGGCTTAGCAATAGGGGTTGCAGAGGTAGCGACCGCATCGGGACCCTTGGGCCAGAGGGGCCCCGGAGGGCCCTCCATCAACTACAGTTTTAGCTCACTAATGGTCCTGTGCTCATAACAATCACTTCTATAGATACTTTGAATAGTGATAATTATTAACAAGCTGTTCCCTACCCCCTTCTTGCACCTCTGATGCTGTAGTTGCCATTGGCAGGTTTTGGTGCGCCGTATCAATTGTTTTGTATAGAGTGCTTAGGGGCCCCATTATAAAACTTGCATCGGGGCCCACAGCTGCTTAGCTACACCACTGCAATCATCTGCCACTCTACATACATAACGATTGTTGGCTGAAACAGTCATCATTTCAGCAGACAGTTATCGCCTGTGTGTTCATAGCTTTAGATGGTCTCTTGGTCTCACTCCCGGTTATCTAAACACAGAGGCCACACCACACTGCTCAGATGGAAAGCTCCGCTCCCTTTCACATCTGGCACACTTCCATGTCCAGCTCCACCCAACTTGTTTCATCGCTATTGTGACTCCTCAGGGGCATCTGATGAGCCTTTCACCTGAGCAGCGGGGTGTGGCCTCAGTGTACAGAGAGTAGTTTCCGATTTAGATACGAGGGAGAGCCCATCTAAAAAATAACTCAATGCTACCTGAAATGCCTACAGAGTGAGTGAGTGGATCTCTATTTTTTAAATAACATTTTAAACAGTTTACACTAAATTTTGAAAAAAGGTTGGTAAGTCAATGTTGTACCCTGAAGTGAAGATTAACTTTGGGGTGGGGGAGTGTTACCATGTTCCCATTGTCCTACGTTACACAACTAGTGTGACGGTGTAATATTTTACAGTGCCAACAACAGAGAATACTGGCATGTTCTTGCATTTATATTTGCCATTGATGAGCTGAACAGGAGGCCGGATATTCTGCCCAATATGACTCTGGGATATCATGTGTATGATTCCTGTGGAAGTGTGAATAAGGCTATAAAAGATGTTCTGCAGATCCTGTCTGGACACAAGATGACGGCTCCTAATTACTCCTGTATGGAACATGGAATAGTGGCTGGATTTATTGGTGATCGCCTATCTGGAACAACTCTACGCATAGCACAGTTACTAAGTTTATATAGATATACGCTGGTAAGTGCCACCTGGTGTCTCTAGCATTACTGCTAGGAGGACTCTAAACCCTGTCCCAACACACACACACACACACACACACACACACACACACACACACACACACACACACACACACACCACACACACACCACACACACACACCACACACACACCACACACACACCACACACACACACACACACACACACACACACACACACACACACACACACACACACACACACACACACACACACACACACACACACACACACACACACACACACACACACACACACACACACACACACACACACACACACACACACACACACACACACACACACACACACACACACATTCCCCTAGAGATGAATAACTGGATCTGATACCAGAAGAGGTTAAAGAAGGGGACCCCCAGATGCTTGCCCCCTCCCCAGAAGAGATGAGTTTACCATTTCCACAAAGGTTTAAATGAAATAAAACTACAACCACAAGAAAAGCATTAATCTTAATTAACCATGAATACTTACCTTTAAAAAAAGTTCACATGCCAATACTGTATCCTCGGAAATGTCCGACACCAATATCCTCAGTTAGCTTGATTGAACATCTCCATGCACCTGCCGCCACACACGACGCTCTCCACCGCAGCTCTAGCTATACTAAGTATACAGTAGCTAGAGCTAAAGCATCTTTAAATTTGGCTCCAAGGCTCCCCATTGGTCTATTCACAGACCAATGGGAATCTGGAGGGAGGACGAAGCAAAACATGCATTGTTGCTTTGCTCAGTCTTTCCATGACATGTAGTTTGGCTGTTCCTCACCCAGTTTTAAACCTTCTACACAGCTGTTTCTGTTAATGACTGTGTTTCAACCTACTAGCAGTGCTGCTCGTATACCACTTTTCACTATCTGGATTGAATTCAGATCCAGATACCCAGATATCCGATCCGAATCGGATATCCGAGTTTGAAATTTTGGAATCTAAATTCAATTCGGATATCCGAACCCAATAGCCGGTCGGAGTCGGATAAAAAAACGGAAGCGGCCTTATAACTGCTCCCAAACCGGTTACAAAGGTAAAAATCTCTCTCTCTCCTCAGCAGGTGGGGGGATGCCCTAACTGTTCATGGATCTTGTCTTCCAGGGATTTGTAGGCTGCCAAAAGCAAGCTCACATGCATTGGCCAGGAATCAAACCCAGGTCAACTGCTTGGAAGGCAGCTATGCTCACCACTATACGACCAACACTACATGCTGAAGCTGGCCTAGCATGTACCATTGTGATATACCCAAGAGAAACATGAGCTTGCTTATTTGCCTAATTTGCTAGATGAAAGCAGTGGGACACATGGTGATACTGCTTACAGGCTTCAATTCAAGACTTCAGAAAGATCATGTGCCCCCCTGGATGATGCTAGTGTAACACACACAGCAAAGGACAGCAATTTGAAGTCTGGAAGATTCCAGGACAAGGGTGGGAAGGAGGAAAAGCTAGGTGGCCATGAAACCATTCCTGCTAACCTAAAGCTTACTTGTGTCTTACAACACATTGGCTTAAGACTTTACCAAATCCAATGCTCCAATATGGAGAAGCTTCTCTGTTTTCTTTTTTTTTTTGAAGTGTGGTGTCACAGTTCACCCATCTCTTCAACTACAAGAAAGGCCTGTAACGATTGGTGTAGCAACACAGGAGTCTGGTTATTGCGTGATCTGCAGTATCACCAATAATCCAGACACTATATGTAACGATTGGTGTCAGCAACACAGATTTTTCTGATTATTGGTGATCTGCAGTATCACCATTAATACAGATGCTATACCTGATTATGTGGTGATCTGCAGAATCACCAATAATACAAGTATAGCTAGACACAGGACACCCAATGTGGTATTGTGTTTGGTGCAACAGTAATAAGAGAAGTTATCTCCCGAGGAGCGGGAGACACAGATAATATTGCAGCCAAGAATCCCCTGAGGGGCAGGGGATTCAGACTGCACTGCAGCCAGTGGACGCCTGAGCATCAGGGACCACTGATGGTGATAAGGAGAATGATCACCTGAAGGGCAGGTGACCCAGGCTAAACAATAGCCTAGGATTCCCTGAGGAGCAGGAAATACAGACTATACTGCAGCCAAGAATTCTCTGAGGAGCAGGGAATTCAGATAGTACTGCAGCCAGTGGACACCTGAGGGGCAGGGACCACTGACTGGGCTGCAAGTGAGGTCACAGGTGGAATGAGTGATTAAGACTGTAGTACAGCCAAGGATTCCCTGTGGAGCAGGGAACCAGACTGTACTGCAGCCAGTGGACCCCTGAGGAGCAGGGACCACTGACTGTGCTGCAAGATGATCTCCTGTGGGGCAGGTGATCAACAGACACTATTTGCAGCTAACAGACACCTGAGGAACAGGTGTCACAGATAGTACAGTAAGACTGATCACCTAATGGTTAGGTGACAGCCCTAAAGATTTCCCTTACTAGTGGTAGGCCCACTAGTGGGGATAGAAATGTCAGACAAGCAAGGTCAGCAACAAATGGACAGATACAGTATAGATGCGGAAGAGTGATTCGGTATCCAGGTACAGGCAGAGTCGGCAACAGTAGACAGATAGGCAGAAGTACCGAATCAGCAGCCAAGAGAGTAGTCAGGAGAGCGAGAGGTCATAACAGATAATACAGTAGTAATATAGCAATCCTAGTCTAGGTGTGAAGTCCTTGGTTTCAACACCTGGGAACTAGACTAACAGATTGGTACAACAGCGATATAGCAATACTTAAAGATAACAACAGAATCTGACTAAGTGTGAATTCCCAGCTCCAGCTGGTTCTAACACACTGTAAGATCTGACTAGGGTCTGAGCGCTCACACGTTAGCATTCGCAACAGCAGACAACTTGCAACTGACAGGCAAGCCCTATATATACCCAGAGCACTGCACAGCGCCGCCCCAGTCACCCATCCAATCCGGAGCATAGCTGGAGTCAGCTGATCGGCCTGATCAGCTGACTCCCCTTCTATTTGCATAAAGGTCCTGTCGCCTGGTGCGCCCGCGTGTAGCTCTTAATCTGTGTGCACTAGAAGGACCAGGAGAACCAGAAGCATGTAGCTGCGCGGCAGAAGCCGCCGGCTGGAACGCGGAGATGGCCGCCCTGCCGCTTGCCCATGCGGCGACATCTCCGCTATCCTTTACACTATACCTGATTGTGTGGTGATCTGCAGAATCACCAATAATGCAAGTATAGCTAACACATAGGTACAGGTGTGTATAGTGCTTGGTGCAACAGTACAACTGATCAGTATTAACAAAACCTCACCAGAGGACCTGGTGGGCACTATTAGTAAAGAACCTCACCAGTGACAGGGGCTCACTGTTGAGTAAAGTGGTCAGACAGACAGGTTTGGCAACAGACTGGCAGATACAATACAAAATCGGCAGGCAGGAGGATAGAGGTTAATCAGGCAGAGTCAGCAACAGAATCAGATGGGCGAAGGTACAGGATCGATAAGCGAAAGCGAAGTCAGAAGAGAGCCAAAGTCAAACACAGAATATCAAGCAACATACAATAGTAGCCGACCCGCGGCGTAGCATATGCCACATAAGAGGGTAAAGGGCAGGAAGGGGGTATTGGGCGCAGCGGCAGGGAGGGGGGTTGGACCCCCCCTCAACTGGGTCCCCCATGTGTGCTTTACCTCCAGCTTAAGCTCAACAGGAACCCCCCCTAACCTGGGTCCCCCATGTGCGCTCCCCCTCCAGCTTAAGCTCAGCAGGAACCCCCCTCACCTGGGTCCCCCATGTGCGCTCCCCCTCCTGCTTAAGCACAGTAGCAGCCGCCACTATTAGTAAGAGGCAGCGGGCGGGGATGACTCACCTCTTCCGTGTTCCATCGTGCGTTCCACTGTCATCACTTCCTGCAATGCCACCCACTGTATTGGTGTAATTTGCCTTTTTAAAACAGAAGGAAATCTGCAATAATTCAGCTATAAGTGAACATTTGTGGTTACCCACAATGCACTGCTACTAAATATGCAAATTACCCCTTTTCCCCCTTGGTAAGCCAAGCAAGCATCCAGACCTGCTGGTGTATAGCAAGCATATAGCTTTAAATTTTACACAGTCATATCAAACCCACATGTAGACAGCCTGTTTAAGACTTTTGGTCCTCATCAGTACATGGCAGGGATTGATAAGGCTGTATGAGATAGGGCTTGGACCAGTACAACAGAGTAACCAAGCAGCTCAGGGTGACCCAAACCACTCGGAATGTATAGGTGGATAAAAGGGACCAAAAAGACCTTCTACTAAAAAAATCAAAGCTTGGGGTAATATGCCTTCTTAACCACTTGAGGACTCAGCCTTTACCCCCCCTTAAGGACCAGCGCTGTTTTTTCTATTCAGACCATTGCAGCTTTAACGGTTTATTGCTCAGTCATACAACCTACCACCTAAATGAATTTTGCGTCCTTCTTCTCACCAATACAGCTTTCTTTTGATGCTATTTGATTGCTGCTTTGATTTTTAGTTTTTATTATATTCATCAAGAAAGACATGAATTTTGTCAAAAAAAAAATGACTTTTTTAACTTTCTGTGCTGACATTTTTCAAATAAAGTAAAATTTCCTATACATTTGAGTGCGAAAGTTATTCTGCTACATGTCTTTGATTAAAAAAAAAAAACATTCAGTGTATATTTATGGGATTGGGTAAAAGTTATAGCGTTTACAAATTATGGTGCCAAAAGTGAATTTTCCCATTTTGAAGCATCTCTGACTTTTCTGACTACCTGTCATGTTTCATGAGGTGCTAAAATTCCAGGATAGTATAAATACCCTACAAATGACCCCATTTTGGAAAGAAGACATCCCAAAGTACTCACTAAGAGGCATGGTGAGTTCATAGAAGATTTTATTTTTTGTCACAAGTTAGCGTAAAATGACACTTTGTGACAAAAAAAAAAAGGCTGCTAACTTGTAACAAAAAAAATGAAATCTGGCATGGACTCAACATGCCCCTCAATGAATACCTTGAAGTGTCTACTTTTCAAAATGGTGTCATTTGTGGGGTGTGTTTACTGTCCTGGCATTTTGGGGGGTGCTGAATTGTAAGCACCCCTGTAAAGCCTAAAGGTAGTCATTGCACTGTGGGCCCCTTAGCGCAGTTTGGCAAGTGTCACACATATGGTATCGTCATACTCGGGAGAAGTAGTACAATGTGTTTTGGGGTGTATTTTTACACATACCCATGCTGGGTGGGAGAAATATCTCTGTAAATGACAATTTTTTTATTTTGTTTACACACAATTGTCCATTTACAGAGAGATTTCTGCCACCCAGCATAGGTATGTATAAAAATACACCCCAAAACACATTGTACTACTTCTCCCGAGTACGGTGATACCA
This sequence comes from Hyperolius riggenbachi, assembly GCF_040937935.1. Classification (NCBI taxonomy): domain Eukaryota; kingdom Metazoa; phylum Chordata; class Amphibia; order Anura; family Hyperoliidae; genus Hyperolius; species Hyperolius riggenbachi. The sequence goes on from NC_090646.1 coordinate 48,724,179, forward strand.
CATGTGTGGCACTTTTTTGCACCCTAACTGCGCTAAGGGGCCCAGAGTCCAATGAATACCTTTAGCATTTCACAGGTCATTTTGAGACATTTGGTTTCAAGACTACTCCTCACGGTTTAGGGCCCCTAAAATGCCAGGGCAGTATAGGAACCCCACAAATGACCCCATTTTAGAAAGAAGACACCCCAAGGTACTCTATTAGGAGTATGGTGAGTTCATAGAAGATTTTACATTTTGTCACAAGTTAGCGGAACATGATTTTTATTGTTTTTTTTTTTTTTACCAAGTGTCATTATCCGCTAACTTGTGACAAAAAATAAAATCTTCTATGAACTCACCATACTCCTAAAGGAATAACTTGGGATGTCCTCTTTGTAAAATGGAGTCATTTGTGGGGTTCCTATAATGCCCTGGCATTTTAGGGGCCCTAAACCGTGAGGAGTAGTCTACAAACCAAATGTCTTAAAATGCCCTGTGAAATCCTAAAGGTACTCATTGGACTTTGGGCCCCTTAGCACACTTAGGGTGCAAAAAAGTGTGACACATGTGGTATCGCCGTACTCGGAAGAAGTAGTACAATGTGTTTTGTGCTGTATTTTTACACATACCCATATTGGGTGGGAGAAATCTCTCTGTAAATGACAATTTTTTGATTTCTTTACACACAATTGTCCATTTACAGAGATATTTCTCCCACCCAATATGGGTATGTGTAAAAATACACCCCAAAACACACTGTACTACTTCTCCCGAGTAGTAGCAATACCACATGTGTGGCACTTTTTTGCACCCTAACTGCGCTAAGGGGCCCAGAGTCCAATGAGTACTTTTAGGATTTCACAGGTCATTATGAGACAAACCTGATTTATTCATCCACATCGATCGATGTGAATGGAGAAATCAGTTATTTTTTGATACAAAGTGCTTGTCAAAGCCTATGAACCCCAACACCCCTCCTCGGCCCATATGCCTCGGCAAACGTATCTTTTTTACTGTGGAGGAGAAATCTTGTCCTACAGCGCTGCATGCACTGATTTTGTGTAACCTGACAGAAGCGCAATGCTTCTGTCAGGATGCACTATCAGTGCTACAGCTGATTGGTCAGTTGGAAAAAAAAAAGCAAGCAAGCAAGCAGCAAAGCACTTCAATAACATTAACATTAACTTTTTAAACTTTATTAGATACTAGCTGATTGCCCGGCGTTGCCCGGGAATACAGTGGTGTGAAAAACTATTTGCCCCCTTCCTGATTTCTTATTCTTTTGCATGTTTGTCACACTTAAATGTTTCTGCTCATCAAAAACCGTTAACTATTAGTCAAAGATAACATAATTGAACACAAAATGCAGTTTTAAATGATGGTTTTTATTATAAAAAACTCCAAATCTACATGGCCCTGTGTGAAAAAGTGATTGCCCCCCTTGTTAAAAAATAACTTAACGAACTTAACGAATAACTTAACGAATAAGAAATCAGGAAGGGGGCAAATAGTTTTTCACACCACTGTATATTTGGCTGATGTCAGCTCCACCCACTTTTTGTAACCCTAACAATTAATCAATAACCAAGTTTGTGAGCTTTGTGGTCTTTGGCATCAATAATTTGTATTGAAATGAAAAAATCTGATGGGTTGTTTGTGGCTCCACCCTCTTTTCTGAATTTGAACCCAAGTCACCCAAAGACCAACTGTACCAGGTTTTAGGCCTGTGCCATTAACAGTGCAAGAATGGTAGCAATTAAATATTCCACTTGAAAAGCAATATGTGAAGCTTTATACACTATTGTAGGCTCCACCCACTTTTCTGAATATTAATCCCATTCACTGAGTGAGCAACTGTGCAAAGTTTAAGAACCCTCCAATTAACAGTGTAAGAATGGCTGCAGTTTACATTTTCCCAGTGAAATTTGTATTTGTCTTCACCCACTGATGACCCGGCATTGCCCGGGTATGTATTTGACATTTGTTGGTTCCGCCCACTTTTTCTAACCCTAACACACAAACACTCAATGACCAAGTTTGTGAGCTTTGGGGTCTTTAGCATCAATAATTTGTATGTTCCCATAGAAATTAAACAAATCAGATTGGCTGTTTGTGGCTCTGCCCCTCTCCAGCATTTGAACCCCAGTCACCCAATGACCAACTGTAGCAGGTTTGAGGCATCTGCTATTACCAGTGTATAAAATGGCAGCAATTTAAATATTCCCCTTGAAAATCAACAGGTGAATTTTGATTGGCTATTATATGCTCCAACCACTTCCCTGAATATTAATCTCAGTTACCCAGTGACCATCTGGTCAAAGTTTGGGAACCCTGCCATTAACAGTGTAAGAAGGCCTGCAGTCTACATTTTCCCAGTGAAATTTGGTTTTGGCTCTGCCTTCTTTTTGTCACCTGGACATACAGTCACTCAATGACCAAGTTTATGAGCTTTGGGGTCCTTGGCATCAATAATTTGTATTTTCCAAGAAATGAAACTGTTTGTGGCTCTGTCCCCTTTTCTGAATTTGAACCCCAATGACTAACTGTACCAGGTTTGAGGCTTGTGCCATTAACAGTGCAAGAATGGCAGCAATTTTAATATTCCCCTTGAAAATCAACAGTTGATTTTGATTAGCTTTTTTAGGCTCCACCCACTATTATGAATATTAATCCCAGTCACCCAGTAACCAATTGTGCAAAGTTTGAGAACCCTGCCATTAACAGTGAAGAAGGGCTGCAGTTTACAATTTCCCAGAAAATCTGTTTTTGACTCCACCCACTTTTTGTAACCTTGACACACAGTCACTACTCAATGACTAAGTTTGTGAGCTTTTGGGTTCCTGGCATCAAAATTGTGTGAATGGAAGCAGTTTATCCAAAAAAAAGCAAATCTGATTGGATTTTTGTGGCTCCACCCCTTTAGTGAATTTGAACCACAGTCACTTGATGATCGACTGTAGCAGGTTTGAGGCCTCTGCATTAACAGTGTAAGAATGACAGCCGTTTCAATATTCCCCTTGAAAATCAATAGGTGAATTTTGATTGGCTCTTGTAGGCTCCACCTACTTTTCCGTATATTAATCCTAGTCCCCCAGCGACCAACTGTGTCAAGTTTGAAAACCCTGCCATTAACAGTGTAAGAATAGCTGCAATGTATATTTTCCCATGTAAAAAGTTGTTTTTGGCTCTGCCCACTAACCTTGACATACAGTCACTCACTAACCAAGTTTATGAGCTTTGTGGTCTTTGGCATCAATAAGTTGCATGTTACCATTGAAATTAAACAAATCTGATTGGCTGTTTTTGGCCCACTCCCTTTTCAGAATTTAAACCCCAGTCTCCCAGTGACTGACTGTACCAGATTTGAGGCCTCTGCCATTAAGAGTGTATGAATAGCAGCAATGTAAATATTCCCCTTGAAAATCAAAAGGTGAATTTTCATTGGCTGTTGTAGGCTACACCCACTTTCCTGAATATTAGTCCCAGTCACCCAGTGGCCAACTGTGTCAAGTTTGACAAACCCTGCCAATAACAGAATGGCTGAAATCAATTTAAAAAATCTGATTGGCTGTTTGTGGCTCCACCCACTTTAGTGAATTTGTACCCCAGTCACCCAATAACTGACTGAATCAGGTTTGAGACCTCTGCCATTAAAAGATTCCACAGCTGAATAAACAGATAACTCCAGTGTGTGGGGGGTCAAAAGTACATACTGTGACCTCCTCCTGCCCCCTCCATCTGCCGCTGTTCGTGCACTATTCATGCCGGTGTCCCGGCGACTTGCTTGACCCTTGACCTGGACATATTTCTTCCCTCTTCACTTCTGGCCGGCGCATAGCTTTCGGCTCAGAAGCACGCTGTCCTCTCCGTCTAATCTGGGCTGCGTGTGCGCTCCATTACACCAAGCGTCACATGATTAGCATGTGACCCTTGGTGTATTGGAACACACACGCAGCCCAGATTAGACGGAGTGAAATGTAATGTAAATGTTCCCCCTTGAAAATCAATAGGTATATTTTGATTGGCTGTTTTTAGGCTCCACCCACATTTCTGAATATTAATCCCAGTCACCCAGTGGCCAATTGTGTCAAGTTTGGGAACCCTGCTATGTAAAAAATTTAGTTGTTGGCGCCGCACAATTTTTCTAACCTTGACCTACAGTCACTCTATCAAGTTTATCAGCTTTGGGGTCCTTGGTATCAATACTTTGTATATTCCCATTGAAAAAGAAACAAATATGATTGGCTGTTTGTGGCTCCGCCCCCTTTCTGATTTTGAACCCTAATCACCCAGTGACCGACTGCACCAGGTTTGAGGCATCTGCTATTAACAGTATAAGAATGGTAGCAGCTTAAATTTTCCCTTTGAAAATCGAAAGGTGAATTTCTATTGGCTGTTATAGGCTCCACCTACCTTCCAAATTCTTAATCTCATTAACCCAGTGACCAACTGTGCAAAGTTTGAGAACCCTGCCATTAACGGTGTAAGAATGCCTACAGTTTATATTTTCCTAGTCAAATTTGTTTTTGGCTCCGCCCACTTTTTGTAACCTGGACACACAGTCACTCAATGACCAAGTTTGTGAGCTTTCAGGTTCCTGACATCAAAAATGGGTGAATGGAAGCAGTTTATCCACCGAGGAAATCTGATTGGCTGTTTGTGGCCCCGCCCCTTTAGTGAATTTGGACTCCAGTTACCCAAAGACACACTGTAGGAAGTTTGAAGCCTCTGCCATTAACAGTGTAAGAATGGCAGCAGTTTAAATATTCCCCTTGAAAATCAATAGGTGAATTTTGATTGGCTTTTTTAGGCTCCACCTACTTTCTTGAATCTTAATTGCATTCACCCAGTGACCAACTGTGGCAAGTTTGAGAACCCTGCGATTAACAGCCTAAGAATGGTTGCAGTTTACATTTTCCCATTGAAATTGAACGGCTTAAATTTGATTGGCTGTTTTATACTCCGCCCACTTTTCCTAGATTTGTAACCTCAGTCACCAAGTGACCAACTGTGCCAAGTGTGGGGACTCTGGCATGACTACTGGCAGAATGGCAGCCTTTTACATTTTTTCCATTGACTTCAATGGGGGAAATCTGATTCGCTGTTTGTAGCTCCGCCCACGTGTGCAGTGGGGACCCGAGACCCCCAGAACATATCATCCCAGGTAGTAAGGGATCTGCATACCAAGTTTCGTTCAAATCGGTCAAGCCATTTTCGTGTGATCGCGGCACATACACACACACACACACACACACACACACACACACAAACACACATACACACACACATACATCCGATTTTATATATATATATAGATGTTCAAACCAAACAATAACATTGGTAACCAAACATTAACTTTTTTGCTTACCTGTGTTTGTTTTTTACTTGCAATCTGAGGACAAACTTCTCCTCCCCCATAGGTCAATGTGCAAAGTGCAAATCGCACAGATATGTGGCAAAGTACATTATGCATTCTGTCCCAAGTGAAAGGAGAGGTTTCTGGCACGCAAGTGTATTTGGATCTCTCAAAACCTGATGTTTGGGTTCACACTGCATACTGGCCTATCCGGTCGGTCGAGCCCGCCGCACCGTCTCGCCCAAAACAGACCATCAGGGAATACCACAAGAGTAGCATTCGGCCTAGTAATTAACTGCGTCACCGTAGACTAACATGACTTCCGGGCCGACCCAAATTGCCGCAGAAGCCACGCAGTAACGTAGGCATGCACTAGCGTTAAGTCAAGCACTTCCGGCGTAGGGGGGGACCGCAAAGTGTGACTTTTGCTAGGCAATTTGCCCTAACGCATCGCGCCAGCACTGAGAGACCCTTGTGTGCCTACTGCTGTGTCTGTAGTTCCCTAGGTTCTAAAAGTTTGCCTTCTCATGGTACCTCTCATAACACTCCCCTAGGCATAGGCCAGGCTAGTCAGGACAGGAGGGACAGTAAACGGGGGTGTCACGCCTTATTCCAGCCTTGCTGCAGACACGACATCTTTTTCTGGGGTTGTGTTGAGTTGGGGTACTGGGAATCGGGTAGGCGTAATGCCTTCCATTCAGCCGGCTAGTTGCATTTGGGGGTTGGGCTCTGGCACCTCCTGGATACAGGAGTGCCGAAACGATCTCTTCCTGGAATTGAAGGAAAGATCCAGTTCTCCCAGCCTTACTGTAGAGAACGAAGCTGTTGTACATCACCAAATGAATTAAATACACAGACACTTTCTTATACCAGCGTCTGGTTTTCCGGGAAATTAAATAGGGCCCTAACATCCGGTCATTGAAGTCCACCCCTCCCATGTTGGCATTATAGTCGTGGACGACGAGGGGCTTTTCAATTACCTCTGTTGCCCGTGTAATTTATACTGTCGTGTCTGTGTGAATGGTAGACAGAAGGTAAACGTCCCTCTTGTCCTTCCATTTCACCGAGAGCAAGTCATCGGTACACAAGGTGGCCCTCTCCCTCCGTTGAAGTCTGGTGTTAACGAGCCGTTGGGGGAAGCCCCAGCGACTAGGCCGCACGGTGCCACAGAATCGGATTCCTTCTAACTTTAAGTGCTGATAGAGGGCCACACTTGTGTAAAAATCGTCCACATAAAGATGGTACCCCATATGGAACAAGGGTGACACCAAGTCCCACACAATCTTTCCACTGCTCCCCAGGTAGTCAGGACATCCGACCAACTCCAATTTTGAGTCTTTTCCCTCATAAAACGAGATGTATAGCCTGTGGCCCTATCACAGAGCTTATACAGTTTCACCCCATACCGGGCGCGCTTGCTTGGGATGTACTGTTTGATGCCAAGGCGCCCGGTAAAATGTACGAGGGACTCGTCTACACAGATGTTCTGTTCAGGGGTATAAGCATCTGCAAATGTGGATGACAGGTGGTCTATTAGGGGCCTAATTTTGTGGAGGCGGTCATAAGCTGGGTGGTCTCTTGCATGACAGGTTTTGTTGTCATTGAAATGCAGGAAGCGCAGGATGATCTCAAATCGCGACCTGGACATGGCAGCAGAGAACATGGGCATGTTATGTATTGGACGTGTAGACCAATAAGAGCGCAATACATTTTTTTGGGTAATACCCATGTTGAGGAGAAGGCCCAAAAAAATGTTAAGTTCGGAAACTTGGAGTGGTTTCCACCGAAAAGGCTGGGCGTGGCAGCTTTTCAGATTGGCGGTTATAAATTGTGTGGCATAACGGTTGGTCTCAGCCACAATTAAGTCAAGGAGATCCTGGGTGAGGAACAGTTCAAAAAAGTCTAGGGCCGATCCTAGTTCAACTGTCTCCACCTGGACTCCATACTGGGCGGTGAAAGGCGCAGTACGGGTGCGGCGGAATCAGGGGAATGCCAATCAGGGTTTGCCAGTACCTCTGGAAAACTAATGGGAGTACGGGCCCATCTACTTGCTACTTCTACTACCAGGCTGGTGCTCGCCACTTCACCAGGGTCTTCTACTGGTGTTGATAGGTCCAGGAGATGCTGCGCTGCTGGTGCATGCCTCACCAAGAAAAATCAGATCAGTGCCAGCACCACTCTGCTGCCCTTGAGACTGATCTTCCGCCACCTGCAGTCCAGTGACATGGGGTGTGGTACGCCTGGCTCTAGCCGGGACCTCAACCTCGTCATCGGAACTATCGGTCAGAGAGCCACTGCTGTCTACAGGATCGTACTCTGAACCAGAAGATTCGTCGAATAAGTTGACCCAATCATCCTCATCCGACTGGTCCGTGTACCTGTAGATGTCTTCATTGGAAAACCTCTTTTTTGCCATGGTGGCCTGCTAAATTTAGGAGGTATTCCTCTGAGACTACCCAGGAAAAAGAGCACCTACCTAGCGAAAGGGAGTATTTGAGAGGTAGAAAGCTGTGGTCACTGAGTTTTGATTACGAAAAATCAAAACTGATGTTTACAGTGCCACAGCTAGTGTACAGTGTTATTTGCAGTGATCAAAAAAAAATTTCTGTCACTGCGGTGGGGCAGGCTGAACGCAGTGCAGGCGAACGATCATGTCTGATCGGGCAAACACTGCATTTTTTTTGTGGATCCTAGTGACCCTAATATAGATGTGACTGTGATCACTAATGATCACTTACAGATACTATATAGTACCAATGCTGATTAGCGACAGTGATGACGCTAATTAGTGACTGTGGTGCAGTGGGCTGAGCACCAACTGACACTAACAACCCTTTTGCCTAGCTAACTGGCCTAATTGTTACCACTAGAGATACTAAAAAAGTGACAGTTTTCACTGATCACTGTTTTTAGATCACTAGGATAGTGACGTGGAGGGGAGCAATCACAAATAATCAAAAACAATCACGAGGCAATTACAACACAATTACAGCAATCTGTGCAATCAAAGCCAATCAAGGAGCAATTGAATCCAATAACACGACAATCAAAAACCAATTACGTGACAATCAAAGCCAGTCACACGACAATCGATGCCTTATCACAGAGCAATTGAGACAATCAAGACACAGGGCAAAACAGCCAATCAGAGGGCAATTGGTGCAATCAAACCCAATCTCGGGGCAATTGAAGCCAGTCACTGAGCAATCGAAAACCAATTACGTGACAATCGATGCCAATCACAGGGCAATTGAGACAATTGTAGCCAAACAAAGCACAATCAAGCCTTACAGACAGGAGATAAGATACACAATGGCAGGGGGGGAATATACCCAAGCAATGGACTAGGGAGGTGTGGGGAGGATCTGAGGGGGTGGGTGATCAGTAGTGTTGGGCGAACAGTGTTCGCCACTGTTCGGGTTCTGCAGAACATCACCCTGTTCGGGTGATGTTCGAGTTCGGCCGAACACCTCATGGTGTTCGGCCAAACTGTTCGGCCATATGGACGTACTAAGAGCGCATGGCCGAACGTTACCCGAACGTTCGGCTAGCACTGTGATTGGCCGAACGGGTCACGTGGTTCGGACCCGAACGCGCTCTGATTGGCCGAACGGGTCACGTGGTTCGGGTCAATAAATACCCGATCCACGTCATTTCTCTGCCATTTGTCTGTGGGTTTAGCTTTGGGTAGGCAGGCAGGGTAGTTCTCTCTCCAGCCAGGCTAGCCAGGGTCCCCCGGGCATTGTGTCGCTGCTGGGAATAGTAGTACACCGCTCACCCACACTATATAGCATTGTGTTTACTGCCACTCTGTGTGTCTGCTGGGAACAGTAGTACAGCGCTCACCCTGTATAGCATTGTGCTCTGTGTCGCTGCTGGGAATAGTAGTACACCGCTCAACCACACTATATAGCATTGTGTTTACTGCCACTCTGTGTGTCTGCTGGGAACAGTAGTACACCGCTCACCCAGTATAGCATTGTGCTCTGTGTCGCTGCTGGGAACAGTAGTAGTACACCGCTCACCTACACTATATAGCATTGTGTTTACTGCCACTCTGTATGTCTGCTGGGAACAGTAGTACACCGCTCACCCAGTATAGCATTGTGCTCTGTGTCGCTGCTGGGAACAGTAGTAGTACACCGCTCACTCACACTATATAGCATTGTTTACTGCCACTCTGTGTGTCTGCTGGGAACAGTAGTACAGAGCTCACCCTGTATAGCATTGTGCTCTGTGTCGCTGCTGGGAATAGTAGTACACCGCTCAACCACACTATATAGCATTGAGTTTACTGCCACTCTGTGTGTCTGCTGGGAACAGTAGTACACCACTCACCCTGTATAGCATTGTGCTCTGTGTCGCTGCTGGGAACAGTAGTACACTGCTCACCCACACTATATAGCATTGTGTTTACTGCCACTCTGTGTGTCTGCTGGGAACAGTAGTACACTGCTCACCCTGTATAGCATTGTGCTCTGTGTCGCTGCTTGGAATAGTAGTACACCGCTCACCCACACTATATAGCATTGTGTTTACTGCCACTCTGTGTGTCTGCTGGGAACAGTAGTACACCGCTCACCCTGTATAGCATTGTGCTCTGTGTCGCTGCTGGGAATAGTAGTACACCGCTCAGCCACACTATATAGCATTGTGTTTACTGCCACTCTGTGTCTCTGCTGGGAACAGTAGTACACCGCTCACCCTGTATAGCATTGTGCTCTGTGTCGCTGCTGGGAATAGTAGTACACCGCTCAACCACACTATATAGCATTGTGTTAACTGCCACTCTGTGTGTCTGCTGGGAACAGTAGTACACCGCTCACCCTGTATAGCATTGTGCTCTGTGTCGCTGCTGGGAACAGTAGTAGTACACCGCTCACCCACACTATATAGCATTGTGTTTACTGCCACTCTGTGTGTCTGCTGGGAACAGTAGTACACCGCTCACCCTGTATAGCATTGTGCTCTGTGTCGCTGCTGGGAACAGTAGTAGTACACCGCTCACCCACACTATATAGCATTGTGTTTACTGCCACTCTGTGTGTCTGCTGGGAACAGTAGTACACCGCTCACCCTGTATAGCATTGTGCTCTGTGTCGCTGCTGGGAACAGTAGTAGTACACCGCTCACCCACACTATATAGCATTGTGTTTACTGCCACTCTGTGTGTCTGCTGGGAACAGTAGTACACCGCTCACCCTGTATAGCATTGTGCTCTGTGTCGCTGCAGGGAATAGTAGTACACCGCTCACCCACACTATATAGCATTGTGTTTACTGCCACTCTGTGTGTCTGCTGGGAACAGTAGTACACCGCTCACCCTGTATAGCATTGTGCTTTGTGTCGCTGCTGGGAATAGTAGTACACCGCTCACCCACACTATATAGCATTGTGTTTATTGCCACTCTGTGTCTCTGCTGGGAACAGTAGTACACCGCTCACCCGCCACTGTATAGCATTTCTGTACTGCCACTGTACTGCTGCCAGTCAGGGTGTACTTTAAGGATAAGTGACCTGACGGTTCCACTGTTCACACACAGGCCACGGTTCACGTACAGTCCACAGTGGAGCACCGAAGAAAACCCACTCAATACCGCCCATGTTGTCCAGGAAATCAACCCTCACAAATCCAAAAGAACAGGACCAGATAATTAATTGGATGACCTTTCAAGCGTCCAGCAGTGGGTTAAGCAGCACCAGCACATCACGCACGAGGTCCGAGTCCTCAGCCAGTTACAAGGAGCCAGTGGGTACAAAGCTGACACAACCGGCAGCGACACCACGCACACAACTGCCAAATAACCAGTCCAAAGAATTTCCTCAGGACACAATGGGGTATTCGCAGGAGCTATTCCCAGCCCAACAAACTTCCACTTTTCAAAGGTCAATGGAACAGCCAGAAATTTTGTGCCCGGATTCACAACCATTGACTGTGGGAAATGCACCGCGCACTGAAATGGAAGGCGAGTCCGAGGAGGACTTTGAAACCCAAATCCCAGAGCAAGTTGGGCAGGAGGGGTTGCAATTGCAGGAGGTCGGTCGAGAAGATCTTGAAGACGACGTTGGAGTGTGCTGCGCAGAGGTTGTTGTGGGGAGCTCTACTCCACGGCGGCAGCCCACAATCACATATGACGAGTTTGAGGAGATGGAAGAGGAGGAGGGTATGGACAATGTTGACAGAGACCCAGATTTTGTATGTGAAGGAGAACATCGCCGTTGTAGCAGCAGCACAGATGAGTCTGTTGAAGAACCCACTGCTGCACGAGTTCGCCTTGTGCCACAAGGTAGGCGGCGCAAAATTTCAGGTACCACAAGCGTGAAAGTTCAAGTGAGACAAAAAAGAGGCGCAAACAGAAATCGCCAGCAAGGCAGGTGCTCCAAAGTCTGGCCTTTCTTTGAAGACTGCAGTGAGGATGGTACCATGGTGATTTGCAAGGTGTGCAAGACCCGCCTGAGCAGGGGGAAACATATTAACAACCTCTCCACCACCAGCATGACCCGCCACATGGTATCCAAACATCCGACTCTGTGGCCGCCAGGACAGGGTACCAGCAACACTGCCTCCCTTGGGGTCACCAGACTCACCACCAGACCCTCCTCAGCAGCAGCAGTAGCCCAGCCATTGCGTGGTTCACAACAACAACATTCACAAACATCAGACGACGCTGACACTGTCACTTTCCGGAATAGTGCTCTTGAGGTCTCCCAGTCATCAAACACAACAACCAACAGCCGTTCAGTGTGCAGCCCTACGGTTCAGTTGTCTGTCTCGGAGATGCTTGAGCGCAAGAGGAAATTGCCAGCAAATGACCCCCGGGCCGTGGCACTAACAGCCAGCATAGCCAAGCTTCTGGCCTGCGAAATGCTGCCATATCGAGTGGTGGAGACAAACAGCTTCAAGGGCATGATGTTAGTGGCCATCCCACGTTACGTGGTTCCCAGCCGCTACCACTTTGTGCTCTCTGCAGTGCCTGAGTTGCATGAGCACGTGGTCAGCAAAATAACCCGAAGCTTGAAGAATGCCGTTGCCTGCAAGGTTCACCTCACCACTGACACCTGGACGAGTGCATTCGGCCAGGGTCGATACATCTCCCTTACCGCGCACTGGGTGAACCTTGTGGAGCCTGGCAGCGATTCCTCACCTGCTACGGCGCGGGTGTTGCCCACGCCGCAAACAGCTGCACCGCCGTCCCTCCCACTGGATAACAACAGCAGAACCTACCTCTCTGACTCCTTCTCCTCCAACGCATCTCAAAGCTGTACCTCATCCGGAAACGCTAACCCAGCAGCAGTAGGATCGTGGAAGCAGTGCAGCACAGCTGTTGGCATGTGTCAGCAAGCGTTGCTGAAGCTGATCTGCCTTGGGGATAAGCAGCACACAGGGGAGGAAATTTGGAGGGGAATAAAGGAACAGACGGATTTGTGGCTGGCACCGCTGGACCTGAAACCGGGCATGGTTGTGTGTGATAATGGGAGTAATCTCATTCGCGCTTTAAGGTTGGCTAAGCTGACACACATCCCTTGCCTGGCGCACGTGATGAACCTAGTAGTTCAGCGGTTCCTGAGGACATACCCAGGTGTGGCCGATCTTCTGTTGAAGGTGCGACGAGTGGCCAAACATTGTAGAAATTCCAGTACTGCTTTGGGGGCACTCGCCAAGATGCAGGAGCGCTTCAATCTTCCCCACCATCGCTTGCTGTGTGATGTCCCTACGCGTTGGAATTCTACGCTGCACATGCTAGCCCGCTTTTGCGAGCAGAAGAGTGCAGTGGTCCAGTACATGACGGCACAGTACCGAGGCGCATCCGGACAGCTGCCAAGCTTCTGTGGATCCGATTGGGCCAACATGTTGGACCTCTTCCAAGTCCTCCAAAATTTTGAGCAATCCACGTTGCTTGTGAGCAGTGACAACTCTTCAGTCAGCATTACCATACCACTGCTGTGTTTACTGAAGAAGTCAATGTTGAAAATCAAGGAAACAGCTGTCATGATGCAACTGGGGGAATCTGAAGGAGAAAACGATCAGCGTGATGGTACCAACATCAGGCCATCCGCCTCAGGAAACGCTGGCCCCAGCAGCTATGACGAAGAAGAGGAGGAGGAACAGCTGGAGTTGGAGCAGAAATTTCCTGCCACCACTGACGAGGGCCAGAGCGGTGCACGTTGGACTTCCACAATTCAGCGCGAATGGTCAGCAGAAGCAGACCAGGAAGAAGGTGACGACTATGATGCATCACAACAACTATCACAACGCTCACAAGAGGATGATGAGGATTCTGGCAGGACTCTGGCACACATGGCTCAATTCATGCTAGACTGCATTGAACGCGACCCATGCATTGTGCGCATTCTGGACAACACCAATTACTGGGTTTATACCCTTCTGGATCCACGGTACAAACACAATGTTCCAAAACTGCTTGAAGAAAGAGTCAGACAGGTCAAAATGGAAGAATACCAGCAGGCCCTTGTGGAGACTTTAGAGAGGAGATTGACATCCTCCCCCTCCTCTAGCCAGTTGTACGCCGACAGACTGACTTCCGCAAACCCAGGACGACCAGGAGGGCAGCAATCAACACAAGTCGCAGCTAGTGCCCAAAAGGGAATGGTATCGGCAGTGTGCTTGGAGTGGGAAAATTTTCTGACACCCATGCAGCAGCCCACAGAACAGCAAGCGTGCAGATCCACCTCCAACACCGATCGCCTGTAGAAGATGGTCAAGGACTACATGTCAGATGGCGTAGCTGTGTTGAACAATCCATCTGCACCCTTCAACTATTGAGTATCGAAGCTAGACACCTGGCACGAACTGGCAATGTATGCAATAGAGGTGCTGGCTTGCCCGGCAGCCAGCGTTATGTCGGAACGCTGTTTCAGTGCTGCCGGAGGCATCGTCACAGATCGGCGTATCCGCCTCTCCACAGAAAATGCAGACCGTCTGACTCAAATTAAAATGAATCAATCCTGGATTGGAAACGACTATGCAACACTCCTGGACCCCAACCAAGTAACATGAACAATGACCATCTGTGATGGGTTAGCGTTTCCGGTCCCTGTTTATTGAACCTCTTATCTGTATTACATTTATGACTGCATGGCGGTAAAAAGCATGCTATCCGCACGCTTCTTGTCCTCATGCAAGGCCTGGGTTGTTGTGTTTCAAAGCGTGGCCTTCTCCTCCTGCGCCTCCTCCTGTTCCATCACGTCTGCTGCTGCTGCTGGGTTAGCGTTACCGGTCCCTTTTCCTGGAACCTCTTATCTGTATTACATTTATGACTGCATGGCGGCAAAAGGCATGCTATCCGCACGCTTCTTGTCCTCATGCAAGGCCTGGGTTGTTGTGTCTCAAAGCGTGGCCTTCTCCTCCTGCGCCTCCTCCTGTTCCATCACGTCTGCTGCTGCTGCTGGGTTAGCGTTTCCGGTCCCTGTTTATGGAACCTCTTATCTTTATTACATTTATGACTGCATGGCGGCAAAAAGCATGTTACCTGTGCAAAGAAAACAGACATTTCCCACATTTAAAAGACAGTTTTCCCTTTGAAACTTTAAAATTGATTTTCTCAAAAACTATAAGCTCTTTTTGCTACATTTTTTTCCTCTTGTACCCACTCCCAAGCTGCACATACCCTGTAAATTTGGGGTATGTAGCATGTAAGGAGGCTTTACAAAGCACGAAAGTTCGGGTCCCCATTGACTTCCATTATGTTCGGAGTTCGGCGCGAACACCCGAACATTGTGGCCATGTTCGGCGAACGTTTGCGAACCCGAACATCCAGGTGTTCGCCCAACACTAGTGATCAGCAGTTGGGGGTCTGATTTGATGGATAGGAGTGACAGGGGGTGATAGATAGGTTATTGACGGGTAATAAGTGGATGTTTACAGGTAAAAACAGATGTAAACAATGGACTGCTGATGTGATCGGGGGGGGGGGGGTGTCTCGGGGGGATCTGAAAGGGTGGGTGGGTGATCAGAAGCCCCTAAGGGCCAGTTGGGAGTCTGATCTGATGGGAGACAGTGACAGGTGGTGACAAGGGATGACTGACAGGTGACTGATAGGGGACTGATAGCAGATAAATGGGCAATTACAGGGGAGTCCGATAAATGCAGTATACAGGGGGGGCAAAGAAGGGGACAGAGGTGGGGGAGATCTGAAGGGGTGGGGGGGTGATCAGATACCCCTAAGGGGTAGTTGGGGGTCTGATCTGATGGATAAGAGTGACAGGTGGGGACAGGGATTGATTGATTTGTGATATGGGGGTTGGTTAGGTGCACACTGTGGGCTGCAGCTGGGTACAGGGGTACAGATTTGCTTCTGTTTTAAAAAGGAAAATTACACCAAGCTTTGCTTTTTTAGTACGAGGGCTGTTTGGTCTCTTTTATCCTCCTATACATTCTTAGTAGTTTGGGTCACCCTGAGCTGCTTGGTTACTCTGTTGTACTGGTCCAAGCCCTATCTCATACAGCCATATCAATCCCTGCTATGTAATGATGAGGACCAAATGTCTGAAATAGGCTGTCACATTTGGGTTTGATATGACTGTGTAAAACTTAAAGCTATAAAGGCTTGCTTGACCTACCAATGATGAAAAGGAATATTTTGCAATTTTGCAAGTAGTGCCCTTCCCCCAGGGCTGGTCGAAGTAAGAAGAAGAAGTAGTGTCATATCAAACCAAGGGCAAAGAGGGATAATTTGCATATTCAGTAGCAGTGCATTGTGGGTAATCACAAATGTTCACTTATAGCTGAGCTGTTGCAGATTTACTTCTGTTTTAAGAAGGCAAATTACACCAAGCTTTAATTTTTTTTTAGTAGAAAGTCTTTTTGGTCCCCTTTATCCACCTATACCATATATGTCAAACTCCGGCCCGCGGGCCAAATCTGGCCCTCAGGGCTATTAAATTTGGCCCTCAAGGGGTTTCCCCACTTTGCATTATGTTTGGCCCACTCTAGACCACCAGGGAAACTGTACTGGAAATGAAGCCCTAGATCACCAGGGAAGCCATATGGGGGAGGTAGGGGGGAAAGCCCTAAACACTAGGGAACTATATAGGCGAGGGTGGGGGTCTCTAGACACCAGGGAGCTGTATAGGAGAGGAGGACCACTAGACACTAGGGAGCTGTATAGGAGTTGGAAGGGAGGGGGCATTAGAAAACTGGGACTTTATAAGGGAGGGATGTGGCCACTAGACATTGAGGTTGGCCCGCGACTAGGTCCCAGTGTACAATTTCGGCCCACATTGTATTTGGGTTTGACACCCCTGACCTATACATTCCGAGTGAATTGGGTCACCCTGAGCTGCTTGGTTACTCTGTTGTACTGGTCCAAGCCCTATCTCATACAGCCTTATCAATCCCTGCTATGCTCTGATGAGGACCAAATGTCTGAAATAGGCTGTCACATGTGGGCTTGATATGACTGTGTAATAATAAAGAGCACAAACAGTAGTGGACAGCGGTCTGCCTGCACTATGCACACAGCAAACAAAACGGTTGCACTAGGAGCACAGTACAATGTCACTGACTTGACTTAGTGACTGAACAACAGTGGCACTGACTGTCAGCAAGTAGTAACTGAAGATTATCACTGGCTAATGTGCTGAATATAAGCAATCAGTGATACAGTAAAATAAAATAATAAAGAGCGCAAACAGTAGTGGACAGCGGTCTGCATGCACTATGCGCACAGCAAACTAACAGCCAGGCTGCACACTAGACTAGTACCACACAGTAGAAGGTCACAGAGTAAACTTAGTAACTGACCAGTGACAGTAACTGCAAATAACTGAAGTTGATCACTGGCTGGCTGGCTCAGCTAGCTAACAAGTATACAGTACAGCAGTATAAACAGTCTGAACCTGCCTGCCTGCCTGCACTAAGCACAGTAATCAGTAGTACACGCTCTCACTATGACTACACTCACTAACTACAGCTTACTGAAGTACAAACTCACTAACAGGCTAGCTAGCTAAATACAACTTACATTATCAGTGCAATGTTGGTAGTAAAAATGCTATGCTTTTCCCACTATAATGCACTTTTGAAGTAACAATGGCCTGGAGATGATCTCAGTGCCACAGTCTAGCAAGGATGGAGCTGGCTTCAATAGCTTCTGTTTTATATACAGGAGGGGAGGGCATAGCCTCCCCTCCTATGATTGGTTGCTAGAGCCCTGGCTGTGGGCCTCTGATTGGCCCAGGGAAGTAATTTCTGCCCATTTCTGCTAATCACAACCTAGACAAGACAAGACAAATAACATTTATATCTCGCTTTTCTCCTGGAGGACTGAAAGCACCAGAGCTGCAGCCACTAGGACACGCTCCATAGGCAGTAGCAGTGTTAGGGAGACTTGCCTAAGGTCTCCTACTGAATAGGTGCTGGCTTACTGAACAGGTAGAGCAGAGATTCGAGCCCTGGTCTTCTGCGTCGGAGGCAGTGCCCTTAACCATTACACCATCCTAACCACGGTTTTCCTCCGTGTTCACGATCCTGAATGAATTCCGGATACACAAAATCACGGCCTGTCGTGGCCGTTTTCCATGGTTCAATTTCAATCCACAGGTCCAGATTTCGAAGCCGAATAGTCAATAAATGCTTGTGAATCATGGCTAGGGCCCGCTCAGGAACTTTTGTGGGGCAGGAGGGGTCGCAGCATAAGAGGAGAGTGTGGCTGCAGATCAGTGGGGAGGGGGACATCCCCCCCCTCCCTCACCTCGGGATCTCCTCTCAGCCCTCCCCTCCTGCAATCATTGGAGGCAGCGGGCAGCAGCATCGGCGGCGGTGGCAGGCTGAGCACATACCTCCTTCTCGCCAGAGGTCTTCCGATCTCTAAGAGCTACATGTTACTTCCTGTTTACACAGGAAGTGACATGAAGCACTGAGATCGGAAGACCTCCGGCGAGAAGGAGGTATGTGTTCAGCCTGCCGCCGCTGCTGCCGCTGCCACCAATGATTGCAGGAGGGAAGGGCTGAGAGGAGAGCCCAAGGTAAGGGAGGGGGGGGGAATGTCCCCCTTCCCCACCGATCTGCGGCCACGCTCTCCTCTTATGCTGCGACCTCTCCTGCCCCACAAAAGTTCCTGAGCGGACCCTAGGGAGGGGGGAGGGGGCCCGTTTTATTGTTTGCAGGGGGGCCCGGGGATTTCTAGGTACGCCCCTGCGGGTAATCCATGATCACGAGTTCGTGGTGAGCACCACTAGCTATTAGTGCATTTGATTAAGTAAAGCAAAAAAAGTAAAATAATTGGGAACAGATTGACATTAACTGGTAAAAACTAGAATAGGCAAAGATACGAATGATAAACCCCCAAAAATATTATTTTTCTTTTTAGATTTCAGTAAATGAAAACTAGATAAATCTCTGAGATGCAGACCCTAACACTCACCTGTACAGACAATAGCAAAATGACCTAATGAAACATTTTTCCCCTTCTTTAAAAGCTATAGCTGTGTACAATCTTTTCTTCAGGCCCTAGCACAGCTCTAATGACTGATGACTGCAACCTACAGAGCAGGGAACCCTATTTTATTTACGCTACATGGGGTTGGCTTATAATGACTGGTTGCTAGGACTTGTTTTGGGGTAAAGGCCAGGTGACATGTCTATATAACCTGAGAAAGCTTAATATTTTAAGTTGAAAGCTAAATTTTCTGCATTGAAGTCTGGCCTTCAGTATCCCAGATCCGTATTGGGTTGTCCCTGCTGAAATGCAGGAAGCAGGAATCCTACCACATCTCTTAACAATCAATATAATTTTCTTGTTCCAGGTCAGTTATGGAGCCCGGGATACCTTGCTAAGTGACAGAAGGCTTTATCCCAATTTTTTCCGAACAGTACAAGATAACCAGATTCAGTACGAGGCAATGGTTAAGCTGCTGGAGGCATTTAAGTGGAATTGGGTCGGGATTGTGGCATCAGATGATGATTATGGAGAGAGGGAACTCCAGCAACTGAGCAAGCATCTGGCCAATCATGGAATTTGTATAGAATTCAAGATTCTTGTGTCTGTTAAAAATCATCGTAAAATACCTCAAGAATTTCAAACATCAACCACTGACATCATCATTATCTGTGGCACCTATGCCAGAAGTTTTGCTGGATTTCTGTGTCATTCTTCCAGCTTTTGTAAGAGAAAAACATTGATTTTTCCAGTTTATTGGTCATGGGATTTTGACTTTATCTACTACACTAATTGTAGTTTGGCGTTTGTAACTCAGAGATTCTCTGTTCCTGGAATAGAAGAATTCTTCATCACTTTTGTGTCAAACACTAGCAGGGAAGACCCATTACAGGAAGATCTCTTGATAACTTATTATCACTGTCTATCAGGAAATGAACTGAAGAACAATCTGATCCCCAAGATAACTAAACAGATACTTCATAACTGCACCAAAAGAGAGACAGTTAGAAATTTAAAGAATTTTGTGGATACAATCCAAGATAGAGTGTACCTTGCAGTGGATATGGTGGTTAAAGCTTTAAATGATATATATACGTCACTACATACACATGGAACAAAAGACAGATGGAATATGAAAAAACATCAATACAAAACAAAGGTAAATGTTTAAATTTGATGAACAGATTTTGGATGAGTCAGGTAAATTCAGCACCAGCACTGCACCACATTTGTTTAACCACTTCACCCCAAGGCGGTTTTTACCCTAACGGACAAGAGTGATTTTCACCTTTCAGTGCTCATCCCTTTCATTTGCCAATAGCTTAATTACTACTAATCACAATGAAATTATATATATCTTGTTTTTTTCACCACAAATTGGGCTTTTTGGGGTTGATATTTGTTTTCAGTAATTACTTTATTTTCTATGCATTTTAAAGGGAAATACAAGGAAAAAAATGAAAAAAAATACACTATTTCTCCAATTTCATCCCCTATGGTTTTAATATAAACACTGCTACTGTACATAAAACCCACACATTTTATCTGCCCATTTGTCCTGGTTATCACAAGATTTTAATTATGTCCCTAATACAAAGTATGGTGACAATATATCATTTCAAAATAAAGGTGTACGTTTTTTTCACAATTTTCATGTGCACGTGCGGATGCATGTGCGCCCGTGGGAGCACACACGTGCACCCGTGGGAGCACGCATGTGCACGCGCGTGCACGTGCACGCGCTAAGCGGCAACAGCACTGTCTGACTTACAAAAATGTCCTGGAGCCAGTAAGAGGCTCTAGCAGGATGTTTTTATAAATCAGGTTGTCATAAAGTGGTTAATATGGCTATAGCGGCACTGAGTAATTTGGACATCGGCAATAGCCACACCCAAAATTATGATGAAATCACCATAATTCAGGTTCAGCAATATCCGTATCTCAAATTACATGCAAAAAGAAATTAATTAGGTAATTGGTAGGAATATATTTGTTGTATAGTCCGAGATTACCTAGTGCAGGGAGAGACATTTTCTGGCTTGTCTCTGCATCTAAATTTTAACACAGCCAGAACATATGTAATCGATTTAGGATGCATTGTACCATAAGTCAGGACTTGATTGCTGTCTCTGTCTGCTAGGTGACACCCAGGACAGCGTTGGGAACCTAACAATGACATAATAAGCTGAAGTTACATTTCAAAATACCTATGTGATACAAAAGTACTAGAAAACTCACAAGAACAGCACCACACTTAAATGAAGTATCAAAAAATTCATGAACATTTTATTTCAATATACATAATTCCGATACACAATTGCATAAAAACATCTAAAAATTGACCAACCTAAAACTTCCACATATATACTAGATGCTATCCATGATGATGATAAATGTTGGGTCATATAGATCAAACAATGAAACCTTCAATGACAATTCAATAAAATCCGGTGTCGGGTGCTCAAAAATTGAGCACTCTGGCACCTATGAACCCGGGTTCAGTACTCCAAATAACTGTGAACATGTAATAAAGTGCAATAGTGAACATAAATCTGAGAATAGTATATGCATTAAACGGTGAAAATGACAATAGCCATAACGACCAGAAGTGCTGAATTTGAATGTGACAGACCATAGGTAAAACATACAGTGAAGTGGATCAGGGAGTATACTTAGCCGGTATCAGAAGACCCAAGAAGTGTGGAAATAAAGATGGGAGCCCTCGGTGGACTTCTCCACCGGTTCCGCGGCCGTCACGCCGCTTTTTCAAAGAGAGCGAGGGAATCTCCGTGCTGTTACAGCGCATAAGCGCTGTTTAAGTATCGGAGGGGCGCCAGTCACATGAGAGCGCCAGATCAGCGCATCACCTGTGACGTCACCATGGAGGAAGGACTGGACGGTGGCCGGGGGAGATCGAAGAGAGCCACGCTGGAGCGCACAAGGAGGAAGTAAGTATCAAAAGACACGTAACAGCCCATGGGAGAAACCCCGGAAATAGAAGAGAGCCACGCTGGAGCGCACAAGGAGGAAGTAAGTATATAGATACAAGAAAAAATCATATACAAATATCAATATATACGAAACATAACACAATCATAGTCATAATTCCTCAAAGTATAGCGCCCACAAATAAACAAGCAATAATACAATAGTACACACATAGCTCATGTAGCAAAAATACGTATGCTTATCTACAGACATGATAAGGGCCATAATCAACATGGACAATCAAGAGGTACAAACAATTAATTATGTCATTAAAAAAGAAACAGTAGCCCTCTGCGAAGCAAGTAATCCTCAGAGGGGCACTGTTAAATAGTACACATGAAAAAACATCGCATGGAATGCCACAACGTACAGAGCCACACCGACATAGAAGCAAAGTCCCCATCCAGGTGTACTTGTCCAATGAGAGAACGGAACAGCGGCGCAAAATATGCAAAAACGCGTCGTATATGCAAAAATAATTTGAAGAGGAGTCCAAACTGTTCAAAAAGGCAGGATAGTCCATATGTCCATAGTAATCCAAATAGATAACAGGAGTCCATAATATACATCCGCATGAGTCATATATACACAATGATACCACTTAAAGCATGATCTGAAATACAGAAAACATATGTTGAGCACATTATTGAATAAACCCTGAATAGTCAATCTCCTCATTCAACCCTGAAGGGGACATGGACTTCAAACAATATATCCACCTAGCTTCTTTTTGTAATAATTTAGAAACAATATCTCCCCGCCTACTAGTGACTTTGATTTGCTCCAAGCCAAATACTTTTAGTTGACTATATGAGCCTGCATGGTAATCTAGGAAATGAGCCCCAACTGAGGTCAATTTATGACCCTCTCTACGGTCCCTCTCTGCCAGTCTGATTTTGGACATATGTTGTTGTATTCTAACCTTTAAGGCATTTTTTGTTTGTCCCACATAAAGTTTGGGACAACTACATTTTAGTACATAAACCACTCCTTGAGTGCGGCAATTTATGTAATGGTTAAGCTCATAAGTCCTAGACTGAGAAGTATTGTGGATCCTTGATTGGCCACTCATGTAAGGGCAAACGTTGCACGCTCCCCTTCAGGGTTGAATGAGGAGATTGACTATTCAGGGTTTATTCAATAATGTGCTCAACATATGTTTTCTGTATTTCAGATCATGCTTTAAGTGGTATCATTGTGTATATATGACTCATGCGGATGTATATTATGGACTCCTGTTATTTATTTAGTAGTGGCTGGATAGTGTACTGGTTAAGGGTTCTACCTTTGACAGGGGAGACCAGGGTTTGAATCCTGGCTAGGTCAAGTACCTATTCAGTAAGGAGTTCAAGGCAAGACTCCCTAACACTGCAGGGTGGCCTCCTGAGCGCGTCCCAGTGGCTGCAGCTCTTGAGCGCTTTGAGTCCGACAGGAGAAAAGCGCTATACAAATGTTCGTATTATTATTATCTATTTGGATTACTATGGACGTATGGACTATCCTGCCTTTTTGAACAGTTTGGACTCCTCTTCAAATTATTTTTGCATATACGACGCGTTTTTGCATATTTTGCGCCGCTGTTCCGTTCTCTCATTGGACAAGTACACCTGGATGGGGACTTTGCTTCTATGTCGGTGTGGCTCTGTACATTGTGGCATTCCATGCGATGTTTTTTCATGTGTACTATTTAACAGTGCCCCTCTGAGGATTACTTGCTTCGCAGAGGGCTACTGTTTCTTTTTTAATGACATAATTAATTGTTTGTACCTCTTGATTGTCCATGTTGATTATGGCCCTTATCATGTCTGTAGATAAGCATACGTATTTTTGCTACATGAGCTATGTGTGTACTATTGTATTATTGCTTGTTTATTTGTGGGCGCTATACTTTGAGGAATTATGACTATGATTGTGTTATGTTTCGTATATATTGACATTTGTATATGATTTTTTCTTGTATCTATATACTTACTTCCTCCTTCATGCGCTCCAGCGTGGCTTTCTTCTATTTCCGAGGTTTCTCCCATGGGCTGTTACGTGTCTTTTGATACTTACTTCCTCCTTGTGCGCTCCAGCGTGGCTCTCTTCGATCTTCCCCGGCCACCGTCCAGTCCTTCCTCCGTGGTGACGTCACAGGTGATGCGCCGATACGGCGCTCTCACGTGACTGGCGCCCCTCCGATACTTAAACAGCACTAATGCGCTGTAACAGCATGGAGATTCCCTCGCTCTCTTTGAAAAAGTGGCGTGACGGCCGCGGAACCGGTGGAGAAGTCCACCGAGGGCTCCCATCTTTACTTACACACTTCTCGGGTCTTCTGATACCTGCTAAGTATACTCCCTGATCCACTTCACTGTATGTTTTACCTATGGTCTGTCACATTCAAATTCAGCACTTCTGGTCGTTATGGCTATTGTCATTTTCACTGTTTAATGCATATAATATTCTCAGATTTATGTTCACTATTGCACTTTATTACATGTTCACAGTTATTTGGAGTACTGAACCCGGGTTCATAGGTGCCAGAGTGCTAAATTTTTGAGCACCCGACACCGGATTTTATTGAATTGTCAATGAAGGTTTCATTGTTTGATCTATATGACCCAGCATTTATCATCATCATGGATAGCATCTAGTATATATGTGGAAGTTTTAGGTTGGTCAATTTTTAGATGTTTTTATTCAATTGTGTATCGGAATTATGTATCCTACTAATATAATTTATGGGAAAGTTCGGATGTTTGGATGTTTGGATATTTGTTACTCGATCACACAAAAACGGCTGAACGGATTTGAATGAAATTTGGCACACACATAGTACATTACCTGGAATAAAGTATAGGATACTTTTTATTCTCATAACCAAAAAGAGACAAATACAAATTTCACTGGAAAATGTAAACTGTAGCCACTCTTACACTTACACTGGAGGTGTATTTAGCTTCTAAGGGTAGAATGGTTAATTTGCATATATTCAGCAGTGATGCACTGGGAGACATCTCAAGCTCACTCCAACCTGAATTATCGCAAATTATTTCTGTTTTAAGAAAGCAAACTTTTGTTTTTCTTAACATTTTAGTAAGGGGGCTTTTAGGACCATTGTAGTCCCTTACACACTCCAATGAGTTCTGGGTCACCATGAGCTTGCTGGTTAGTCTGTACCTCTCGGTGTTACAAGCCCTACTGCATAGAGCTAAATTAATCCATGCCATGTACTGATGAGGATCAAATAATCCAAAACAGTCTGTATGCATGTTGGATTATTATGGCTCTGTACAAATGAACAAGCTGACATATCATTGCGTTCCAGCAGTTCTGGAGGTGTGTTTAACTTTTAAAGCGGTTTAACACCCAGCATTACAACTTTGCTTTAAAAGATTGCTTACAGTTTACAAACTATTATGCCAGATTTTTTTTTAAGCAGAAATTTGCTGAATGGGTTAAACATGACATTTTAGTGTTGGATTTAACTAGGAAGTTCTTATCTTTTAGTTACAAATGTATCTTTATTTGGAATATAAATAGACCTTTGAAAAGCCTGCTGGGGAAGCCCTCTTTGTTCTCTCAAAGCAGTGTTTGTTTGTTACATTGTAGATAGATACATTTGTAACTAAACAAGCAAGCATGGAGGAGGATTTCTAGCTAAATGCAGCACTAAAATGTCATGTTTAATCCATTCAGTGAATTTCTGCTAAAAAAAAAATCTGGCATAATAGTTTATAAGCTGTAAGCAATCTTTTAAAGCAAAGTTGAAATGCTGGGTGTTAGACCACTTTAAGGGTAGTAATAGTTAATTTGTATTTATTCAACAGTGATGCACTGGGAGACATTTTAATCTCACTCCAACCTGAATTATCGCAAATTCTTTCTGTTTTAAGAAAGCAAACTTTTGTTTTTCTTACACTGTTAATGGTAGGGTTCTCAAACTTTGCACAGTTGGTTGATTTTCAAGGGGAATATTTCTGCCATTCTTGCACTGTTAATGGCACAAGCCTCAAACCTGCCATTCTTGCACTGTTAAGGGCACAAGCCTCAAACCTGGTCTAGTTGATCATTGGGTGACTGGGGTTCAATTTCAGAAAGGGGGTGGAGCCACAAATAGCCAATCAGATTTGTTTCATTCCAATGCAAATTATTGTTGCCAAACACCGCAAAGCTCACAAACTTGGTAATTGATTAATTGTGTGTTAGGGTTAGGAAAGTGGGCACAGCCAACACCAGCCAAATACATAAGCGGGCAACGCAGGGTCATAAGTGGGCGGAGACAAATACAAATTTTACTGGGAAATAGTAAACAGCAGCCATTCTTACACTGTTAATGGTAGGGTTCTCAAACTTTGCACAGTTGGTTACTGGGTGACTGGGATTAACATTCAGAAAAGTGGGTGGAGCCTACGAAAAACAATCAAAAATTACCTATTGATTTTTCAGGGGAATATTTCATTGCTGCCATTCTTGCACTGTTAATGGCACAAGCCTCAAACCTGGTACAGTTGATCATTGCGTGACTGGGGTTTAAATTTACATAAGGGGGTGGAGCCACAAACAGTCAATATGATTTGTTTCATGTTAATGCAGGTTATTGATGCCAAAGACCGCAAAGCTCACAAACTTGGTCATTGAGTAATTGTGTGTTAGGGTTAGGGTTAGGAAAAGTGGGCGCAGCCAACACCAGCCAAATACATAATCGGGCAATGCCGGGACATCAGTAGGCAGAGACAAATACAAATTTCACTGAGAAAATGTAAACTGCAGCAATTCTTACACTGTTAATGGTAGGGTTCTAAAACTTTGCACAGTTGGTCACTGGGTGACTGAGATTAATATTCAGAAGAGTGGGTGGAGTCTACAAAGCCAATCAAAATCCACCTATTAATCTTTAAGGGGAATATTTAATTGATGCCATTCTTGCACTGTTAATGGCACAAGCATCTTGCACTGTTAATCACCTGTACCTGGTAGAGTTGGCCATTGGGTGATTGGGGTTCAAATTCAGAAAAGGGGTGGAGCCACAGCCAATCAGATTTATTTTATTTCAATGCAAATTATTGATGCCAAAGACCGCAAAGCTCACAAACTTGGTCATTAAGTAATTTTGTGTTAGGGTTAGAAAAAGTGAACGGAGCCAACACCAGCCAAATACATACCTGGGCAATGCCGAGTCTTCAGTGGGTGGAGACAAACACACATTTCACTGAGAAAATGTAAACTGCAGCCATTCTTACACTATTAATTGTAGGGTTCTAAAACTTTGCCCAGTTGGTCACTGGGTGACTGGGATTAATATTCAGAAAAGTGGGTGGAGCCTAAAAAACCCATCATAATTCACCTATTGATTTTCAAGGCAAATATTTAATTGCTGCCATTCTTGCACTGTTAATGGCACAAGCCTCAAACCTGGTACAGTTGATCATTGGGTGACTGGGGTTAAATATTTAGAAAAGGGGTGAGGCCACAAACAGCGAATCAGATGTGTTTCATTTCAATGAAAATTATTCATGCCAAAAACCACAAATCTCACAAACTTGGTAATTGACTATTGACAATTGTGTGTTAGGGTTAGAAAAAGTGGCCACAGCCAACAGCAGCCAAATACATACCCAGGAAACATTAGGACATCAGTGGATGGAAAAAAATACAAATTTCACTGCTAGAATGTAAACTGAAATTTGGCACACACATAGTACATTACCTGGAATAAAGTATAGGATACTTTTTATTCCCGTAACCAAAAAGGGGGCGGAGACAAATACAAATTTCACTGGAAAATGTAAACTTCAGCCATTCTTACACTGTTACACTGGAGGTGTGTTTAGCTTCTAAGGGTAGAATGGTTAATTTGCATATATTCAGCAGTGATGCACTGGGAGACATCTCAAGCTCACTCCAACCTGAATTATCGCAAATTTTTTCTGTTTTAAGAAAGCAAACTTTTGTTTTTCTTAAAGGATACCACAACTGAAATGTGACATAATGAGATAGACATGTGTATGTACAGTGCCTAGCACACAGATAACTATGCTGTGTTCCTTTTTTTCTTTCTCTGCCTGAAAGAGTTAAATATAAGGTATGTAAGTGGCTGACTCAGTCCTGACTCAGACAGGAAGTGACTACAGTGTGACCCTCACTGATCAGAAATTCCAACTATAAAACACTTTCCTAGCAGAAATTGGCTTCTGAGAGCAGTAAAGAGATAAAAAACGGGAATTTCTTATCAGTGAGGGTCACACTGTAGTCACTTCCTGTCTGAGTCAGGACTGAGTCAGCCACTTACATACCTGATATTTAACTCTTTCAGGCAGAGAAAGAAAAAAAGGAACACAGCATAGTGATTTGTGTGCTAGGCACTGTACATACACATGTCTATCTCATTAAGTCACATTTCAGTTGTGGTATCCTTTAACATCTTAGTAAGGGGGCTTTTAGGACCATTGTAGTCCCTTACACACTCCAATGAGTTCTGGGTCACCATGAGCTTACTGGTTAGTCTGTACCTCTTGGTGTTACAAGCCCTACTGCATAGAGCCAAATTAATCCATGCAATGCACTGATGAGGATCAAACAATCCTAAACAGTCTGAATGCATGTTGAATTATTATGGTTCTGTACAGATTAACAAACTGACACATCATTTCATTCCAGCAGTTCTGGAGAAGTGTTAGCTTTTAAGGGTAACAATGGTTAATTTGCATATATTTAACAGTGATGCACTGGGAGACATTTTAAGCTCACTCCAACCTGAATTATCGCAAATTCTTTCTGTTTTAAGAAAGCAAACTTTTGTTTTACTTTGTCAATGGCAGGTTTCTTAAACTTTGCACAGTTGGTGACTGGGATTAATATTCAGAAAAGTGGGTGGAGCCTACAAAAGCTAATCAAAATTCACCTATTGAATTTCAAAGGAGTGGAGCCACAGCCAATTAGATTTATTTCATTTCAATGCCAATTATTGATGCCAAAGACAGCAAAGCTCACAAACTAGGTCATCCTTGAGTAATTGTGTGTTAGGATTAGAAAAAGTGGGCAGAGGTAACACTAGCCAATTACATACCCGGGCAACGCCGGGCGACCAGCTAGTATTGAAATAAAATGTTTATGAATTTTTTGATACTTCATTTAAGTGTGGTGCTGTTCTTGTGAGTTTTCTGGTACTTTTGTAATTCATTTTTTGCTCCTAGCACACACTTTGGTTAGAGTGCATTGTTTTTTGTATCTCAAAATACCTATGTGAGCTGTGAATATTGTTCAGTATTATGAATGAGAATCTTTTCGCACAACCAAACACAGTCACTGATGTGTTTCATATACTTGCAGCAGGTATGTCTCTACAGTAGGGTTGGCCCTAATAGCCAATTATGACTATGGATAGCTATGCAATAATTGCCATAATTATAATTATCATCATAATCATAGTTACAAAAAGAAATTCAAATTATAATATGACTAGCCGACCCGCGGCGTAGCATACACCGCATAAGGGGGTAGAGGGCAGGAAGGGGGTATTGGGCACAGCGGCGGGGAGGGGGGTCAGACCCCCCTCACCTGGGTCCCCCATGTGCGCTCCCCCTCCAGCTTAACCTCAGCAGGACCCCCCTCACCTGGGTCCCCCATGTGCACTCCCCCTGCAGCTTAAGCTCAGCAGGACCCCCCTCCCTCAACTGGGTCCCCCATGTGCGCTCCCCCTCCAGCTTAAGCTCAGCAGCAGCTGCCACTATTAGTAAGTGGCAGCAGGTGGGGATGACTCACCTCTTCCACATTCCAGCGTGCGTTCCACTGTCTTCACTTCCTGCAATGCTACCCACTGTATTGGAGTAACTTGCCTTCTTAAAACAGAAGGAAATCTGCAATAATTCAGCTATAAGTGAACATTTGTGGTTACCCACAATGCACTGATACTAAATATCACACAAATTATCCCTTTTCACCCCTGGTAAGTCAAGCAAGCATTCAGAACCGCTGGTGTATAGCAAGCACATAGCTCTAAATGTTAAACAATCATATCAACCCCACATGTAGACTGCCTGTTTTGGACTTTTGATCCTCATCAGTACATGGCAGGGATTGCTATGGCTGTATGAGATAGGGCTTGGACCAGTACAACAGAGTAACCAAGCAGCTCAGGGTGACCTAAACCACTCGGAATGTATAGGGGGATAAAAAGGACCAAAAAGACCTCCTATTAAAAAAAACAAAGCTTTATTGTAATTTGCCTTCTTTAAACAGAAGGAAATCTGCAATAATTCAGCTATAAGTGAACATTTGTGGTTACCCACAATGCACTGTTACTAAATATGCAAATTATCCATTTTCACCCTTGGTAAGCCAAGCAAGCATCTAGAACTGCTGGTGTATTAGTGTTGTCCGGATCATGAACGATTCAGATCTTTGATCCGAATCCTTTTTGTGAGTCGAATCATCTGGATCATCACAGTGAACGATTCAGATCACAGTGGAAGAAACAGGAAGCGCAGCGAAGAGTTATGGCCTTTTTCCACTAGCCTGCGATTTGCGATCTGCTTCTGATCGCAAATCTCAAGGTACATTAAACTAATGGAAACTGCAGCAGCAATTTCCATTAGTGCGATCCGATTGCGATGCGGTTTTGGTCAAAGCGCAATCGTTGTCCTGCCGCGTTTTGTATGCGATTGAGCTGGACTATAATGAGTATAGTAGCTCAATCGCAATCGCAATCGCATGGTGGAAATTGAAACGCGATTGCGATCGCGATCGGAATCACGATCGCAATCGCGATCGCATTTCATAGTGGAAAAGAGCCCTATAGGGATGGAGTGAGAGAGGCAACTCCTCCCAGCTGAGATCACTGAGGGATCAGGTTACAGTCACCACAGGCAGCAGCTCTTGGTTACAAAGTTAACTAAAGTTAAAGTTAAAGTTAAGTTAACTTGTCTTGCATGCCAAATATTACTGCTGGCAATGTGTACTACTACTCACACACCAAATATCACTGCTGGCAATGTGTACTACTACTCACACACCAAATATCACTGCTGGCAATGTGTACTACTACTCACACACCAAATATCACTGCTGGCAATGTGTACTACTACTCACACACCAAATATCATTGCTGGCAATGTGTACTACTACTCACACACCACATATCTCTGCTGGCAATGTGTACTACTACTCACACACCAAATATCCCTGCTGGCAATGTGAACTACTACTCACACACCAAATATCATTGCTGGCAATGTGTACTACTAACTCACACACCCACTATCCGGCCCAGTGCACACCAAAAACGCTAGCAGATCTACAAAATGCTAGCGTTTTTTGGAGCAGATTTTCAGAGCAATTCTAGGCATGTTTAGAGACGTTTTCTAAACATGCCTAGCGGTTTTAGGAGCATTTTCGGGTAGCAGATTACACATATTGTTTTGGGCCCGTCCACACCTATAATCGCAAACCTTTGCGGGAGTGATTTTCCCGCAATTAACGCAGAAAAATCACTGGACACTGCGGCGGTTTTGGAGTGATCGCGATTAGCGTGCTTTGCACGCTAATCACAATCGCTAAACGCAAATCGCCGGCAAACTGCTGCATGAAAGGTGTTGGCAGTTATCGCTAACCCCAAACACAGAAGTGAAAACACTGCCATTTGCAACAATGTGTAGCGGTTTTTACTAAACTGCTAGTGGTTTGTCATGAGTGGCTTTAGCATATAGCATATATCTTTACATTTTACACAGTCATATCAAACCCACATGTGACAGCCTATTTCACTCTTTTGGTCCTCATCAGTACATAGCAGGGATCAATATGGCTTTATGAGATAGGGCTTGGACCAGAGGACAAAAAAGCCCTTCTACTAAAACAAAGCAAAGCTAGGTGTAATTTACCTTCTTAAAACAGAAACAAATCTGCAATAATTCAGCTATAAGTGAACATTTGTGATTACCCACAATGCACTGCTACTGAATATGCAAATTATCCCTCTTCGCCCTTGGTTTGATATGGCACTACTTCTTCTTGCTTAGACCAGCCCCTTCTTGCTTGGACCAGCCCTGGGGGCAGGGCGCTACTACTTCTTCTTGCAGGAAGGGTGAGGCACTTACTCTATTATATATATAGACTAGCCGACCCGCGGAGTAGCATACGCCACATAAGAGGGTAGAGGGCAGGAAGGGGTATTGGGCACAGCAGCGGGGAGGGGGGTTGGACCCCCCCTCAACTGGGTCCCCCATGTGTGCTCTACCTCCAGCTTAAGCTCAGCAGGAACCTCCCCCTCCTGCTTAAGCACAGTAGCAGCCACCACTATTAGTAAGAGGCAGTGGGCGGTGATGACTCACCTCTTCCATGTTCCATCGTGCGTTCCACTGTCGTCACTTCCTGCAATGCTGCACACTGTATTTGTGTAATTTGCCTTTTTAAAACAGAAGGAAATCTGCAATAATTCAGCTATAAGTGAACATTTGTGGTTACCCACAATGCACTGCTACTAAATATGCAAATTATTCATTTTCCCCCTTGGTAAACCAAGCAATCATCTAGAGCCGCTGGTGTATAGCAAGCATATAGCTTTAAATTTTACACAGTTATATCAAACCCACATGCAGACAGCCTGTTTCAGACTTTTGGTCCTCATCAGTACTTGGCAGGGATTGACACGGCTGTATGAGATAGAGCTTGGACCAGTTCACCAGAGTAACCAAGCAGCTCAGGCTGACCCAAACCACTCAGAATGTATAGGGGGATAAAAGGAACCAAAAAGACCTCCTACTAAAATAAAGCAAAGCTTGGTGTAATTTGCCTTACTAAAACAGAAGAAAATCTGCAATAATTCAGCTATAAGTGAACATTTGTGGTTACCCACAATGCACTGCTACTAAACATGCAAATAATTATTTTGCACCCTTAGTAAGACAAGCAAGCATCCAGAACCATTGGTGTATAGCAAGCCTATAGCTTTAAATTTTACACAGTCATATCAAACGCACATGTGACAGCATGTTTCAGACTTTTGGTCCTCATCTGTATTGGCAAGGATTGATATGGCTGTCTGAGATAGGGCTTGGACCAGTACAACAGAGTAACCAAGCAGCTCAGGGTGACCCAAACCACTAAGAATGTATAGGAGGATAAAAGAGACCAAAAATCCCTCCTACTAAAAAAAGCAAAGCTTGGTGTAATTTTCCTTCTTAAAATAGAAGCAAATCTGAAATAATTCAGCTATAAGTGAACATTTGTGGTTACCCACAATGCACTGCTACTGAATATGCAAATTATCCCTTTTTGCCCTTGGTTTAATATGACACTACTTCTTCTTCTTGCTTGGACCGGCCCTGGGGGCAGGGCGCTACTTCTTCTTCTTGCTTGAAGGTTGAGGTACTTACTATATTATATACTAGCTGA
Organism: Hyperolius riggenbachi; assembly: GCF_040937935.1. Taxonomy (NCBI): domain Eukaryota; kingdom Metazoa; phylum Chordata; class Amphibia; order Anura; family Hyperoliidae; genus Hyperolius; species Hyperolius riggenbachi. The sequence goes on from NC_090646.1 coordinate 48,757,278, forward strand.
TTGCCCGGCGTTGCCCGGGTATGTATTTGGCTGGTGTTGGCTCCGCCTAATTTTTCTAACCCTAACACACAATTACTCACTGACCAAGTTTGTGAGCTTTGCAGTCTTTGGTATCAATAATCTGCATTGAAATGAAACAAATCTGATTGGGTGTGAGTGGCTCCACCCCCTTTTCTGAATTTGAACCCCAGTCACCCAATAACCAACTGTACCAGGTTTGAGGCCTGTGCCATTAACAGTTCAAGAATGGTACCAATTAAATATTCCCCTTGAAAAGCAACAGGTGAAGTTTGATTCACTTTTGTAGGCTCCACCCACTTTTCTGAATATTAATCCCAGTCACCCAGTGACCAACTGTGCAAAGTTTAAAGACCCTGCCATTAACAGAATGGCTGCAGTTTACATTTTCCCAGTGAAATTTGTATTTGTCTCCACCCACTGATGACCCGGCGTTGCCTGGGTATGTATTTGACTGGTGTTGGCTCCGCCCACTTTCTAACCCTAACACACAAACACTCAATGACCAAGTTTGTGAGCTTTGGGGTCCTTGGCATCAATCATTTGTATATTCCCATAGAAATTAAACAAATCAGATAGGTTGTTTGTGGCTTCACCCCTCTATAGCATTTGAACCCCAGTCACCCAATGACCAACTGTAGCAGGTTTGAGGCATCTGCTATTAACAGTGTAAAAATGGCAGCAATTTAAATATTCCACTTGAAAATCAACAGGTGAATTTTGATTGGCTATTATAGGCTCCACCCACTTCCCTAAATATTAATCTCAGTCACTCAGTGACCATCTGGGCAAAGATTGGGAACCCTGAAATAAACAGTGTAAGAAGGGCTGCAGTTTACACTTTCCCAGTGAAATTTGTTTTTGGCTCCACCCACTTTTTGTAACCTGGACACAAAGTCACTACTCAATGCCCAAGTTTGTGAGTTTTTGGGTCCTTGGCATCAATAATTTGTATTTTCCCACGAAATGAAACAAATCTGATTCACTGTTTGTGGCTCTGTCCCCTTTTCTGAATTTGAACCTCAGTGACCCAATGACCAACTGTACCAGGTTTGAGGCTTGTGCCATTAACAGTGCAAGAATGGCAGCAATTGTAATATTCTCCTTGAAAAGTGACGTGATTTTTGATTGGCATTTTTAGGCTCCACCCACTTTTCTGAATATTAATCCCAGTCACCCTGTAACCAGCTATGCTAAGATTGAGAACCCTGCCATTAACAGTGAAGAAGGGCTGCAGTTTACAATTTCCCCGAAAAATCTGTTTTTAACTCCACCCACTTTTTGTAACCTTGACACACAGTCACTACTCAATGACCAAGTTTGTGAGCTTTTGGGTTCCCGGCATCAAAATTGTGCTAATGGAAGCAGTTTATCCAGCAAAGAAATCTGGCTGTTTTTGGCTCCGCCTCTTTACTGAATTTGAACCCCAAACACTTAACGACCGACTGTAGCAGGTTTGAGGCCTCTGCTATTAACAGTGTAAGAATGGCTGCAGTTTCAATATTCCCCTTGAAAATCGATAAGTGAATTTTGATTGGCTCTTGTAGGCTCCACCTACTTTTCCGAATATTAATCCTAGTCTCCCAGTGAGCAACTGTGTGAAGTTTGAGAACCCTGCCATTAACAGTGTAAGAAAAGCTGCAGTTTACATTTCCCCATGTACAAAGTTAGTTGTTTTTGGCTCCGCCCACTATTTCTAATCTTGTCATACAGTCACTTAATGACCAAGTTTATGAGCTTTGGGGTCTTTGGCATCAATAAGTTGCATTTTACCTTTGAAATTAAACAAATCTGATTGGCTGTTTTTGGCCCGCTCCCTTCAGAATTTAAACTCCAGTCTCCCAGTGACTGACTGTAGCAGATGTTAGGCCTCTGCCATTAAGAGTGCATGAATGGCAGCAATGTAAATATTCCCCTTGAAAATCAAAAGGTGAATTTTGATTGGCTGCTGTAGGCTCCACCCACTTTTCTGAATATTAGTCCCAGTCACCCAGTGGCCAACTGTGTCACGTTTGAGAACCCTGCCAATAACAGAATGGCTGAAATCAATCTAACAAATCTGATTGTCTGTTTGTGGCTCCACCCCTTTAGTGAATTTGGACCCCAGTCACCCAATGACTGACTGTATCAGGTTTGAGGCCTCTGCCACTAACAGTGTAAGAATGGTAGCAATGTGAATATTCCCCTTTGAAAATCAATAGGTACATTTTGATTGGCTGTTGTAGGCTCCACCCACATTTCTGAATATTCATCCTAGTCACCCAGTGGCCAATTGTGTAAAGTTTGGGAACCCTGCAATGTAAAAAAATGAAGTTGTTGGCACCGCCCACTTTTTCTAACCTTGACATACAGTCACTCAATTATCAAGTTTATCAGTTTTGGAATCCTTGGTATCAATACTTTGTATATTCCCATTGAAAAATAAACTAATCTGGCTGTTTGTGGCTCCGCCCCCTTCCTGAATTTTGACCCTAGTCACCCAGTGACCAACTCTACCAGGTTTGAGGCATCTGCTTTTACCAGTATAAGAGAATGGTAGCAGATGAGATATTCCCTTTGAAAATCAAAAGGTGAATTTTTATTGGCTGTTGTAGGCTCCACCCACCTTCCAAAATCTTAATCTGTCACCCAATGACCAACTGTGCAAAGTTTGAGAACCCTGCCATTAACGGTGTAAGAATGGCTGCAGTTTATATTTTCCCAGTAAAAGTTTTTTTGGCTCCACCCACTTTTTGTAACCTTGACACACAGTCACTCAATGACCAAGTTTGTGAGCTTTCAGGTTCCTGGAATCAAAAATGTGTGAATGGAAGCAGTTTATCCACCAAGGAAATCTGATTGGCTGTATGTGGCCACGTCCGTTTAGTGAATTTTAACCCCAGTCACCCAATGACCCACTGTAGCAAGTTTGAAGCCTCTGCCATTAACAGAGTGAGAATAGCAGCAGTTTAAATATTCCCCTTGAAAATCAATAGGTGAATTTTGATTGGCTGTTCTAGGCTCCACCCATTTTCTTGAATCTTAATCACATTCACCCAGTGACCAAGTGTGGCAAGTTTGAGAACCCTGCGATTAACAGTGTAAGAATGGCTGCAGTTTACATTTTCCCATTTAAAATGAACGGCTGAAATTTGATTGGCTGTTTTATGCTCCGCCCACTTTTCCTGGATTTGTAACCTCGGTCACCAAGTGACCAACTGTGCCAAGTGTGGGGGCTCTGGCTTGATTACTGTGAGAATGGCAGGCTTTTACATTTTTTCCATTGACTTGAATGGGTGGAATCTGATTTGCTGTTTGTAGCTCCGCCCAGGTGTGCAGGGGGGCCGCGAGACCCCCAGAACATATCATCCCAGGTAGTAAGGGATCTGTGTACCAAGTTTCGTTCAAATCGGTCAAGCCGTTTTCGCGTGATCGCGGCACATACACACACACACACACACATACACACACACACACACACACACACACATACATCCGATTTTATATATATAGATTTATAAAGGGTTTTTCTTCTATAGTTTCACCCCTCACGGATCTCACCAAGAAGGGGGCGGACAACTGGTCATCGGAGGCACAGGCCGCATTCTCCTCACTCAAGCAGTTGTTTTGTTCCACCCCCATCTTGAGGCATGTGGATGTGTCCCTTCCTTTCGTGGTAGAAGTGGATGCTTCAGAAATTGGAGTGGGGGCTGTATTATCTTAGCATGCGGGGCAGATTGCATTCTTGCGCCTATTTTTCTAAGAAATTTTCTTCCGCTGAGAAAAACTATGATATTGGGAATCGCGAGCTGTTGGCCATTAAGCTTGCATTCCAAGAATGGCATCACTGGCTTGAGGGGGCTGAGCACACGATAACAGTATATACAGATCATAAAATCTTAGAGTATATCGACGGGGCCAAAAGTCTTACCCCCAGACAGGCTCGGTGGTCACTATTTTTTACGCGGTTCAGATTTGTAATCACCTGCAGGCCGGGTAGCAAAAATGTGAAGGCAGACGCGCTGTCAAGATGTTTTGAACCTGAGTCTGTGCAGTCACTCACTCCAGTCGGAATTCTTCCTGAAAGAATAGTTATTGCAACCATGGGGCTTCAAGTTGGGCCGACTGCCAGTATAAGTTCTTCCTTGATGGACAGTGGGGGACAAATGGTGGATTGGAAAGTCAGTCCAGCAGACATACTCTGGGCTCTGCCAGCCAGGTCTAGAAAGTCAAGATTTTTTTCTGCCTTTCGTTCTGGCTCATTGGAGCAGGGACCTTCCTCTCCTTCCCTCCCCGAGAAAGCTGGGGTGAGCAGGTTGGGGGAGAAAGCCTGGGGTTTGTGTCCGAGTCCACGTCTAGAAGGGGAGTACTGTAACGATCGGTGGTTTGGCAGCTGTGGACAAGCAGGGTATGTCTGCAACTGCCTCTCTTTCCTGCAGTCAAGCTTTGTTTCTCCTCTCAGCATCTAGCACGCCGAGAGCCGTGCTGTCCCCAGCTCATAGAGTTTCTGTCTCGCGCGGGCGTGCGCGGAGACAGGACCTTTATGCGAGCAGAAGGCGTGTCAGCTGACCTGCCGGTCGGCTGACGTCACTGGTGACTCTCGCCGTTCGTATTGGCTGGTTCCGAGGTGGAAGTGGCTGGAAACGTGTCTCCGCTTCTTAAAGAGGAACTGTAACATAAAAACATCCCCTGGGGGGTACTCACCTCGGGTGGGGGAAGCCTCCGGATCCTAATGAGGCTTCCCACGCCGTCCTCCATCCGTCAGGGGTCTCGCTGCAGCCCTCCGTGGAGTCCGGGCAGCGGTGACGTCATTATTTACCTTCCTGGCTCCTGCGCAGGCGCTCTGACGGCTGTCGGCTCCGAACTACACGGAAATACCCGATCGCCGTCGGGTCCGCTCTACTGCGCAGGCGCAAGTTTCCTGCGCCTGCGCAGTAGAGCGGACCCGAATGAGATCGGGTATTTCCGTGTAGTTCGGAATGGAAAGCCGCCACAGCGCCCCCGCTGGAGCCAGCAAAGGTAAATATTGAAATGACAGTCGGCACAGTCGCCGGCTGTTCGGAGGGCTGCGGAGAGACCCCCGTGGGACAGAGGACGGCGTGGGAAGCCTCATTAGGATCCGGAGGCTTCCCCCACCCGAGGTGAGTACCCCCCAGGGGATGTTTTGAATGTTACAGAGTCTCTTTAAGCCTCCAGTCTTCATTCATTCGCTGTCTGCTGTCGTGAATACTTTGTGTTAGCGCTCAGACCTTAGACTAGTTCCAGGTGTTGAAACCAAGGACTTCACACCAAGACTAGGATTATTGTTACATTGTTTTGATTACCTGTGTATGATTCTGGCTAGACGTCTGACTTTGCTTTCTGCTTAACGATTCTGTACTTCTGCCTATCTGACTAGTTGCTGAACCTCTGCCTGATTACTCGTTATTCTTCTGCCTCATGATTCTGTACTGATACTTACCTCTCTGTTGCCGAACCTTGCCTGTCTGACCACTCTACTCACCAGTGGGCCCTCGCCACTGGGGGGTGTTATTTACTCACCAGCTTCTCTGGTGAGGTGATTCCTTATTGCTCAGTTAGTGACTGATAGCAAATTTCCAGCTCCACTGGAAAGGTCTGATCAAGTCTATACAGTCACCTTTTTTACTAGTACCTTGCCAGCTCCTCTGGTGAGAACTAGTCTGTATATTTCTGTATTCTTTGTTAGTACCTTTTCCAGCCCCTCTGGAGAGGTCTGTTCTATTCTCTACAGTCAGTGTACTGATAGTACCTAACCAGCTCCTCTGGAAAGGTCTCGCACAGCTATTAAAGTTACGGTTGCACCAAAACACTACTCTCACAGTATCCTTGCCAGCTATACTTGTATTATTGGTGATTCTGCAGATCACCACATAATCAGGTATAGTGTCTGCATTATTGATGATACTGCAGATCACCTAATAATCAGACGTCTGAGTTGCAGCATCCAACCGTTACAACATTGTTCGGGTATGTATTTGGCTGGTGTTGGCTCCGCCTACTTTTTCTAACCCTAACACACAATTACTCAATGACCAACTTTTGCTCTTTGCAGTCTTTGGCATCAATAATTTGCATTGAGATTAAACAAATCTGATTGGCTGTTTGTTGCTCCACCCCTTTGTCTAAATTTGAACCTCAGTCACCCAGTGACCAACTGTACCAGGTTTAAGGCTTGTGCCATTTCCAGTGCAAGAATGGCAGCAATTACATATTTCCCTTGAGAATCAATAGGTGAATTTTGATTGTATTTTGTAGGCTCCACCCACTTTACTGAATATTAATCCCAGCCACCTAGTGACCAATTGTGCAAAGTTTGAGAACCCTACCATTACCAGTGTAAGAATGGCTGCAGGTTACATTTTCTAAGTGAAATGTCTATTTGTCTCTGCCCACTGATGACCCGGTATTGCCCGATTATGTATTTGGCTGGTGTTGGCTGTGCCCACTTTTCCTAACCTTAACACACAATTACTCAGCTACTCAATGACCAAGTTTGTGAGCTTTGCGGTTTTTGGCATCCATAACCATTAAAATGAAACAAATAAGATTGTTTGTGGCTCCACCCCTTTTTATCAATTTAAACCCCAGTCACCCAATGATCAACTGTACCAGGTTTGAGGCTTGTGCCATTAACAGTGCAAGAATGGCAGCAACAAAATATTCCCCTGAAAAATCAATAGGTAATTTTTGATTGGCTTTTGTAGGCTCCACCCACTTTTCTGAATATTAATCCCAGTCACACAGTAATTAACTGTGTAAAGTTTGAGAACCCTACAATTAATAGTGTAAGAATGGCTGCAGTTTACATTTTTCCAGTAGAATTAGTATTTGTCTCCAACCACTTTTGACCCCGTATTTCCCGCTTATGTATTTGGCTGGTGTTGGCTGTGCACACTTTTTTAACCCTCACACACAATTAATCAATTACTCAATTACCAAGTTTATGAGCTTTGTGGTGTTTGGTGTCAATAATTTGCATTGGAATGAAACAAATCTAATTGGCTGTTTGTGGCTCCACCCCCTTTCTCAAAATTGAACCCCAGTCACCCAATGATCAACTGTACCAGGTTTGAGGCTTGTGCCATTAACAGTGCAAGAATGGCAGCAATGTAAATATTCCCCTTGAAAATCAATAGGTGAATTATGATTGGCTTTTGTAGACTCCACCCACTTTTCTGAATATTAATCCCAGTCGCCCAGTAACCAACTGTGCAAAGTTTGAGAATCCTACCATTAACAGTGTAAGAATGGTGGCTGTTTACATTTTCTCAGTGAAATCTGTATTTGTCTCCACCCCATTTTTGGTTATGGGAATAAAAAGTATCCTATACTTTATTCCAGGTAGTGTACTATGTGTGTGCCAAATCTCATTCAAATCCGTTCAGCCATTTTTGTGTGATCGAGTAACAAACATCCAAACGTCCAAACATCCAAACATCCAAACTTTCCCATTTATTATATTAGTAGGATGGGAAAGTTCGGATGTTTGGATGTTTGTTACTCGATCATGCAAAAATGGCTGAATGGATTTGAATGAAATTTGGCACACACATAGTAAATTACCTGGAATAAAGTATAGGATACTTTTTATTCCCATAACCAAAAAGTAGGCAGAGACAAATCCAAATTTCACTGGTAAAATGTAAACAGCAGCCATTCTTACACTGTTAATGGTAGGGTTCTCAAACTTTGCACAGTTGGTTACTGGGTGACTGGGATTAATATTCAGAAAAGTGGGTGGAGCCTTCAAAAGCTAATCAAAAATTACCTATTGATTTTCAAGGGGAATATTTACTTTGCATAAAAATTATATTAGAAAGATAACGTACAAGAAAATTACAAACATGTAAGGCTGGTATTGCCTGTCAACATCAGCAGCTATTGGCACAATGGTTATACAAAATATACATAGATTATAACAGGTTCACACAAGCAAAAGATATGGTATATATGCTAAGCCCATAAATCGAAGCAATGATACAAGCTGCATGTATGTAAGTAAAGGACTAGCAATATCAACAATGTCCAAGTGAAACCTCGCTCATAAATCCAAAAGCCCTGACAGCGCTGTTTCGTATACCTTTTTCAAAGGGTTCTGGATATCAGGATCAGGCTGCTGTAGATGATACCGGCATATGGCGTTGTTTAAATAATCCCTAAAGCCCTCAATTGCCGGACTGGACACCGGGGGCCGGCCTCTGACGCGTCTGACATTACGCGGCGTCATCGCCGCGGCGTCATTGTGTCACTTCCGGTCGCACGGAGCTCGGTGACATGCCGCCAACCACCAGGGGAAGGGAATACCAACCCCAAAATGGCCGCCGCGCATGCGCACACCGGGCACTCGCCGCCGGGAGACTTCTGCACAAAATAATGAAACATAGCAAAGAGGCAGTGCTGGAAGTCGCAGTAGACCAGTGTTGGTTTATCATGGAAGGCGGTGTCCAGTGGCGAGGGGCGGATTATGTTAGTCTAAAGCAAAAGACAAAGAAATTAAAATTAAAAAACTGCCATTAAATGCAAACTAGCCTGAAAATAGAAAATGTTCATTAAAACAGGGTAATATATTTTAAAACTGTATATAGCCAGACGGACGACGGGCATGGAACAGGAATGCAAACGCCCACATCATTGGAGGAATGAGCAGGTTTGCAAATATCCGCTCCTCTTAAAGGAACAGTAAGATGGGACATAAGAGAAAATAGCGCAAGTGTCATAGACAGACCCAGAGAATCGCCGCATAGAAACTGAATGAAAGCAGAGGGTTAACACAAGGGAATTAAGAGCAAGAAGCGTCAGCAACTGAGTGGAAAACCCAATGCAGCCACACGGAACCAGAGGCGACAGATCTGAGAATGCCCACAAAAGTTGCCTAGGGAAGAATAAATCAACAAATGAAGGGTGTGAGACTCACATCCTCATTCATGCCAAATGGAAATTTAGTTTTAAGTTTATAAATCCAAAATAGTTCTCGTTGAAGTAGTTTTAACTCTATATCCCCACCCCTTGCCGATGGACGCACTAATTCAATGACCCTGAATCTGAGTTGGGACACGTTGTGCCCTGCCTCCATAAAGTGTTTAGCAAGAGGGGAATCCACATTGTAGCAACGGATGTTGCTACCATGTTCATTAATGCGCGTTCTTATATCTCGTGTAGTCTGGCCCACATACAGTTTACCACAAGGGCAAATGAGACAGTAGACAACGTTTTTACTTGAGCAATTGGAAAAATCATTGAGTGCAATAGACTGGCCACTTTGTGGATGAGGGAACGAATTCCCTCGACTCACGTAGCCACATTGGGCACAATTTCCGCATGGGAACATCCCCTGCGGAGGGGGAAGATTAGTAAGCCAATTACCTGCAGTTGCTGACAGTTGTCTATTGCTCCTGGCATGTACCAGAGAATCCCGTAGACTTTTTGACCGACGGAAGGCACACATTGGTGGTTCTTGAAATACATTGGCGATTGTTGGGTCGCTGCTGAGAACATGCCAGTGTTTCTTGACAGTTTTTTGGGCCTGTAAAGAAAGAGGCGAATATGTTAATACCATTGGAATCCTGTTGCGATTAGTACGAAGCTGGTGAGATAACAGATCAGAACGATTTTTTGCAGCTGCTTTGGTCAAGGCCTGGTTAAGATGATTTACATCATAACCTCGAGCAACAAAGTTATCAAGCATCTTTTGTGCCTCCTTATAGAAAACCGCGTCTGTAGACGCGGATGAAAGCTGCCTGTGGAGATGTAGGTATTTCGGTCAGTTGGTTTACGATAGGGAGTTGTCTGAATCCTACCATTCTGGAGTTGGACCAGGACATCGAGAAAGTGTACCTCGGTCTGACTATAGTCAAGGCTGAAGCTAATCGTCGGGAAGCAATTGTCCAGGGCATTTTGAAAAGAAAGCAAAGTGGACTCAGTCCCTGACCAGGTGAAAAAAATGTCATCGATATACCTCAGCCAGCATAAAGACTGGCTGAGGTACAGCAGATGACAATAAACAAACACCTCCTCGAAATGTTCCATAAACAGGTTGGCATATCCGGGAGCTACATTGCTCCCCATTGCCGTACCTTGTAACTATTGGAAGAACTGTCCCTCAAAGGAAAAATAATTCCTCTGTAGGACAATTTGAAGCAGTGAGAGAAGAAACTAAGACAGGCTCGGTTGGAGGCACATTTTCTCAAAATTAGACCAAATGATCTCAATACCAGCTGCATGAGGGATTGAAGTGTAAAGACTAGTGACGTCCATAGTGCAAAGAAAAACTGGGGAAGAGAAAAAGCCAAAGTTAGTGACTTTAGAAAGAAAATCAGTGGTGTCAAGCAGAAAAGAACGCATGAGAGAAACCCTAGGACGTAAGACCTGGTCAAGAAGAATTGCCAACGGTAAGAAAACAGAGTTAGTACCTGCCACTATAGGTCTCCCAGGTGGGTTCACCAGTGATTTTTGAATCTTGGGTAAAACATAAAACAGAGGAATAAGAGGAAACGGTGTGATGAGAAAATCAGAAAGTTGTTTGGAAATGAGGCCTACCTCAAGAGCTTGTATAACGAGGCTGTCAATAATATCCTTAATTGCAGTAGTGGGGTCACCTGTAAGTTTAAGGTACACATTAGAATCCCTCAACTGTCTTTGAACTTCCTGTCTATAAGTACTTGAATCCATGACAACGATTGCTCCACCCTTGTCAGCCGGCTTAATCACTAATTGGGAATTGTCCCTCAGTGTCTGGAGAGACTGTTTTTCTGAGAGTGACAAGTTCCGATGCGGTGTGAAACTAGGCCAGCGGACAAGGGAGAGATCTCGCTGAACCAAATCGACAAATGTATCGATTGCATGCGATGAATTTGGGGGGATCCACTTACTTTTGGCTCTGCATTTAGTGAGATCCACCTCTGGGGGGAACAGATTGATAGGAGGGTTCTGGGAGGTAACCATATTGGAAGGATTACTGAAGAAAGCCTTAATGCGTAAAGTCCTATAAAAATTGAATAAATCCCAATCAAGTTCAAGTGCCGAGCCCGGATGTGTGGGAACAAATCCCAACCCCCAGGTCAGTACCTTTTTCTCCGTAGCAGTGAGAATATGTGAGGAGAGGTTGACTATTAGTTCCTCCCTTGTGTCTGGCTCCTGGTTACTCTGGTGTCTTTTGGGGCCCCTTCTGCCCCTCCTCGTCCTCTTCCTCTTCCTCCCCTGCCCCGGGGGTGGTTGCCTAAAAAAGCTCCCGATGAACCAGAGGATCCTTCCCCTGAATTCTGATCTGAGGGAGGATTTCCTTGAGGGGTTAGGGTACGGCGTCTAGGACGTTTATCGTTTCGCCAACTATAGACGCAGTCCTCCTGATAGTCCAAGGTGTCTCTTCTAAATTTGTCTAGTTTTTTGGTAAGGACCTCTTTTTTGTAGTTGTCAAGGGAAACGCTTCTTGCTCTTAATTCCCTTGTGTTAACCCTCTGCTTTCATTCGGTTTCTATGAGGCGATTCTCTGGGTCTGTCTATGACACTTGCGCTATTTTCTGTTATGTCCCATCTTACTGTTCCTTTAAGAGGAGCGGATATTTGCAAACCTGCTCATTCCTCCAATGATGTGGGCGTTTGTATTCCTGTTCCATGCCCGTCGTCCGTCTGGCTATATACAGTTTTAAAATATATTACCCTGTTTTAACGAACATTTTCTATTTTCAGGCTAGTTTGTATTCAATGGCAGTTTTTTAATTTTAATTTTTTTGTCTTTTGCTTTAGACTAACATAATCCGCCCCTCGCCGCTGGACACCGCCTTCCATGATAAACCAACACTGGTCTACTGCGACTTCCAGCACCGCCTCTTTGCTATGTTTCATTATTTTGTGCAGAAGTCTCCCGGCAGTGAGTGCCCGGTGCGCGCATGCGCGGCGGCCATTTTGGGGTTGGTATTCCCTTCCCCTGGTGGTTGGCGGCATGTCACCAAGCTCCGTGCAACCGGAAGTGACGCGATGACGCCGCGGCGATTACGACGCGTGACGTCAGACGCGTCAGGGGCCGGCCCCTGGTGTCCAGTCCGGCAATTGAGGGCTTTAGGGATTATTTAAACAACGCCCTATGCCGGTATCATCTACAGCAGCCTGATCCTGATATCCAGAACCCTTTGAAAAAGGTATACGAAACAGCGCTGTCAGGGCTTTTGGATTTATGAGCGAAGTTTCACTTGGACATTGTTGATATTGCTAGTCCTTTGCTAGTCCTTTACTTACATACATGCAGCTTGTATCATTGCTTCGATTTATGGGCTTAGCATATATACCATATCTTTTGCTTGTGTGAACCTGTTATAATCTATGTATATTTTGTATAACCATTGTGCCAATAGCTGCTGATGTTGACAGGCAATACCGGCCTTACATGTTTGTAATTTTCTTGTACTTTACCTTTCTAATACAATTTTGAGCAAACTATTACTTGGTGTGCGGATCATTTTATATTGATTTTGCTACTTATGGTTGTGGTCTAATCCACGATCCAGCACCCATGTTAGCTTCATAAAAGATTTATTGCTATCTTGTGCAAATTTGTGCATCAGGTGTGCAGACCTCTTTTTTTGATTGAATATTTACATTGCTGCCATTCTTGCACTGTTAATGGCACAAGCCTCAAATCTGGTACAGTTCATCATTGGGTGACTGGGGTTTAACCACTTGCCGACCGCCTACTTCATATTGGCGGCGGCAAAGTGGCAACCCCAGGACCACGTAACGCAGATTGGCGTCAGGTCCTGGGGCACTCTCTGGCCGGGGATCGCGCGCTGGGATGCGCGCGCATCCGCCGGCAATAGGCTCCGCCCACCCGCGACGTCAACCCGCCGGCCAATCGGAAGTGCCGGCGGGTTGTTAACCCGACGATCGCTGGATAGGAAGCGTATAATACGCTTTGTAATGTTTACAAAGCGTATTATACAGGCTGCCTCCTGCCCTGGTGGTCCCAGTGTCCGAGGGACCACCAGGGCAGGCTGCAGCCACCCTAGTCTGCACCCAAACACACTGATCTGCCCCCCCCCTGCCCCCTGATCGCCCACAGTACCCCTCAGACCCCCCCCGGCCCACCCCCCAGACCACCGTTTGCACACAATCACCCCCCCTAATCACCCATCAATCACTCCCTGTCACTATCTGTCAACGCTATTTTTTTTTTTAGTCCCTAAACTGCCCCCTGCTCCCTCCTGATCACCTCCCCACCCCTCAGATTCTCCCCAGACCCCCCCAGACCCTCCCCCCTGTGTACTGTATGCATCTATCCCCCCTGATCACCTGTCAATCACCTGTCAATCACCTGTCAATCACCCGTCAATCACCCCCTGTCACTGCCACCCATCAATCAGCCCCTAACCTGCCCCTTGCGGGCAATCTGATCACCCACCCACACCAATAGATCGCCCGCAGATCCGACATCAGATAACCTCCCAAATCCATTGTTTACATCTATTCTCTCCTCTAAACACCCACTAATTACCCATCAATCACCCATCAATCACCCCCTATCACCACCTGTCACTTTTACCCATCAGATTAGACCCTTGCGGGCACCCAATCACCCGCCCACACGCTCAGATTGCCCTCAAACCCCCCCTTATCGATTCGCCAGTGCATTATTTACATCCGTTCTTCCCTGTAATAACCCACTGATCACCTGTCCATCACCCCCTGTCACTGCCACCCATCAATCACCCCCTGTCACTGCCACCCATCAATCAGCCCCTAACCTGCCCCTTGCGGGCAATCTGATCACCCACCCACACCAACAGATCGCCCGCAGATCCGACATCAGATCACCTCCCAAATCCATTGTTTACATCTATTCTCTCCTCTAAACACCCACTAATTACCCATCAATCACCCATCAATCACCCCCTATCACCACCTGTCACTGTTACCCATCAGATTAGACCCTTGCGGGCACCCAATCACCCGCCCACACGCTCAGATTGCCCTCAGACCCCCGCCTTATCAATTCGCCAGTGCAATATTTACATCTGTTATTCCCTGTAATAACCCACTGATCACCTGTCAATTACCCATCAATCACCCCGTGTCACTGCCACCCATCAATCACCCCCTGTCACTGCCACCCATCAATCAGCCTCTAACCTGCCCCTTGCGGGCAATCTGATCACCCACCCACACCAATAGATCGCCCGCAGATCCGACATCAGATCACCTCCCAAGTGCAGTGTTTACATCTCTTCTCTCCTCTAAACACCCACTAATTACCCATCAATCACCCCCTATCACCACCTGTCACTGTTACCCATCAGATTAGACCCTAATCTGCCCCTTGCGGGCACCCAATCACCCGCCCACACCTCAGAACGCCCTCAGACCCCAGCCCTGATCACCTCGCTAGTGCATTGCTTGCATCTATTTCCCCCCTCTAATCACACCTTGAGACACCCATAAATCACCTCCTGTCACCCCCTAGCACACCTACCCATCAGATCAGGCCCTAATTTGCCCCGTGTGGGCTCCTGATCACTCGGCCAAACCCTCAGATCCCCCTCAGACCCCCTTCCGATCACCTCCCCAGTGCATTGATTGCATCTATTTTCCCCTCTAACCGCCCCCTGAGACACCCATCAATCACCTCCTGTCACCCCCCTAGCACTCCTATCCATCAGATCAGGCCCAATACATCCTGTCATCTAAGAGGCCACCCTGCTTATGACCGTTTCCACAAAATTTGCCCCCTCATAGACCACCTGTCATCAAAATTTGCAGATGCTTATACCCCTGAACAGTCATTTTGAGAAATTTGGTTTCCAGACTACTCACAGTTTTGGGCCCGTAAAATGCCAGGGCAGTATAGGAACCCCACAAGTGACCCCATTTTAGAAAGAAGACACCCCAAGGTATTCTGTTAGGTGTATGATGAGTTCATAGAAGATTTTATTTTTTGTCAAAAGTTAGCGGAAATTGGATTTTTATTGTTTTTTTCACAAAGTGTCATTTTTCACTAACTTGTGACAAAAAATAAAATCTTCTATGAACTCACCATACCCCTAACGGAATACCTTGGGGTGTCTTCTTTCTAAAATGGGGTCACTTGTGGGGTTCCTATACTGCCCTGGCATTTTAGGGGCCCTAAACCGTGAGGAGTAGTCTAGAATCCAAATGCCTCAAAATGACCTGTGAATAGGACGTTAGGCCCCTTAGCGCACCTAGGTTGCAAAAAAGTGTCACACATGTGGTATCGCCGTACATAGAAGAAGTAGTATAATGTGTTTTGGGGTGTATTTTTATACATACCCATGCTGGGTGGGAGAAATCTCTCTGTAAATGGACAATTGTGTGTAAAAAAAATCAAATAATTGTCATTTACAGAGATATTTCTCCCACCTAGCATCTGTATGTGTAAAAATACACCCCAAAACACATTATACTACTTCTCCTGAGTACGGCGGTACCACATGTGTGGCACTTTTTTGCACCCTAAGTGCGCTAAGGGGCCCAAAGTCCAATGAGTACCTTTAGGATTTCACAGGTCATTTTGCGACATTTGGTTTCAAGACTACTCCTCACGGTTTAGGGCCCCTAAAATGCCAGGGCAGTATAGGAACCCCACAAATGACCCCATTTTAGAAAGAAGACACCCCAAGGTATTTCGTTAGGAGTATGGTGAGTTCATAGAAGATTTTATTTTTGTCACAAGTTAGCGGAAAATGACACTTTGTGAAAAAAACAATTAAAATCAATTTCCGCTAACTTGTGACAAAAAAAAAAAATCTTCTAAGAACTCACCATACTCCTAATGGAATACCTTGGGGTGTCTTCTTTCTAAAATGGGGTAATTTGTGGGATTCCTATACTGTCCTGGCATTTTAGGGGCCCTAAACCGTGAGGAGCAGTCTTGAAACGAAATTTCTCAAAATGACCTGTGAAATCCTAAAGGTACTCATTGGACTTTGGGCCCCTTAGCGCAGTTAGGGTGCAAAAAAGTGCCACACATGTGGTATCGCCGTACTCAGGAGAAGTAGTATAATGTGTTTTGGGGTGTATTTTTCCACATACCCATGCTGAGTGGGAGAAATATCTCTATAAATTGACAATTGTGTGTAAAAAAAATAAAAAAATTGTCATTTACGGAGATATTTCTCCCACCCAGCATGGGTATGTGTAAAAATACACCCCAAAACACATTATACTACTTCTCCTGAGTACGGCAATACCACATGTGTGGCACTTTTTTGCAGCCTAACTGCGCTAAGGGGCCCAAAGTCCAATGAGCATCTTTAGGCTTTACAGGGGTGCTTACAATTAGGCACCCCCCAAAATGCCAGGACAGTGAACACACCCCACAAATGACCCCATTTTGGAAAGTAGACACTTCAAGGTATTCAGAGAGAAGCATAGTGAGTCCGTGGCAGATTTCATTTTTTTTGTCGCAAGTTAGAAGAAATGGAAACTTTTTTTTTTTTTTCCTGTCACAAAGTGTCATTTTCCGCTAACTTGTGACAAAAAATAAAATCTTCAATGAACTCACCATGCCTCTCACTGAATACTTTGGGATGTCTTCTTTCCAAAATGGGGTCATTTGGGGGGTATTTGTACTATCCTGGAATTTTAGCCCCTCATGAAACCTGACAGGTGCGCAGAAAAGTCAGAGATGCTTGAAAATGGGAAAATTCACTTTTTGCACCATAGTTTGTAAACGCTATAACTTTTACCCAATCCAATAAATATACACTGAATGTTTTTTTTTTTTATCAAAGACATGTAGCAGAATAACTTTCGTGCTCAAATGTATAGGAAATTTTACTTTATTTGAAAAATGTCAGCACAGAAAGTTAAAAAAGTCATTTTTTTTGACAAAATTCATGTCTTTTTTGATGAATATAATAAAAAGTAAAACTCGCAGCAGCAATCAAATAGCACCAAAAGAAAGCTGTATTAGTGACAAGAAAAGGAGGTAAAATTCATTTAGGTGGTAGGTTGTATGACTGAGCAATAAACCGTGAAAGCTGCAGTGGTCCGAATGGAAAAAAAGGCTCTGGTCCTTAAGGGGTTTTATGACTGCAGTCCTTAAGTGGTTACATTTATAAAAGGGGGTGGAGCCACAAACTGCCAATATGATTTGTTTCATTTTAATGCAAGTTATTGATGCTAAAGACCGCAAAGCTCACAAACTTGGTCATTGAGTAGTTGATTAATTGTGTGAAAAGTGGGCGCAGCCAACACCTGCCAAATACATTATCAGGCAATGCCGGGTCATCAGTAGGCGGAGACAAATGCAAATATCACTGAGAAAATGTAAACTGCAGCAATTCTTACACTGTTAATGGTAGGGTTCTCAAACTTTGCACAATTAGTCACTGGGTGACTGGATATAATGTTCAGTAAAGTGGGTGGAGCCTAAAAAAGCCAATGCAAATTCACTTATTGACTTTCAAGGGGAATAATTAATTGCTGCCATCCTTGCACTGTTAATGGCACAAGCCACTTGCACTGTTAATCACCTGTAACTGGTACAGATGGCCATTGGGTGATTGGGGTTCAAATTCAGAAAAGGGGTGGAGCCAAATCCAATCAGATTTTTTTTTATTTCAATGCAAATTAGTGATGCCAAAGACCGCAAAGCTCACAAACTTGGTCACTAATGAACAAGCAACACCCATGCTAACCTAGAAATAAAAAACACATATATACCGTATTTTCCGCCGGATAAGACGCACTTTTTCTCCCTAAAAAATGGGGAGAAAAAGTCCCTGCGTCTTATACGGCAAAGGCAGGGAATCCCCGACTTCCGAACACTCGCCGATACGAACCGCCACCATGTCGGGGATTCCCTGCCTGTGTGCATCCTAATTCTGCCTCTTTTGTAACCCCCGACTATGTCAGCTGCCGTGTCTTAAGTCCCCGCTATGGTCCTGACTCCCGCATGTGTCCGCGCCCCCCCCCCCCCCCACGTGTTTCCGCTACCTCCCCTGTGTTGTATGTCCCCCCGGGTGTTTCCGCCCCCTCCCCTTGTGTGGTCTGGCCACCCCGGGTGTTTAGCGGCAGCTTCTTACCTCTTCCATCATGCCCGCGTGGACTGCAGACCTCCAGCTTCTGTGTGCGGCTTCCTCTAGTGACGGCTTCTAATGACGCGTCACATGCGGGGGGCCGAGGACACATGCGGGAGTCAGAAGGACCATAGCGGGGACTTAAGACACGGCAGCTGACATGGTGGGGGGGTTACAAAAGGACCATGGGGGAGACAGAAGGGACAGGAGGAGACATAATGGGGGTGACAGGAGGACCATGGGGGAGATGGAAGAGACAGGAGGAGACATGGTGGGGTGATGGGAATATGCATGGGGGTGACAGGAGGACCATGGGGGGCACATAAGAGACAGGAGGAGACATGGTGGGGGAGACAGGAATACACATGGGGTGACAGGAGGACCATATGAGGCACATAAGAGACAGGAGGCGACATGGTGGGGGTGACAGGAGGACACATGGGGCAGACATGCGGACACATGGGGGAGACATGGGGACACAGGACACATGGGACAGACATGGAGGATACATGGGAGACACAGGAGGCTACCATTTGAGGGATAACATGTACAAAGCGCTCCGGGAATATGGACGCACCAGGTTTAGTATATATATTTTTTTCCCTGGTTTTTGCCCTCTAAACCTAGGTGCGTCTTATATTCCGGAGCGTCTTATATGGTGCGAAATACGGTAAGTAGATAAATACTACTACCACTTACATAACAGATGTATTGTGTTATCCACGTAAGGATTCCCTTGAATTTTATAAAAGAAAAGCAGAAAATCCTATTCAAGGCAGTGGCCATTTTGCCAAGCTAATGCTGACACCATATCCTCCCCTCCCTTCTCTTGCTCATTGTTTATTCATTAGCTGCCCTCCTCCCAGAGTCTTTTTTTTATTTACACATCCAATCACTGAGTCACCTCAGCCTTGCTTGTAAACACAAGTGATCAGCTAGGCAGGGAAATATATGGAAGAGGAGGAATATATTATAGATAAAAAGAACTCCCAGCATTCAAAAGAAATCCCAGCATTCAACTTTTTGGCACTGTTTGGCACTAGGGCCAGAGCTCCTAAAGTATGTGATAACTCCAAATCATAACAGCAGAAAAAGTTTTGAATGCAGGATTAGCATCTGTATCATTTAATTCACTCAGACCAGTTGTTGTTGAAATTTGATTTTTATGGTGACAATACCGCTTTAAGTAATTGAGTAATTGTGTGTTAGGGTTAGAAAAAGTGGGCGGAGCCAAAGCTCTGGTACTTTGAGTCCGCCAGGAGAAAAGCGCAATAAAAATGTTATTTGTCTTGTCTAATTTTTCTCTTGACAACTGTTGAACACAAAAGTAAAAGGCCATGCCTGGCTACAAAGCCTTGAGCAATGTTTGGAAGGTGTAATGATTAAGGGCTCTGCCTCTGACACAGGAGACCAGGGTTCTAATCTTGGCTCTGTCTGTTCAGTAAACCAGCACCTATTCAGTAGGAGACCTTAGGCAAGTCTTCCTAACACTGCTACTGCCTATAGAGCATGCCCTAGTGGCTGCAGCTCTGGTGCTTTGAGTCCGCCAGGAGAAAAGCGTGATATAAATGTTATTTGTCTTGTCTAATTTTTCTCTTGGATTGAGCATAAATGGGAAATGCTAGGCTAGCTTTAGTTAGTAGTGTTGTGGTACAGCGGTTAAGGTACTTGCCCACCACACAGTGAGACCTGGGTTCAATTCCCAGCCAATGTGAGTTGGCTTTTATGCTACTAAACCTTAAAATGAACCTAAACTGAGAAGGATATGGATTTTTCTTTTTAAAATAATACCAGTTGCCTGAATCGCCTGCTGATCCTGTGTCTCTAATACTTTTAGCCACAACCCCTGAACAAGCATGCAGATCAGGTGCTCTGACTGAAGTCAGACTTGATTAGCTGCATGCTTGTTTCAGGATGTGATTCAGCCACTATTGCAGTCACAGAGATAAGCTGGACTGCCAGGCAACTGGTATTGTTTAACAGGAAACATCCATATAACTCTCAGTTAAGGGTCCCTTTAAGCAACCTAATGTTTCCATTGGATTGAGCATAAATGGTAAATGCTAGGCCAGCTTCAGTTAGTACTGTTGTGGTACAGCGGTTAAGGTACTTGCCTACCACACAGTGAGACGTGGGTCAATTCCCAGCCATGGTATGTAAACCGGCTTTTGAAATACTACAATTCTCTGGCAGATGAGACCCTCCTCCCTCCGGTAGGAGGGTAGAGGGTAGGAGGGAGTAAACATACAAGAGCCTAATTAAACTCTCCCTAGCAGAGTGTGTGTAACAGCTGTCCCTTAACTAATTAGTGTAGGCAGACGAGTGAGTAAAAAGGCTCAAGGACCTTGCCTTTTATAAAGGGGGGTGGGGCTCCAGGCGTGAGTGCAGTCTGAGTGGCAATCATGTGCCTGCTGACTGTGATGTAGAGGGTCAAAGTTCTGCTCCATGGAGCATTATGGGGCGAATCGAACTTCCGAGAAAGGTCGCCTTTGGTAGGTGAACGCGAACCTCCGAAGGTCGCCAGGAACCGTTCGCGTCATCTCTAGTGGCCAACTGTGTCATGTTTGAGAGCCCTGCCAATAACAGAATGGCTGAAATCAATCTAACAAATATGATTGGCTGTTTGTGTCTCCACCCCTTTAGTGAATTTGGACCCCAGTCACCAAATGACTGATTGTATCAGGTTTGAGGCCTCTGCCATTAACAGTGTAAGAATGGTAGCAATGTAAATATTCCCCTTGAAAATCAATAGGTGAATTTTGATTGGCTGTTGTAGGCTCCACCCACTTTCTGAATATTCATCCCAGTCACCCAGTGGCCAATTGAGTAAAGTTTGGGAACCCTGCCTTGTAAAAAAAGTAGATGTTGGCACCACCCACTTTTTCTAACCTTGAAATACAGTCAAATTATCAAGTTTATCAGCTTTGGGGTCCATGGTATGAATACTTTGTATATTCCCATTGAAAAATAAACAAATCTGGATGTTTGTGGCTCTGCCCCCTTTCTGAATTTGAACCCTAGTTACCCAGTGAGCAACTGTACCAGGTTTGAGGCATCTATTATTAACAGTATAAGAGAATGGTAGCAGCTTAAATATTCCTTTTGAAAATCAAAAGGTAAATTTTTATAGGCTCCTCCCACCTTCCAGAATCTTAATCTCATTCACCCAGTGACCAACAGTGCAAAGTTTAAGAACTCTGCCATTAACAGTGTAAGAATGGCTGCAGTTTATATTTTCCCAGTAAAATTTGTTTTTGGCTCTGCCCACTTTTTGTAACCTTGACACACAGTCACTCAATGGCCAAGTGTGTGAGCTTTCAGATTCCTGGCATCAAAAATGTGTGAATGGAAGCAGTTTATCCACCAAGGAAATCTGATTGGCTGTATGTGGCCCCGCCCCTTTAGTGAATTTGGACCCCAGTCACCCAATGACCGACTGTAGCAAGTTTGAAGCCTCTGCTATTAACAGTGTAAGAATAGCAGCAGTTTAAATATTCCCCTTGAAAATCAATAGGTGAATTTTTATTGGCTGTTGTAGGCTCCACCCACTTTCTTGAATCTTAATCGCATTCACCCAGTGACCCACTGTGTCAAGTTTGAGAGCCCTGCGATTAACAGTTTAAGAATGGCTGCAGTTTACATTTTCCCATTTAAAATGAATGGTGAAATTTGATTGGCTGTTTTATGCTCCACCCACTTTTCCTGGATTTGTAACCTTGGTCACCAAGTGACCAACTGTGCCAAGTGTGGGGACTCTGGCTTATTTACTGTGAGAATGGCAGCCTTTTACATTTTTTCCATTGACATGAATGGGTGAAATGTGATTTGCTGTTTGTAGCTCCGCCCATGTGAGCAGGGGGGACCCGAGACCCCCAGAACCTATCATCCCAGGTAGTAAGGCATCTGTATACCAAGTTTAGTTCAAATCGGTAAAGCCGTTTTCGAGTGATCGCGGCACATACACACCCACACACACACACATACACACCCACATCCGATTTTATATATATAGATGCTATTTTCACTACAGATCCAATTTCAGCACAGTTCCTCCTCTGCATCTGTAGAGATACAGGCCGAGATCACAACTTTTCTTCATAACAATTAGGGATGGTTGCTGCATTCCGCGGAATTTAAAATTCTGCAATTCCGGACGGAATCTGGTCATTCCGGTTCAGAAGCGACAGAACGGAATTGCTATAGCCGTTTTTCGGAATTCCGCGGAACAAAACGGATTTCCGTGGAATTCAAACCCCCAGTCCCCACCCCCACTCCCTAACTGATTTCTGCCTAATAAGAAGTCTTTCTACTCAGTGGACTCCCTCCTCTACCTTCTCCTCACTCCTTCCTCCCTCCCTTTTCATAGCGACGGAATTTAGACCTGGCGGAATCCGCAAATTCTGGCGGAACGGAATTCGTTCGTTCCGATCATCCCTAATAACAATCAATGTACAGGTTTTATGGATAGAATACTTCCATTCAAAATGCTGAAAAGTTAAAACGATAATTAACAAAAATTATAATTGTCAAAACAAATTTTCAAACAATATTTTTCAAACCACTAATTCTGTAAACAAAAAAAAATGTTTTTTAATGGGTGCTGCGCTTGGTGCCCAAAGCATCCAGTTTTGCGCCCAATAGCCAATATTTATCATTGGAGTGAATGGTGGCACCTGATTTGTCCATTTCTCATATGTGCGCATTTTTTCTGCCTCAGTGATACTCGTGCATGCCATGCAACAAATGCATCAAATAAAATAGTATATGTTGTAACACAATGCCAAAGTCATGGAGGATCACATGATGATCAGTTTGATCACATGACAGATCTGTAAAGCTCTGATTTGCAGTTATAACTCCCTCCTTTACTACATGATTATAAGCAGCAAATCAGAGCCTAATACACCTGTCACCTGATCACACGCTGGCTTCTCACACATTACTTCTCACAGCTTTAGAGATAAATATGGTAAATATGCTTCCATTCTCTCGCACTTCTTTTTAAGCTCATTCGGTACATCAGAAGAGTTAGCTACATAGATCAAAACAATAAGTACATCATTCTTAATGAGAAGGGAGAATTACCCAGTCCTCTCCAGATTGAGAATTGGATATCATATGTAGGACAAGAAGGAGGTACTTACAATATTCTAGAAGTTGGTTTATTTGATGGAACGGCACCTGATGATCAGCAGCTGAATATGTCAATGCAGTTAATTACATGGAAAGATAACAGGGTGAGTAACAATCCCGGAAGCTGGGGAAATTTGCTGTAGGCATTAGCTGGGAATGATTGTAGTCAGAGGCGGGCCCACTCATGAGGCGTGGTGAAACTTTTGCCTCAGGCGGCAAACTTCTAGGGGCGGCATCCGCCCGTCCGTGGGTACGGGGGGGGGGGGGGGTGGCGGCCGCTGAGCTGGAGGGGTAGCGGGCAGGACGGGGTTATTGGGCCTAGCGGTGGGCCTCCCTCGCCTGGGTCCCCTGAACTGCACCCCCCACCAGCTTTAAATAGTGGGTAAGCAGCCGACAGTAAGATGCACGGGAGGGGGATCACTCACCTCTTCCTCGTTCCAGCGTGCGCTCCACTGATGTCACTTCCTGCAACGCCGCCCACTGTATTGTACGTGGCCGGCGTTGCAGGAAGTGACGTCAGTGGAGCGCACGTTGGAACGAGGAAGAGGTGAGTGATCCCCATCCCGTGCCTCTTACTGTCGGCTGCTTACTCACTATTTAAAGCTGGAGGTGAGCGCAGATCGGGGGACCCAGGCGAGGGAGGGGGGGTCCAACCCCCCTCCCCACCACTAGGCCCAATACCCCCGTCCTGCCCGCTACCCCTCCAGCTCGGCGGGGGGGGGGGGGGGGGCAGCAGTTTTTAAAAATTTGCCTCAGGTGGCAAAAACTCTAGGGCCGGCCTGTGACTAAGGGTTTCAGCGTCTGGGGGCAAAGACAGTTGTTGTGGTAAGTTACGCAGTGAAATGTGGGCTTGGTCATCTGTGGAACCAAATGAACAAATGCTTTAGAAGATGTCATTATAAGTAGCCAGATGTGCCCCCCTTCCCTCAGTACAGGTAGCCAGGTTCCCCTCCTGTATAGGTAGCCAGATGTGCCCCCTTTCCTTGTTCTGATAGTTTGATACACCCCACCTTCCTCTCCCCATAGATAGCTAGATGTGCCCCCTTCCCCCCAATAGACAGCCATATGTACCCCCCTTTCCCCCATTTATATAGCTAGACATGCCCCCTCCTTCACACCCCCCCATAGCTAGATGCATGTGCACCCTTTAGATAGCCGTATGTGCCTCTTCCCCCCCCCCCCCCGTCCCTATGCACAGATGTGCCCCTGCTTCCCTCCCTCTGCAGAGTGTGTGTCAGCATCCATGTTGTTGTACGTATTTGCATAAATTGCATTACATTTCCGTAATGAGCATGAACATCCAAACATTAGCATAAATTAGTATAGCATGCCTCATATTGCATACATCACCCATATTTTATACAAATATTGTAAACCCTCATTAGCATAAAGTAATGTAAATTACCACATATTGCACATAAGTTAATAGAAACAAAGGATGAAAGCATCTGGCACAGCTCCAAGGTCTTCATTCTGTCAGTTTAATATCATATCGCATGTACAAGGGTTCATTCCACATCAGACTGTACAGTAAACTCTGACCTACCCTATATTCATCCTTGCTGTGGGGCAATGTGGGAGCAGCAGCGGCCTGCCTGATGACCGTTTCGCTCAACGAGCTTCTTCTGAGGCTCCGTGCGCACGGACATGTACAGTCTGATGTGGAATGAACCCTTGTACATGTAACACAGTATGATATTAAACTGACAGAATGAAGACCTTGGAGCTGTGCCAGATGTTTTCATCCTTTGTTTCTATTATACTGTGACGTTTTTTCAACTATCTGAAGCACGCAAAAGGTGTTACCCTATATACAGTATCTGTACCAGAAGGTAAAACCCTCCCCAACGCAGAAGTCCACTGTGCCTGCTGTTTTAATTCTATATTCATAAAAGTATTGCACATAAGTTAGCAGGAAACAGTACTAATAACATCTATTTCCATAAATTATACAAGTAGCTATAGATTGGCTTATATACATCATATTTCATTAGCCCCTATATATTAACATCATTTGGCATAGATGAATATATATTATTCCATACTGGCACAATTCAATAAAAATTACCCTATATTGGCTTACGATGGCCTCAATTCACTAAACAGTTTAGACTAGTCTACAGATGGATTTTAGTCTACTGATGGCTTGGTGTAATGTTTTAGACCTGTTTTTAGACCAGGTCTAACATTCAGTAATTACACAATTCACAAAGGCAAACAAGTAGTAACCACGCACACTTTTTCTGACAGAGATTACACCAGCTGATTTCTGTAGGTACAGTAATTCTGTGAGGTATTTTAGAAGTGAGGATGGAACCTTTTGAATTAATTATGCAGGAGTTTAATTGTATGCAGAGGAGAGCTCATCAGAGGAGAAGGATGTCAGTTATAGCTACTCGTGTGTGAATTGCATCTTTTGATCATTTCCCCTGCTTTACTGACCTAGATACTGAATGGTTTAGACCAGGTCTAAAAAGAGGTCTAAAACATTTGGTAATAGTGAATTCCTGTTTGATGCAACTGACCAAACCATCAGTAGACTAAAAACCGTCAGTAGACTAAGTCTAAACTGCTTAGTGAATTGAAGCTATTGTTATAAATTACCCCCTATTGTATATCCTAATCCTACTAATATTATAAATGGGAAAGTTCGGATGTTTGTATGTTTGTTACTCGATCACGCAAAAATGGCTGAACTGATTTGAATGAAATTTGGCACACACATAGTACATTACCTGGAATAAAGTATAGGATACTTTTTATTCCCATTACTAAAAAGTGGGTGGAGAAAAATACAAATTTTACTGGGAAATGTAAACAGCCGCCATTCTTACACTGTTAATGGTAGGGTTCTCAAACTTTGCACATTTGGTCACTGGGTGACTGGGGTGACCTGGTACAGTTGGTCTTTGGGTGACTGGGGTTCAAATTCAGAAAAGGGTGGAGCCACAAATAGCCAATCATATTTGTTTCATTTCAATGCAAATTAATGATGACAAAGACTGCAAAGCTTACAAACTTGGTCATTCAGTAATTGTGTGTTAGGGTTAGAAAAAGGGGCCGTAGTGAACAGCAGCCAAATACATAACTGGGCAACGCCGGGTCATCAGTGGGCAGAAACAAACACAAATTTCACTGGGAAAATGTAAACTGCAGCCATTCTTACACTATTAATTGTAGGGTTCTAAAACTTTACCTAGTTGGTCACTGGGTGACTGGGATTAATATTCAGAAAAGTGGTTGAAGCCTACAAAAAACAATCACAATTCACCTATTGATTTTCAAGGCAAAAATGTAATTGCTGCCGTGTTTGCACTGTTAATGGCACAAGCCTTAAACCTGGTACAGTTGGTCATTGGGTGACTGGGGTTAAAAATTTAGAAAAGGGGTGGAGCAGAAAACAGCCATTCAGATTTGTTTCATTTCAATGCAAATTATTCATGCCAAACACAACAAATCTCACAAACTTGGTCATTGAGTAATTGTGTGTTAGGGTTAGAAAAAGTGGGCACAGCCAACACCAGCCAAGTACATTCCCAGGAAATGCCAGATCATCAGCAGGCGGAGACAAATACAAATTTCACTGGGAAAATGTAAACTGCAGCATTCTTACACTATTAATGGGAGGGTTCTCAAACAGTTGGTCACTAGGTGACTGGTATTAATATTCAGAAAAGTGGGTGGAGCCTACAAAAGCCAATCAAAATTCACCTATTGATTTTCAGGCCTCTTTCACAGTAGGATATTGTGTTTTGATGCAACGTTAAAGTCGCAATGCAAAATTACAATGCAATGCCCCAAAAAAGTTGCAACGCAATTTAATGCCCCATTATCGTTGCATACAGTAGAGCATACAAGCAATGAAAAGTATGCTTCCAAGTCATTACTGAGCATGTGCAAACAGTCTAACACAGCTAATAACGTGTATAACACACTGCATGCAGTACATTCACTTAACGTGCAGCGTTAGACACCAACGCAATGTGTGCACTGTGAACAGGTCAATGATTTTTCATTGCAGTCAGTTATTCTGTGTTAAATGTTGTTTTAACGTGCAACTTTAACCAGGCCCGCCATCAGGGGGGGACATCCGTGACTGCCGTCACGGGCCCGGGCCTGCAGGGGGGCCCCATCCCCGCCGCGGCCCTAGCGGGTGCCGCCCGACCGCCGCTCAACCTCCCCTGGCCGCTGCTCCCTCCATCCCTCTAGCCGCGTCAGACCCCGATCAGGCGGCGACAATAGTGCGGGCGCTAGGACCCAGCGCCCGCACTGATATGCGGAAGTGACGTCACTTCCGCATATAGAGCGGGTGCGTCCAGCGCCCGCTCTTACTGGTCGGGTCGCCGCTGATCTTGAGGTCTGATGCTGCTGGCAGCCTGGCAAGGTAGGGGAAGCAGCGGTGGCGGCTGGGGGGGGCCTCCCTGTCACTCACTCCCTAGCTAAAGGGCCTCCCTGTCACTCACTCCCTAGCTAAAGGGCCTCCCTGTCACTCACTCCCTAGCTAAAGGGCCTCCCTGTCACTCACTCACTAGCTAAAGGGCCTCCCTGTCACTCACTCACTAGCTAAAGGGGCTCCCTGTCACTCACTCACTCCCTAAAGGGCCTCCCTGTCACTCACTCACTAGCTAAAGGGGCTCCCTGTCACTCACTCACTAGCTAAAGGGGCTCCCTGTCACTCACTCACTCGCTAAAGGGGCTCCCTGTCACTCACTCACTAGCTAAAGGGGCTCCCTGTCACTCACTCACTCACTCGCTAAAGGGCCTCCCTGTCACTCACTCACTAGCTAAAGGGCCTCCCTGTCACTCACTCACTAGCTAAAGGGCCTCCCTGTCACTCACTCACTAGCTAAAGGGGCTCCCTGTCACTCACTCACTCGCTAAAGGGCCTCCCTGTCACTCACTCACTAGCTAAAGGGCCTCCCTGTCACTCACTCACTAGCTAAAGGGGCTCCCTGTCACTCACTCACTAGCTAAAAGGGCTCCCTGTCACTCACTCACTAGCTAAAAGGGGCCTCCCTGTCACTCACTCACTAGCTAAAGGGGCTCCCTGTCACTCACTCACTAGCTAAAGGGCCTCCCTGTCACTCACTCACTAGCTAAAGGGCCTCCCTGTCACTCACTCACTAGCTAAAGGGGCTCCCTGTCACTCACTCACTAGCTAAAGGGCCTCCCTGTCACTCACTCACTAGCTAAAGGGGCTCCCTGTTACTCACTAGCTAAATGGGCCCCCTGTCACACTCACTCACTCCCTAAAGGGGCTCCCTGTCACTCACTCACTAGCTAAAGGGGCTCCCTGTCACTCACTCACTAGCTAAAGGGGCTCCCTGTCACTCACTCACTAGCTGAAGGGGCTCCCTGTCACTCACTCACTCCCTAAAGGGGCTCCCTGTCACTCACTCACTCACTCACTCCCTAAAGGGCCTCCCTGTCACTCACTCACTAGCTAAAGGGGCTCCCTGTCACTCACTCACTAGCTAAAGGGGCTCCCTGTCACTCACTCACTCCCTAAAGGGGCTCCCTGTCACTCACTCACTCCCTAAAGGGGCTCCCTGTCACTCGCTCACTAGCTAAAGGGGCTCCCTGTCACTCACTCACTCCCTAAAGGGGCTCCCTGTCACTCACTCACTACCTAAAAGGGCTCCATGTCACTCACTACCTAACCTGGGGGTCCCTGTCAGAATCCAGGTGAGAGGTGTCTACCATAATAAGGGGGCATTATGCCTATTTATGTGAAATGCTGTCTATTTATGTGCCTCATGTCTGCTGAATTTGTCTTGTTGGGGGCCTAATGATTGAATTTTTACTTGTTGGGGGCCTCATGATTTGTTGGGAGCCTCATTGCCTCAAGATTGCTGAATTTGTCTTGTTGGGGGCCTCATGATTTGTTGGGGACCTCATGATTTGTTGGGGGCCTCATGATTGCTGAATTTGTCTTGTTGGGGGTCTCACGATTGCTGAATTTATCTTGTTGGGGGCCTCATGATTGCTGAATTTGTCTTGTTGGGGGCCTCATGATTGCTGAATTTGTCTTGTTGGGGGTCACATGATTGCTAACTGCGAGACTATGGGAAAAGCTGAATCATTACCATATGAGACAATAGCATTAAACCTACTTTTTTAGTTTTTTTAAACAGAAAATAAAACTGGGAGGTTCTAAAAAAATGATGGAGCACTTCCTCCTTCCGGCTTGAAGGAGGAAGTGCTCGATATCGAGGCTTGCAACGCGTCCATTCGGAAACTTGCACCTCGTTGAAACGCTGGGCGGAGAGCGGCTTTCTGGGTAATTAACCCCGCCGCATCTAGCCGCTCAGCTGTGGCAATTAGGCAATTAGAGCTAACTTGAATCACGAGTATCCACCGTGGTTATTCGTGATTAATTTGTGGACAGCAAGCCTCCAACTAGCTCTGCCAACATGTAATGGCTACGCACATTTCTCAGTTTGGGGGGGGGGCCCGGACTGATGATTTGTGAGGGGCCCCAAAATTTCTGATGGCGGCCCTGACTTTAACATCGCACTGTGAAAGGGAATATTTCATTGTTGCCATTCTTGCAATGTTAATGGCACAAGCCTCAGATCTGGTACAGTTAGTCAGTATGTGACTGGGGTTCAAATTCAGAAAAGGGGGTGGGGCCACAAACAGCCAATCAGATTTGTTTTATTTCAATGCAAATTATTCATGCCAAAGACCGCAAAGCTCACAAACTTGGTCATTGAGTAATTGTGTGTTAGGGTTAGAAAAAGTGACCACAGCCAACACCAGCCAAATACATACCCGGGAAACGTCATTACATCAGTGGGTGGAGGAAAATACACATTTCACTGCCAGAATGTAAACTGCAGCCATTCTTACACTGTTAATGGTAGAGTTCTCAATCTTTGCACAGTTGGTCACTGGGTGACTGGGATTAATATTCAGAAAAGTGGGTGGAGCCTACAAAAGCCAATCAAAATTCACCTATTGATTTTCAAGGGTAAATATTTCATTGGTGCCATTCTTGCACTGTTAATGGCACAAGCCTCAAACGTGGTACAGTTGGCCTTTTAGTGAATGGGGTTCAAATCATGAAAAATCATGAAAATCATTGATGTTAAAGACCACAAAGTTCACAAACTAGGTCATTGAGTAATTGAGTAATTGTGTGTTAGGATTAGGAGAAGTGAGCAGAGCCAACACTAGCAAAATACATACCCGGGCAACGCCGGGCGACCAGCTAGTATTACAAATGGGAAAGTTCGGATGTTTGGATGTTTGTTACTTGATCACGCATAAATGGCTGAATGGTTTTGAATGAAATTTGGCGCACACATAGTACATTACCTGGAATAAAGCATAGGATACTTTTTATTCCCATTACTAAAAAGTGGGGCGAGACAAATACAAATTTCACTGGGAAATGTAAACAGCAGCCATTCTTACACTGCTAATGGTAGGGTTCTCAAACTTTGCACAGTTAGTCGCTGGGTGACTAAAATTAATATTCAGAAAAGTGGGTGGAGTCTATAAAAGCCAATCAAAATTAACCTATTGATTTTCAAGGGGAATATTTACATTGCTGCCATTCTTGCACTGTTAATGGCACAAGCCTCAAACCTGGTACAGTTGATCATTGGGTGACTGGCAGTTCAAATTGAGAAAGAGGGGTGGTGCCACAAACAGCCAATCAATCAATCAATCAAATACAAATTTTACTGGGAAAAAGTAAACAGCAGCCATTCTTATGGCCCATGCTCACGGGCTACAATTGTTGCCGCAACACGCGGCACGCACGTGAGTATGAGGTCGCCCGTGAATATGAGGCTTTACACGGGCGCGCACCCCGAACCATCGCTCATCGCTGATGTCGCTAGGCGATCGACGCGGTCAACTCCGCCGCAACTGTCGCTAGTCCGCATGAGTATGCGGACTAGCGACAGCAACATCATTGAAAATAGACGGCGCTTCCGGCGAGGGGGGGGGGGCGTCAGCGACAGCTTCTGTCGCACAGCTGTTCCTTCTTCCACGTGTGTATGTGGAGGGACCTGGCAACGAGCTGTCGCCGGCCTGTCGTGCACACGCTCACGTGTTCTGGCGACAGGCCACTTTTGTAGCCCGTGAGTATGAGGCATAACACTGTTAAGGGTAGGGTTCTCATACGTTGCACAGTTAGTCACTGGTTGACTGGGATTAACATTCAGAAAAGTGGGCAGTGCCTACAAAAGCCTATTGATTTTTCAGGGGAATATTTCATTGCTGCCATTCTTGCACTGTTAATGGCACAAGCCTCAAACCTGGTACAGTTGATCATTGTGCGAATGGGGGTTCAAAATCAGAAAAGGGGTGGATCCACAAATAGCATGGCACAAGCCTCATACCTGGTGTAGATGGTCATTGGGTGACTGGGGTTCAAATTCAGAAAAGGGGTGGAGCCACAAATAGTCAGATTTGTTTCATTTCAATGCAAATTATTGATGCCAAAGACCACAAAACTCACACACTAGATCATTGAGTATTTGTGTGTTAGGGTTAGAAGGCTATTAGAAGGCCCTAGGCTATCCCAGCCTGCATGGGTGACAAGGGGTAAAAGAGGATTAGAAGTGGGGACTCACATCATTATTCTTTTATTTAAATTTTTAATGGCCAAAGCATAGATACATTTGCCAGGGATTCCATAAAAGCAGTATTGCTGCTGTATAGAAATGTATTTTTCTTTTATTTTTTCTTTTTCTTTTTTTTTATATATATTTTCTTTTTTTTATAACATTTTTATAGCATTCTAATCAGACATCACATAAAACAGTGTTTCTCAACAATATATGGGTATGTACCCCTTTTTAAACCCTGCACTCACCAAGTACCCCCTAGCATAGTAATCATTAGGGATGGGACAAATCCACAATTTCTTCGAATCTGAATCCGGATCCGAATCTAAAAAGGTTCTCGAATATCTCAGACCTTTCGAATCCCGAATCTAACGAATCCTGCACATAAAAATTGTGCGATCCGTGGTATAGTTGCCCGCAGTATAGGTACCCAGGCTTAGGTAGCGAGGTAAAGGTGCCTTCAGTATAGCTAGCTAGGTATGGGTGCCTTCAATATTGGTAGCTTTCAGTATAGGTAGCAAGGTATAGGGGCCTTCAGTATAGGTAGCAGGGTATATGGGCCTTCAGTATAGGTAGCAGGGTATATGGGCCTTCAGTATAGGTAGCAGGGTATATGGGCCTTCAGTATAGGTAGCAGGGTATATGGGCCTTCAGTATAGGTAGCAGCGTATATGTGCCTTCAGTATAGGTAGGTAGCAGGGTATAGAGGCCTTCAGTATCGGTAGCAAGGTACATGTGCCTTCAGTATCGGTAGCAAGGTATAGGGGCCTTCAGTATAGGTAGCACAGTACATGTGCTTTCAGTATTGGTAGGTAACTAGGTATAGGGGCCTTCAGTATAGGTAGCAGGGTATATGTGCCTTCAGTATAGGTAGCAGGGTATATGGGCCTTCAGTATAGGTAGTAAGGTACAAGTGCCTTCAGTGTAGGTAGGTAGGTAGGTAAAGGGACCTTCAGTATAGGTAGCAGGGTATAGGGCCTTAAGTATAGGTAGGTATGTAGGTAGGTAGGTATAGGGGCCTTTAGGTAGGTAGGTAGGTAAAGGGACCTTCAGTATAGGTAGCAGGGTATAGGGCCTTAAGCATAGGTAAGTATGTAGGTAGGCAGGTATAGGTGCCTTTAGGTAGGTAGGTACGTATAGGGGGCCTGTAGGTAGGTATTGAGGCCTGTAGGTAGGTATAGTGGCCTGTAGGTAGGTAGGTAGGTATAGGGGCCTTTAGGTAGGTAGGTAGGTATAGGGGCCTGTAGGTAGGTAGGTACGTATAGGGGGCCTTTAGGTAGGTATAGGGGGCCTTTAGGTAGGTGGGTATAGCGGCCTGTAGGTAGGTAGGTAGGTAGGTAGGTATAGAAGCCTGTAGGTAGGTAAGGATAGTGGCCGGTAGGTAGGTAGGTAGGTAGGTATAGTGGCCTGTAGGTAGGTATAGTTGCCTGTAGGTAGGTAGGTATAGTGTCCGGTAGGTAGGTAGGTATAGGTGCCTTTAGGTAGGTAGGTATGTATAGGGGGCCTGTAGGTAGGTGGGTAGGTAGGTAGGTATTGAGGCCTGTAGGTAGGTAGGTATAGGGGCCATTAGGTAGGTAGGTAGGTAGGTAGGTATAGGGGCCTTTAGGTAGGTAGGTATAGGGGCCTTTAGGTAGGTATAGGGGCCTTTAGGTAGGCAGGTAGGTGCGTATAGGGGGCCTTTAGGTAGGTATAGGGGCCTGTAGGTAAGTAGGTATAGCGGCCTGTAGGTAGGTATGGATAGTGTTAGGTCGGTAGGTAGGTAGGTAGGTAGATAGATAGAACCCCCCGCCCCCGCCAACCCCCCCCCCCCCACGGCCCCCTCCGTCCCCCGTGCCTCCTTCGCTCACCCCTGCATAATAATCTACTCACCTTTCCCGTGGAGCACAGAGCGGCAGACCTCTTCGTTACTTCCCTGTTCCCTCTAGTGGCCGGACCGGCTCTTACTGATGACGTAAGAGCCGGTCACTAGGGGGAACCAGGAAGTCGGCGAGAGGTCTGCCGCTCTGCGCTCCGCTATGGATAGGTGAGTGGATGCGGGCAGGGGGGGGCGAGCGGAGGAGGCGTGGGGGGGTCGGATGAGGTCGGAGGAGGACGAGTGCGAGCGGCGGATGCGCGGCGATGCGGCGTCGGGATTCGGCGGATTCGTATAGTGGAAAATGGCGTCGGGATTCGAATCCACGAATCTCGAATATTTCCTAATATTCGAGGGATTTGTGGATTCGCCGGATTCGTCGTCCCACCCCTAGTAATCATTATCACAAGTACCCCTTGACAAATTTATATTTAATTGTAGTGCATGATAATTGGTTCTAACCAATTTCCAAGCTTTTACTATTATGTTTAAATAGCTGATATACTAATTTGGTGTTGTTTAACCTCCCTGGCGGTTAATTTTTTTTTGCCAAATTGGCAAAAATCCTTTTTTTTTTTTTTTTTTTTTTTTTGTGTTTCATGTAAAGCTACCAGAGTGGTAGCTACATGAAACACCACTAGAGGGCGCATGTGTCCCTCTAGTGCGATCGTCGCCGGCATCAATAGCAAACAGGGGAACGCGTATATAACGCGTTCCCCTGTTTGGCCTCTCCTGTCGCCATGGCGACGATCGGAATGACGTCATGGACGTCAGCCGACGTCCTGACGTCAGACACCTCCGATCCAGCCCATAGCGCTGCCCAGAACTCATTGGTCTGGGCAGTACAGGGCTGTGGCGGGGGGGGGGCCTCTTGCGCCGCTACGTAAGGGCGATTGCCGCAGAGTGGCGGCGATCAAGCTGTACGCGCGGCTAGCAAAGTGCTAGCTGCGCGTACAGCATTTTGAATGGAGGAAATCGCCCCACCAGGGGCTGAGATATTTTCCTGCGCGGCATAGCCCGAGCTTAGCTCGGGCTTACCGCCAGGAAGGTTAAATAAGGTTTATCATTTTATACAACTCTAAGTTTGTTTTTCTTGGTTACGTATATCAAGCCCGAGTACCCCCTGGAACCATCAGAAGTCCCCCCTGGGCTACGTGTACCACACACGTTAAGAAACTAGGACATAGAAGGCACATAACATGCATAATACAAGACGTTCTACAGACGGTATCCAACTAATGGTATAGCAATTTCTGGCTAAAGCGTTGCCACATGGGCTTTCCTGGTGGTCATAGTGACCACATGGAAATCCAGGCAAGAAATTCACTGCTCTTTCTTTTGATAAATGCAAATTTACACTACTAATAGGTTAAACGTTATATGCCATTTAACAACACCTAAAAGGAAAAAAAATGTTTCCATGCATAAAATTAACCGCGTCACAACTAAGGGATTTTACCTCTTCAGCATCCGAGCAATTTTCACCTTTCAGCGCTCCTTACATTCATTCGCCTATAACTTTATCATTACTTGTCGCAATTAAATGAACTATATCTTGTTTTTTTTTTCGCCACCAGGCTTTCTTTAGGTGGGACATTATGCCAAGAATTATTTTATTCTAAATGTGTTTTAATGGGAAAATGGGAAAACATTTGGAAAACAAATCATTCTTTTTCAGTTTTTGGCCATTAAAGTTTTTAAATTATGCATGCTACTGTAATTAAAACCCATGTAACTTAGTTGCCCATTTGTCCCGGTTATTACACCATTTAAATTATGTCCCTATCACAATGTTTGGCGCCAATATTTTATTTGCAAATAAAGGTGCATTTTTTTTCAGTTTTGCGTCCATCCCTAATTACAAGCCCATAATTTATAAAGTAACAGTGTTATACCCTCTTGACATAAATATTTAAAGATTTCAGTCCCTAAGATAACTATTTATGCTTTTTTTTATTGTAATTTTTTTTTATTTATTTTTATTACAAAAAAAAAAAAATGGTAACAATTGGGGAGTGTGGGAGTTAATCAGTTAATTTATCTTGTAAAATAATGTATTTGTATATGAAACATGTTTTTGGGTGTAGTTTTACTTTTTGGCCACAAGATGGCCACAGTAATTTTTTTGTAAATGCGTCCTGCAAGCGTAGGAAGCACGCTTGCCGGAAGTTCAGGGATTTTCACAATGATCGCGCTGCTTCTCATAGAAGCAGCCGATCATTGCTGGGGGGCAGAGATCAACGAACGGGAATGGTTTTTCCCATTCATTGATCTCCGGCCGAGCAGGCGGTGGCGTGTACGATTGCGGGAGCACGCGCACGTGCGAGCGGGAGTGCGGACAGTGGCGGAAGCAGCGGTAGCGGCGGAAGGTGCATATAACTAGCGTAGATATACTGTACCCTTTTGGCCAAGTGGTTAAAATATTTTTTTTTCAAAAACTACAAGTTCCCTGCTATTTAAGTCAATGGAGCTCACCGTGAAACATTTATGCACGTGAAATCAAAATGTTCCATACCTACACAGTGTAATGTGGTCTGTTGTATAATGTGTGTAATGTATACAGTATGTGTGTAATGTATATTTAACCAAATGTGGCTTCATGTATAAACCATTAGGCCGGTTGTGATGCACTAATTGTGTGGCATGGAAGCCTGCAGTCACATGACCACCACAGGGTCATATGCATAGACCCGTCCCTCCCACTCAGTGATGTACTGCCTGCCGAGCATGAAGTATGTCACTGAGATTCCTGTTGGTTTTCAGATGCGAATGGCACAAAACTCTGCTACTTATATTGACTGCATCACCCATTGATTTGTATTACTGCATAATCCGTGTGGTAGGCACGGTTCATGCAGTAACACACTGTTGACTTTGCAGCAGCATTGCGACAAAATCGACACTTCCATCGTGGTGTGCCGCATTGCTTAAGTATGAAAGTTTTCTTTTGACTTTCATCTTTGTTGCAATGAGCTTTGGGCGGGGAAGAGTATCACTAGGTGATGCAGTGTAAAAGGGGCCTCAATCAGCTGGCAATAATCTCCACTGACATTCCTTTCTTTATTTTATATCACATCATTATCTTAGGTACCACAAGGCCGCTGTTCTGGACCTTGTCCCACAGGAACCAGGAAAGCACTGAGGGAAGGATACCACATGTGTTGCTATGACTGTGTTCCATGTTC
The DNA here is from genome assembly GCF_040937935.1 of Hyperolius riggenbachi. Taxonomy (NCBI): domain Eukaryota; kingdom Metazoa; phylum Chordata; class Amphibia; order Anura; family Hyperoliidae; genus Hyperolius; species Hyperolius riggenbachi. Next base: position 48,794,074 of record NC_090646.1, read on the forward strand.
AGATGGAGAGATATCAGTCATTTTGGGTAAATGTCTGAATTTGCTTTATAATGTACCAGTTTCTGTTTCTGCAATGTATGCACTTTGTTAGACTGAGGCTCCCTTAGCTTATCCTATTCCCCCCTCATCCCCCAAACATGTAAGGAACACTATGGGCTTGATTCACAAAAGGGTGCTAAGTGTTAGCACGCCAGTGAAAAAACCCTTAGCGTGCACAAAGTGTCGCACCGGTGCGCCCAAAACATTGCACCGTGCAGCGCTAAACTTTGTGCGCGAACACTAATAGCTTTGGACGTGCAAACTACTTAGCACCCTAGTTTGCACATCCAAAGCCTTAAGACGTGCTAACTGAGTTAGCACCGGTTAGTGAATCAAGGCCTATATAGGCAGTGGTGGTGGATGGGGAATTAAGCAGCCTTCACACTTATCCCTGAAACTTCCAGACACATTTTCTCATATTTGAATTTTTCCATCTTGCAATTTTTAAGTGCTGAATCTTCTTTTTTTTTGTGAGCATTTTATATGTGATTTTTCAGAATAAGATATTTAGTGCATACCAATGATATTCATTTACATTAAATTAAATATAATAAGCTTTACATTGAATGCAAATATTTTAATTATTACTGCAAAAGTTGCAATTCCAATACCCTTGCATTGATAAGCAACCCACATGTCCATTGCCAAAAAATAAAATAAAATAAAAATAAAATAAAATAAAATACACAGATTTCCTTGAGAAAATGTAAACTGCAGCCCTTCTTCATTGTTAACCATTTACCGCCATCCTAACGTATTAAAACGTCATGCTTACCGCTATTAACAGCAACATGATGTTTTAATACGTCGTGCATTCCCGCCGCTGCTACCGCCGTGTGTCTGCCGCTACCGCCGCCATTACCGTCGGGATCCCGTGCTGGGCGGTTGGGGAAGAGGACCGAACAGTCCTCTACCCAATCGCAGTGCCTGGAGTGAATGGACGTGACCGCGAACAGCGGCTACGTCCATTCACATAAACAGGAAATGTAACAGTTTAATAAAGTGTAAAAAAAAAAAAAAAGTGAACACGTCCTATGCGTGTTCACTAGCGCCATCTTGTGGCCAAAAAGTATATTACACCTACAAAATACATACATTTTCAAGTATATACACATCATTAATAAAATTACACTTCCAACCCTCCCCCCCAAAAAAAACACTTGTAAAAAAAAAAATCAGCTTAAAAAAAATAAATAAATAGTTGCCTTAGGGACTCAGCTTTTTTTATTCTATATTTTATGGGGGAAAATTAATTTTAATTTATTACATAGGGGCTTGTAATTATGGCCAGAACAAACAGAAAAATAACCACTTATATTTCAAAATAATATACTGTCGCCATACATTGTGGTAGGGACATAATCTAAACGGTTTAATTATCGAGACCACTGGGCAAATAAAATGTGTTTGTTTTATCCACAGGAGAATGTTTAATTTTAAAACTATAAAGGCTGAACACTGAGAAATAATGATTTTTTTTCTTTTTTTTCTGTTTTTCTCATTAAAATGCATTTAGAATAAAAAAATTCTTAGCAAAATGTACTATCCACAGAAAGCCTAATTGGTGGCGAAAAAAACGAGGTATAGATCATTTTCTTGTGATAAGTAGTAATAAAGTTATTAGGGAATAAAAGGGAGAAGCGCTGACAACTGAAAATTGCTCTGGTCCGTTAGGATAAAAACCCTTGGGGGTGAACTGGTTAATGGCAGGGTTCTCAAACTTTGCACAGTTGGTTACTAGGTGACTGGGATTTATATTCAGAAAATTGGGTGGAGCCTAAAAAAGCCAATCAATATTCACTTGTTTATTTTCAAGGGGAATATTTACATTGCTGCCATTCTTGCACTGTTAATGACACAAGTTTCAAACCCGGTACAGTTGGTCATTGGGTCGCTGGGGTTCAAATCCAGAAAAGGGGTGGAGCCACAAAAAGCCAATCAGTGTTATAATAGAGAACAGAGGCACCAAAAGAATAAAAACAGTACTTAAAAGCCTTAAAAATTTTGCTTAGGAGGCAGTGGTGGACTTACCTCCCATATGCAAACACAACAAACTGTGTATTCACAAAAGGGATATTTATTGGTATAATCCAAAAGTAGACTACTTTTGGAGTATACCAATAAATATCCCTTTTGTGAATACACAGTTTGTTGTGTCTGCTTATGGGAGGTAAGTCCACCAGTGCCTCCTAAGCAAAATGTTTAAGGCTTTTAAGTACTGTTTTTATTCTTTTGGCGCCTCTGTTCTCTATTATAAAACATATTGTATCCATATTTGGTGGAGGGGGATACCCCTTCTTGTCTTCAAGTCTACAGAGAGCGACTTCTTAATCCTGAGTGGGGACAGGCTAATCTCCTCACCTGCCTATACAGTGGTTGCCTGGAGGTAACCCTGGTTTGTGAGTATTCAATTTATACTTGTTCCAATTATCCATTTGTCTTAACATACTACACCATATTGGGCTCTCGGTTCTTCTCTTTCTCAAAAAGCCAATCAGATTTGTTTTTATTGATGCCAAGGACCTGAAAGCTCACAAACTTGGTAATTGAGTGACTGTGTGTCCAGGTTACAAAAAGTGGGCAGAGCCAAAAACAAATTTCACTGGGAAAATATAAACTTTTCCCAGATGGTCACTGGGTGATTGAGATTAATATCCAGGGAAGTGGGTGGAGCCTATAATTGCCAATCAAACTTCACCTGTTGATTTTTAAGGGGAATATTTAAATTGCTGCCATTTTTTACACTGCTAATAGCAGATTCCTGAAACCTGCTGCAGTTGGTCATTGGGTGTATAGGGTTCAAATGCTGGAGAGGGGCAGAGTCACAAACCGCCAATCTGATTTGCATAATTTCTGTGAGAATATACAAATTATTGATGCCAAAGCTAACAAACTTGGTCATTGAGCATTTTTGTGTTAGGGTTATAAAAAGTGGGCGGAGCTGACACCAGCCAGATACATACCCGGGCAACGCCGGGTCATCAGCTAGTTTTAAAATAAAAAAGATCACTTGCATATGAAATTGGAAAGCTTTTTTGGTTGTTTAAATGAAGAGAAAATAATCGATATTTTAAAAATTGTATTCATTAAAAATCTGATCAGATGAAAAAATAATACAGAAATATAGAAAAACTGAATGTTTTAGTTGATTGTTTTTTTTTCTGACATCTATTAAAAAAATATTCATAAGGGAACGATGTATCGGTTCATTTTTTTTAATTTTTTATTATTGGATCGAGCAGGAAATTGATTTTATTTAAAAAAAAAAACATCAAGAGTGACTACCTTTACATGTCTCTAATTTTATTTAGACAGTGAGAATTGCCAAAAATGTCCTGATAATGAGTGGCCAAATGAAGCAAGAAATAAATGTGTTCCCAGAAATCAGGAATTTCTATATTTTCGGGATAATGTAACCTTATTTTTTATTGTAAGTTCTGTATTATTTTCTGTGGTATCAGCCTTGATAATTGGATGTTTTTTTGTTTTCCGGGACACTCCCATAGTCACTGCTAACAATCGGAGCCTCAGTTTTCTTATTCTCCTGTGCCTTTTCCTCAGTATATCAAGCATATTTCTTTTCCTTGGTCGTCCAGTGGATATAACCTGCTTACTGCGCCAAGTGTTCTTTTGTATCTGCTTCACTATTGTTCTGTCATCAATTTTGGCAAAGACTATCATGGTTTGCATTGCTTTCAATGCCACCAAACCTGGTTCAATATGGAGGAAGTGTTTGGGAGTCAGATTTCCCAATACAGTCATGATAGTCTGCTCATCTGTTCAGGTGATCACTGGAATTACTTGGCTGTCAGTTTCTCCCCCATTTCTAGAGTATGATTTCCACTCTTCTCCGGGGAAGACCATTGTTCAGTGTAATGAAGGCTCTGTTCTGGCTTTCTATATTATGTTGGGTTACATGGGACTTCTGGCCGCTGTGAGCTTTGTTCTGGCCTTCATGGTGAGGACATTACCTGACATATTTAATGAGGCCAAATACATTACCTTCAGCATGCTGGTGTTCTGCAGTGTTTGGATTGCTGCCATCCCGGCCTACCTGAGCAGTAAGGGGAAACAAATGGTCATTGTGGAGATATTTGCTATACTGGCCTCAAGTATCGGAATACTGGGCTGTATATTCATCCCTAAATGCTACAATATATTGCTGAGGCCTGAAATGAATGACAGAAGGCATTTATTACATAACACCTTATTGTAGGTTAAATGTTGTCTCTGTGCTTTACAAAATAAAGATTGAGTAGAAAATATTATTATTATTTTATTAGCAGAAGTTGGCGCTAAGGAGACTAGAGCACCTAAGCTGCAAGTTCCAAAGAGGGAATCCCAAGACCCTCAAAAATCAACTATAAACAGTTTATAAATAAGGAACACGCGCTAGTGATAATGATTTAATCTATAAAATTCTCATGTACATAGATAAAATGCTAAAAAAAACCACACCTATAACAAAACACTCATGCCTTTCATACTATTCACAATCATACCATAAATTCATCAGGTGTATCAAAAACCTCTTCCTAACAACCTGAGCTAATTAAGATCTACACCTAGACTCTAGATTGCTTGTTGGCAGTCCTTAATAGCATATGATTCCTGGAGCATAGAAAAAACGTTTTTTTGTTTTCTTTCTTTCCAGCAACTATTCCAAAAATAGATCTGTTATAATTTAAGTAGGCCTCAGTTACTTGGCCTGAGTTTTATGTAAAAGGCTTGTCCGCAGTGTATGCCTTTAAAATAAATAGAGGTTTTTGTGATGCAGGCAGAGGCATCTCAGGGTCTGCGTGTAGCAGAAGATACACGCAGATACTGAGAACATGTTCCTAAGAGAAGGCCATCGGACTACTCTGACCTCAACCACAGGAACAGAAAACATTGGCCATGTTTACTAAACATCCACGGTCCTGCATCTGGGTCAAGTGCCTCATTGATTATTAATCGAGTAGGCGGGTATGATGACACCACGAGTGGGTCCACCAATAGACTGATATAGGGGGTGGCGAAGATGATGTCATATTTAACTCTTTCCTAGTCGGTATTAAATCTGGAGCGAGCGATGGGGAACTCACTTCTGCTTCTTCCTTCCGCACTAGCTCGCAATACTGACTGGAACCCAATTATTTCTCTAAGCATGTTCTTCCTTTATGTAATCTGATATAATGTATGCTATGTACATAGGTAGTTTAGTGTAACGTAGGTAGGAAGAAGTGCCTGAGTGACTTCAGTAGGGAGTCTAATCATGAGCTTGTAACGCAACATGAAGATTGGCATGGCTAGGATATGATGACTGTATCTATCTGTCTTTCTGTGATTTGAATAAATAACGGAAACATTGGAGAAGCCTGAGAAAGTCTATTTCCTGTTTGCTGTGTGGAGAGTCAAGTGATCTCACAGTCTGTGAGACGATGGTGTCGAAGCAAGGTGATAAGAACAGTTTATAACAGTGGTGCCTGAAATCCTTCCCTGCCTAGCAAAACAGGCAGACGGGGCCGGGGACGAAGGAAAATGGTTTCAAGATATTCCACAGCAAAACAAGCGGAATAGACGGACACGGACTGTAAAGCTTATCAAGCTGAGACTGATAAGCTGGTGTGAGTAGTGTGTGGGAGCCGAGCACACACGGGCACGGGCTGCAATTCGGGGAAACCAGCGGCGACACTCGTGGATGTTAAACTTTGACTGACAGTGCACATCAGTCACAGCCTAAACCGGATCACAGGTGACTGGAAGGCTCCGAGGCCTGCTGGCAGCTGCCGCTGGAGATTGATCCGCTGAGCCAGTGTGGGTACACAGAGCTGACGCTCAGTAGTTCCAGAGATCCACTCAGTGTCGTGGAAAGTTGCCAAAAGCTGGTCGAATTCGCAGGCTTGCAAAGTCTTCTGCTCAGGCAAGTATGTTTTACGTTGTTATATGGCGTTATCTGTGTTAATGTGTACATTCTGTGTTAATTGCAGAGTGGAGGCTGCGGGCTTCTCATCTCTCCTGTGCGTGAAGGGAGGGGTGAGGAGAGGTGCAGCTCTGATGTAAATACAGAACGTGTTTTCAGAGTTTATGCGCTTTGATTGTTTCTTAGGATTCGATGTTCCTGTGTGGCAGATGTTTTGTTTTCTCTCTCTCTGGGTTTTGTTTTGTTTTTCTCTCCCTGTCCAGAGACTGGGCAGGATGATAGATAAGGGGGGGGGGGGTCCCCCGCGGCAGAGGGAAACCAACAGTGTTAGTGGTGGACAGGGGGGAGAGGTAGCAGAGTAGATAGGAGAGAACAGTTGTAAAACTTAGAAGTAAGTTTTTCTCGGGGAGCTGGGTGGACAGCCCTTGTCTCTGGGTAGCTGTGGAAGTTCGCAGAGGGACAGCTGAGATAATGGGTGAGGTTTTTGTTTGTCTTTCCTCCGCGCGTTTCCAGTCAGAGTTGCTAACATGCTTGTAAATATCTGCATCTGTTATGTTGTTCAGCCAGCTCGTCTGTTGTTCGTCTCAGTAATAGCGCTGTAATAGTTCTGAGTTATGGCTGAGATAAGCTGCAGATGAGTTGTGGAGAGAGGGGATAGAGGGAGAGAGGAGGAAAGCAAGTGTCTTTCTGTTTGTGAGATGTTCTGCACGTTTCTCGCATTTCCAGTCGGTGCTGCTGCTAACATGTTTTTTCAATGTCTGTATTGTGTTGAAGTTCGAGCTGGGATGTTAACAGTTAAAACAGTTACAGTGGTTTGGAGTCGTATAGCTCGCTCGGGCGGTTCTTAGTTATGTCTGTGATAGAGTGAGAAAGATTCCTACGTCTCTGGGGATCCGTATGTCTGATTGCAGTTCGGATTACAGCTGAGACGTGAAGGAATGCTGAGGCTGATTTTTGTGCACTGTGGATAGATGCTGTGTGTAACTATGCATAAAAAAAAATGTATGTTCTATTTGAGTTTGTTTTCTTTCCTAAGGTATAGGAACGAGAGGCTGTTATGGGAGCAGCCATCTTAGCTGGCAGTCCAGGACTCAAAATGGCGGCAGTGGAGAGAGCCCGCCCCCGAGAGTCATGGCCCCCACACGTCATGGCAGGGGGGGAGGAGGGGCTGGGGGATCCACGTCACGTCAGGCTGTGCTCGCGGCTCCGGGCAGAGCAGCTGAAAGGAAGGGGGGTAGAAATACAGAGACATTCTCCTGTGTGTCTCGGTTCTCAAAGTATTTCCCCAGAGCTTTTCCCTGGGTCCATGGACAGGAATGCCAGAATAGGAAGTGTTTCCCAGCTAGGTGCAGGGACACACGTAGCAGTGCAGATCAGGAAAGGGTCTGTACTGGGTTGCTTATGGGATTATTCCTGTAAGTGGGGCACCTTAATGGGTGGTGCAGCATGAGTTCCCAATAGAGTATAGGGGGGGACAGTGCATCAGGGGGGTGCCGGAGTTGGAAAAAAGGGAGTTGACCAATTCGGGTTTCCGTCGCCGCTTCTGCAGAGCGGTAACGTTTTTTCCGGTTTTGTCGTGAACAGGGCCAGAGCTGGACTGAGAGGTCTATGCTGGGCTGGAGCTGTTTTTGTGTGCTTTTTTTTTGGTCCACTGATTGGTCAAATATGTTTTTTCCAGCTCCTATCAATTGTAGCACAAAGAACAAGGACTGACAGCAGTTCATGGGGCAATTATACAGATGATAGAATTGCCGTTTACAGAGTGACAGTGTATCAGTACGCTGTCTGCCATGGGACTACCTTCCATGTGGGCATTCAGGGATCTGCATACAGGCATGTGACGCTGGTATGCTTAGCCCTGCACCCTGTGTAGTTTAAGTGTAAAGAGCTCCTTCCTACAGGGAGGCAGCCGTTTTTTTGTGAAGTCTGGGGGTAGTGGCACGGCAAACATGGATCAGAGGGTACAACACACAGAACTTCTAGCAGAGCTGGTATCGCGATGAAGTTCTAGATAAGTAAATGCGATAATGAGTAAGAGTATTGCAGGCTCACCTGCAAAGCAGCATCAGGTGTGGCATCCGTAATCTGTGCATGCGACGGCCGCGCATGGACAGATAAGGGGGGATGTGGAGTGAGCTGCAATGAGGTGAGAGCTTCCACAAGTGAAGTCCGCGGGAGCATATTTTAAACAGGTAAGTACTGAGGATAGTACTGAGGTAGGGGGGTGAAGTTTAACTCCAATCTACCAATAAGAGTAAACAGAGTTCAGGAGAACCATAAAGCAACGAGATCAATTACGATATATATTGATCAATTTAAAGTGTAAAAAGTACAAGCCGCAGGGCGAATCCCAAATCATTAATAAGAATTGATTTGTTTGTATTTCGATTTCAGGTGTTTGGCAATATGGAATTGAGACAGCTGCAGTGCTGGCAGCAAAGATGGAGATGTCAGTCGGATAAGCGAAAGGTTCCAGATGCCAATCTAAGCTTGGAGGAACACGAGATTCCTGAAATTGGAAAGAGACTAAAACACGAGATTCCTGAAATCGGAAAGAGACTAAAACACGAGATTTCGGAGATCGGAAAGAGACTAACAAAACTGTCGGAGCAAAGCATAATGCAAAGTGCTAATGTTTTTCTTTCCCAAGGTGGTGCTTTTATAATGAAGAGTACCATGCTGATGGTGATCCTAGGTTGCCATTCCGTCCTAGGAGAATGAAGAGAGGACATTCTCATGTATAATAAGGGGTTAATGAGAATGCAAGGCCCAAGCATGTTAATGTTGGGTGACAAAGGTACTGATCCTTTCACACCTCCCTCCGCTTGGCACAGATGGACCATGCAGGGACGGAGGAAAAGAGCACTTGTGCCAGGAGAAAGCAAATTTCATGGCACAAGGTGGGTGAAAGGTCTGAAGGGTCAAGTGTGCGGGCAGTGGGAATTTAATGGCAGTGTAAATCTGCTATTGAATGCCACACTCCCAGAATCAATGCACCGATCCAAAGGTTTGGTAAAAGGTACATTGCAGTACAATGGGTACATGCAAAAGGTGGAGTGTGTGATTCAGGGGTACCTTGTCTTGGTTATGCAGAGTGAGATGGTTCCAGATTGGAGAGGAACAAGCAGGAGGCGTCAATTCTCTTACCAGAGAGACACAGGGGACAACATCACACTCTGGAGCTACCAACAGAGAGTGCCTCTGAAACAACTATACACACGTAAAGGCTGGAAAGCCAAAGGTGGGTGGTTCTCGAAACAAGAAGTAAAAATCGAGATCAAGCCACATTTCCAGGTGACAAAGAGGGTGGGGAGAGCGGTCCCGGGGGAGGGAAAGCCCACACAGGGAACCCCATCCACACCACACGGGTCACAACAGGGGACGATATTACACAGTCCATATGCAGCAGCTTATCCTCATGATAATTGGGTAAGTGAAGAGGTACTCTTAATCAAACGGTTGCAGAGAGTACCGTCTTCCCGACCTCAGGTACATAGTGTGCCTCAGGACATAAGGGGGGAAGAGGTCCAAACAGGACAGCTGGGGACATATTTTGTCAGCGAGAGATTGGACAAGGGGAGGTATATTAATTTTTCTGGAGAAGGATCTTTTGCATGGCAGCTTCGAGATGTTTGGGTGAACAAATGGAAACGGTGCAACATTCCTTTAGGCACCGCTACTTCCTTAGTTCCCACCTCAACCCGTGTCTTACACCAGGACCTGAGAGGTCAACCTTTTTTGGTGCTAGACGGGGAGGTGAAGCAAGTAGAGTTGTCCTCCTGTGGGCAATTCTTGCAGAAGTATCTGCATTGGCCGGGGCAAGCCAAATTTAGTGAAGAAGCCTGCAGGCTCAATAACGCAGAATGCGAGGCTACCATTCAAAAGATCCACCCTGAAGCCAAACCAATAGTTCCGGTGGCTGAAGGAAAGGTTTGGTTTTTTAACATAAGGTCTAATGATACATTCAAGGTATATTCTCATAATTGTTCCGATAAGGGGGAGTTTCCAAGGGGAACATATTGTGTGAGTGGAGATCCCATATGGATCCTGTCATCCAGGTTTGATGACGTTGTTTCTCAAATTGTTAAGAGAACTCTAAAGGTCAAAGTTTCACGGGTAGTTCCCGTCCTGAAAGAGAACCCGACATGGGACAAAGGGGAACAGGGTTTGATTCAAGACGACCACATTTTGTTACAAAGGTTAAACAAACAGTACACTAAGTTAGAGGTAAGATTTCACCATGATACAGGTGATCTTAACGAGGTAGAACACAAAAATGAGCAGGTGAGTTCCAGTCTGCCCTGGTGGACAAAGGTTCCAGTGATGTTCCAGGGACACTTGGACGGGGCATCTGCAGTTCCAAAGTTCTTTCTACACCCACTGGTCGTCTGGATGGGGATGACAACTTTAGGCATCATTGTCCAGGTGAGGTTGCGGGTTAAAATTACGTAAAATAAATTAACCTGGTCCAGAGATTGGTGCCTCATAAACAATCTACTGAACCAATAGTTTAAATTAAGGGATCTACAGGGTTACGGGTATAGGTTTAGTAGTACCTGTGATGGAGCTGATTGTATAAAGGCGCTCTTTTAGAAGGCACCTGGCACTGCTCCATCGAGTAACAAACAAACGAGTTTCACTTTTCTGTGGTCATGCAAGTTTGTGAGTGATACGCAAGTGACGCAAATGCTGAGCATGTGGTATAGAGGGACTTAGAAGTAGGGCATCCCCAGAGAGCCTGGTTACAGGAAGACCAAGAGGTCTTGCTCTCTCTCTTCCAGGGGTAATCGCCTAGAGCAGAGAAGTTGTGTGAGCACGAACATCGAGAAGTGAAACATAAAAGAAAAGAAACCAGGTACTGGGAGGTTCAGACGCTGGGATCTGCGGGTCAAGCCGTTTTAGGGGGGATTGTTATAATTTAAGTAGGCCTCAGTTACTTGGCCTGAGTTTTGTGTAAAAGGCTTGTCCGCTGTGTATGCCTTTAAAATAAATAGAGGTTTTGTGATGCAGGCAGAGGCATCTCAGGGTCTGCGTGTAGCAGAGGATACACGCAGATACTGAGAACATGTTCCTAAGAGAAGGCCATCGGACTACTCTGACCTCAACCACAGGAACAGAAAACATTGGCCATGTTTACTAAACATCCACGGTCCTGCATATAGGCCAAGTGCCTCATTGATTATTAATCGAGTAGGCGGGTATGATGACACCACGAGTGGGTCCACCAATAGACTGATATAGGGGGTGGCGAAGATGATGTCATATTTAACTCTTTCCTAGTCGGTATTAAATCTGGAGCGAGCGATGGGGAACTCACTTCTGCTTCTTCCTGCCGCACTAGCTCGCAATACTGACTGGAACCCAATTATTTCTCTAAGCATGTTCTTCCTTTATGTAATCTGATATAATGTATGCTATGTACATAGGTAGTTTAGTGTAACGTAGGTAGGAAGAAGTGCCTGAGTGACTTCAGTAGGGAGTCTAATCATGAGCTTGTAACGCAACATGAAGATTTGCATAGCTAGGATATGATGACTGTATCTATCTGTCTTTCTGTGATTTGAATAAATAACGGAAACATTGGAGAAGCCTGAGAAAGTCTATTTCCTGTTTGCTGTGTGGAGAGTCAAGTGATCTCACAGTCTGTGAGACGATGGTGTCGAAGCAAGGTGATAAGAACAGTTTATAACAAGATCGTATATTAAGATCCTATTCATGAGAAGAGTTGATCAATTTTGTGCAATAAACAGGTGTCAGTTCCAACAGTGCATCACTCAGCCTCAGTGGATTCAGCCCGTTTGATATGTGCTGTCAGTTTTTTACACAGGCATCTTTTAAGACTTTATAAGTCACACTGCATAGATCAGCCTCAGTGGATTTCATATATGCTAACAGTCTCGTTTACAAACGCTTTTTCAAGCGTGACTTTACAGCAAACTATGTTCAATCAGAGTACCTCTATGTCTTAGAAGCTCCTCTCCCCGATCTTCAAGCTATAGACTCAGCCGGGTACTTCAGAGCTCCCTTTTCCGTTCAGCTCTCGGCGATGCTTGGTCGCATACGTCACTTCCTGCTGACAAGTTCAGCGTGACGCCCGCTGTCTGTTCCAGCAAGCCGTAAGCTGCTCTTTCTGGTGACGTCACCTTAAAGCAATAGGATCCTTTGATGTGCAAATGGTCGCTAAGCGCTATTGCGGCCAGTTTAGTTCCTAAATGCTCCAGAAACGGTTTGTTCAGTTACAAGAGAACCTCTACGCGTTTCAGCTATAATACGTTAGCCTTCTTCAGGAGGATTGATTTTACTCGACATAGTTCATCCACTTAAATAGGTTTTTGCTTGTTCCACCACCCATGTGCAGGTTTATCTCCGCCCACCTCATCATTATGCAAAGTGTGGGTTTATGCAAGTACTTAGCTCATTTTGGCACCTCACAGCTTTTCTTATGCAGATTTATCAACACCCACCTCATCATTATGCACATGTGGGTTTATGCAAATCCTTATACTACCTCTATGACATCTCACAGCTTATCATGTGCATATTTATCTTCACCCTTCTCATCAATATGCAAATGTGGGTTTATGCAGATATTTTACTCATAACTTATCATACTACCATCACAGCAATCCATGCATAATTCTACTCCTTTCATCAATCATGCCTATTGTTTGAATGTATAGTCATTCATTAAAAAAAGCGAATGTTTCCATCTCGCTATTTAATCCTTTTGGCATCAATGTGTCCAGCTGAAAGATCCACCTGGATTCATTCCTAGACATTTTCCTAATAAAATCACCCCCCCTCGGACTCCTCTTTATCACTTCTAAACCAAAAAAGATTGTACCTTTCAAACTTCCTAATGTGGGCCTTTCTATTGCCACAGCTGCTAATGAAATTAATAAAGGAGATATGTCAATGATATTAAAAGGACAACAGGGTTTTAAAAGATGTGGATTCTGCAATAACTGCAGAATGACACATAATCCTGGAAAAGTCACTGAAGTCATCACACCGGCTGGGGTGTCCTTTAAAATTAAAGACTCCATAACATGCAATACGAAGGGGGTCATATATTGTATCCAATGTCCCTGTCATAAAAGATATGTTGGGAGAACAAAGAGAGTATTGCATACACGTATAGGGGAACATTTTAAAAATATACTTAAGAAAAATGAGAAACACCCACTTTCTAACCATTATAAAGAGAGACATAATGGAAGTTTGAAAGGTACAATCTTTTTTGGTTTAGAAGTGATAAAGAGGAGTCCGAGGGGGGGTGATTTTATTAGGAAAATGTCTAGGAATGAATCCAGGTGGATCTTTCAGCTGGACACATTGATGCCAAAAGGATTAAATAGCGAGATGGAAACATTCGCTTTTTTTAATGAATGACTATACATTCAAACAATAGGCATGATTGATGAAAGGAGTAGAATTATGCATGGATTGCTGTGATGGTAGTATGATAAGTTATGAGTAAAATATCTGCATAAACCCACATTTGCATATTGATGAGAAGGGTGAAGATAAATATGCACATGATAAGCTGTGAGATGTCATAGAGGTAGTATAAGGATTTGCATAAACCCACATGTGCATAATGATGAGGTGGGTGTTGATAAATCTGCATAAGAAAAGCTGTGAGGTGCCAAAATGAGCTAAGTACTTGCATAAACCCACACTTTGCATAATGATGAGGTGGGCGGAGATAAACCTGCACATGGGTGGTGGAACAGGCAAAAACCTATTTAAGTGGATGAACTATGTCGAGTAAAATCAATCCTCCTGAAGAAGGCTAACGTATTATAGCTGAAACGCGTAGAGGTTCTCTTGTAACTGAACAAACCGTTTCTGGAGCATTTAGGAACTAAACTGGCCGCAATAGCGCTTAGCGACCATTTGCACATCAAAGGATCCTATTGCTTTAAGGTGACGTCACCAGAAAGAGCAGCTTACGGCTTGCTGGAACAGACAGCGGGCGTCACGCTGAACTTGTCAGCAGGAAGTGACGTATGCGACCAAGCATCCCCGAGAGCTGAACGGAAAAGGGAGCTCTGAAGTACCCGGCTGAGTCTATAGCTTGAAGATCGGGGAGAGGAGCTTCTAAGACATAGAGGTACTCTGATTGAACATAGTTTGCTGTAAAGTCACGCTTGAAAAAGCGTTTGTAAACGAGACTGTTAGCACATATGAAACGGGCTGAATCCACTGAGGCTGATCTATGCAGTGTGACTTATAAAGTCTTAAAAGATGCCTGTGTGAAAAACTGACAGCACATATCAAACGGGCTGAATCCACTGAGGCTGAGTGATGCACTGTTGGAACTGACAATTGTTTATTGCACAAAATTGATCAACTCTTCTCATGAATAGGATCTTAATATACGATCTATTTTTGGAATAGTTGCTGGGAAGAAAGAAAAGAAAAAAGCCTTTTTTCTATGCTCCAGGAATCATATGCTATTAAGGACTGCCAACAAGCAATCAAGAGTCTAGGTGTAGATCTTAATTAGCTCAGGTTGTTAGGAAGAGGTTTTTGATACACCTGATGAATTTATGGTATGATTGTGAATAGTATGAAAGGCATGAGTGTTTTGTTATAGGTGTGGTTTTTTTTAGCATTTTATCTATGTACATGAGAATTTTATAGATTAAATCATTATCACTAGCGCGTGTTCCTTATTTATAAACTATTATTATTATTATTTATTTATTTATAAAGCGCCAACATATTCTACGGCACTGTACAATGTAAGAAAACAAACAAGGGAATAATAATACAGACAATAATATACATAAAATATGAACACTGATACAAAATACAGAACTGCTGATTACAATAGAAAATTTAACATGATGACTAAAATGTATAAATGTCTAACAGAGTGCAAGCAATTAAATTAATAACATTCCATGACACAAAAGGGTGAGAGCCCTGCCCTTGCGAGCTTACAATCTAAAGGAATGGGGTGGAAACAAGAGGTGGGGAAGTATGCAGTATATGTACAGGCAGTGCGTAATTAGGTTATTTAGTGGTTGCATGGCCTAAGCTAGAGAATATGCTTGTCGGAAAAGGTGGGTTTTGAGGGAGCGTTTAAAGATTTCCAAGGTGGGAGAGTGGCGGATGTGCTGTGGAAGGGCATTCCAGGAGGGGTGAGGCACGTGAGAAGTCTTGTACACGTGAATGTGAGGAGGTAACTGTAGAAGAGGATAAAAGAAATATAACACACTTTTCTTTTTTGAACCAACAAATTGTGTCAGGGTTGACTTTCAAGGGATCTTTTTATATTACATCATCAGAATCAGCACTGGAATGTAACGTATGAATGTTTAGATATACAGTACAGACCAAAAGTTTGGACACACCTTCTCATTCAAAGAGTTTTGTTTATTTTCATGACTATGAACATTGTAGAATCACACTGAAGGCATCCAAACTATGAATTGACACATGTGGAAGTATAGTACATAACCAAAAAGTGTGAAACAACTGAAAATATGTCATATTCTAGGTTCTTCAAAGTAGCCACCCTTTGCTTTGATTACTGCTTTGCACACTCTTGGCATTCTCTTGATGAGCTTCAAGAGGTAGTCACCTGAAATGGTCTTCTAACAGTCTTGAAGGAGTTCCCAGAGATGCATAGCACTTGTTGGCCCTTTTGCCTTCACTCTGCGGTCCAGCTCACCCCAAACCATCTTGATTGGGTTCAGGTCTGGTGACTGTGAAGGCCAGGTCATCTGGCGCAGCACCCCATCACTCTCCTTCCTGGTCAAATAGTCCTTACACAATCTGGAGGTGTGTTTGGGGTCATTGTTCTGTTGAAAAATAAATGATGGTCCAGCTAAACGCAAACCGGATGGAATAGCATGCTGCTGCAAGATGCTGTGGTAGCCATGCTGGTTCAGTATGCCTTCAATTTTGAATAAATCCCCAGTGTCACCAGCAAAGCACCCACACACCATCACACCTCCTCCATCATGCTTCACGGTGGGAACCAGGCATGTAGAGACCCTCTGTTCACCTTTTCTGCGTCGCACAAAGACACAGTGGTTAGAACCAAAAATCTCAAACTCGGACTCATCCGACCAAAGCACAGATTTCCACTGGTCTAATGTCCATTCCTTGTGTTCTTTAGCCCAAACAAGTCTCTTCTGCTTGTTGCCTGTCCTTAGCAGTGGTTTCCTAGCAGATATTCTACCATGAAGGCTGAATTCACACAGTCTCCTCTTAACAGTTCTTCTAGAGATGTGTCTGCTGCTAGAACTCTGTGTGGCATTGACCTGGTCTCTAATCTGAGCTGCTGTTAATCTGTGATTTCTGAGGCTGGTACTCAGATGAACTTATCCTCCACAGCAGAGGTGACTCTTGGTCTTCCTTTCCTGGGGTGGTCCGCATGAGAGCCAGTTTCTTTGTAGCGTTTGATGGTTTTGAGAAGGCACTTGGAGACACTTTCAAAGTTTTCCCAATTTTTGGGACTGACTGACCTTCATTTCTTAAAGTAATGATGGCCACTCATTTCTATTTACTTAGCTGCTTTTTTCTTGCCATAATACAAATTCTAACAGTGTATTCAGTAGGACTATCAGCTGTGTATCCACCTGACTTCTCCACAATGCAACTGATGGTTCCAACCCCATTTATAAGGCAAGAAATCCCACTTATTAAACCTGACAGGGCACACCTGTGAAGTGAAAACCATTTCAGATGACTACCTCTTGAAGCTCATCAAGAGAATGCCAAGAGTGTGCAAAGTAGTGTTGGGCGAACACCTAGATGTTCGGGTTCGCGAACGTTCGCTGAACATCGCCGCAATGTTCGGGTGTTCGCGCCGAACTCCGAACATAATGGAAGTCAATGGGGACCCGAACTTTCGTGCTTTGTAAAGCTTCCTTACATGCTACATACCCCAAATTTTCAGGGTATGTGCACCTTGGGAGTGGGTACAAGAAGAAAAAAAATATTTGAAAAAGAGCTTATAGTTTTTGAGAAAATTGATTGTAAAGTTTCAAAGGAAAAACTGTCTTTTAAATGTGGAAAATGTCATGTTTCTTTGCACAGGTAACATGTTTTTTGTCGCCATGCAGTCATAAATGTAATACAGAGAAGAGGTTCCAGGAAAAGGGATCGGTAACCGTAACACTAACCCAGCAGCAGCACACGTGATGGAACAGGAGGAGGGTGGCGCAGGAGGAGAAGGCCACGCTTTGAGACACAACCCAGGCCTTGCATGAGGACAAGAAGCGTGCGGATAGCAATGCTTTTTGCCGCCATGCAGTCATAAATGTAATAAAGATGAGAGGTTCAATAAACAGGGACCGGAAACGCTAACCCAGCAGCAGCAGCACACGTGAGGGAACAGGAGGAGCCGCAGGAGGAGAAGGCCACGCTTTTTGAAACACAACATCCCAGGCCTTGCATGAGGACAAATAGCGTGCGGATATAGCAATGCTTTTTGCCGCCATGCAGTCATAAATGTAATAAAGATGAGAGGTTCAATAAACAGGGACCGGAAACGCTAACCCAGCAGCAGCAGCACACGTGAGGGAACAGGAGGAGCCGCAGGAGGAGAAGGCCACGCTTTTTGAAACACAACATCCCAGGCCTTGCATGAGGACAAATAGCGTGCGGATATAGCAATGCTTTTTGCCGCCATGCAGTCATAAATGTAATAAAGATGAGAGGTTCAATAAACAGGGACCGGAAACGCTAACCCATCAGATGGCCATTGTTCATGTTACTTGGTTGGGGTCCAGGAGTGTTGCGTAGTCGTTTCCAATCCAGGATTGATTTATTTTAATTTGAGTCAGACGGTCTGCATTTTCTGTGAAGAGGCGGATACGCCGATCTGTGACGATGCCTCCGGCAGCACTGAATCAGCGTTCCGACATAACGCTGGCTGCCGGGCAAGCCAGCACCTCTATTGCGTACATTGCCAGTTCGTGCCAGGTGTCTAGCTTCGATACCCAATAGTTGAAGGGTGCAGATGGATTGTTCAACACAGCTACGCCATCTGACATGTAGTCCTTGACCATCTTCTCCAGGCGATCGGTGTTGGAGGTGGATCTGCACGCTTGCTGTTCTGTGGGCTGCTGCTGCATGGGTGTCATAAAATTTTCCCACTCCAAGGACACTGCCGATACCATTCCCTTTTGGGCACTAGCTGCGGCTTGTGTTGTTTGCTGCCCTCCTGGTCGTCCTGGGTTTGCGGAAGTCAGTCTGTCGGCGTACAACTGGCTAGAGGAGGGGGAGGATGTCAATCTCCTCTCTAAAGTCTCCACAAGGGCCTGCTGGTATTCTTCCATTTTGACCTGTCTGACTCTTTCTTCAAGCAGTTTTGGAACATTGTGTTTGTACCGTGTATCCAGAAGGGTATAAACCCAGTAATTGGTGTTGTCCAGAATGCGCACAATGCGTGGGTCACGTTCAATGCAGTCTAGCATGAATTGAGCCATGTGTGCCAGAGTCCTGCCAGAATCCTCATCATCCTCTTGTGAGCGTTGTGATAGTTGTTGTGATGCATCATAGTTGTCACCTTCGTCCTGGTCTGCTTCTGCTGACCATTCGCGCTGAATTGTGGAAGTCCAACGTGCACCGCTCTGGCCCTCGTCAGTGGTGGCAGGAAATTCCTGCTCCAACTCCAGCTGTTCCTCCTCCTCTTCTTCGTCCTAGCTGCTGGGGCCAGCGTTTCCTGATGCGGATGGCCTGCTGTTGGTACCATCACGCTGATCGTTTTCTCCTTCAGATTCCCCCAGTTGCATCATGACAGCTGTTTCCTTGATTTTCAACATTGACCTCTTCAGTAAACACAGCAGTGGTATGGTAATGCTGACTGAAGAGTTGTCACTGCTCACAAGCAACGTGGATTGCTCAAAATTTTGGAGGACTTGGCAGAGGTCCAACATGTTGGCCCAATCGGATCCACAGAAGCTTGGCAGCTGTCCGGATGTGCCTCGGTACTGCACCGTCATGTACTGGACCACTGCACTCTTCTGCTCGCAAAAGCGGGCTAGCATGTGCAGCGTAGAATTCCAGCGCATAGGGACATCACACAGCAAGTGATGGTGGGGGAGATTGAAGCGCTCCTGCATCTTGGCGAGTGCCCCCGAAGCAGTACTGGAATTTCTGCAATGTTTGGCCACTCATCGCACCTTCAACAGAAGGTCGGCCACGCCTGGGTATGTCCTCAGGAACCGCTGAACTACTAGGTTCATCACGTGCGCCAGGCAAGGGATGTGTGTCAGCTTAGCCAACCTTAAAGCGCGAATGAGATTACTCCCATTATCACACACAACCATGCCCGGTTTCAGGTCCAGCGGTGCCAGCCACATATCCGTCTGTTCCTTTCTTCCCCTCCAAATTTCCTCCCCTGTGTGCTGCTTATCCCCAAGGCAGATCAGCTTCAGCAACGCTTGCTGACGCATGCCAACAGCTGTGCTGCACTGCTTCCACGATCCTACTGCTGCTGAGTTAGCGTTTCCGGATGAGGTACAGCTTTGAGATGCGTTGGAGGAGAAGGAGTCAGAGAGGTAGGTGCTGCTGTTGTTATCCAGTGGGAGGGACGGCGGTGCAGCTGTTTGCGGCGTGGGCAACACCCGCGCCGTAGCAGGTGAGGAATCGCTGCCAGGCTCCACAAGGTTCACCCAGTGCGCGGTAAGGGAGATGTATCGACCCTGGCCGAACGCACTCGTCCAGGTGTCAGTGGTGAGGTGAACCTTGCAGGCAACGGCATTCTTCAAGCTTCGGGTTATTTTGCTGACCACGTGCTCATGCAACTCAGGCACTGCAGAGCGCGCAAAGTGGTAGCGGCTGGGAACCACGTAACGTGGGATGGCCACTGACATCATGCCCTTGAAGCTGTTTGTCTCCACCACTCGATATGGCAGCATTTCGCACGCCAGAAGCTTGGCTATGCTGGCTGTTACTGCCACGGCCCGGGGGTCATTTGCTGGCAATTTCCTCTTGCGATCAAACATCTCCAAGACAGACAACTGAATCGTAAGGCTGCACACTGAAGGGCTGTTGGTTGTTGTGTTTGATGAACACTGGGAGACCTCAAGAGCACTACTCCGGAAAGTGACAGTGTCAGCGTCTGATGTTTGTGAATGTTGTGAACCACGCAATGGCTGGGCTACTGCTGCTGCTGAGGCGGGTCTGGTGGTGAGTCTGGTGACCCCAAGGGAGGCAGTGTTGCTGGTACCCTGTCCTGCCGCGTTTGCCCACAGAGTGGGATGTTTGGATAGCATGTGGCGGCTCATGCTGGTGGTGGAGAGGTTGTTAATACTTTTCCCCCTGCTCAGGCGGGTCTTGCACACCTTGCAAATCGCCATAGTACCATCCTCAGTGCAGTCTTCAAAGAATTGGTAGGTGAACAGAGGCGCCAGAAGGATAAAAGTACATAAAATTTTTAAAAAATTGCTGGGAGGAAGTGGTGGACTCGCCTCCGTTAAAGCAGACACCAAGGACTGTAAATGTATAGATATATACATTTATTGAAAATACCCCAAAGATGCAACGCGTTTCGCGGGCACAGCCCACTTCTTCAGGCAATAAGCAGGGGATAAACAACTGTAAACAAAAGACAGAGGCATAGCTATAAATGTTGCCATAAAAAGATACAAATGGATTATTATTTAGTGTAATAAGAATAGTATTTCAAACATAGTGTTTAGTGATATGTTATAGTACATTGGGGGTGATTGCAAGGAATGGGTCGGTGTAAACTACATAATGTGTATAGGGGAATGGACTAGATAACAGTGGTAAAAGGTAGTTAGTAAATCAGATTAAGTTGGTATCAAATTGACCGCTTTAGGTATATTTCAGTAGAAGGTAGGGAATAGAATAAATTGTAGCTGGCAAGAGAGAAAAAAAGGCATGTGTAGTGGTTAGAAATATAGATAAAGACTTACCAGCAATTCAGTTATAGCAAGCAGAGCACCTCTGTACTGTTGTGAGGTCGCTTGCTGCTTTAAATGTGTTAATGCTGGCAGCTCTGGCCTATCCAGAAGCTGCTCCAGTGTGGGTGGGTGGAGTCAGTGGCCATGGTGACAGAGAGTCCTCCAATCAGCTGCTGCCAGCTGTAAGGAGTAGATTGGTGTGCATGTGGTCTTACATAATATGCATGCACAGGGCGGTGTTGTCAGTGGGTGGAGTCAGTGGCCATGGTGACAGAGAACCCTCCAATCAGCTGCTGCCAGCTTTAAGGAGTAGATTGGTGTGCATGTGGTCTTACATAACATGCATGCTTTCTCTGCATGCACAGGGCGGTGTTGTCAGTGGGTGGAGTCAGTGGCCATGGGGACAGAGAGTCCTCCAATCAGCTGCTGCCAGCTGTACATAACATGCATGCTTTCTCTGCATGCACAGGGCAGTGTTTAGAAAGGGAACATGGAGCACAGTGGTGTGTTTGCTGCCATCTAGTGGTTCAAAAGAACAAGTACAGTGAAGAGACTTCAAATGTCATTATACATGCTGAAAGATAATGAAGATAAAAGCATGAACAATGTCCGACTTTTTACAATTGGTAAATAAAATAGTGTATACTTCTGAAATAATAATAATAATAATAATAATAATAATAATAATAATAATAATAAAATATATATAAAAAATATAATAAAGATTATAAAACAAAAAAAATAAAAAAAAATAATAAAAATGTATAATAAAAAATATTGTGAATATGACATGAAGATATAAGCATAAAATTAAAGAACAGACAAAAAACATAAAAACAATTGTAATATATCCAAAATATGAGGAGGCCATTGGCAAAAATTGTCCAGGCCTGGTAATATATAGTGTATAATCCCATCTATGGTTTTGATATCGTAGACGAATATTTGCAGCTGTAATAATTAGCCCCCGTTCAGAGAAGGTATATCTCCAGCCTCCGAACAAATCAAAACGCCAATTACCAGACCTAGAAAAAGAGGAAGTAGAGGAAAAAGGAAAAAGAAGCAAACCCCAATCACACAAAACTCCCTGACCCCTAAAAATAAATGTATCTTCAATTTGTCTGACCATACCCTCAATGCACATGAAACAGCAGTATTGGAGAAAGGTCTTTCCTTCTGTCCTACCAACCAAATCAACACTTTTGAACTCTTTGCCGATCTTAACAGCTATATTCGAAAGCTCACTTTAAAAAGACATTTTGCAATAAAATCTTTCAAACCCAGCTCTGACCCCGATCCCCCCTCACTCATAATCACGAACAACGACGCCCTACCCATCTCATTCATTACACAAGCTGAACTAAACACTGAAAAATACATTACCACACAACTGAAAGGTAGATCACGATTCTATCCAGTGGCCTCCAAGGGTCACTTTATTGATACATTCTACTCCATGGTACTCAATGATCTACAAACTTTACACAACAATCCACCTCCACTAAATTCCAACCTCAACCGTAACAAAACCTCTGCTATTAAATCCTTACAAAAAAATCATAATCTCATCATCAAACCAGCCGACAAAGGGGGTGGCATTGTCATACTCAATCGGTCCGACTACTTAGATGAAGCAGCTAGACTCCTCAACAACCCCACACATTACGAAATCTTGACATCAGACCCAACACCCACGCTTAACCTCACATTGAAAACTTTTATCAATAATGCCTTTTTATCCAACATCATCACCAAAAATGAAAAGAATTTTATAATCAACACCCAACCAACCACTCCGAACTTTTATTATTTACCCAAAATCCATAAAAGTCTCCATAAACCTCCTGGCCGACCGATTATTTCAGGAGTCAACTCAATCACCAGCAATCTCTCCAAATTTTTTGATCAACATTTACAAACACATGTCCAGTCCCTTCCATCATTCCTCAAAGATTCTCAGCAACTCATTTGTTTATTGCAGGATGTCCCCTGGCAGCCTGACTATGTCTGGCTGACATGTGACGTTTCTGCCCTCTACACCAACATCCCCCATCCATTCGGCCTCAGCGCACTACAATATTTCCTAGCCTCCAATCCCTCCATGCCTACAACACAACAAACGTTTCTGCTACAATGAGCTGAATTTATCCTTCAGAATAATATCTTCACATTCAATGAACAAGTTTACCATCAGATTAGTGGAACGGTGATGGGGAGTTTGTTTGCCCCATCGTACGCTAATCTCACGATGGGTTACCTCGAACAAATGAAACTCTCCCCTGGCAACCAGTTTTTCAATAATATAGTATTTTACAGACGTTACATTGATGACCTTATTTTTATTTGGAAAGGCGACATTTCTACCATCCCACATTTTATTGATTATCTTAATTCCAACCCAGCAGGGTTACAATTTACATAACACCATCACACATCTTCCATAGAATACCTTGACCTTACCCTATACATTGAATCGAATCACATCAAAACAAAAACTTATTTCAAACCGGTCGATGCCAATAATTACATTCACTTCAAAAGTTTCCATCATCACCCCTGGATTACCAATACACCATACAGTCAGTTCAGGAGAATCTACAGGAATTGCACAGATACATCACAATATGACATCCAATCCAATATCCTCACCAAAAAATTCACGGACCGCCAATATCCTAAGACCTTGATAAAAAATGCTAAATTTAAAGCCAAACGCCCCAACCCCCCGAGTACTGATGCAAAACTAACTAACAACACAGGCCCTCCAAGGTTCATCACTCAATACAATGCCCAGCATTGGCACATTCGTGACATTCTAACCAACAGATGGGAGATCCTGATGCAGGACCCCTTCTTAAAGTGGACCCAAATTAAAAATACAAGATTTCAGAAATAAAATCTATTTTCTAAATTATAATAATAAATAGCAGCATTTTTTCAGCTGCATGATGACAAATATAAAATATTTTACATTTATTGGAGGAACCCCTCCCTTCCTTTCAAATTGCCGGGATTTTTCCGGCAAACTGGTGGAGTAGATGGTGTCCGGGAATGGAGAAATTGCTAATGGCTGCCCCCAGTATAACCCTATTTATGAAAAGAGAAGGGTGAAAAGCATGCACTGAAATGATCATAGGTTTGAAGGAGTGTTTATTTATCTTTGTATGTGTCAGAGTGGTGCAACTAAATATTTTTCATTAAAAAAATGTTTGGTTTGGGTCCGCTTTAAGGCCGCTATTACCCAAAGCACCATCCATCACATATAGGAGAGCTCCCAATCTCCGCAACATTCTTGCACCCAGTAAACTGCGTCCGCCCACACAGCCCCTGCCCACTCATTCAGAACCACTCAAACCAGGCTGATTTCCATGTAACAAGACCCGCTGCACAGCCTGCCAATTCATCAACACTAGTGTATCATTCTATTCTACCAGTACCAACTGCAATTTCCCTTTGAAAAAACGGTTTACTTGCGACTCCAAATATGTCATCTATCTCATCTCCTGTCCGTGCCGGCTCCAGTATGTGGGGAGAACCACCCAATTAGTACGCAGCAGAATCGGACAACATAAAAGAAATATCATTAAACAATTTCCCCTTCACAGTGTGTCACGTCACTTCAGCACCCATCACAACAGTAATCCACTGCTATTCAATATTACACTGATTGACTCAGTGGATACAAGAAAACCAAATGCATTTGATCTCCTCAAAAAACACGAAATGTTCTGGATACAGACATTAAGAACCTTATCCCCGGAGGGCCTTAACGAAGTTATAGAAAAAATCCACTAACCACCCCTGTCAAAAGTTTTGCTTTTATCTTGGTCGCTCTCTTTTATCCCCCCCCCCCCCCCCCCCCCCCAGGGAAAAAAAAAATATTTTTATGTATATGTGTGTGTATATGTGTATGTATGTGTATGTATATATATATATATATATATATATGTATGTATGTGTATATATATATGTATGTATATATATGTATATATATATATCTTATCTTCTATTACTGATGTTTATTATTATCTTCATTATGACTATTATTATCATCCTTCTAATACAATGATAATTATTACAGCTGAAAATATTCGTCTATGATATCAAAACCGTAGACGGGATTATACACTATATATTACCAGGCCTGGACAATTTTTGCCAATGGCCTCCTCATATTTTGGATATATTACAATTGTTTTTATGTTTTTTATGTGTTCTTCGATTTTATGCTTATATCTTCATGTCATATTCACATTATTTTTTAATATAAATTTTTATTATTATTTTTTTTATAATCTTTATTATATTTTTTATATATATTTTATTATTATTATTATTATTATTATTATTATTATTATTATTATTATTATTTCAGAAGTATACACTATTTTATTTACCAATTGTAAAAAGTCGGACATTGTTCATGCTTTTATCTTCATTATCTTTCAGCATGTATAATGACATTTGAAGTCTCTTCACTGTACTTGTTCTTTTGAACCACTAGATGGCAGCAAACACACCACTGTGCTCCATGTTCCCTTTCTAAACACTGCCCTGTGCATGCAGAGAAAGCATGCATGTTATGTACAGCTGGCAGCAGCTGATTGGAGGACTCTCTGTCCCCATGGCCACTGACTCCACCCACTGACAACACCGCCCTGTGCATGCAGAGAAAGCATGCATGTTATGTAAGACCACATGCACACCAATCTACTCCTTAAAGCTGGCAGCAGCTGATTGGAGGATTCTCTGTCACCATGGCCACTGACTCCACCCACTGACAACACTGCCCTGTGCATGCAGAGAAAGCATGCATATTATGTAAGACCACATGCACACCAATCTACTCCTTACAGCTGGCAGCAGCTGATTGGAGGACTCTCTGTCACCATGGCCACTGACTCCACCCACCCACACTGGAGCAGCTTCTGGATAGGCCAGAGCTGCCAGCATTAACACATTTAAAGCAGCAAGCGACCTCACAACAGTACAGAGGTGCTCTGCTTGCTATAACTGAATTGCTGGTAAGTCTTTATCTTTATTTTTAATCACTACACATGCCTTTTTTTCTCTCTTGCCAGCTACAACTTATTCCATTCCCTACCTTCTACTGAAATATACCTAAAGCGGTCAATTTGATACCAACTTAATCTGATTTACTAACTACCTTTTACCAGTGGTGCTCAGCAGAGCTCGAATATTCGAGTAGCTCGAATATTCGAGCTCTTTTTCAGCTATCCGAGCTCGGTATTCGAGCTCCGAATAGCTGTAGCTATTCGAATGGGCTATCCGAGTACACTCGAATAGCCCATTCACTATTCGAGCTATTCGAGCAAACGGCGCTATTCGAGCTCGGTACCGAGCTCGAATAGCGTCATAGCCCAGATTGATGTCCTTAGAGCCAATCAGAGGGCTCCCAGGCCCTCTGACGGCAGCCAATCACAGAGGGGGACCCTGGCCAGCCCCTACCCTATAAATAGCGGCCGCCATGTTCCGTTTCTCCATGCTTGCCTGAGACTTGTACAGAGAGAGAGTTGCTCCTTTGTGCTTTGGCTTAGCAAGTGCTCTATTGTGATCATTTACCTAGCGTTTTTGCTCACCTACACCTGCCATATACACCTATATTGTTGTTAGTTAGATAGACATTGTATTTTAGTTAGTAGCTTGTGTGTTACATTAGAGACAGGCAGCTGCTGCAAGCTTACAGGTTTAGGCCTCAGGGGGGCCTTGCCTCTGTGGGCAGCTGTCCTCTGTTTATTTCTCTCATCTATACCAGTATTTCTGCTGTCCTTTACTAATAGTATTGTAGTTATACTGTACTAGGAGTAGGACACTCACTGACTGTCACTGTTTATAGGCTACTAGCTAGCTCCTGCGTGTGTGCACTCACTCACTGTCTGTGTGTACACACACTCTATTTCCTTCTGATTACTGATAGATTATTGTTAGTTAGTTGTACTTACTTACTCTTACTGTACCCGTAGGGACACTCACTGTCACTGTTCATATAGGCTACTAGCTCCTGCGTGTGCGCACTGCACTCACTGTCTGAGTGTACACACACAACACACACTCTATTTCCTTCTGATCGCTGATTGATTATCGTAATTAGTTAGTTCTACTTACTGTTACTACTTACTCTTACTGTACTAGGAGTCTAGGACACTCAGTCAGACAGTCACTGTGTTCATAGGCTACTAGCTCCTGCGTGCGTGCACTCACTGTCTGAGTGTACACACACCCACACTCCATTTCCTTCTGATCGCTGATTGATTATTGTAATTAGTTAGTTCTACTTACTGTTACTACTTACTCTTACTGTACTAGGAGTCTAGGACACTCAGTCACTGTGTTCATAGGCTACTAGCTCCTGCGTGCGGGCACTCACTGTCTGAGTGTACACACCACCCACACTCCATTTCCTTCTGATCGCTGATTGATTATTGTAATTAGTTAGTTCTACTTACTGTTACTACTTACTCTTACTGTACTAGGAGTCTAGGACACTCAGTCACTGTGTTCATAGGCTACTAGCTCCTGCGTGCGGTCACTCACTGTCTGAGTGTACACACAACACCCACACTTCATTTCCTTCTGATCGCTGATTGATTATTGTAATTAGTTAGTTCTACTTACTGTTACTACTTACTCTTACTGTACTAGGAGTCTAGGACACTCAGTCACTGTGTTCATAGGCTACTAGCTCCTGCGTGCGGTCACTCACTGTCTGAGTGTACACACACCACCCACACTCCATTTCCTTCTGATCGCTGATTGATTATTAGTTAGTTCTACTTACTGTTACTACTTACTCTTACTGTACTAGGAGTCTAGGACACTCAGTCACTGTGTTCATAGGCTACTAGCTCCTGCGTGCGGTCACTCACTGTCTGAGTGTACACACACCACCCACACTCCATTTCCTTCTGATCGCTGATTGATTATTGTAATTAGTTAGTTCTACTTACTGTTACTACTTACTCTTACTGTACTAGGAGTCTAGGACACTCAGTCACTGTGTTCATAGGCTACTAGCTCCTGCGTGCGGTCACTCACTGTCTGAGTGTACACACACCACCCACACTCCATTTCCTTCTGATCGCTGATTGATTATTGTAATTAGTTAGTTCTACTTACTGTTACTACTTACTCTTACTGTACTAGGAGTCTAGGACACTCAGTCACTGTGTTCATAGGCTTCTAGCTCCTGCGTGCGGTCACTCACTGTCTGAGTGTACACACACCACCCACACTCCATTTCCTTCTGATCGCTGATTGATTATTGTAATTAGTTAGTTCTACTTACTGTTACTACTTACTCTTACTGTACTAGGAGTCTAGGACACTCAGTCACTGTGTTCATAGGCTACTAGCTCCTGCGTGCGGTCACTCACTGTCTGAGTGTACACACACCACCCACACTCCATTTCCTTCTGATCGCTGATTGATTATTAGTTAGTTCTACTTACTGTTACTACTTACTCTTACTGTACTAGGAGTCTAGGACACTCAGTCACTGTGTTCATAGGCTACTAGCTCCTGCGTGCGGTCACTCACTGTCTGAGTGTACACACACCACCCACACTCCATTTCCTTCTGATCGCTGATTGATTATTAGTTAGTTCTACTTACTGTTACTACTTACTCTTACTGTACTAGGAGTCTAGGACACTCAGTCACTGTGTTCATAGGCTACTAGCTCCTGCGTGCGGTCACTCACTGTCTGAGTGTACACACACCACCCACACTCCATTTCCTTCTGATCGCTGATTGATTATTGTAA
Source organism: Hyperolius riggenbachi (assembly GCF_040937935.1). Taxonomy (NCBI): domain Eukaryota; kingdom Metazoa; phylum Chordata; class Amphibia; order Anura; family Hyperoliidae; genus Hyperolius; species Hyperolius riggenbachi. The sequence continues at coordinate 48,822,695 of NC_090646.1, forward strand.
TTAGTTAGTTCTACTTACTGTTACTACTTACTCTTACTGTACTAGGAGTCTGGGACACTCAGTCACTGTGTTCATAGGCTACTAGCTCCTGCGTGCGGTCACTCACTGTCTGAGTGTACACACACCACCCACACTCCATTTCCTTCTGATCGCTGATTGATTATTGTAATTAGTTAGTTCTACTTACTGTTACTACTTACTCTTACTGTACTAGGAGTCTAGGACACTCAGTCACTGTGTTCATAGGCTACTAGCTCCTGCGTGCGGTCACTCACTGTCTGAGTGTACACACACCACCCACACTCCATTTCCTTCTGATCGCTGATTGATTATTGTAATTAGTTAGTTCTACTTACTGTTACTACTTACTCTTACTGTACTAGGAGTCTAGGACACTCAGTCACTGTGTTCATAGGCTACTAGCTCCTGCGTGCGGTCACTCACTGTCTGAGTGTACACACACCACCCACACTCCATTTCCTTCTGATCGCTGATTGATTATTGTAATTAGTTAGTTCTACTTACTGTTACTACTTACTCTTACTGTACTAGGAGTCTAGGACACTCAGTCACTGTGTTCATAGGCTTCTAGCTCCTGCGTGCGGTCACTCACTGTCTGAGTGTACACACACCACCCACACTCCATTTCCTTCTGATCGCTGATTGATTATTGTAATTAGTTAGTTCTACTTACTGTTACTACTTACTCTTACTGTACTAGGAGTCTAGGACACTCAGTCACTGTGTTCATAGGCTACTAGCTCCTGCGTGCGGTCACTCACTGTCTGAGTGTACACACACCACCCACACTCCATTTCCTTCTGATCGCTGATTGATTATTAGTTAGTTCTACTTACTGTTACTACTTACTCTTACTGTACTAGGAGTCTAGGACACTCAGTCACTGTGTTCATAGGCTACTAGCTCCTGCGTGCGGTCACTCACTGTCTGAGTGTACACACACTAAATTTACTTGTGATTACTACTGATTATTGTAACTGCTAGTTGTACTTCCTGACTGTTACTACTTACTTACTGTACTAGGGGACACTCACTCAGTCACCTCACCAACCAACCCACTCCATTAAAGTACCCCACTTTTCACCCGCCCTTTTAAAAAACTTTTGTCTATACGCCCAAAACATTGAAGATGTCTGGAAGTGGCAGCCAGCGCGGTTTGGGCAAGGGGAAGGGCAGCAAGGGAATCAGGAGGAGAGGGAGCAGCATTGTGGCAAGCCGCGGCCGCGGGCGCGCCACCATGCACAGTTCCGCAGCAGCAGCAGCAGCGTCAGTGGCTAACATTCCTCCCATAGCCACTGGCCGTGGACGCCTTGGGCGCCGCCCAGCAGGAGCATCTGCAACTCACGCTGCAGAGACACAGCAGCAGCAGCGTGTAGCACCTGCTCCCATTTTCCTCCAGCCGGGTCGGAAACGTCCCATTGAGGAAAAGGATGCAGACACTGTGGTGCAACTCATGACGGAGGATGAGCAGCCCGCCATCAGCTCTGCATCCGAGGCCTCCACCCTCACCACCACCACCACCCCTGTTCGCAGCAGCCGCCCAGCAGGGTCTGGGGAGGAGGCCAGTTCACCGTCACTCGCCGACCTGTCATTCAGCAGTCTTTTGACCCCAGGCATCATGAGTAAATTGTCTGCTGTTGTTGGCGATCTTGAGGAGGAGATGCTGATGGGCACTTTGGGGGATGAGGGATTGGACAGCAAGACTGTGGCGACAGTCAAGCAGCCCATCCATGCATCAGGAGAGGAGTTTGGGGGGTCCTCATCCCAGCAGGACATGTTTCAGGAGGGGGAGGATGATGATGACCCGGTGACAGACAGAGACTGGGTGCCACCACCTCCAGGGGATGTCGTCCTCAGCAGCTCTGAGGAGGAGGAGGAGGATGCGCTTGTGGGCCTTGCAAGGAGGCGCATCATTGCAAGCATTGGCAGCGTCCCACACCCTGCTGGTGTCTCAGGCTCAGCAGCAGCAGCAGCAGCAGCAGCCAGTACCACCACCAGCCGCACCCAAGCCCCCCCCCCAACCACCACAGGGAGACAGGCAGCAGCGCTTCCATGCCGTAGGGGGATGTTTCTGTCACCAATCTGGCGCTTTTTCACCATGCCCACTGTGTACAGCAAGTACGCCACTTGCAACCACTGTCAGCGGAAGTTGAGCAGAGGTGCAGACCCCTTAAAGTTCAGCACCAGCTCGCTCATCAACCACCTTGCGGCTAAACATTTCCACCAGCATGAGGAGTTCCAGAGGCTGAAGGCATCTGGTGCTGGCAGTGGCACCACACCCATCACTGCACAGCCTTCAGCAGCAGCAGCAGCAACAGCAGCCACCCGCCCTCCTGCTCCTCCAGCAGCACCAGCAGGAGTGCGGAAACGCACTGCTCCTCCCCCCTCTGCAACTCCTGCCGCCGAAACTGAGGCCTGTTCTGGCAGCCAGTCCTCAGTGGCCTCCTCTGCTGTGTCTGCTGATTCCCGTGTCAGCAAAAGGCCACGCCAGAGCCTTTTGAGCGAGTCCTTCCAGGGGGTGGTTAGGGCTCTGCCTCCCAGCAGCCGTCGCGTGCGGCAGCTGAACGGCTTGCTGGCACGGGCCATGTGCTCCCAACTCCTGCCGTACACGCTCGTGCAGGAGGGGAGCGACATTCGTGCGCTGCTTGCTTGCGCAGCCCCAGACTGGCAGCTCCCCAGCAGACACTTTTTCTCCCGCAAGGCCATTCCTGCACTGCACCGCTTTGTGATGGCCAATGTGGAGCGAGGGCTGGAGCACGCGGTTGGTGAAAGGGTCCACGTCACCATGGACTCCTGGAGCAGCCGCTTCGGGACAGGCCGCTACCTGTCCTTCACTGTCCACTGGGTCAGCTTGGTGGAAGGGGGTGAGGATGGGAGAGCAGCAGCGGGCACAGCAGCAGCAGCAACACAGTGGGTGGTGCCACCCCGCAGGGTCAGGGGAACTGCAGCAGGTTCCTCCGATCCTCTGCCATCCTCCGGCACACCTGGCCAAACCCCCCGCCTCAGCAGCAGCGTGAAGGCCCGCCACTGCCAAGCGCTGCTGCACTTGGTCAGCCTTGGGAAGACCAAGCTGACGGCAACCCATGTGTTGGCCAAACTCCAGGAGCAGGAGAGGATTTGGCTGACCCCCAGAGGCCTCAGAGTCGGAGAGGTGGTGGCCGACAATGGGGCCAATCTGGTTGCCGCAATACACAGGGGAAACCTGACCCACATCCCCTGTCTTGCCCACGTGCTGAACCTGGTGGTGCAGAAGTTCCTGCGCACCTACCAGGGGATGGGCGAACTGCTGGAAACGGCAAGGAATGTTGTGCGTCACTTCCGGCGCTCGGCTGCAGCCTGTGCGAGCCTGGAAGACGTGCAAAAGGAGCTGGATCTGCCACGCCATCGGCTGATCCTTGACGTTCCGACTCGCTGGAACTCCACCCTGGCGATGTTGGAGCGTCTGGTTGAACAGAGGCGCGCTGTCAACCAGTACCTTGCCCTGGCCAATGTTTCCGCAGCTCAGAGAAGGGACAAGACCAGCAACATCCCGTCCATCGTCCCCGATGATGACTGGAGGCACATGCAGCAGGTGTGCTTAGTGCTGGCTCCCTTCCTGCAGGCCACAAACATGGTGAGCAGGGACCATGCTATGGTCTGCGAGTGGGTGCCCCTGGTTTCTCTGCTGAACAGGGCCCTCGATGCTTTGCTGGAACAGGGAGCGGCAGCCTTGGACCAGCAGGAGCGGCAACCAGCTGCGCAGTCCACCTCTGAGGGGGAGGAGGAGGAGGACTTGGTGGAGGTCCCTGACCTGGCAGCTGATGAGGGGGATCAGCACAGCGCAGCTGAGTTGGTGCGGGGGTGGAGAGAGGATGAGGCGGCAGAGGAGGAGGATGAGGACAGCACTGACGTCGATGTGCCAGCAGACGTGGCCCGCCTCTTCCCAATGGCAGCGCACATGCTGACGTGCCTGCGCAGGGACCCCAGGGTGATCCAGATGAAGCAGAGGGAGGACATCTGGATCAGCATGATGTTGGACCCACGCCTCAAGGGGAAGTTGAGCCAGTTCCTGCCGCCTGCAGGAGGAGACCCAGCGCAACAAATAAGGAGCTTGCAGCAGGCCCTTGTTGAGCGCTTGGAGGAAGCCTTCCCCCAGCCTTCCACCCCCACTGTCCAGCAGCCAGCACAGAGGCAGCAGCAGGTGCCTGCATCCAGCAGCAGCAAGCGCCCCACAGACCTGCTGTCTCTCAGCCACGAGCTCTACAGGACTGTAGAGGCTCCGGCAGCAGTGACTAGAGAGGAGATGCATGCAGCAGCATCCTCCTCCGGTCACAGCCAGCGCCTGACCCGCATGGTGGCTGACTACATGGGGTCGTACAGCGGGCTTGACAGCGATGCCCCTGTTGATCCCATGGAGTATTGGGTCAAGCGCATGGAGATCTGGAGCGAGCTGGCGCAGTACGCCCTGGAAGTGCTGTCCTGCCCCCCTTCCAGCGTGCTGTCCGAGCGCTGCTTCAGTGCAGCTGGTGGCGTGGTCACCGAGAAACGCTCACGTCTGTCTCACAAGTCTGTGGACAGACTGACGTTTCTCAAGATGAACCAGGCGTGGGTGGAAGGCGAGTTCCTGGCCCCTGTTGTCGGCGAGAGGGGGACATGAACTGGCTGCCGGAACCATCGTTAATGTGCCTTACCACCCTTTACCACCTCCTGGCTCCTGCTCACTAAGCCAGCCTGGTTCACTTTGACTATTACGTCACCTGCAGCCACACATTTTACACCTACAGTGGGCTGCTGTGTACTGCCCTTCTGCTGTCTGTCTGTGTTTCCCACTGCCAGGGTACACAGATGATTAACCTTCTGCTGCCACTCTGCCACCAGCTATTACGTCAAACAATAGCTATATTGGTTGCAAAACCAAAACCAAACAAACCATTAAAAAAAAAAAAAAGTTTAATTTTTCTGAGGTGCCCGGGTTGAAAACTGTGTTGTCCCAGTTGTGTATTGGACACAATGTGGGCTGCACGACCGCTGTCTGGGACCTCCTGTTGTGTTTATTTACAGCCCTGGTATCACCGCTAGGTACCAGGGCTATTATGTCACGCTGCCTACCTGCTGCCACACTCACACTGCTCCTCCATACCTCCTCCTGCTGCTGCTGCTGCTGTCTGTCTGTGTTTCCCACTGCCAGGGTACACAGATGATTTACCTTCTGCTGCCACTCTGCCACCAGCTATTACGTCAAACAATAGCTATATTGGTTGCAAAACCAAAACCAAACAAACCATTAAAAAAAAAAAAAAAGGTTTAATTTTTCTGAGGTGCCCGGGTTGAAAACTGTGTTGTCCCAGTTGTGTATTGGACACAATGTGGGCTGCACGACCGCTGTCTGGGACCTCCTGTTGTGTTTATTTACAGCCCTGGTATCACCGCTAGGTACCAGGGCTATTATGTCACGCTGCCTACCTGCTGCCACACTCACACTGCTCCTCCATACCTCCTCCTGCTGCTGCTGCTGTCTGTCTGTGTTTCCCACTGCCAGGGTACACAGATGATTTACCTTCTGCTGCCACTCTGCCACCAGCTATTACGTCAAACAATAGCTATATTGGTTGCAAAACCAAAACCAAACAAACCATTAAAAAAAAAAAAAGGTTTAATTTTTCTGAGGTGCCCGGGTTGAAAACTGTGTTGTCCCAGTTGTGTATTGGACACAATGTGGGCTGCACGACCGCTGTCTGGGACCTCCTGTTGTGTTTATTTACAGCCCTGGTATCACCGCTAGGTACCAGGGCTATTATGTCACGCTGCCTACCTGCTGCCACACTCACACTGCTCCTCCATACCTCCTCCTGCTGCTGCTGCTGCTGTCTGTCTGTGTTTCCCACTGCCAGGGTACACAGATGATTTACCTTCTGCTGCCACTCTGCCACCAGCTATTACGTCAAACAATAGCTGCTCGCCTACTCCTCCATTCCTCCTCCTGCTGCTGCTGTCTGTCTGTGTTTCCCACTGCCAGGGTACACAGATGATTTACCTTCTGCTGCCACTCTGCCACCAGCTATTACGTCAAACAATAGCTATATTGGTTGCAAAACCAAAACCAAACAAACCATTAAAAAAAAAAAAAAGGTTTAATTTTTCTGAGGTGCCCGGGTTGAAAACTGTGTTGTCCCAGTTGTGTATTGGACACAATGTGGGCTGCACGACCGCTGTCTGGGACCTCCTGTTGTGTTTATTTACAGCCCTGGTATCACCGCTAGGTACCAGGGCTATTATGTCACGGCGAGCTGCCTGCCTCATTGACTGCCTGCTGCCACACACTCATCCTCCTCCTCCTGCTGATGAATTTACCTCCTGCTGTCTTTGTGTTTCCACTGCCAGGGAGCACATACAATGGCGCTTCCAACATGCGTGCGCCCACCAGCTATTTGTTACGCTCAAAAATAGCTGCATTTCTTTAAAAAAAAATTGAAAAGAGAAATACGTGAAGAAGAAGAAGACGATATTGAAAAGGAAGGAGAAGAAGAAGAAGAAGAAGAAGAAGAAGAAGAAGAAGAAGAAGAAGAAGAAGAAGAAGAAGAAGAAGAAGAAGAAGAAGAAGAAGAAGAAGAAGAAGAAGAAGAAGAAGAAGAAGAAGAAGAAGAAGAAGAAGAAGAAGAAGAAGAAGTATATACAGTAACACTACTGAACAAAATTAAGGACACAACTTCTCTTTCCACATTTTTTTTTAAAGGAACATCCCCACATAATCACTTGCTGTTGTTACTTGGAAAAAAAGAGGTTTCTTGCATCATTCACCCTCAAAACAAGTGTTGGAAGCTATTTAAGGCCAATTCGAATAGTCAGCTCGAATAGTTAGCTCGAATACCGACTCGAATAGTGAGCTCGAAGTCCGAGGTCGAATCGAATAGTAAAAATTATTCGACTCGAATATTCGAATGACCTCGAATAATTTACTATTCGAATTCGACCAAACTCGAATTTTAAAAAGGGGTATTTGAGCACCACTACCTTTTACCACTGTTATCTAGTCCATTCCCCTATACACATTATGTAGTTTACACCGACCCATTCCTTGCAATCACCCCCCTACTATAACATATCACTAAACACTATGTTTGAAATACTATTCTTATTACACTAAATAATAATCCATTTGTATCTTTTTATGGCAACATTTATAGCTATGCCTCTGTCTTTTGTTTACAGTTGTTTATCCCCTGCTTATTGCCTGAAGAAGTGGGCTATGCCCGCGAAACGCGTTGCATCTTTGGGGTATTTTCAATAAATGTGTATATCTATACATTTACAGTCCTTGGTGTCTGCTTTAACGGAGGCGAGTCCACCACTTCCTCCCAGCAATTTTTAAAAAATTTTATGTACTTTTATCCTTCTGGCGCCTCTGTTCACCTACCAATATATTTGAGTCCACCCCAGGTGGAGGGGTGATCTACCCCCTTTCTTCCTATCTACAGAGAGCGACTTCTTAATCCTGAGTGAGGACAGGTCTAATCTCCTCACCTGCCTAATGAGTGGTTACCTAGGTGGTAACCCGTGTTTGTGAGTATTACCATCTCACTGTTTCATTTATCCAATCAATTTTGACATACTACACCATATTGGGCTCTCGATTTCTCTTCAACTTTAGTCTTCAAAGAAAGCCCAGACTTTGGAGCACCTGCCTTGCTGGCGATTTCTGTTTGCGCCTCTTTTGCCTCTCACTTGAACTTCCACGCTTGTGGTGCCTGAAATTGCGCGCCGCCTACCTTGTGGCATAAGGCGAACTTGTGCAGCAGTGGGTTCTTCAACAGACTCATCTGTGCTGCTGCTACGACGGCAATGTTCTCGTTCACAAACAAAATCTGGGTCTCTGTCCACATTGTCCATACCCTCCTCTTCCATCTCCTGAAACTCATCATATGTCATTGTGGGGGGCCGCCGCCGTGGAGTAGAGCTCCCCAGAACAACCTCTGCGCAGCTCACCCCAACGTCGTCTTCAAGATCTTGTCGGCCGACCTCCTGCAATTGCAACCCCTCCTGCCCAACTTGCTCTGGGATTTAAGTTTCCGAGTCCTCCTCGGACTCGCCTTGTATTTCAGTGCACGGTGCATTTCCCACAGTTAATGGTTGTGAATCCGGGCACAACATTTCTGGCTGTTCCTCCATTGACCTTTGAAAGGTGGAAGTTTGTTGGGCTGGGAATAGCTCCTGCGAATACCCCATTGTGTCCTGAGGTAATTCATCGAACTGGTTATCTGGCAGTTGTGTGCGTGGTGTCGCTGCCGGTTGTGTCAGCTTTGTGCCCACTGGCTCCTTGTAACTGGCTGAGGACTCGGACCTCGTGCGTGATGTGCTGGTGCTGCTTAACCCACTGCTGGACGCTTGAGAGGTCATCCAAGTAATTATCTGGTCCTGTTCTTTTGGATTTGTGAGGGTTGTTGTCCTGGACAACATGGGCGGTATTGAGTGGGTTTTCTTGGGTGCTCCCCTGTGGCCTGTACGTGAACCGTCAAGGGAAACACCTCTTCCCTTGCCCCTCCCTCTTTCACCGGATTTCTTCCTCATTTCACTTATCCTTAAAGTACACGCTGACTGGCAGCAGTACAGTGGCAGTACAGAAATGCTATACAGTGGTGGGTGAGCGCTGTACCACTATTCCCAGCAGCGACACAGAGCACAATGCTATACAGTAGCGGGTGAGTGGTGTACCACTATTCCCAGCAGCGACACAGAGCACAATGCTATACAGTGGCGAGTGAGCGGTGTACTACTATTCCCAGCAGACACAGAGTGACAGTAAACAGAATGCTATATAGTGTGGCTGAGCGAGGTACACAGAGTGGCAGTAAACAGAATGCTATATAGTGTGGCTGAGCGAGCGGTGTACTACTATTCCCAGCAGACACAGAACAGTAAACAGAATGCTATATAGTGTGGCTGAGCGGTGTACCACTATTCCCAGCAGCGACACAGAGCACAATGCTATACAGTGGCGGGTGAGCGGTGTACCAATATTCCCAGCAGCGACACAGAGCACAATGCTATACAGTGGCGGGTGAGCGGTGTACTACTATTCCCAGCAGACACAGAGTGGCAGTAAACAGAATGCTATATAGTGTGGCTGAGCGAGGTACACAGAGTGGCAGTAAACAGAATGCTATATAGTGTGGCTGAGCGAGCGGTGTACTACTATTCCCAGCAGACACAGAGTGGCAGTAAACAGAATGCTATATAGTGTGGCTGAGCGAGGTACACAGAGTGGCAGTAAACAGAATGCTATATAGTGTGGCTGAGCGAGCGGTGTACTACTATTCCCAGCAGACACAGAGTGGCAGTAAACAGAATGCTATATAGTGTGGCTGAGCGAGGTACACAGAGTGGCAGTAAACAGAATGCTATATAGTGTGGCTGAGCGAGCGGTGTACTACTATTCCCAGCAGCGACACAATGACTGGGGGGACCCTGGCTAGCGTGGCTGGAGCGCGAACTACCCTGCCTGCCTACCCAAAGCTAAACCCACAGACAAATGGCGGAGATATGACATGGTTCGGGTATTTATTTACCCGAACCACGTGACAGTTCGGCCAATCAGAGCGCGTTCGGGTCCGAACCACGTGACCCGTTCGGCCAATCACAGCGCTAGCCGAACGTTCGGGGAACGTTCGGCCATGCGCTCTTAGTTCGGCCATGTGGCCAAACAGTTTGGCTGAACACCATCAGGTGTTCGGCTGAACTCGAACATCACCCGAACAGGGTGATGTTCTGCAGAACCCGAACAGTGGCGAACACTGTTCGCCCAACACTAGTGTAAAGCAGTAATCAAAGCAAAAGGTGGCTACTTTGAAGAACCTAGAATATGACATATTTTCAGTTGTTTCACACTTTTTGGTTATGTACTATACTTCCACATGTGTTAATCCATAGTTTGGATGCCTTCAGTGTGAATCTACAATGTTTATACTCATGAAAATAAAGCAAACTCTTTAAATGAGAAGGTGTGTCCAAACTTTTGGTCTGTACTGTACATAGAGGAAGTTTTTCATTGTGAAAATGTACTTCAGATATAAACAGATTTGGGGGGGCGTGGCCGGCAGCCGAGGCAGATGGACGTGTGCTAGCTCCGCTCTGCACCCTCCGGCTGCATTCGCCCGATATATGCCTGTCACAGCGCATCCAAAAGGCGCTCACTAGCTCAGAGAAGACCCCCAGCACACCCGGCATCCAGATGGGCGGTCGCCGAACCGACAAAACCGCGGAGAACGAGACTCACAAACAGGTCCCGGCCTCCGGCAATAGAAACAAGATGGCGCACGGACAATCGGGGGCGGCCTCTCCCACCCAGTCCACGAGTGAGAGCAGTCTGGCCTCGCAACAGCAACAGGGGGACCGCAAAACCCAGAGGCAACAGGGTCCGGCCAAAGGCAAGACACCTGGGAGCAAGTCTCAGCAGCCTACCTCCTCCTCCACCAAGACAACCAAGATGGCGCCCGAGTCTCCACGCACTGAATCCCCAGGCCCGGCATCTGAAGCAAACAGCTCAGCATTCACATCGCTGACAGCACAGGAACAGCAGCAGCAAACCGAGACAATCATACAAGGTACTGGGGACATAGCGGACAGGGATAAGATCCTGTTAGAGCAATTTGAGCTGATTTTACAACTAAAGCTAGACGAGGCCTCAGCCCGTATCACCCACCAGCTCAAAAGGGAGATAAGAGAGCTCGGGGCCAGAACGAACGCACTAGAGCAGAGAATGGACAATGCTACAGTGGTCCTGGAGGCACACGAAAAGGACATAGAGATAGTGCAATCAGAAACGCAGTTGAACCAACTTAAACTGGAGGACTTTGAGAACAGGGCAAGGCGGGTCAACCTCCGGATCCGTGGGATCCCTGAATCGGTAACTGATCTAACTTCTACCATCACAGCCCTGTTTCAAGAATTAGATCCCACCATCCCGATAGAACGGTTGGAATTTGACCGGATTCACAGAGCCCTCACCCAGTTGAAACCTAACGGCCCACCCCGGGACATACTAGTAAAACCTACCTTTTACAACACTAAAGAGGCCTTACTGCGTGCAGCAAGAGATAAGGACAATTTAACCTTTCAAGGACACTCTTATCAGATCTTTACTGACTTGGCCCCAGCCACAATTCAGAGAAGAAGAGCAATGAAGCCAATTTTACAGATCCTGATGGCACACAAAATTAAATACAAATGGGGGTTCCCCTTTAAACTGAATTTCACTTATCGTGATAAGCAAGTGTCTGTAGCATCCCCTGAAGAGGCCCAACAAAAACTTGAAGCACTGCACCTATGCCTACCAGCCGGGTCCCCCGCCCGCAGCACGACATCTGCACGCTCAGCGCCTTTATGGGAAACGGTTAAGGCTCGTCGCACCACCTCGAGACGACGTGATCCTTCATGCTCTCCTTCGAGAATGTCAGACCCAGGGTGAAAATGGGGTATCACCAGATTTTGTGTTTAAAATGGCCAGGGCCTTTTCGCTTTTGTTTTAGGTCCTGAGCATCGAGTACTTTATCTCACACCACACGGAACGCTAACTGGCACCAGGCAGGAAGCCATACTTAAGATAAAGACCTGTTGTTACTTAGTTTTTATCCTATGGATCCTTCTATCTTCTTAGGCACCTGTTTGTCCTATATATAGCAACTACTGCTTTAAATCTGTAAATAGGTTATGCATGCTATTGATCCTTTTAAGGCAGTAGAACCTCTGCTGTTCAGAAGAATTGTTTATTATACTGTTTAGTCAAAAGCGTGACAAGCATTCAATTTTCATTCATTTGAGTTTTTGAGTTAAGCTATGCAGCCGGAGGAGGTTACTGGACCCCCGCCGAACGTTAGGTTAATTCCCAGGTACGACCGGGAATGACTCTGGCTCTCCCTGTGTCTTTCAGACACAGCGACAGCCACCTGTTCAGAATGTTATGCTTCCCTCTGTTTGGACTCCTTCCAGAGGGACGCGCTTTAATGTTGCTTTTCTCTTTTCTTTTCCTTGTACTCCTTTCCCCCCTTCTCCCCACCCACTACCCCCCTTTTCGAGGTCACTAGCCCCAAGAGCGGGAGAAGTATATAGAGCTTTAAAAAACAAAGAAACACACCATGGCATCTGCTGACACAACAAAGGGACTCACAATAATATCCCACAATGTGCAAGGTTTTATTGCTCCGCAGAAAAGAACCAAGGCTTTCAATTACTACAAATCCTGTAAAGCGGACATTGTCTGCTTACAGGAAACAAGGTTCTCGGTTTCCTCCCACCCCTCCTTCCTTAGTTATCATTTCCCACAGACCTACAGTTCATGGGCACGAGAGAAAGTGAGGGGGGTGACAATAGCATTTCGCAGGGGCCTTCCATTCAAATGTGCAAAAAGTATATCCGACCCAACCGGGAGATATGTACTTCTAGTAGGCTCATTGGGGGATATAAATATTACCCTGGTCTCATACTATGCCCCCAACACTTTTCAGGAGCATTTCCTCTCCCACCTAGTACAAGTAATAAACCAACATAGCACAGGTACTCTCATATTCTGTGGCGACACTAACGCAGTATTGGATGAGGCCCTAGATAGATCAAAACCTACTAGTCAATCTACTTTACCCAAACCAGTCGGAGCTCCAAACCCTTCAGCAATTAAGGTCTTATTCCGTTCACAAAACCTTTTTGATGCTTGGAGAGAGTTTAACCCCACTACCAAAGATTTTACATTCTATTCCAATCCACACAATAGCTTTTGCCGAATAGATCACTTTTTCCTACACCAGCAACTTCTCCCCAACATAACCAGACCAGAGCTAAAATCCTTACGGTCACCTGGTCTGATCACAGTCCCCTTCTAATAAACCTCTCATCTTTGGCCCCCCGGAAATCACACTATAGATGGCGCATGAACGACTTGTTGCTTTCAGACCCAGACTCCCTAGATAAAATCCAAACCTACCTAGAAGAATACATGGAGGAGAATGGTGGGTCAGTTATGTCCCCCATTACGCTCTGGGAGGCCCTAAAAGTGACAGTGAGAGGACAAATTATAGGTCTAGCCTCATTTAGGAAAAAGCAAAGACAGAAGGAGATACTTGACCTCACCACTAGCTTAGAGAAAGCTGAGGCAGCTTGGAAGGAAAACGACACTGCTCCCCGGAAGAGAGATAGGGATCTCCTACGCACTCAGCTCGATCTTAGGCTCACTGACAACGCGGAAAAGCAGCTGCGATGTCAGAAAAATCGATATTATAGATGGGCTAACAAATGTAGCACTTTACTAGCCAACAAATTAAAGCATAGAGTATATAAACCTCCCACGTTGTCAGTCCGCCTACCCACAGGGCAAACTACTTTAGATCCACAAAAGATTACGCAAGGCTTTCAAAAGTTCTTAAGCAACCTATACTCCTCCCCAAACCCTCCTCCCACAGGGGAAACTAGATCCTTTTTAGATTCTATAGTTCTCCCCCATGTCCCCACAGCCTTTATAGACCAATTAAATAGCAACATAACACCAGAAGAAGTTAATTTGGCAATCAAAACCCTTAAGACTTCCAAAACCCCGGGACCAGATGGGTTTTCAGGCCTGTTTTATAAAAAATTTGCAACGGCTCTGAGCCCGCTACTCGCCCCTCTCTTTAATGCCTATAAAACAGGCCAAACCCCGCACCCCAGCTCACTACAAGCAGACATAGTTATGATCCCAAAGACAGATCAGGAGCCTCTAGAGCCACAACATTCAGACCCATATCTTTACTGAACATAGACCATAAACTACTGGGGAAGATCTTGGCCACTTAACAGATTCCTTGCCGATATAATACATAAGGACCAATCAGGCTTTGTGCCTGGGCGCCAAGCATCAGACGCTACCTTACGTGCAATTCAGATAACCGAAATATTACAAACGCGAAATATCCCTGGCCTTTATCTATCGCTCGATATCTATAAAGCTTTTGATCAACTTTCTTGGGACTATTTATATGAGGTACTGTGTAAATGGGGTCTAGGAGGCTCCTTTACCACCTGGATTAGAACCTTATACTCTAACCCATCTGCTAACATTCATTATGCAGGCTCGGCGTCTTCCACAATTCAAATCCAGAGAGGCACCCGCCAGGGCTGCCCCCTATCGCCCATTCTTTTTATCATGGCCATAGAACCCCTGGCAGCTGCCATCCGTCAGCAAGAAGATATAAAAGGGGTAGAATTAGCAGGGGTACAGCATAAACTGAACCTCTTCGCAAATGATCTGTTACTCTTTATCACACAGCCACAATCCACAATCCCAGCACTAATGTCCCTTATATCCAAATTTTCCTTAATCTCGGGACTGCAGATAAACGCCAGCAAGTCCAAAATGCTTAACATTAGTTTACCGCCAGAAATTTGCCAAACACTAAAATCCCAAAATCACTTCGAGAGGGCAGATCCTAGCCTGGAGTATTTGGGAATTAATCTTACCCCTTCATATGACACACTGTTCCAACATAACTACTACCCATTGGCCAAATTAATCACTCGCTCCCTGGCTCAATGGTCCTCCTTAGAGTTGAGCCGAAATTTTCGTAATTTCGCATTACTAAAATTACGCATGCGAAATTTGCGATTACGATGCGAAATTACGGTAGTGTAATTGCCATTAAAATCATAATTGAAAATACCGTAAGCGTAATTTTCAACGCGTAATTTCGCGTTTCGTTCATGCCGTAATTTCGCATTAAACGCTACCGTAATTTTGCGTTAAACCGTAACGCTCCGTATAATATAAAAAAGCCGCCGACTTTAAGGGTTAATAGCAAAGCCCCCTTAAATGCTAAGAGCCTCAAATTTGGAGAATATATTAAGGAGATCAGGAGGAATAAGAGGAAATTTTTTTTTTTCAAAAAGACCTTATAGTTTTTAAAGAAAATCGATGTTGAAGTTTCAAAGGAAAAATGTAAACATTTAAAAACCCGCTGACTTTAACGGTTAATAGCAAAGCCTGCTTAAAGTTTAGGAACACCAAATTCCCAGGGTATATTAAGGGGATCAGTGGGAATAAGAGGAAAATTTTTTTTTCAAAAAGACCTTATAGTTTTTGAGAAAATCGATTTTTAAGTTTCAAGGGCGAAAATGTCTTTTAAATGCAGAAAATGTCAGTTTTTTTTGCACAGGTAACAATAGTGTATTATTTTCATAGATTCCCCCAAGTGGGAAGAGTTTTACTTACTTTGTTCTGAGTGTGGGAAATATAAAAAAAAAAAACAACGTGGGGTCCCCCCTCCCAGACCTCTTTAACCCCTTGTCCCCCATGCAGGCTGGGATAGCCAGAATGCGGAGCACCGGCCGCGTGGGGCTCCGCACCC
Source organism: Hyperolius riggenbachi (assembly GCF_040937935.1). NCBI lineage: Eukaryota > Metazoa > Chordata > Amphibia > Anura > Hyperoliidae > Hyperolius > Hyperolius riggenbachi. The sequence goes on from NC_090646.1 coordinate 48,838,057, forward strand.
TGACTATACCAGCCCGCATAGTCCATGGATTGGGGGGTCTCGGAAGGGGAGGGGCAGCCAAGCTTTCCCCTCCCCCTCCGAGCCCTTGTCCAATCCAAGGACAAGGGGCTCTTCTCCACCTCCGATGGGCGGTGGAGGTGGAGGCCGCGATTTCCTGGGGGGGAGGTTCATGGTGGAATCTGGGAGTCCCCTTTAAAAAGGGGTCCCCCAGATGCCCGACCCCCCTCCCAGGAGAAATGAGTATAGAGGTACTTGTACCCCTTACCCATTTCCTTTAAGAGTTAAAAGTAAATAAACACACAAACACTTAGAAAAAGTATTTTAATTGAACAAAAAACATAACCACGAAAAAAGTCCTTTAATATTCTTAATTAACCATTAATACTTACCTGTCCCTTTAAATAAATGATCCCTCACAATAGCCTCGGAAATGTTCTATCAGTTACAATGTAACAAAGTTATTACAATGTAACAACTTTGTTACATTGTAACTACGCCGCACCCGACGTCACTCACCGCCGCCGCCGCCGCCGCGTCTGTGCTGCAGGACCCGACAGAGCTCTGAGCTATAGCTCAGAGCTCTCTAAGCATCTTTGTATTTGGGCTCCAAGGAGCCCCATTGGTCCTTAGCAGACCAATGGGGTTCCTTCTGATTTAAAGGAACCCCATTGGTCTGCTAAGGACCAATGAGGCTCCTTGGAGCCCAAATACAAAGATGCTTAGAGAGCTCTGAGCTATAGCTCAGAGCTCTGTCGGGTCCTGCAGCACAGACGCGGCGGCGGCGGCGGCGGCGGTGAGTGACGTCGGGTGCGGCGTAGTTACAATGTAACAAAGTTGTTACATTGTAATAACTTTGTTACATTGTAACTGATAGAACATTTCCGAGGATATTGCGAGGGATCATTTATTTAAAGGGACAGGTAAGTATTAATGGTTAATTAAGAATATTAAAGGACTTTTTTCGTGGTTATGTTTTTTGTTCAATTAAAATACTTTTTCTAAGTGTCTGTGTGTTTATTTACTTTAACTCTTAAAGGAAATGGGTAAGGGGTACAAGTACCTCTATACTCATTTCTCCTGGGAGGGGGGGTGGGCATCTGGGGGACCCCTTTTTAAAGGGGACTCCCAGATTCCACTATGAACCTCCCCCCCAGGAAATCGCGGCCTCCACCTCCACCGCCCATCGGAGGTGGAGAAGAGCCCCTTGTCCTTGGATTGGACAAGGGCTCGGAGGGGGAGGGGAAAGCTTGGCTGCCCCTCCCCTTCCGAGACCCCCCAATCCATGGACCATGCGGGCTGGTATAGTCAGGGTGCGGAGCCGCACGCGGCCGGTGCTCCGCATTCTGGCTATCCCAGCCTGCATGGGGGACAAGGGGTTAAAGAGGTCTGGGAGGGGGGACCCCACGTCGTTTTTTTTTTTATATTTCCCACACTCAGAACGAAGTAAGTAAAACTCTTCCCACTTGGGGGAATCTATGAAAATAATACACTATTGTTACCTGTGAAAAAAAAACTGACATTTTCCACATTTAAAAGACATTTTCGCCCTTGAAACTTAAAAATCGATTTTCTCAAAAACTATAAGGTCTTTTTGAAAAAAAAAATTTTCCTCTTATTCCCACTGATCCCCTTAATATACCCTGGGAATTTGGTGTTCCTAAACTTTAAGCAGGCTTTGCTATTAACCGTTAAAGTCGGCGGGTTTTTAAATGTTTACATTTTTCATTTGAAACTTTAACATCGATTTTCTCAAAAACTATAAGGTCTTTTTGAAAAAAATTTTTTTCCTCTTGTTCCTCCTGATCTCCTTAATATATTCTCCAAATTTGAGGCTTTTAGCATTTAAGGGGGCTTTGCTATTAACCCTTAAAGTCGGCGGCTTTTTTATATTATACGGAGTGTTATGGTTTAACGCGAAATTACGGTAGCGTTTAATGCGAAATTACGGCACGATACGACTGTAATGCGAAAATTACGCGAAAATTACGCTTACGCGAAATTTCGCGAAATCCTTCTTCATTATGATTATGTACTTACGGCCATAATCGTAATTACACTAATTACGCGAAATTTCGCGAAATCGTAATTAGGTCATTACGCTCATCTCTAGTCCTCCTATGGTCTGTCTTGGTTGGGTCGGATAAACTCCATTAAAATGACGCTCCTCCCTAAACTTTTATATCATTTCCGATTGTTGCCTGTCCGAATCCCCCCTCACTTCCTCAGAATGTTACAGAACAAACTCAATAGATTTATTTGGGATAACGCCTCCCCGAGAGTGTGTAAGAGCACGCTATATGTACACAAAAGGGAAGGGGGATTGGGAGTTCCCAATCTCTCCGACTACTATAAGGCGGCCCAACTAAATCATTTTCTTAGTTTGTATAAAGGATCCAGCATGCCAGCATGGACTCTGTTTGATATACCTGCAGCCGCACCTCAATCAATTCAAACACCCACATGGCTGCCTAAACAGTTCCGCCCTGCAGGCCTAAGTCCAGTGATGCGCCACTGTCTCTCAGTGTGGGACACGGTCAGATACTCCCAAAATTTAATGTCTCCAACTTTACCGCTCTTATCCTTCATAGACAACCCCCTGTTCCTTCCAGCCTACGAAAATCCGAGAGGTTTTAAGTGGTGGAGAGACCAGGGTCTAGAGCAGATAAAGTCCCTTACTAATAGTCCTGGATTAATATCATGGGAAGATTTAAGAGACAAATACCAAATCCCATCTCAAGAAAAATTCCGCTATCTTCAATTAAAACATTGGCTGAAATCTTTTTTCCCATCACAGACCCAATTCCCGATTGTTCTCACCAGATTTGAGAGACTCTGTGCCCTGGAACCCTTTGCCAGGGGGGCCATCTCAACTCTATATGCTCTACTAAATGACCCACCGAGGCCATTCCAGCACAAGTATGTTAAAAAATGGGAGACTGAACTCAGAGGGACAAAATCGAAAGAGGAGTGGGAGTTTATTTGGGCCACCACGTCTAAACTATCTCTAAACTTAGCTTTAGTAGAATCATCTTACAAAGTATTGCTAAGATGGTACTGGGTTCCAGCCAGACTCCGACATGTCTCCGAAACAAACCCAGGATTTTGTTTTCGCGGCTGCCAAACAAAGGGAGACATACTCCATATTTTTTGGACATGTCCAATGATATCCAGATTTTGGTCCCGTACATACAGGATGCTACAAGCCTTATTCAACAAAACAGTTACCAGAGACCCGTGGTCTGTTCTTTTACATTATAAAGTGGAATCCCTTACGAAATATCAAAATGCGCTAGCCCAATTTATCTTTGTAGCAGCCTCGCAAACAATAGCTAAAGCCTGGAAAACCCAATTTGTTTCTTTTGAAGAACTGAAAAACAGAGTATCAGCCTATATGATACAGGAACAGATGGCCGGGGTATTCGAAGACAAAGTATCAAAATACCATAAAATATGGGACACATGGAATCATTACATTACCTCAGCCTCTACCTAGTATCCAGAAAATTTTTACCCGTAATGTTTACTCTCCTGCGAACTGGAGCAGGGACCTCGAACCCCCTTATCTACCCCCCCCTCCTCCCCCCCCTCCACTACTCTTCCCACCTCTAGCTCTTTCCTTCCATACCCACTCCTGTATGTGCTTTGTGTGTTTCATGTTAGGGCCTCGGCCCACTCTTTAGAATAGAGTCAGGACAATATCAACAGAATAAATGAGTTTAGCAAAAGATAGACATGACGTGAACCCAGCTGTATTATAAGCTACTCAATGTTGTACCCTAACTCAACTGTTGTGATAAGCAGGTTTTTCTTGCACAAACTTTATACAATGTTAAATGGAAAAACTTTAATAAAAATTTTGAAACAGATATAAACAGATTTATGTTTATACCTGTACTAAATTCTCATGTTGGAGTGGATTCAGAAAAAATTCTTGAATCATTTCTCCATGCTAATTTTTTACTTCAACTGTACAGTAAAATTTCTTTTTAAAAAAGTAAGCATAGAAACTTCAATATTATTTGGTTGCTTTATTTTTATTTTAAGTGTTTTACTTGTTAAATCTTTAGTGTTTAAAATGTTGAAAATGAAGGAGATAACAATATAAGGACAAATAGTTGAAGGATTTATAAAATGAAAAACAAGTCAAAAACAAAAAACTACTTCTAATAAACTAATAAAAGTGTAAAAAAAAAACCCACCAGAACAGGGATCATTGGTCTCCGTTCTGGCAACATTGCACATTTTAAAAATCTAATTGGATTTGGATTTGGAAATTTCTGAATGGAATTACAATAGTCAAAGATTGCTTATTTCCTTGTTTTGGTAACACCAAATATTTTGCATTAAACTTCCAGGCTCGCTAGTATCAAAACCACAAATTGGCTTCATGTATCGCATTGAACTGTGGAAGCATACCAAAACGTTAAGTAAAAAAAAAAACAGTATATTTTTGGTTTCAAGGGAATGAAGTTTAAATGGAAAGAAAAAAAATACGCTATGAGCAGGGGGAGAGTTCATACATTTTAACCACCCTGGCGTTCTATTAAGATCGCCAGGGCAGCTGCGGGAGGGTTTTTTTTTAATAAAAAAAAAACTATTTCATGCAGCCAACTGAAAGTTGGCTGCATGAAAGCCCACTAGAGAGCGCTCCTATCCCATATTTCTGATCGCCTCCGGCGATCCGCAGTAACAAGGAAGGCCGCAATGAGCGGCCTTCCTTGTTTCGTTTTGCTCGTCGCCATGGCGACGAGCGGAGTGACGTCATGGACGTCAGCCGACGTCCTGACGTCAGCCGCCTCCGATCCAGCCCTCAGCGCTGGCCGGAACTGTTTGTTCCGGCTGCGCAGGGCTCAGGCGGCTGGGGGGACCCTCTTTCGCCGCTGCACGCGGCGGATCGCCGCGCTGCGGCGGTGATCAGGTAGCACACGCGGCTGGCAAAGTGCCGGCTGCGTGTGCTGCTTTTTACGGGGAGCAAATCGGCCCAGCAGGGCCTGAGCGGCAGCCACCGGCGGTAATGGACGAGCTGAGCTCGTCCATACCGCTAAGGTGGTTAAAATCAATCCCACTGCTTCCTACAATGATTTTTTTTTTTTAATCTATGTAATTTCTACTTTTTTTTTCTCGGAGTCACTTTATAAAACAGTTTACGAGTTACATTGAAATCAATGGCGCCACCTTTAATGGTAAACAGTAAGGCCCCCTTGCATGCTACCATCATCAAATTTGCTCGGTGTATAAAGGAGATCAATGGGAACAAAAACACCATGTCGTTTTTGAGAAAATCTATTTTGAAGTTACAGTAGAAAAATGTTTTTTAAATGTGGTTAAATGATAGATAAACGTATCCACCCATTGGTAGTAACAATGTACATATTTCCACCGAAACAGCATGAATTTTCTGCCTGACACACAGGCAACCCTATAGTTACTGCGTACTGACACAGCGGCAACCTCTGGGTAGAGATGGGCCGAACCTCCGATTTTAGGTTCGCGAACCCGGTTTGCGAACCTACCACGAAGGTTCTGTTCGCGCGAACTTTCGGTGAACCGCATTAGACTTCAATGGAGAGAAAAAATTATGCTGCCCAAAAAATGATGGAAAAGATGTTTCAAGCGGTCTAATACCTGGACGGAGGCATGGTTGACTGGGATACACGTCAAAAGTCTCAATAAAAAAACCTATATTTGATGCAAACCACTGTTTTAAGTTCAGAAATCACATTGAATGTTGAATTGCAGGCCTAAACTGCTTCACAACATATTGCATGTGTATACATCCATCAGGAAGTGTAATCCCTCCTCTGGAGGAGGAGAATCTTGTCTTCCAGGGATTTGTAGGATCTGCAGTCTGCTTACATTTGTATACAATCTTCAAGTTTAAGAAGGGTACATTAGCTTGCATTTTTGCACCTCGCTTTATTGCATGGGGAGAACGGTTTCCGTAGCCCTGTAAGAGAAAGTGTAATAAGGGCCCTGCCGTAACATAGATATTACGGTAGCTAAGACTACTCCTGGGCCTTTATTGTAGTTGAAGAGATGAGCGAACTGTGACACCACACTTAAAAAAAAAAAAAAAAAAAAAAAACAGCAAACAGAGAAGCGTCCCCATATTGGAGCATTGGATTTGGTAAAGTCTTAAGCCAATGTGTTGTAAGACACAAGTAAGCTTTAGGTTAGCAGGAATGGTTGCATGGCCACCTAGCTTTTCATCCTTCCCAGGCCAGCTAGGCTGGCTTCAGCCTGTAGTGTTGGTGGTATAGTGGTGAGCATAGCTTCCCTCCAAGCAGTTGACCTGGGTTTGAATCCTGGCCAATGTATGTGAGTATGTTTTTGACATCCTACAAATCCCTGAAAGACAAGATCTTCCTCCAAAAGAGGAGGAGGGAGAAGCTGTTGTGGGTTGCTGTTCAAGGAATAAGAATAAGCCAGGAGCAAGCTAACAAGCCTACAAGAGCCTAACTAAGCTTTCCCTAGCAGAGTCTGTCAGCAGCTGTCCTTTCACTAATTACTGTAGGCAGACGAGTGAGTAAAACGGCTGGAGAACCTTGCCTTTTATAAGGGGGGTGGGGCTCCAGGAGTGAGTGTAGCCTGATTGGCTACAATGTGCCTGCTGACTGTGATGTAGAGGGTCAAAGTTGACCCTAATGGAGCATTATGGGGGCAAACCGAACTTCTGTAAAAGATTGCCTTAGCCGGCGAACGCGAACCACCCAAAGTTCGCCTGGAACCGTTTGCGAGCGAACCGTTCGGCCCATCTCTACCTCTGGGCAATGTAGCAAAACTTTTGCCAGGAATCACTGTGCAGCTGCAATACTGCTGTATAAGGATTTTTGGCAAATATTGTAATTTTTAACATTAAGTAAATAGATAAATAAAAAAAATAAAAAAATGATGTGGGGTCCCCACACCATTTGTGGAGACAAGTGCTTAAAAGCACTTGTCACCCATGCAGGCTGGTATAGACAGAATGGGGAACCTGGATTGCATGGGGGCTCCTTCACCCTTAGCTATGCCAGCCCGCATGGTCCATGATATTAGATGGCAAAGCCTTCCCCTCTCTTCCAAGCTCTTGACCATACCATTGGCATGAGGCACTTTCCAAATTCCACTGCTCAAGAGGAGAGGGGGGGTACATGACCTAACAAGGGGACCCCCGGATGCCTGCTTCCTGGGTGAAATGCATATAGAACTGATGTACTCCTTACCCATTTCCACAAAGAATAAATAAGAAATAAAAACACAAAGACAAAAAAGGTATTTTATTTTTCTTAACAATCAGAAATACCTAGCTTAATCTAACCCCACATCAATATCCTCAGAAATATCCCCTGCCAATTGTCTCATGCTATCTTGTTTGAATATCCCTGACAAACAATGTCCACACACATTGCCATACTTAAGTATAGCATTAGCAAGCCATGGCAAAACATCTCTAAATGAGCCCCCATTGTTCTTTTAACAGACCAATGGGAATTTGGCTGTCTGGACCCACTGCCCTCTCCCTATCAACATGTATCACACCCACAACCCATGGCACCCATAGCTCCCTTCCCTGTCCTCCCTGACAGCCCCTACACACACCACACTGCTGCAAGCGGAAGGCTCCCATTTTTACAGTAACAAACCTGGCACAATTGGTCACTTGTTGACCTAGGTTAACAATCCAGGGAAAAATGGGCGGAGCTTAAAACAGACCATCACATTTCAGCCATTCATTTTAAATGGGGAAATGCAGCTTTTCTTAGACTGTTAATGGCAGGGGTCTTAAACTTGGCACAGTTGGTCATTAAGTGAATGGGATTAATATGGGTGGAGCTTACAACAGCCAATCAAAATTCACCTATTGATTTTTAAGGGAAATATTCAAGCTGATGCCACTCTTACATTGTTAATTGTAAAGGCCTCAAACCTGCTACAATTGGTCACTGGTTGACTGGGGTTCAAATTCAGAAAAGGTGCAAAGCCAAAAACAGTCAAGCACATGTGTTTTATTCAAGAACTGCTTCCATTCCAATTGTATTGATGCCAAGGATCCCAAAGCTCACAAACTTGGTCATTAACAACCAAATACATACTCAAGCAATGCCAGGTCTGTGCTTTGTGTGTGTTTATATGTGTGCTGCAATCACTCAAAAACACTTGACCAATTTTAACAAACTTTGGTGTACAGATCCCTTACTACCTGGAAATATAGGTTCTGGGGGTCTCATGCCCCCCCCCCCCCCCCCACACACACACACACCTGGGTGGAACAACAAACATCCACAGTTGATTATTGGGTGACAAGGGTTCAAATTTTGTAAAGGGGGCAGAGACACTAATGGTCTATCAGATTTGTTTGATTGATTTTCATTTGAACATTGTAACTGTTTCTATTCTCATATTATTAATGCCAAGGGCACGAAAGCTCACAAACCTGGTCATTGATTGACTGTGTGTCAAAGTTAGAATAAGAGCCTGGACCCAACAACAACAACGAAATACATACCCGGACAATGCCAGCTCTTGAGGTAGTATGAAATAAAAATAAAACAGCAAGAATAGTTATCATTCAGAAACCTAGGTTTACAGGACAAAAAACAGGTAAAAAAATATACTAGCCCTGGTGTGTTCATGGTGCAGGGGCGTCTTATGGATCTTCTCCTCCCAATTATTATGTCCCTCTTGTATCTTATGTCACTATTGTGTCCTGCTGTGCCCCCATGTCCCCTTTGTGTCCTTCTGTGTCCCCCCTGTACCTATTGTGTCCTCCTGTGCCCTCCTGGTATCTATTGTGCCCTCCTGTGTCCCCTGTTATGTCGTCCTGTGTCCCCTGTTGTGTCCTCCTGTGTCCCTTGTTTTGTCTTCCTGCGTCCCTTGTGCTGTGTTGTGCCATTTGCGCAATAACCCTTCAAGACTCCCTCCCTCCCTCTGATGTGCATAGTGCTGCAATCTTCCCTCTGACTCTCTTATATACCCAGTGCTGCTGCCTGCAGCGATCAGCATTACTCACTCACACTCTGTCTGGGAGAGTGGTGACTCTGCACGCTATACCCAGAGCATTCTTCCATACTCTGGCTTAGGGTCCCTTGCTTGTTGACCTCATCAAGTGAGGTATTCTTAAAGCCAGAGTTTGGAAGAAGGCTCCGGGTATAGCGTGCAGAGCCACCACTCTCCCATACAGAGTGTGACAAGACAAGACAAATAACATTTATATCGCGCTTTTCTCCTGGCGGACTCAAAGCGCCGGAGCTGCAGCCACTAGGGCGCTCTCCATAGGCAGTAGCAGTGTTAGGAAGACTTGCCTAAGGTCTCCTAGTGAATAGGTGTTGGCTTACTGAACAGGCAGAGCCGAGATTCGAACCCAGGTCTCCTGTGTCAGAGGCAGAGCCCTTAACCTTTACACTATCCAGCCACTCCTTACACTATCCAGCCAGTGAGTGAGTAACGCTGATCGCTCCAAGCAGCAGCACTGGGTATGTTGAAGGGAGGGAGGGAAGACAGCAGCACTATGCACATTAGAGGGAGAGAGGCTTGCCAAGATCATTGCGCAAATGGCACAACACAACAGGACACAGGATGACACAACAGGGGACAAAGGAGTACCAAACAGGGGATGCAGGACATCACAACACAGGAGGACACATGTATAGCCAGCAGAGCTGCTGCACGGCATACACGGGACCACTAGACTGCCAGGGATTTAGGGGAGGCAGGTCTGGGGTGGCACATGTGGACCATAAGACACACCAATATTTCCTCTTTTTTTTTTTTTTTTTTTTTTGAGGGGGGGGGGGGGGGGGTGCGTATTATGATCCAGAAAATATGGTAGTTTATTATTCTTAACCCTTTCGGGACCAGGAACCCCCATAAGGACCAGGCAATCTTGCATGGGGGGATGCGTTTTGGGGGGGTCAGACATCCGGATCCCTGCTAGGGCTTAGGTGGGCATGGTCTCCCTAGTGTGGCCAGGTGTATTGTAGGTTCTGTATTATTTTCTGTGGCATCAGCCTTGATAATTGGATGTTTTTTTTTGTTTTCCGGGACACTCCCATAGTTACTGCTAACAATCGGAACCTCAGTTTTCTTATTCTCCTGTGCCTTTTCCTCAGTATATCAAGCATATTTCTTTTCCTTGGTCATCCAGTGGACACAACTAGTGTTGGGCGAACACCTGGATGTTCGGGTTCGCGAACGTTCGCCTAACATGGCCGCGATGTTCGGGTGTTCGCGCCGAACTCCGAACATAATGGAAGTCAATGGGGACCCGAACTTTCGTGCTTTGTAAAGCCTCCTTACATGCTACATACCCCAAATTTACAGGGTATGTGCACCTTGGGAGTGGGTACAAGAGGAAATTTTTTTTAGCAAAAAGAGCTTATAATTTTTGAGAAAATCGATTTTAAAGTTTCAAAGGGAAAACTGTCTTTTAAATGCGGGAAATGTCTGTTTTCTTTGCACAGGTAGCATGCATTTTGCCGCCATGCAGTCATAAATGTAATAAAGATAAGAGGTTCCATAAACAGGGACCGGCAACGCTAACCCAGCAGCAGCACACGTGATGGAACAGGAGGAGGCGCAGTAGGAGAAGGCCACGCTTTGAGACACAACAACCCAGGCCTTGCATGAGGACAAGAAGCGTGCGGATAGCATGCATTTTGCCGCCATGCAGTCATAAATGTAATAAAGATAAGAGGTTCCATAAACAGGGACCGGCAACGCTAACCCAGCCAGCAGCAGCACACGTGATGGAACAGGAGGAGGCACAGGAGGAGAAGGCCACGCTTTGAGACACAACAACCCAGGCCTTGCATGAGGACAAGAAGCGTGCGGATAGCATGCATTTTGCCGCCATGCAGTCATAAATGTAATAAAGATAAGAGGTTCCATAAACAGGCTATACAGTGGTGGGTGAGTGGTGTACTACTGTTCCCAGCAGCGATACAGAGCACAATGCTATACAGTGGTGGGTGAGCGGTGTACTACTGTTCCCAGCAGAGACACAGAGTGGCAGTAAACACAATGCTATACAGTGGTGGCTGAGCGGTGTACTATTTAATGAGGCCAAATACATCACCTTCAGCATGCTGGTGTTCTGCAGTGTTTGGATTGGTGCCATCCCGGCCTACCTGAGCAGTAAGGGGAAACAAATGGTCATTGTGGAGATATTCGCTATACTGGCCTCAAGTATTGGAATACTGGGCTGCATATTCTTCCCTAAATGCTACAATATATTGCTGAGGCCTGAAATGAATGACAGAAGGCATTTATTACATAACATCTTATTGTAGGTTAAATGTTGTCTCTGTGCTTTACAAAATAAAGATTGAGTAGAAAATATTATTATTATTATTTATTTATAAAGCGCCAACATATTCCGTGGCGTTGTACAATGTAAGAAAACAAACAAGGGAATAATGATACAGACAATGATATACATCAAATATGAACACTGATACAAAATACAGCACTGCTGATTACAATAGAAAATTTTACATGATGACTAAAATGTATAAATGTCTAACAGGGTGCAAGCAATTAAATTAATAACATTCCATGACACAAAAGGGTGAGAGCCCTGCCCTTGCGAGCTTACAATCTAAAGGAATGGGGTGGAAACAAGAGGTGGGGAAGTATACCGTATATGTACAGGCAGTGCGTAATTAGGTTATTTAGTGGTTGCATGGCCTAAGCTAGAGAATATGCTTGTCGGAAAAGGTGGGTTTGAGGGAGCGTTTAAAGATTTCCAAGGTGGGAGAGTGATGGATGTGCTATAGAAGGGCATTCCAGAGGAGGGGTGAGGCACGTGAGAAGTCTTGTACGCGTGAATGTGAGGAGGTAATTGTAGAAGAGGATAAAAGAAATATAACACACTTTTCTTTTTTGAACCAACAAATTGTGTCAGGGTTGACTTCAAGGGATCTTTTTATATTACATCATCAGAATCAGCACTGGAATGTAACCTATGAAAGTTTAGATATACATAGAGGAAGTTTTTCATTGTGAGAATTTGCTTCAGATATAAACAGATTTATGTTTATACCTGTACTAAATTCTCATGTTGGAGTGGATTCAGAAAAAAAAAATCTTGAATCATTTCTCCATTCTAATTTTTTACTTCAACGATACAGTAAAAATTTCTTTTAAAAAAGTAAGCATAGAAACTTCAATATTATATGGTTGCTTTATTTTTATTTTAAGTGTTTTACTTGTTAAATCTTTAGTGTTTAAAATGTTTAAAATGATAGAAATAACAATATAAGGACAAATAGTTGAAGAATTTATAAAACGAAAAACGAGACAAAAAAAAAAATTCTAATAAACTAATAAAAGTGTTAAAAAACCCACCAGAACAGGGATCATGGGTCTCCGTTCTGGCAACATTGCACATTTTAAAAATCTAATTAGACTGGGAAATTTCTGAATGGAATTACAATAGTCAAAGATTGCTTATTTCCTGGTTTTGGTAACACCAAATATTTTGCATTAAACTTCCAGGCATGCTAGCATCAAAACCACAAATTGGCTTCATGTATTGCATTGAACTGTGGAAGCATACCAAAAGGTCAAGTAAAAAAAAAAACAATATATTTTTGGTTTCAAGGGAATGAAGTTTAAATGGAAAGAAAAAAAAATACACTATAAGCAGGGGGAGAGTTCATACATTTTAAAATCAATCCACTGCTTCCCTGTTAACCTACAATGATTTTTTTTTTTAATCTATGTAATTTTCCACTTTATAAAAAAGTTTCACAAATTACATTGAAATCAATGTCCTCACCTTTAGTGGTAAATAGTAAAGCCCCCCGTGCATGCTACCATCATCCAATTTGCTTGGTGTATAAAGGAGATCAGTGGGAACAAAAACATCTTGTAGTTTTTGAGAAAATCTATTTTGAAGTTACAGTAGAAAAATGTTTTTTTTAAATGTGGTTAAATGATAGATAAACGTATCCACCCATTGGTAGTAACAATGTACATATTTCCACCGAAACAGCATGAATTTTCTGCCTGACACACAGGCAACCCTATATTTACTGCGTACTGACACAGCGGCAACCTCTGGGTAGAGATGGGCCGAACCTCCGATTTTAGGTTCGCGAACCCGGTTTGTAAACCAACCGCGAAAGTTCGGTTCGCGCAAACTTTCGTGAACCGCAATGGACTTCAATGGAGAGGTGAACTTGTAAATTTTGAAAAAATTATGCTGGCCAAAAAAAATGATGGAAAAGATGTTTCAAGCGGTCTAATACCTGGATGGAGACATGGTCTACTGGGATACACGTCAAAAGTCTCAATAAAAAACCTATATTTGACGCAAACCACTGTTTTAAGGTCAGAAATCACAATGAATGTTGAACTGCAGGCCTAAACTGCTTCACAACATCTTGCTTGTGTATACAACCATCAGGAAGTGTAATCCCTGCTCCTCCTCCTCCGGAGGAGGAGAATCTTGTCTTCCAGGGATTTGAAGGATCTGCAGTTTGCTTACATTTGTATACAATCTTCAAGTTTAAGAAGGGTACATTAGCTTGAATTTTTGCACCTCTCTTTATCGCATGGGCAAAATGGTTTCCATAGATCTGTAAGAGAAAGTGTAATAAGGGCCCTGCCGTAACATAGATATTACGGTAGCTAAGACTACTCCTGGGCCTTTCTTGTAGTTGAAGAGATGAGTGAACTGTGACACCACACTTAAAAAAACAAAACAAAAAAAACAGCAAACAGCGAAGCTTCCCCATATTGGAGCATTGGATTTGGTAAAGTCTTAAGCTACAGTGACCAGATTTTTGTAGGCTCAACCTGGGACGGGGGGAATTGGGGGGGGGGGGGGGGGGCTGCGCGCGCCGCAAAATAGGGGGGGTGTGCAGAAAAATGTGGTGTCTGCAGCGCGCACGAAAAATGGGTGTGGCCATGACATTCTATGGGCGGAGCTAACGTAATAATGATGCAACAGCGAGGCATAAGGTTTACGCCGTGATGTGGTCAAACGTGGATTCACATCATTGGTGTGCAGAAACTGTGTGATGCTATTTAATAGTATGCCATAACCCCAAAGCAGCAAACACAGCCAACTATGACCATTAAATCATAAATGCAGCAAAAGTTACCCCAGACACCACAAAATAAACGCAATGGGCAACATGTCAGCACAAAATAAATGCAATGTGAGCAACATTTCAGCACAAAATAAACGCATTGCGGGCAACATGTCAGCATAAAATAAACGCAATGGGGGCAAACATGTCAGTACAAAATAAATGCAATGGGGGCAAACATGTCAGCACAAAATAAATGCAATGGGGGCAAACATGTCAGCACAAAATAAACGCAATGGGGGCAACATTTCAGCACAAAATAAACGCACTGCGGGGAAACATGTCAGTACAAAATAAACGCACTGTGGGCAAACATGTCAGTACAAAATAAACGCACTGTGGGCAAACATGTCAGTACAAAATAAACGCACTGCGGGCAAACATGTCAGTACAAGATAAATGCACTGTGGGCAAACATGTCAGTACAAGATAAACGCACTGCGGGCAAACATGTCAGTACAAGATAAATGCACTGTGGGCAAACATGTCAGTACAAGATAAACACACTGCGGGCATACATGTTAGTACAAGATAAACGCACGGCGGGCAAACATGTCAGTACAAAATGAACACAATTTGGGCAAACATGTCAGTACAAAATGAACACAATTTGGGCAAACATGTCCGTACAAAATAAACGCACGGCGGGCAACATGTCAATACAAAATGAACGCACGGCGGGCAAACATGTCAGTACAAGATAAACGCAGTGCGGGCAAACATGTCAGTACAAGATAAACGCAATGCGGGCAAACATGTCAGTACAAAATGAACACAATTTGGGCAAACATGTCAGTACAAAATGAACACAATTTGGGCAAACATGTCAGTACAAAATGTACACAATGTGGGCAAACACTTCACCTGCAAGAAAAAGCATTTACTCACCTGGCAGAAGACGTCCCCTCATGCAGCCGGCCTCTGGTGCCTCTGGTGTGTGCAGCTCCCCCTGGCCAGGACGATCTTCAATCTCCCGCTCAGCCTCTCACAGGCAGAGCAGGGCGATGGCAAGATGGCGTCCGGAGGCGGAGCCCTGTACTGCAGACACAAATAGTCTCCAGTACAGGGCTCCACCTCTGGACGCCATCTTCCCGTAGCCCTGCTCTGCCTGTGCCTGCCGGAGGAGGACAATGCAGGCTGGAGCAGGGCTGCAGGGAATGAACTAGCGCAGCGTCTAGTAGACGCTGCGGCTAGTTCATTGTACGGTGGCCAGAGTCCCGAGGCCGGGACGTCCCACTGCTAAAAGCGGGACGTTTCCCGGGACCTCATGCAGCCTGGGACAGCACCCCCCGAAGGCGGGACGCGTCCCGGGTAAAGCGGAACGTATGGTCACCGTACTTAAGCCAATGTGTTGTAAGACACAAGTAAGCTTTAGGTTAGCAGGAATGGTTGCATGGCCACCTAGCTTTTCATCCCTCCCAGGCCAGTTAGGCTGGCTGCAGCCTGTAGTGTTGGTGGTATAGTGGTGACCATAGCTTCCCTCCAAGCAGTTGACCTGGGTTCGATTCCTGGCCAATGTATTTGAGTGTGCTTTTGACATCCTACAAATCCCTGAAAGAAAAGATCCTCCTCCAAAGGAGGAGAAGGGAGAAGCTGTTGTGGGTTGCTATTCATGGAATAAGAATCAGCCAGGAGCAAGCTAACAAGCCTACAAGAGCCTAACTAAGCTTTCCCTAGCAGAGTCTGTCAGCAGCTGTCCTTTCACTAATTACTGTAGGCAGACGAGTGAGTAAAACGGCTGGAGAACCTTGCCTTTTATAAGGGGGTGGGGTGGCAACAATGTGCCTGCTGACTGTGATGTAGAGAGTCAAAGTTAACCCTAATGGAGCATTATGGGGGCAAACCGAACTTCCGTAAAAGATTGCCTTAGCCGGCGAACACGAACCACCCAAAGTTCGCCTGGAACCGTTCGCGAGCGAACCGTTCGGCCCATCTCTACCTCTGGGCAATGTAGCAAAACTTTTGCCAGGAATCACTGTGCAGCTGCAATACTGCTGTATAAGAAGTTTTGTCAAATATTGTAATTTTTAACATTAAGTAAATAGATAAATAAAAAAAATAAAAAAATGATGTGGGGTCCCCACACCATTTGTGGAGACAAGTGCTTAAAAGCACTTGTCACCCATGCAGGCTGGTATAGACAGAATGGGGAACATGGATTGCATCGGGGCTCCTTCACCCTTAGCTATGCCAGCCCGCATGGTCCATGATATTAGATGGCAAAGCCTTCCCCTCTCTTCCAAGCTATTGCCCATACCATTGGCATGAGGCACTTTCCAAATTCCACTGCTCAAGAGGAGGTGGGGGTACACGCCCTAACAAGGGGACCCCCGGATGCCTGCTTCCTGGGCGAAATGCATATAGAAATGATGTATTCCTTACCCATTTCCACAAAGAATAAATCTATATATATAATAGAGTAAGTGCCTCAACCTTCAAGCAAGAAGAAGAAGTAGCGCCCTGCCCCCAGGGTAGGTCCAAGCAAGAAGAAGGGGCTGGTCCAAGCAAGAAGAAGAAGTAGTGTCATATCAAACCGAGGGCAAAGAGGGATAATTTGCATATTCAGTAGAAGTGCATTGTGGGTAACCACAAATGTTCACTTATAGCGGAATTATTGCAGATTTGCTTCTGTTTTAAGAAGGAAAATTACACCAAACTTTGCTTTTTTTAGTAGGAGGGATTTTGGTCTCTTTTATCCCCCTATACATTCTTAGTAGTTTGGGTCACCCTGAGCTGCTTGGTCACTCTGTTGTATTGGTCCAAGCCCTATCTCATAAAGCCATATCAATCTGTGCTATGTAGTGATGAGGACCAAAAGTCTGAAATAGGCTGTCACATTTGGTTTTGATATGACTGTGTAAAATTTAAAGATATATGCTATATGCAAAAGCCACTCTTGGTAAACCGCTAGCGGTTTTGTAAAAATTGCTACACATTGTTGCAAATGGCAGTGTTCGCACGATAACCGCAACTTGCGTTTAGCGATTGTGATTAGCGTGCAAAGCTCCAAAACCGCTGCAGTGTCCAGTGATTTTTCCGCGTTAATTGCGGGAAAATCACTCCCGCAAAGGTTTGCGATTATAGGTGTGGACGAACCCGTAACAATCTGTGTAATCTGCTACCCGAAAATGCTCCTAAAACCGGTAGGCATGTTTAGAAAACGTCTCTAAACATGCCTAGAATTGCTCTGAAAATCTGCTCCAAAAAACGCTAGCATTTTGCAGATCTGCTAGCGTTTTTGGTGTGCACTGGGCCTGATAGTGGGTGTGTGAGTAGTAGTACACATTGCCAGCAATGATATTTGGTGTGTGAGTACACATTGCCAGCAATGATATTTGGTGTGTGAGTAGTAGTACACATTGCCAGCAGTGATATTTGGTGTGTGAGTAGTAGTACACATTGCCAGCAGTGATATTTGGTGTGTGAGTAGTAGTACACATTGCCAGCAGTGATATTTGGTGTGTGAGTAGTAGTACACATTGCCAGCAGTGATATTTGGTGTGTGAGTAGTAGTACACATTGCCAGCAGTGATATTTGGTGTGTGAGTAGTAGTACACATTGCCAGCAGTGATATTTGGCGTGTGAGACAAGGAGTTAACTTTGTAACCAAGAGCTGCTGCCTGTGGTGCCTGTAACCTGATCCCTCAGTGAGCTCAGCTGGGAGGAGTTGCCTCTCTCACGCCATCCATAACTCTTTCCTGCACTTCCTGTTTCTTCCACTGTGGTCCAAAGCGTTCACTGTGATGATCCGGATGATTCGACTCATAAAAAGGATTCGGATCAAAGATCCGAATCGATCATGATCCGGACAACACTAATACACCAGCGGTTCTAGATGCTTACTTAAATTACCCAGGGTGAAAAGGTATAATTTGCATATTTAGTAGCAGTACATTGTGGGTAACCACAAGAACCACAAGAAGAAGGTAAATTACACCCAGCTTTGCTTTTTTTAGTAGGAGGTCTTTTTGGTCCCCTTTATCCTCCTATACATTCCGAGTGGTTTGGGTCACCCTGAGCTGCTTGGTTACTCTGTTGTACTGGTCCAAAACCTCATATATCAAATCATATCAAATCTCATAAAGCCATAACAATCCCTGCAATGTACTGATGAGGACCAAAAGTCTGAAACAGGCTGTCTACATGTGGGGTGGATCTGACTGTTAAAAATTTAAAGCTATATGCTTGCTATACACCAGCGGTTCTGGATGCTTGCTTGGCTTACCAAGAGTGAAAAGGGATAATTTGCATATTTAGTAGTAGTGCATTGTGGGTAACCACAAATGTTCAGTTATAGCTGAATTATTGCATATTTCCTTCTGTTCTAAGAAGGCAAATTACTCCAATACAGTGGGTAGCATTGCTGGAAGTGACGACAGTGGAACGCACGCTGGAACATGGAAGAGGTGAGTCATTCCCGCCCACTGACTCTTACTAATAGTGGCGGCTGCTGCTGAGCTTAAGCAGGAGGGGGAGCAGGGTCCTGCTGAACTTAAGCTGGAGGGGGAGCGCACATGGGGGACCCAGGTGAGGGAGGGTGGACCTGCTGAGCTTAAGCTTCAGGGGGGCACATATGGGGGACCCAGGTGAGGGAGGGGGGGGTCCTGCTGAGCTTAAGCTGCAGGGAGAATGTACATGGGGACCCAGGTGAGGGGGGTCCTGCTGAGCTTAAGCAGGAGGGGGAGCACACATGGAGGACCCAGGTGAGGGGGGTCCTGCTGAGCTTAAGCTGCAGGGGGAGCGCACATGGGGGACCCAGGTGAGGGGGGGTCTGACCCCCTCTCCCCGCCGCTGTGCCCAATACCCCCTTCCTGCCCTCTACCCTCTTATGCGGTATATGCTACACCGCGGGTCGGCTAGTAAGAAATAAAAACACAAAGACAAAAAAGGTATTTTATTGTTCTTAACAATCAGAAATACCTAGCTTAATCTAACCCCACATCAATATCCTCAGAAATATCCCCTGCCAATTGTCTCATGCTATCTTGGTTGAATATCCCTGACAAACAATGTCCACACACATTGCCATACTTAAGTATAGCATTAGCAAGCCATGGCAAAACATCTCTAAATGAGCCCCGGAGCTCCCCATTGTTCTTTTAACAGACCAATGGGAATTTGGCTGCCTGGACCCACTGCCCTCTCCCTATCAACATGTATCACACCCACAACCCATGGCACCCACAACTCCCTTCCCTGTCCTCCCTGGCAACCCCTACACACACCACACTGCTGCAAGCGGAAGGCTTCTATTTTCACAGTAACAAAGCCAGAGTCCTCAAACCTGGCACAACTAGTCACTTGGTGACCAAGGTTACAAATTCAGGAAAAATGGGCGGAACATTAAACAGACAATCACATTTCATCCATTCATTTTAAATGGGAAAACTGCAGCTATTCTTAGACTGTCTATTGCAGGGGTCTTAAACTTGGCACAGTTGGTCACTAAGTGACTGGGATTAATATTCAGGAAATGGGTGGAACCTACAACAGCCAATCAAAATTCACCTATTGATTTTCAAGGGGAATATTTAAACTGATGCCACTTGTAACAATCGGTGTCAACACGCAGAGAGAATCTGATTATTGGTGGGCTGCAGACTCAGGGCCGGCGCTACCATTAGGGCAGAGGAGGCAGCTGCCCCAGGGCCCCAGAGCTTGTAGGGGCCCCCAGTGGCTACAAGAGGAAAAACATTTTTTTCAAATCGGCCTTATAGTACCTGAGAAAATCGATTTTAAAGTTTCAAAGGAAAAAAAAAACATTTAAAAACCTGCCAACTTTAATGGTTAATAACAAATCCACCTTAAATGCTAGAAACCCTAAATTTGCAGGATATGTTAAGGAGATCATTAGGAATAAGAGGAAAAAACAATTTTTCAAAAAGACCTTATAGTTTTTGAGAAAATCGATTTTAAAGTTTAGAAGGAAAGAAGTATAGTTTTAAATGCGGTAAATTTCACTTTTAGTAGCAAACCTAACGGTAGTGTAATTTTACATGTATAAAAAGAAAGAGCAATACATTTCCTGACAGGGTTTCCAGGGGGTCCATACGCAGCCGCAATGCTTTGGCCAGGGATCGCTATACAGCCGCAATATGGCTGTATGAAGATCCCTGGCATTTTTTCCTATTTTCCCAAATTTTTTTATGTTTAGAGTGTGGGAATTTTTTTTTTTAATTATGTGGGGTCCCCCCTCCTGAAACTTTTTAACTCCTTGTCCCCCATGCAGGCTGGGATTGCCAGAATGTGGAGCTCTGACCGATTGGGACTTCACACCCTGACTATACCAGCTGCAAAATAGGGCCACTAATGCCGATTTTTGTTCCGGGGTATATGTTGGGGGGGCCCCCCAGGTTTATTTTGCCCTGGGGCCCCATTGTTGCTTAAACCAGCCCTGTGCAGACTCACCAATAATGCAGATATATACCGGATTATGAATGATCTGCAGAATCACTAATAATCCAGGTATGTCTAACCTCTGGACACCTGAGACGTGAGTGTACAGTATAACCGTGATACTTTGAGAGAGAACTGCCAGGAAGACTGGAGGCAGTGAGGAGAAGGAAGTTCACCCCTAGCCGTGGGTGAATTCCCTTAGGCCAAAGGCTCCCTAGGAGAGGGACCTAGGCCTGGTTGCAGGAAGCCCTGCTGCTAATATGAACAGATTTGCCCTATCTGGTTGTGAAATCCTATCTCACTACAGCCTAGTGGCAACCCAAGGAAGTACAAGTATACAGTGCTAGTCTTGGGTATGTGATCCGTAGTTACAACACCCCGGAACTAGTCTAAAGCATAACATAGAACTGACACAGTATCCTAGTCTTGGGTGTGAGGTCCGTAGTCACAACACCCTGGAACTGGTCTAAAGCATAACATAGAACTGACACAGTATCCTAGTCTTGGGTGTGAGGTCCGTAGTCACAACACCCTGGAACGGGTCTAAAGCATGACATAGAACTGACACAGTATCCTAGTCTTGGGTGTGAGGTCCGTAGTCACAACACCCTGGAACTGGTCTAAAGCATAACATAGAACTGACACAGTATCCTAGTCTTGGGTGTGAGGTCCGTAGTCACAACACCCTGGAACTGGTCTAAAGCATAACATGAGAAGGTAATCTAGCTCAGTGTGGATTCCCAGGTCCATCCTGGTTCAACCGCACTGTAGGATCTGACTGAGGTCTGTGTGCTAACACATTAAGCATTTGCAACGGCAGACGATGTGAGACTGAGGGACAAGTGGTTATATAGTGCAGCGCTGGCCAGCGCCGCCCAGTCCCTTCCAGCCAATCCATATCTATCCTTGGATCAGCTGACCGGCGAGGTCAGCTGATCCCTCTCTGCTTCCCATAAAGCTTCTGTCTTGCCGCGCGTGCGCGTGTATTCTGCAGCCTATGTGCACAGGAAGGCTGTATAGCATCAGACACATATCGCCGCGTGTAAACCACCGGAGCAGACGCGGAAACGGCCGCCACGCCGCCAGAGCATGCGGCGGCCATTCCGCAATCCTTCACAGTACCCCTCTCCCCCTGAGGAGTGGACTCCGGACACTTCCCACCAGGCTTCCCAGGATGTGAGTCATGAAACTTTTTCCTCAAATCATCTGCGTGCATGCGGCACTCTGGTACCCAAATTCTATCCTCCACACCATAACCTTTCCAGTGTACCAAATATTGCACAGAATTTTGCACCAGCCTGGAGTCCAGAATCTTTTCAACCTCATACTCAGGTTGATCATCAATCAATACGGGAGAGGGGGGGTGGTGGAATCCACCTGCACGGCCGGCTTGAGCAATGACACGTGGAATGATCTTACACCACGCATACTGGTAGGAAGATCAACGGCATAGGTGACAGCATTAATTCTTTTGGTGACTGGAAACGGCCCCACAAATCTAGGCCCTAATTTGGGTGACAGTTGTTTCAATGCCAGATGCTGCGTAGAGTCTAGACACCCAGACTAAATCCCCTGGTGAAAAGTCCCTTTCAGCAGTGCGTCTCTTGTCGGCCTGCTTTTTCTGAGACTTGAAAGCCTTTCCCAAATTTGTTTTCACCAAGGACCAAATTTGTTTCAACGCCAGCTGCCAATCCTCCAATGCTGGGAAAGGAGTAGATGCCACTGGCAAAGGAGCAAACTTAGGAGACCTCCCCGAGACCACCTGAAAAGGGGAATACTTTTCAGGTTATGGTGCGCAAACTCTGCGAAAGGTAAACATTTTACCCAGTCAGTTTGTGCATCAGCCACGTAGCATCTGAGAAACTGTTCCATGGATTGGTTGACCTTCTCAGTCTGGCCATTCATCTGTGGGTGGTAGCCTGATGAAAATGAAAGATTCATGCCCATAGACTGACAAAATGCCCTCCAGAACTTAGATACGAATTGGACTCCCCTATCTGACACTACATTTTATGCTATATTGCTATATATGCTATATATATATATGTATATATATATACATATACATACATATGTATATATATGCTATATATATACATTCGCTATACTGGCCTCAAGTATTGGAATACTGGGCTGCATATTCTTCCCTAAATGCTACAATATATTGCTGAGGCCTGAAATGAATGACAGAAGGCATTTATTACATAACATCTTATTGTAGGTTAAATGTTGTCTCTGTGCTTTACAAAATAAAGATTGAGTAGAAAATATTATTATTATTATTTATTTATAAAGCGCCAACATATTCCGTGGCGTTGTACAATGTAAGAAAACAAACAAGGGAATAATGATACAGACAATGATATACATCAAATATGAACACTGATACAAAATACAGCACTGCTGATTACAATAGAAAATTTTACATGATGACTAAAATGTATAAATGTCTAACAGGGTGCAAGCAATTAAATTAATAACATTCCATGACACAAAAGGGTGAGAGCCCTGCCCTTGCGAGCTTACAATCTAAAGGAATGGGGTGGAAACAAGAGGTGGGGAAGTATACCGTATATGTACAGGCAGTGCGTAATTAGGTTATTTAGTGGTTGCATGGCCTAAGCTAGAGAATATGCTTGTCGGAAAAGGTGGGTTTGAGGGAGCGTTTAAAGATTTCCAAGGTGGGAGAGTGATGGATGTGCTATAGAAGGGCATTCCAGAGGAGGGGTGAGGCATGTGAGAAGTCTTGTACACGTGAATGTGAGGAGGTAATTGTAGAAGAGGATAAAAGAAATATAACACACTTTTCTTTTTTGAACCAACAAATTGTGTCAGGGTTGACTTCAAGGGATCTTTTTATATTACATCATCAGAATCAGCACTGGAATGTAACCTATGAAAGTTTAGATATACATAGAGGAAGTTTTTCATTGTGAGAATTTGCTTCAGATATAAACAGATTTATGTTTATACCTGTACTAAATTCTCATGTTGGAGTGGATTCAGAAAAAAAAAATCTTGAATCATTTCTCCATTCTAATTTTTTACTTCAACGATACAGTAAAAATTTCTTTTAAAAAAGTAAGCATAGAAACTTCAATGTTATATGGTTGCTTTATTTTTATTTTAAGTGTTTTACTTGTTAAATCTTTAGTGTTTAAAATGTTTAAAATGATAGAAATAACAATATAAGGACAAATAGTTGAAGAATTTATAAAACGAAAAACGAGACAAAAAAAAAAAAATTCTAATAAACTAATAAAAGTGTTAAAAAACCCACCAGAACAGGGATCATGGGTCTCCGTTCTGGCAACATTGCACATTTTAAAAATCTAATTAGACTGGGAAATTTCTGAATGGAATTACAATAGTCAAAGATTGCTTATTTCCTGGTTTTGGTAACACCAAATATTTTGCATTAACCACCCTGGCGTTCTATTAAGATCGCCAGGGCGGCTGCATGAGGGTTTTTTTTAAATAAAAAAAAAACTATTTCATGCAGCCAACTGAAAGTTGGCTGCATGAAAGCCCACTAGATGGCGCTCCGGAGGCGTTCTTCTGATCGCCTCCGGCGGCCAAAAGTAACACGGAAGGCCGCAATGAGCAGCCTTCCGTGTTTGGCTTCTCCTGTCGCCATGGCGACAAGCGGAGTGACGTCATGGACGTCAGCCGACGTCCTGACGTCAGCCGCCTCCGATCCAGCCCTTAGCGCTGGCCGGAACTATTTGTTCCAGCTGCGCAGGGCTCAGGCGGCTGGGGGGACCCTCTTTCGCCGCTGCTCGCGGCGGATCGCCGCAGAGCGGCGGCGATCGGGCAGCACACGCGGCTGGCAAAGTGCCGGCTGCGTGTGCTGCTCTTTATTTCATCAAAATCAGCCCAGCAGGGCCTGAGCGGCACCCTCTGGCGGTAATGGACGAGCTGAGCTCGTCCATACCGCTAAGGTGGTTAAACTTCCAGGCATGCTAGCATCAAAACCACAAATTGGCTTCATGTATTGCATTGAACTGTGGAAGCATACCAAAAGGTCAAGTAAAAAAAAAACAATATATTTTTGGTTTCAAGGGAATGAAGTTTAAATGGAAAGAAAAAAAAATACACTATAAGCAGGGGGAGAGTTCATACATTTTAAAATCAATCCACTGCTTCCCTGTTAACCTACAATGATTTTTTTTTTTAATCTATGTAATTTTCCACTTTATAAAAAAGTTTCACAAATTACATTGAAATCAATGTCCTCACCTTTAGTGGTAAATAGTAAAGCCCCCCGTGCATGCTACCATCATCCAATTTGCTTGGTGTATAAAGGAGATCAGTGGGAACAAAAACATCTTGTAGTTTTTGAGAAAATCTATTTTGAAGTTACAGTAGAAAAATGTTTTTTTTAAATGTGGTTAAATGATAGATAAACGTATCCACCCATTGGTAGTAACAATGTACATATTTCCACCGAAACAGCATGAATTTTCTGCCTGACACACAGGCAACCCTATATTTACTGCGTACTGACACAGCGGCAACCTCTGGGTAGAGATGGGCCGAACCTCCGATTTTAGGTTCGCGAACCCGGTTTGTAAACCAACCGCGAAAGTTCGGTTCGCGCAAACTTTCGTGAACCGCAATGGACTTCAATGGAGAGGTGAACTTGTAAATTTTGAAAAAATTATGCTGGCCAAAAAAAATGATGGAAAAGATGTTTCAAGCGGTCTAATACCTGGATGGAGACATGGTCTACTGGGATACACGTCAAAAGTCTCAATAAAAAACCTATATTTGACGCAAACCACTGTTTTAAGGTCAGAAATCACAATGAATGTTGAACTGCAGGCCTAAACTGCTTCACAACATCTTGCTTGTGTATACAACCATCAGGAAGTGTAATCCCTCCTCTGGAGGAGGAGAATCTTGTCTTCCAGGGATTTGAAGGATCTGCAGTTTGCTTACATTTGTATACAATCTTCAAGTTTAAGAAGGGTACATTAGCTTGCATTTTTGCACCTCTCTTTATCGCATGGGCAAAATGGTTTCCATAGATCTGTAAGAGAAAGTGTAATAAGGGCCCTGCCGTAACATAGATATTACGGTAGCTAAGACTACTCCTGGGCCTTTCTTGTAGTTGAAGAGATGAGTGAACTGTGACACCACACTTAAAAAAACAAAACAAAAAAAACAGCAAACAGCGAAGCTTCCCCATATTGGAGCATTGGATTTGGTAAAGTCTTAAGCTACAGTGACCAGATTTTTGTAGGCTCAACCTGGGACGGGGGGAATTGGGGGGGGGGGGGGGGGGGCTGCGCGCGCCGCAAAATAGGGGGTGTGTGCAGAAAAATGTGGTGTCTGCAGCGCGCACGAAAAATGGGTGTGGCCATGACATTCTATGGGCGGAGCTAACGTAATAATGATGCAACAGCGAGGCATAAGGTTTACGCCGTGATGTGGTCAAACGTGGATTCACATCATTGGTGTGCAGAAACTGTGTGATGCTATTTAATAGTATGCCATAACCCCAAAGCAGCAAACACAGCCAACTATGACCATTAAATCATAAATGCAGCAAAAGTTACCCCAGACATTACAAAATAAATGCAATGGGCAACATGTCAGCACAAAATAAACGCATTGCGGGCAACATTTCAGCACAAAATAAATGCATTGCGGGCAACATTTCAGCACAAAATAAACGCATTGCGGGCAACATGTCAGCATAAAATAAACGCAATGGGGGCAAACATGTCAGTACAAAAAAAATGCAATGGGGGCAAACATGTCAGCACAAAATAAATGCAATGGGGGCAAACATGTCAGCACAAAATAAACGCAATGGGGGCAACATTTCAGCACAAAATAAACGCACTGCGGGGAAACATGTCAGTACAAAATAAACGCACTGTGGGCAAACATGTCAGTACAAAATAAACGCACTGTGGGCAAACATGTCAGTACAAAATAAACGCACTGCGGGCAAACATGTCAGTACAAGATAAATGCACTGTGGGCAAACATGTCAGTACAAGATAAACGCACTGCGGGCAAACATGTCAGTACAAGATAAATGCACTGTGGGCAAACATGTCAGTACAAGATAAACACACTGCGGGCATACATGTTAGTACAAGATAAACGCACTGCGGGCAAACATGTCAGTACAAAATGAACACAATTTGGGCAAACATGTCAGTACAAAATGAACACAATTTGGGCAAACATGTCCGTACAAAATAAACGCACGGCGGGCAACATGTCAATACAAAATGAACGCACGGCGGGCAAACATGTCAGTACAAGATAAACGCAGTGCGGGCAAACATGTCAGTACAAGATAAACGCAATGCGGGCAAACATGTCAGTACAAAATGAACACAATTTGGGCAAACATGTCAGTACAAAATGAACACAATTTGGGCAAACATGTCAGTACAAAATGTACACAATGTGGGCAAACACTTCACCTGCAAGAAAAAGCATTTACTCACCTGGCAGAAGACGTCCCCTCATGCAGCCGGCCTCTGGTGCCTCTGGTGTGTGCAGCTCCCCCTGGCCTGGACGATCTTCAATCTCCCGCTCAGCCTCTCACAGGCAGAGCAGGGCGATGGCAAGAAATGCGTCCGGAGGCGGAGCCCTGTACTGCAGACACAAATAGTCTCCAGTACAGGGCTCCGCCTCTGGACGCCATCTTCCCGTAGCCCTGCTCTGCCTGTGCCTGCCGGAGGAGGACAATGCAGGCTGGAGCAGGGCTGCAGGGAATGAACTAGCGCAGCGTCTAGTAGACGCTGCGGCTAGTTCATTGTACGGTGGCCAGAGTCCCGAGGCCGGGACGTCCCGCTGCTAAAAGCGGGACGTTTCCCGGGACCTCATGCAGCCTGGGACAGCAACCCCCGAAGGCGGGACGCGTCCCGGGTAAAGCGGAACGTATGGTCACCGTACTTAAGCCAATGTGTTGTAAGACACAAGTAAGCTTTAGGTTAGCAGGAATGGTTGCATGGCCACCTAGCTTTTCATCCCTCCCAGGCCAGTTAGGCTGGCTTCAGCCTGTAGTGTTGGTGGTATAGTGGTGACCATAGCTGCCCTCCAAGCAGTTGACCTGGGTTCGATTCCTGGCCAATGTATTTGAGTGTGCTTTTGACATCCTACAAATCCCTGAAAGAAAAGATCCTCCTCCAAAGGAGGAGAAGGGAGAAGCTGTTGTGGGTTGCTATTCATGGAATAAGAATCAGCCAGGAGCAAGCTAACAAGCCTACAAGAGCCTAACTAAGCTTTCCCTAGCAGAGTCTGTCAGCAGCTGTCCTTTCACTAATTACTGTAGGCAGACGAGTGAGTAAAACGGCTGGAGAACCTTGCCTTTTATAAGGGGGGGGGTGGGGCTCCAGGAGAGAGTGTAGCCTGATTGGCAACAATGTGCCTGCTGACTGTGATGTAGAGAGTCAAAGTTAACCCTAATGGAGCATTATGGGGGCAAACCGAACTTCCGTAAAAGATTGCCTTAGCCGGCGAACACGAACCACCCAAAGTTCGCCTGGAACCGTTCGCGAACTTGACTTACCCAGGGTGAAAAGGTATAATTTGCATATTTAGTAGCAGTACATTGTGGGTAACCACAAGAACCACAAGAAGAAGGTAAATTACACCCAGCTTTGCTTTTTTTAGTAGGAGGTCTTTTTGGTCCCCTTTATCCTCCTATACATTCCGAGTGGTTTGGGTCACCCTGAGCTGCTTGGTTACTCTGTTGTACTGGTCCAAAACCTCATATATCAAATCATATCAAATCTCATAAAGCCATAACAATCCCTGCAATGTACTGATGAGGACCAAAAGTCTGAAACAGGCTGTCTACATGTGGGGTGGATATGACTGTTAAAAATTTAAAGCTATATGCTTGCTATACACCAGCGGTTCTGGATGCTTGCTTGGCTTACCAAGAGTGAAAAGGGATAATTTGCATATTTAGTAGTAGTGCATTGTGGGTAACCACAAATGTTCAGTTATAGCTGAATTATTGCATATTTCCTTCTGTTTTAAGAAGGCAAATTACTCCAATACAGTGGGTAGCATTGCTGGAAGTGACGACAGTGGAACGCATGCTGGAACGTGGAAGAGGTGAGTCATTCCCGCCCACTGACTCTTACTAATAGTGGCGGCTGCTGCTGAGCTTAAGCAGGAGGGGGAGCAGGGTCCTGCTGAACTTAAGCTGGAGGGGGAGCGCACATGGGGGACCCAGGTGAGGGAGGGTGGACCTGCTGAGCTTAAGCTTCAGGGGGGCACATATGGGGGACCCAGGTGAGGGAGGGGGGGTCCTGCTGAGCTTAAGCTGCAGGGAGAATGTACATGGGGACCCAGGTGAGGGGGGTCCTGCTGAGCTTAAGCAGGAGGGGGAGCACACATGGAGGACCCAGGTGAGGGGGGTCCTGCTGAGCTTAAGCTGCAGGGGGAGCGCACATGGGGGACCCAGGTGAGGGGGGTCTGACCCCCCTCCCCGCCGCTGTGCCCAATACCCCCTTCCTGCCCTCTACCCTCTTATGCGGTATATGCTACACCGTGGGTCGGCTAGTAAGAAATAAAAACACAAAGACAAAAAAGGTATTTTATTGTTCTTAACAATCAGAAATACCTAGCTTCATCTAACCCCACATCAATATCCTCAGAAATATCCCCTGCCAATTGTCTCATGCTATCTTGGTTGAATATCCCTGACAAACAATGTCCACACACATTGCCATACTTAAGTATAGCATTAGCAAGCCATGGCAAAACATCTCTAAATGAGCCCCGGAGCTCCCCATTGTTCTTTTAACAGACCAATGGGAATTTGGCTGCCTGGACCCACTGCCCTCTCCCTATCAACATGTATCACACCCACAACCCATGGCACCCACAGCTCCCTTCCCGGTCCTCCCTGGCAACCCCTACACACACCACACTGCTGCAAGCGGAAGGCTCCTATTTTCACAGTAACAAAGCCAGAGTCCTCAAACCTGGCACAACTAGTCACTTGGTGACCAAGGTTACAAATTCAGGAAAAATGGGCGGAACATTAAACAGACAATCACATTTCATCCATTCATTTTAAATGGGAAAACTGCAGCTATTCTTAGACTGTCTATTGCAGGGGTCTTAAACTTGGCACAGTTGGTCACTAAGTGACTGGGATTAATATTCAGGAAATGGGTGGAACCTACAACAGCCAATCAAAATTCACCTATTGATTTTCAAGGGGAATATTTAAACTGATGCCACTTGTAACGATCGGTGTCAACACGCAGAGAGAATCTGATTATTGGTGGGCTGCAGACTCAGGGCTGGCGCTACCATTAAGGCAGAGGAGGCAGCTGCCCCAGGGCCCCAGAGCTTGTAGGGGCCCCCAGTGGCTACAAGAGGAAAAACATTTTTTTTCAAATCGGCCTTATAGTTCCTGAGAAAATCGATTTTAAAGTTTCAAAGGAAAAAAAAACATTTAAAAACCTGCCAACTTTAATGGTTATTAACAAATCCACCTTAAATGCTAGAAACCCTAAATTTGCAGGATATGTTAAGGAGATCATTAGGAATAAGAGGAAAAAACAATTTTTCAAAAAGACCTTATAGTTTTTGAGAAAATCGATTTTAAAGTTTAGAAGGAAAGAAGTATAGTTTTAAATGCGGTAAATTTCACTTTTAGTAGCAAACCTAACGGTAGTGTAATTTTACATGTATAAAAAGAAAGAGCAATACATTTCCTGACGGGGTTTCCAGGGGGTCCATACGCAGCCGCAATGCTTTGGCCAGGGATCGCTATACAGCCGCAATATGGCTGTATGAAGATCCCTGGCATTTTTTCCTATTTTCCCAAATTTTTTTATGTTTAGAGTGTGGGAATTTTTTTTTTAATTATGTGGGGTCCCCCCTCCTGAAACTTTTTAACTCCTTGTCCCCCATGCAGGCTGGGATTGCCAGAATGTGGAGCTCTGACCGATTGGGACTTCACACCCTGACTATACCAGCTGCAAAAAAGGTCCACTAATGCCGATTTTTGTTCCGGGGTATATGTTGGGGGGGCCCCCCAGGTTTATTTTGCCCTGGGGCCCCATTGTTGCTTAAACCGGCCCTGTGCAGACTCACCAATAATGCAGATATATACCGGATTATGAATGATCTGCAGAATCACTAATAATCCAGGTATGTCTAACCTCTGGACACCTGAGACGTGAGTGTACAGTATAACCGTGATACTTTGAGAGAGAACTGCCAGGAAGACTGGAGGCAGTGAGGAGAAGGAAGTTCACCCCTAGCCGTGGGTGAATTCCCTTAGGCCAAAGGCTCCCTAGGAGAGGGACCTAGGCCTGGTTGCAGGAAGCCCTGCTGCTAATATGAACAGATTTGCCCTATCTGGTTGTGAAATCCTATCTCACTACAGCCTAGTGGCAACCCAAGGAAGTACAAGTATACAGTGCTAGTCTTGGGTATGTGATCCGTAGTTACAACACCCCGGAACTAGTCTAAAGCATAACATAGAACTGACACAGTATCCTAGTCTTGGGTGTGAGGTCCGTAGTCACAACACCCTGGAACTGGTCTAAAGCATAACATAGAACTGACACAGTATCCTAGTCTTGGGTGTGAGGTCCGTAGTCACAACACCCTGGAACGGGTCTAAAGCATGACATAGAACTGACACAGTATCCTAGTCTTGGGTGTGAGGTCCGTAGTCACAACACCCTGGAACTGGTCTAAAGCATAACATAGAACTGACACAGTATCCTAGTCTTGGGTGTGAGGTCCGTAGTCACAACACCCTGGAACTGGTCTAAAGCATAACATGAGAAGGTAATCTAGCTCAGTGTGGATTCCCAGGTCCATCCTGGTTCAACCGCACTGTAGGATCTGACTGAGGTCTGTGTGCTAACACATTAAGCATTTGCAACGGCAGACGATGTGAGACTGAGGGACAAGTGGTTATATAGTGCAGCGCTGGCCAGCGCCGCCCAGTCCCTTCCAGCCAATCCATATCTATCCTTGGATCAGCTGACCGGCGAGGTCAGCTGATCCCTCTCTGCTTCCCATAAAGCTTCTGTCTTGCCGCGCGTGCGCGTGTATTCTGCAGCCTATGTGCACAGGAAGGCTGTATAGCATCAGACACATATCGCCGCGTGTAAACCACCGGAGCAGACGCGGAAACGGCCGCCACGCCGCCAGAGCATGCGGCGGCCATTCCGCAATCCTTCACAGTACCCCTCTCCCCCTGAGGAGTGGACTCCGGACACTTCCCACCAGGCTTCCCAGGATGTGAGTCATGAAACTTTTTCCTCAAATCATCTGCGTGCATGCGGCACTCTGGTACCCAAGTTCTATCCTCCACACCATAACCTTTCCAGTGTACCAAATATTGCACAGAATTTTGCACCAGCCTGGAGTCCAGAATCTTTTCAACCTCATACTCAGGTTGATCATCAATCAATACGGGAGAGGGGGGGGGGGTGGAATCCACCTGCACTGCCGGCTTGAGCAATGACACGTGGAATGATCTTACACCACGCATACTGGTAGGAAGATCAACGGCATAGGTGAAAGCATTAATTCTTTTGGTGACTGGAAACGGCCCCACAAATCTAGGCCCTAATTTGGGTGACAGTTGTTTCAATGCCAGATGCTGCGTAGAGTCTAGACACCCAGACTAAATCCCCTGGTGAAAAGTCCCATTCAGCAGTGCGTCTCTTGTCGGCCTGCTTTTTCTGAGACTTGAAAGCCTTTCCCAAATTTGTTTTCACCAAGGACCAAATTTGTTTCAACGCCAGCTGCCAATCCTCCAATGCTGGGAAAGGAGTAGATGCCACTGGCAAAGGAGCAAACTTAGGAGACCTCCCCGAGACCACCTGAAAAGGGGAATACTTTTCAGGTTATGGTGCGCAAACTCTGCGAAAGGTAAACATTTTACCCAGTCAGTTTGTGCATCAGCCACGTAGCATCTGAGAAACTGTTCCATGGATTGGTTGACCTTCTCAGTCTGGCCATTCATCTGTGGGTGGTAGCCTGATGAAAATGAAAGATCCATGCCCATAGACTGACAAAATGCCCTCCAGAACTTAGATACGAATTGGACTCCCCTATCTGACACTACATTTTGCGGAATGCCATGCAGCCGGAAAATGTGCAGGATGAAGAGGTCAGCCAGCTCTTGAGCGGAGGGGAGTCCCTTCAGAGGGATAAAATGGGCCATCTTGCTGAATCTATCTACCACCACCCAGATGACAGT
This sequence comes from Hyperolius riggenbachi, assembly GCF_040937935.1. Classification (NCBI taxonomy): domain Eukaryota; kingdom Metazoa; phylum Chordata; class Amphibia; order Anura; family Hyperoliidae; genus Hyperolius; species Hyperolius riggenbachi. Next base: position 48,870,752 of record NC_090646.1, read on the forward strand.
CATGCCTTCAGATCTGGGGAGTTCACCCACAAAATCCATGGACAGGTGCGTCCACAGTTCACTTGGAACTGGCAGGGGCTGCAAGGTTCCCACCGGAGCCTGTCGGGAAGGTTTGCTCCTAGCACACACAGCACACTCCCTCACAAACTCCTTACAGTCAGTGGCCAGAGATGGCCACCACGCACACCTGGCAAGGAGATCCTGTGTCCTGGTGGCCCCTGGATGACCAGCATTCTTATGGGAGTAATACAACTGACAAAAGCTGCAAGCGGAAGGGCAAGTGCACAAATAACACTCCCTCGGGCTTTCCTTCTGGGACATCCTGCTGATATGGGGCCAAGGTGGTAGCCCAATCCGTCCAGGTTTCTGTGGCTGCCAAAACCACCTTCTGAGGCAGAATAGTCTCGGGTGCCGAAGGCTGTGCCATTTCGGGTTCAAAACACCTGGACAAGGCATCAGCCTTAACGGTTTTACTACCAGAGGTATACGTAATTACAAAAGAGAATCTGGAAAAGAACAGTGACCACCAGGCCTGTCGGGGACTGAGTCTCTTAGCGTTTTCAATGTACTCCAAGTTTTTGTGATCTGTGTAAACTGTAATAACATGTTCTGCTCCTTCTAACCAATGTCGCCATTCCTCAAAGGCTAACTTTATGGCCAGGAGTTCTCGGTTGCCTATATCGTAGTTTCTCTCCGCTGGGGAGAACCTGCGGCAGAAGTGGGCACATGGGTGAAGTTTACTCTGCAAACCGGAACGCTGAGACAGCACAGCCCCCACCCCCACCTCAGAGGCATCAACCTCTATTATGAACGGGAAGGTGACATCTACGTGTCTCAGGATGGGAGCAGAACAGAACAGTTTCTTTAGGGTACTAAAAGCCGTGAGAGCTTCCTCGGACCAGTGGTGAGTATCAGCCCCTTTCTTAGTGAGACTAGTGTGGGGCGCAACCACTGTTGAGTACCCCTTAATAAATCTCCTGTAGTAATTCGCAAAACCTAGGAATCTCTGGAGGGCCTTCAGACCCACAGGCTGTGGCCAGTCCAGTACAGCAGAGACTTTCCCAGGGTCCATAGAGAGGCCCGAGGTAGATATTACATACCCTAAAAAAGCTACAGAGGTCACCTCAAAAATGCACTTTTCCAGTTTGGCGTACAATTGATTCTGTCTTAATCTTTCCAGCACATACTTGACATGTCTCCGATGTTCGGCAAGAGTGGCTGAAAAGACTAGTATATCATCAAGATATACTAGCGCAAATTTACCCAAAATTGGTCTGAAAACCTCGTTAATTAGCTCCTGGAAGACGGCCGGGGCGTTGCACAACCCGAAGGGCATCACTAAGTACTCATAATGCCCATCGGGTGTATTAAAGGCCGTTTTCCACTCGTCACCGTCCCTGATGCGCACCAGGTTGTATGCACCCCTTATGTCCAATTTCGAGAAAATTTTAGCATTGGTGATCTGGGAGAATAAATCGTCAATCAGAGGCAGTGGGTAACGATTTTTCACAGTGATCTTATTTAGACCCCGATAGTCAATGCAGGGACGAAGGCCTCCGTCTTTTTTTTTTTTACAAAAAAGAACCCAGCGCCCGCAGGTGAACGGGAGGGGCGGATAAATCCCTTAGCTAAATTTTCTTTGATGTACTCCTGCATTGCCAACTTCTCTGGCCCGGACAGGTTATAAAGGTGACCCCTAGGAGGCATACAACCAGATCTTAAGTCAATTGGACAATCAAAGGGACGGTGAGGGGGTAATCTGTCCGCTGATTTCGGACAAAAGACATCAGCATAATCTTTATACTGCTCTGGCAATCTTTCCACCTGAATACTGGTGTTACCCATGGTTACCTTCGCCAAACAATGATGATAACAGCGGGTAGACCAGCTCGTTAGCTGACCAGAGGTCCAATCAATCTGAGGGGCGTGAAGCCGCAACCATGGCAGACCAAGGATGATGGTGGAAGTTGCCATTCGTAACACAAAAAACTGCAGACTCTCTCTATGTAAAACCCCTATGGTGACCCCGAACTCTGGGGTCTGAGACAGAGGGTATTTACTCTTCAGAGGAGAGTCATCCACCGCAGTAACTAACACCTTTTGATTCAATGGGACAATAGGAATTCCCAATTTTTTAGCAAAACCATAGTCAATAAAATTGGCAGCCGAGCCGGAGTCGAGAAAGGCCTCAGTAGAAACTGTCTGGTCTCCCCATGAGATGGTGCATGGGAGGAGCAGTCGATCGTCTTTAAGAGGTAAATTCTGTGTGCTTAGGGTGTTACCTCTGACCACTCCTAAGCGACAGCGTTTCCCAACTTTTTGGGACAGTTCTCTGCTTTATGACCTCCTCTGCACAGTACAAGCAGAGCTGTTCCTTCTTTCTACGAGTCTGCTCGACCCGGGACAATTTTGAGTGTCCAATCTTCATGGGTTCAGGGGAAGGTGAGGTAGGTGGTGAGGAAGCGTAGGAAACATATCTCACACTACTCCTACCCCGACTTTGTCTCTGAAACCGTAGGCGACGGTCTACTCTGATTGCTAGTGAAATGGCTTCATCAATGGTTTTAGGTTCAGGTTATCCTAACATCAGATTAGACACTGCATCTGATAATCCTGACAAAAAACAATCCAACAATGCAAATGAGCCCCACCTAGCTGACACTGCCCACTTCCTAAACTCCGCTGCATACGCTTCAACCAAATCTCTGCCTTGCCGCAACATCTTGAGCTTCCGTTCAGCGGTCGAGGCAGAGTCCGGATCATCGTAAATTATGGCCATAGCTTTGAAAAATTCCTCCACAGAGGTTAGAGCCCCATCACCTGGCGGAAGACCATATCCCCAGGTCTGGGAATCCCCAGTCAATAGTGTCTTAATAAAGGTAATTCTCTGGGCCACAGTACCTCAAGTATTAGGTCTTAACTCAAGGTAAGAAAACACTCGATTTTTAAAGTTTCAAAAGTCAGATCTATGACCAGAAAACTTCTCAGGCACAGGCATACGCAAGTCTGTAACAAAAGGGGATCACACTGAGTTAACAGTCATCTGAAGGGCTTGTATAGACCCAGACAGAGCATTAATCTGGGTCTGATGACTATCCAGCACGCTGATGCAATTCTCCACCGAGGTGGAGAGTGCAAGCAGACGACTGTCAAGTGTGTCCATATTGTTTTGGTCTGCCATTCTGTATTATAAATGCATAAGTAACAGAGGTGCCATGTGTACAGTATAACCGTGATACTTTGAGAGAGAACTGCCAGGAAGACTGGAGGCAGTGAGGAGAAGAAAATTCACCCCTAGCCGTGGGTGAATTCCTTTGGGCCAAAGGCTCCCTAGGAGAGGGACCTAGGCCTGGTTGCAGGAAGCCCTGCTGCTATTATGAACAGATTTGCCCTATCTGGTTGTGAGATCCTATCTCACTACAGCCTAGTGGCAACCCAAGGAAGTACAAGTATACAGTGCTAGTCTTGGGTGTGTGATCCGTAGTTACATTACCCTGGAACTGGTCTAAAGCATAACATAGAACTGACACAGTATCCTAGTCTCGGGTGTGAGGTCCGTAGTCACAACACCCTGGAACTGGTCTAAAGCATAACATAGAACTGACACAGTATCCTAGTCTTGGGTGTGAGGTCCGTAGTCACAACACCCTGGAACTGGTCTAAAGCATAACATAGAACTGACACAGTATCCTAGTCTTGGGTGTGAGGTCCGTAGTCACAACACCCTGGAACTGGTCTAAAGCATAACATAGAACTGACACAGTATCCTAGTCTCGGGTGTGAAATCCGCAGTCACAACACCCTGGAACTGGTCTAAAGCATAACATAGAACTGACACAGTATCCTAGTCTTGGGTGTGAGGTCCGTAGTCACAACACTCTGGAACTGGTCTAAAGCATAACATAGAACTGACACAGTATCCTAGTCTTGGGTGTGAGGTCCGTAGTCACAACACCCTGGAACTGGTCTAAAGCATAACATAGAACTGACACAGTATCCTAGTCTTGGGTGTGAGGTCCGTAGTCACAACACCCTGGAACTGGTCTAAAGCATAACATGAGAAGGTAATCTAGCTCAGTGTGGATTCCCAGGTCCGTCCTGGTTCAACCGCACTGTAGGATCTGACTGAGGTCTGTGTGCTAACACGTTAAGCATTTGCAACGGCAGACGATGTGAGACTGAGGGACAAGTGGTTATATAGTGCAGCACTGGCCAGCGCCGCCCAGTCCCTTCCAGCCAATCCGTATCCATCCTTGGATCAGCTGACCGGCGAGGTCAGCTGATCCCTCTCTGCTTCCCATAAAGCTTCTGTCTTGCCGCGCATGCACGTGTATTCCGCAGCCTATGTGCACAGGAAGGCTGTATAGCATCAGACACATGTCGCCGCGTGTAAACCGTCGGAGCAGACGCGGAAACGGCCGCCACGCGGCGGCCATTCCGCAATCCTTCACACCACTCTTACATTGTTAATTGTAAAGGCCCCAAACCTTGTACAATTGGTCACTGGTTGACTGGGGTTCAATTTCAGAGAAGGTGCAAAGCCACAAACAGTCAAGCACATGTGTTTTATTTATAAACTGCTTCCATTCCAATTTTATTGATGCCAAGGACCTCAAAGCTCACAAACTTGGTCATTAAGTGAGTGTGTGTAACAGTGACAAAAAGTTGGCGGAACCATGAACAACCAAATACATACTCAAGCAATGCCAGGTCTGTGTGTGTATGTGTTTATATGTGTGCTTCAATCACTCAAAAAACACTTGACCGATTTTAACAAACTTTGGTATACAAAATTATCCCTTACTATCTGTAAATATAGGTTCTGGGGTCTCATGCCCCCCCCCCCCCCCATCCCTCCCCCCACACACATACAAACCTGGGTGGAACCACAAACAGCCTCAGTTGATTATTGGGTGACTGGGGTTCAAATTCTGTAAAGGGGGCAGAGACACAAATGGCCAGTCAGATTTGTTTGATTGATTTTCATTTGAGAATTTTAACTGCTTCCATTCTCATATTATTGATGCCAAGGACACTAAAGCTCACAAACCTAGTCATTGATTGACTGTGTGTCAAAGTTAGAATAAGTGCCTGGACCCAACAACAACAACCAAATACATACCCGGGCAATGCCAGCTCTCCAGGTAGTATGAAATAAAAGTAAAACAGCAAGAATAGTTATCATTCAGAAAATAAAACACTCCAGACCATAAATTGCACCTAGGTTTAGAGGCCAAAAAACAGGAAAAAAAAATATACTAGCCCTGGTGCGTTCATGGTGTGTTCATGGTGCAGGGGTGTCTTATGGATCTTCTCCTCCCAATTATTATGTCCCTCTTGTATCTTATGTCGCTCTTTTGTCCTGCTGTGTCCCCATGTCCCCTTTGTGTCCTCCTGTGTCCCCCCTGTACTTATTGTGTCCTCCTGTACCACTTGTACCTATTGTGTCCTCCTATGTCCCCTGTTATGTCCTCCTGTGTCCCCTGTTATGTACTCCTGTGTCCCCTGTTGTGTCCTCCTGTGTCCCTTGTTTTTCCTTTCTGCATCCCGTTTGCTGTGTTGTGCCATTTGCGCAATGACCCCAGCAAGCCTCCCTCCCTCCCTCTGGTGCATAGTGCTACAGTCTTCCCTCCCTCCTTCTTATATACCCAGTGCTGCTGCATGCAGTGATCGGTGTCACTCACTCACACTCTGTCTGGGAGAGTGGTGACTCTGCTCGCTGTACCCAGAGTGTACTTCCCTACTCTGGCTTAGGGTCCCTTGCTTGATGACCTCATCAAGTGAGGTACTCTTAAAGCCAGAGTATGGAAGAAGGCTTTGTGTATAACGAGCAAAGTCATCACTCTCCCAGACAGAGTGTGAGTGAGTAACGCTGATCGCTGCAAGCAGCAGCACTGGGTATGTTGAAGGAAGGGAGGGAAGACTGCAGCACTATGCACATCAGAGGGAGGGAGGCTTGCCAGGATCACTGCGCAAATGGCACAACACAACAAACGGGACACAGGATGACACAACAGGGGACAAAGGAGTACCAAACAGGTGACGCAGGACATCACAACACAGGAGGACATGTCTATAGCCAGCAGAGCCGCTGCACGACATACACGGGACCACTAGACTGCCAGGGATTTAGGGGAGGCAGGCCTGTGGTGGCACATGCAGACCATAAGACACACCAACATTCCTCCCTCAGCAATATAACAATAACAAGAAAAACAGCCCTTACAAGGGAGGGTTTCCTCCCGTAAACCAAAAACGTATTAGCAGATTCATAGTTGGCTGCTGATAAACTTTCCTGGACTGTGGTAGGAACATCATATTGTGAGCTCCTCTGAGAAACAGTTTGACGAAGAATTGCTCAATGTTCTCTGCAGGGACGTTGCTAGGATTCTAAGAGATCCTGGGCACTCCAGCTGAAAAATGGGTGTGGCCACACACCATAATGTGGGTGTGGCCATGGGTGGAGCCAAATGTACATGAACTTAACAGTGGTCTAAGTAGGACTGCCTAGCAAAATTCTGGGTTAAGGCCCCTCTCCATTCATATAAAAAAAAAAAAACAGAACAAAGTGCAGCATATCACATAACTAGGCAGAGTTACCTGGCTTCTGTGCTAGCTGGTCTGGCTTTCTGCTGGTCAGGCTTACCTGCTGCCAGTCCTCCCATATCATTCCCTGACCTCCTAGTGGACTCCCTTCCATGCTGCCACGGGCCTCCCATTGAGGCACCACAACTCCCAGCATACCCCATAGATGAACCACAGCTCCCTGCGTGCCCCCATAAAGGCATCACAGTGCCCAGCATGGCACCACAGCACCCAGTATGCCCACAAAGAAGCACCACAGCACCCTGCATGCCCTCCATTGAGGCACCACAGCTGACTCTGTCTGATGATGAAAAGATGAAAAATATCCCAGTGCTATGAAAATACACATTTATAATATTAATATTGATAATCTTCTTTGTTTGAAATGGTAAATTAACTCCTGAAGTTATTCTTTTAAAGCTTTTGTTAATACTGCCTTCAATGTAACATGCAGAATTAGTTTGATGGTCTTCTGTGAGTTGTGTTTTTCATGTCTTTCTTTTTTGCACAGTAAATGTGTATTCTTTGTCTTTATGCTATGAATGTCCCATTCTGCATTATATAATCTCCTCTGCAGACAGGCAGAGGCTGTCACTGGCACTCCTGTCAGCAGACTGCAGCACACATTGCTCATCCTCTGTGCAGTGTCATCAGTGAGGCATTGGGACAAAGACAATGATATGATCAGTGTCAGACTGGGAGGTGGAAAAACTGAGGAAATCCACCTGCTGGCCAAGCAGCAGTAACCCTGTGTTATCAATTAGAATAGAAACCTGCAGCAAGTCTTCACTGTGAGCGGCAACACCTGATTACTCCTGCTTGGCCAGCAAGGGGATCACTTCAGTTCTCCCAGCTCCCAGTCTAACACTGGATATGATTCAAGACTTCTCCAGCAAGTTGATTTCTACATTATTCTGGCTGCTGATCCTGTGTGTCTCTCCGGCCTCATCTAAGCTGCAGAGCTCTGCTGAGCAATGTCATCTCACCATGAAGGAATACTCATTTGAGTATAAATATTCCCAGGATGGTGATATCATTATAGGGGGAATTTTTGCTGTAAACACTGCTGAAGTGCGGTGGACCTGGGATGACCCTACAAAATCTCTACTCACCAAAGATATGTGCATTAGGTGAGTCATTCTTATTAAAGATGGATGTTATAATTCCAGGGAGTGAGGGAAGCAAAGATGAACTCAATTCAGAAATGTGTAAAATACAGGTCAGAATTGTTTAACCTCCCTGGCGGTGCAATTCTGTCTGGAATTTTGAGTCAAAAGCGGTACATTGTTTTTCAAGAATTGTAGGCCTCCAGTTTTTAAGTCATAACTTACCAAAACATGACAGAATAAAGCCTGGTAGACATTCTGCATATAAATAAAAGACTAGAACACAAATTTGTTGAATTAAATGTATAAATAAACTTAAAAAAATTGTGCAAATAAGGCAGGCAGAGAGTAGTCAAAATCCAGGCAGACGTAGAAGCAGGCGGCAGGCAGAGAGTAGTCAAAATCCAGGCAGATGACAGTACAGGCGGCAGGCAGAGATAAGTCAAAATCCAGGCAGACATCGGTGCAGGCGGCAGGCACTGAGTAGTCAAAATCCAGAAAGATGTCGGTACAGGTGGTAGGCAGAGAGTGGTCAAAATCCAGGCAGACATCGGTACAGGCGGCAGGCAGAGAGTGGTCATAATCCAGGCAGACAACGGTGCAGGTGGCAGGCAGAGAGTGGTCAAAATCCAGGCAGACATCGGTACAGGTGGCAGGCAGAGAGTGGTCATAATCCAGGCAGACGTCGGTACAGGCGGCAGGCAGAGAAGAGTCAAAATCAAGGCAGACGACGGTGCAGGCGGCAGGCAGAGAGTGGTCATAATCCAGGCAGACGTCGGTACAGGTGGCAGGCAGAGAAGAGTCAAAATCCAGGTAGACGACGGTGCAGGCGGCAGGCAGAGATTAGTCAAAATCCAGGCAGACGTCAGTGCAGGCGGCAGGCAGAGAGTAGTCAAAATCAAAACAGTCACGTGACACAGAGAAGAGTTTAAATTACAACTTGTGATTAGAGACATATGAGGAGGAATTAGAAATGTATACATGTATATACATGCATAAGTGTATATACATGTATACATGTATATACATGCATACATTATACATACATGGTGCATACAGAAATACTGCACATGTCACTGCCGCTCCTCCGCTCAGATTGGCCACTGGGTCCCCGGAAGAATAGCGGTAACATGGGGATCCCGGTGGCCAAAAATTACTGCAGGTAGCCGGGGGAGAGAAGCCTGGGTCCGGCTGTGCAGCGTGATCACGCACGGGACCTAGGAAAGCTGCACATGCAGCTGTTTTTCACAGCCCGACCTGAGCATGGTTCTCCTGCTCAGTAAAGATGGCCCAAACTGTTCACCTGCGGAAGAGGACCCCCAGATACCAGCCTGCTCCCCAGGAGAAGTGAGTATATAAAAAGTACCCCTTACCCATTTCCACAAAGGTTGAAAAGAACACAACAATAAAAACACAACAATGAAAAGAAGTCCTCTATTTTTCTTTATTAGAGTTGCAAGGGATCTTTATACAGCTTTTGCGATCCCTGGCCAAAGCATTGCAGCTCCGGAGGGGTTTCCAGGTTTCCTCTGTGTACGTACTCCCCGGAAGCCCCGTCATGAAATTCATTGCTCTTTCTTTTGATATATGTAAATTTACACAACCACTAGGTGTGCTACATTATCTGTTATTTACTGCATTTAAGTGTATACTTTTTTCCAATGGAACTTTAAAATCAATTTTCTCAAAAACTATAAGGTCTTTATGATTTTTTTCCCTCTTGTTCCCACTGTCCCCCTCCATATACCATGAAAATGTGGTGTTTCTAGCACATAAGGGGGCTTTGCTATTAGCTGTAAAGTTGGTGGCCGTTCGCTTGCCATATAAGTCTATGGTGCCCACTGCAAACAGCCGGTTCAGGAACATTTGAGGAAATTCACTTTTGAAATTCACGAACCCAAAATCTGATGTTTGCAACATCTCTATAGGTACTTAGCCAGGTATATACAGTGGCTTGCAAAAGTATTCGGCCCCCTTGAAGTTTTCCACATTTTGTCACATTACTGTCACAAACATGAATCAATTTTATTGAAATTCCACGTGAAAGACCAATACAAAGTGGTGCACAAGTAAGAAGTGGAACAAAAATCATGATTCCAAACATTTTTTTACAAATCAATAACTGCAAAGTGGGGTGTGCGTAATTATTCAGCCCCCTGAGTCAATACTTTGTAGAACCACCTTTTGCTGCAATTACAGCTGCCAGTCTTTTGGGGTATGTTTTTACCAGCTTTGCACATCTAGAGACTGAAATCAGGGCCGGCGCTACCATAAAGGCAAAGGAGGCAGCTGCCCCAGGGCCCCAGACCTTGTAGGGGCCCCCAGTGGCTACAAGAGGAAAAAAAATTCAAATCGACCTTATAGTTCTTGAGAAAATCGATTTTAAAGTTTCAAAGGAAAAAAAATACACATTTAAAAACCAGCCGACTTTAATGGTTAATAGCAAATCCACCTTAAACGCTAGAAACCCTAAATTTGCAGGATATGTTAAGGAGATCATTGGAAATAAGAGGAAAACATATTTTTCAAAAAGACCTTATAGTTTTTGAGAAAATCGATTTTAAATTTTCGAAGGAAAAAAGTATACTTTTAAATGCGGTAAATGTCACTTTTAGTAGCAAACCTAACGGTAGTGTAATTTTACATGTATCAAAAGAAAGAGCAATAAATTTCCTGACGGGGTTTCCAGGGGGTCCATACGCAGCCGCAGCGCTTTGGCCAGGGATCGCTATACAGCCGCAATATGGCTGTATGAAGATCCCTGGCATTTTTTTTCCTACTTTCCCAATTTTTTTTTTATGTTTAGAGTGTGGGGATTTTTTTTGTTTTTTAATTATGTGGGGTCCCCCCTCCTGAAACTTTTTAACCCCTTGTCCCCCATGCAGGTTGGGGTAGCCAGAATGTGGAGCTCCGACAGATTGGGGCTTCAAACCATGACTATACCAGCTGCAAGAAAGGTCCCTTAATGCCAATTTTTGCTCCGGGGTATATGTTGGGGGGGGGGGGGGGGGCAGGTTTATTTTGCCCTGGGGCCCCATTGTTGCTTAAACCGACCCTGACTGAAATCCTTGCCCATTCTTCTTTGCAAAACAGCTCCAGCTCAGTCAGATTAGATGGACAGCGTTTGTGAACAGCAATTTTCAGATCTTGCCACAGTTTCTCGATTGGATTTAGATCTGGGCTTTGACTGGGCCATTCTAACACATAGATATGTTTTGTTTTAAATAATTCCATTGTTGCCCTGGCTTTATTCTTAGGGTCATTGTCCTGCTGGAAGTGAACCTCCGCCCCAGTCTCAAGTCTTTTGCAGACTGGGTTTTCTCCCAAGATTGCCCTGTATTTGGCGCCATACATCTTCCCATCAACTCTGACCAGCTTCCCTATCCCTGCTGAAGAGAAGCACCCCCTGAGCATGATGCTGCCACCACCATATTTGACAGTGGGGATGGTGTGTTCTGAGTGATGTACAGTGTTAGTTTACCGCCACACATAGCGTTTTGCATTTTGGCCAGAAAGTTCAATTTTGGTCTCATCTGACTAGTGTTGGGCGAACAGTGTTCGCCACTGTTCGGGTTCTGCAGAACATCACCCTGTTCGGGTGATGTTCGAGTTCGGCCGAACACCTGGTGGTGTTCGGCCAAACTGTTCGGGGTTCGCCCGAACTGTTGAATGCATGGCCGAACATGGCCGAACAGGGCCCCTGTTCGGCCGAACAGGGCCCTGTTCGGCCGAATACTGCCCCCCTATGGGGTCGCAGGCATAAGGGGGGAGCATGCCCCGGTCGCGGGGGGGGGTCGGAAATTCCCCCCACCCCCTCCGCTAGCGCTCCCCCCTCTGCCCGTTTCCCCATAAAAAAAGTTATAGTACCTGGTGCCTGGTGGCTGGCAGTGGAGTGAGGAGGAGGAGGAGGAGGAGTCCGAGTAGCAGAGTGGCGTTGAGGCCGGGCAGCGGGCGGTTCGGGCGGTTCAGCGCTAGTACCTTGTGGTACTTCCGCCCTTTCTCTGACCTCACGTCCTCTGCGTGATGACGCATACGAGGGTACGCGTGATGCGTACCCTCGTATGCAGAGGACGTGAGGTCAGAGAAAGGGCGGAAGTACCACAAGGGTACTAGCGCTGAACCGCCCGCTGCCCGGCCTCAACGCCACTCTGCTACTCGGACTCCTCCTCCTCCTCCTCACTCCACTGCCAGCCACCAGGCACCAGGTACTATAACTTTTTTTATGGGGAAGCGGGCAGAGGGGGGAGCGCTAGCGGAGGGGGTGGGGGGAATTTCTGACCCCCCCCGCGACCGGGGCATGCTCCCCCCTTATGCCTGCGACCCCATAGGGCCCCCATGTTCGGGGGTCCCATTGACTTCCATTGAGTTCGGCGTTCGGGCCGAACATGCCGAACATCTGGCCCATGTTCGGCCTGTTCGGCCCGAACCCGAACATCCAGGTGTTCGCCCAACACTACATCTGACCAGAGCACCTTCTTCCACATGTTTGCTGTGTCCCCCACATGGCTTGTGGCAAACTGCAAATGGGATTTCCTATGCTTTTCTGTTCACAATTGCTTTCTTCTTGCCACTCTTCCATAAAGGCCAATTTTGTGCAGTGCACGACTAATAGTTGTCCTATGGACAGATTCCCCCACCTGAGCTGTAGAACTCTGCAGCTCATCCAGAGTCACCATGGGCCTCTTGACTGCATTTCTGATCAGCGCTCTTCTTGTTCGGCCTGTGAGTTTAGGTGGATGGCTTGTCTTGGTAGGTTTACAGTTGTGCCATACTCCTTCCATTTCTGAATGATTGCTTAAACAGTGCTCCGTGGGATGTTCAAGGCTTTGGAAATCTTTTTGTAGCCTAAGCCTGCATTAAAATTCTCAATAACTTTATCCCTGACCTGTCTTGTGTGTTCTTTGGACTTTATGGTGTTGTTGCTCCCAATATTCTCTTAGACAACCTCTGAGGCCGTCACAGAGCAGCTGTATTTGTACTGACATTAGATTACACACAGGTGCACTCTATTTAGTCATTAGCACTCATCAGGCAATGTCTATGGGCAACTGACTGCACTCAGACCAAAAGGGGCTGAATAATTATGCACACCCCACTTTGCAGTTATTTATTTGTAAAAAATGTTTGGAATCATGTACGATTTCCATTCCACTTCTCATGTGTACACCACTTTGTATTAGTCTTTCACGTTGAATTCCAATAAAATTGATTCACGTTTGTGGCAGTAATGTGACAAAATGTGGAAAACTTCAAGGGGGCCGAATACTTTTGCAAGCCACTGTATGCGTCTGTTTAAGAAGCCACGTATAGGTGCCCCAAATATAGGTAGATAAGTATAGGTGCCCCAAGTATAGGTAGCCAGGTATAGTTGCCTCAGTATAGATATCCAGGTATAGTAAGCAAGATCACTTCCTGTATACGCGGTCTAGCAGGGACACTGCTGACTTCACTGCAGTTCACATTGTATTTAAAACAGATGCAAACTATGCACTAAAACATGAATTCAGATGAAAACAGAATGAACTTGAAATAACAAATGGGTGCAGGTAGCCCTAAGTAAACTTACATTTCTAAACAGAAGGGAGAGGTGGCACTGCTTCCCAAGATAGGGTATGTCTGACTCACCGACAGCAAGGATGTGCAGTGCCTAATTATAGGCAGGTTACACAACCTATTAAATCAACTTGACCAGTGCTGCAGTTCACAACCTGCATTCAAAACAGATGCAACAATCTAGAGGATGTTGGCTTCCAAAACAGTTTGTGTGCAGAGTTCTGTACTAGACTCATCCACTGCATCGAGGTATCTCTAATGGAAGAGACCCTAACCTCTAATTAACAAACATCATAGTGTGAACCTGGGGACAGCTGGTATAAAATTGTTTACACATTTTTTATAGAACAGGGAAAAATTTGCAGCAATTCTGATCAGGCCGCATCTAAAATGACTACCGACAGAGGCATGCAGGGTCCCCTAGAGACAAATACACACCTGGGGCTTGATTCACTATACCGTGATAACTCACATCATGGTTGTTTTTGTGCGAAAAATCGCGATTGCGCACAAAAAGTCGCGATTGCGCACAAACGTGAAAACGCGCACAAAAACGGCCATGATATGAGTTTAGTGAATCAAGCCCCTTGAATTTAAAACAGATGCAAACTATCCACTTAAACCTACATTCAGATTAAAATGGAATGCGAACATGAAATAACAAATGGGTGCAGCTAGCCATAAGTAAGCTTACATTTCTATAAATTAGCAGTTTGCATTCCTTTTTAATCTGATTTTAGTTTTTAGTACATAGTTGGCATCTGACCCCTGATGTCTGAGCAATATCAATCATCTGCCATTTTACATACATAACGATTGTGGGATGAAACAGTCATCATTTCTGCAGACAGTTATCGCCTGTGTGTTCATAGCTTTAGATGGTCTCTTGGTCTCACTCTCGGTTATCTAAACACAGAGGTCACACCACACTGCTCAGATGGAAAGCTCCGCTTCCCTTCACATCTGGCACACTTCCATGTCCAGCTCCACCCAACCTGTTTCATCGCTATTGTGACTCCTCAGGGGCATCTGATGAGCCTTTCACCTGAGCAGCGGGGTGTGGCCTCAGTGTACAGAGAGTAGTTTCCGATTTAGATACGAGGGAGAGCCCATCTAAGAAATAACTCAATACTACCTGAAATGCCTACAGAGTGAGTGAGTGGATCTCTTTTTTTAAAATAACATTTTAAACAGTTTACACTATATTTTGAAAAAAAGGTTGGTAAGTCAATGTTGTACCCTGAAGTGAAGATGAACTTTGGGGTGGGGGAGTGTTACCATGTTCCCATTGTCCTACGTTACACAACTAGTGTGACGGTGTAATATTTTACAGTGCCAACAACAGAGAATACTGGCATGTTCTTGCATTTATATTTGCCATTGATGAGATGAACAGGAACCCGGACATTCTGCCCAATATGACTCTGGGATATCATGTGTATGATTCCTGTGGAAGTGTGAATAAGGCTATAAAAGATGTTCTGCAGATCCTGTCTGGACACAAGATGGCGGCTCCTAATTACTCCTGTATGGAATATGGAATAGTGGCTGGATTTATTGGTGATCGCCTATCTGGTACAACTCTACGCATAGCACAGTTACTAAGTTTATATAGATATACGCTGGTAAGTGCCATCTGGTGTCTATAGCATAGCTGCTAGGAGGACTCTAAACCCTGTACACACACACACGCACGCATGCACGCACGCACGCACGCACGCACGTACACACACACACACACACACACACACACACACACACCTAATTAACCATGAATACTTACCTTTAAAAAAAGTTCACATGCCAATACTGTATCCTCAGAAATGTCCCACACCAATATCCTCAGTTAGCTTGATTGAACATCTCCATGCACCTGCCGCCACACACGCCGCTCTCCACCTCAGCTCTAGCTATACTTAGTATACAGTAGCTAGAGCTAAAGCATCTTTAAATTTGGCTCCAAGGCTCCCCATTGGTCTATTCACAGACCAATGGGAATCTGGAGGGAGAACGAAGCAAAACATGCATTGTTGCTTTGCTCAGTCTTTCCATGACATGTAACTGTCTTCCATAGCCTCACCTTGGTAGCAGAGTTTGGCTGTTCCTCACCCAGTTTTAAACCTTCTACACAGCTGTTTCTGTTAATGACTGTGTTTCAACCTACTAGCAGTGCTGCTCGTATACCTCTTTTCACTATCTGGATTGATACCCAGATATCCGATCCGAATCGGATATCCGAGTTTGAAATTTTGGAATCTAAATTCAATTCGGATATCCGAACCCAATTCGGATAAAAAAACGGAAGTGGCCTTATAACTGCTCCCAAACCGGTTACAAAGGTAAAAATCTCTCTCCTCAGCAGGTGGGGGGATGCCCTAACTGTTCATGGATCTTGTCTTCCAGGGATTTGTAGGCTGCCAAAAGCAAGCTCACATGCATTGGCCAGGAATCAAACCCAGGTCAACTGCTTGGAAGGCAGCTATGCTCACCACTATACGACCAACACTACATGCTGAAGCTGGCCTAGCATGTACCATTGCGATATACCCAAGAGAAAAACGAGCTTGCTTATTTGCCTAATTTGCTAGATGAAAGCAGTGGGGCACATGGTGATACTGCTTACAGGCTTCAATTCAAGACTTCAGAAAGACCATGTGTCCCCCTGGATGATGCTGGTGTAATACCCACAGCAAAGGAAAGCAATTTGAAGTCTGGAACATTCCAGGACAAGGGTGGGAAGGAGGAAAAGCTAGGTGGCCGTGCAACCATTCCTGCTAACCTAAAGCTTACTTGTGTCTTACAACACATTGGCTTAAGACTTTACCAAATCCAATCCTCCAATATGGAGAAGCTTCTCTGTTTGCTGTTTTTTTTTTTTAAGTGTGGTGTCACAGTTCACCCATCTCTTCAACTACAAGAAAGGCCTGTAACGATTGGTGTAGCAACACAGGAGTCTGGTTATTGCGTGATCTGCAGTATCACCAATAATCCAGACACTATATGTAACGATTGGTGTCAGCAACACAGATTTTTCAGATTATTGGTGATCTGCAGTATCAGCAATAATACAGATGCTATACCTGATTATGTGGTGATCTGCAGAATCACCAATAATACAAGTATAGCTAGACACAGGACACCTAGGCATGGTCGGAAGAGCCAATTTCCGATTCCGCGGTAATTCCGCATACCGCCATAACAAAATTCCGCTTCCGCTACATTCCGGTGGAATTCCACTACATTCCGCGGAATTCCGCGGTATTCCGCCACGTGCACTTTCCGTATTTTTAAACGGATTTCCGTAAATTTAGGAGGAATTACTCAATCGCTCATTTGAAATATCGTTTTTGTATCTGAAATTTAAGATGATCATCAATACTGTTGATAACAGTCTATTGTTAATAAATTTGATTTGTATTTTGTAAATTTGGATAAAAAAAAATGTTGAAACCGTTATTTTAGCGCGGTAACTTTCCGCTGATTATGATTGGTCAACTCATTCCGCATATCCTGATTGGTCAATTCATTCCGATTCCGATTTTGCCGGAATTCCGAATTCTGGATTGCAATTTCCGAATTCCGCGGAACCATGCGGAAACCCCAATTCCGGCAGAATTTCGGAATTTTAGCTTCCGCGGAATTCGGAAGCCCATGCCTGAGGACACCCAATGTGGTATTGTGTTTGGTGCAACAGTAATAAGAGAAGTTATCTCCCGAGGAGCGGGAGACACAGATAATATTGCAGCCAAGGATCCCCTGAGGGGCAGGGGATTCAGACTGCACTGCAGCCAGTGGACGCCTGAGCAGCAGGGACCACTGATGGTGATAAGGAGAATGATCACCTGAAGGGCAGGTGACCCAGGCCAAACATTAGCCTAGGATTCCCTGAGGAGCAGGAAATCCAGACTATACTGCAGCCAAGAATTCTCTGAGGAGCAGGGAATTCAGATAGTACTGTAGCTAGTGGACACCTGAGGGGCAGGGACAACTGACTGGGCTGCAAGTGAGGTCACAGGTGGAATGAGTGATTAAGACTGTACTACAGCCAAGGATTCCCTGTGGAGCAGGGAACCAGACTGTACTGCAGCCAGTGGACCCCTGAGGAGCAGGGACCACTGACTGTGCTGCAAGATGATCTCCTGTGGGGCAGGTGATCAACAGACACTATTTGCTGCTAACAGACACCTGAGGAACAGGTGTCACAGATAGTACAGTAAGACTAATCACCTAAGGGTTAGGTGACAGCCCTAAAGATTTCCCTTACTAGTTGTAGGCCCACTAGTGGGGATAGAAATGTCAGACAAGCAAGGTCAACAACGAACGGAAAGATACAGTACAGATGCGGAAGACTGATTCGGTATCCAGGTACAAGCAGAGGCGGCAACAGTAGACAGATAGGCAGAAGTACCGAATCAGCAACCAAGAGAGTAGTCAGGAGAGCGAGAGGTCATAACAGATAATACAGTAGTAATATAGCAATCCTAGTCTAGTTGTAAAGTCCTTGGTTTCAACACCTGGGAAATAGACTAACAGATTGGTACAACAGCGATATAGCAATACTTAAAGATAACAACATAATCTGACTAAGTGTGAATTCCCAGCTCCGGCTGGTTTTAACACACTGTAAGATCTGATTAGGGTCTGAGCGCTCACACGTTAGCATTTGCAACAGCAGACAACTTGCAACTGGCAGGCAAGCCCTATATATACCCAGAGCGCTGCACAGTGCCGCCCCAGTCACCCATCCAATCCGGAGCATAGCTGGAGTCAGCTGATCGGCCTGATCAGCTGACTCCCCTTCTACTTGCATAAAGGTCCTGTCGCCTGGCGCGCGCGTAGCTCTTAATCTGTGTGCACTAGAAGGACCAGGCGAACCAGCAGCATGTAGCTGCGCGGCAGAAGCCGCCGGCTGGAAAGCGGAGATGGCCGCCCTGCGGCTTGCCCATGCGGCGGCATCTCCGCTTTCCTTTACACTATACCTGATTGTGTGGTGATCTGCAGAATCACCAATAATGCAAGTATAGATAACACGTAGGTACAGGTGTGTATAGTGCGTGGTGCAACAGTACAACTGATCAGTATTAACAAAACCTCACCAGAGGACCTGGTGGGCACTATATCAGTAAAGAACCTCACCAGTGACAGGGGCTCACTGGTGAGTAAAGTGGTCAGACAGACAGGTTTGGCAACAGACTGGCAGATACAATACAAAATTGGCAGGCAGGAGGATAGAGGTTAATCAGGCAGAGTCAGGAACAGAATCAGATGGGCGAAGGTACAGGATCGATAGGCGAAAGTGAAGTCAGAAGAGAGCCAAAGTCAAACACAGAATATCAAGCAACATACAATTCTAGCAAACCCGCAGCGTAGCATTTGCCGCATAAGAGGGTAGAGGGCAGGAAGGGGGTATTGGGCACAGCGGCATGGAGTGGGGTTGGACCCCCTCAACTGGGTCCCCCATGTGTGCTTTACCTCCAGCTTAAGCTCAGCAGGAACCCCCCCTAACCTGGGTCCCCCATGTGCACTCCCCCTCCAGCTTAAGCTCAGCAGGAACCCCCCCCCCCCCTCACCTGGGTCCCCCATGTATGCTCCCCCTCCTGCTTAAGCACAGTAGCAGCCGCCACTATTAGTAAGAGGCAGCGGGCGGGGTTGACTCACCTCTTCCGTGTTCCATCGTGCGCTCCACTGTCATCACTTCCTGCAATGCCGCACACTGTATTGGTGTAATTTGCCTTTTTAAAACAGAAAGAAATCTGCAATAATTCAGCTATAAGTGAACATTTATGGTTACCCACAATGCACTGCTACTAAATATGCAAATTACTCCTTTTCCCCCTTGGTAAGCCAAGCAAGCATCCAGAGCCGCTGGTGTATAGCAAGCATATAGCTTTAAATTTTACACAGTCATATCAAACCCACATGTAGACAGCCTGTTTCAGACTTTTGGTCCTCATCAGTACATGGCAGGGATTGATAAGGCTGTATGAGATAGGGCTTGGACCAGTACAACAGAGTAACCAAGCAGCTCAGGGTGACCCAAACCACTCGGAATGTATAGGTGGATAAAAGGGACCAAAAAGACCTTCTACTAAAAAAATCAAAGCTTGGGGTAATTTGCCTTCTTAACCACTTGAGGACTCAGCCTTTACCCCCCCCCCCCCCCCCCTCAAGGACCAGCGCTGTTTTTTCCATTCAGACCACTGCAGCTTTAACGGTTTATTGCTCGGTCATACAACCTACCACCTAAATGAATTTTGCGTCCTTTTCTTCTCACTAATACAGCTATTGATTGATGCTATTTGATTGCTGCTGTGATTTTTAGTTTTTATTATATTCATCAAAAAAGACATGAATTTTGTCAAAAAAATGACTTTTTTTAACTTTCTGTGCTGACATTTTTCAAATAAAGTAAAATTTCCTATACATTTGAGCGTGAAACTTATTCTGCTACATGTCTTTGATAAAAAAAAAAAACATTCAGTGTATATTTATGGGATTGGGTAAAAGTTATAGCATTTACAAATTATGGTGCCAAAAGTGAATTTTCCCATTTTGAAGCATCTCTGACTTTTCTGACTACCTGTCATGTTTCATGAGGTGCTAAAATTCCAGGATAGTATAAATACCCTACAAATGACCCCATTTTGGAAAGAAGACATCCCAAAGTACTCACTAAGAGGCATGGTGAGTTCATAGAAGATTTTATTTTTTGTCACAAGTTAGCGGAAAATGACACTTTGTGACAAAAAAAAAAGGTTTCCATTTCTGCTAACTTGTAACAAAAAAAAATGAAATCTGCCATGGACTCAACATGCCCCTCAATGAATACCTTAAAGTGTCTACTTTTTAAAATGGGGTCATTTGCGGGGTGTGTTTACTGTTCTGGCATTTTGGGGGGTGCTGAATTGTAAGCACCCCTGTAAAGCCTAAAGGTAGTCGTTGCACTGTGGGCCCCCTAACGCAGTTTGACTGCAAAAAAGTGTCACACATATGGTATCGTCATACTCGGAAGAAGTAGTACAATGTGTTTTGGGGTGTATTTTTACACATACCCATGCTGGGTGGGAGAAATATCTCTGTAAATGACAATTTTTTTATTTTTTTTTACACAATTGTTCATTTACAGAGATATTTCTCCCACCCAATATGGGTATGTGTAAAAATACACCCCAAAACACATTGTACTACTTCTCCTGAGTACGGCAATACCACATGTGTGGCACTTTTTTGCACCCTAACTGCGCTAAGGGGCTCAGAGTCCAATAAGTACCTTTAACATTTCACAGGTCATTTTGAGACATTTGGTTTCAAGACTACTCCTCACGGTTTAGGGCCCCTAAAATGCCAGAGCAGTATAGGAACCCCACAAATGACCCCATTTTAGAAAGAAGACACCCCAAGGTACTCCATTAGGAGTATGGTGAGTTCATAGAAGATTTCATTGTTTGTCAGAAGTTAGCGGAAAATGATTTTTATTGTTTTTTTTTTACAAACTTTCATTTTCTGCTAACTTGTGACAAAAAATAAAATCTTCTATGAATTCACCATACTACTAACGTAATACCTTGGGATGTCCTCTTTGAAAAATGGGGTCATTTGTGGGGTTCCTATACTGCCCTGGCATTTTAGGGGCCCTTACCGTGAGGAGTAGTCTACAAACCAAATGTCTCAAAATGACCTGTGAAATCCTAAAGGTACTCATTGGACTTTGGGCCCCTTAGCACACTTAGGGTGCAATAAAGTGCCACACATGTGGTATCGCCGTACTCAGGAGAAGTAGTACAATGTGTTTTGTGGTGTATTTTTACACATACCCATATTGGGTGGGAGAAATATCTCTGCAAATGGACAATTGTGTGTAAAAGAAAAAAAAAATGTTATTTACAGAGTGATTTCTTCCACCCAGCATGGGTATGTGTAAAAATACACCCTAAAACACATTGTACTACTTATCCCGGGTACGGCGATAGCACGTGTGACATTTTTTTGCAGCCTAACTGCGCTAAGGGGCCCAACGTGCAATGACTACCTTTGGGCTTTACATGGGTGCTCACAATTTAGCCCTCCCCCCCCCCCCCCCGCACATGACAGTACAGTTAACAAACCCCACGAATGACCCCATTTTGGAAATAAGACACCACAAAGTATTCCATGAGGGGCATGGTGAGTTCATAAAAAAAAATATTTTTTTGTCACAAGTTAGCAGAAAAGGATACTTTGTGAAAAAAAAAACAACTTCTGACAAAAAATAAAATCTTCTATGAACTCACCATGCACCTCACGGAATACTTTGGGGTGTCCTCTTTCCAAAATGGGGTCATTTGTGGGGTCTGTCCTGGCATTTTAGGGTCTCTGCAATCATTACATGTATGGCCAGTATTTCTGCTATACTCCTTATATTGGGCATACAGGTAGTGCATTCTGGGCTGAAAGGAAAAATATACGGCAAACATCCCTTCATTCGCATTGATCAATGTGGATGAACAAATATCTGCCAAAAAAATGTGAAAAAAAAAAAATAAAGAGAAGAAGGCGTCCGCCTGGACATAGGAGCTGCCACCCCAAAAATCCAAACCCACCAGCTCGTATGCCCAGGCAACCCTGATTTATTCATCCACACCGATCGATGTGGATGAACAAATCATTGCCAGAGTTCTTTTTTGATACAAAGTGCTTGCCAAAGCATATGAACCCCAACACCGCTCCTCGGCCCATATGCCTCGGCAAACGTATCTTTTTTACTGTGAAGGAAAAATCTCGTCCTATAGCGCTGCATGCACCAATTTTGTGTAACCTGACAGAAGCACAATGCTTCTGTCAGGATGCACCATCAGTGCTGCAGCTGATTGGTCGGTCGGTCTGGATAGAAAAAAGAGAGAAGGAAAAAAAAAAAAAAGGAGGGGAAGGCATCTGCCTGGACATAGGAGCTGCCACCCCAAAAATCCAAACCCACCAGCTCGTATGCCCAGGCACACCTGATTTATTCATCCACATCGATCGATGTGAATGGAGAAATCATTGCTTGAGTTCTTTTTTGATACAAAGTGCTTGCCAAAGCATATGAACCCCAACACCGCTCCTCGGCCCATATGCCTCGGCAAACGTATCTTTTTTACTGTGGAGGAGAAATCTCGTCCTACATCGCTGCATGCACTGATTTTGTGTAACCTGACAGAAGCACACTGCTTCTGTCAGGATGCACCATCAGTGCTGCAGCTGATTGGTCAGTTGGAAAAAAAGAGAGAAGAAGAAGAAAAAAAAAAAAAAAAAAAAGCAAGCAAGCAGCAAAGCACTTCAATAACATTAACATTGACTTTAAAAACTTTATTAACCACCCTGGCGTTCTGATTAAATCGCCAGGGTGGCTGCGGGAGGGTTTTTTTTTAATAAAAAAAAAACTATTTCATGCAGCCAACTGAAAGTTGGCTGCATGAAAGCCCACTAGAGGGCGCTCCGGAGGCGATCTTCCGATCGCCTCCGGCGCCCAGAATAAACAAGGAAGGCCGCAATGAGCGGCCTTCCTTGTTTTGCTTATATCGTCGCCATAGCGACGAGCGGAGTGACGTCATCGACGTCAGCCGACGTCCTGACGTCAGCCGCCTCCGATCCAGCCCTTAGCGCTGGCCGGAACTTTTTGTTCCGGCTACGCTGGGCTCAGGCGGCTGGGGGGACCCTCTTTCGCCGCTGCTCGCGGCGAATCGCCGCAGAGCGGCGGCGATCAGGCAGCACACGCGGCTGGCAAAGTGCCGGCTGCGTGTGCTGCTTTTTATTTCATTCAAATCGGCCCAGCAGGGCCTGAGCGGCAGCCGCTGGCGGTGTTGGACGAGCTGAGCTCGTCCAGACCGCTCAGCTGGTTAAATATGTTCAAACCAAACAATAACATTGGTAACCAAACATTAACTTTTTTGCTTACCTGTTTTTTTTTTCACTTGCGATCTGAGGACAAACTTCTCCTCCCCCATGGGTCAATGTGCAAAGTGCAAATCGCACAGATACAGTATGTGGCGAAGTACATTATGCATTCTGTCCCAAGTGAAAGGAGAGGTTTCTGGCAGGCCAGTGTATTTAGATCTCTCAAAACCTGATGTTTGGGTTCACACTGCATACTGGCCTATCCGGTCGGTCAAGCCCGCCGCACCGTCTCGCCCAAAACAGACCTTCAGGGAATACCACAAGAGTAGCATTCGGCCTAGTAATTAACTGCATCGCCGTAGTCTAACATGACTTCCGGGCCGACCCAAATTGCCGCAGAAGCCACGCAGTAACGTAGGCATGCACTAGCGTTAAGTCAAGCACTTCCGG
This sequence comes from Hyperolius riggenbachi, assembly GCF_040937935.1. Taxonomy (NCBI): domain Eukaryota; kingdom Metazoa; phylum Chordata; class Amphibia; order Anura; family Hyperoliidae; genus Hyperolius; species Hyperolius riggenbachi. The sequence continues at coordinate 48,894,298 of NC_090646.1, forward strand.
CATAGGGGGGGACCGCAAAGTGTGACTTTTGCTAGGCAATTTGCCCTAATGCATCGCGCCAGTGTGAAATAGCACTGAAAGACCTTTGTGTGCCTACTGCTGTGTCTGTAGTTCCCTAGGTTCTTAAAGTGTGCCTTCTCATGGTACCTCTCATAACACTCCACTAGGCATAGGCCAGGCTAGTCAGGACAGGAGGGACAGTAAACGGGGGTGTCACGCCTTATTCCAGCCTTGCTGCAGACACAACATCTTTTTCTGGGGTTGCGTTGAGTTGGGGTACTGGGAATCGGGTAGGCGTAATGTCTTCCATGCAGCCGGCTAGTTGCATTTGGGGGTTGGGCTCTGGCACTTCCTGGATACAGGAGTGCCGAAACGATCTCTTCCTGGAATTGAAGGAAAGATCCAGTTCTCCCAGTCTTACTGTAGAGAACGAAGCTGTTGTACATCGCCAAATGAATTAAATACACAGACACTTTCTTATACCAGCATCTGGTTTTCCGGGAAATTAAATAGGGCCCTAACATCTGGTCATTGAAGCCCACCCCTCCCATGTTGGCATTATAGTCGTGGACGGCGAGGGGCTTTCAATGACCTCTGTTGCCCATGTAATTTGTACCGTCGTGTCTGTGTGAATGGTAGACAGAAGGTAAACGTCCCTCTTGTCCTTCCATTTCGCCGAGAGCAAGTCATCGGTACACAAGGTGGCCCTCTCCCCCCGTTGAAGTCTGGTGTTAACAAACCGTTGGGGGTAGCCCCAGCGACTAGGCTGCACGGTGCCACAGCATCGGATTCCTTCTAACTTTAAGTGCTGATAGAGGGCCACACTTGTGTAAAAGTTGTCCACATAAAGATGGTACCCCATATGGAACAAGGGTGACACCAAGTCCCACACAATCTTTTCACTGCTCCCCAGGTAGTCAGGACATCCGACCGGCTCCAATTTTAAGTCTTTTCCCTCATAAAACGAGATGTATAGCCTGTGGCCCTATCACAGAGCTTATACAGTTTCACCCCATACCGGGCGCGCTTGCTTGGGAGGTACTGTTTGATGCCAAGGCGCCCGGTAAAATGTACGAGGGACTCGTCTACACAGATGTTCTGTTCAGGGGTATAAGCATCTGCAAATGTGGATGACAGGTGGTCTATTAGGGGCCTAATTTTGTGGAGCAGGGTCCTATTCAAGATCGGCCTACTGACATTTAAATCCCTGAATAATCTAGGCCCTGGATACTTGAAAGATATGTTACAGCTGCGTAGCAATCCCCGCATTCTCAGATCCACAGGTTCTAATAATCTAGTCATACCCAGAGTCCACTTGGAAACTTTTGGTCCCAGAGCCTTCTGTCATGCTGCCCCTATGTTTTGGAACTCCTTACCTCAACAGATCAGGACAGCCCCATCCCTGGATGTGTTTAAATCCAGACTGAAAACCCACCTGTTCAGTCTGGCATTTGCAGAAATATAACTTTTGTTGTGTGAATACTTCATCCTACTAACTACTGAATCTGAGAGAGCCTAAGCGCTTTGAGTCCTATGGGAGAAAAGCACTATAGAAATGTTATTGTATTGTATTGTATTGTATAAGCTGGGTGGTCTCTTGCGTGACAGGTTTTGTTGTCATTGAAATGCAGGAAGCGCAGGATGATCTCAAATCGCGACCTGGACATGGCAGCAGAGAACATGGGCATGTTATGTATTGGGCGTGTAGACCAATAAGAGCGCAATACATTTTTTTCGGTAATACCCATGTTGAGGAGAAGGCCCAAAAAAATTTTAAGTTTGGAAACTTGGAGTGGTTTCCACCGAAAAGACTGGGCATGGCAGCTTTTCGGATTGGCGTTTATAAATTGTGTGGCATAACGGTTGGTCTCAGCCACAATTAAGTCAAAGAGATCCTGGGTGAGGAACAGTTCAAAAAAGTCTAGGGCCGATCCTAGTTTAACTGTCTCCACCTGGACTCCAGACTGGGCGGTGAAGGGGGGAGTACGGGTGCGGCGGGATCAGGGGAATGCCAATCAGGGTTTGCCAGCACCTCTGGAAAATTAATGCGAGTACGGGCCCGTCTACTTGGTGGCTGCGAATTGGGTCTTAACGCACGTACCACCGAACCAGTTTCTACTACCAGGCTGGTATTCGCCACCTCACCAGGGTCTTCTACGGTAGTACTGGTGTTGATAGGTCCAGGAGATGCTGCGCTGCTGGTGCATGCCTCACCAAGAAAAATCAGATCAGCACCAGCACCACTCTGCTGCCCTTGAGACTGATCTTCCGCCACCTGCAGTCCAGTGACATGGGGTGTGGTACGCCTGGCTCTAGCCGGGACCTCAACCTCGTCATCGGAACTATCAGTCAGAGAGCCACTGCTGTCTACAGGATCGTACTCTGAACCAGAAGATTCGTCGAATAAGTCGACCCAATCATCCTCATCCGACTTGTCCATGTACCTGTAGATGTCTTCATTGGAAAACCTCTTTTTTGCCATGGTGGCCTGCTAAATTTAGGAGGTATTCCTCTGAGACTACCCAGGAAAAAGAGCACCTACCTAGTGAAAGGGAGTATTTGAGAGGTAGAAAGCTGTGGTCACTGAGTTTTGATTACAAAAAAATCAAAACTGATGTTTACAGTGCCACAGCTAGTGTACAGTGTTTTTTGCAGTGATCAGAAAAAAAAATTCTGTCACTGCAATGGGGCGGGCTGAATGCAGGCGAACGATCAGGTCTGATCGGGCAAACACTGCATTTTTTGTGTGGATCCTAGTGACCCTAAAATAGATCTGACTGTGATCACTAATGATCACTTACAGATACAATATAGTACCAATGCTGATTAGCAACAGTGATGACGCTAATTAGTGACTGTGGTGCAGTGGGCTGAGCACTAACTGACACTAACAACCCTTTTGCCTAGCTAACTGGCCTAACTGTTACCACTAGAGATACTAAAAAAGTGACAGTTTTCACTGATCACTGTTTTTAGATCACTAGGATAGTGACATGGGGGGGGGGGGGGGGGGGGTGTTGGGGTTGGGGATCAAAAACAATCACGAGGCAATTACAACACAATTACAGCAATTTGCGCAATCAAAGCCAATCAAGGAGCAATTTAATCCAATAACACGACAATCAAAAACCAATTACGTGACAATCAAAGCCAATCACACGACAATCGATGCTAATCACAGGGCAATTGAGACAATCGAGACACAGGGCAAAACAGCCAATCAGAGGGAAATTGGTGCAATCAAACCCAATCTCGGGGCAATTAAAGCCAATCACTGAGCAATCGAAAACCAATTACGTGACAATCGATGCCAATCACAAGGCAATTGAGACAATTGTAGCCAAACAAAGCACAATCAAGCCTTACCGACAGGAGATAAGATACACAATGGCAGGGGGGAGAATATACCCAAGCAATGCACTAGGGAGGTGTGGGGAGGATCTGAGGGGGTAGGTGATCAGCAGTTGGGGGTCTAATCTGATGGATAGGAGTGACAGGTGGTGACAGGGGGTGATAGATGGGTTATTGACGGGTGATAAGTGGGTGTTTACAGGGAAAAACAGATGTAAACAATGGACTGCTGATGTGATGGGGGGGGTCTCGGGGGGATCTGAAAGGGTGGGTGGGTGTTCAGAAGCCCCTAAAGGGCAGTTAGGGGTCTGATCTGATGGGGGGCAGTGACAGGTGGTGACAAGGGATGATTGGCAGGTGACAGGTGATTGACAGCTGATCAGCGGGCAATTACAGGGAAGATGGATAGATGCAGTATACGGGGGGGGGGGGGAGTATCAGGGGTGGGGGATATCTGAAGGGGTGGGGGGTGATCAGATACCCCTAAGGGGTGGTTGGGGGTCTGATTTGATGGATAGGAGTGACAGGGGGTGATAGATGGGTTATTGACGGGTGATAAGTGGGTGTTTACAGGGAAAAACAGATGTAAACAATGGACTGCTGATGTGATGGGGGGGGTCTCGGGGGGATCTGAAAGGGTGGGTGGGTGTTCAGAAGCCCCTAAAGGGCAGTTAGGGGTCTGATCTGATGGGGGGCAGTGACAGGTGGTGACAAGGGATGATTGGCAGGTGACAGGTGATTGACAGCTGATCAGCGGGCAATTACAGGGAAGATGGATAGATGCAGTATACGGGGGGGGGGAGTATCAGGGGTGGGGGATATCTGAAGGGGTGGGGGGTGATCAGATACCCCTAAGGGGTGGTTGGGGGTCTGACTTGATGGATAGGAGTGACAGGGGGTGATAGATGGGTTATTGACGGGTAATAAGTGGATGTTTACAGGTAAAAACAGATGTAATCAATGAACTGCTGATGTGATCGGGGGGGGGGGGGTCTCGGGGGGATCTGAAAGGGTGGGTGGGTGATCAAAAGCCCCTAAGGGCCAGTTGGGAGTCTGATCTGCTGGGGGGCAGTGACAGGTGGTGTCAAGGGATGAGTGACAGGTGACTGTCAGCAGATAAGTGGGCAATTACAGGGGAGTCAGATAAATGCAGTATACAGGGGGGGGGGGGGGAGAAGGGGACAGGGGTGGGGGAGATCTGAAGGGGTGGGGGTGATCAGATACCCCTAAGGGGTAGTTGGGGGTCTGATCTGATGGATAAGAGTGACAGGTGGGGACAGGGATTGATTGATTTGTGATATGGGGGGTGGTTAGGTGCACACTGTGGGCTGCAGCTGGGTACAGGGGGGGGGTCTGCTGTGTGCTACGGGTGATCGGGGGGTCTGTGGGGCTCCTAAGGTGCGTGTGTCTCTCTCTTACTGTGCCTGCTCTCCTCGCTGGTGGTCGATCTCTAAGTGTGACCACCAGCGGGGAGGCAGGCAGTATAATACAGTTTGTTTCGTAAACAAACTGTATTATACGCATTCTATTGGCCCATTCAAAGGTTTACAATCCGCCAGCGCTGCGGATTGGCCGGCGGGTTGACGTCACAAGGGGGCCGAGTAGTGTGACGTAGCGATTTTTTTTATTAGCCTCAGAATAAAAACCATAAAAACTCAGCCATCACTTGGACTCCATTTTCATGTCATTCATCTGACCATTACAGTTTTAAAATCATCATTTGGCTCGTATCATTTTTATTTCAAAAATAATAAACTTGTCTCACACCGTCAGATTCCATTTTTCCTGCAACCGTCTCTCCTTAGCTTTCTCTTCACCATCTCTTTTCGAATCCCACAAGAAAATAGTATATAACCTTGCCAGGAACAATTTGATCACATCCTCCTCGCTCCACTCCAACTTTTGGAACAACACCATGTTCCTGGCATCCCACAGCACCTCTTTCAACACCCCAAACACTAACCATGCCTTCCTTTCCCTTTCCTTATCACCAAGTGCCACTCCACCCATCACCTTCCATGCAGTGAGGCCCTCACAACCCGTCACCATCCTCACAAAATCCCTCAGTCTACCAAACACCCCCCTTGCAAACCCACACTCCCAAAACACATGTTCAACATCCTCCATCCCACCACACTTGTCTCTAGGGCACCTGTCGGATCCACAGAGCCCTCTTGCTTTACAGAAAAGTCTTGTTGGCAATCCGCCAGACAGTATCAACCACACAACATCTTTTTGTCTATTTGACAGTCCTTTCACCTACATCCTCTTCCACACCTCCTCCGACTGAGAACACGATTTCCCTTTAATATACGTAACAATTTCTTTTCCTTTTGTATGTTTCTTCAGGTCATTTTTATTACAATTTCTCAAGTCCTGTATGCCCAGCTTTTCAAACATTTGTTTGACTTTCAAGTAGAAGGGAGCCACAGTAAACGCCATTGGCCTTTTCATGTCCTTCTGGATCCACCCTAACCTTAACCACAACCAACCCCCTAAATACCTCACCAAGTCAGATGCCCTCCCTCCTGCCATCAGAACCTTGTGCACACTCACCAGATAGTGCCTTGAAAGAAAAACATCAATATCAGGGAAATCCCAACCACCTAGAACCACACTCTTGTGGACCGTCACCCGTGCCACCTTTTCCATTTTGGATCCCCAGAAAAAACACAAACAACAACCTCTGCACCTTTCGCAACCACCATTTGCCAGGGGGAAAAATCATACAAAAATATAGCAGTAAAGGCAGGATCACTGCCTTCACCACCAACACCTTGCCTGTAAAAGACAACTTTCGCAACCTCCACATATTCAACTTTCTCTCCACACTTTCCTTCACACCTCCCAACGTCTTCTCTCCTTTCAAAGCCGCATCAAACACCACTCCCAACACCTTCACTTGCTCTCCCACCTCCACATCACTCACCTTCACTGGCACATTCTTACCCAGAGACGCCAACTGGGTCTTCCCCCAGTTCACAGCCATCCCAGTCACACTACAAAAAATCTTCACATGCAAATTAATTCTGTCCACATCCACTTGCGAACTCCCAATCAATGACACATCGTCCATATACGCCAGACACTTCACCTGACTTACACCACTCCCAGGCACCACAAAACCTTTTACCACCTTATCCTTTTGGATCTGCAGCAACAGAGGCTCCATCACACAGATGAAGGCCAAGGGCGACAACGGACACCCCTGTCTGACACCAGACAGGACTGGAAAAGTCTCAGACAGATGTCCGTTCACCAGAACCTGACTCGACGCTTCGTGGTAGAAGCTCTTGATGACCCTCAATAGTCCATCCGGCACGCCCATCCTCGCCAACACTTTGAAGATAAGGAGTGTGATACCCTGTCAAATGCCTTCTCGAGATCTATACCTTCGACGATGATCGGCATGTTGTTATTTCTGGCATGATAAATCATGTCCCTCAGTAACACCAGGTTATCTGAGCTTTGCCGACCCGGCACCGCACATGTTTGACTCTCACCGACTAGACCTGATATCACACTCCTCAATCTACCAGCGACCAACTTCGCCGCCAACTTATAGTCGACATCCAATAGCGAAATTGGCCGCCAGTTCCTGATCTCGCGCTTGTCTCCTTTTTTGTGGATCAAAGTGATGACTCCCTCCTTCATCGAGTTTGCTAATCGTCCAGAAGAAAATATCTCCTGGATCACCTCTACCACGCAATTTCCGATCTCCGACCAGGCCCATTTGTAAAATTCGACTGGGAGACCATCCTTTCCAGGGGTCTTCCCAGTCTGCATGGTGCTTACAGTCGCCCAGACCTCCTCCATGCAAATTGCTCCCTCCAATTGCTGCGCCTCAGTCAAACTCACTCGTGCTCCAATCACTCCACAATACTCCTCCATCTCCCGCTCAGACGCTCCCAGATCCTTACCATCCAGCTCAACATAAAACTTCCGCACCTCCTTCACCACGTCATCCCCCACCACCTCTTTCTCCCCAGACATCACCGACTGCCACACATCTTTCCCCATACAGGCTTGTTTAAAAAAAAATGGAAACATGTCTCACCTTCCTCTAACTCTCTCACTTTCGACAAAAAAAACACTCTTTTCCCAGTCTCCACCAGCAACTTTCGCTTCTGCTCTCTTGCCTCCTCTAACTCCTCCTCCACCTCTCGTCCCCACTCTTTCAGCTTCAACAAATACTGGATTCTTACACACCATCTCTCCTCCTCCTCCTTCCGTTCCCGACTCTTTTCATGCACAAACCATTTAAAGAAACCAGCCACTTTCCTTTTGAACCAGTCCCACCATTCTAACACATCCTCAAAAAACTTCAGTTTCCATACCCACTTCTTACATACCACTTGAAACTTCTCCTTGCAATCCGGCTCATCCAACAGACTCACATTCAATTTCCAGACTCCTCTCCCAAACGACACTCTCGCCTGCTCTCCTAGGGAACACAAAATGCAAACGTGATCAGAAAATGTGTTAGGGTGATACGAGATAGAATGCACCTCCATATACCTAGAGAGAAAGAAATAATCAATCCGTGACTTGCTTGTGCCCTTATCAGAGAAATAAGTAAAGTCTTTATCCCCGTTGTCAGCCACCAGTGCTGCGTCTTGCAGGGCATAATCCCTAACAATCTGGTTGAGGATCCCACTAGTCAAATCTAATTTAGAATCCACTAACCCCACTCTATCCTCAACCGCTCTAATACAATTAAAGTCACCGGCCACTATGGTGTTAATGCGGCCGGGAAGGTACATCCTTAAGGTCTCTAAACATTTTTCCCTCTCTTTCTTGTCAGCAGGAGCGTAACCATTAAACAGACGGTACCGGGAGTTCCTATACTCAAACTCCACCTTCAATAACCTCCCCGGTATAACCACCTCACACTCCTTCAGGGATATACTGGCATTATTGAACATCACACCGACCCCCTCGTTCTTAAGGTGGCCACTAGTGTTGGGCGAACAGTGTTCGCCACTGTTCGGGTTCTGCAGAACATCACCCTGTTCGGGTGATGTTCGAGTTCGGCCGAACACCTGACGGTGCTCGGCCAAACCGTTCGGCCATATGGCCGAACTAAGAGCGCATGGCCGAACGTTCCCCGAACGTTCGGCTAGCGCTGTGATTGGCCGAACGGGTCACGTGGTTCGGACCCGAACGCGCTCTGATTGGCCGAACTGTCACGTGGTTCGGGTAAATAAATACCCGAACCACGTCATATCTCCGCCATTTGTCTGTGGGTTTAGCTTTGGGTAGGCAGGCAGGGTAGTTCGCGCTCCAGCCACGCTAGCCAGGGTCCCCCCCAGTCATTGTGTGTCGCTGCTGGGAATAGTAGTACACCGCTCGCTCAGCATTCTGTTTACTGCCACTCTGTGTACCTCGCTCAGCCACACTATATAGCATTCTGTTTACTGCCACTCTGTGTCTGCTGGGAATAGTAGTACACCGCTTGCACAGCCACACTATATAGCATTCTGTTTACTGCCACTCTGTGTACCTCGCTCAGCCACACTATATAGCATTCTGTTTACTGCCACTCTGTGTCTGCTGGGAATAGTGGTACACCGCTCGCTCAGCCACACTATATAGCATTCTGTTCACTGTTCTGTGTCTGCTTGGAATAGTGGTACACCGCTCGTTCAGCCACACTATATAGCATTCTGTGTACTGTTCTGTGTCTGCTGGGAACAGTAGTACACCGCTCGTTCAGCCACACTATATAGCATTCTGTGTACTGTTCTGTGTCTGCTGGGAACAGTAGTACACCGCTCGCTCAGCCACACTATATAGCATTCTGTTCACTGTTCTGTGTCTGCTGGGAATAGTGGTACACCGCTCGCTCAGCCACACTATATAGCATTCTGTTCACTGTTCTGTGTCTGCTGGGAATAGTGGTACACCGCTCGCTCAGCCACACTATATAGCATTCTGTTCACTGTTCTGTGTCTGCTGGGAATAGTGGTACACCGCTCGCTCAGCCACACTATATAGCATTCTGTTCACTGTTCTGTGTCTGCTGGGAATAGTGGTACACCGCTCGCTCAGCCACACTATATAGCATTCTGTTTACTGTTCTGTGTCTGCTGGGAATAGTGGTACACCGCTCGCTCAGCCACACTATATAGCATTCTGTTCACTGTTCTGTGTCTGCTGGGAATAGTGGTACACCGCTCGCTCAGCCACACTATATAGCATTCTGTTCACTGTTCTGTGTCTGCTGGGAACAGTAGTACACCGCTCGTTCAGCCACACTATATAGCATTCTGTGTACTGTTCTGTGTCTGCTGGGAACAGTAGTACACCGCTCGTTCAGCCACACTATATAGCATTCTGTGTACTGTTCTGTGTCTGCTGGGAACAGTAGTACACCGCTCGTTCAGCCACACTATATAGCATTCTGTTCACTGTTCTGTGTCTGCTGGGAATAGTGGTACACCGCTCGCTCAGCCACACTATATAGCATTCTGTTCACTGTTCTGTGTCTGCTGGGAATAGTGGTACACCGCTCACCCGTCACTGTATAGCATTGTGCTCTGTGTCGCTGCTGGGAATAGTGGTACTGTATAGCATTTCTGTACTGCCACTGTACTGCTGCCAGTCAGCGTGTACTGTAAGGATAAGTGAAATGAGGAAGAAATCCGGTGAAAGAGGGAGGGGCAAGGGAAGAGGTGTTTCCCCTGACGGTTCACGTACAGGCCACAGGGGAGCACCCAAGAAAACCCACTCAATACCACCCATGTTGTCCAGGACAACAACCCTCACAAATCCAAAAGAACAGGACCAGATAATTACTTGGATGACCTCTCAAGCGTCCAGCAGTGGGTTAAGCAGCACCAGCACATCACGCACGAGGTCCGAGTCCTCAGCCAGTTACAAGGAGCCAGTGGGCACAAAGCTGACACAACCGGCAGCGACACCACGCACACAACTGCCAGATAACCAGTCCGATGAATTACCTCAGGACACAATGGGGTATTCGCAGGAGCTATTCCCAGCCCAACAAACTTCCACCTTTCAAAGGTCAATGGAGGAACAGCCAGAAATGTTGTGCCTGGATTCACAACCGTTAACTGTGGGAAATGTACCGCGCACTGAAATACGAGGCGAGTCCGAAGAGGACTCGGAAACCCAAATCCCAGAGCAATTTGGGCAGGAGGGGTTGCAATTGCAGGAGGTCGGCCGACAAGATCTGGAAGACGACGTTGGAGTGTGCTGCGCAGAGGTTGTTGTGGGGAGCTCTACTCCACGGCGGTGGCCCACAATGACATATGACGAGTTTGAGGAGATGGAAGAGGAGGGTATGGACAATGTGGACAGAGACCCAGATTTTGTTTGTGAACGAGAACATCGCCGTCGTAGCAGCAGCACAGATGAGTCTGTTGAAGAACACACTGCTGCACGAGTTCGCCTTGTGCCACAAGGTAGGCGGCGCGCAATTTCAGGCACCACAAGCGTGGAAGTTCAAGTGAGAGGCAAAAGAGGAGCAAACAGAAATCGCCAGCAAGGAGGCAGGTGCTCCAAAGTCTGGGCTTTCTTTGAAGACTGCACTGAGGATGTTACCATGGCGATTTGCAAGGTGTGCAAGACCCGCCTGAGCAGGGGGAAAAATATTAACAACCTCTCCACCACCAGCATGAGCCGTCACATGCTATCCAAACATCCCACTCTTTGGGCAAACGCGTCAGGACAGGGTACCAGAAACAACACTGCCTCCCTTGGGTTCACCAGACCCGCCTCAGCAGCAGCAGTAGCCCAGCCATTGCGTGGTTCACAACATTCACAAACATCAGACGACGCTGACACTGTCACTTTCCGGAGTAGTGCTCTTGAGGTCTCCCAGTGTTCATCAAACACAACAACCAACAGCCCTTCCGTGTGCAGCGCTACGGTTCAGTTGTCTGTGTCGGAGATGTTTGAGCGCAAGAGGAAATTGCCAGCAAATGACCCCCGGGCCGTGGCAGTAACAGCCAGCATAGCCAAGCTTCTGGCCTGCGAAATGCTGCCATATCGATTGGTGGAGACAAACAGCTTCAAGGGCATGATGTCAGTGGCCATCCCACGTTACGTGGTTCCCAGCCGCTACCACTTTGCACGCTCTGCAGTGCCTGAGTTGCATGAGCACGTGGTCAGCAAAATAACCCGAAGCTTGAAGAATGCCGTTGCCTGCAAGGTTCACCTCACCACTGACACCTGGACGAGTGCGTTCGGCCAGGGTCGATACATCTCCCTTACCGCGCACTGGGTGAACCTTGTGGAGCCTGGCAGCGATTCCTCACCTGCTACGGCACGGGTGTTGCCCACGCCACAAACAGCTGCACCGCCGTCCCTCCCACTGGATAACAGCAGCACCTACCTCTCTGACTCCTTCTCCTCCAACGCATCTCAAAGCTGTACCTCATCCGGAAACGCTAACCCAGCAGCAGTAGGATCGTGGAAGCAGTGCAGCACAGCTGTTGGCATGCGTCAGCAAGCGTTGCTGAAGCTAATCTGCCTTGGGGATAAGCAGCACACAGGGGAGGAAATTTGGAGGGGAATAAAGGAACAGACGGATTTGTGGCTGGCACCGCTGGACCTGAAACCGGGCATGGTTGTGTGTGATAATGGGAGTAATCTCATTCGCGCTTTAAGGTTGGCTAAGCTGACACACATCCCTTGCCTGGCGCACGTGATGAACCTAGTAGTTCAGCGGTTCCTGAGGACATACCCAGGCGTGCCCGATCTGCTGTTGAAGGTGCGTCGAGTGTCCAAACATTGTAGAAATTCCAGTACTGCTTCGGGGGCACTCGCCAAGATGCAGGAGCGCTTCAATCTCCCCCACCATCGCTTGCTGTGTGATGTCCCTACGCGCTGGAATTCTACGCTGCACATGCTAGCCCGCTTTTGCGAGCAGAAGAGTGCAGTGGTCCAGTACATGACGGCGCAGTACCGAGGCGCATCCGGCCAGCTGCCAAGCTTCTGTGGATCCGATTGGGCCAACATGTTGGACCTCTGCCAAGTCCTCCAAAATTTTGAGCAATCCACGTTGCTTGTGAGCAGTGACAACTCTTCAGTCAGCATTACCATACCACTGCTGTGTTTACTGAAGAGGTCGATGTTAAAAATCAAGGAAACAGCTGTCATGATGCAACTGGGGGAATCTGAAGGAGAAAACGATCAGCGTGATGGTACCAACATCAGGCCATCCGCCTCAGGGAACGCTGGCCCCAGCAGCTATGACGAAGAAGAGGAGGAGGAACAGCTGGAGTTGGAGCAGGAATTTCATGCCACCACTGACGAGGGCCAGAGCGGTGCACGTTGGACTTCCACAATTCAACGCGAATGGTCAGCAGAAGCAGACCAGGAGGAAGGTGACGACTATGATGCATCACAACAACTATCACAACGCTCACAAGAGGATGATGAGGATTCTGGTAGGACTCTGGCACACATGGCTCAATTCATGCTAGACTGCATTGAACGTGACCCACGCATTGTGCGCATTCTGGACAACACCAATTACTGGGTTTATACCCTTCTGGATCCACGGTACAAACACAATGTTCCAAAACTGCTTGAAGAAAGAGTCAGACAGGTCAAAATGGAAGAATACCAGCAGGCCCTTGTGGAGACTTTAGAGAGGAGATTGACATCCTCCCCCTCCTCTAGCCAGTTGTACGCAGACAGACTGACTTCCGCAAACCCAGGACGACCAGGAGGGCAGCAAACAACGCAAGCCGCAGCTAGTACCCAAAAGGGAATGGTATCGGCAGTGTCCTTGGAGTGGGAAAATTTTCTGACACCCATGCAGCCGCAGCCCACTGAACAGCAAGCGTGCAGATCCACCTCCAACACCGATCGCCTGGAGAAGATGGTCAAGGACTACATGTCAGATGGCGTAGCTGTGTCGAACCATCCATCTGCACCCTTCAACTATTGGGTATCGAAGCTAGACACCTGGCACGAACTGGCAATGTACGCAATAGAGGTGCTGGCTTGCCCGGCAGCCAGCGTTATGTCGGAACGCTGTTTCAGTGCTGCCGGAGGCATCGTCACAGATCGGCGTATCCGCCTCTCTACAGAAAATGCAGACCGTCTGACTCAAATTAAAATGAATCAATCCTGGATTGGAAATGACTACGCAACACTCCAGGACCCCAACCAAGTAACATGACCAATGAACATCTGGGATGGTGTTGCGTTTCCGGGCCCTGTTTATTGAACCTCTCATCTGTATTACATTTATGACTGCATGGCGGCAAAAAGCATTGCTGCTATATCCGCACGCTTTTTGTCCACATGCAAGGCCTGGGTTGTTGTGTCTCACAAAGCGTGGCCTTCTCCTCCTGCGCCTGCTCCTGTTCCATCACGTCTGCTGCTGCTGGGTTAGCGTTGCCGCGTGGTCCCTGTTTATTGAACCACTTATCTTTATTACATTTATGACTGCATGGCGGTACAAAGCATGCTATCCGCACGCTTCTTGCCCTCATGCAAGGCCTGGGTTGTTGTGTCTCACAAAGCGTGGCCTTCTCCTCCTGCGCCTCCTCCTGTTCCATCACGTCTGCTGCTGCTGGGTTAGCGTTGCCGCGTGGTCCCTGTTTATTGAACCACTTATCTTTATTACATTTATGACTGCATGGCCGTACAAAGCCTGCTATCCGCACGCTTCTTGCCCTCATGCAAGGCCTGGGTTGTTGTGTCTCACAAAGCGTGGCCTTCTCCTCCTGCGCCTGCTCCTGTTCCATCACGTCTGCTGCTGCTGGGTTAGCGTTGCCGCGTGGTCCCTGTTTATTGAACCACTTATCTTTATTACATTTATGACTGCATGGCGGTACAAAGCCTGCTATCCGCACGCTTCTTGCCCTCATGCAAGGCCTGGGTTGTTGTGTCTCACAAAGCGTGGCCTTCTCCTCCTGCGCCTGCTCCTGTTCCATCACGTCTGCTGCTGCTGGGTTAGCGTTGCCGCGTGGTCCCTGTTTATTGAACCACTTATCTTTATTACATTTATGACTGCATGGCGGTACAAAGCCTGCTATCCGCACGCTTCTTGCCCTCATGCAAGGCCGGGGTTGTTGTGTCTCACAAAGCGTGGCCTTCTTCTCCTCCTGCGCCACCCTCCTCCTGTTCCATCACGTGTGCTGCTGCTGGGTTAGCGTTACCGGTCCCTTTTCCTGGAACCTCTTATATGTATTACATTTATGACTGCATGCCGACAAAAAACATGTTACCTGTGCAAAGAAAACAGACATTTCCCGCATTTAAAAGACAGTTTTCCCTTTGAAACTTTAAAATCGATTTTCTCAAAAACTATAAGCTCTTTTTGCTAATTTTTTTTTCCTCTTGTACCCACTCCCAAGGTGCACATACCCTGCAAATTTGGGGTATGTAGCATGTAAGGAGGCTTTACAAACCACAAAAGTTCGGGTCCCCATTGACTTCCATTATGTTCGGAGTTCGGGTCGAACACCCGAACATCGCGGCCATGTTCGGCCTGTTCGGCCCGAACCCGAACATCTAGATGTTCGCCCAACACTAGTGGCCACAAACCATACAATTTTTTTTAAATATCTGTTCAATTTAAGAATTGCAATCAATTTTTCCGACTGATTGTAACATTTCAAAAATATGACCAATGTATCACACACGTGTTCAATTTTTCCCCCAATTATGATAAACAATGATTGGAAACTCTGACAAAATTGCCAGGGTGTGTATATTAATAAATTGACAATCTAAAACACACCATACAATCTTCAGAAAGATTGAAGAAAAATATCTGGCATTCCGGATCGATATAAATCGTAGAAAACGGGAAATCCGATCGGATTTTTCAGTCGAATGAAAAAAAAGGTGTCGATTGTTTTCGGGAGATACGATCGTTTTTATCGAATTGCCGTAAAATCGGATCATTTTATTGTATCGTGTGTGGCCACCTTTACTCTGGCAAATGGAGACCAGATGGCAGTGCCCCGCGTCCACTCGCCAGAGTCTGGCACCGCCGCCAAGGCACACTCCTGCAGACAAAAAATATCTACTTTGAATTTCTGTAAGTCCTGCAAGACCACAGCCCGGCGATATGAGGAACCGATACTCCTCACATTTACCGACAAGAGGGACAAACCCATCACCAACAGAGTGAATAAAGACCTAACAGTGCCCTCCATGCCTATTTTCTTTTCTGTGTCCTGGTCTCTGGCCTACTGGCCCCTTTACTGGTTCTCATCTTAGTGCTTTTTTCTTTGTTTTCGCTTTCTGGAAGCCATCCGCCTCCTCTTCCATCTCTACTGACTGGCACCCGGCGCCCATGTCCGGCCGGGAACCAACCTGCCGCACTGGCTCCCCTAACCCGCAGGGGGACGCCACAGGAGAGTCAGTGTCCATCTGCAGGTCATCTTCAGAAATGGAATCTTCCAGCCTGGGCTTTTTACTGTGGTAAGGGTCCTCCTCAGACTCCTCACTACCTCCTTCAGTGTCATGTTCTTCAAACAGCTGCTGGGCATCTGGCATATAATCAGTGTCGTCCCCCTCTGCTCTGTTCGGATCCAGCTCCTCCCCCCGGCCAACTGGGGAACCAACCGTTAGTAGGCTATCCAGATCCGACTCAGAGCAGTGGGACTCCTCTCCTTTCCCTCCAAATTCTTTTGAAAGACCAGAGCCGTTAGGCTCTTCTTCCCCCAGCAGCTGTCCTGCTGTGTGGGTAATGTCACTGGGCTGCCTTCTGCCTTCCCCCTCCCCCTGTACGACGTGACCTTCTATAGCCTTATTATTGCTGCAGCTGCTGCTGCTGCTGTTACTCTCCCTGTCTGCGCTGCTAATAGCTGCAGCCAGACAGGTTGCATCGGACACATCTGGGTCTTTGTCAGTGGAGGATCCTTCCTCCAGACCCGGCACCACACTCTGCACATGGCTATGGCTCTTTGCTGCCACCACCGCATCTGCAGACTGCAGAGAGCAAGCCTTGCCCTGCTCGTCCCCCACAATGGAGCAATCCATGTCCGTGGGACTACAGGGCTCAGCCAGCTCTCCAGCGCTCTTCTCCGAGATTAGGTCACGCCCCTCGACTCCTCCGCCGCCCGCATCTGGCGACGTACACTCAGCTGGGGGAGCGGGCAAGTTGTTACATTCTCCGGGCAGCTCCGGACACAGGAAGCCTCAGGAGGAGGCACATTGTTACTTTCCCCGGCACTCGCGCCGGACTCTTCAACAGGGGGAGCCTGAGCAGCATGCATATCATTAGCTGCAGAGACACACGTGCTCATCTCCCCAGCGGCTGCTGGCACAGCTCCAGCTCCTCTTCCAGCCCCGCTCTGCTTTCTTAAGCGCTGCGGCTTCGGGTCATCAGCACTAGCAGTAGCTTCACTCACAGGAGGACACCGGGGAGCAGCCTGAGCCCTGTCACCTTCCATATCGGTAGGCCTACTCTCCCAGCGCCTCCCTCTAGAGCTCACCATGCCAGCATAGGTATAGACCCTCTGCCCCTTCATCTGGTCACAGTCTCTGGCAAGGTGGCCAGCTATGCCACACAAATCACAGACCTTAGGGACAGTGCAGGCTCCAGTATGAACAGGCTTCCTGCACCTCCTGCATTGCTTAGCAAAGTCACAGCCGCTTGTTACATGCCCAATCATGCCACAGTTCCTGCAGTAGATAGGTTGTCCAGGGTAGGTAATATAGCCCCTCACCCCTGCAATAGAGAACACAGGAGGGGGGTGTACAAGGTCCATTCCACTTTTCTTAAATCTCAAACTGAACCTCAGCTTGCTCCGGTACCACCCCTTGTGGTTAACCCCTCTCTCTGGGGATTCCACCACCTCGCAGTACTTCCTCAGCCATACCCTCACAAACTCAGGCTTCACATGCGGATTGTACAGGTGTACAGTTATTATTCTCGCCTTTTCACTAAACAGCGGGAAAACTTTCTGAAACAGCTTAACACATTCGTGCTGGCATTTCTGGAAATCAGACAAGATCTTTAAAAAAGCATCTTCACTATAGAAGGTCACGTCATACATACCTTTGTTGGGGAAGTCCTGGATCACGAATACGTCTCCAGTCTCCTCCACTCCAAGCACACGACACAGCACCAGGTCGACAAACATCTTTGCTCCCATCTCCTTCGTTTTACCAGGAATCGTAGGGTATTCTTTAGCTTCCTCACGTATGGTTCTCCTCCACCATCTCCGCCACCACTCGAGGACGCCATCCCTTCTCGTTACCCCCAGGCCCCCCACAAGGAGAACCTGGGATTACCTTTGGCAAAGACCAATTTGACCTTCGCCAAAAGGCCGAGAAGCGACGTAGCGATAGTTTTGCAGCTACCACTTTGCCGCCACACGGTATGAGTGTGCGGTCAGCAAGTGGTTAAAACAGAAGAAAATCTGCAATAATTCAGCTATAAGTGAACATTTGTGGTTACCCACAATGCAGTGCTACTGAATATGCAAATTATCCCTCTTTGCCCTTGGTTTGATATGACACTACTTCTTCTTCTTGCTTGGACCAGCCCCTTCTTCTTTCTTGGACCGGCCCTGGGGGCAGGGCGCTACTTCTTCTTCTTGCTTGAAGGTTGAGGCACTTACTCTATCCTACTAATATAATAAACTAGCCGACCCACGGCGTAGCATACGCCGCATAAGAGGGTAGAAGGCAGGAAGGGGGTATTGGGCACAGCGGCGTTGAGGGGGGTTGGACCCCCACTCAACTGGGTCCCCCATGTGTGTTCTACCTTCATCTTAAGTTCAGCAGGACCTCCCCTCTCACCTGGGTCCCCCATGTGCGCTCCCCTCCTGCTTAAGTACAGTAGCAGCCGCCACTATTAGTAAGAGGCAGCAGGCGGGGATGACTCACCTCTTCTGTGTTCTATCGTGCATTCCACTGTCGTCACTTCCTGCAATGCCGCACACTGTATTGGTGTAATTTGCCTTTTTAAACAGAAGGAAATCTGCAATAATTCAGCTATAAGTGAACATTTGTGGTTACCCACAATGCACTGCTACTAAATATGCAAATTACCCCTTTTGCCCCTTGGTAAGCCAAGCAAGCATCCAGAGCTGCTGGTGTATAGCAAGCATACAGCTTTAAATTTTACACAGTTATATCAATACTACATGTAGACAGCCTGTTTCAGACCTTTGGTCCTCATCAGTACATGGCAGGGATTGATACGGCTGTATGAGATAAGGCTTGGACCAGTACAACAGAGTACCGTAACCAAGCAGCTCAGGGTGACCCAAACCACTCGGAATGTATAGGGGTCTAAAAGGGACCAAAAAGACCTCCTACTAAAAAAAAGCAAAGCTTGGTGTAATTTGCCTTCCTAAAACAGAAGGAAATCTGCAATAATTCGGGGTCCGTTAAAAATGGCGCCAGTTACCGTAGTTAAAAAACGGCGCCCCATAGAGAACCATTATCACTAGTTATTTTTCATTTTGGACAGCTAAAAAATGGCGCCGGCTTTAAAAACGATATTTATCGTTTATATTTATATTTGTATTGCTCCCAAACGATATTTATCGTTTTAACCCCTGCTTTGCTGCCGTTTGGAAAATATCTGCCCGCCGGCTTTAATGTTTAATAGCAAAGCCCCCTTAAAAGCTAAAAACACCAAATTTGCAGGGAATGTTAAGAAGAATATTGTGAACAAGAGGAAAAAAAATCTTTCAAAAAGACCTTATAGTTTTTGAGAAAATCGATTTTGAATATTCTTCTTCTGACCGTGGGAAAATTAAACGCCCGCCGACTTTAGCGGTTAATAGCAAAGCCCCTTTAAATGCCAGAAACACCAAATGTGTAGGGAATGTTAAGAAAAATAGTGGGAACACAAAGAAAAAAAATTGTTCAAAAAGACCTTATAGTTTTTGAGAAAATCGATTTTAAATCTTCAAAGGAAATGTATCCATTTAAATCGCGTACTGACATTTTGTGGAAACTTTTTCCGCCGACTTTAGCAGTTAATAGCAAAGTCCCCTTAAATCCTAGCAACACCAAATTTGCAGGATATGTTAAAAAGATACTGGGAAACAATATTTTAAAAAAAAAATTGAAAAATGTTATTTATTTTTTTTAAATTAAATTTTTTGGGTTATGTTCAGAGTGTGGGAAAAGTTTTGAAAAAAATGACGTGGGGTCCCCCCTCCCGAGCCTCTGTAACCCCTTGTCTCCCATGCAGGCTGAGATAGCCAGAATGTGGAGCCCCGGCCGACTGGGGCTTCGCACCCTGAGCTATACCAGCCCGCATGGTCCATGGTATGGGGGGGCTTCGGGGGGAGGGGCGGCCAAGCCTTCCCCTCCCCCCGGAGCCCTTGTCCAATCCATGGACAAGGGGCTCTTCCCCACCTCCGGTGCCCCAGGAGGAGGTGGGGGCGACGACTCCCTGGGGGGGGGTTCATGGTGGCATCTGGGAGTCCCCTTAAAGAAGGGGAACCCAGATGCCTGCCCCCCCCCTCCCAGGAGAAATGAGTATAGGGGTGCAGGAGTACCCCTTACCCATTTCCATAAAGGGTTAAATGAAATAAAAACACAACCACGAGAAAAGTCCTTTAATGTTCTAAATTAACCAGAAATACTTACCTGTACCTTTAAGAAAAAAATCCCACGCCAATCAGGTCCCACGACAGTATCCTCTATCTTGCGATCTTCTGATACATGTTGATTGAAGATCTCCGACGCCCCGACGCCACACACGCCACACACGCCGCCTCCGCCGCACTGCTCTCAGCTATACTAAGTATAGCTAAGAGTTGCGTCTATGCGTCTATACAGACGCATTAGCGCTAGCTGCCGCTGCCCTTCCTGTCTCCCCCCACCTGTCACCCTCACCCATGCTGGCACCCAATGCACCCATGGGTGCCAGCATGGGTGAGGGTGACAGGTGGGGGGAGGCAGGGAGGGCAGCGGCAGCTAGCGCTAATGCGTCTGTATAGATGCATAGACGCAACTCTCAGCTATACTAAGTATAGCTGAGAACAAAAAGCATCTTTACATTTTGGCTCCAAGGCTCCCCATTGGTTCCTTATCGACCAATGGGGATCCTCCTGATCCCCATTGGTCTGTTAAGGAACCAATGGGGACCATTGGAGCTAAAATTTAAAGATGCTTTTTGCTCTTAGCTATACTAAGTGTAGCTAAGAGCAGTGCGGCGGAGGCGGCGTGTGTGGCGTCGGGGCGGCGGAGATCTTCAATCAACATGTATCAGAAGATCGCAAGATAGAGGATACTGTCGTGGGACCTGATTGGCGTGGGATTTTTTTCTTAAAGGTACAGGTAAGTATTTCTGGTTAATTTAGAACATTAAAGGACTTTTCTCGTGGTTGTGTTTTTATTTCATTTAACCCTTTATGGAAATGGGTAAGGGGTACTCCTGCACCCCTATACTCATTTCTCCTGGGAGGGGGGGGCAGGCATCTGGGTTCCCCTTCTTAAAGGGGACTCCCAGATGCCACCATGAACCCCCCCCCCAGGGAGTCATCGCCCCCACCTCCTCCTGGGACACCGGAGGTGGGGAAGAGCCCCTTGTCCATGGATTGGACAAGGGCTCCGGGGGGAGGGGAAGGCTTGGCCGCCCCTCCCCCCCGAAGCACCCCCATACCATGGACCATGCGGGCTGGTATAGCTCAGGGTGCGAAGCCCCAGTCGGCCGGGGCTCCGCATTCTGGCTATCCCAGCCTGCATGGGAGACAAGGGGTTACAGAGGCTCGGGAGGGGGGACCCCACGTCATTTTTTTCAAAACTTTTCCCACACTCTGAACATAACCCAAAAAAATTAATTAAAAAAATAAATAAATAACATTTTTCAATTTTTTTTTTAAATATTGTTTCCCAGTATCTTTTTAACATATCCTGCAAATTTGGTGTTGCTAGGATTTAAGGGGACTTTGCTATTAACTGCTAAAGTCGGCGGAAAAAGTTTCCACGAAATGTCAGTACGCGATTTAAATGGATACATTTCCTTTGAAGATTTAAAATCGATTTTCTCAAAAACTATAAGGTCTTTTTGAACAATTTTTTTTTCTTCGTGTTCCCACTATTTTTCTTAACATTCCCTACACGTTTGGTGTTTCTGGCATTTAAAGGGGCTTTGCTATTAACCGCTAAAGTCGGCGGGCGTTTAATTTTCCCACGGTCAGAAGAAGAATATTCAAAATCGATTTTCTCAAAAACTATAAGGTCTTTTTGAAAGATTTTTTTTCCTCTTGTTCACAATATTCTTCTTAACATTCCCTGCAAATTTGGTGTTTTTAGCTTTTAAGGGGGCTTTGCTATTAAACATTAAAGCCGGCGGGCAGATATTTTCCAAACGGCAGCAAAGCAGGGGTTAAAACGATAAATATCGTTCAGGCAGGACCAAAAAAAAAAGTTTTAAAACGATAAATTTCGTTCAAAAGGTCTGCACTATTTTAACCTTTAAAACGATAAATATCGTTTTAAACATATATCGGGCAGAAGGGGGCGCCATTTTTTGGCCGGCGCCATTTTTAACTAGACGCAATAATTTAGCTATAAGTGAACATTTGTGGCTACCCACAATGCACTGATACTAAATATGCTAATAATTTATTTTCACCCTTAGCAAGCCAAGCAAGCATCCAGAACCACTGGCCTATAGCTTTACATTTTACACAGCCATATCAAACCCACATGTAGACAGTCTGTTTCAGACTTTTGGTCCTCATCAGTACATGGCAGGGATTGATACGGCTGTATGAGATAGGGCTTGGACCAGTACAACAGAGTAACCAAGCAGCTCAGTGTGACCCACACCACTTGGAATTCTATAGGGGCATAAAAGGAAATCTGAAATAATTGAGCTATAAGTGAACATTTGTGATTACACACAATGCATTGCTACTAAATATGCAAATTATTCCTTTTCACCCTTAGTAAGTCAAGCAAGCCTACAGCTTTAAGTTTTACTCAGTCATATCAAGCCCACATGTGACAGCCTATTCCAGACGTTTGGTCCTCATCAGTACAAAGCAGGGATTAATAAGGCCCTATGAGATAGGGCTTGGACCAGTACAACAGAGTAGCCAAGCAGCTCAAGGTGACCCAAACTATTAAGAATGTATAGGAGGATAAAAGAGACCAAAAAGCCCTCCTACAAAAAAAAAAATCAAAGATTGGTGTAATTTGCCTTCTTAAAACAGAAGCAAATTTGCAATAATTCAGCTATAAGTGAACATTGGTGGTTACCCACAATGCACTGCTACTGAATATGCAAATTATCCCTCTTTGCGCTTGGTTTGATATGACACTACTTCTTCTTCTTGCTTGGACCAGCCCCTTCTTCTTGCTTGGACCGGCCCTGGGGGCAGGGCACTACTTCTTCTTCTTGCTTGAAAGTTGAGGCACTTACCCTATTATATATATAGACTAGCCGACCCGCGGCGTAGCATACGCCGCATAAGAGGGTAGAGGGCAGTAAGGGGGTATTGGGCACAGCGGCAGGGAGGGGGGTTGGACCCCCCTCAACTGGGTCCCCCATGTGTGCTCTACCTCCAGCTTAAGCTCAGCAGGAACCTCCCCCTCCTGCTTAAGCACAGTAGCAGCTGCCACTATTAGTAAGAGGCAGCAGGCGGGGATGACTCACCTCTTCTGTGTTTCATCGTGCATTCCACTGTCGTCACTTCCTGCAATGCTGCATACTGTATTGGTGTAATTTGTCTTTTTAAAACAGAAGGAAATCTGCAACAATTCAGCTATAAGTGATCATTTGTAGTTACCCACAATGCACTGCTACTAAATATGCAAATTACCCCTTTTCCCCCTTGGAAAGCCAAGCAAGCATATAGCTTTAAATTTTATACAATCATATCAAACCCATATATAAACAGTCTATTTCAGACTGTTGGGCCTCATCAGTACATGGCAGGGATTGATACGGTTTGGACCAGTACAACAGAGTAACCAAGCAGCTCAGGGTGACCCAAACCACTCGGAATGTATAGGGGGATAAAAGGGACCAAAAAGACCTCCTACTAAGCAAAAGCAAAGCTTGGTGTAATTTGCCTTCCTAAAACAGAAGGAAATATGCAATAATTCAGCTATAAGTGAACATTTGTGGTTACCCACAATGCACTGCTACTAAATATGCAAATAATTCCTTTTCACCCTTAGTGAGCCAAGCAAGCATCCAGAACCACTGGAGTATAGCAAGTCTATAGCTTTAAAATTTACACAGTCATATCAAACCCACATGTGACAGCCTGTTTCAGACTTTTGGTCCTCATCTGTACATAGCAGGGACTGATACATCTGTATGAGATAGGGCTTGGACCAGTACAACAGAGTAACCAAGCAGCTCAGGGTGACCCAAACCACTCGGAATGTATAGGTGGATAAAAGGGACCAAAAAGACCTTCTGCTAAAAATAACAAAGCTTGGTGTAATTTGCCTTCTAAAAACAGAAGAAAATCTGCAATAATTCAGCTATAAGTGAACATTTGGGATTACCCACAATGCACTGCTACTTAATATGCAAATTATTCAATTTCACCCTTGGAAAGTCAAGCAAGTCTATAGCTTTAATGTTTACACACTCATATCAAACCCACATGTGACAAACTATTTCAGACATTTAGCACTCATCAGTACATAGCAGGAATTGATAAAGCTGTATAAGATAGGGCTTGGACCAGTACAACAGAGTAACCAAGCAGCTCAGGGTGACCCAAACTACTAAGAATGTATAGGTAGATAAAAGAGACCAAAAATCCCTCCTACTAAAAAAAAAGCAAAGCTTGGTGTAATTTTTCTTCTTAAAACAGAAGCAAATCTGCAATAATTTAGCTATAAGTGAACATTTGTGGTTACCCACAATGCACTACTACTGAATATGCAAATGATCCCTTTTTGCCCTTGGTTTGATATGACACTACTTCTTCTTCTTGCTTGGACCAGCCCCTTCTTCTTGCTTGGACCGGCCCTGGGGGCAGGGCGCTACTTCTTCTTCTTGCTTGAAGGTTGAGGCACTTACTCTATTATATATATAGATAGATAGATATATAGAATAGAAGATATAGAAGATAGCCATGGCGTATCATACGCCGCATAATAGGGTAGAGGGCAGGAAGGGGGTATTGGGCACAGCGGCAGGGAGGGGGGTTGGACCCCCGTCACCTGGGTCCCCCATGTGTGCTCGCCCTCCAGCTTAAGCTCAGCAGGAAACCCCCCCCCCCCCCGTCACCTGGGTCCCCCATGTGTGCTCCCCCTCCTGCTTAAGCTCAGCAGGAACCCCTCCTCACCTGGGACCCCCATGTGCACTCCCCCTCCAGCTTAAGCTCAGCAGGAACCCCCCCTCACCTTGGTCCCTCATGTGCGCTCCCCCTCCAGCTTAAGCTCAGCAGGAACCCCCCCCCTCACCTGGGTACCCCATGTGCACTCCCCCTCCAGCTTAAGCTCAGCAGGAACCACCACCCCCCCCCCTCACCTGGGTCCCCCATGTGCACCTCCCTCCTGCTTAAGCACAGTAGCAGCCGCCACTATTAGTAAAAGGCAGCGGGTGGGGATGACTCACCTCTTCCGTGTTCCATCGTGCGTTCCACTGTCGTCACTTCCTGCAATGCCGCACACTGTATTGGTGTAATTTGCCTTTTTAAAACAGAAGGAAATCTGCAATAATTCAGCTATAAGTGAACATTTGTGGTTACCCTTAATGCACTGCTACTAAATATGCAAATTACCCCTTTTCCCCCTTGGTAAGCCAAGTAAGCATCCAGAGCCGCTGGTGTATAGCAAGCATATGGTGTTAAATTTTACACAGCCATATCAAACCCACATGCAGACAGTCTGTTTCAAACTTTTGGTCCTCATCAGTAGATGGAAGGGATTGATATGGCTGGATGGGATAGGGCTTGGACCAGTACAACAGAGTAACCAAGCAGCTCAGGGTGACCCAACCCACTCGGCATGTATAGGGGGATAAAAGGGACCAAAAAGACCTTCTACTATAAATAAATAAATAAATAAATAAATAAATAAATAAATAAATAAATAAATAAATATAAAAAAAAAAAAAAAAAAAAAAAAAAGCTTGGTTTAATTTGCCTTCCTAAAACAGAAGGAAATCTGCAATAACTCAGCTATAAGTGAGCATTTGTGGTTACCCACAATGCACTGCTACTAAATATGCAAATAATTCCTTTTCACCCTTAGTAAGCCAAGCAAGCATCCAAAACCACTGGTGTATAGCAAGCCTATAGGTTTAAATTTTACACAGTCATATCAAACCCACATGTAATTCAGTTATAAGTAAACATTTGGGATTACCCACAATGCACTATTACTAAATATGCAAATTATTACTTTGCATCCTTGGAAAGTCAAGCAAGCCTATAGCTTTAAGTTTCACACAGTCCTAGCAAACCCACATGTGACAGCCTATTTCAGATGTTTGGTCCTCATCCGTAAAGAGCAGAGATTGATAAGGCTGTATGAGATAGGGCTTGGACCAGTACAGGAGAGTAACCAAGCAGCTCAGGGTGACCCAAACTACTAAGAATGTATAGCAGGATAAAAGAGACCAAAAAGCCCTCCAACTAAAGAAAGCAAAGCTTGGTGTAATTTTCTTTCTTAAAACAGAAGCAAATCTGCAATCATTCAGCTATAAGTGAACATTTGTGGTTACCCACAATGCACTGCTACTGAATATGCAAATTATCCCTCTTTGCCCTTGGTTTGATATGACACTACTTCTTCTTCTTGCTTGGACCAGCCCTGGGGGCAGGGCACTACTTCTTCTTGTTGCTTGAAGGTTGAGGCACTTACTCTATTATATATATAGATAGAAGATAGATAGATAGATAGGGGGATAAAAGGACCAAAAAGCCCTCCTACTAAATAAAAAGCAAAGCTTGGTGTAATTTGCATTCTTAAAACAGAAGAAAATCTACAATAATTCAGCTATAAAGGAACATTTGTGGGTACCTACAATGCACTGCTACTAAATATGCAAATACTTCCTTTTCAACCTAAGTAAGTAAAGCAAGCATCCAGAGCCACTGGTGTATAGCAAGCCTATAGCTTTACATTTTACACAGTCATATTAAACACACATGTGATAGCTTGTTTTGGACTTTTGATCCTCATCAGCACTGGGCAAGGATTGATACAGCGGTATGAGATAGGGCTTGGACCAGTACAACAGAGTAACCAAGCAGCTCAGGGTGACCCAAACCACTCGGAATGTATAGGGGGATAAAAGGGACCAAAAAGCCCTCCCACTAAAAAAAACAAAGCTTGGTGTAATTTGCCTTCTTAAAACAGAAGGAAATCTACAATAATTCAGCTATCTATTTATATAATAGAGTAAGTGCCTCAACCTTCAAGCAAGAAGAAGAAGTAGCACCCTGCCCCCAGGGTCGGTCCAAGCAAGAAGAAGGGGCTGGTCCAAGCAAGAAGAAGAAGTAGCGCCCTGCCCCTAGGGCTGGTCCAAGCAAAAAGAAGAGTAGCAGTGGCTGAAAAGAGTACTGGTTAAGGGCTCTGCCTTTGACATGAGAGGCCAGGGTTCAAATCCTGGCTAGGGTCAGTATCTATTCAGTAAGGAGTTCAAGGCAAGACTCCCTAACACTGCAGGGTGGCCTCCCAAGCGTGTCCCAGTAGCTGCAGCTCTTGAGCGCTTTGAGTCTGAAAAGCGCTATATAAATGTTTGGATTTTTATTATTACTAAGTAGTGCCCTGCCCCCAGGGGCGGTCCTAGACTTGCCGCTGAGCTGGAGGGGGTAGCGGGCAGGAAGAGGGTATAGTGCACAGCGGCAGGGAGGGGGTCGGACCCCCCACTCACCTGAGTCCCCCATCTGCGCTCCTCCTTTAGCTTAAGTTCAGCAGCAGCCGCTGCTATTAGTAAGAGGCAGTGGGCGGGGATGATTGCCTCTTCCGTGTTCCATCGTGTGTTCCACTGTCGTCACTTCCTGCAATGCCGTCCACTTACAATACAGTGGGTGGCATTGCAGGAAGTGACGACAGTGGAACGCACGCTGGAACGTGAAAGAGGTGAGTCATCCCCGCCCGCTGCCTCTTACTAATAGCGGCGGTTGCAGCTGAACTTAAGCTGGAGGGGGAGTGCACATGGGGAAATGGGGGACCCAGGTGAGGGAGAGGGGGGTTCTGCTTAGCTTAAGCTTGAGGGGGAGCGCACATGGGGGACACAGGTGAGGGAAGGGGGGGTCCTGCTGAGCTTAAGCTGGAGGGGGAGCGCAAATGGGGGACCCAGGTGAGGGAAGAGGGGGTCCTGCTGAGCTTAAGCTGGAGGGGGAGCAGAAATGGGGGACCCAGGTGAGGGAAGAGGGGGGTCCTGCTGAGCTTAAGCTGGAGGGGGAGTGCACATGGGGGACCCAGGTGAGGGAGGGGGGTTCCTGCTGAGCTTAAGCTGGATGGGGAGCACACATGGGGGACCCAGGTGAGGGTGCTGCTGAGCTTAAGCTAGAGGGGGAGCGCACATGGGGGACCCAGGTGAGGGGGGGCGTCCGACCCCGCTCCCCGCCGCTGTGCCCAATACCCCCTTCCTGCCTGCTACCCCCTTATGTGGCGTATGATACGCCATGGCTATCTTTTATATCTTCTATTCTATATATATATATATATATATATATATCTATCTATATATATATATAATAGAGTAAGTGCCTCAACCTTCAAGCAAGAAGAAGAAGTAGCGCCCTGCCCCCAGGGCCAATCCAAACAAGAAGAAGGGGCTGGTCCAAGCAAGAAGAAGAAGTAGCGCCCTGCCCCCAGGGCCGGTCCAAGCAAGAAGAAGGGGCTGGTCCAAGCAAGAAGAAGAAGTGCCATATCAAACCAACGGCAAAGAGGGATAATTTGCATATTCAGTAGCAGTGCATTGTGGGTAACCACAAATGTTCACTTATAGCTGAATTATTGCAGATTTGCTTCTTTTTAAAAAAAGGAAAATTACACCAAGCTTTGCTTTTTTTTAGTAGGAGGGCTTATTGGTCTTTTTTTTCCTCCTATACATTCTTAGTAGTTTGGGTCACCCTGAGCTGCTTGGTTACTCTGTTGTACTGGTCCAAGCCCTATACCTTACAGCCTTCAGTTCCTGCTATGTACTGATGAGGACCAAATTTCTGATGTAAACTGTCACATGTGGGTTTGATATGACTGTATAATAATAAAAAAACACAAGCAATAGTGGACAGTGGTCTGCCTGCACTATGTGCACAGCAAACTAAACGGTTGCATGCTAGGAGCACAGTACAATGTCACTGACTTGACTTAGTGACTGAACAACAGTGGCAATGACTGTCTGCAAGTAGTGTTGGGCGAACATCTAGATATTCGGGTTCGTGCCGAACAGGTCGAACATGACCGCGATGGTCGGGTGTTCGAGCCGAACTCCGAACATAATGGCAGTCAATGGGGACCCGAACTTTCGTGCTTTGTAAAGCCTCCTTACATGCTACATACCCCAAATTTACAGGGTATGTGCACATTGGGAGTGGGTACAAGAGGAAAAAAAATTAGCAAAAAGAGCTTATAGTTTTTGAGAAAATCGATTTTAAAGTTTCAAAGGGAAAACTGTCTTTTAAATGCGGGAAATGTCTGTTTTCTTTGCACAGGTAACATGCTTTTTGTCGGCATGCAGTCATAAATGTAATACATATAAGAGGTTCCAGGAAAAGGGACCGGTAACGCTAACCCAACAGCAGCACAAGTGATGGAACAGGAGGAGGGTGGCGCAGGAGGAGAAGGCACAACAACCCAGGCCTTGCATGAGGACAAGAAGCGTGCGGATAGCAATTTGCATTTTGTCGCCATGAAGTCATAAATGTAATACAGATGAGAGGTTCAATAAACAGGGACCGGAAACGCTAATCCATCACAGATGTTCATTGTTCATGTTACTTGGTTGGGGTCCGGGAGTTGCTAACGGCCATGGCTGAGATTTATGTACGTCAGCATCACTACCATTGAAATTGCCCAAATAAACAGGTTTTTGTGACCCTAGGCTATGACCTCTTCGGCCTAGGGGCCCGAAACTCACCAGTCATGTCCCCCCTAAGGGTCCCTACAATACTAGAAAATTTGCCACTGCTGAGCAATTGCCCTTTGAAAAGATGTGAGATTTTGGAAAGTGAAATAGGGAGGCAATGAAAGCCTATGGGGGATTTTACCAATTTTGGACCCCTGTAACTCTGGTTTGCAGAGATGTAGGGACCCCATCTTTGGAATCCAAGTCTAACAATATGTCTTCTACCTGCATGAGACATTTCGTGAGATTCAGACGTTGCTAACAGCCATTGCTGTGATTTATGTACGTCAGACTCGCCATCATTGAAATTGCCCAAATAAACAGGTTTTTGTGACCCTAGGCTATGACCTCTTCGGCCTAGGGGCCCGAAACTCACCAGTCATGTTCCCAGACAGGTCAAAATGGAAGAATACCAGCAGGCCCTTGTGGAGACTTTAGAGAGGAGATTGACATCCTCCCCCTCCTCTAGCCAGTTGTACGCCGACAGACTGACTTCCGCAAACCCAGGACGACCAGGAGGGCAGCAAACAACACAAGCCGCAGCTAGTGCCCAAAAGGGAATGGTATCGGCAGTGTCCTTGGAGTGGGAAAATTTTCTGACACCCATGCAGCAGCACACAGAACAGCAAGCGTGCAGATCCACCTCCAACACCGATCGCCTGGAGAAGATGGTCAAGGACTACATGTCAGATGGCATAGCTGTGTTGAACAATCCATCTGCACCCTTCAACTATTGGGTATCGAAGCTAGACACCTGGCACGAACTGGCAATGTACGCAATAGAGGTGCTGGCTTGCCCGGCAGCCAGCGTTATGTCGGAACGCCGTTTCAGTGCTGCCGGATGCATCGTCACAGATTGGCGTATCCGCCTCTCCACAGAAAATGCAGACCGTCTGACTCAAATTAAAATGAATCAATCCTGGATTGGAAACGACTATGCAACACTCCCGGACCCCAACCAAGTAACATGAACAATGAACATCTGTGATGGGTTAGCGTTTCCGGTCCCTGTTTATTGAACCTCTCATCTGTATTACATTTATGACTGCATGGAGACAAAATGCAAATTGCTATCCGCACGCTTCTTGTCCTCATGCAAGGCCTGGGTTGTTGTGTCTCAAAGCGTGGCCTTCTCCTCCTGCGCCGCCCTCCTCCTGTTCCATCACGTGTGCTGCTGCTGGGTTAGCGTTACCGGTCCCTTTTCCTGGAACCTCTCATCTGTATTACATTTATGTCTGCATGCCGACAAAATGCAAATTGCTATCCGCACGCTTCTTGTCCTCATGCAAGGCCTGGGTTGTTGTGTCTCAAAGCGTGGCCTTCTCCTCCTGCGCCGCCCTCCTCCTGTTCCATCACGTGTGCTGCTGCTGGGTTAGTGTTACCGGTCCCTTTTCCTGGAACCTCTTATCTGTATTACATTTATGACTGCATGCCGACAAAAAGCATGTTACCTGTGCAAAGAAAACAGACATTTCCCGCATTTAAAAGACAGTTTTCCCTTTGAAACTTTAAAATCGATTTTCTCAAAAACTATAAGCTCTTTTTGCTAATTTTTTTTCCTCTTGTACCCACTCCCAAGGTGCACATACCCTGTAAATTTGGGGTATGTAGCATGTAAGGAGGCTTTACAAAGCACGGAAGTTCGGGTCCCCATTGACTTCCATTATGTTCGGAGTTCGGCTCGAACACCCGAACATCGCGGCCATGTTCGGACCGAACCCGAACATCTAGATGTTCGCCCAACACTACACATGACCCGTTCGGCCAATCACAGCGCTAGCCGAACGTTCGGGTAACGTTCGGCCATGCGCTCTTAGTTCGGCCATATGGCCAAACAGTTTGGCCGAACACCATCAGGTGTTCGGCCGAACTCGAACATCACCCGAACAGGGTGATGTTCTGCAGAACCCGAACAGTGGTGAACACTGTTCGCCCAACACTATCTGCAAGTAGTAACTGAAGATTATCACTGGCTAATGAGCTGAATATAAGCAATCAGTGATACAGTAAAATAAAATAATAAAGAGCACAAACAGTGGTGGACAGCGGTCTGCATGCACTATGCGCACAGCAAACTAACAGCCAGGCTGCACACTAGACTAGTACCACACAGTAGAAGGTCACAGAGTAAACTTAGTAACTGACCAGTGACAGTAACTGCAACTAACTGAAGTTGATCACAGTACAGCAGTATAAGCAGTCTGAACCTGCCTGCCTGCCTGCCTGCACTAAGCACAGTAATCAGTAGTACACTCTCTCACTATGACTACACTCACTGACTACAGCTTACTGCAGTACAAACTCACTAACAGGCTAGCTAGCTAAATTCAACTGACAAGTACAGTATCAGAGCAATGTTGGTAGTAAATCGCTATGCTTTTCCCACTATAACGCACTTTTGAAGTAACAATGGCCTGGAGATGATCCTCTCAGTGCCAAAGTCTAGCAAGGACGGAGCTGGCTTCAATAGCTTCTGTTTTATATACAGGAGGGGAGGGCATAGCCTCCCCTCCTATGATTGGTTGCTAGAGCCCTGGCTTTGGGCCTCTGATTGGCCCAGGGAAGTAATTTCTGCCCATTTCTGCTAATCACAACCTAGACAAGACAAGACAAATAACATTTATATCTCACTTTTCTCCTGGAGGACTGAAAGCACCAGAGCTGCAGCCACTAGGACGCGCTCCATAGGCAGTAGCAGTGTAAGGGAGACTTGCCTAAGGTCTCCTACTGAATAGGTGCTGGCTTACTGAACAGGCAGAGCAGAGATTCGAGCCCTGGTCTTCTGCGTCGGAGGCAGAGCCCTTAACCATTACACCATCCTAACCACGGTTTCCCGCCGTGTTCACAATGTGTTCACAATGCTGAATGAATTCCAGATACACAAAATCATGGCCTGTCATGGCCATGTTCCATGGTTCACTTGTGGATCACGGGTAATCACTGGCGTAACAATAGGGGATGCAACCCCTGCTGTCGCGGGGGGGGGGGGGGGGGCTAGGGCCCGCTCAGGAACTTTTGTGGGTCAGGAGGGGTCGCAGCATTAGAGGAGAGCGTGGCCGCAGATCGGTGGGGAGGGGGACATTCCCCCCCCTCCCTCACCTCGGGATCTCCTCTCAGCCCTCCCCTCCTGCAATCACTGGTGGCAGCGGGCAGCAGCAGTGGCGGCGACGGCAGGCTGAGCACATACCTCCTTCTCGCCGGAGGTCTTCCGATCTCTAAGAGCTACATGTTACTTCCTGTTTACACAGGAAGTGACATAAGGCACTAAGATTGGTTACATAGGAAGTGACATGAAGCACTGAGATCGGAAGACCTCCAGCGAGAAGGAGGTATGTGCTCAGCCTGCCGCCGCTGCTGCCCGCTGCCACCAATGATTGCAGGAGGGGAGGGCTGAGAGGAGAGCCCGAGGTAAGGGAGGGGGGGGGATGTCCCCCCTCCCCACCGATCTGCGGCCACGCTCTCCTCTTATGCTGCGACCCCTCCTGCCCCACAAAAGTTCCTGAGCGGGCACTAGGGAGGGGGGGGGGGGGGGTTTATTTTTTGCAGGGGGGCCCGGGGATTTCTAGGTAATCCATGATCACGAGTTCGTGGTGAGCACTAGTGTTGGGCGAACAGTGTTCGCCACTGTTCGGGTTCTGCAGAAAATCACCCTGTTCGGGTGATGTTCAAGTTCGGCTGAACACCTGATGGTGTTCGGCCAAACTGTTCGGCCATATGGCCGAACTAAGAGCGCATGGCCGAACGTTACCCGAACGTTCGGCTAGCGCTGTGATTGGCCGAACGGGTCATGTGGTTCGGACCCGAACGCGTTCTGATTGGCCAAACGGGTCACGTGGTTCGGGTAAATAAATACCCGATCCACGTCATTTCTCCGCCATTTGTCTGTGGGTTTAGCTTTGGGTAGGCAGGCAGGGTAGTTCTCTCTCCAGCCAGGCTAGCCAGGGTCCCCCCAGTCATTGTGTCGCTGCTGGGAATAGTAGTACACCGCTCACCCACACTATATAGCATTGTGTTTACTGCCACTCTGTGTGTCTGCTGGGAACAGTAGTACACCGCTCACCCTGTATAGCATTGTGCTCTGTGTCGCTGCTGGGAATAGTAGTACACCGCTCACCCACCACTGTATAGCATTGTGTTTACTGCCACTCTGTGTCTCTGCTGGGAACAGTAGTACACCGCTCACTCTGTATAGCATTGTGCTCTGTGTCGCTGCTGGGAACAGTAGTCCACCGCTCACCCTGTTTAGCATTGTGCTCTGTGTCGCAGCTGGGAACAGTAGTACACCACTCACCCACACTATATAGCATTGTGTTTACTGCCACTCTGTGTGTCTGCTGGGAACAGTAGTACACCACTCACCCTGTATAGCATTGTGCTTTGTGTCGCTGCTGCGAATAGTAGTACACCGCTCACCCACACTATATAGCATTGTGTTTACTGCCACTCTGTGTCTCTGCTGGGAACAGTAGCACACCGCTCACCCTGTATAGCATTGTGCTCTGTGTCGCTGCTGGGAACAGTAGTACACCGCTCACCCTGGATAGCATTGTGCTCTGTGTCGCTGCTAGGAATAGTAGTACACCGCTCACCCACACTATATAGCATTGTGTTTACTGCCACTCTGTGTGTCTGCTGGGAACAGTAGTACACCGCTCACCCACACTATATAGAATTGTGTTTACTGCCACTCTGTGTGTCTGCTGGGAACAGTAGTACACCGCTCACCCTGTATAGCATTTTGCTCTGTGTCGCTGCTGGGAACAGTAGTACACCGCTCACCCACACTATATAGCATTGTGTTTACTGCCACTCTGTGTCTCTGCTGGGAACAGTAGTACACCGCTCACCCACACTATATAGCATTGTGTTTACTGCCACTCTGTGTGTCTGCTGGGAACAGTAGCACACCGCTCTCCCACACTATATAGAATTGTGTTTACTGCCACTCTGTGTGTCTGCTGGGAACAGTAGTACACCGCTCACCCTGTATAGCATTTTGCTCTGTGTCGCTGCTGGGAACAGTAGTACACCGCTCACCCACACTATATAGCATTGTGTTTACTGCCACTCTGTGTCTCTGCTGGGAACAGTAGTACACCGCTCACCCACACTATATAGCATTGTGTTTACTGCCACTCTGTGTCTCTGCTGGGAACAGTAGTACACCGCTCACCCACACTATATAGCATTGTGTTTCTTGCCACTCTGTGTCTCTGCAGGGAACAGTAGTACACCGCTCACCCACACTATATAGCATTGTGTTTACTGCCACTCTGCGTGTCTGCTGGGAACAGTAGTACACCGCTCACCCTGTATAGCATTGTGCTCTGTGTCGCTGCTGGGAACAGTAGTACACCGCTCACCCACACTATATAGCATTGTGTTTCTTGCCACTCTGTGTCTCTGCTGGGAACAGTAGTACAGTAGTACACCGCTCACCCACACTATATAGCATTGTGTTTACTGCCACTCTGCGTGTCTGCTGGGAACAGTAGTACACCGCTCACCCTGTATAGCATTGTGCTCTGTGTTGCTGCTGGGAACAGTAGTACACCGTTCACCCACACTATATAGCATTGTGTTTACTGCCACTCTGTGTCTCTGCTGGGAACAGTAGTACACCGCTCACCCACACTATATAGCATTGTGTTTACTGCCACTCTGTGACTCTGCTGGGAACAGTAGTACACCACTCACCCACACTATATAGCATTGTGTTTACTGCCACTCTGTGTGTCTGCTGGGAACAGTAGTACACCGCTCACCCTGTATAGCATTGTGCTCTGTGTCGCTGCTGGGAACAGTAGTACACCGCTCACCCTGTATAGCATTGTGCTCTGTGTTGCTGCTGGGAACAGTAGTACACCGTTCACCCACACTATATAGCATTGTGTTTACTGCCACTCTGTGTCTCTGCTGGGAACAGTAGTACACCGCTCACCCACACTATATAGCATTGTGTTTACTGCCACTCTGTGACTCTGCTGGGAACAGTAGTACACCACTCACCCACACTATATAGCCTTGTGTTTACTGCCACTCTGTGTGTCTGCTGGGAACAGTAGTACACCGCTCACCCTGTATAGCATTGTGCTCTGTGTCTCTGCTGGGAACAGTAGTACACCGCTCACCCGCCACTGTATAGCATTTCTGTACTGCCACTGTACTGCTGCGTGTACTTTAAGGATAAGGGAAATGAAGAAGAAATCCTGTGAAAGAGGGAGGGGCAAGGGAAGAGGTGTTCCCCCTGATGGTTCACGTACAGGCCACAGTGGAGCACCGAAGAAAACCCACTCAATACCGCCCATGTTGTCCAGGAAATCAACCCTCACAAATCCAAAAGAACAGGACTAGATAATTAATTGGGCTGCACCTTAATGGGGAGGGTGCAGCTGCATTGGGGGAGAAGATGGCTAAACGGTTGGAGGAGATTTTAAACTAGGATCTGGGGGGAGGCGGGAGGATAAAGTCTCAATATGTAGACAAGATAAGGTAAAAAGACAGTGGAAGCCTAACATTATGGGGGGTGGAGAGGGGGGTGGGGACAGTATAAAGATTAAGGAGGTTGGTAAAACTTCAAGTAGCCCATTTCGTGTAAACAAAATTGGTAAATGTGTTGGTAAAAATATAAAGTGCATGGTAACCAATGCTCGGAGCCTTGCAAATAAAATAGACGAACTAGAGTTCATTCTGAATGACAAAGGCTATGACATTGTGGGAATAACCGAGACATGGATGGATGAAAGCCATGACTGGATAGCTAATTTAAAAGGATACAATGTGTTTAGGAGGGATAGAACAGGGAAAAAAGGTGGAGGGGTTTGTCTCTTTGTTAAGAATTCTTTTACAGCTGTCCTCAACGATGAGATGGAGGAAGATTGCGAAGATGTGGAGTCCGTTTGGGTAAATATTCATGGTGGAAATAAAAGTTGCCAATTGCTTATTGGGGTATGCTACAGACCACCTCTTATTAATGAAGCTGCAGAACTGCGATTACTACAGCAGATTGAAAAAGCTGCAAGTAAAAACGAGGTCATAATTATGGGCGACTTCAACTTTCCAGACATAGACTGGTGTATTGAGGCTACCCATTCTGGTAAAAGCAGCAGATTTCTTGCAGCACTACAGGATAATTACTTGACTCAAATGGTAACGGAACCAACTAGGGGGAATGCGTTACTGGATCTGATCATTTCTAATAGACCAGATAATGTATCAAATGTGCAGGTTCAAGAACATTTGGGAAATAGTGATCACAACATGATAACGTTTGATCTGGTGACTGATAGGCCACGGGGCAGCGGGACCACTAAAACTATGAATTTTAGAAAAGCAAAGTTCAATCAAATTAGGCAGGCACTAAGTTTGGTGAACTGGGATAATGTACTACAAGGGGACGACACTGAAGGGAAATGGCAAGCTTTTAAACGTATTCTCAATCAATATTGTAGTATGTATATCCCATATGGAAACAAAATGTCTAGGAATAAAAAAAGGCCTCTATGGATGAATAGAAAGGTTAGGGATAAAATGAAGAGGAAAAAGAATGCCTATAAGGTCCTAAAACAGGAGGGGACTGAGGCTGCACTAAGCAATTATAAGGAGTGCAATAAAAATTGTAAAAAAGAAATTAGGCTGGCAAAGATCGAAGCTGAAAATCAAATCGCTAGGGATATCAAATCTAACCCAAAAAAGTTTTACAAGTACATCAACTCTAAAAAAAGAAAGGTTGACTGTATAGGAATCCTAAAGGATGAGGGTGGGAACTCAATGGTGGACGACCAAGGTAAGGCAGAGTTATTAAATGCTTTCTTTGCTTCTGTCTTCACAAAGGAAACAGCACTGTTGCAAATTACAGAGACAGAAGAGTCTCAATCTTCTAACTGTAATATTAAATACTTAACGCAGGAAGAAGTAAAGGCAAGACTAAATAAATTAAAAATAGACAAGGCACCTGGCCCGGATGGCATGCATCCTCGGGTCCTAAGAGAATTAAGTTCAGTTATAGCTAAGCCCCTTTATCTTATCTTTTGTGACTCTCTTGCAACTAGCAGAGTCCCAGTGGATTGGCGTACAGCCCACGTTTTCCCATTATTTAAGAAGGGCAAAAAATCTGATCCAGGAAATTATAGACCTGTAAGCTTAACATCAGTTGTATGCAAACTATTTGAGGGGTTACTAAGAGATACTATACATGACTTCATAGTAGAAAATAATCTTATTTCTCAGCATCAACATGGGTTTACTAAAGACAGGTCCTGTTTGACTAACATGCTCAGCTTTTATGAGGTAGTGAATGCTAATATGGATATTGGGAATGCTGTAGATGTGATATACTTGGACTTTGCAAAGGCCTTCGACACTGTTCCCCACAGAAGTCTGGTGCAAAAGTTGAGGATGCAAGGACTGGGGAAGAGTTTGTGTGCATGGATAGGGAACTGGCTAATGGACAGAAAACAAAGAGTTGTGGTCAATGG
This sequence comes from Hyperolius riggenbachi, assembly GCF_040937935.1. NCBI lineage: Eukaryota > Metazoa > Chordata > Amphibia > Anura > Hyperoliidae > Hyperolius > Hyperolius riggenbachi. Next base: position 48,932,089 of record NC_090646.1, read on the forward strand.
ATCATACTCAAAATGGGAGACTGTTAGCAGTGGGGTCCCACAGGGGTCTGTACTGGGTCCAGTGCTCTTCAATTTATTTATTAATGACCTAGTAGATGCAGTAGTGAGCAATGTTGCTATTTTTGCAGATGATACAAAATTGTGCAGAATCATCAACTCTCAGGAAGATAGTGTCATATTGCAACAGGATCTGGATAGGATGGCTATATGGGCACATACATGGCAGATGAAATTCAATGTTGACAAATGTAAAGTCATGCATTTTGGTCGTACCAATGGTCTAGCACCATACAAAATAAATGGGATACAGTTGGGAACATCAAACTTGGAGAAGGACTTAGGAGTACTCATCGACAACAAGTTAAATAATCGTACTCAATGCCAAGCCGCTGCAGCTAAAGCGAACAAAATTTTGGGATGCATTAAAAGGGAAATAAAAACTCGAGATGCTAGCATAATATTGCCCCTGTTTAACTCTCTAGTAAGGCCACATCTGGAATATGGAATTCAGTTCTGGGCACCACATTACAAAAAAGATATTGCAGTTTTAGAGCAGGTGCAGAGACGAGCTACAAAATTGATACGTGGGATGGAAGGTCTCGCTTACCAAGAAAGGTTAGATAAACTGGGTTTATTTAGTCTAGAGAAAAGACGCCTTAGAGGAGATCTAATTAACATGTATAAATACATTAGAGGGCAATATAATAGCTTGGCGGATGAGCTTTTTGTCCCTAGGCCTTCTCAAAGGACTAGAGGACATGAGCTGCGCATGGAGGAAAAACGTTTTAGCCATTTATTTAGGAAAGGGTTCTTTACAGTAAGAGTGGTTAAGATGTGGAATGCATTGCCACAGGAAGTCGTTATGGCAAACTCTATACCTGCATTTAAAGGGGGCTTAGATGCTTTCCTTGCGTTGAAAGACATCCATGGCTACAATTACTAGGTTATGCCTAATGATGTTGATCCAGGGATTTTATCTGATTGCCATCTGGAGTCAGGAATGAATTTTTCCCATTTGGGGCTAATTGGACCATGCCTGGTGGGGTTTTTTTCGCCTTCCTCTGGATCAACAGGGGTATGTGGGGGACGGGCTGGAGTTGTACTTTGTACTGGTTGAACTTGATGGACGTATGTCTTTTTTCAGCCAAAATAACTATGTAACTATGTAACTATGTAACCTCTCAAGCGTCCAGCAGTGGGTTAAGCAGCACCAGCACATCACGCATGAGGTCCGAGTCCTCAGCCAGTTACAAGGAGCCAGTGGGCACAAAGCTGACACAACCGGCAGCGACACCACGCACACAACTGCCAAATAACCAGTCCGAAGAATTTCCTCAGGACACAATGGGGTATTCGCAGGAGCTATTCCCAGCCCAACAAACTTCCACCCTTCAAAGGTCAATGGAACAGCCAGAAATTTTGTGCCCGGATTCACAACTATTGACTGTGGGAAATGCACTGCGCACTGAAATGCAAGGCGAGTCCGAGGAGGACTTTGAAACCCAAATCCCAGAGCAAGTTGGGCAGGAGGGGTTTCAATTGCAGGAGGTCGGCCGACAAGATCTGGAAGACGACGTTGGAGTGTGCTGCGCAGAGGTTGTTGTGGGGAGCTCTACTCCACGGTGGCGGCCCACAATCACATATGACGAGTTTGAGGAGATGGAAGAGGAGGAGGGTATGGACAATGTTGACAGAGACCCAGATTTTGTATGTGAAGGAGAACATCGCTGTCATAGCAGCACAGATGAGTCTGTTGAAGAACCCACTGCTGCACGAGTTCGCCTTGTGCCACAAGGTAGGCGGCGTGAAATTTCAGGCACCACAAGCGTGGAAGTTCAAGTGAGACGCAAAAGAGGCGCAAACAGAAATCGCCAGCAAGGCAGGTGCTCCAAAGTCTGGCCTTTCTTTGAAGACTGCAGTGAGGATGGTACCATGGTGATTTGCAAGGTGTGCAAGACTCGCCTGAGCAGGGGGAAACATATTAACAACCTCTCCACCACCAGCATGACCCGCCACATGGTATCCAAACATCCCACTCTGTGGCCGCCAGGACAGGGTACCAGCAACACTGCCTCCCTTGGGGTCACCAGACTCACCACCAGACCCTCCTCAGCAGCAGCAGTAACCCGGCCATTGCGTGGTTCACAACAACATTCACAAACATCAGACGACGCTGACACTGTCACTTTCCGGAATAGTGCTCTTGAGGTCTCCCATTCATCAAACACAACAACCAACAGCCGTTCAGTGTGCAGCCCTACGGTTCAGTTGTCTGTCTCGGAGATGCTTGAGCGCAAGAGGAAATTGCCAGCAAATGACCCCCGGGCCGTGGCACTAACAGCTAGCATATCCAAGCTTCTGGCCTGCGAAATGCTGCCATATCGAGTGGTGGAGACAAACAGCTTCAAGGGCATGATGTCAGTGGCCATCCCACGTTACGTGGTTCCCAGCCGCTACCACTTTGCGCGCTCTGCAGTGCCTGAGTTGCATGAGCACGTGGTCAGCAAAATAACCCGAAGCTTGAAGAATGCCGTTGCCTGCAAGGTTCACCCCACCACTGACACCTGGACGAGTGTGTTCGGCCAGGGTCGATACATCTCCCTTACCGCGCACTGGGTGAACCTTGTGGAGCCTGGCAGCGATTCCTCACCTGCTATGGCGCGGGTGTTGCCCACGCCGCAAACAGCTGCACCGCCCTCCCTCCCACTGGATAACAACAGCAGCACCTACCTCTCTGACTCCTTCTCCTCCAACGCATCTCAAAGTTGTACCTCATCCGGAAACGCTAACCCAGCAGCAGTAGGATAGTGGAAGCAGTGCAGCACAGCTGTTGGCATGCGTCAGCAAGCGTTGCTGAAGCTGATCTGCCTTGGGGATAAGCAGCACACAGGGGAGGAAATTTGGAGGGGAATAAAGGAACAGACGGATTTGTGGCTGGCACCGCTGGACCTGAAACCGGGCATGGTTGTGTGTGATAATGGGAGTAATCTCATTCGTGCTTTAAGGTTGGCTAAGATGACACACATCCCTTGCCTGGCGCACGTGATGAACCTAGTAGTTCAGCGGTTCCTGAGGACATACCCAGGCGTGGCCGATCTTCTGTTGAAGGTGCGACGAGTGGCCAAACATTGTAGAAATTCCAGTACTGCTTGGGGGGCACTCGCCAAGATGCAGGAGCACTTCAATCTCCCCCACCATCGCTTGCTGTGTGATGTCCCTACGCGCTGGAATTCTACGGTGCACATGCTAGCCCACTTTTGCGAGCAGAAGAGTGCAGTGGTCCAGTACATGACGGTGCAGTACCGAGGCGCATCCGGACAGCTGCCAAGCTTCTGTGGATCCGATTGGGCCAACATGTTGGACCTCTGCCAAGTCCTCTAAAATTTTGAGCAATCCACATTGCTTGTGAGCAGTGACAACTCTTCAGTCAGCATTACTATACCACTGCTGTGTTTACTGAAGAAGTCAATGTTGACTAAATCTCGCTTCAGAGCTCATAGTTAGCAGGGGCACGTGTGCCCCTGCTAAACCGCCGCTATAGCGCCGCTAAACGGGGGTCCCTTCACCCCCAAACCCCCCACTGCGACACTTGGTCGCAGACTTGGTCGCTCCTGGAGGCAGGGCTAATGGATGCAGCCCTGCCTCCAGTCGCGTATGTCAGCGGCGCATCGCCGCCTCTCCCCCGCCCCTCTCAGTGAAGGAAGACTAAGAGGGGCGGGGATAGGCGGAGATACGCGCTGACAGACGCGCGTGGGGCAGGGCTGCGGCAGTTAGCCCTGCCCCAACCAGGAAGCGCTCCCCCGCATTACGGAGGGGATTTGGGGGATCAGGGACCCCCGTTAAGCCACGGGATAGCGGCGGTTTAGCAGGGGCACAAGTGCCCCTGCTTTCTATGAGGTCTGAAGCGAGATTTATTCTCGCTTCAGACTCTCTTTAAAAGCTATAGCTGTGTACAATCTTTTCTTCAGGCCCTAGCGCAGCTCTAATGACTGGTGACTGCAACCTACAGAGCAGGGAACCCTATTTATTTTACACTACATGGGGTTGGCTTATAATGACTGGTTGCTAGGACTTGTTTTTGGGTAAAGGCCAGGTGACATGTCTATATAACCTGAGAAAGCTTAATCTTTCAAGTTGAAAGCTGAATTTTCTGCATTGAAGTCTGGCCTTCAGTATCCCAGATCCGTATTGGGTTGTTCCTGCTGAAATGCAGGAAGCAGTAATCCTACCACATCTCTTAACAATCAATATAATTTTCTTGTTCCAGGTCAGTTATGGAGCCCGGGATACCTTGCTAAGTGACAGAAGGCTTTATCCCAATTTTTTCCGAACAGTACAAGATAACCAGATTCAGTACGAGGCAATGGTAAAGCTGCTGGAGACATTTCATTGGAATTGGGTGGGGATTGTGACATCAGATGATGATTATGGAGAGAGGGAACTCCAGCAACTGAGCAAGCATCTGGCCAATCATGGAATTTGTATAGAATTCAAGATTATTGTGTATGTTAAAAATCATGGTAAAATACTTCAAGAATTTCAAACATCAACTACTGACATCATCATTATCTGTGGCACCTATGGCAGAAATTTTGCTGGATTTCTGTGTCATTCTTCCAGCTTTTGTAAGAGAAAAACATTGATTTTTCCAGTTTACTGGTCATGGGATGCTGACTTTATCTACTACACTAATTGTAGTTTGGCGTTTGTAACTCAGAGATTCTCTGTTCCTGGAATGGAAGAATTCTTCATCACTATTGTGTCAAATGCTAGCAGGGAGGACCCATTGCAGGAAGATCTCTTGATAACTTATTATAGGTGTCGATCAGGAAATGAACTGAAGAACAATCTGATCCCCAAGATAACTAAACAGACACTTCATAACTGCACCAAAAGAGAGACTGTTAGAAATTTAAAGAATTTTGTGGATTCAATCCAAGATAGAGTGTACCTTGCAGTGGATATGGTGGTTCAAGCTTTAAATGATATATATACGTCACTACATACACATGGAACAAAAGACAGATGGAATATGAAAAAACATCAATACAAAACAAAGGTAAATATTTAAATTTGATGAACAGATTGTGGATGAGTCAGGTAAATTCAGCACCAGCACTGCACCACATTTGTTTAACCACTTCACCCCAAGGCGGTTTTTACCCTAACGGACAAGAGTGATTTTCACCTTTCAGTGCTCATCCCTTTCATTTGCCAATAGCTTAATCACTACTAATCACAATGAAATGATATATATCTTGTTTTTTTTTCACCACAAATTGGGCTTTTTGGGGTTGATATTTGTTTTCAGTAATTACCGTATTTTTCGGACTATAAGACGCTCCGGACTATAAGACGCACCAAGGTTTAGAGGGCAAAAACCAGGAAAAAAAATAATATGCTAAACCTGGTGCGTCTATATTACAGGGGCGTTTTATAGACATTTATTTTCCCCAAGCTGCCTCTGTCCAAGCTACAATAACCCCTGCTGTCCTCACTAGCTAGATTAAATACCCTATGCTAACCCCTGATGCCCCCACCAGTTACTACACTACATGAGTATCACTACACTACATTAAACTAACCCCTGCTCCCCTCCCCCAGTAACGCAACAATTAACTAACTCCTGCTTCCCCCACAAGTAACACTACAATACATTAAACCAACTCTTGCTTCTTCCATCAGCAAAAACTAACTAAACACTATACATCTTAAGGGTGGATGATCTCACCTATCCAGATGTCCATGTGGGAGTGGGTGATTCTGATGAATTGTTCTTCTGGGTGCAGACCACTCCACGGCAGGGCAGAAGCAGTGTGATCATCACATCTTCTCCCTTAATCCCCGGTACTTGCTGTGAAGAGAAGCCTCAGCGCGATCCTGGCATCTTGTTCTTCTTTAACCCCCAGTACAGTACTAGCGGTGGTGGGGGCAGTCTCTGTGTGATTTCTACATCTTCTCCCCTAACGACCGGCACTTGTATCAGGCAGGCAGCCTAAGTGCGATCCCGGCATGTGGTCCCTTAACTGCGGCAGTGAGGGCATCTTCAGCGTGATCCGGCGACATGTCCCTTAACCCCCGGCACTTTCCACAGGCATCCTCAGCATGATCGCGGCATCCCCCCTTACTGATACTGCGGTGGGCAGAACAGAGGGAATCCCAGCGCTAGCCGCAGCCACTGTCAGTCCCGATGCCGGTGTACTTCCTTTGTTTACCGGCGCCCCCTCATGACGTAAGACGCAATTACCGGAAGTACACCGTCATCGGGACTGACAGTGGCTGCGGCTAGCGCTGGGATTCCCTCTGTTCTGCCCACCGCAGTACCAGTAAGGGGAGATGCCGTGATCATGCTGAGGATGCCTGTGGAAAGTGCCGGGGGTTAAGGGACATGTCGCCGGATCACGCTGAAGATGCCCCCACCGCCGCAAGTAACGGCAGTTAAGGGACCAGATGCCGGGATCGCACTTAGGCTGCCTGCCTGATACAAGTGCCGGTGGTTAGGGGAGAAGATGTAGAAATCACACAGAGACTGCCCCCACCACCGCTAGTACTGTACTGGGGGTTAAGGAAGAAGAAGATGCCCGATCGCATGAGGCTGTCTTCCCCCGCCGCAGGTAGCAGAGATTTAAGAGGGGGAGATGCAGGGATCGCAGGAGGATCAGCTGGAGGAGGAGTAAACAGCGCACAGGATGGTAAGACCTTCCATTGCGCAATGTGCATCAGCTTGAAAAGGGCACATTCGGACTATAAGACGCAGTGACTTTTTCCCCCCACCTTTGGGGAAGAAAAAGTGTGTCTTATAGTCCGAAAAATACGGTACTTTATTTTCTATGCATTTTAAAGGGAAATACAAGGAAAAAATGGAAAAAATACACTATTTCTCCAATTTCATCCCCTATGGTTTTAATATAAACACTGCTACTGTACATAAAACCCACACATTGTATCTGCCCATTTGTCCTGGTTATCACAAGATGTTAATTATGTCCCTAGTACAAAGTATGGTGACAATATATCATTTCGAAATAAAGGTGTATGGTTTTTTTTCACAATTTTCATGTGCATGTGCACGGGGATGCACGTGCACCCGTGGGAGCACACACGTGCACCCGCAGGAGCACGCATGTGCTCGAGCGCGCACGTGCACGCGCTAAGTGGCAACAGCACTGTCTGACTTATAAAAATGTCCTGGAGCCATTAAGAGGCTCTAGCAGGATGTTTTTATAAATCAGGTTGTAATAAAGTGGTTAATATGGCTATAGCGGCACTGATTAATTTGGACATCGGCAATAGCCACACCCAAAATTATGATGAAATCACCATAATTCAGGTTCAGCAATATCCGCATCTCAAATTACATGCAAAAGAAATTAATTTGGTAATTGGTAGGGAGAGACATTTTCTGGCTTGTCTCTGCATCTAAATTTTAACACAGCCAGAACATATGTAATCGATTTAGGATGCATTGTACCGTAAGTCAGGACTTGATTGCTGTCTCCGTCTGCTAGGTGACACCCAGGACAGCGTTGGGAACCTAACAATGACATAATATAATATTGTTGAGTATTATGAATGAGAATCTTTTCGCACAACCAGACACAGTCACTGATGTGTTTCATATACTTGCAGCAGGTATGCCTCTACAGTAGGGTTGGCCCTAATAGCCAATTATGACTATGGATAGCTATGCAATAATTGCCATAATTATAATTATCATCATAATCATAGTTACAAAAAGAAATTCAAATTATAATATAACTAGTCGACCCGTGGCGTAGCATACACCGCATAAGGGGGTAGAGGGCAGGAAGAGGGTGATGGGCACAGCGGCGGGGAGGGGGGTCAGACCCCCCCCTCACCTGGGTCCCCCATGTGCGCTCCCCCTCCAGCTTAACCTCAGCAGGACCCCCCTCACCTGGGTCTCCCATGTGCGCTCCCCCTGCAACCGCCACTATTAGTAAGAGGCAGCGGGCGGGGATCACTGACCTCTTCCACATTCCAGCGTGCGTTCCACTGTCGTCACTTACTGCAATGCTACCCACTGTATTGGTGTAACTTGCCTTCTTAAAACAGAAGGAAATCTGCAATAATTCAGCTGTAAGTGAACATTTGTGGTTACCCACAATGCACTGCTACTAAATATGCAAATTATCCCTTTTCACCCTTGGTAAGCCAAGCAAGCATCCAGAACCGCTGGTGTATAGCAAGCATATAGCTTTAAATGTTAAACGGTCATATCCACCCCACATGTAGACAGCCTGTTTCAGACTTTTGGTCCTCATCAGTACTAGTGTTGGGCGAACATCTAGATGTTTGGGTTCGGGCCAAACAGGCCGAACATGGCCGCGATGTTCGGGTGTTCGAGTCGAACTCTGAACATAATGGAAGTCAATGGGGACCCAAACTTTTGTGCTTTGTAAAGCCTCCTCACATGCTACATACCCCAAATTTAAAGGTTATGTGCACCTTGGGAGTGGGTACAAGAGGAAAAAAAATTAGCAAAAAGAGCTTACAGTTTTTGAAAAAAATCGATTTTAAAGTTTCAAAGGGAAAACTGTCTTTTAAATGCGGGAAATGTCTGTTTTCTTTGCACAGGTAACATGCTTTTTGTCAGCATGCAGTCATAAATGTAATACAGATAAGAGGTTCCAGGAAAAGGACCGGTAACGCGAACCCAGCAGCAGCACACGTGATGGAACAGGAGGAGGGCGGCGCAGGAGGAGAAGGCCACGCTTTGAGACACAACAACCCAGGCCTTGCATGAGGACAAGAAGCGTGCGGATAGCATGCATTTTGCCGCCATGCAGTCATAAATGTAATACAGATGAGAGGTTCCAGGAAAAGGGACCGGTAATGCTAACCCAGCAGCAGCACATGTGATGGAACAGGAGGAGGGCGGCGCAGGAGGAGAAGGCCACGCTTTGAGACACAACAACCCAGGCCTTGCATGAGGACAAGAAGCGTGCGGATAGCATGCATTTTGCCACCATGCAGTCATAAATGTAATACAGATAAGAGGTTCCAGGAAAAGGGACCGGCAACGCTAACCCAGCAGCAGCACACGTGATGGAACAGGAGGAGGCGCAGGAGGAGAAGGCCACGCTTTGAGACACAACAACCCAGGCCTTGCATGAGGACAAGAAGCGTGCGGATAGCAATTTGCATTTTGTCGGCATGCAGTCATAAATGTAATACAGATGAGAGGTTCAATAAACAGGGACCGGAAACGCTAACCCATCACAGATGTTCATTGTTCATGTTACTTGGTTGGGGTCCGGGAGTGTTGCGTAGTCGTTTCCAATCCAGGATTGATTCATTTTAATTTGAGTCAGACGGTCTGCATTTTCTGTGGAGAGGCGGATACGCCGATCTGTGACGATGCCTCCGGCAGCACTGAAACAGCGTTCCGACATAACGCTGGCTGCCGGGCAAGCCAGCACCTCTATTGCGTACATTGCCAGTTCGTGCCAGGTGTCTAGCTTCGATACCCAATAGTTGAAGGGTGCAGATGGATTGTTCAACACAGCTACGCCATCTGACATGTAGTCCTTGACCATCTTCTCCAGGCAATCGGTGTTGGAGGTGCTGTTCCCAGCAGCGACACAGAGCACAATGCTATACAGTGGTTGGTGAGCGGTGGACTACTGTTCCCAGCAGCGACACAGAGCACAATGCTATACAGTGGTTGGTGAGCGGTGTACTACTGTTCCCAGCAGCGACACAGAGCACAATACTATACAGTGGTTGGTGAGCGGTGTACTACTGTTCCCAGCAGCGACACAGAGCACAATGCTATACAGTGGTTGGTGAGCGGTGTACTACTGTTCCCAGCAGCGACACAGAGCACAATGCTATACAGTGGTTGGTGAGCGGTGTACTACTGTTCCCAGCAGTGACACAGATCACAATGCTATACAGTGGTGGGTGAGCGGTGTACTACTGTCCCCAGTAGAGACACAGAGCACAATGCTATACAGTGGTGGTTGAGCGGTGTACTACTGTTCCCAGCAGCGACACAGAGCACAATGCTATACAGTGGTGGTTGAGTGGTGTACTACTGTTCCCAGCAGCGACACAGAGCACAATGCTATACAGTGGTGGGTGAGCGGTGTACTACTGTTCCCAGCAGCGACACAGAGCACAATACTATACAATGGTGGGTGAGCGGTGTACTACTGTTCCCAGCAGTGACACAGAGCACAATGCTATACAGTGGTTGGTGAGCGGGGTACTACTGTTCCCAGCAGCGACACAGAGCACAATGCTATACAGTGGTTGGTGAGCAGTGTACTACTGTTCCCAGCAGCGACACAGAGCACAATGCTTTACAGTGGTTGGTGAGCGGTGTACTACTGTTCCCACCAGCGACACAGAACACAATGCTATACAGTGGTGGGTGAGCGGTGTACTACTGTTCCCAGCAGAGACACAGAGCACAATGCTATACAGTGGTGGTTGAGCGGTGTACTACTGTTCCCAGCAGCGACACAGAGCACAATGCTATACAGTGGTTGGTGAGCGGTGTACTACTGTTCCCAGCAGCGACACAGAGCACAATGCTATACAGTGGTGAGTGAGCGGTGTACTACTGTTCTCAGCAGCGACACAGAGCACAATACTATACAGTGGTGGGTGAGCGGTGTACTACTGTTCCCAGCTGTGACACAGAGCACAATGCTATACAGTGGTGGGTGAGCGGTGTACTACTGTTCCCAGCAGAGACACAGAGCACAATGCTATACAGTGGTGGTTGAGCGGTGTACTACTGTTCCCAGCGGCGACACAGAGCACAATGCTATACAGTGGTTGGTGAGCGGTGTACTACTGCTCCCAGCAGCGACACAGAGCACAATGTTATACAGTGGTGGGTGAGCGGTGTACTACTGTTCCCAGCAGAGACACAGAGTGGCAGTAAACACAATGCTATACAGTGGTGGGTGAGCGGTGTACTACTGTTCCCAGCAGCGACACAATGACTGGGGGGACCCTGGCTAGCCTGGCTGGAGAGAGAACTACCCTGCCTGCCTACCCAAAGCTAAACCCACAGACAAATGGCGGAGAAATGACGTGGATCGGGTATTTATTTACCCGAACCACGTGACCCATTCGGCCAATCAGAGCGCGTTCGGGTCCAAACTACGTGACCCGTTCGGCCAATCACAGCGCTAGCCGAATGTTCGGGAAACGTTCGGCCATGCGCTCTTAGTTTGGCCATATGGCCGAACGGTTTGGCCGAACACCATCGGGTGTTCGGCCAAAATTGAATATCACCCGAACAGGGTGATGTTCTGCAGAACCCGAACAGTGGCAAACACTGTTCGCCCAACACTAATCAGTACTTGGCAGGGATTGATATGGCAGTATGAGATAGGGCTTGGACCAGTACAACAGAGTAACCAAGCAGCTCAGGGTGACCCAAACCACTCAGATTGTATAGAGGGATAAAATGGAGCAAAAAGACCTCCTACTAAAAAAAACAAAACTTGGTGTAATTTGCCTTCTTTAAACAGAAGGAAATCTGCAATAATTCAGCTATAAGTGAACATTTGTGGTTACCTACAATGCACTGCTACTAAATATGCAAATTTTCCCTTTTCAACCTTGGTAAACCAAGCAAGCATTCAGCTTTACATTTACACTGTCATATCAAACCCACACATAGACAGCCTGTTTCAGACTTTCAGTCTTCATCTGAAGCTGGCAGAAATTAATATAGCTGTATGAGATAAGGCTTGGACCAGTACAACAGAGTAACCAAGCAGCTCAGGGTGACCCAAACCTCTCGCAATGTATAGGGGGATAAAAGCGACCAAAAATACCTCCTACTAAAAAAAACCCAAAGCTTGGTGTAATTTGCCTTCTTAAAACAGAAGTAAATCTGCAATAATTCAGCTAGAAGTGAACATTTGTGGTTACCCACAATGCCCGGCTACTAAATATGCAAATTATCCCTTTTCATTCATAAAGGTGCAGTCGGTAGTGCGGGAAAACACCGTTCTTCTCCGCAAGCGGTACTTAAAGGGGAACTGAAGAGAGAGGTATATGGAGGCTGTCATGTTTATTTCCTTTTAGACAATACCAGTTGCCTGGCAGCCCTGCTGATCCTCTGCCTCTAATACTATTAGCCATAGCCCCTGAACAAGCATGCAGCAGATCAGGTGTTTCAGTGGTTCAGACTTATAAGTCTGATCTGACAAGACTAGCTGCATGCTTGTTTCTGGTTTTAATCAGATACTACTGCAGAGATATAGACCAGCAGGGCTGCCAGGCAACTGGTATTGATTAAAAGGAAATAAACAGGACAGCCTCCATATACCTCTCTCTTCAGTTCCCCTTTAAGACTTCAGGGTGGTCATTCATAAAAAAGTTGCCTGTTGCAATACAAGTGCGGAGGTTTTCTGTAGGAAGCTGGCGGTAGCGTGGCGGAAGACATGCGGAGACATAAAAGCTGCACGATTCTCTCCGTGCGCTCCTCTGTCTGATGCTGCTTGGGAGGTCCGTCCCATTCATTTACAAGTAATCCGCCCGCCTATCGCTACTGTCGAGCAAGCGGTATTTTCCTTCCGCATACCGCTTGCTCTAATCTTTATGAATGGACGTGTTTGTTACTTTTTCTAGATTAATCTAGAAAAACTCCGCACAAGGCGGAAATGTATCGCTCTTCACGGGAATGTCAGCTTTTCATGTGGAAAGAGCCTTTATGAATTGGGATTTTGCTGAGTGTTCGGTAAAGTCAGCGGTATTAAGCATTTCCGCATGCGGAAATGCTTTATGAATGATAGCCTTTGTAAGTCAAGCAAGCATCTAGAACCGCTGGTGTATTAGTGTTGTCCGGATCATGAACGTTTCAGATCTTTGATCCGAATCCTTTTTGTGAGTTGAATCATCCGGATCATCACAGTGAACGATTCAGATCACAGTGGAAGAAACAGGAAGCGCAGCGAAGAGTTAGGGATGGAGTGAGAGAGGCAACTCCTCCCAGCTGAGTTCACTGAGGGATCAGGTTACAGGCACCACAGGCAGCAGCTCTTGGTTACAAACTCCTTGTCTCACACGCCAAATATCACTGCTGGCAATGTGTACTACTACTCACACACCAAATATCACTGCTGGCAATGTGTACTACTACTCACACACCAAATATCACTGCTGGCAATGTGTACTACTACTCACACACCAAATATCATTGCTGGCAATGTGTACTCACACACCAAATATCATTGCTGGCAATGTGTACTACTACTCACACACCAAATATCACTGCTGGCAATGTGTACTACTACTCACACACCCACTATCCGGCCCAGTGCACACCAAAAATGCTAGCAGATCTACAAAATGCTAGCGTTTTTTGGAGCAAATTTTCAGAGCAATTCTAGGCATGTTTAGAGACGTTTTCTAAACATGACTAGCGGTTTTAGGAGCGTTTTCGGGTAGCAGATTACACATATTGTTTCGGGCCCGTCCACACCTATAATCACAAACCTTTGCGGGAGTGATTATTGCGGAAAAATCACTGGACACTGTGTCGGTTTTGGAGCGATCGCGATTAGCGTGCTTTGCACGCTAATCACAATCGCTAAACGCAAATCGCCGGCAAACTGCTGCATGAAACGTGTTGGCGGTTACATTACCGGGAATAAAGTATAGGATACTTTTTATTCCCTAAACCTAAAAGTGGGCGGAGCAAATACGAATATCCTTGAGAAAGTTTAAACGGCAGCCATTCTTACACTGTTATTGGTAGGGTTCTCAAATTTTGCATAGTAGTCACTGGGTCACTGGGATTAATATTCAGAAAAGTGGGTGGAGCCAACAAAAGCCAATCAAAATTCACCTATTGATTTTGAAGGGGTATATTTAATTGCTGCCATTCTTGCACAGTTAATGGCACAAGCCTCAAACCTGGTACAGTTGATCATCGGGTGACTGAGGTTAAAATTTAGAAAAGGGGGTGGAGCCACAGCCAATCAGATTTGTTCCATTTCAATGCAAATTATTGATGTGAAAGACCGCAAAGCTCACAAACTTGGTCACTGAGTAATTCAGTAATTGTGTGCTTAGAAAAAGTGGACGCAGTCAAAACCAGCTAAATACATACCCGGGAAATGCCGGGTAATCAATGGGCGGAGACAAATATAAATTTCACTGGTAAAATGTAAACAGCAGCCTTTCTTACACTGTTAATGGTAGGGTTCTCAAACTTTGCACAGTTGGTCACTGGGTGACTGGGATTAATATTCAGAAAAGTGGGTGGAGCCTACAAAAGCCAATACGAAATTACCTATTGATTTTTCAGGGGAATATTTCATTGCTGCCATTCTTCAGAATCAGAATCAGAAGAATCAGAATTGTTTATTTTGCCAAGCATGACTGGGTCATGCCCGGAATTGGTTTTAGCATCACAGGGCAGCTCACAAAGATAAGTTACAGTAGAGACATAACATAAGAACAATGCACAACATTAAGTTACAGCAGAAATATAAAATGCAAGAAAAACCGAGGCAGTATCACAGCAAGAAGCAGCCCAACGTACACCATGGGTGGTGACAGCTAAGTATGAGTGTGAGAGGGGCACCATGGGATTTATAGGGAGTTCAATAGTCTCACCACTGCGGGGAAGAAAGTGTCTCTGTGCCTAGATGTCTTGGTGGGGATGGCCCGGAACCTCCGACCCGATGGGAGCCGTCGGAAGAAACAGTGACCGGGGTGTGATGGGTCATTGGCAATCTTTGCCGCTCTAGAGCACAGCCTAGAGTTGTGGATGAGCTCCAGAGGGGGGAGGGGTTTCCCAATTATTTTCTCTGCAGATCTGATGACCCTCTGAATTTTGTATCTGTCGCTGGCGCTGGCGCCAGCGTACCATACGAGTATCGAGGTGCAAAGGACAGACTCTATGGTGGCGGAGTAGAAGGATTTGAGGAGTTCTTGGGCCATACCAAACTTCTTTAGTTGGCGCAGGAAGAAGAGTCTCTGCTGGGCCTTCTTTTGGGTTGTGATGGTGTTGTTCTTCCAGCTCAGGTCATCAGATATGGTTGTGCCCAGGAGTCGAATGCTGGAAACGATTTCAACTTCAGCTTCGTCAATGAGAATTGGGCGGGGGACGTCCTCTGCCTTCTGAAGTCAATGACCATCTCCACAGTTTTGGTGGTATTGAGCACCAGCTTGTTTGCTCTACACCAGTGGCAGATTCTATCCACCTCGTCTCGGTAGGCCTGTTCATTTCCTTTGCTTACGAGGCCAACAATGGTGGTATCGTCGGCAAATTTGATGACTGTAACGATCGGTGAAGCACAGAGAGGATCTGATTACCGGTGATCTGCAGTATCACTGGGAATACAGATATATACCAGATTATAAGTGATCTGCAGTCTCACCGATAATCCGATATACTAGCTAACCTCTGTTCACCTGAGTAGAGTGTAGTGTTTGGTGTAACAGTAACACTTTGAGGACTAGGCCTCAGTGCAGCAAGGAGTACTGCACAGATTCCTTCTGCAGACCTGAGCTCTCCAAGACGGGAGGAGTCAGACTGACAGTAGGAAGGATGTCTGGAAGTGACCCTCAGGAGGAAGGGTCGCTAACAGAGCGAGGAACCGCCTCTAACGGTAAGGTCGGTTCTCGAGGTCGGACAAGCCAGGTCGTACACACACGGACAGATAAAGTACAAGATCAGGAGGCAAAGGCAGAGTCTAAGTACAGGCAGGGTTCGGTAACGGGGTATCAGAAATATCGAGGTACAGAATCAGGAGGCTGAGGCGGAGTCTAGAAACGAGCCGGGGTTCGGCAACAGGGTATCAGAAATATCAAGGTACAAGATCAGAGTTCAGAAGGGTAGTCAAGGCAGGCAAAAGTCATAACAAATAATCACAATCAAACTAGTACTTTAAGCTATCAACAAAATCTAGCTAAGTGTAGGATTACAGCTCCAGCTGGTCCCGGCACACTACGGATCTGGGTGCTTCCACATATGTGATCGCACGCCAGACAAAGAGCAAGTGAACAACCAGCAGTATATATACTCTAGGACCTTACCAGGACCTCCCTAATTGCTGGTCCAATGAGAGCAGTGGAATTTGTCAGCTGACCCAGCTGGTCAGCCGACACCCTTCTAACTGCTATTTAAACTCTGCCTCTGTGTGACGATTAATGCCACTACTCAGATGACTGAGCGTTGGTGATCTGCGGAATAATAGTTTTACAGGACCTTACCACAGGAGTTGGCAAGGAACACTCAGGACACCAACAGAACAGACCAGACACAGGGCCCCCAGTGGGGCTGGAAGACACAGACAGATAAATACGGTGCTAACGGTCACCTGAGGAGCAGGTGATTCAGACCTTACTGCAGTCTCAGAGATACAAAAGACACAGCTCTAATGGTCATCTGTGGAGCAGGTGATTCAGACCTTACTGCAGTCTCAGAGATACAAATAACACGGCTCAAATGGTCATCTGTGGAGCAGGTGATTCAGACCTTACTGCAGTCTCAGAGATACAAATAACACGGCTCTAATGGTCATCTGTGGAGCAGGTGATTCAGACCTTACTGCAGTCTCAGAGATACAAATAATACGGCTCTAATGGTCACCTGTGGAGCAGGTGATTCAGACCTTACTGCAGTCTTAGCAACAAGTTCCTTCCGTAGTCTGGACTCTCCACGGGGAGGAGTCAGACAGGGCGAGGGAAGGACAGAACGTGAGTGACACCAGAGAGAGGGTGTCACTAACAGGTCTGGCGTTCTTTAACGATCGGTGTAACACAGAGAGGGTCTGATTACCGGTGAACTGCAGTATCACCGAGAATGCAGAATATACCCGATTATTGGTGATCTGCAGTCTCACCGATAATCAGATATATAAGCTAACCTCTGGTCACCTGAGTAACGAGTGTCTGGTGCAACTGTAATGTTTTGAGGGCTGCACCTCAAGAGCAGGTACAGGGCAGCAAGGAGTACTGCACAGATTCCTTCCACAGGTCTGAGCTCTCCAAAACGGGAGGAGTCAGACTGACAGTGGGAAGGAAAGTCCGAAAGTGACACTCAGGCGCAAGTGTCACTAACGGGACAAGGAACCGCCTCCAATCGTGAGGTCGGTTCTCGAGGTCGGGCAAGCCAAGTCGTAAACACACAGACAGATAAGGTACAAGATCAGCAGACAAAAGGCAGAGTCAAAGTACAGGCAGGGTTCGGCAACGGGGTATCAGATATATCGGGGTACAGATTCAGGAGGCAGAAACAGAGTCTAGGAGCGAGCCGGGATTCGGCAACGGAGTATCAGAAATAACGAGGTACAAGATCAAAGTTCAGAAGAGTAGTCAAGGCAGGCAAGAAGTCATAACAGATAATCACAATCAAACTAGTACTTTAAGCTATCAACGGAAATCTAGCTTAGTGTAGGATTACAGCTCCAGCTGGTCCCGGCACACTAACGGATCTGACTAATGGATCTGGGTGCTCGCAGATACAAAGCAATAAGTACTTTAAACTATCAACAGAATCTGGCTAAGTGTGGATCCCCGGCTCCGGCCGGTTCTAGCACACTTTGGGATCTAACTATGGTCTGGGTACTGACACAAGTGAACACAACGACAGCCAAAGACAGAGTGACAAGTCCAGGTTTAAATACTGACAGCAGATTCAAGCAGCCCCGCCCGAGGGGCTGAACCAACCTGCAAGGAAGATTGACAGGTGGAAGTCAGCTGACCACCAAGTCAGCTGATCTGTCTCCTCTGCCCATAAAGGTCCTATAACTCTATGTAAAGGTCCTTTTGCTCCATGTGCAGGCGTGTGGACCCAAGCTGCTGCAACAGAGATCCCTGTCCCAGCTGAGTCGGGAAGCGACACCCGGGATGGCTTGGCCAGAAAGGTGACATCAGGTGTGAAAGCAGCTGCGCTGCTTTCCACCACAGAGGTAACGTTTAAGATCGTTACATTACCCCTCCCCTGAGGCGTGGACTCCGGACACGCCCCAGACAGGTCCCCAAGAGACAATAATTGCAACGTCCTCATCTCATACCCACACTCTTCCCCTGATCAGGTACCAGAGTCGAGGACTGTTCTGTTTCAGATTCAGGATTTTGAAATAAAGGATAAATGTGATGGTCACTGCCTTTCTCGCATACAGAACATAAATACAACCTTTCATAGTGCGAGATTTCTCATGAGTGACAACCAATGCATCAGGCGAAAACATTTCCCACACTCAGAACATGAATACGTTTTCTCATCGGTGTGAGACTTCAAATGACTGAGAAGTTTAGTGTTATTTACAAAACATGTTACACACTCAGAAGACGAATAAAGCTGTCCCCCGCAGTTTGAGTTTCTACGATTGACAAGATTTATGTTATGTTTAAAACATTTCCCACACTCAGAACATTAATATGATTTCTCATCAATGTGAGACTCCCCATGACTGAGAAGTTCTTCCTCACATACAGAACACCAGTACTGCTTTTCACCGGTGTGAGATCTCCCATGGGCTACAGGCGGTAGTTCGGATACAAAAGGGGCCCAGCACAGAAAACATGAATACGTTTTCTCATTGGTGTGAGACTTCCCTTGACTGAGAAGTTTCTCCTCACATACAGGACACACGTATAATTTCTCACCTGTGTGAGATTTCCCATTAGTCACAGGTTGTCCCTCAGGTACAAAAGAGTCCCCACACTCAGAACACGAATATATGTATCCCTTAAAGTGGGGCCTACTATGGTTGACAAGATCCAAACCATGCTCAGAACATGAATGTGGTTTCTTGTTACTTAGAATCTGGTCAGATGATGGAGCTGAAGACTGTACGGTTTCAGACTCCTGAACTCGATTTGCTGCAAAAAGCAAGCTTGACCCTTGCACAGCAGATTCATGACTATAGATAGAGCCATCACTCTCATAAAGTTCGGAAATGTTATCCGCATAGTAGCTCTCTATCTGTTGTTCCTCAAAACCAATCTCTGATCCCAGTGAGGTCGCACTTCCCCTATACGAGTTCTTACCAGAATGCAATTCCTCAGGAATAATGGGTGGTGCAGGATGTACGTGGGACTTTCTATGATTGAGGAGATCAGCATAATATACAAAACCCTCTTTACACTCTGAACATGGAAAAGATTTATCAGGCGGACGGGAGGTATC
Organism: Hyperolius riggenbachi; assembly: GCF_040937935.1. Taxonomy (NCBI): domain Eukaryota; kingdom Metazoa; phylum Chordata; class Amphibia; order Anura; family Hyperoliidae; genus Hyperolius; species Hyperolius riggenbachi. Next base: position 48,951,224 of record NC_090646.1, read on the forward strand.
TAAATCGGGGTGATATTTAAGCGACAGATTTCCCACCATAAGTTTAGTTACACCAACACATGGTTTCTGGAGGCCGGGATCTGAACTAGCACCAGAACCCGTATTTCCCGGGGATGGCGCAGCAGACCCCTTAGAACTCGGGCCTCTCACCATCCCCCAAAAATTTTTTCTTGACTTTTTCCTGCAATTTCGTACCCAATGGTCATGTTGTCCGCAATAGAAGCAAAGACCCTCTAGGCGTCTTCGCGTCCTCTCTGATTCAGATAACCTAGAGTGGTGCCCTATGAATTTCCCTGGTGAGGGTTCTCTAGATTTAATTACAGAGGGGGGTGACACTGATGCAACAGAGTTTAAAATACACTTAATTGACTCAGTCAGTTGGTTAACCTGAGTCTGTAATGTATCAACCGTTTTCTTAACCTCCTTAAGAGTAGCGGTTAACACATCGATCCGTTCATCAAGTGTCACCATGTTTTTTAGGGTCTGTCGTTCTGTGACGATTAATGCCACTACTCAGATGACTGAGCGTTGGTGATCTGCGGAATAATAGTTTTACAGGACCTTACCACAGGAGTTGGCAAGGAACACTCAGGACACCAACAGAACAGACCAGACACAGGGCCCCCAGTGGGGCTGGAAGACACAGACAGATAAATACGGTGCTAACGGTCACCTGAGGAGCAGGTGATTCAGACCTTACTGCAGTCTCAGAGATACAAAAGACACAGCTCTAATGGTCATCTGTGGAGCAGGTGATTCAGACCTTACTGCAGTCTCAGAGATACAAATAACACGGCTCAAATGGTCATCTGTGGAGCAGGTGATTCAGACCTTACTGCAGTCTCAGAGATACAAATAACACGGCTCTAATGGTCATCTGTGGAGCAGGTGATTCAGACCTTACTGCAGTCTCAGAGATACAAATAATACGGCTCTAATGGTCACCTGTGGAGCAGGTGATTCAGACCTTACTGCAGTCTTAGCAACAAGTTCCTTCCGTAGTCTGGACTCTCCACGGGGAGGAGTCAGACAGGGCGAGGGAAGGACAGAACGTGAGTGACACCAGAGAGAGGGTGTCACTAACAGGTCTGGCGTTCTTTAACGATCGGTGTAACACAGAAAGGGTCTGATTACCGGTGAACTGCAGTATCACCGAGAATGCAGAATATACCCGATTATTGGTGATCTGCAGTCTCACCGATAATCAGATATATAAGCTAATCTCTGGTCACCTGAGTAACGAGTGTCTGGTGCAACTGTAATGTTTTGAGGGCTGCACCTCAAGAGCAGGTACAGGGCAGCAAGGAGTACTGCACAGATTCCTTCCACAGGTCTGAGCTCTCCAAAACGGGAGGAGTCAGACTGACAGTGGGAAGGAAAGTCCGAAAGTGACACTCAGGCGCAAGTGTCACTAACGGGACAAGGAACCGCCTCCAATCGTGAGGTCGGTTCTCGAGGTCGGGCAAGCCAAGTCGTAAACACACAGACAGATAAGGTACAAGATCAGCAGACAAAAGGCAGAGTCAAAGTACAGGCAGGGTTCGGCAACGGGGTATCAGATATATCGGGGTACAGATTCAGGAGGCAGAAACAGAGTCTAGGAGCGAGCCGGGATTCGGCAACGGAGTATCAGAAATAACGAGGTACAAGATCAAAGTTCAGAAGAGTAGTCAAGGCAGGCAAGAAGTCATAACAGATAATCACAATCAAACTAGTACTTTAAGCTATCAACGGAATCTAGCTTAGTGTAGGATTACAGCTCCAGCTGGTCCCGGCACACTAACGGATCTGACTAATGGATCTGGGTGCTCGCAGATACAAAGCAATAAGTACTTTAAACTATCAACAGAATCTGGCTAAGTGTGGATCCCCGGCTCCGGCCGGTTCTAGCACACTTTGGGATCTAACTATGGTCTGGGTACTGACACAAGTGAACACAACGACAGCCAAAGACAGAGTGACAAGTCCAGGTTTAAATACTGACAGCAGATTCAAGCAGCCCCGCCCGAGGGGCTGAACCAACCTGCAAGGAAGATTGACAGGTGGAAGTCAGCTGACCACCAAGTCAGCTGATCTGTCTCCTCTGCCCATAAAGGTCCTATAACTCTATGTAAAGGTCCTTTTGCTCCATGTGCAGGCGTGTGGACCCAAGCTGCTGCAACAGAGATCCCTGTCCCAGCTGAGTCGGGAAGCGACACCCGGGATGGCTTGGCCAGAAAGGTGACATCAGGTGTGAAAGCAGCTGCGCTGCTTTCCACCACAGAGGTAACGTTTAAGATCGTTACACTCTGTGCTCGCGCGCGTGTAAGTCTGAATCTTGGTGGACTATCAGTCCCAGCCACACCAGTACTGTCTTGCAATGTATCCAGTGCGGGAGCCGCCTCCGATGCGGATTCCGCCGCTCTGCCTAAGCGGCATGCAGCATTTTTTTCCGCGTTGTGACGCCATGCTGGACGCGGAAACAGCCGCCTCGCCTTGAGAGACAGCGGCTTTTCCGCGTTTCATCACAGTACCCCACCCCCCCCCCCCCCGAGGAGTGGACTCCGGACAACTCCTTCCAGGCTTCTCGGGGTGTAAGGCATGAAACTCTTTCCTCAACTCATCCGCATGCATGCGAGTCCCCGGTACCCACTGTCTCTCCTCAATGCCATATCCCTTCCAGTGTACCAGATACTGTACCGAGTTCTGGACAATGCGAGAGTCCAAAATTTTCTCTATTTCGAACTCAGGATGACTATCCACCAGGACAGGAGGAGGAGGAGTAGGGCCCACATGGACTGCAGGTTTGAGCAGGGATACGTGAAATGATCTCACCCCACGCATGCTGGCGGGGAGATCAACGGTATAAGTGACATTGTTGATCTTTTTGGTCACAGAAAACGGACCCACAAACCTGGGGCCCAGTTTGGCAGAAGGCTGCTTCAGGGTCAAGTGACGTGTGGACACCCAGACTAAATCCCCTGGCTGAAACTTCCATTCCATGGAACGTCTCTTGTCCGCTTGACCCTTTTGACTTTGGAACGCTTTCTGCAAATTATCTCTAACAATTCCCCAACTGTCCCTGAATGACCTCTGCCAATCCTCCAGCGCTGGGAAACGGAGAAGAGGCAACTGGCAAGGGGGAGAACTTGGGCGACCTCCCTGTCACAATCTGGAACGGGGAAAAACCAGAAGAAGAACTCTTTAAATTATTCTGCGCAAATTCTGCAAAAGCCAGAAACTTCACCCAGTCATTCTGTGCATCCGCAACGTAACATCTTAAAAACTGTTCTAAAGACTGATTAATTCGTTCAGTCTGCCCATTCGTCTGTGGGTGGTAGCCTGACGAGAAAGACAGCTTCATGCCCATTTGGTGGCAAAATGCCCTCCAGAATTTAGAGATAAATTGGACTCCCCGATCAGACACAATGTTCTCCGGAATGCCGTGTAGCCGGAAAATGTGGACGATGAATAGGTCAGCCAATTCTTGGGCCGAGGGGAGTCCTTTCAAAGGCACGAAATGGGCCATTTTGCTGAAGCGGTCGACTACCACCCAAATGACCGACATGCCTTCAGACCTGGGGAGCTCACCCACAAAATCCATGGACAAGTGGGTCCATGGTTCACTCGGGGTGGGTAAAGGCTGTAAGGTACCGACAGGTGCCTGCCGGGAGGGTTTACTTTTGGCACATACCGCACATTCCCTGACATATTCCTTGCAGTCTGATGCCATAGAAGGCCACCAAGCACACCTGGCAATCAGATCCTGCGTTCTGGCAGCACCAGGGTGACCAGCACTCTTATGGGCGTGAAACATTTGTAAGACCTGTAGACGAAAAAACAGTGGGATAAACAAGACCCCCTCCGGTTTTCCCTCAGGGACATCCTGCTGAAAGGGACCCAAAACCTTTGTCCAATCCTCCCAGGTCTCTGTGGCTGCTAACACCAGCCTCTGCGGGATGATGGACTCAGGAGCGAGGGGCTGTGCTGTCTCTAATTCGAAACATCTGGACAGGGCATCTGCCTTGATGTTTTTGCTGCCTGGAGTGTATGTGATAATAAATCTGAACCTCGTAAAAAATAACGACCAACGGGCCTGTCGGGGACTTAGTCTCTTAGCCCCCTCGATGTATTCCAGATTCTTGTGATCAGTATACACCGTGATCGTGTGTTCTGCCCCTTCTAACCAGTGGCGCCATTCTTCAAATGCCAATTTAATGGCCAGAAGTTCCCGGTTGCCTATGTCGTAGTTTTTCTCTGCCGGTGAAAACCTCCGAGAGAAATAGGCACACGGGTGCAACCTTCCCTGCAGCCCAGAGCGTTGAGACAGCACAGCCCCTACTCCAACTTCTGAGGCATCAACCTCCACAATGAATGGGTAAGAGGTGTCTACGTGTCTCAATATGGGTGCAGAGCAAAACAATTTTTTCAAGTGAGAAAAAGCTGCCACAGCCTCAGGAGACCAGTGATTGGTATCTGCCCCCTTTTTTGTGAGACTGGTAAGAGGGGCAATCATCGTGGAGTATCCCTTTATGAACCTCCTATAGTAATTTGCAAAACCTAAAAATCTTTGCAGGGGCTTCAACCCCACTGGCTGTGGCCATTCCAGGACAGCTGTGACCTTGGCAGGATCCATTGACAGGCCTGAGGTGGAGATCACATACCCTAAAAATGTGACAGTGGTCACCTCGAAAATACATTTCTCCACCTTGGCATACAGCATATTTTGCCTCAATTTGTCCAACACGAATTTAACGTGGACCCTGTGCTCGGGGAGGTTGTTGGAATAGATTAGTATATCGTCAAGGTATACTAGTACAAACCTACCCAACACCTCCCTGAATACCTCGTTGATTAATTCTTGAAAGACGGCTGGCGCATTGCACAACCCGAAGGGCATCACTAAGTACTCGTAATGCCCGTCGGGAGTGTTGAAGGCCGTCTTCCATTCATCACCCTTTCTAATGCGGACCAGGTTGTATGCACCCCTCAGATCTAATTTTGAAAAGATCTTAGCGTTGGTGACTTGCGTAAATAAATCGTCTATCAATGGTAACGGATAACGATTCTTCACCGTGATTTTATTCAGGCCACGGTAGTCGATGCATGGTCGCAGCCCTCCGTCTTTTTTCTTAACAAAAAAGAATCCGGCCCCTGCAGGCGACTGGGAGGGGCGAATGAACCCTCTGGCTAAATTGTCACGAATGTACGCCTGCATCGCTATTTTCTCTGGTCCAGACAAATTATACAGGTGACCCCTAGGGGGCATACAACCGGCACGGAGATCGATGGGGCAATCGAAAGGGCGATGAGGAGGTAACTTGTCAGCAGCCTTGGGACAGAATACATCCGAGAACTCAGAGTATTGCTCGGGAACCCCCTCTACATGCAACTTGGTCTGACCTAAAGTCACCTTCCCTAGACACTGTTGGGAAAAGAAGTCTGACCAACTAGTTAATTGTCCTGTAGCCCAATTAATCTGTGGCGAATGGAGCTGCAGCCAGGGCATTCCTAAAACAATTGTGGAGGTGGTCATGTGTAATACAAAGAAACTTAGACTTTCGTTATGCAGAACCCCAATAGTGACTTCCACCTCTGGTGTCTGAGACAGCGGACGGTCCCTTTGCAGCGGGGAGTCGTCCACAGCAGTAACCTGGATAGGTGGTTTTACTGGGGTGAGCGGAATGCCCAACTTTTCTGCGAACTCTGAACTCATAAAGTTAGCCGCGGAGCCAGAATCAACAAAGGCTTCTGTGGCTTCAGATTTGTCCCCCCATGTAATTATACATGGAAGGAGCAAACGTTTTTCGTTTAAGGGTATGAGCCGGGCACCTAGGGTGCTACCCCCTACTAGTGTTGGGCGAACAGTGTTCGCCACTGTTCGGGTTCTGCAGAACATCACCCTGTTCGGGTGATGTTCGAGTTCGGCCGAACACCTGACGGTGTTCGGCCAAACCGTTCGGCCGCATGGCCGAACTAAGAGCGCATGGCCGAACGTTCCCCGAACGTTCGGCTAGCGCTGTGATTGGCCGAACGGGTCACGTGGTTCGGGCCCGAACGCGCTCTGATTGGCCGAACGGTCACGTGGTTCGGGTAAATAAATACCCGAACCACGTCATATCTCCGCCATTTGTCTGTGGGTTTAGCTTTGGGTAGGCAGGCAGGGTAGTTCGCTCTCCAGCCACGCTAGCCAGGGTCCCCCCCAGTCATTGTGTGTCGCTGCTGGGAACAGTAGTACACCGCTCGCTCAGCCACACTATATATAGCATTGTTTACTGCCACTGTGTACCTCGCTCAGCCACGCTATATATATAGCATTGTGTTTTCTGACACTCTGTGTACACGGCTTAGGCTAGTCTGACTAATATAGCATTGTGTGTACTGCCACTGTGCACCTCGCTCAGCCACGCTATATATAGCATTGTGTGTACTGCCACTGTGCACCTCGCTCAGCCACGCTATATATAGCATTGTGTGTACTGCCACTGTGCACCTCGCTCAGCCACGCTATATATAGCATTGTGTGTACTGCCACTGTGCACCTCGCTCAGCCACGCTATATATAGCATTGTGTGTACTGCCACTGTGCACCTCGTTCAGCCACGCTATATATAGCATTGTGTGTACTGCCACTGTGCACCTCGCTCAGCCACGCTATATATATAGCATTGTGTTTTCTGACACTCTGTGTACACGGCTTAGGCTAGCCTGACTAATATAGCATTGTGTGTACTGCCACTGTGCACCTCGCTCAGCCACGCTATATATAGCATTGTGTGTACTGCCACTGTGCACCTCGCTCAGCCACGCTATATATAGCATTGTGTGTACTGCCACTGTGCACCTCGCTCAGCCACGCTATATATATAGCATTGTGTTTTCTGACACTCTGTGTACACGGCTTAGGCTAGCCTGACTAATATAGCATTGTGTGTACTGCCACTGTGCACCTCGCTCAGCCACGCTATATATAGCATTGTGTGTACTGCCACTGTGCACCTCGCTCAGCCACGCTATATATAGCATTGTGTGTACTGCCACTGTGCACCTCGCTCAGCCACGCTATATATAGCATTGTATGTACTGCCACTGTGCACCTCGCTCAGCCACGCTATATATAGCATTGTGTGTACTGCCACTGTGCACCTCGTTCAGCCACGCTATATATAGCATTGTGTGTACTGCCACTGTGCACCTCGCTCAGCCACGCTATATATATAGCATTGTGTTTTCTGACACTCTGTGTACACGGCTTAGGCTAGCCTGACTAATATAGCATTGTGTGTACTGCCACTGTGCACCTCGCTCAGCCACGCTATATATAGCATTGTGTGTACTGCCACTGTGCACCTCGCTCAGCCACGCTATATATAGCATTGTGTGTACTGCCACTGTGCACCTCGCTCAGCCACGCTATATATATAGCATTGTGTTTTCTGACACTCTGTGTACACGGCTTAGGCTAGCCTGACTAATATAGCATTGTGTGTACTGCCACTGTGCACCTCGCTCAGCCACGCTATATATAGCATTGTGTTTTCTGACACTCTGTGTACACGGCTTAGCCTGACTAATATAGCATTGTGTGTACTGCCACTGTGCACCTCGCTCAGCCACGCTATATATAGCATTGTGTTTACTGCCACTCTGTGTACACCGCTCAGCCAGACTATATACCGTTGTTTACTGACACTCTGTGTACACCGCTCAGCCAGACTATATACCATTGTTTACTGACACTCTGTGTACACCGCTCAGCCAGACTATATACCATTGTTTACTGACACTCTGTGTACACCGCTCAGCCAGACTATATACCATTGTTTACTGACACTCTGTGTACACCGCTCAGCCAGACTATATACCATTGTTTACTGACACTCTGTGTACACCTCTCAGCCAGACTATATTGCATTGTTTACTGACACTCTGTGTACACCGCTCAGCCAGACTATATACCATTGTTTACTGACACTCTGTGTACACCGCTCAGCCAGACTATATACCATTGTTTACTGACACTCTGTGTACACCGCTCAGCCAGACTATATACCATTGTTTACTGACACTCTGTGTACACTGCTCAGCCAGACTATATACCATTGTTTACTGCCACTCTGATTCTGCTGGGAACAGTAGTACACCGCTCGCTCAGCCAGACTATATGGCATTGTGTTTACTGCCACTCTGTGTACACCGCTCAGCCACACTATATAGCATTGCGTACTCTGCCAGTCAGTGTGTATATTGCTGGGATCAGTAATACTCCACTCACCGTCAACCACTATATGAGCTCAACATGAGTTCCCCAGAGACCTCCGCTGTGAGCAGCACTCCCAACAACAGCAACAGCCAACGCCCCACGCAAGCTATAACATCCACCCCAGCAGCCAGTGGTCAGCAGCAGCCCTCCCCGGAGGAGAACGTTGTGTCCATCGGTCCGGCGCCAGAGCGATTAATGAGGGCTGCAATTGAGGAGATGATGGGGCCTGATGTGGAGGAGGAGGTCTGGCTCAGGCCAGCATCCCAAGTTAATGTTGAGGACGATGAGGGGTCTGTGTCTGGGGATGTTGGGGTGGCAGAGGTGGTGGGTGGTTCAGACTCAGGAGAAGAGTTGTATGATGAGGATGATGATCGGGACCATCTGTATGTGCCTCAGAGTCTGACCCCGGAAAACATGTTGTATCGTGTGTTTAGGTACTAAAATCTGCGTTCCCTCCAGTAGTGTTGGGCGAACAGTGTTTGCCACTGTTCGGGTTCTGCAGAACATCACCCTGTTCGGGGTGACTATATAGCAGACTATATAGCATTGTGTTTAATGCCACTCTGTGTACACGGCTCAGCCACACTATATAGCATTGTGTTTACTTCCACTCTGTGTCTGCTGGGAACAGTAGTACACCGCTCACCCGCCACTGTATAGCATTGTGCTCTGTGTCGCTGCTGACAAAAGTGGTACACCGCTCACCCACCACTGTATAGCATTTCTGTACTGCCACTGTACTGCTGCCAGTCAGCGTGTACTTTAAGGATAAGTGAAATGAGGAAGAAATCCGGTGAAAGAGGGAGGGGCAAGGGAAGAGGTGTTTCCCCTGACGGTTCACGTACAGGCCACAGGGGAGCACCCAAGAAAACCCACTCAATACCGCCCATGTTGTCCAGGACAACAACCCTCACAGATCCAAAAGAACAGGACCAGATAATTACTTGGATGACCTCTCAAGCGTCCAGCAGTGGGTTAAGCAGCACCAGCACATCACGCACGAGGTCCGAGTCCTCAGCCAGTTACAAGGAGCCAGTGGGCACAAAGCAGACACAACCGGCAGCGACACCACGCACACAACTGCCAGATAACCAGACGACGTTGGAGTGAGCTGCGCAGAGGTTGTTCTGGGGAGCTCTACTCCACGGCGGCGGCCCCCCACAATGACATATGACGAGTTTGAGGAGATGGAAGAGGAGGGTATGGACAATGTGGACATAGACCCAGATTTTGTTTGTGAACGAGAACATCGCCGTCGTAGCAGCAGCACAGATGAGTCTGTTGAGGAACCCACTGCTGCACGAGTTCGCCTTGTGCCACAAGGTAGGCGGCGCGCAATTTCAGGCACCGCAAGCATGGTTCAAGTGAGAGGCAAAAGAGGCGCAAACAGAAATCGCCAGCAAGGCAGGTGCTCCAAAGTCTGGGCTTTCTTTGAAGACTGCACTGAGGATGTTACCATGGCGATTTGCAAGGTGTGCAAGACCCGCCTGAGCAGGGGGAAAAGTATTAACAACCTCTCCACCACCAGCATGAGCCGCCACATTCTATCCAAACATCCCACACTGTGGGCAAACGCGGCAGGACAGGGTACCACCAGCAACACTGCCTCCCTTGGGTTCACCAGACTCACCACCAGACCCGCCTCAGCAGCAGCAGTAGTCCAGCCATTGCGTGGTTCACAACATTCACAAACATCAGACGATGCTGACACTGTCACTTTCCGGACTAGTGCTCTTGAGGTCTCCCAGTGTTCATCAAACACAACAACCAACAGCCCTTCGGTGTGCAGCCCTACGGTTGAGTTGTCTGTCTCTGAGATGTTTGAGCGCAAGAGGAAATTGCCAGCAAATGACCCCCGGGCCGTGGCAGTAACAGCCAGCCAGCATAGCCAAGGTTCTGGCCTGCGAAATGCTGCCATATCGAGTGGTGGAGACAAACAGCTTCAAGGGCATGATGTCAGTGGCCATCCCACGTTACGTGGTTCCCAGCCGCTACCACTTTGCGCGCTCTGCAGTGCCTGAGTTGCATGAGCACGTGGTCAGCTAAATAACCCGAAGCTTGAAGAATGCCGTTGCCTGCAAGGTTCACCTCACCACTGACACCTGGACGAGTGCGTTCGGCCAGGGTCGATACATCTCCCTTACCGCGCACTGGGTGAACCTTGTGGAGCCTGGCAGCGATTCCTCACCTGCTACGGCGCGGGTGTTGCCCACGCCGCAAACAGCTGCACCGCCGTCCCTCCCACTGGATAACAACAGCAGCACCTACCTCTCTGACTCCTTCTCCTCCAACGCATCTCAAAGCTGTACCTCATCCGGAAACGCTAACCCAGCACCAGCAGCAGTAGGATCGTGGAAGCAGTGCAGCACAGCTGTTGGCATGCGTCAGCAAGCGTTGCTGAAGCTGATCTGCCTTGGGGATAAGCAGAACACAGGGGAGGAAATTTGGAGGGGAATAAAGGAACAGACAGATTTGTGGCTGGCACCGCTGGACCTGAAACCGGGCATGAAGCTAGACACCTGGCACGAACCGGCAATGTACGCAATAGAGGTGCTGGCTTGCCCGGCAGCCAGCGTTATGTCGGAACGCTGTTTCAGTGCTGCCGGAGGCATCGTCACAGATCGGCGTATCCGCCTCTCCACAGAAAATGCAGACCGTCTGACTCAAATTAAAATGAATCAATCCTGGATTGGAAACGACTACGCAACACTCCAGGACCCCAACCAAGTAACATGACCAATGAACATCTGGGATGGTTTAGCGTTTCCGGTCCCTGTTTATTGAACCTCTCATCTGTATTACATTTATGACTGCATGGCGGTACAAAGCATGCTATCCGCACGCTTCTTGTCCTCATGCAAGGCCTGGGTTGTTGTGTCTCACAAAGCGTGGCCTTCTCCTCCTGCGCCTCCTCCTGTTCCATCACGTGTGCTGCTGCTGCTGGGTTAGCGTTGCCGGTCCCTGTTTATAGAACCTCTTATCTTTATTACATTTATGACTGCATGCATGGCGGTAAAAAGCATGCTATCCGCACGCTTTTTGTCCTCATGCAAGGCCTGGGTTGTTGTGTCTCACAAAGCGTGGCCTTCTCCTCCTGCGCCTCCTCCTGTTCTATCACATGTGCTGCTGCTGCTGCTGCTGGGTTAGCGTTGCCGGTCCCTGTTTATGGAACCTCTTATCTTTATTACATTTATGACTGCATGGCGGTACAAAGCATGCTATCCGCACGCTTCTTGTCCTCATGCAAGGCCTGGGTTGTTGTGTCTCACAAAGCGTGGCCTTCTCCTCCTGCGCCTCCTCCTGTTCCATCACGTGTGCTGCTGCTGCTGCTGCTGGGTTAGCGTTGCCGGTCCTTGTTTATGGAACCTCTTATCTTTATTACATTTATGACTGCATGGCGGTACAAAGCATGCTATCCGCACGCTTCTTGCCCTCATGCAAGGCCGGGGTTGTTGTGTCTCACAAAGCGTGGCCTTCTCCTCCTGCGCCTCCTCCTGTTCCATCACGTGTGCTGCTGCTGGGTTAGCGTTACCGGTCCCTTTTCCTGGAACCTCTTATATGTATTACATTTATGACTGCATGCCGACAAAAAACATGTTACCTGTGCACCACTGTATAGCATTGTGCTCTGTGTCGCTGCTGGGAACAGTAGTACACCGCTCACCCACCCACCACTGTATAGCATTGTGGCAGGACTCTGGCACACATGGCTCAATTCATGCTAGACTGCATTGAACACGACCCACGCATTGTGCGCATTCTGGACAACACCAATTACTGGGTTTATACCCTTCTGGATCCACGGTACAAACACAATGTTCCAAAACTGCTTGAAGAAAGAGTCAGACAGGTCAAAATGGAAGAATACCAGCAGGCCCTTGTGGAGACTTTAGAAAGGAGATTGACATCCTCCCCCTCCTCTAGCCAGTTGTACGCCGACAGACTGACTTCCGCAAACCCAGGACGACCAGGATGGCAGCAAACAACACAAGCCACAGCTAGTGCCCAAAAGGGAATGGTATCGGCAGTGTGCTTGGAGTGGGAACATTTTCTGACACCCATGCAGCAGCCCACAGAACAGCAAGCGTGCAGATCCACCTCCAACACCGATCGCCTGGAGAAGATGGTCAAGGACTACATGTCAGATGGCGTAGCTGTGTTGAACAATCCATCTGCACCCTTCAACTATTGGGTATCGAAGCTAGACACCTGGCACAAACTGGCAATGTACGCAATAGAGGTGCTGGCTTGCCCGGCAGCCAGCGTTATGTCGGAACGCTGTTTCAGTGCTGCCGGAGGCATCGTCACAGATCGGCGTATCCGCCTCTCCACAGAAATTGCAGACCGTCTGACTCAAATTAAAATGAATCAATCCTGGATTGGAAACGAATATGCAACACTCCTGGACCCCAACCAAGTAACATAAACAATGACCATCTGTGATGGGTTAGCGTTTCCGGTCCCTGTTTATTGAACCTCTTATCTGTATTACATTTATGACTGCATGGCGGTAAAAAGCATGCTATCCGCACGCTTCTTGTCCTCATGCAAGGTCTGGGTTGTTGTGTCTCAAAGCGTGGCCTTCTCCTCCTGCGCCTCCTCCTGTTCCATCACGTGTGCTGCTGCTGGGTTAGCGTTGCCGGTCCCTGTTTATGGAACCTCTTATCTTTATTACATTTATGACTGCATGCCGACAAAAAGCATGTTACCTGTGCAAAGAAAACAGACATTTCCCGCATTTAAAAGACAGTTTTCCCTTTGAAACTTTAAAATCGATTTTCTCAAAAACTATAAGCTCTTTTTGCTAATTTTTTTTTTCCTCTTGTACCCACTCCCAAGGTGCACATACCCTGGGGTATGTAGCATGTAAGGAGGCTTTACAAACCACAAAAGTTCGGGTCCCCATTGACTTCCATTATGTTCGGAGTTCGGGTCGAACACCCGAACATCGCGGCCATGTTCGGCCTGTTCGGCCCGAACCCGAACATCTAGATGTTCGCCCAACACTACCCCCTACCACTCCTAAACGGTAGCATCTTCCCGGCTTGTTAGGGCAGTTCTGTACTATATGCCCCCCTTCAGCACAGTACAGACACAGCTGTTCGGTCATTCTCCGTCTTCGCTCTACCTGGGTCAATTTTGACCGAGCAATCTGTATCGGCTCGGATGGAGGCAAGACGGGAGAAGGTGAAATAGTAGGAGGTGGAGTCACTGGGACCGTAGTGTAAGATACCCCTCTGACACGGGAACTACCCCTGGTCTGTTTTTGGTAGCGCAGCCTGCGGTCGATTCGGATGGCCGCTGAGATGGCCTCATCGACTGTTCTGGGCTCGGGCTGGCTTAACATCAAATCAGAGACCTCATCGGACAGCCCTGACAAGAAACGATCTAATAGGGCATAAGTGTCCCACCTGGCCGTAACTGACCACCTCCTAAACTCGGCCGCGTAATCTTCGACCGGACCTTCGCCTTGACGCAAAAGCTTGAGCTTCCGCTCAGAAGTCGAAGCAAGGTCCGAATCGTCGTAAATTACTGCCATAGCTTTAAAGAATTCCTCTACAGAGGTAAGAGCTTTGTCTCCGGCGGGCAGGCTATATGCCCAAGACTGGGAGTCACCGGACAACAAAGTCTTTATAAACGTGACCCTCTGGATCTCAGTACCCGAAGATTGGGGTCTCAACTCAAAATAGGACAATACTCTACTCCTAAAATTCCGGAAGTCAGATCTGTGGCCGGAAAAGCTTTCAGGTACAGGCATACGTATGTCAGAGCTAGGAGAGGATCGCACATGATCCACTGATGTCTGGAGGGTTTGTACAGACCCTGATAGGGCATCAATAAGAGTTATGTGGGCGCCCAGTACTTGATTGATGTTGTCCACCGAAGTGGCAAGTACACCCAGACAATCAGTGTTTGCGTCCATTTTGTATTTGGTCTGGCGTTCTGTAACGATCGGTGAAGCACAGAGAGGATCTGATTACCGGTGATCTGCAGTATCACTGGGAATACAGATATATACCAGATTATAAGTGATCTGCAGTCTCACCGATAATCCGATATACTAGCTAACCTCTGTTCACCTGAGTAGAGTGTAGTGTTTGGTGTAACAGTAACACTTTGAGGACTAGGCCTCAGTGCAGCAAGGAGTACTGCACAGATTCCTTCTGCAGACCTGAGCTCTCCAAGACGGGAGGAGTCAGACTGACAGTAGGAAGGATGTCTGGAAGTGACCCTCAGGAGGAAGGGTCGCTAACAGAGCGAGGAACCGCCTCTAACGGTAAGGTCGGTTCTCGAGGTCGGACAAGCCAGGTCGTACACACACGGACAGATAAAGTACAAGATCAGGAGGCAAAGGCGGAGTCTAAGTACAGGCAGGGTTCGGTAACGGGGTATCAGAAATATCGAGGTACAGAATCAGGAGGCTGAGGCGGAGTCTAGAAACGAGCCGGGGTTCGGCAACAGGGTATCAGAAATATCAAGGTACAAGATCAGAGTTCAGAAGGGTAGTCAAGGCAGGCAAAAGTCATAACAAATAATCACAATCAAACTAGTACTTTAAGCTATCAACAAAATCTAGCTAAGTGTAGGATTACAGCTCCAGCTGGTCCCGGCACACTTGCGGATCTGACTACGGATCTGGGTGCTTCCACATATGTGATTGCATGCCAGACAAAGAGCAAGTGAACAACCAGCAGTATATATACTCTAGGACCTTTCCAGGACCTCCCTAATTGCTGGTCCAATGAGAGCAGTGGAATTTGTCAGCTGACCCAGCTGGTCAGCCGACACCCTTCTAACTGCTATTTAAACTCTGCCTCTGTGCTCGCGCGCGTGTAAGTCTGAATCTTGGTGGACTATCAGTCCCAGCCACACCAGTACTGTCTTGCAATGTATCCAGTGAACTGAGTGCGGGAGCCGCCTCCGATGTGGATTCTGCCGCTCTGCCTAAGCGGCATGCAGCGTTTTTTCCGCGTTGTGACGCCATGCTGGACGCAGAAACAGCCGCCTCGCCTTGAGAGACAGCGGCTTTTCCGCGTTTCATCACAATGACCTTAACAGAGTTATCCTTAGACGTACAGTTGTTGGTATAGAGTGAGAACAGGAAGGGTGTCAAAACACATCCCTGAGGGGCTCCAGTGTTGGTAATCCTTGGCCTGGACGAGATGTCGCCAGCTTAACTACTTGGGACCTGTTCGTAAGGAAGTCTGTGATCCAGCAGCGGACGGAGGGGTGGACACCGAGTTCCTCTAAGTTGTCATGCAGTATACGGGGACAGATGGTGTTGAAAGCCGAACTAAAATCCAGGAGGAGCATCCTGGCATTTGAGTCCGGGCTGTCCAGGTGGCCGGTGATGTACTTCAGGCATATATTGATAGCGTCGTCAGTGGACCTATTTGACCTGTATGCAAATTGGAACGGATCCAGACAGTGCAGTGTGGAGTTCTTAAGGAGGGATAGGATCACTTTCTCAAAGGTTTTCATAGCAACAGAAGTGAGGGCCACAGGTCTAAAATTGTTAAGGTCTGAGACTCCTTGTTTTTTTGGGACTAGGATAATGGTGGACTTTTTAAAGCATGCAGGTACCTTGCCATTTCTCAGGGACTTGGAGTATATGGAAGTGAGGATGGGGGCCAGCTGCCGTGAGCAGGTTTTCAGGCAGGCTGGGGACACCCCATCCAGTCCTGAGGCTTTACTGGCGTTCAGTGAGGACAGGTGACGCAGAACCTCCGCCTCGCTCACTACTGGGGAGGGAGAGCTCGGGCTTTGAGAGAGGGCAGTGGGGGGGCGGTACTCCTGTCGGTCTGTCAGGTTCTCGAACCTGCAATAGAAGCTGCTCAGTTTCTCAACTAGCTCAGTGCTTGGTGTTGCATGGAGAGGGGGAGGCTTGTAGTTTGTGGCCACCTTGAGCCCCCTCCAAACAGCCCGTGGGTCGTTTGAGCTTAGGTTCTCCTCATCTTATCTGCATATTACCTTTTAGCCACTCTCAGTTCTTTGTTGAGGGAGTTCCTTGCTATCCTGCTATCTTGCACTGTTTCCTTGCTATCTTGCACTGTTAATGGCACAAGCCTCAAACCTGGTACAGTTCATCATTGGGTAACTGGGGTTTCAATTTATAGAAGGGGTGGAGCCACAAACAGCCAATATGATTTGTTTCATTTTAATGCAGGTTATTGATGCCAAAGACCGCAAACCTCACAAACTTGGTCATTGAGTAGTTGATTAAGTGTGTGTTAGGGTTAGGAAAAGTGGGCGCAGCCAACACTTGCCAAATACATAATCGGGCAATGCCGGGTCATCAGTAGGCGGAGACAAAGGCAAATGTCACTGAGAAAATGTAAACTTCAGCAATTATTACACTGTTAATGGTAGGGTTCTCAAACTTTGAACAATTGGTCACTGGGTGACTAGGATTAATATTCAGAAAAGTGGGTGGAGCCTACAAAAGCTAATCAAAATTCACATATTGATTTTCAAGCGGAATATTTAATTGCTGCCATTCTTGCACTGTTAATGGCACAATCTACTTGCACTGTTAATCATCTGTACCTGGTACAGTAGGCCATTTGGTGATTGGGGTTTAAATTCAGAAAAGGGGTGGAGCCAGATCCAACCAGTTTTGTTTTATTTAAATGCAAATTATTGATGCCAAAGACCACAAAGCTCACAAACTTGGTCATTAAGTAATTGAGTAATTGTGTGTTAGGGTTAGGAAAAGTGGGCGGAGCCAACACCAACCAAATACATACCCGGGCAACGCCGGGCGTCCAGCTAGTATAATAAATGGGAAAGTTCGGATGTTTGGATGTTTGTTACTCGATCACGCAAAAATGGCTGAACGGATTTGAATGAAATTTGCACACACATAGTACTTTACCTGGAATAAAGTATAGGATACTTTTTATTCCCATAACCAGAAAGGAGGCGGAGACAAATACAAATTTCACTGGAAAATGTGAACTGCAGCCATTCTTACACTGTTAATGGTAGAGTTCTCAAACTTTGCACAGTTGGTCGTTGGGTGACTGGGATTAATATTCAGAAAGGTGGGAGGAGTCTATAAAAGCCAATCAAAATTAACCTATTGATTTTCAAGGGGAATATTTACATTGCTGCCATTCTTGCACTGTTAATGGCACAAGCCTCAAACCTGGTACAGTTGATCATTGGTTGGCTAGGGTTCAATTTCAGAAGGGGGGTGGAGCCACAAACAGCCAATTAGATTTGTTTCATTTCAATGCAAATTATTGATGCCAAACCCCGCAAAGATTACAAACTTGGTAATTGATTAATTGTGTGTTAGGGTTAGAAAAGTAGGTACAGCCAACACCAGCCAAATACATAAGCGGGCAACGCCGGGTCATAAGTGGGCGGAGACAAATACAAATTTTACTGGGAAAATGTAAACAGCAGCAATTCCTACACTGTTAATAGTAGGGTTCTCAAACTTTGCAGAGTTGGTTACTGGGTGACTGGGATTAATATTCAGAAAAGTGGGTGGAGCCTACAAAAGGCAATCAAAAATTACCTATTGATTTGTCAGGGGAATATTTACATTGCTGCCATTTTTGCACTGTTAATGGCACAAGCCTCAAACCTGGTACAGTTGATCATTGCGTGACTGTGGTTTACATTCATAAAACAGGGTGGAGCCACACACAGCCAATATGATTTGTTTCATTTTAATGCAGGTTATTGATGCCAAAGACCGCAAAGCTCACAAACTTGGTCATTGAGTAATTGATTAATTGTGTATTAGGGTTAGGAAAAGTTGGCGCAGCCAGCACCTACAAAATACATAATCGGGCAATGCCGGGTCATCAGTAGGCGGAGACAAATGCAAATTTCACTGAGAATATGTAAACTGCAGCAATTCTTACACTTTTAATGGTACGGTTCTCAAACTTTACACAATTGGTCACTAGGTGACTGGGGTTAATATTCATAGAATTGGGTGGAGCCTACAAAAGCCAATCAAAATTCACCTATTAATTTTCAAGGTGAATATGTAATTGCTACCATTCTTGCACTGTTAATGGCACAAGCCTCAAACCTGGTACAGTTTATCATTGCGTGACTGGGGTTTACATTCATAAAACAGGGTGGAGCCACACACAGCCAATATGATTTGTTTCATTTGAATGCAAAGCTCACAAACTTGGTCATTGAGTAATTGATTAATTGTGTGTTAGGGATAGGAAAAGTGCCAGCACCTGCAAAATACATAATCGGGCAATACCGGGTCATCAGTAGGTGGAGACAAATGCAAATTTCACTGAGAAAATGTAAACTGCAGAAATTCTTATTCTTAAGGTAGCCATACACTGGTCGATTTGCCATCAGATTTGACCAACAGATAGATCCCTCTATGATTGAATATGATCAGACAGGGATCGTATGGCTACCTTTACTGCAAACAGATTGTGAACCGACTTCAGCCTGAAACCGTTCACAATCTGTGCTGGTGCTGCCACCGCCCCCCCCCCCCCCGCATAAATTACCTGCTCCGCCGGCGGGACTGTCCCTGGTCTCCGCTTAGGTCTCCGGGTCTGGCATGCTTCACTTCTTCCTGCCGGCAGGAAGTTTAAACAGTAGAGCGCCCTCTACTGTTTAAACTTCCTGCCAGGCAGGAGGAAGTGAAGCATGCCGGACCTGGAGACCAGACCAGAGCGAAGACTAGAGATGTTGCGAACTGTTCGCCGGCGAACGGTTCCAGGCGAACTTCGTGGGTTCGCGTTCGCCTACCAAACGCGAACTTTTCCGGAAGTTCGATTCGCCCCATAAAGCAAAACTTTGACTCTTTATATTACAGCCAGCAGACACATTATTGCCATACACACTGCTCTCAATGCTGGAGGCCCCCCATAAGGTCCTTATACTGCCTACACTAATTAGTTAAGGGACAGCTGCTACACACTCTGCTAGGGAGATTTTAATTAGCCTGTTTGTGGATAACTCTCACCTTTCTACCCTTCTACCGGAGGGAGGAGAGTCTCATCTGCCAGGGAATTCCAGTGTTTCAAAAACCAGCTTATATACCATGATAGGGATTTGAACCAAGGCCTCAGTGTATGGTAGGCAACTAACATATCCATTATACCACCAACACTACTAGCTAAAAGTTGCTGAAAGTTGCTGAAAGTTGCTGAAAGTAGCTGAAAGTAGCCGAAAGTAGCCTAGCATGTACCATTTATGCTTAATGCAAGAGAAAAATTAGACAAGACAAATAACATTTATATCACACTTTTCTCCTGGCAGACTCAAAGCACCAGAGCTGCAGCCACTAGGGCACACTCTATAGGCCAGTGATGGCTAACCTTGGCACTCCAGCTGTGACAAAACTACAAATCCCATCATGCTTCTGCCTCCCCGAGCTATGCTTAGAGCTGTCAGAGTATTGCAATGCCTCATGGGACTTGTAGTTCCACCACAGCTGGAGTGCCAAGGTTAGCCATCACTGCTATAGGCAGTAGCACAGATATGTAGCCAGACATGGCCTTGTATTTTGTGTTCAACAGTTGTCAAGAGAAAAATTAGACAAGACAGCAGTGTTAGGAAGACTTGCCTAAGGTCTCCTACTGAATAGGTGCTGGCTTACTGACTAGACAGAGATGAGATTTGAACTCTGGTCTCCTGTGTCAGAGGCAGAGCCATTCACCATTACACCTTGCAGCCACTGCTTACCAGCATGTAGCCAGACATGGCCTTGTATTTTGTGTTCAACAGTTGTCACGAGAAAAATTAGACAAGAGAGCAGTGTTAGGAAGACTTGCCTAAGGTCTCCTGCAGCATAGGTGCTGGCTTACTGAACAGACAGAAACGAGATTCAAACTCTGGTCTCCTGTGTCAGAGCCATTCACCATTACACCATGCAGCCACTGCTTACCAGCATGTAGCCAGACATGGCCTTGTATTTTGTGTTCAACAGTTGTCACAAGAAACATTAAACAAGATAGCAGTGTTAGGAAGACTTGCCTAAGGTCTCCTACTGAATAGGTGCTGGCTTACTGACTAGACAGAGATGAGATTTGAACTCTGGTCTCCTGTGTCAGAGCCAATCACCACTACACCATGCAGCCACTGCTTACAGACATGTAGCCAGACATGGCCTTGTATTTTGTGTTCAACAGTTGTCCAAAGAGAATCCCAGATAGCCAGGTAGATTCATCTCTCTCTCTCTCTCTCTCTCTCTCTCTCTCTCTCACCAACACTACATGCTGAAGCCAGCCTAGCATGTACCATTTATGCTCAATCCATTTATGCTCAAAATACAATTCCGCGGAAAGCGGTGACCATCCCTACTAGAGAGAGAGAGAGAGAGAGAGAGAGAGAGAGAGAGAGAGAGAGAGAGAGAGAGAGAGAGAGAGAGAGAGAGAGAGAGAGAGAGAGAGGGATATGAATCTACCTGGCTGTCTGAGGTTCTCTTTGGACAACTGTTGAACACAAAAGACAAGGCCATGTCTGGCTACAAGCCAGTAAGCAGTGGCTGCATGGTGTAATGGTGAATGGCTCTGCCTCTGACACAGGAGACCAGAGTTCAAATCTAGTCTCTGTCTGTTCAGTAAGCCAGCACCTATTCAGTAGGAGACCTAAGGCAAGTCTACCTAACACTGCTATTTTGTCTAATTTTTCTCGTGACAACTGTTGAACACAAAATACAAGGCCATGTCTGGCTACATGTCTGGCTACATGTCTGTAAGCAGTGGCTGCATGGTGTAATGGTGAATGGCTCTGCCTCTGACACAGGAGACCAGAGTTCGAATCTTGTCTCTGTCTGTTCAGTAAGCCAGCACCTATTCAGTAGGAGACCTTAGGCAAGTCTTCCTAACACTGCTATTTTGTCTATTTTTTCTCGTGACAACTGTTAAACACAAAATACAAGGCCATGTCTGGCTACATGTTGGTAAGCAGTGGCTGCATGGTGTAATGGTGAATGGCTCTGCCTCCGACACAGGAGACCAGAGTTCAACTCTCGTCTCTGTCTGTTCAGTAAGCCAGCACCCATTCAGTAGGAGACCTTAGGCAAGTCTTCCTAACACTGCTATCTTGTCTAATTTTTCTCTTGACAACTGTTGAACACAAAATACAAGGCCATGTCTGGCTACATATCTGTGCTACTGCCTATATAGAGTGTGCCCTAGTGGCTGCAGCTCTGGTGCTTTGAGTCTGCCAGGAGAAAAGTGTGATATAAATGTTATTTGTCTTGTCTAATTTTTCTCTTGCATTAAGCATAAATGGTACATGCTAGGCTACTTTCAGCTACTTTCAGCTACTTTCAACTACTTTCAACTACTTTCAACTAGTGTTGGGCGAACAGTGTTCGCCACTGTTCGGGTTCTGCAGAACATCACCCTGTTCGGGTGATGTTCGAGTTCGGCCGAACACCTGATGGTGTTCGGCCAAACCGTTCGGCCACATGGCCGAACTAAGAGCGCATGGCCGAACGTTCCCCGAACGTTCGGCTAGAGCTGTGATTGGCTGAACGGGTCACGTGGTTCGGACCCGAACGCGCTCTGATTGGCCGAACTGTCACATGGTTCGGGTAAATAAATACCCGAACCACGTCATATCTCCGCCATTTGTCTGTGGGTTTAGCTTTGGGTAGGCAGGCAGGGTAGTTCGCGCTCCAGCCACCCTAGCCAGGGTCCCCCCAGTCATTGTGTCGCTGCTGGGAATAGTAGTACACCGCTCGCTCAGCCACACTATATAGCATTCTGTTTACTGCCACTCTGTGTACCTCGCTCAGCCACACTATATAGCATTCTGTTTACTGCCACTCTGTGTCTGCTGGGAATAGTAGTACACCGCTCGCTCAGCCACACTATATAGCATTCTGTTTACTGCCTCTCTGTGTACCTCGCTCAGCCACACTATATAGCATTGTGTTTACTGCCACTCTGCTTCTGCTGGGAACAGTAGTACACCGCTCGCTCAGCCACACTATATAGCATTCTGTTTACTGCCACTCTGTGTACCTCGCTCAGCCACACTATATAGCATTGTGTTTACTGCCACTTTGTGTCTGCTGGGAATAGTAGTACACCGCTCGCTCAGCCACACTATATAGCATTGTGTTTACAGCCACTCTGTGTACCTCGCTCAGCCACACTATATAGCATTCTGTTTACTGCCACTCTGTGTCTGCTGGGAACAGTACTACACCGCTCGCTCAGCCACACTATATAGCATTGTGTTTACTGCCACTCTGTGTACCTTGCTCAGCCACACTATATAGCATTGTGTTTACTGTCACTCTGTGTCTGCTGGGAACAGTAGTACACCGCTCGCTCAGCCACACTATATAGCATTGTGTTTACTGCCACTCTGTGTCTGCAGGGAACAGTAGTACACTGCCGCTCACTCAGTCACCCCATTACTATATAGCATTGCTGGGATCTGTAGTACTCTGCTCACCCACCTATACCATTGTACTGCCAGTCACTGTGTATATTGCTGGGATCTGTAGTACTTCACTCACCGTCAACCACCATATAGCATTGCGTACTCTGCCAGTCAGTGTGTATATTGCTGGGATCAGTAATACTCCACTCAACGTCAACCACTATATGAGCTCACCATGAGTTCCTCAGAGACCTCCGCTGTGAGCAGCACTCCCAACAACAGCAACAGCCAACGCCCCACGCAAGCTATAACATCCACCCCAGCAGCCAGTGGTCAGCAGCAGCCCTCCCCGGAGGAGAACGTTGTGTCCATCGGTCCGGCGCCAGAGCGATTATTGAGGGCTGCCATTGAGGAGATGATGGGGCCTGATGTGGAGGAGGAGGTCGGGCTCAGGCCAGCATCCCAAGTTAATGTTGAGGATGATGAGGGGTCTGTGTCTGGGGATGTTGGGGTGGCAGAGGTGGTGGGTGGGTCAGACTCAGGAGAAGAGTTGTATGATGAGGATGATGATCGGGACCATCTGTATGTGCCTCAGAGTCCGACCCCGGAAAACATGTTGTATCGTTTGTTTAGGTACTAAAATCTGCGTTCCCACTTCCCAGTACTGCCCGGGTTCACGGATCCATATAATTTTTTGGGCAGCACTATCAAACTGTGGTACTATGAGTGAGTTGCCATGGTCCTTCTGTGCTGTCACACTCACCGTCTGTCTGCAGATGGATTGTTCAACACCGCTACGCCATCTGACATGTAGTCCTTGACTATCTTCTCCAGGCGATTGGTGTTGGAGGACGTGGAACTGCCCGATTGCTGTTCTGTGGGCTGCTGCATGGGTGTCAGAAAATGTTCCCACTCCAAGGACACTGCCAATACCATTCCCTTTTGGGCACTAGCAGCAGCTTGTGTTCTTTGCTGCCCTCCTGGTCCTCCTGGGTTTGCTGAAGTCAGTCTGTCGGCGTACAACTGGCTAGAGAAGGAGGAGGATGTCAATCTCCTCTCTAAAGTCTCCATCCTCAAGGGCCTGCTGGAATTGTTCCATTTTTGACCTGTCTGACACTTTCTTCAATCAGTTTTTTAACATTGTGTTTGTATAAACTGGGTATAAACCCAGTAATTGGTGTTGTCCAGAATAATGAATAATAATGAATAGTGAATAATGCGCGGGCCGCGTTCTGCAGTCTAGCATGAATTGAGCCATGTGTGCCAGAGAATCCTGCCAGACTCCTCTGTCTTCATGTTCTTGTGAGCGTTGTGATTGTTGTGATGCACCATATTCGTCACCAGCATCACTTTCTTCCTCTTCTGCTGTCCATTCCCGCTAAATTGTGGAAGTCCAACGTGCATCGCTCTGTCCCTCGGCAGTGGGGGCATCCAATTCCTGCTCCAACTCCAGCTGTTCCTCGTCCTGTTCTTTGTCATAGCTGGGACCAGGGTTTCCTGAGGCAGGTTGCCTGATGTTGGTATCATCACGCTGATTGTTTTCATCTTCAGATTCCCCCACTTGCATCATGCCAGTGGTTTCCATCTTCAACATTGATTTCTTCAGTAAACACAGCAGTGGTATTGTAATGCTGACTGTAGAGTTGTCACTGCTCAGTCACAAGCAACGTGGATTGCTCAACATTTTGGAGGACTTGGCAGAGATCCAACATGGTGGCCCAATCAGATCCACAGAAGCTTGGTAGCTAGCTGCTGGAATGCGCCTCGGCACTGCGCAAAAGCGTGCTAGCATGTGCAGCGTAGAATTCCAGCGCGTAGGGAGGGACATCACCCAGCGAGCGATGGTGCGCTAGATTGAAGCGCTCCTGCATCTCTTGGTGAGTCCTTCAGAAGCGGTACTGGACTTTAAAAAATGTTTTTTTTTTCCTTCAACAGAAAATCTGCCACGTTGGAGTAAGGAGGACGCCGCCGACCCCGACACCAAGCTGAACCCCGGGGAACTCCAAGCAGAGGATCTTCAGGAACCCTCAAGGCTTTGAGCAAGCTGAGGAGGATCAGCAGTCCCGACGAGACCTCTCCTCATATGTGACTGTGTGCAGTGGAGTAGAGCTCCCCAGAACAACCTCTCACTTGTCACTTTGTCACTGGTCACTTTGTCACTTTGTCACTTTGTCACTTTGTCACTTGTCACTTGTCACTTTGTCACTTGTCACTTTGTCATTTTGTCACTTTGTCATTTTGTCACTTTGTCAGTCACTTTGTCACTTTGTCACTGGTCACTTTGTCACTTTTCACTTTGTCACTTGTCACTTGGTCACTTGTCACTTGGTCACTTGGTCACTTGTCCAGATGATCTCGGTACACCTCCAGCGATTCAAATTCCTGCACACATTGCTCTGGGATTTGGGTGTGATGAATGATGCATCTAACTGGCCACCGGAGGCAATTAAGGCCTTCAAAACATTGAAAGCAGCTTTCTGTTCCGCCCCCATTTTGCGTCATGTTGAGTTGTTGACGTCATGTTCATCCTCGGCCTCGCCTTGCATTTCAGTGCGAGGTGCATTTTCCACAGAAAAAGGTTGTGAATCCGGGCACAACATTTGTGGCTGTTCCATTGACCTTTCACAGGTAGAATATTGTGGGGGTGGGAATAGCTCCTCCGAATAGCCCATTGTGTCCTGAAAACTACTCATTGCATTGCTTTGCGCACGCATTTTTTTGTCCTCATGCAAGGCCTGAGTTGCGCCTGAAAGCGTGGCCTTCTCCTCCTGCGCCTCCTCCTGTTCCATCACGTCTGCTGCTGCTGGGTTAGCGTTGCCGCCCGATCCCTGTATATTGAACCTCTTATCTTTATTACATTTATGACTGCATGGCGGTACAAAGCATGCTATCCGCACGCTTCTTGTCCTCATGCAAGGCCTGGGTTGTTGTGTCTCAAAGCGTGGCCTTCTCCTCCTGCGCCTCCTCCTGTTCCATCACGTGTGCTGCTGCTGCTGCTGGGTTAGCGTTGCCGGTCCCTGTTTATGGAACCTCTCATCTTTATTACATTTATGACTGCATGGCAGTAAAAAGCATGCTATCCGCACGCTTCTTGTCCTCATGCAAGGCCTGGGTTGTTGTGTCTCAAAAAGCGTGGCCTTCTCCTCCTGCGCCTCCTCCTCCTGTTCCATCACGTGTGCTGCTGCTGGTGCTGGGTTAGCGTTACCGGTCCCTTTTCCTGGAACCTCTTCTCTATATTACATTTATGACTGCATGGCGACAAAAAGCATGTTACCTGTAGTGTTGGGCGAACATCTAGATGTTCGGGTTCGGGCCGAACAGGCCGAACATGGCCGCGATGTTCGGGTGTTCGACCCGAACTCCGAACATAATGGAAGTCAATGGGGACCCGAACTTTTGTGGTTTGTAAAGCCTCCTTACATGCTACATACCCCAAATTTACAGGGTATGTGCACCTTGGGAGTGGGTACAAGAGGAAAACAAATTAGCAAAAAGAGCTTATAGTTTTTGAGAAAATCGATTTTAAAGTTTCAAAGGGAAAACTGTCTTTTAAATGCGGGAAATGTCTGTTTTCTTTGCACAGGTAACATGTTTTTTGTCGGCATGCAGTCATAAATGTAATACATATAAGAGGTTCCAGGAAAAGGGACCGGTAACGCTAACCCAGCAGCAGCACACGTGATGGAACAGGAGGAGGCGCAGGAGGATAAGGCCACGCTTTGTGAGACACAACAACCCAGGCCTTGCATGAGGGCAAGAAGCGTGCGGATAGCATGCTTTGTACCGCCATGCAGTCATAAATGTAATAAAGATAAGTGGTTCAATAAACAGGGACCACGCGGCAACGCTAACCCAGCAGCAGCAGACGTGATGGAACAGGAGCAGGCGCAGGAGGAGAAGGCCACGCTTTGTGAGACACAACAACCCAGGCCTTGCATGAGGGCAAGAAGCGTGCGGATAGCATGCTTTGTACCGCCATGCAGTCATAAATGTAATAAAGATAAGTGGTTCAATAAACAGGGACCACGCGGCAACGCTAACCCAGCAGCAGCAGACGTGATGGAACAGGAGCAGGCGCAGGAGGAGAAGGCCACGGTTTTTGAGACACAACAACCTAGGCCTTGCATGAGGACAAAAAGCGTGCGGATATAGCAGCAATGCTTTTTGCCGCCATGCAGTCATAAATGTAATACAGATGAGAGGTTCAATAAACAGGGACCGGAAATGCTACACCATCCCAGATGTTCATTGGTCATGTTACTTGGTTGGGGTCCTGGAGTGTTGCGTAGTCATTTCCAATCCAGGATTGATTCATTTTAATTTGAGTCAGACGGTCTGCATTTTCTGTGGAGAGGCGGATACGCCGATCTGTGATGATGCCTCCGGCAGCACTGAAACAACGTTCCGACATAACGCTGGCTGCCGGGCAAGCCAGCACCTCTATTGCGTACATTGCCAGTTCGTGCCAGGTGTCTAGCTTCGATACCCAATAGTTGAAGGGTGCAGATGGTGGATTGTTCGACACAGCTACGTCATCTGACATGTAGTCCTTGACCATCTTCTCCAGGCGATCGGTGTTGGAGGTGGATCTGCACGCTTGCTGTTCAGTGGGCTGCTGCTGCATGGGTGTCAGAAAATGTTCCCACTCCAAGGACACTGCCGATACCATTCCCTTTTGGGCACTAGCTGCGGCTTGCATTGTTTGCTGCCCTCCTGGTCGTCCTGGGTTTGCGGAAGTCAGTCTGTCTGCGTACAACTGGCTAGAGGAGGGGGAGGATGTCAATCTCCTCTCTAAAGTCTCCACAAGGGCCTGCTGGTATTCTTCCATTTTGACCTGTCTGACTCTTTCTTCAAGCAGTTTTGGAACATTGTGTTTGTACCGTGGATCCAGAAGGGTATAAACCCAGTAATTGGTGTTGTCCAGAATGCGCACAATGCGTGGGTCACGTTCAATGCAGTCTAGCATGAATTGAGCCATGTGTGCCAGAGTCCTACCAGAATCCTCATCATCCTCTTGTGAGCGTTGTGATAGTTGTTGTGATGCATCATAGTCGTCACCTTCCTCCTGGTCTGCTTCTGCTGACCATTCGCGTTGAATTGTGGAAGTCCAACGTGCACCGCTCTGGCCCTCGTCAGTGGTGGCATGAAATTCCTGCTCCAACTCCAGCTGTTCCTCCTCCTCTTCTTCGTCATAGCTGCTGGGGCCAGCGTTCCCTGAGGCGGATGGCCTGATGTTGGTACCATCACGCTGATCGTTTTCTCCTTCAGATTCCCCCAGTTGCATCATGACAGCTGTTTCCTTGATTTTCAACATTGACCTCTTCAGTAAACACAGCAGTGGTATGGTAATGCTGACTGAAGAGTTGTCACTGCTCACAAGCAACGTGGATTGCTCAAAATTTTGGAGGACTTGGCAGAGGTCCAACATGTTGGCCCAATCGGATCCACAGAAGCTTGGCAGCTGTCCGGATGCGCCTCGGTACTGCGCCGTCATGTACTGGACCACTGCACTCTTCTGCTCACAAAAGCGTGCTAGCATGTGCAGCGTAGAATTCCAGCGCGTAGGGACATCACACAGCAAGCGATGGTGGGGGAGATTGAAGCGCTCCTGCATCTTGGCGAGTGCCCCCTAAGCAGTACTGGAATTTCTACAATGTTTGGCCACTCGACGCACCTTCAACAGAAGATCGGCCACGCCTGGGTATGTCCTCAGGAACCGCTGAACTACTAGGTTCATCACGTGCGCCAGGCAAGGGATGTGTGTCAGCTTAGCCAACCTTAAAGCGCGAATGAGATTACTCCCATTATCACACACAACCATGCCCGGTTTCAAGTCCAGCGGTGCCAGCCACAAATCCGTCTGTTCCTTTATTCCCTTCCAAATTTCCTCCCCTGTGTGCTGCTTATCCCCAAGGCAGATCAGCTTCAGCAACGCTTGCTGACGCATGCCAACAGCTGTGCTGCACTGCTTCCACGATCCTACTGCTGCTGGGTTAGCGTTTCCGGATGAGGTACAGCTTTGAGATGCGTTGGAGGAGAAGGAGTCAGAGAGGTAGGTGCTGCTGTTGTTATCCAGTGGGAGGGACGGTGGTGCAGCTGTTTGCGGCGTGGGCAACACCCGCGCCGTAGCAGGTGAGGAATCGCTGCCAGGCTCCACAAGGTTCACCCAGTGCGCGGTAAGGGAGATGTATCGACCCTGGCCGAACGCACTCGTCCAAGTGTCAGTGGTGAGGTGAACCTTGCAGGCAACGGCATTCTTCAAGCTTCGGGTTATTTTGCTGACCACGTGCTCATGCAACTCAGGCACTGCAGAGCGCGCAAAGTGGTAGCGGCTGGGAACCACGTAACGTGGGATGGCCACTGACATCATGCCCTTGAAGCTGTTTGTCTCCACCACTCGATATGGCAGCATTTCGCAGGCCAGAAGCTTGGCTATGCTGGCTGTTACTGCCACGGCCCGGGGGTCATTTGCTGGCAATTTCCTCTTGCGCTCAAACATCTCCGACACAGACAACTGAACCGTAGCGCTGCACACGGAAGGGCTGTTGGTTGTTGTGTTTGATGAACACTGGGAGACCTCAAGAGCACTACTCCGGAAAGTGACAGTGTCAGCGTCGTCTGATGTTTGTGAATGTTGTGAACCACGCAATGGCTGGGCTACTGCTGCTGCTGAGGCGGGTCTGGTGGTGAGTCTGGTGAACCCAAGGGAGGCAGTGTTGCTGGTACCCTGTCCTGCCGCGTTTGCCCACAGAGTGGGATGTTTGGATAGCATGTGGCGGCTCATGCTGGTGGTGGAGAGGTTGTTAATACTTTTCCCCCTGCTCAGGCGAGTCTTGCACACCTTGCAAATCGCCATGGTAACATCCTCAGTGCAGTCTTCAAAGAAAGCCCAGACTTTGGAGCACCTGCCTCCTTGCTGGCGATTTCTGTTTCCTCCTCTTTTGCCTCTCACTCTAACTTCCACGCTTGTGGTGCCTGAAATTGCGCGCCGCCTACCTTGTGGCACAAGGCGAACTCGTGCAGCAGTGGGTTCTTCAACAGACTCATCTGTGCTGCTGCTACGACGGCGATGTTTTTGTTCACAAATAAAATCTGGGTCTCTGTCCACATTGTCCATACCCTCCTCTTCCATCTCCTCAAACTCGTCATATGTCATTGTGGGGGGCCGCCGCCGTGGAGTAGAGCTCCCCAGAACAACCTCTGCGCAGCTCACTCCAACGTCGTCTTCCAGATCTTGTCGGCCGACCTCCTGCAATTGCAACCCCTCCTGCCCAACTTGCTCTGGGATTTGGGTTTCCAAGTCCTCCTCGGACTCGCCTTGTATTTCAGTGCGCGGTGCATTTCCCACAGTTAATGGTTGTGAATCCGGGCACAACATTTCTGGCTGTTCCTCCATTGACCTTTCATAGGTGGAAGTTTGTTGGGCTGGGAATAGCTCCTGCGAATACCCCATTGTGTCCTGAGGTAATTCATAGGACTGGTTATCTGGCAGTTGTGTGCGTGGTGTCGCTGCCGGTTGTGTCAGCTTTGTGCCCACTGGCTCCTTGTAACTGGCTGAGGACTCGGACCTCGTGCGTGATGTGCTGGTGCTGCTTAACCCACTGCTGGACGCTTGAGAGGTCATCCAAGTAATTATCTGGTCCTGTTCTTTTGGATTTGTGAGGGTTGTTGTCCTGGACAACATGGGCGGTATTGAGTGGGTTTTCTTGGGTGCTCCCCTGTGGCCTGTACGTGAACCGTCAGGGGAAACACCTCTTCCCTTGCCCCTTCCTCTTTCACCGGATTTCTTCCTCATTTCACTTATCCTTACAGTACACGCTGACTGGCAGCAGTACAGTGGCAGTACAGAAATGCTATACAGTACCACTATTCCACGCAGCGACACAGAGCACAATGCATTACAGTGGCGGGTGAGCGGTGTACTACTGTTCCCATGCCCAGCAGACACAGAGTGGAAGTAAACACAATGCTATATAGTCTGGCTGAGCGGTGTACACAGAGTGGCAGTACACACAATGCTATATAGTCTGGCTAAGCCGTGTACACAGAGTGTCAGAAAACACAATGCTATATATAGCGTGGCTGAGCGAGGTGCACAGTGGCAGTACACACAATGCTATATTAGTCAGGCTAAGCCGTGTACACAGAGTGTCAGAAAACACAATGCTATATATAGCGTGGCTGAGCGAGGTGCACAGTGGCAGTACACACAATGCTTTATAGTCAGGCTGAGCCGTGTACACAGAGTGTCAGTAAACAATGGTATATAGTCTGGCTGAGCGGTGTACACAGAGTGTCAGTAAACAACGGTATATAGTCTGGCTGAGCGGTGTACACAGAGTGGCAGTAAACACAATGCTATATATAGCGTGGCTGAGCGAGGTGCACAGTGGCAGTACACACAATGCTATAGAGCCAGGCTAAGCCGTGTACACAGAGTGTCAGAAAACACAATGCTATATATAGCGTGGCTGAGCGAGGTGCACAGTGGCAGTACACACAATGCTTTATAGTCAGGCTGAGCCGTGTACACAGAGTGTCAGTAAACAATGGTATATAGTCTGGCTGAGCGGTGTACACAGAGTGTCAGTAAACAACGGTATATAGTCTGGCTGAGCGGTGTACACAGAGTGGCAGTAAACACAATGCTATATATAGCATGGCTGAGCGAGGTGCACAGTGGCAGTACACACAATGCTATATAGTCAGGCTAAGCCGTGTACACAGAGTGTCAGAAAACACAATGCTATATATAGCGTGGCTGAGCGAGGTGCACAGTGGCAGTACACACAATGCTTTATAGTCAGGCTGAGCCGTGTACACAGAGTGTCAGTAAACAATGGTATATAGTCTGGCTGAGCGGTGTACACAGAGTGTCAGTAAACAACGGTATATAGTCTGGCTGAGCGGTGTACACAGAGTGGCAGTAAACACAATGCTATATATAGCGTGGCTGAGCGAGGTGCACAGTGGCAGTACACACAATGCTATAGAGCCAGGCTAAGCCGTGTACACAGAGTGTCAGAAAACACAATGCTATATATAGCGTGGCTGAGCGAGGTGCACAGTGGCAGTACACACAATGCTATATTAGTCAGGCTAAGCCGTGTACACAGAGTGTCAGAAAACACAATGCTATATATAGCGTGGCTGAGCGAGGTGCACAGTGGCAGTACACACAATGCTATATATAGCGTGGCTGAGCGAGGTGCACAGTGGCAGTACACACAATGCTATATATAGCGTGGCTGAGCGAGGTGCACAGTGGCAGTACACACAATGCTATATTAGTCAGGCTAAGCCGTGTACACAGAGTGTCAGAAAACACAATGCTATATATATAGCGTGGCTGAGCGAGGTGCACAGTGGCAGTACACACAATGCTATATATAGCGTGGCTGAGCGAGGTGCACAGTGGCAGTACACACAATGCTATATATAGCGTGGCTGAGCGAGGTGCACAGTGGCAGTACACACAATGCTATATATAGCGTGGCTGAGCGAGGTGCACAGTGGCAGTACACACAATGCTATATTAGTCAGGCTAAGCCGTGTACACAGAGTGTCAGAAAACACAATGCTATATATAGCGTGGCTGAGCGAGGTGCACAGTGGCAGTACACACAATGCTATATATAGCGTGGCTGAGCGAGGTGCACAGTGGCAGTACACACAATGCTATATATAGCGTGGCTGAGCGAGGTGCACAGTGGCAGTACACACAATGCTATATTAGTCAGGCTAAGCCGTGTACACAGAGTGTCAGAAAACACAATGCTATATATATAGCGTGGCTGAGCGAGGTGCACAGTGGCAGTACACACAATGCTATATATAGCGTGGCTGAGCGAGGTGCACAGTGGCAGTACACACAATGCTATATATAGCGTGGCTGAGCGAGGTGCACAGTGGCAGTACACACAATGCTATATATAGCGTGGCTGAGCGAGGTGCACAGTGGCAGTACACACAATGCTATATTAGTCAGGCTAAGCCGTGTACACAGAGTGTCAGAAAACACAATGCTATATATATAGCGTGGCTGAGCGAGGTGCACAGTGGCAGTACACACAATGCTATATATAGCGTGGCTGAGCGAGGTGCACAGTGGCAGTACACACAATGCTATATATAGCGTGGCTGAGCGAGGTGCACAGTGGCAGTACACACAATGCTATATTAGTCAGGCTAAGCCGTGTACACAGAGTGTCAGAAAACACAATGCTATATATATAGCGTGGCTGAGCGAGGTACACAGTGGCAGTAAACAATGCTATATATAGTGTGGCTGAGCGAGCGGTGTACTACTGTTCCCAGCAGCGACACACAATGACTGGGGGGGACCCTGGCTAGCGTGGCTGGAGAGCGAACTACCCTGCCTGCCTACCCAAAGCTAAACCCACAGACAAATGGCGGAGATATGACGTGGTTCGGGTATTTATTTACCCGAACCACATGACCGTTCGGCCAATCAGAGCGCGTTCGGGCCCGAACCACGTGACCCGTTCGGCCAATCACAGCGCTAGCCGAACGTTCGGGGAACGTTTGGCCATGCGCTCTTAGTTCGGCCATGTGGCCGAACGGTTTGGCCGAGCACCGTCAGGTGTTCGGCCGAACTCGAACATCACCCGAACAGGGTGATGTTCTGCAGAACCCGAACAGTGGCGAACACTGTTCGCCCAACACTAGTTACCTGTGCAAAGAAACATGACATTTTCCACATTTAAAAGACAGTTTTTCCTTTGAAACTTTACAATCAATTTTCTCAAAAACTATAAGCTCTTTTTCAAATATTTTTTTCCTCTTGTACCCACTCCCAAGGTGCACATACCCTGCAAATGTGGGATATGTAGCATGTAAGGAAGCTTTACAAAGCACGAAAGTTCGGGTCCCCATTGACTTCCATTATGTTCGGAGTTCGGCGCGAACACCCGAACATCGCGGCGATGTTCGGCGAACGTTCGCGAACCCGAACATCTAGGTGTTTGCCCAACACTACTTTCAACTAGTAGTGTTGGTGGTACAATGGATATGTTAGTTGCCTACCATACACTGAGGCCTGGGTGCAAATCCCTATGATGGTATATAAGCTGTTTTTTTAAATACTGGAATTCCCTGGCAGATGAGAACCTCCTCCCTCCGGTAGGAGGTAGAAGGGTAGAAGGGAAGAAGGGGAGGAGGGAGCCCAATTAAAATCTCCCTAGCAGAGTGTGTAGCAGCTGTCCCATAACTAATTAGTGTAGGCAGACAACTGAGTCTAATGGTATAAGGACCTAGCTTGGAGGAGGGAGGGTGGGATCCTCCAGCAGTGATGTGTATTTCACTCAATCAGGTGTGCCTCCAGGTAATAGAGCTCTTGAAACATTTTTTCTAGCTGGTAGAATTTTTTCAAATTTTCAAAGTTCGCCTCCCCATTGAAGTCTATTGCCTTTCGTGAACTTTTTCGCGAACCAAACCTTTTGCGGAAGTTCACGAACAGGGTTCGCGAACCGAAAATCGGAGGTTCGCGACATCTCTAGCGAAGACGGAGCAGCGGTGACTGGGGGCAGTCACGCTGGCGGAGCAGGTAACGTATTGCCACTCTATTGCGTCGGTCGTCGGGCACTCGAACGCCGCTAGCGACATGCTCCCAACCCGCGGGCGATTGACGGTAATTTTCCGCACGGAGCGATCAGCGGGATGGGACGGAATAGATCGAAATTCAGCGTGTAGCGGGAACGATGTGACAGCAGATTCAATCCCAGTGATCGAATCTGCTGTCGATCTGGCAGGAATCGGCCTAGTGTATGGCCAGCATAACACTTTTAATGGTAGGGTTCTCAAACTTTTCACAATTGGTCACTCACTGGGTGACTGGGATTAATATTCAGAGAAGTGAGTGGAGCCTACAAAAGCCAATCAAAATTCACCTATTGATTTTCAAGGGGGATATGTAATTGCTACCATTCTTGCACTGTTAATGGCACAAGCACACCTGGTACAGTTGGTCATTGGGTGACTGGCGTTCAAATTCAGACAAAGGGGTGGAGCCACAAACAGCCAATCAGATTTGTTTACTCTCAATGCAAATTATTGATGCCAAAGACCGCAAAGCTAACAAACTTGGTTATTGAGTAATTTTGTGTTAGGGTTAGAAATATTAGGCGGAGCCAACACCAGCCAAATACATACCTGAACAATGTTAGGAAATAAGTGGGTGGAGAAAAATACAAATTTCATTGCACAAATGTAAACTGAAGCCATTCTTACACTGTTAATGGTAGGGTTCTCAAACTTTGCACAGTTGGTCACTGGGTGACTGGGATTAATATTCATAAAAGTGGGTGGAGCCTATAAAAGCCAATCAAAATCCACCTATTGATTTTTAAGGGGAATATTGAATTGCTGCCATTCTTGCACTGTTAATCACCTGTACCTGGTACAGTTGGCCATTGGGTGATTGGGGTTCAAATTCAGAAAAGGGGTGGAGCCATATCCAATCAGATTAATTTTATTTCATTGCAAATTATTGATGCCAAAGACTGCAAAGCTCACATACTTGGTCATTAATATAATTGTGTGTTAGGATTAGGAAAAGTGGGCAGAGCCAACACTAGCCAAATACATACCCGGGCAACGCCGGGCATCCGGCTAGTATAATACATGGGAAAGTTCGGATGTTCGGATGTTTAGCTGTTTGGATGTTTGTTACTCGATCACGCAAAAATGGCTGAACAGATTTGAATGAAATTTGGCACACACATAGTACACTACCTGGAATAAAGTATAGGATGCTTTTTATTCCCATAACCAAAAAGTCGGCGGAGACAAATATGAATTACCTTGGGAAAGTTTAAACGGCAGCCATTCTTACACTGTTACTATTATTCAGAAAAGTGGGTGGTGCCTACAAAAGCCAATCAAATTTCGCCTATTGATTTTGAAGGGGTATATTGTAATTTAGTAATTGTGTGTTATGGTTAGAAAAAGTGGGCGCAGCCAAAACCAGCTAAATACATACCCGGGCAATGTAGAAAAAAAGGAGGAGAACCGAGAGCCCAATATGGTGTAGTACGTTAAGACAATTGGTATAATGAGAAGGAGTAAGTTAAGGTAGTTTAATCGAGAATATATATTATGCTTCTATGTGTATATGACATCTTTGTACTCCTATTAATTATTTATATAGATACGTGGTTATGTTGGGGTGAGAGAGGATCGAGTGTAAAGTAAAGGGAATGTGGAATAATAAAAGGTATATAAGGTATTATCCCATTTAATAGATGTTGAAACACATTACGTGAAATGAATGATATAAATTTATATTCTTTCTCCTCTCCCCCTCTTACTACTGTTCATCTAATACACCCCTTTGACAGTTAGTTTGAAGTAATGTACAATGGTATACTGTTCAAGTTAGTAATAATCATAACAAGATCACCACATACTAGGAGATACTGTTAATAGTACACATGTAGCATAGTTTTTAATTCTGTTTTTAGAGTTAGCAAGACTCTATCAGCTGTCTGTTGCGTCCCAACACATGCAGAGATACAGTCTTGCTATTCCCTTTACTTTGCTGCCATCTAGTGGCTGCAATGCCAGCAGACGCACATGGTGATGTGCGTAGGTGGCTGCAACCAGCGTGGAACGCCCGAACTTCCGGGCGGAAGCTGTCAGAGGATGGCGACCGCCCGGAATGGAAGGGCATACGACGGGGACCTGCGCGCCAAGTATTCTGGGAAGTTTCCCACTCATTAAATACGGCGAGAGCTGACATTATGGCGTGCGCATTGCCTCAGAAGACGCTCAGGAGAGCGAAACGGTCGTTAGGCGGCCCCACCGCTTCCACCTCACCCCACAGCCACCATAGTAACGGGTAGGACCATTTTTATTATGGACTCTGTCATTATGCAATCTGCATGAAGCCTCAGAAATAAAGCTTTTTTAATGCTATCTTGCTTGCATGTGCCGACTATCTTCTCGCTTTCTAATAAATTTTTTGTTGTCAAACTACACAGTTTGTGTGTCTGCTTGAGGGAGGTAAGTCCACCACTGCCTCCTAAGCGATTTTAAAGGTTTTAAATACTGTTTTTACTCTTTTGGCGCCTCTGTTCACTTTACAATACCCGGGCAATGGCATGTCATCAGTGGGCGGAGACAAATACAAATCAAATTTTACTGGGAAAATGTAAACTGCAGCCTTTCTTACACTGTTAATTGTAGGGTTCTCAAACTTTACACAGTTGGTCACTGGATGACCGGGATTAATATTCAGAAAAGTGGGTGGCGCTTACAAAAGCAAATCAAAATTCACCTACTGATTTTCAAGGGGAATCGTACTAATATTGTAAACTAGCTGGACGCCCGGCGTTGCCCGGATACATATTTGGCTGGTGTTGGCCCCGCCAGCTTTTCCTAACCCTAACGAACAATTACTTAATTACTTAATGACCAAGTTTGTGAGCTTTGCGATCTTTGGTATCAATAATTTGCATTGAAATAAAATAAATCTGATTGGCTATGGCTCCACCCCTTTTCTGAATTTGAACCCAAATCACCCAACGGCCAAGTGTACCAGGTACAGGTGATTAACAGTGCAGGAGGCTTGTGCCATTAACTGTGTAAGAATGGCAACATTTAAATATTCCCCTTAAAAATCAATAGGTGGATTTTGATTGGCTTTTGTACGCTCCACCCACCTTTCTGAATATTAATCCCAGTCACCCAGTGACCAACTGTGCAAAGTTTGAGAACCCTACCACTAACAGTGTAAGAATGGCTGCAGTTTACATTTTCCCAATGAAATTTGTATTTTTCTCCACCCACTGATTTCCTGACATTTGTAACGATCGGTGGTTTGGCGGCTGCGGACAAGCAGGGTATGTCCGCAACCGCCTCTCCTTCCTGCAGTCAAGCTTTGTTTCTCCTCTAGGCGTCTAGCACACCGAGAGCCGTGCTGTCCCCAGCTCAAAGGGTTTCTGTCTCGCGCGGGAGCGCGCAGAGACAGGACCTTTATGTGAGCAGAAGGCGCGTCAGCTGACTTGCCGGTCGGCTGACTTCACTGGTAACTCTCGCCGTTCGGATTGGCTGGTTCCGAGGTGGGAGCGTGTCTCCACTGGAAAGGTCTGATCAAGTCTATACAGTCACCTATGTGTATAGACTGATCAAGTCTATACAGTCACTTATTTTACTAGTACCTTGCCAGCTCCTCTGGTGAGGACTAGTCTGTATATTTCTG
Source organism: Hyperolius riggenbachi (assembly GCF_040937935.1). Lineage (NCBI taxonomy): Eukaryota > Metazoa > Chordata > Amphibia > Anura > Hyperoliidae > Hyperolius > Hyperolius riggenbachi. The sequence goes on from NC_090646.1 coordinate 48,989,026, forward strand.
TATTCTTTGTTAGTACCTTTTCCAGCCCCTCTGGAGAGGTCTGTTCTATTCTATACAGTCAGTGTACTGATATTACCTAACCAGCTCCTCTGGTAAGGTCTCGCAAAACTATTAAAGTTACGGTTGCACCAAAACACTACTCTCACAGTAACCTTGCCAGCTATACTTGTATTTTTGGTGATTCTGCAGATCACCACATAATCAGGTATAGTGTCTGCATTATTGGTGATACTGCAGATCACCTAATAATCAGACGTCTGAGTTGCAGCACCCAACCGTTACAGAACAGCAGACCAAACCTACCATGGATACACTGGCCAGTCATGTGGAGGGCTTATTGACTGTTGTTGACCGATTGTCCCTCACGGTCAGCACTCAACAGACCCAGATTTTCCAGCTATCTGAGGCTTTACAAAAGTTCCTTTACAGACTGCCCCAGTGTCATACCCTTTTGTTTCAGAACCCATACTTCCTCTCCCCGAGAGATTTTCTGGGCAGAGAACCGATTTTTTGAATATCAAAAATCGGTGTCTCTCGTACTTTGAATTATGCCCAAGGGCTTCAGGGTCAGAGAGTCAGAGAGTTATTTTGGTAAAAATATTGTTATCTGCAGATTTGCAGTCAAGGGTTTATATTCTCCCAGATAACCATGAGGCTTTGGCATCTGTGAAAGAGTTCTTTAAAGCAATGGCAGTTATATACGATGATCTCGATTTAGCGATAACATCAGAGTGGAAGCTTAAGACCGTCAGACAGACTGGAGGAAAGGCAAAGATCATAGCTTTTGGACAGATCTGGAGCTAGAATATCTGAATGAACATTTTGCCCTGTCATGCAATCTACAGGTACTGAACAGGTTGTCTAGAGGTTGTACTCAACCATTAATAGGCCCAACTCTGACTACTTTTAAATATTTGATTAAAACACTCCCAGGACCATGCCCCCTATTATCTATAGTTAATAACCCTGGCTTTACCCCAGGGATGGACAGGACTTGGCTTAATGGAACCGGTTTAGAACAAGATACTAGACTCTGGGATTTCCTGGAAAGGTTCGGTCTAGCCAGCCCGCCTTCACATTTTCCATTTTTTAAATATTACCAAATATCAAGCTATATACTCAAAGAAATCAGGTCTTTAGGCCCTATTAGGACGGAAGTTTCCAATTTTGAAAAATGGTTTCTGGCTAGGACTAAACCCCCAGGGAGCTTGTCACTTCTGTATGGGTCGTTGCTGCACTTCACGGGCACTTCACGGAACAGAATTAGGGAGAGGTGGGAAGGTGAACTGCAAATTAATCTGGACAATAAACGCTGGTCGAGCTTTATAGAGAATGTTTGGATGCCTAAAAATACAGTACTTCAATTAATGCAATATAAAGTAATCATGCGCTGGTATTCTACTCCGGATGCCCTTAATAAATTATACAATTCCGTTCCATCTATTTGCTGGAGATGTTCTTATCCAGTATTACATTATTCCCACATTTGGTGGTCCTGCCCCTCAATCCAGAAATTTTGGAAAAAGGTTGAGGTTTTTTTTAAGAGTAAACACAGACCTAGACCTCCGTATCAATAAAATAGAGGCAATCTTTGGTCAGGGCCTACAAACCACTACTGAATTATCTATGGACCTCTTAATGTTTTCAACCTTGATCGGCAAGAAACTAATTATTGAACACTGGGGTACCCACATTATCCCTACAATATCAAGTTGGCTCACTAGATTTAACAAGGTCACAGAGATAGAGTACTCACATCCCCCCGAGGCCCCAATGACTGTTACCAATGAACAAAACAGATGGATAAAGCTGTATAATTTTTGTTCTGAGAAATTCAAATTCTAGCCATACTATTTTAAGGGTAATGTTAAGTAGGTATTCTTTACACTTTTACACTTTTCTCTTGGTGATGTATTTTCTATTCACCGTGTTCTCCAGTGGGTGGGACAACTGGGAGTGTGGGACAGCCCCCCAACTGGAACGAGTGCTAGTAGTGTGGTGTGTGTGTATGGTGTGTCTGTGCGTGTGTCCGTGCCTGTGCGCGTTTCCGTGCCTTTTGCCCGTGCGGGTTGTCTGTGCATGTGCCCATGCATGTGCCCATGCGTGTGTCCGTGCGTGTGTCCGTGCTAGTGTTGGGCGAACATCTAGATGTTCGGGTTCGGGCCGAACAGGCCGAACATGGCAGCGATGTTCGGGTGTTCGACCCGAACTCCGAACATAATGGAAGTCAATGGGGACCCGAACTTTTGTGGTTTGTAAAGCCTCCTTACATGCTACATACCCCAAATTTACAGGGTATGTGCACCTTGGGAGTGGGTACAAGAGGAAAAAAAAAGAGCAAAAAGAGCTTATAGTTTTTGAGAAAATCAATTTTAAAGTTTCAAAGGGAAAACTGCCTTTTAAATGCGGGAAATGTCTGTTTTCTTTGCACAGGTAACATGTTTTTTGTCGGCATGCAGTCATAAATGTAATACATATAAGAGGTTCCAGGAAAAGGGACCGGTAACGCTAACCCAGCAGCAGCACACGTGATGGAACAGGAGGAGGCGCAGGAGGAGAAGGCCACGCTTTGTGAGACACAACAACCCCGGCCTTGCATGAGGGCAAGAAGCGTGCGGATAGCATGCTTTGTACCGCCATGCAGTCATAAATGTAATAAAGATAAGAGGTTCCATAAACAGGGACCGGCAACGCTAACCCAGCAGCAGCAGCAGCAGCACACGTGATGGAACAGGAGGAGGCGCAGGAGGAGAAGGCCACGTTTTGTGAGACACAACAACCCAGGCCTTGCATGAGGACAAAAAGCGTGCGGATAGCATGCTTTTTACCGCCATGCAGTCATAAATGTAATAAAGATAAGTGGTTCAATAAACAGGGACCACGCGGCAACGCTAACCCAGCAGCAGCACACGTGATGGAACAGGAGGAGGCGCAGGAGGAGAAGGCCACGCTTTGTGAGACACAACAACCCAGGCCTTGCATGAGGACAAAAAGCGTGCGGATAGCATGCTTTTTACCGCCATGCAGTCATAAATGTAATAAAGATAAGTGGTTCAATAAACAGGGACCACGCGGCAACGCTAACCCAGCAGCAGCAGACGTGATGGAACAGGAGGAGGCGCAGGAGGAGAAGGCCACGCTTTGTGAGACACAACAACCCAGGCCTTGCATGAGGGCAAGAAGCGTGCGGATAGCATGCTTTGTACCGCCATGCAGTCATAAATGTAATAAAGATAAGTGGTTCAATAAACAGGGACCACGCGGCAACGCTAACCCAGCAGCAGCAGACGTGATGGAACAGGAGGAGGCGCAGGAGGAGAAGGCCACGCTTTGTGAGACACAACAACCCAGGCCTTGCATGAGGGCAAGAAGCGTGCGGATAGCATGCTTTGTACCGCCATGCAGTCATAAATGTAATAAAGATAAGAGGTTCAATATACAGGGATCGGGCGGCAACGCTAACCCAGCAGCAGCAGACGTGATGGAACAGGAGCAGGCGCAGGAGGAGAAGGCCACGGTTTTTGAGACACAACAACCCAGGCCTTGCATGAGGACAAAAAGCGTGCGGATATAGCAGCAATGCTTTTTGCCGCCATGCAGTCATAAATGTAATACAGATGAGAGGTTCAATAAACAGGGACCGGAAACGCTACACCATCCCAGAAGTTCATTGGTCATGTTACTTGGTTGGGGTCCTGGAGTGTTGCGTAGTCATTTCCAATCCAGGATTGATTCATTTTAATTTGAGTCAGACGGTCTGCATTTTCTGTGACGATGCCTCCGGCAGCACTGAAACAGCGTTCCGACATAACGCTGGCTGCCGGGCAAGCCAGCACCTCTATTGCGTACATTGCCAGTTCGTGCCAGGTGTCTAGCTTCGATACCCAATAGTTGAAGGGTGCAGATGGATTGTTCGACACAGCTACGTCATCTGACATGTAGTCCTTGACCATCTTCTCCAGGCGATCGGTGTTGGAGGTGGATCTGCACGCTTGCTGTTCAGTGGGCTGCTGCTGCATGGGTGTCAGAAAATGTTCCCACTCCAAGGACACTGCCGATACCATTCCCTTTTGGGTACTAGCTGCGGCTTGCGTTGTTTGCTGCCCTCCTGGTCGTCCTGGGTTTGCGGAAGTCAGTCTGTCTGCGTACAACTGGCTAGAGGAGGGGGAGGATGTCAATCTCCTCTCTAAAGTCTCCACAAGGGCCTGCTGGTATTCTTCCATTTTGACCTGTCTGACTCTTTCTTTAAGCAGTTTTGGAACATTGTGTTTGTACCGTGGATCCAGAAGGGTATAAACCCAGTAATTGGTGTTGTCCAGAATGCGCACAATGCGTGGGTCACGTTCAATGCAGTCTAGCATGAATTGAGCCATGTGTGCCAGAGTCCTACCAGAATCCTCATCATCCTCTTGTGAGCGTTGTGATAGTTGTTGTGATGCATCATAGTCGTCACCTTCCTCCTGGTCTGCTTCTGCTGACCATTCGCGTTGAATTGTGGAAGTCCAACGTGCACCGCTCTGGCCCTCGTCAGTGGTGGCTTGAAATTCCTGCTCCAACTCCAGCTGTTCCTCCTCCTCTTCTTCGTCATAGCTGCTGGGGCCAGCGTTCCCTGAGGCGGATGGCCTGATGTTGGTACCATCACGCTGATCGTTTTCTCCTTCAGATTCCCCCAGTTGCATCATGACAGCTGTTTCCTTGATTTTTAACATCGACCTCTTCAGTAAACACAGCAGTGGTATGGTAATGCTGACTGAAGAGTTGTCACTGCTCACAAGCAACGTGGATTGCTCAAAATTTTGGAGGACTTGGCAGAGGTCCAACATGTTGGCCCAATCGGATCCACAGAAGCTTGGCAGCTGGCCGGATGCGCCTCGGTACTGCGCCGTCATGTACTGGACCACTGCACTCTTCCGCTCGCAAAAGCGGGCTAGCATGTGCAGCGTAGAATTCCAGCGTGTAGGGACATCACACAGCAAGCGATGGTGGGGGAGATTGAAGCGCTCCTGCATCTTGGCGAGTGCCCCCGAAGCAGTACTGGAATTTCTACAATGTTTGGCCACTCGACGCACCTTCAACAGAAGATCGGCCACGCCTGGGTATGTCCTCAGGAACCGCTGAACTACTAGGTTCATCACGTGCGCCAGGCAAGGGATGTGTGTCAGCTTAGCCAACCTTAAAGCGCGAATGAGATTACTCCCATTATCACACACAACCATGCCCGGTTTCAGGTCCAGCGGTGCCAGCCACAAATCCGTCTGTTCCTTTATCCCCCTCCAAATTTCCTCCCCTGTGTGCTGCTTATCCCCAAGGCAGATTAGCTTCAGCAACGCTTGCTGACGCATGCCAACAGCTGTGCTGCACTGCTTCCATGATCCTACTGCTGCTGGGTTAGCGTTTCCGGATGAGGTACAGCTTTGAGATGCGTTGGAGGAGAAGGAGTCAGAGAGGTAGGTGCTGCTGTTGTTATCCAGTGGGAGGGACGGCGGTGCAGCTGTTTGTGGCGTGGGCAACACCCGTGCCGTAGCAGGTGAGGAATCGCTGCCAGGCTCCACAAGGTTCACCCAGTGCGCGGTAAGGGAGATGTATCGACCCTGGCCGAACGCACTCGTCCAGGTGTCAGTGGTGAGGTGAACCTTGCATGCAACGGCATTCTTCAAGCTTCGGGTTATTTTGCTGACCACGTGCTCATGCAACTCAGGCACTGCAGAGCGCGCAAAGTGGTAGCGGCTGGGAACCACGTAACGTGGGATGGCCACTGACATCATGCCCTTGAAGCTGTTTGTCTCCACCACTCAATATGGCAGCATTTCGCAGGCCAGAAGCTTGGCTATGCTGGCTGTTACTGCCACGGCCCGGGGGTCATTTGCTGGCAATTTCCTCTTGCGCTCAAACATTTCCGACACAGACAACTGAACCGTAGCGCTGCACACGGAAGGGCTGTTGGTTGTTGTGTTTGATGAACACTGGGAGACCTCAAGAGCACTACTCCGGAAAGTGACAGTGTCAGCGTCGTCTGATGTTTGTGAATGTTGTGAACCACGCAATGGCTGGGCTACTGCTGCTGCTGAGGCGGGTCTGGTGGTGAGTCTGGTGAACCCAAGGGAGGCAGTGTTGTTGCTGGTACCCTGTCCTGACGCGTTTGCTCACAGAGTGGGATGTTTGGATAGCATGTGACGGCTCATGCTGGTGGTGGAGAGGTTGTTAATACTTTTCCCCCTGCTCAGGCGGGTCTTGCACACCTTGCAAATCGCCATGGTAACATCCTCAGTGCAGTCTTCAAAGAAAGCCCAGACTTTGGAGCACCTGCCTCCTTGCTGGCGATTTCTGTTTGCTCCTCTTTTGCCTCTCACTTGAACTTCCACGCTTGTGGTGCCTGAAATTGCGCGCCGCCTACCTTGTGGCACAAGGCGAACTCGCACAGCAGTGGGTTCTTCAACAGACTCATCTGTGCTGCTGCTACGACGGCGATGTTCTCGTTCACAAACAAAATCTGGGTCTCTGTCCACATTGTCCATACCCTCCTCTTCCATCTCCTCAAACTCGTCATATGTCATTGTGGGCCGCCGCCGTGGAGTAGAGCTCCCCACAACAACCTCTGCGCAGCACACTCCAACGTCGTCTTCCAGATCTTGTCGGCCGACCTCCTGCAATTGCAACCCCTCCTGCCCAAATTGCTCTGGGATTTGGGTTTCCGAGTCCTCCTCGGACTCGCCTTGTATTTCAGTGCGCAGTGCATTTCCCACAGTTAACGGTTGTGAATCCAGGCACAACATTTCTGGCTGTTCCTCCATTGACCTTTGAAAGGTGGAAGTTTGTTGGGCTGGGAATAGCTCCTGCGAATACCCCATTGTGTCCTGAGGTAATTCATCGGACTGGTTATCTGGCAGTTGTGTGCGTGGTGTCGCTGCCGGTTGTGTCAGCTTTGTGCCCACTGGCTCCTTGTAACTGGCTGAGGACTCGGACCTCGTGCGTGATGTGCTGGTGCTGCTTAACCCACTGCTGGACGCTTGAGAGGTCATCCAAGTAATTATCTGGTCCTGTTCTTTTGGATTTGTGAGGGTTGTTGTCCTGGACAACATGGGCGGTATTGAGTGGGTTTTCTTGGGTGCTCCCCTGTGGCCTGTACGTGAACCGTCAGGGGAAACACCTCTTCCCTTGCCCCTCCCTCTTTCACCGGATTTCTTACTCATTTCACTTATCCTTATAGTACACGCTGAGTGGCAGCAGTACAGTGGCAGTACAGAAATGCTATACAGTACCACTATTCCCAGCAGTGACACAGAGCACAATGCTATACAGTGACGGGTGAGCGGTGTACCACTATTCCCAGCAGCGACACAGAGCACAATGCTATACAGTGGCGGGTGAGCGGTGTACTACTATTCCCAGCAGACACAGAACAGTAAACAGAATGCTATATAGTGTGGCTGAGCGAGCGGTGTACCACTATTCCCAGCAGACACAGAACAGTAAACAGAATGCTATATAGTGTGGCTGAGCGAGCGGTGTACCACTATTCCCAGCAGACACAGAACAGTAAACAGAATGCTATATAGTGTGGCTGAGCGAGCGGTGTACCACTATTCCCAGCAGACACAGAACAGTGAACAGAATGCTATATAATGTGGCTGAGCGAGGTACACAGAGTGGCAGTAAACAGAATGCTATATAGTGTGGCTGAGCGAGCGGTGTACTACTATTCCCAGCAGACACAGAACAGTAAACAGAATGCTATATAGTGTGGCTGAGCGAGCGGTGTACCACTATTCCCAGCAGACACAGAACAGTAAACAGAATGCTATATAGTGTGGCTGAGCGAGCGGTGTACCACTATTCCCAGCAGACACAGAACAGTAAACAGAATGCTATATAGTGTGGCTGAGCGAGCGGTGTACCACTATTCCCAGCAGACACAGAACAGTGAACAGAATGCTATATAATGTGGCTGAGCGAGGTACACAGAGTGGCAGTAAACAGAATGCTATATAGTGTGGCTGAGCGAGCGGTGTACTACTATTCCCAGCAGACACAGAACAGTAAACAGAATGCTATATAGTGTGGCTGAGCGAGCGGTGTACTACTATTCCCAGCAGACACAGAACAGTAAACAGAATGCTATATAGTGTGGCTGAGCGAGCGGTGTACCACTATTCCCAGCAGACACAGAACAGTAAACAGAATGCTATATAGTGTGGCTGAGCGAGCGGTGTACCACTATTCCCAGCAGACACAGAACAGTAAACAGAATGCTATATAGTGTGGCTGAGCGAGCGGTGTACCACTATTCCCAGCAGACACAGAACAGTAAACAGAATGCTATATAGTGTGGCTGAGCGAGCGGTGTACCTCTATTCCCAGCAGACACAGAACAGTGAACAGAATGCTATATAATGTGGCTGAGCGAGGTACACAGAGTGGCAGTAAACAGAATGCTATATAGTGTGGCTGAGCGAGCGGTGTACTACTATTCCCAGCAGACACAGAACAGTAAACAGAATGCTATATAGTGTGGCTGAGCGAGCGGTGTACCACTATTCCCAGCAGACACAGAACAGTAAACAGAATGCTATATAGTGTGGCTGAGCGAGCGGTGTACCACTATTCCCAGCAGACACAGAACAGTAAACAGAATGCTATATAGTGTGGCTGAGCGAGCGGTGTACCACTATTCCCAGCAGACACAGAACAGTGAACAGAATGCTATATAATGTGGCTGAGCGAGGTCCACAGAGTGGCAGTAAACAGAATGCTATATAGTGTGGCTGAGTGAGCGGTGTACTACTATTCCCAGCAGACACAGAACAGTAAACAGAATGCTATATAGTGTGGCTGAGCGAGCGGTGTACTACTATTCCCAGCAGACACAGAACAGTAAACAGAATGCTATATAGTGTGGCTGAGCGAGCGGTGTACCACTATTCCCAGCAGACACAGAACAGTAAACAGAATGCTATATAGTGTGGCTGAGCGAGCGGTGTACCACTATTCCCAGCAGACACAGAACAGTAAACAGAATGCTATATAATGTGGCTGAGCGAGCGGTGTACCACTATTCCCAGCAGACACAGAACAGTAAACAGAATGCTATATAGTGTGGCTGAGCGAGCGGTGAACCACTATTCCCAGCAGACACAGAACAGTGAACAGAATGCTATATAATGTGGCTGAGCGAGGTACACAGAGTGGCAGTAAACAGAATGCTATATAGTGTGGCTGAGCGAGCGGTGTACTACTATTCCCAGCAGGCAGCGACACAATGACAGGGGGGACCCTGGCTAGCGTGGCTGGAGCGCGAACTACCCTGCCTGCCTACCCAAAGCTAAACCCACAGACAAATGGCGGAGATATGACGTGGTTCGGGTATTTATTTACCCGAACCACGTGACAGTTCGGCCAATCAGAGCGCGTTCGGGTCCGAACCACGTGACCCGTTCGGCCAATCACAGCGCTAGCCGAACGTTCGGGGAACGTTCGGCCATGCGCTCTTAGTTCGGCCATGTGGGCGAACGGTTTGGCCGAGCACCGTCAGGTGTTCGGCCGAACTCGAACATCACCCGAACAGGGTGATGTTCTGCAGAACCCGAACAGTGGCGAACACTGTTCGCCCAACACTAGTCCGTGCGTGTGTCCGTGCGTGTGTCCGTGCGTGTGTCCGTGCGTGTGTCCGTGCGTGTGTGCGTGTGTCCGTGCGTGTGTGCGTGTGTCCGTGCATGTGTCCGTGCGTGTGTCTGTGCGTATGTCCGTGCGTGTGCTTGTGCGCGCACGTGTCTGAGCGTGTGTCTGTGCGTGTGTCTGTGCGTGTGTCTGTGCATGTGTCTGTGTGTCTGTGCGGGTGTCTGTGCGTGTGTCTGTGCGTGTGTCCGTGCGTGTGTCCGTGTGTGTGTCCGTGCGTGTGTCCGTGCATGTGTGCGTGTGTCCGTGCGCGTGTCCGTTCATGTGTCCGTGCGTGTGTCCGTGCGTGTGTCTGTGCGTGTGTCCGTGCGTGTTTCCGTGCGTGTGTCCGTGCGTGTGTCCGTGCGTGTGTGCGTGTGTCCGTGCGTGTGTCCGTGCGTGTGTCCGTGCATATGTCCGTGCGTGTGTTTGTGCGCGCACGTGTCTGAGCGTGTGTCTGTGCGTGTGTCTGTGCGTGTGTCTGTGCATGTGTCTGTGTGTCTGTGCGGGTGTCTGTGCGTGTGTCTGTGCGTGTGTCTGTGTGTGTGTCTGTGCGTGTGTCTGTGCGTGTGTCTGTGCATGTGTCTGTGTGTCTGTGCGGGTGTCTGTGCGTGTGTCTGTGTGTGTGTCCGTGCGTGTGTCCGTGCGTGTGTCCGTGCGTGTGTGCGTGTGTCCGTGCGTGTGTGCGTGTGTCCGTGCGTGTGTCTGTGCGTATGTCCGTGCGTGTGCTTGTGCGCGCACGTGTCTGAGCGTGTGTCTGTGCGTGTGTCTGTGCGTGTGTCTGTGCATGTGTCTGTGTGTCTGTGCGGGTGTCTGTGCGTGTGTCCGTGCGTGTGTCCGTGCGTGTGTCCGTGCATGTGTGCGTGTGTCCGTGCGCGTGTCCGTTCGTGTGTCCGTGCGTGTGTCCGTGCGTGTGTCTGTGCGTGTGTCCATGCGTGTTTCCGTGCGTGTGTCCGTGCGTGTGTCCGTGCGTGTGTGCGTGTGTCCGTGCGTGTGTCCGTGCGTGTGTCCGTGCATATGTCCGTGCGTGTGTTTGTGCGCGCACGTGTCTGAGCGTGTGTCTGTGCGTGTGTCTGTGCGTGTGTCTGTGCATGTGTCTGTGTGTCTGTGCGTGTGTCTGTGCGTGTGTCTGTGCGTGTGTCTGTGTGTGTGTCTGTGCGTGTGTCTGAGCGTGTGTCTGTGCGTGTGTCTGTGCGTGTGTCTGTGCGTGTGTCTGTGCATGTGTCTGTGTGTCTGTGCGGGTGTCTGTGCGTGTCTGTGTGTGTGTCCGTGCGTGTGTCTGCGTGTGTGTCTGTGTGCGCGCGTGTCTGTGTCTGTGTGCGCGCGTGTCTGTGTGCGAGCGTGTCTGTGTGGGTGTCTGTGCGTGTGTCTGTGTGCGTGTGTGTGTGTGGTGTCCAGCATAGGGCAGTGTGTAGATAAATGTTGAGCTGTGGGGTGCATAGTTTTGCTTCTGTGGTTGCTGAGGGGGGGCGCGTCTTGTACGTGGGAGGATGTGGTACTTTTCTTCATCTTTGGTCTGTTTCTTTTCTCCCCTTCTTTATTTAATTTTATGAAATAATTAAATTTGATTGGCAAATTCTGATTAGCAAATATGATGAGACTTTATGCCCAACACCAAGAGCGTGGTGATGAAGCCTATCAATATGGTTGGGCCTTCATAAACTGTGGCTAGGCTCTGAGCTAATCAAGAAATAAAAAATAAAAAAAAAAAAAGATCCTCAGACAGAACCATAACACTGTTGAGATGTATGCAGCAGAGTTTAGAAGGTGGGCAGTGATGACCAGGTGGGGGCAGCATGCATTGCTTGATTGTTTTTTATCAGGATTATCAGACTCAGTGGCCGATATAATGTTAGGTCATCCTGAACCTAGGTCTATTGATGAGGCTATAACATTAGCCATAAAGAATGATCGCCGAGTTCGATTCCAGAGACGGACTCGGAATAAGCTCAGGGTACCTAGGGAAATTCCTTCTCAGGATGACTTGGGATTCTCGGATCACTTTGGGGATCCTAGGCCTGAGAGGAGGAGGGGATTGGGTTCTCTGACAGATTCTGATCATTTGAGTCCAGATTGTTCTCAGGTGACGGACAAGTTATATCGCTCCCTGGTGGCTGGTAGTTCCACGCTTGGCGACTCGGCCATTCCTTCGGGAGATGATAGACTTCTCCTTCCCTGTACTATTAGTTGGGGAGACCGAGTCCAGGAAACACAGGCATTTGTAGATTCAGGTTCTGCAGCTAATTTTATGGCCTATGATTTTGCACTTCGGCTTGGCCTTTCTCTCCAGTCATTGGGTCAACACTTAGGGCTCGATTCACAAAGCGGTGATAACTCAGTTATCACGCCTAAAAGACTTTAGGCGTGATAACCTTTGCACCAGCAAAGTTATCACCGCTTTGTGCTCTAACTCGCGCGAAGTTTCCGCGCGTACGCGCGTATGCGCGTGCGCGCGCGCGCAAAGTCCCATAGGGCTTAATGGGCACTTCGCGCGAAGCACGGTGCGCTGCGCGTGTAGCGCACAGCGCTACGCATGCAAAACTTTGCGCGCGGGAGTTCGCGCGAATTCCTTCAGATCACGCCTAAACTAAGTTTAGGCGTGATAAAGGGCTTTGCACAGGCGTGCAAAGTGTTTGCACCGCTTTGTGAATCAGGCCCTTAGTGGTTACCGCAGTGGATAATTCACTACTACAGGGCAAACGGTGTCCCTCACAGACTCCTATATTGTTATGTCAGATTGGGGCTCTTCATAAAGAAAACATTCAGTTTCTTGTTATCAAAATGGCAACCACCTCTGTGATCCTAGGTATGCCCTGCCTCCAGAAACATTCCCCTCTTATCGACTGGAGTTCCAAACAATTATTAAGTTGGTCTTCCTTTTGTCAGAACCACTGTTTGGGAAGAGTCACGGTATGCACTACCAAAGTTCAGGTGGAAGGGCTACCCACTCAGTATTCTGATTTCGCGGACGTATTCTGTCCCCGGGCTGCTGACAAGCTTCCACCACATCAAAGCTTTGATTGTCCCATAGATTTGAGATCAGGCTGTATGCCCCCTAGGGGCCATTTGTATAATTTGTCAGGGCCTGAAAAACTTGCTATGCAGGAATATATAGCTGACAATTTGGCGAAGGACTTCATTCACCCTTCCAAGTCCCCGGCCGGGACTGGTTTCTTTTTTGTTAAAAAGAAAGATGGTGGTCTCAGACTGTGATGATCCGCTCAGCTGGCTGCACAGGCAGACAGATGTTTGTCCATTCTTCTAGTCTGTGGGCTGCAGGTCTCTGGAACAGAGACCCGTCTTTCCATTGCAAGTTTCTGGTCTGTTCTCTTTCTGGGGAATTTGCATACATTCGTTATGCAAATCCCCTACCTGCCTTCTTTGATGACTGGCACTATAAGAGCTTTATGTTTCCCAGAAGGCTTTGCTGGTCATTTCCTTTCCATGGTCTGTTCCTGATGGACACTGCTGGAGTGTCAGCCATTGCTATCTAGTATAGTTAATTCCTGGGGGTTGCTTTAGCCCCCTTCTAGCCCAGTCAGGTTGTATTATCTGTATTGCCTGTTCTGTCTTGTCTTGCCTGTTGCCATTATCCTGTCCCAAAGGTGGTCGACAGGAAATGGTTCTGATCTCTGTTCTTGGAGTATAGCTGGTGCAGCGGTTGCTACCAGCTATCTCTTCTGTTCTGTCTCCTGGGATCGCGCTAGCTACTTTTCGCTAGCACTGGGGATCCTTCTGTTCTGTCTTCTGGGATCGCGCTAGCTACTTTTCGCTAGCGCTGGGGATCCTTCTGTTCTGCTACTCTGTACCTGGATCGCGCTAGCCACTTTTCGCTAGTGCTGTGGATCCTATCTCTCGCTTGTCCCTGTTTTCGTGTGTCTGTCTTGTCTGCTACGCTTGCTGGAGGCTCGGTGAAGTAACCATTAAGCAAGCGCTCGCGTCCTCTGTTTCATGTCTGTCTGTCGATGGTTAGTTAGGCGTGCTTGTCTCTATTGTGCTTATCACGTGGAGACCGCGCATAACCGCGTGCACTGTTGCGAATGAGTGCAGTGTTCGCGGTTAGCTAGCGTTTGTTATTTTCCGTATCTCCTTATTGTATTATTTGCTGTGCCTTTGCTACCCTCGTATTCTATTCTGATCTGCCTTGTGTCACGTCTGGCGATCGCACCTCTCGCGATCGCGTTTCTATTTCATATCTGCTGTTGTGTGTGTGCGCGGTCGCGGGGTGGCGACTGGATTGGCGCACACACATACAACCTGTCCCTTTGCTCAATCTCATTCGCAATCGCCTCACTTGCGATTGCGTTCTGCGCTTCGTACAATTCCTGTCTGGCACTTGTGGAGGTACAGAGGATTGGTTCCTCTGCACTCCCCAGCGCCATCTGCCGACAGGAATTTCCCTCTACAGGTGCGTAGCACCTTTTGCTGGGTGCCTGCAAATATACGCTTGTGGAGGATTTCCGCCGTGTCAGCGCACGCGTTGTGCGCTGATCACGGAGAAAGTTCCATAATCGTTACACAGACCATGTATCGATTACAGGGGTTTGAACAAGTTTATGGTGAGAAATCATTATCCTTTGCCCCTGATCGACGATTTATTCTCTCAGGTTACGGATGCTGGTGTGTTCACTAAACTTGATCTTAGGGGGGCATACAACCTGATTCATATACGAGAGGGGGACGAGTGGAAGACGGCGTTTAACACGCCTGACGGGCATTACGAGTATCTTGTTATGCCCTTCGGGTTGTGCAACGCACCTGCCGTCTTCCAGGAGCTCATCAATGAGGTCTTCAGGGAGGTCTTGGGGCGATTCATCCTGGTATATTTGGATGACATCCTCATTTTTTCCCCTACTTTGTCTGAACATAGGGAACATGTAAAATATGTTTTGGGCAAATTATGACAGAACTCCCTTTTTGCCAAGATTGAAAAATGCCTCTTTGAGGTTTCTGAAGTCCCTTTTTTGGGGTATGGGATTTCCACAGCGGGATAATCCATGGACCCCAAAAAAATATCTGTGGTACTGGAGTGGCCTCAGCCTGTGGGTTTGAAGGCACTCCAGCAATTTTTAGGCTTCACCAATTACCCCTCACGGATCTCACCAAGAAGGGGGCGGACACTACAACTGGTCATCGGAGGCACAGGCCGCATTCTCCTCCCTCAAGCAGTTGTTTTGTTCCACCCCCATCTTGAGGCATGTAAATGTGTCCCTTTTTTTCGTGGTAGAAGTGGATGCTTCAGAAATTGGAGTGGGGGCTGTATTATCTCAGCATTCTGGCCTGCGAGGCAGATTGCATCCTTGCGCCTATTTTTCCAAGAAAATTTCTCCCGCTGAGAAAAACTATGATATTGGTAATCGCGAGCTGTTGGCCATTAAGCTTGCATTCCAAGAATGGCGTCACTGGCTTGAGGGGGCTGAGCACACAATAACGGTATATACAGATCATAAAAACTTAGAGTTTATCGAAGGGGCCAAACATCTTACCCCCAGACTGGCTCGGTGGTCACTATTTTTTACGCGGTTAAGATTTGTAATCACCTGCAGGCCGGGTAGCAAAAATGTGAAGGCAGACGCGCTGTCAAGTTGTTTTGAACCTGAGTCTGTGCAGTCACTCACTCCAGTCGGAATTCTTCCTGAAAGAATAGTTATTGCAACCATGGGGCTTCAAGTTGGGCCGACTGCCAGTATAAGTTCTTCCTTGATGGATAGTGGGGGAAAAATGGTGGATTGGAAAGTCAGTCCAGCAGACATACTCTGGGCTCTGCCAGCCAGGTCTAGAAGGTCAAGATTTTTTTCTGCCTTTCGTTCTGGCTCATTGGAGCAGGGACCTTCCTCTCCCTCCCTCCCTGAGATAGCTGGGGTGAGCAGGTTGGGGGAGAAAGCCTGGGGTTCGTGTCCGAAGTCCACGTCTAGAAGGTGGGGTACTCTAACGATCGGTGGTTTGGCAGCTGCGGACAAGCAGGGTATGTCCGCAACCGCCTCTCTTTCCTGCAGTCAAGCTTTGTTTCTCCTCTCAGCATCTAGCACGCCGAGAGCCGTGCTGTCCCCAGCTCATAGAGTTTCTGTCTCGCGCGGGCGCGCGCGGAGACAGGACCTTTATGCGAGCAGAAGGCGCGTCAGCTGACCTGCCGGTCGGCTGACGTCACTGGTGACTCTCGCCGTTCGGATTGGCTGGTTCCAAGGTGGGAGTGGCTGGAAACGTGTCTCCGCTTCTTAAGCCTCCAGTCTTCATTCATTCTCTGTCTGCTGTTGTGAATACTTTGTGTTAGCGCTCAGACCTTAGACTAGTTCCAGGTGTTGAAACCAAGGACTTTACACCAAGACTAGGATTATTGTTACATTGTTTTGATTACCTGTGTATGATTCTGGCTAGACGTCTGACTTTGCTTTCTGCTTAACGATTCTGTACTTCTGCCTATCTGACTAGTTGCTAAACCTCTGCCTGATTACTCGTTATTCTTCTGCCTCATGATTCTGTACTGATACTTACCTCTCTGTTGCCAAACCTTGCCTGTCTGACCACTCTACTCACCAGTAGGCCCTCGCCACTGGTGGGGTGTTATTTACTCACCAGCTTCTCTGATTCCTTATTGCTCAGTTAGTGACTGATAGCACATTTCCAGCTCCACTGGAAAGGTCTGATCAAGTCTATACAGTCACCTATTTTACTAGTACCTTGCCAGCTCCTCTGGTGAGGACTAGTCTGTATATTTCTGTATTCTTTGTTAGTACCTTTTCCAGCCCCTCTGGAGAGGTCTGTTCTATTTTATACAGTCAGTGTACTGATAGTACCTAACCAGCTCCTCTGGTAAGGTCTCGCAAAACTATTAAAGTTACGGTTGCACCAAAGCACTACTCTCACAGTATCCTTGCCAGCTATACTTGTATTATTGGTGATTCTGCAGATCACCACATAATCAGGTATAGTGTCTGCATTATTGATGATACTGCAGATTACCTAATAATCACACGTCTGAGTTGCAGCACCCAACCGTTACAACATTGTTCGGGTATGTATTTGGCTGGTGTTTGCTCTAACCCTAACACACAATTACTCAATGACCAACTTTGTGCGCTTTGTGGTCTTTGGCATCAATAATTTGCATTGAGATTAAACAAATCTGATTGGCTGTTTGTTGCTCCACCCCTTTGTCTAAATTTGAACTTCAGTCACCCAGTGACCAACTGTACCAGGTTTAAGGCTTGTGCCATTACCAGTGCAAGAATGGCAGCAATTACATAATCCCCTTGAGAATCAATAGGTGAATTTTGATTGTCTTTTGTAGGCTCCACCCACTTTTCTGAATATTAATCCCAGTCACCTAGTGACCAATTGTGCAAAGTTTGAGAACCCTACCATTACCAGTGTAAGAATGGCTGCAGTTTACATTTTCTCAGTGAAATGTTTATTTGTCTCCGCCCACTGATGACCCGGTATTGCCCGATTATGTATTTGGCTGGTGTTGGCTGTGCCCACTTTTCCTAACCTTAACACACAATTACTCAGCTACTCAATGACCAAGTTTGTGAGCTTTGTGGTTTTTGGCATCCATAACCATTAAAATGAAACAAATAAGATTGTTTGTGGCTCCACCCCTTTTTATCAATTTAAACCCCAGTCACCCAATGATCAACTGTACCAGGTTTGAGGCTTGTGCCATTAACAGTGCAAGAATGGCAGCAACAAAATATTCCCCTGAAAAATCAAAAGGTAATTTTTGATTGGCTTTTGTAGGTTCCACCCACTTTTCTGAATATTAATCCCAGTCACACAGTAATTAACTGTGTAAAGTTTGAGAACCCTACAATTAATAGTGTAAGAATGGCTGCAGTTTACATTTTCCCAGTAAAATTTGTATTTGTCTCTAACCACTTTTGACCCCGTATTTCCCGCTTATGTATTTGGCTGGTGTTGGCTGTGCACACTTTTCTAACCCTCACACACAATTAATCAATTACTCAATTACCAAGTTTATGAGCTTTGCGGTGTTTGGTGTCAATAATTTGCATTGGAATGAAACAAATCTAATTGGCTGTTTGTGGCTCCACCCCCTTTCTCAAATTTGAACCCCAGTCACCCAATGATCAACTGTACCAGGTTTGAGGCTTGTGCCATTAACAGTGCAAGAATGGCAGCAATGTAAATATTCCCCTTGAAAATCAATAGGTGAATTATGATTGGCTTTTGTAGACTCCACCCACTTTTCTGAATATTAATCCCAGTGACCAACTGTGCAAAGCTTGAGAATCCTACCATTAACAGTGTAAGAATGGCTGCAGTTTACATTTTCTCAGTGAAATTTGTATTTGTCTCCGCCCCATTTTTGGTTATGGGAATAAAAAGTATCATATACTTTATTCCAGGTAATGTACTATGTGTGTGCCAAATTTCATTCAAATCTGTTCAGCCATTTTTGCGTGATCGAGTAACAAACATTGAAACATCCAAACATCCAAACTTTCCCATTTATTATACTAGCTGGACGCCCGGCGTTGCCCGGGTATGTATTTGGCTAGTGTTGGCTCTGCCCACTTTTCCTAACCCTAACACACAATTACTTAATGACCAAGTATGTGAGCTTTGCGGTCTTTGGCATCAATAATTTGCAATGAAATAAAATTAATCTGATTGTATGTGGCTCCACCCCTTTTCTGAATCTGAACCCCAATCACCCAATGGCCAACTGTACCAGGTACAGGTGATTAACAGTGCAAGAATGGCAGCAATTAAATATTCCCCTTAAAAATCAATAGGTGGATTTTGATTGGCTTTTATAGGCTCCACCCACTTTTATGAATATTAATCCCAGTCACCCAGTGACCAACTGTGCAAAGTTTGAGAACCCTACCATTAACCTCCTTAGCGGTAACCCCGTGCTGGACATGGGGTAAGCCGCCGGAGGGTGCCGCTCAGGCCCTGCTGGGCCGATTTTCATAATTTTTTTTTTGCTGGACGCAGCTAGCACTTTGCTAGCTGCGCCAGCACTCTGATCGCCGCCGGCCCCCGCCCGATCGCCGCTATTTGCTGCGGCGCGCCCCCCCCCCCCCCCAGACCCCAGCGCTGCCTGGCCAATCAGTGCCAGGCAGCGCCGAGGGGTGGCCCGGGACTCCCAATGACGTCCCGACGTCAGTGACATCGGTGACGTCATCCCGCCCCGTCGCCATGGCGACGGGGGAAGCCCTCCAGGAAATCCCGTTCTATAAACGGGATTTCCTGATCGGAGATCGCCGAAGGCGATCGAAGCGGGCGGGGGGATGCCGCTCAGCAGCGGCTATCATGTAGCGAGCCCTCGGCTCGCTACATGATTAAAAAAAAAAAATTTAAAAAAAAACTGCTGCGCTCCCTCCTGGCGGTATTTTTCATACCGCCAAGGAGGTTAACAGTGTAAGAATGGCTTCAGTTTACATTTGTGCAATGAAATTTGTATTTTTCTCCACCCACTTATTTCCTAACATTGTTCAGGTATGTATTTGGCTGGTGTTGGCTCCACCTACTATTTCTAACCCTAACACACAATTACTCAATAACCAAGTTTGTGAGCTTTGCGGTTTTTGGCATCAATAATTTGCATTGAGATTAAACAAATCTGATTGGCTGTTTGAAAATCAATAGGTGAATTTTGATTGGCCTTTGTAGGCTCCACCCACTTATCTGAATATTAATCCCAGTCACCCAGTGACCAATTGTGCAAAGTTTGAGAACCCTACCATTAAAAGTGTAAGAATTGCTGCAGTTTACATTTTCTCAGTGAAATTTGCATTTGTCTCCACCTACTGATGACCCGGCATTGCCCGATTATGTATTTTGCAGGTGCTGGCTGCGCCCACTTTTTCTAACCCTAACGCACAATTAATCAATTACTCAATGACCAAGTTCGTGAGCTTTGCTGTCTTTGGCATCAATAACCTGCATTAAAATGAAACAACTCATATTGGCTGTTTGTGGTTCCACCCATTTCATAAATTTAAACCCCAGTCACCCAATGATCAACTGTACCAGGTTTAAGGCTTGTGCCATTAACAGTGCAAGAATGGCAGCAATAAAATATTCCCCTGAAAAATCAATAGGTAATTTTTGATTGACTTTTGTAGGCTCCACCCACTTTTCTGAATATTAACCCCAGTCACCCAGCAGGGACGGATATGGGGGCGGGGGGAGGGGGGTCAAGCGGGTATCTTGCCCCAGGCGCAGTTTGTTAAATTCTTAAAAAGGCGGCAAAATGAATGGCAGTTTAGGCGCCAAAACATGACCTTTAGGCGCCAAAACCTGACCTTGCCCCAGGCGCAACTTGGTCTTGATCCGTCCCTGTCACCCAGTAACCAACTGTGCAAAGTTTGAGAACCCTACCATTAACAGTGTAAGAATGGCTGCTGTCTACATTTTCCCAGTAAAATTTGTATTTGTCTCCGCCCACTTATGACCCGGTGTTGCCCGCTTATGTATTTGGCTGGTGTTGGCTGTGCCCGTTATTCTAACCCTAACGCACAATTAATCAATTACTCAATTACCAAGTTTGTGAGCTTTGCGGTGTTTGGCATCAATAATTTGCATTGGATTATAACAAATCTAATTGGCTGTTTGTGGCTCCACCCTCTTTCTGAAATTGAACCCTAGTCACCCAATGATCAACTGTACCAGGTTTGAGGCTTGTGCCATTAACAGTCCAAGAATGGCAGCAATGTAAATATTCCCCTTGAAAATCAATAGGTTAATTTTGATTGGCTTTTATAGACTCCACCCACTTTTCTGAATATTAATCTCAGTCACCCAGTAACCAACTGTGCAAAGTTTGAGAACCCTACCATTAACAGTGTAAGAATGGCTGCTGTTTACATTTTCCCAGTAAAATTTGCATTTGTCTCCGCCCACTTATGACCCGGCGTAGCCCATTTATGTATTTGGCTGGTGTTGGCTGTGCCTACTTTTCTAACCCTAACACACAATTAATCAATGACCAAGTTTGTGATCTTTGCGGTTTTTGGCATCAATAATTTGCATTGAAATGAAACAAATTTAATTGGCTATTTGTGGCTCCACCCCCTTTCTGAAATTGAACCCTAGTCACCCAATGATCAACTGTACCAGGTTTAAAGCTCATGCCATTAACAGTGCAAGAATGGCAGCAATGTAAATCTTCCCCTTGAAAATCAATAGGTTAATTTTGATTGGCTTTTATAGACTACACCCACCTTTCTGAATATTAATCCCAGTCACCCAACGACCAACTGTGCAAAGTTTGAGAACCCTACCATTAACAGTGTAAGAATGGCTGCAGTTTACATTTTCAAGTGAAATTTGTATTTGTCTCTGCCCCCTTTTTGGTTATGGGAATAAAAAGTATCCTATACTTTATTCCAGGTAATGTACTATGTGTGTGCCAAATTTCATTCAAATTTTTGCGTGATCGAGTAACAAACATCCAAACATCCAAACATCCGAACTTTCCCATTTATTATATTAGTAGGATGGGAAAGTTCGGATGTTTGGATGTTTGTTACTCGATCATGCAAAAATGGCTGAATGGATTTGAATGAAATTTGGCACACACATAGTACATTACCTGGAATAAAGTATAGGATACTTTTTATTCCCATAACCAAAAAGGGGGCAGAGACAAATACAAATTTCACTTGAAAATGTAAACTGCAGCCATTCTTACACTGTTAATGGTAGGGTTCTCAAATTTTGCACAGTTGGTCACTGGATGACTGGGATTAATATTCAGAAAAGTGGGTGGAGCCTACAAAAGACAATCAAAATTCACCTATTGATTTTCAAGGGGATTATTTACATTGCTCAAAAATTGTATTAGAAAGATAAAGTAGAAGAAAATTACAAACATGTAAGGCTGGTATTGCCTGTCAACATCAGCAGCTATTGGCACAATGGTTATACAAAATATACATAGGTTATAACAGGTTCACACAAGCAAAAGATATGGTATATATGCTAAGCCCATAAATTGAAGCAATGATACAAGCTGCATGTATGTAAGTAAAGGACTAGCAATATCAGCAATGTCCAAGTGAAACCTCGCTCATAAATCCAAAAGCCCTGACAGCGCTGTTTCGTATACCTTTTTCAAAGGGTTCTGGATCAGGCTGCTGTAGATGATACCGGCATATGGCGTTGTTTAAATAATCCCTAAAGCCCTCAATTGCCGGACTGGACACTGGGGGCCGGCCCCTGACGCGTCTGACATTACGCGGCGTGATCGCCGCGGCGTCATTGCGTCACTTCCGGTCGCACGGAGCTCGGTGACATGCCGCCAATCACCAGGGGAAGGGAATACCAACCCCAAAATGGCCGCCGCGCATGCGCGCACCGGGCACTCGCCGCCGGGAGACTTCTGCACAAAATAATGAAACATAGCAAAGAGGCGGTGCTGGAAGTCACAGTAGAGCAGTGTTGGTTTATCATGGAAGGCGGTGTCCAGCGGCGAGGGGCGGATTTTGTTAGTCTAAAGCAAAAGACAAAAAAATAAAAATTAAAAAACTGCCATTAAATACAAACTAGCCTGAAAATAGAAAATGTTCATTAAAACAGGGTAATATATTTTAAAACTGTATATAGCCAGACGGACGACGGGCATGGAACAGGAATGCAAACGCCCACATCATTGGAGGAATGAGCAGGTTTGCAAATATCCGCTCCTCTTAAAGGAACAGTAAGATGGGACATAACAGAAAATAGCGCAAGTGTCATAGACAGACCCAGAGAATCGCCTCATAGAAACCGAATGAAAGCAGATGGTTAACACAAGGGAATTAAGAGCAAGAAGCATCAGGTAGCCGATACATTGGTTTATACCCAGACGGAAATTGATGGTGTTGTGGATCAGTTTGCAAATTCACACAGCAATATCTACACAGATATCCCTTTTCTTAAAAAACTATTTGAAGACCTTGATAAGAGGGTCATTGATTATAAACTTCATTCAGACACTTTAGTTGAATATCTCAAAGCTAAACGGATTCCCAGGGGCCAGCGCCTCAACATCCGTCCTACCTTTTGCAGAAACAATAAGGAATACAGTGAAAACTGGTTCCGTATCCTTAACAAGTGCAGCCTGGATCTGATTACTTTAACAGTCCAGGGCATTCAGGGGGAAATCTCAAGGTTGGAGACTTTGGCCTCCAACCTTAAAACTAAATTAGAATCAGAACGTAGAATAGCACTCTGTTTCCCTTGACAACTACAAAAAAGAGGTCCTTACCAAAAAACTAGACAAATTTAGAAGAGACACCTTGGACTATCAGGAGGACCGCGTCTATAGTTGGCGAAACGATAAACGACCTAGACGCCGTCCACTAACCCCTCAAGGAAATCCTCCCTCAGATCAGAGTTCAGGGGAAGGATCCTCTGGTTCATCGGGAGCTTTTTTAGGCAACCGCCCCCGGGGCAGGGGAGGAAGAGGACGAGGATGGGCAGAAGGGGCCCCAAAAGACACCAGAGTAACCAGGAGCCAGACACAGGGGAGGAACTAATAGTCAACCTCTCCTGACATATTCTCACTGCTACAGAGAAAAAGGTACTGAGCCGGGGGTTGGGATTTGTTCCCACACATCCGGGCTCGGCACTTGAACTTGATTGTGATTTTGTGAAGATACGCGGAAAAGCCGCCGTTTCTCAAGGTGACCCTGACAAAAGGGTTGAGCATGGGGAAGTCGCCACTGGTGTAGTGAGCGGTGCGGCGGCTCCCACGCTCGGTTCGCTGGATACATTGCAAAACAGTACTGGTGTGGCTGGGACTGATAGTCCACCAAGATTCAGAGTGACACGCACGCGCGCACAGAGGCAGAGCTTATATAACAGCCAGAAGTGAGTCAGCTGACCAGGCCGGTCAGCTGACAATTTTTACACCTCTCATTGGTCCAGCATTTGGGAGGGGCCTGGAGAGTGTTCTGGTATATATAGTGCTGGCTGTTCAGTTGCTGGTTGTCTGGCGTTGCGATCACTACATGGTAGCACGCAGACCTGAGTCAGACCTGAAAGTGTGCCGGGACCAGCTGGAGCTGTAATCCTACACTTAGCTAGATTTGTTGATAGTTTAAAGTACTAGTTTGATTGTGATTATCTGTTATGACCTTCTGCCTGCCTGACCATTCTCCTGAAGTCTGATCCTGTACTTCTGATTCTCTGTTGCCGAACCCCGGCTCGTCCTTAGACTCTGCATCTGCCTTCTGATTTTGTACCTCGATATTTCTGATACCCTGTTGCCGACCCTGCCTGTACTTTAGACTTCGCCTCTGCCTTCTGAATCTGTACTTTATCTGTCCGTGTGTTTACGACATGGCTTGTCCGACCTCGAGAACCGACCTTACTGTTAGAGGCGGTTCCCAGTCCTGATAGTGACACTCCCTCTTGAGTGTCACTCTCATTCTGTCGTTCCTTCTCTCAGCCTGACTCCTCCCTCCGGGAGAGTCCAGAAGGAATTAGGCAGTACTCCTTACTGCTCTGAGGCCCAGTCCTCTAAATATTACTGTTTGCACCAAACACTCTCATTCTACTCAGGTGTCCAGAGGTTAGCTGGTATATCGGATTATCTGTGATACTGCAGATTATCTATAATCTGGTATATATCTGTATT
The DNA here is from genome assembly GCF_040937935.1 of Hyperolius riggenbachi. Lineage (NCBI taxonomy): Eukaryota > Metazoa > Chordata > Amphibia > Anura > Hyperoliidae > Hyperolius > Hyperolius riggenbachi. The sequence continues at coordinate 49,013,270 of NC_090646.1, forward strand.
CCCAGTGATACTGCAGATCACCGGTAATCAGATCCTCTCTGTGTTACACCGATCGTTACAGAACGCCAGACCAAAAAACAGATGGACGCACGCGCTGACCCTCTGGGTGTGCTTGCCACTTCGGTGGATAACATCCATAACATCCATCAAGCACTGGGCCAGCACAAAGCATTAATTGATGCTCTGTGCGAACCCTCCAGATGTCAGTTGATTCGGTGCGATCCCCTCTTAGTGATGACATACGTATGCCCGTACCTGATACATTTTCCGGCCACAAGTCTGACTTTCGGAATTTTAAGAGTAGAGTGTTATCGTATTTTGAGTTGAGACCCCGATCCTCTGGGACTGAGACCCAACGGGTCATATTTATTAAAAACTTGCTATCTGGTGACTCCCAGACCTGGGCGTACAATTTGCCTGCCTGTGACTTAGCCCTTACCTCTGTGGAGGAATTCTTTAAAGCCATGGCGGTAATTTATGACGACCCAGACCTTGCCTCGACTTCTGAGCGGAAGCTCAAGATTTTACGTCAAGGCAAGGGTCCGGTCGAAGATTACGCGGCCGAATTTAGGAGGTGGTCAGTTACGGCCAGGTGGGACACTTACGCCCTGCTAGATTGTTTTTTGTCAGGGCTGTCCGATGAGGTCTCTGATCTGATGCTAAGTCAGCCTGAGCCCAAAACAGTCGATGAGGCCATCTCAGCGGCCATCCGAATTGACCGCAGGCTGCGCTACCAAAAACAGACCAGGGGTAGTCATCGCATCAGAGTAGTGTCTTACGCTACACCTCAGGTAGCATCACCTTCCTCAGTCTCATCTGCTCCAGTCTTACCTCCACCCGAGCCTATGCAGATAGGTCGATCAAAATTGTCCCAGGTGGAGCGAAGACAGAGGATGATGGAACAGTTGTGCCTGTATTGCGCTGAGGGGGGGCATAGGGTACGAAACAGTCCTAATAAGCCGGGAAACGCTACCGCCTAGGAGTTGTAGGGGGTAACACCCTAGGCGCCCGTCTCATACCCCTAAAAGAAAAACGTTTGCTCCTTCCATGTACGATTACATGGGGAGATAAATCTGAAGCCACAGAGGCCTTTGTTGATTCAGGCTCAGCGGCTAATTTTATGAGTTCCGAGTTTGCAGAGGCGCAGAACGACTGGGTCAAATTTCTGCCCTTTGCGGAATTCGCACAAAATAATTTGGAAAGTTCTTCCACCGGATTTTCTCCGTTCCAGGTAGTGTCTGGAAGATTGCCCAAATTCTCACCATTGCCAGTGGCCTCCACCCCATTTCCAGCTCTGGAAGCCTGGCAAAGGTCTTTTAAAGACATTTGGCGGACAGTGAGAGATAGTTTGCAAAAGGCGTTTTTGAGTCAGAAGGGGCAAGCTGACAAGAGACGTTCGGTGGAGTGGAGATTCCAACCAGGAGACTTGGTTTGGGTATCCACACGTCATTTGACCCTTAAACAGCCCTCAGACAAATTGGGCCCCAGGTTTGTCGGTCCGTTTCCAGTGGCGAAAAAGATTAACAACGTTACTTATACTGTTGACCAGCCCGCCAGCATGTGTGGGGTAAGGTCATTTCACGTATCCCTGCTCAAACCAGCAGTCCATGTGGGCTCTACCTCTCCTCCTCCTGTCATGGTGGATAGTCAACCTGAGTTTGAAACAGAGAAAATTTTGGACTCACGCATTGTCCAGAACTCGGTACAATATCTGGTACATTGGAAAGGGTATGGCATTAAGGAGAGACAATGGGTACCGGGGACTCGCATGCATGCGGACAAGTTAAGGAAGGAGTTTCATGCCTTACATACCGAGAAACCTGGGAGGAGTTGTCCGGAGTCCACTCCTCGGGGGGGGGGGGGTACTGTGAAGATACGCGGAAAAGCCGCTGTTTCTCAAGGTGAGGCAGCTGTTTCCGCGTCCAGCATGGCGTCACAACGCGGAAAAACCACCGCATGTCGCATAGGCAGAGCGGCGGAATCCGCATTGGGAACGGCGGAATCCACATTGGGAGCGGCGGAATCCGCATTGGAGGCGACGAACTTGCCGCATGGCAGTGGCCCTGACAAAACGGTTGAGCATGGGGAAGTCGTCGCTGGTGTAGTGAGCAGTGCGGTGGCTCCCACGCTCGGTTCGCTGGATACATTGCAAAATAGTACTGGTGTGGCTGGGACTGATAGTCCACCAAGATTCAGAGTGACACGCGCGCGCGCACAGAGGCAGAGCTTATATAACAGCCAGAAGTGAGTCAGCTGACCAGGCCGGTCAGCTGACAATTTTTACACCTCTCATTGGTCCAGCATTTGGGAGGGGCCTGGAGAGTGTTCTGGTATATATACTGCTGGCTGTTCAGTTGCTGGTTGTCTGGCATTGCGATCACTACGTGGTAGCACGCAGACCTGAGTCAGATCCGAAAGTGTGCCGGGACCAGCTGGAGCTGTAATCCTACACTTAGCTAGATTTGTTGATAGTTTAAAGTACTAGTTTGATTGTGATTATCTGTCCTTCTGCCTGCCTGACCATTCTCCTGAAGTCTGATCCTGTACTTTGTCATTCTGATTCTCTGTTGCCGAACCACGGCTCATCCTTAGACTCTGCATCTGCCTTCTGATTTTGTACCTCGATATTTCTGATACCCTGTTGCCGAACCCTGCCTGTACTTTAGACTTCGCCTCTGCCTTCTGAATCTGTACTTTATCTGTCCGTGTGTTTACGACCTGGCTTGTCCGACCTCGAGAACCGACCTTACTGTTAGAGGCGGTTCCCAGTCCTGATAGTGACACTCCCTCTTGAGTGTCACTCTCGTTCTGTCGTTTCTTCTCTCAGCCTGACTCCTCCCTCCGGGAGAGTCCAGAAGGAATTAGGCAGTACTCCTTACTGCTCTGAGGCCCAGTCCTCTAAATATTACTGTTTGCACCAAACACTCTCATTCTACTCAGGTGTCCAGAGGTTAGCTGGTATATCGGATTATCTGTGATACTGCAGATCATCTAAAATCTGGTATATATCTGTATTCCCAGTTATACTGCAGATCACCGGTAATCAGATCCTCTCTGTGTTACACCGATCGTTACAGATGTATTCAATTTCTATAGGACTTTACGCATTAAGGCTTTCTTCAGTAATCCTTCCAATATGGTTACCTCCCAGAACCCTCCTATCAATCTGTTCCCCCCAGAGGTGGATCTCACTAAATGCAGAGCCAAAAGTAAGTGGATCCCCCCAAATTCATCGCATGCAATTGATACATTTGTCGATTTGGTTCAGCGAGATCTCTCCCTTGTCCGCCGGCCTAGTTTCACACCGCATCGGAACTTGTCACTCTCAGAAAAACAGTCTCTCCAGACACTGAGGGACAATTCCCAATTAGTGATTAAGCCGGCTGACAAGGGTGGAGCAATCGTTGTCATGGATTCAAGTACTTATAGACAGGAAGTTCAAAGACAGTTGAGGAATTCTAATGTGTACCTTAAACTTACCGGTGACCCCACTACTGCAATTAAGGATATTATTGACAGCCTCGTTATACAAGCTCTTGAGGTAGGCCTCATTTCCAAACAACTTTCTGATTTTCTCATCACACCGTTTCCTCTTATTCCTCTGTTTTATGTTTTACCCAAGATTCACAAATCACTGGTGAACCCACCTGGGAGACCTATAGTGGCAGGTACTAACTCTGTTTTCCAACCGTTGGCAATTCTTCTTGACCAGGTTTACATCTTAGGGTTTCTCTCATGCGTTCTTTTCTTCTTGACACCACTGATTTTCTTTTTAAAATCACTAACTTTGGCTTTTTCTCTTCCCCAGTTTTTCTTTGCACTATGGACGTCACTAGTCTTTACACTTCAATCCCTCATGCAGCTGGTATTGAGATCATTTGGTCTAATTTTGAGAAAATGTGCCTCCAACCGAGCCTGTCTGAGTTTCTTCTCTCACTGCTTCAAATTGTCCAACAGAGGAATTATTTTTCCTTTGAGGGACTGTTCTTCCAACAGTTACAAGGTACGGCAATGGGGAGCAATGTAGCTCCCGGATATGCCAACCTGTTTATGGAACATTTCGAGGAGGTGTTTGTTTATTGTCATCCGCTGTACCTTGGCCAGTCTTTATGCTGGCTGAGGTACATCGATGACATTTTTTTCTTCTGGTCAGGGACTGAGTCCACTTTGCTTTCTTTTAAAAATGATCTGGACAATTGCTTCCTGACGATTAGCTTCAGCCTTGACTATAGTCAGACCGAGGTACACTTTCTCGATGTCCTCGTCCAACTACAGAATGGTAGGATTCAGACAACTCCCTATCGTAAACCAACTGACCGAAATACCTACCTCTCCTCAGGCAGCTTTCATCCGCGTCGTTTGAAACAGGGGATTCCCTATGGCCAATTTCTCTGCCTGAGGCGGCTCTCGTCTACAGACGCAGTTTTCTATAAGGAGGCACAAAAGATGCTTGATAACTTTGTTGCTCGAGGTTATGATGTAAATCATCTTAACCAGGCCTTGACCAAAGCAGCTGCAAAAAATCGTTCTGATCTGTTATCTCACCAGTTTCGTACTAATCGCAACAGGATTCCAATGGTGTTAACATATTCGCCTCTTTCTTTACAGGCCCAAAAAATTGTCAAGAAACACTGGCATGTTCTCAGCAGCGACCCAACAATCGCCAATGTATTTCAAGAACCACCAATGTGTGCTTTCCGTCGGTCAAAAAGTCTACGGGATTCTCTGGTACATGCCACGAGCAATAGACAACTGTCAGCAACTGCAGGTAATTGGCTTTCTAATCTTCCCCGTCCGCAGGGGATATTCCCTTGCGGACATTGTGCCCAATGTGGCTAAGTGAGTCGAGGGAATTCATTCCCTCATCCACAAAGTGGCCGGTCCATTGCACTCAATGATTTTGCCAATTGCTCAAGTAAAAACGTTGTCTACTGTCTCATTTGCCCTTGTGGTAAACAGTATGTGGGCCAGACTACACGAGATATAAGAACGCGCATTAGTGAACATCGTAGCAACATCCGTTGCTACAATGTGGATTCCCCTGTTGCTAAACACTTTATGGAGGCAGGGCACAACGTGTCCCAACTCAGATTCAGGGTCATTGAATTAGTGCGTCCATCGGCAAGGGGTGGGGATATGGAGTTAAAACTACTTCAACAAGAACTATTTTGGATTTATAAACTTAAAACTAAAGTTCCATTTGGTATGAATGAGGATGTGAGTCTCACACCCTTCATTTGTTTATTTATTCTTCCCTAGGAAACTTTTGTGGGCATTCTCAGATCTGTCGCCTCTGGTTCCGTGTGGCTGCATTGGGTTTTTCACTCAGTTGCTGACGCTTCTTGCTCTTAATTCCCTTGTGTTAACCCTCTGCTTTAATTCGGTTTCTATGAGGCGATTCTCTGGGTCTGTCTATGACACTTGCGCTATTTTCTGTTATGTCCCATCTTACTGTTCCTTTAAGAGGAGCGGATATTTGCAAACCTGCTCATTCCTCCAATGATGTGGGCGTTTGCATTCATGTTCCATGCCCGTCGTCCTTCTGGCTATATACAGTTTTAAAATATATTACCCTGTTTTAACGAACATTTTCTATTTTCAGGCTAGTTTGTATTTAATGGCAGTTTTTAAATTTTTATTTTTTTGTCTTTTGCTTTAGACTAACATAATCCGCCCCTCGCCGCTGGACACCGCCTTCCATGATAAACCAACACTGGTCTACTGCGACTTCCAGCACCGCCTCTTTGCTATGTTTCATTATTTTGTGCAGAAGTCTCCCGGCGGCGAGTGCCCGGTGTGCGCATGCGCGGCGGCCATTTTGGGGTTGGTATTCCCTTCCCCTGGTGGTTGGCGGCATGTCACCGAGCTCTGTGCGACCAGAAGTAACGCAATGACGCCGCGGCGATCACGCCGCGTCACTTCAGACGCGTCAGGGGCCGGCCCCCGGTGTCCAGTCCGGCAATTGAGGGCTTTAGGGATTATTTAAACAACGCCATATGCCGGTATCATCTACAGCAGCCTGATCCTGATATCCAGAACCCTTTGAAAAAGGTATACGAAACAGCGCTGTCAGGGCTTTTGGATCTATGAGCGAGGTTTCACTTGGACATTGTTGATATTGCTAGTCCTTTACTTACATACATGCAGCTTGTATCATTGCTTCGATTTATGGGCTTAGCATATATACCATATCTTTTGCTTGTGTGAACCTGTTATAATCTATGTATATTTTGCATAACCATTGTGCCAATAGCTGCTGATGTTGACAGGCAATACCAGCCTTACATGTTTGTAATTTTCTTGTACTTTATCTTTCTAATACAATTTTTGAGCAAACTATTACTTGGTGTGCGGATCATTTTATATTAATTTTGCTACTTATGGTTGTGGTCTAATCCACGATCCAGCACCCATGTTAGCTTCATAAAAGATTTATTGCTATCTTGTGCAAATTTGTGCATCAGGTGTGCAGACCTCTTTTTTTGATTAATTATTTACATTGCTGCCATTCTTGCACTGTTAATGGCACAAGCCTCAAATCTGGTACAGTTAATCATTGGGTGACTGGGGTTTAAATTTATAAAAGGGGGTGGAGCCACAAACAGCCAATATGATTTGTTTCATTTTAATGCAGGTTATTTATGCCAAAGACCGCAAAGCTCACAAACTTGGTCATTGAGTAGTTGATTAATTGTGTGTTAGGGTTAGGAAAAGTGGGTGCAGCCAACACCTGCCAAATACATTATCAGGCAATGCCGGGTCATCAGTAGGTGGAGACAAATGCAAATTTCACTGAGAAAATGTAAACTGCAGCAATTCTTACACTTTTAATGGTAGGGTTCTCAAACTTTGCACAATTAGTCACTGGGTGACTGGCTTTAATATTCAGTAAAGTGGGTGGAGCCTAAAAAAGCCAATGCAAATTCACCTATTGATTTTCAAGGGGAATAATTAATTGCTCCCATCCTTGCACTGGTAATGGCACAAGCTACTTGCACTGTTAATCACCTGTAACTGGTACAGATGGCCATTGGGTGATTGGGGTTCAAATTCAGAAAAGGGGTGGAGCCAAATCCAATCAGATTTTTTTTTATTTCAATGCAAATTAGTGATGCCAAATACCGCAAAGCTCATAAACTTGGTCATTAATAAACAAGCAACACCCATGCTAACCTAGAAATAAAAAACATGTATATAAGTAGATAAATACTACTACTACTTACATACCGTCTTTCCCCTAAAATAAAACATCCCCCGAAAATAAGACAGGTCTTATATTTCAAGCAAGCTTGAAATATAAGACATTCTCCGAATATAAGGCCTAGTTCGGCAGCACAATGTGTCCCCGTCCCCTTCGCTCCCTCCATTGGCAGAGTCGCGAGCGGAGCATTACCGTATTACAGCAGAACTCACCGGCTTCCGACGTGCCCGCGTTAGCGTCTTTCATCAGCAGCGTCCAGCTTCCTCTCCCTGGCAACGACGGCTCTAGTCATGTGACGCACGCACATCCGCATCATATGACGTGAGCCGCCGTTGCCAGGGAGAGGAAGCTGGACGCTGCTGAGGAAAGACGCTAACGCGGGCACGTCGGAAGCCGGTGAGTATCCTGCGCTGTAATGCCCGCTCGCCACTTTGCAGAGGGAAGGAGGGAGGGAAGGGCTTTACTTGGGCTGGGGCTGCCATTCTGCGGCCGAGGGGACCTGCGGTAGTCCAGGGCAGCACATGAGGGAGGGAGGGAAGGGCTTTACTGAGCTGCCGTTGCCGTTCTGGACAAGGTCCCCTCGGCTATGTACCAGTGGCACATCAGGGAGGGAGGGAGGGAATGGCTTTACTGGGCTGGGGGCTGCCACTGGGAAAAAAATTGTAAGCCCTCCCCGAAAATAAGACCTAGCATGATATTTGGGGCTGAAATTAATATAAGACAGTGTCTTATTTTCGGGGAAACACGGTAACAGATGTATTGTGCTATCTAGACTACGTAAGGATTCCTGTGAATTTTATAAAAGAAAAGCAGAAAATCCTATTCAAGGCAGTGGCCATTTTGCCAAGCCAATGCTGACATCATATCCTCTGAGTCTTGTTCCCCCCCCTCCCTTCTCTTGTTCATTATTTATTCATTAGCTGTCCTCCTCCCAGAGTCTTTTTTTTATTTACACATCCAATCACTGAGTCACCTCAGCCTTGCTTGTAAACACAAGTGATCAGCTAGGCAGGGAAATATATGGAAGAGGAGGAATATATTATAGCTAAAAAGAACTCCCAGCATTCAAAAGAACTCCCAGTATTCAACTTTTTGGCACTGTTTGGCACTAGGGCCAGAGCTCCTAAAGTATGTGATAACTCCAAACCATAACAGCAGAAAAAGTTTTGAATGCAGGATTAGCATCTGTATCATTTAATACACTCAGACCAGTTGTTGTTGAAATTAGATTTTTATGGTGACAATACCGCTTTAAGTAATTGAGTAATTGTGTGTTAGGGTTAGAAAAAGTGGGCAGAGCCAAAGCTCTGGTACTTTGAGACCGCCAGGAGAAAAGCGCAATATAAATGTTATTTGTCTTGTCTATTTTTTCTCTTGACAACTGTTGAACACAAAAGTAAAAGGCCATGCCTGGCTACAAAGCCTTGAGCAATGTTTGGAAGGTGTAATGATTAAGGGCTCTGCCTCTGACACAGGAGACCAGGGTTCGAATCTTGGCTCTGTCTGTTCAGTAAACCAGCACCTATTCAGTAGGAGACCTTAGGCAAGTCTTCCTAACACTGCTACTGCCTATAGAGCATGCCCTAGTGGCTGCAGCTCTGGTGCTTTGAGTCCGCCAGGATAAAAGCGTGATATAAATGTTATTTGCCTTGTCTAATTTTTCTCTTGGATTGAGCATAAATGGGAAATGCTAGGCTAGCTTTAGTTAGTAGTGTTGTGGTACAGCGGTTAAGGTACTTGCCCACCACACAGTGAGACCTGGGTTCAATTCCCAGCCAATGTGAGTTGGCTTTTATGCTACTAAACCTTAAAATGAACCTAAACTGAGAAGGATATGGATTTTTCCTTTTAAAATAATACCAGTTGCCTGAATCCTGTGTCTCTAATACTTTTAGCCACAGCCCCTGAACAAGCATGCAGATCAGGTGCTCTGACTGAAGTCAGACTGGATTAGCTGCATGCTTGTTTCAGGATGTGATTCAGCCACTATTGCAGTCACAGAGATCAGCTGGACTGCCAGGCAACTGGTATTGTTTAACAGGAAACATCCATATCACTCTCAGTTAAGGGTCCCTTTAAGCAACCTAATGTTTCCATTGGATTGAGCATAAATGGTAAATGCTAGGCTAGCTTCAGTTAGTACTGTTGTGGTACAGCGGTTAAGGTACTTGCCTACCACACAGTGAGACGTGGGTCAATTCCCAGCCATGGTATGTAAACTGGCTTTTGAAATACTACAATTCTCTGGCAGGTGAGACCCTCCAGTTGGAGGGTAGAGGGTAGGAGGGAGTAAACATACAAGAGCCTAATTAAACTCTCCCTAGCAGAGTGTGTGTAGCAGCTGTCCCTTAACTAATTAGTGTAGGCAGACGAGTGAGTAAAAAGGCTCAAAGACCTTGCCTTTTATAAAGGGAGGTGGGGCTCCAGGCGTGAGTGCAGTCTGATTGGCAATAATGTGCCTGCTGACTGTGATGTAGAGGGTCAAAGTTCTGCTCCATGGAGCATTATGGGGCGAATCGAACTTCCGAGAAAGTTCGCCTTTGGTAGGCGAACGCGAACCTCTGAAGGTTGCCAGGAACCGTTCGCGTCATCTCTAGTGGCCAACTGTGTCATGTTTGAGAACCCTGCCAATAACAGAATGGCTGAAATCAATCTAACAAATATGATTGGCTGTTTGTGTCTCCACCCCTTTAGTGAATTTGGACCCCAGTCACCCAATGACTGATTGTATCAGGTTTGAGGCCTCTGCCATTAACAGTGTAAGAATGGTAGCAATGTAAATATTCCCCTTGCAAATCAATAGGTGAATCTTGATTGGCTGTTGTAGGCTCCACCTACTTTCTGAATATTCATCCCAGTCACCCAGTGGCCAATTGAGTAAAGTTTGGGAACCCTGCCTTGTAAAAAATGTAGATGTTTGCACCACCCACTTTTTCTAACCTTGAAATACAGTCAAATGATCAAGTTTATCAGCTTTGGGGTCCGTGGTATGAATACTTTGTATATTCCCATTGAAAAATAAACAAATCTGGATGTTTGTGGCTCTGCCCCCTTTCTGAATTTGAACCCTAGTTACCCAGTGAGAAACTGTACCAGGTTTGAGGCATCTGCTATTAACAGTATAAGAGAATGGTAGCAGCTTAAATATTCCCTTTGAAAATCAAAAGGTGAATTTTTATAGGCTCCTCCCACCTTCCAGAATCTTAATCTCATTCACCCAGTGACCAACTGTGCAAAGTTTGAGAACTCTGCCATTAACGGTGTAAGAATGGCTGCAGTTTATATTTTCCCAGTAAAATTAGTTTTTGGCTCTGCCTACTTTTTGTAACCTTGACACACAGTCACTCAATGACCAAGTGTGTGAGCTTTCAGGTTTCTGGCATCAAAAATGTGTGAATGGAAGCAGTTTATCCACCAAGGAAATCTGATAGGCTGTATGTGGCCCCGCCCCTTTAGTGAATTTGGACCCCAGTCACCCAATGACCGACCGAAGCAAGTTTGAAGCCTCTGGCATTAACAGTGTAAGAATAGCAGCAGTTTAAATATTCATCTTGAAAATCAATAGGTGAATTTTTATTGGCTGTTGTAGGCTCCACCCACTTTCTTGAATCTTAATTGCATTCACCCAGTGACCAACTGTGTCAAGTTTGAGAACCCTACGATTAACAGTCTAAGAATGGCGGCAGTTTACATTTTCCCATTTAAAATGAATGGCTGAAATTTGATTGGCTGTTTTATGCTCCACCCACTTTTCCTGGATTTGTAACCTCGGTCACCAAGTGACCAACTGTGCCAAGTGTGGGGACTCTGGCTTATTTACTATGAGAATGGCAGCCTTTTACATTTTTTCCATTGACATGAATGGGTGAAATGTGATTTGCTATTTGTAGCTCCGCCCAGGTGTGCAGGGGGGACGCGAGACCCCCAGGTAGTAAGGCATCTGTATACCAAGTTTCGTTCAAATCGGTCAAGCCGTTTTTGAGTGATCACGGCACATACACACACACACACACACACACACACACACACATACACACCCACATCCGATTTTATATATATAGATGCTATTTTCACTACAGATCCAATTTAAGCACAGTTCCTCCTCTGCATCTGTAGAGATACAGGCCGAGATCACAACTTTTCTTCATAACAATTAGGGATGGCCGCTGCATTCCAATTTTAAATTCCGCGATTCCGGACGGAATTTGGTGATTCCGGTTCCGAAGAGACAGAACGGAATTGCTATAGCCGTTTTTCGGAATTCTGCGGAACAAAACAGATTTCCGTGGAATTCAAATTTTTTCCCCCCCTAACTGATTTCTGCCTAATAAGAAGTCTTTCTACTCAGTGGACTCCGTCCTCTACCTTCTCCTCACTCCTTCCTCCCTCCCTTTTCATAGCGATGGAATTTAGACCTGGCGGAATCCACAAATTCTGGCGGAACGGAATTTCTTTCACACCGATCATCCCTAATAACAATCAATGTACAGGTTTTATGGGTAGAATACTTCCATTCAAAATGCTGAAAAGTTAAAATGATAATTAACAAAAATTATAATTGTCAAAACAAATTTTCAAACAATATTTTTCAAACCACTAATTCTGAAAACAATTGACGGGTGCTGCGCTTGGTGCCCAACGCATCCAGTTTTGCGCCCAATAGCCAATATTTATTATTGGAGTGAGTGGTGGCACCTGATTTGTCCATTTCTCATATGTGCGCATTTTTTCTGCCTCAGTGATACTCGTGCATGCCATGCAACAAATGGATCAAATGTATATGTTGTAACACAATGCCAAAGTCATGGAGGATCACATGATGATCAGTTTGATCACATGACAGATCTGTAAAGCTCTGATTTGCAGTTATAACTCCCTCCTTTACTATATGATTATAAGCAGCAAATCAGAGCCTAATACACCTGTCACCTGATCACACGCTGGCTTCTCACACATCACTTCTCACAGCTTTAGAGATAAATATGGTAAATATGCTTACATTCTCTCGCACTTCTTTTTAAGCTCATTCGGTACATCAGAAGAGTTAATTACAAAGATCAAAACAATAAGTACATCATTCTTAATGAGAAGGGAGAATTACCCAGTCCTCTCCAGGTTGAGAACTGGATATCATATGTACGACAAGAAGGAGGTAATTATAATCTTCTAAAAGTCGGTTTATTTGATGGAACGGCACCTGATGATCAGCAGCTGAATATTTCACTACAGTTAATTACATGGAAAGATAACAGGGTGAGTTACAATCCCGGAAGCTGGGGAAATTTGCTGTAGGCATTAGCTGGGAATGATTGTAGTCAGAGGTGTGACTAAGGGTTTCAGCATCTGGAGACAAAGACAGTTTTTGTGGTAAGTTACGCAGTGAATTGTGGGCTTGGTCATCTGTGGAACCAAATGAACAAATGCTTTAGAAGATGTCAGTATAAGTAGCCAGATGTGCCCCCCTTCCCTCAGTACAGTGTTCGCCACTGTTTGGGTTCGCCCGGATTTTGGCCTGTTCGGGTTCGGTTCGGCACCCCCCGAACACCTCATGGTGTTCGGGAGGGTGCTCAGCCACGCTGCCCGAACCCAAACAGGCCTTCTTTTTTCGGCCGAACACAGCCGTGTCCGGCCGAACAAAGCCCCCTATAGGGTCCCAGCATAAAGGGAGAGCATGCCCCGAGCGCGGGGGGAAGGGTTCGGAAATGCCCCCCACCCCTACCCGCTAAGCTCCCCCTTCTGCTGAACCCTATAAAATTAAATCTAAGTCCCCCGAAGGTACCTTGCAGGCTGGCAGGAGGAGGGCAGGGAGCGGGCAGCCGGAGAGCATAGGCGCTAGTACCATCTGGTACTTCCGCCCTCTCTCTGACGCACTTCCTGTTTACATTTGTCACAGCAGGAGTACCGCGATGACGCGTACGAGGGTACGTGTCATCGTGTAGATGATGCGTACCCTTGTACGCGTCATCGCGGTACTTCTGCTCTCTCTTGACGTGACTTACAAATGTAAACAGAAAGTGCGTCAGAGAGAGGGCGGAAGTACCAGATGGTACTAGCGCCTGTGCTCTCCGGCTGCCCGCTCCCTGCCCTCCTCCTGCCAGCCTGTAAGGTACCTTCGGGGGACTTAGATTTAATTTTATAGGGTTCAGCAGAAGGGAGAGCTTAGCGGGGAGGGGTGGGTGGCATTTCCGACCCCCCCCCCCCCCCCGCGCGCTCGGGGCATGCTCTCCATTTATGCTGGGACCCTATAGGGGGCCCCAAAGGGACATGTTCGGGTTGGGTTCGGGGTTCGGCCCGAACATGCCGAATATCGGGGGCATGTTCGGCCGAACCACCCCGAACCCGAACTTCTGGATGTTCGCCCAATACTAGTTCCCATCCTGTATAGTTACCCAGATGTGCCCCCTTTCCTTGTTCTGATAGTTTGATACACCCCACCTTCCTCTCCCCATAGATAGCTAGATGTGCCCCCTTCCCCCCAATGGACTGCCATTTGTACCCCCCTTCCCCCCATTTATATAGCTAGACATGCCCCCTCCTTCACCCCCACCCCCTAGATAGCTAGATGCATGTGCACCCTTTAGATAGCCATATGTGCCCCCCTCCCCCCCCCCCGTCCCTATGCACGGATGTTCCCCAGCTTCCCTCCCTCTGCAGAGTGTGTGTCAGCATCCATGTTGTTGTACATATTTGCATAAATTGCATTACATTTCCGTAATTAGCATGCACATCCATACATTAGCATAAATTAGTATAGCATGCCTCGTATTGCATACATCACCCATATTTTATACCAATATTGTAAACCCTCATTAGCATAAAGTAATGTAAATTACCACATATTGCACATAAGTTAGCAGGAAACAGTACTAATAACATCTATTTCCATAAATTATACAAGTAGCTATAGATTGGCTTATATACATCATATTTCATTAGCCCCTATATATTAACACCATTTGGCATAGATGGATACATATTATTCCATACTGGCACAATTCAATAAAAATTACCCTATATTGGCATACGATGGCCTCAATTCACTAAACAGTTTAGACTAGTCTACAGATGGATTTTAGTCTACTGATGGCTTGGTGTAATGTTTTAGACCTGTTTTTAGACCAGGTCTAACATTCAGTAATTACACAATTCACAAAGGCAAACAAGTAGTAACCACGCACACTTTTTCTGACAGAGATTACACCAGCTGATTTCTGTAGGTAAAGTAATTCTGTGAGGTATTTTAGAAGTGAGGATGGAACCTTTTGAATTAATTATGCAGGAGTTTAATTGTATGCAGAGGAGAGCTCATCAGAGGAGAAGGATGTCAGTTATAGCTACTCGTGTGTGAATTGCATCTTTTGATCATTTCCCCTGCTTTACTGACCTAGATACTGAATGGTTTAGACCAGGTCTAAAAAGAGGTCTAAAACATTTGGTAATAGTGAATTCCCCTTTGATGCAACTGACCAAACCAACAGTAGACTAAAAACCGTCAGTAGACTAGTCTAAACTGCTTAGTGAATTGAAGCTATTGTTATAAATTACCCCCAATTGTATATCCTAATCCTACTAATATTATAAATGGGAAAGTTCGGATGTTTGTATGTTTGTTACTCGATCATGCAAAAATGGCTGAACGGATTGGAATGAACTTTGGCACACACCTAGTACATTACCTGGAATAAAGTATAGGATACTTTTTATTCCCATTACTAAAAAGTGGGCGGAGAAAAATACAAATTTCACTGGGAAATGTAAACAGCAGCCATTCTTACACTGTTAATGGTAGGGTTCTCAAACTTTGCACATTTGGTCACTGGGTGATGGGGGTGACCTGGTACAGTTGGTCTTTGGGTGACTGGGGTTCAAATTCAGAAAAGGGTGGAGCCACAAAAAGCCAATCAGATTTGTTTCATTCCAATGCAAATTATTGATGACAAAGACTGCAAACCTTACAAACTTGGTCATTCAGTAATTGTGTGTTAGGGTAAGAAAAAGGGGCCATAGCGAACACCAGCCAAATACATAACCGGGCAATGCCGGGTCCTCAGTGGGCAGAAACAAACACAAATTTCACTGGGAAAATGTAAACTGCATCCATTCTTACACTATTAATTGTAGGGTTCTAAAACTTTGCCCAGTTGGTCACTGGGTGACTGGGATTAATATTCAGAAAAGTGGGTGGAGCCTACAAAAAACAATCACAATTCACCTATTGATTTTCAAGGCAAAAATGTAATTGCTGCCATGTTTGCACTGTTATTGGCACAAGCCTCAAACCGGGTACAGTTGGTCATTGGGTGACTGGGGTTAAACATTTAGAAAAGGGATGGAGCAGAAAACAGCCATTCAGATTTGTTTCATTTCAATGCAAATTATTCAGGCTAAGTTCACAGTGGGACGTTAAAGTCGTGCGTTAAAACAGCATTTAATGCAGAATAACTCACTGCAATGAAAAATCTATGCCCTGTTCACAGTGCACACGTTGCGTTGGTGTCTAACGCTGCACGTTAGGTAAAAGTACTGCATGCAGTGCGTTATACACTTTATTAGCTGCGTTGGACTGTTTGCACATGCTCAGTAATGACTTGGAAGCATACTTTTCATTGCCTGTATTTTTTACTGTATCTGCTGTATGCGACGGTAACGCTGCGTTGCCACTTTTTGGGCACGTTGCGTTGTAAGCTTGCGGTGCGACTTTAACGTGGCATCAAAACGCAACGTCCCACTGTGAATCTAGCCTCATGCCAAACACAACAAATCTCACAAACTTGGTCATTGAATAATTGTGTGTTAGGGTTAGAAAAAGTGGGCACAGCCAACACCAGCCAAATACATACCCAGGAAATGCCGGGTCATCAGCAGGCGGAGACAAATACAAATTTCACTGGGAAAATGTAAACTGCAGCCATTCTTACACTGTTAATGGTAGGGTTCTCAAACTTTGCACAGTTGGTCACTGGGTGACTGGCATTAATATTCAGAAGAGTGGGTGAGGCCTACAAAAGCCGATCAAAATTCACCTATTGATTTGCAGGCCTCTTTCACAGTAGGATATTGCATTTTGATGTGACGTTAAAATCGCAATGCAGAATTACAATGCAATGCCCCAAAAAAGTCGCAACGCAATTTAATGCCCCATTATTGTCGCATACAGTAGAGCATACAAGCAATGAAAAGTATGCTTCCAAGTCCTTACTGAGCATGTGCAAACAGTCTAACACAGCTAATAACATGTATAACACACTGCATGCAGTACATTCACTTAACATGCAGCGTTAGACACCAACGCAACGTGTGCACTGTGAACAGGTCATTGATGTTTTATTGCAGTGAGTTATTCTGTGTTAAATGTTGTTTTAACCTGCAACTTTAACATCGCACTGTGAAAGAGGCCTCAAGGGGAATATTTCATTGCTGCCATTCTTGCAATGTTAATGGCACAAGCCTCAGATCTGGTACAGTTGGTCAGTGGGTGACTGGGGTTCAAATTCAGAAAAGGGGGTGGAGCCACAAACAGCTAATCATATTTGTTTTATTTGAATGCAAATTATTCATGCCAAAGACTGCAAAGCTCACAAACTTGGTCATTGAGTAATTGTGTGTTAGGGTTAGAAAAAGTGGCCACAGCCAACACCAGCCAAATACATACCCGGGATTAAACGTCATTACATCAGTGGGTGGAGGAAAATACACATTTCACTGCCAGAATGTAAACTGCAGCCATTCTTACACTGTCAATGGTAGAGTTCTCAATCTTTGCACAGTTGGTCACCAGTGGTGCTCACCGCCAGGTCGTGATCACGCTTACGCGTGGATTCACGACCATTTTGACGCATTCCGCCTCGGACACGCTAAGCCGTGAATAGATTTTCAACCACGAAAATCTACTTCGGCTTTGCGTGAATGCGGACAGAAATCCGCATTCACGCTCGTGAAACCCAGCGCTGAAGTCGTGGTTTGCGGAAATGCGTCAAACTATGCGGAAGTGACACATTGCAGGCCAATCAGAGTGCCCCAGCCAGGCCCTAGCAACCAATCACAGGAGGGGAGCTATGCCCTCCCCTCCTGAATATAAAGCGGCGGCCATGATGGAAAAGCTCTGTCCTTGCTAGACTGTGGTGCTGAGAGGATTATCTCCAGACCATTGTTGTTTGAGCAAGTGCATTTATTGTGTTAAAAACAAAGCGTTTTTTTTGCTAACACTGCTCTTATACTGTACACAGTTAGCTAGTCAGTGAGTGATTGCTGTAGTTAGTTGTAGTCAGTGTAGTGTAGTGGGAGTGTGGGAGTCTAGTGATTATTTAACTGTGTGTAGTGCAGGCAGGTTCAGTGCTGCAGTGTAGTCAGTGTAGTGGGAGTGGGGATTATCTGTGTGTAGTGCAGGCAGGCAGGTTAGTGCAGCTGCAGTGTTCACTTGCATATTCCAGTGACAGTTATACACTTGTACTATTTACAGGCATCCAGTCACACCGCCGGCGCCGCCACTCTCTGCCAGCGCTGTTCATTCATTCTGTCAGTGACCTTGTGCCGTGCCCAGTGCCCACTGCTCGCTCGCTGGCATATGAGCATC